>NC_137696.1:90166317-91366317 GCF_964034855.1 Anser brachyrhynchus | reverse complement strand
CAGAGCACCCATCCTCACTCAGCTAGCTGCTGAGGAAATGCTCAGGCTGAGGCACTCCCACTACTCACAGCACCCTCAGTCTGATGGCTTCTGCCCAGCCTCCCGCAGCCTCTTTGGTCCTGAGGAGCAATGACCTCCCCCAGGAGCACCTCCCAGCCCTGTCCAGTCCATGCTATTGCCCCTGGGAAACGTCCCAGCACAAGAGCTGGCAGTAAGAATTTTTGTAAGCGGTAAGAAAACGCTGAGATATCTTGTTGCATGGAAAGGCCCCAAGGAAAAAAGGCTGTCATATTTGGCCTCAGTTTGTGACTTCCCTCCTGGCTTTGCTGTGGAGGGTCTGAAAGCCCTTCCACTCACATCAGATGGCTTTCCAGAGGCAAAAGGGTGCCGCTGTCTCTCTATGGTCCAAAGCTGATGTGAAGGATTCAAGGGAGGGAGGCAAGATTAATGCAAAAGCCACGGGCCAAGTAGCATTGCTGGGGCACTGCTAACTTGATTCCAGAGAAAAGGATGCTGCAGGGGTCAGCAGGAGCCTTGGCAGGAGCTCTAGGTAGGCTTTGGACGATGAAACTGCGTCTCCTGGAAGTGCTAAGTCACAAATAAATACATTTGGTATACATTGTTTGACATGTCTGCACCCACATTCATGCGGGTTACGAGAACAACCTGAAGATGAGGGGTGTGAACTGAAATCCCCAGTTCCAGGGCCCTGACTGTAGTGGCCAACACAAACATCCCTCATGAAGAAAAGAGGCCAGGAGACGGCTTGGCTGGGACCCGCGTTAGTCATTCTGGGAGCTCATAATTATCCAATGCACATCAGCAAAACAGCCCTGGGTGGAATGGAGGAGAGAGGTCCAGAAGAAAGTTAAAACAGCTGTGTCAATCACCCACATAGAGATATTCGCTGTGTATGGTACGGTATTGGCCATTAGCAATACACAGAGAGAAAAGAAGAGAGTGAAGATCTGCTGGAGCATCCCAGAGAGAGGAGTGGGTGAGGAGTGCCTTGTTAGTGGATCTGGAGGGATGCTGTTTTGTCCTTGCCACTGCAGGCTGGCTCACCAATAGACCACATTCCAGATGGTAATTGCCCTTAGGACATAGCATAGATGGAATGGGGTCAGGGAAGAACAAAACAGTGGGGAAAAAATCAACTCCTTTCAGTACAAAGGCTCTGCCCTTAGGCTATGTATAGACAGCATACCTTTTAAATGAGAGGGAAAGAAAGGTGTGCAGAAAACAGTTGACAAAACCATAGTACCTTGCTGTCAGCCACCTGCA
Source organism: Anser brachyrhynchus (assembly GCF_964034855.1). Lineage (NCBI taxonomy): Eukaryota > Metazoa > Chordata > Aves > Anseriformes > Anatidae > Anser > Anser brachyrhynchus. The sequence goes on along the minus strand of NC_137696.1, from coordinate 91,365,033 downwards.
TGCCAAAAGAGAATGCCTCAATGAAGCCATTTTAACAAGCACTGTATGTACATGAGAAGATGTTCATTCTTCTGTCAGAAACACACACCTAGAGCTCCTAAATTTCTAATTTTGAAAGGCCGTCACTGGGTGACTTGGAGTGCACACAGATTTCTGAGACCTGATATTAAAGAGGAGCCTGAATGAAGGACCTAAGAAAAGATACGGAATTTTGTGAACATTCCCTGTTAATAGAATTGAGAATTCAGTAGTTTTCTGAGTTAAGACATCTCAACAGCATTTCTGAAAGTGAAAACTCCAGATTTGCTGGGGTATGGATGTAGGAAGATAATAGTTCTATTCAACCCTCAAAAGCAGAAAAATGAAACGGTCTTGATGGCTAACAGAGAAATGTAGGCAAGTGGTAATACTGAAGGGACTTACACTTTCACTACGGTAGATGGATATATAATAGCTGTTAATTTGGGCTAGCAAATTCCTAGACATATTTATCCAAAGCTTATCATTTCAAACAAAAAGGAAGGGGAAAAACAAACAAAAAAAATCACAACCAAACAAGTATGGCCCAGAAGCAAGGCCATTTTGGGCTCAGCAACCTCAAAAGCAGAGTAGTTTCAACAGGGGATGAGGAATCATGCTGAACTTGAGCAATCATGCAGAAATCACTGCTGACTTAAAAGAGAATCAAAGTGTGTGGGTGATTGCGCCGAGTCCCCAACCAGCACAGTTCAGCCGGCCCGGCATGAGGTGCCTTCTTCAGCGTGAGCAGAATTGGCTCCGCTGGTATCCATCAGCTAAAGAAGCTCAGACATCTGATGTGCTTCTGCAGCACACAGCCAGATACCTCACTTTGGGCTTCTCCATCTGTACCTGCCTCGTGCTCCTTCTCCATCTGTACCTTGTGGTCCTTCCCTATTCTTCCTTGTGGTCCTTCTGCACTCCTCAGTGCAGACCAACCGATTTCCCACCCCAGGTGAGGACTGCAGAGGCAGCAGTGGTCCGAATGCACGTCCCACATGCGGAACCACCTCCAGCTTCCTCACTTCGCATGTGAACATAAAATACCTGGAAAAGCCTTATGTTTGTCCTTTTGAAATATGAAATAATTTTTGCAGCAAGGGAAAAACTGTTTCTGACCCAGTTCCACTTCTATCAGGTGTCGGAGACATTTCTGTGTGAAAGGAAATCCTCACTGTGGGTTGGTGAGAAAAGCAATGAGATCTCAACCATTTTCTCAGGTAAACAAACGGGGTCCTGCCAGGATTAACAGAGCAAGTCTCAAGAGAGCAAACTAACTTTCCTTCTCCATAAATAGGAACAAAGGATGCAGAGAACAGAGACAAGAGCAGCAGTCACCTGAAATTAATGAAGAAAGAAGAGTATGATGAGGTGGAGAAGCATCAGCATAAAAGCACAGCAGCAAACACCATACCCATGAGATGAAGAGAAGCCAAGGGAATTCCCTCTTCACTCATGACTGCTCTCTGGAAATAGATGGACTTGATTTACATATACCTATAGCTCTGTTTGTTCTGGAGGTGTCCCTCATGTTTTTGTTTCTGATTATTGTCCTGGTTTCAGTTAGGACAGAGCTAATTTTCCTCCTAGTAGCTGGTAGGGTGCTCATGTTTTTGTTTCTGATTACACACACACGCACACACAAAATATCTTTGGTAGTCTCATCTCGTCACAAACATAAAAGAAGGCAACATAATGGTTTATGGCAATGGAAACTATCTTCTGACTTTTTTTAATTAAATAATCTAATAAGAAGAACAAGAAGATAAAATATGTAGCTATGTACAAGAATGCAAAAGGCATTAAAAGGATTACAGAATTAACCATTCCTCTGTCAGCCTAATATTAGTTCTAGTAAATACAACAAGAGAGCAGATATGGGCTTTCATTATTAAACAAATGGAAAGAGAGACATACAATCAATATCAATAAGAAAAGAAGAAAAACAAAATTTTTCAAACAACTCAGTACTTCTTTAGTCATACCATGTCACAGATTTGGATGATAAATGCTTAAACGCTAGTTTAAGCATTCAAGTTACGAAATATATGTATATATAAGGAATTTTAGTAATTATGAATTATACTTCTGCAGAACCACCACTAAAATTGTAGATGATAGAACCAGCTAACGGACTGCTTTCAAGTATAAATGTACCTGGGGAATCATCACCAAGGAAGTGCATTTGCAGTGTGTTGCCACATCTCTTCATATTATTTAACTTTTACCAGTGAGCTGGAAGGAAATACAATACTGCTGATAAAGTCTGCCAATAAAGCAAAAATTGGAGGACTGTTAAATAACAAAAAGGTCTGGTCTTCCCTCCAGCGGTTGTGATTACTGAGCACAAGCAAGCAAACAGAATTCATTTACCGGGAAGCCAAATAGTTACATACTTGGAAAAAGAACATAATTTGTGCTCGTGGGAGTAGAGATTATGTCCTGGGGAAGAGAAAAGAAGTTGAGGAGTCAGAGTAGATGGTGAACTAATCATGAAGCTGCAGCACAAGGTGATGGCTTAAAGGGTTCACATGATCTCTGAATGCATAAGGGATGGCACATTTAGAAAAAGCAAAGGTTTCTATGAGCTCTGCATTTGACACTGGTTACATGAAAAATAACATTTCTGGCTTCAGCAGAGGCAGTGGGAAATTGTCCCTTACCACATCAGTCTTTTGTCCTCACGTTAGCTGGGTGACCCAGTAAACCTGTCCAGCTGAAAAATATCAGATCTAGCAGCTATATGTTAGATCTATATGTCCCATTAGTTATCAGCAGTACATTGGATGACAAACTTCATTACGACGTATTTGAATAATTGTCTTAGAATTTTAATATAGCTCCTAATCAAATTATCAGCTTTTCAGAGTTGCAGCCATATTTTCATTAGTGTTTTGAGCAAACTATTATAATCCATAATAAATAATATTAATTAGTTATTAAGAAATGAGGTTCTGAACATACGACTGGGTCCTAGCTCCCTTAGTTTTGAAGCTACTCACATCCAAGTATCAACTGTAACTCAAAATAATCTCTAATAATGACTCTAGCAGATACCTGCACTGATTTACATCTGCCTGACCACCTCCTAAGGAGAAAGCACTATAGAGACTTGGAGGGTATAAGGACAATGAGGGACTGGAGAACCTGTACTTCCAGAGGAGATAAAAGGATCTTAGCCTCCTGAAGCAAAGTAGCGGTTCTTTGCAGAAATATCTTGGAGAACCAAACAAGAACTAATTGGATAATTATGGAAGTCAGAGGCTTTCTCATCACTAAAGCAGTGAGAACAGGGTGCAGAAGGATGCATGGGGCACAAAAGCCAACGTGCATTATGACTGAGCTAAATCAGATTCAGCTGATGATTATATGATGTGGTTTCTTGTCTGAGTGCAGGACTGGTTTTCGTGATCCAGATGTTCCCTTCTGCTCCTATGCTGTTGCACTGAAAAAGAAGGTTAGGAGCAAGTGCATCTGGAAGTTATAAGGGATTTATTCAAAGGTCATAAGATGGAATAACAATAATAAAAAAAATCTCTGGAAAAAGAAGTGAAAGAGGCTTAGGAGACTGGAGTGCTATGGGGTCTTTCATGGCTGCAGCGGGCACAGTGTCAGGATTGATGGAAACAGATTCTCTAAAATGAGAGAGAGAGAAACAGAATATGTGAAAAAGTAAAAAAAATACTACATTGGTGCTGCTTTAAGGCAATGGACTTCCTGAAGGTACAGCCATACCAAGTAGCCGCTTATTTTCTGAGTCAGAAGCCACCGTAACACTATAACTACATCTGAAGGAAGTTAAACCATCAGAACAGTGTACAAAATATTGTTGAATGTTTCCATTTAGGCAGTAGCTAAATCTGAAAGATTAGCTTGCAGATCTTAAAGACTTAACTACTGAAGTGGGGATATTTAGCAGAACTGGGGGTAGTTGCCATAGAAATCTCTTGAACATCGCTTCTACAATTAATGGCAAACTCATGGCTTGAGCAAACAGTGGTTGATGATGTGCCATTGGAAACAGGGGAAAGGGAAGAAGCCCTAGATCAGGTACACAGGATGTTACTAGTTTGTAGAGGAAAGCGGCTGTGAGAAAGTGAGAAGTCAACTATATTTTTCACAAATAAAATGATTTTATAGAAAAAAAAAGAAACGCCTAAGTGGCTCCACACAAACTATGAACACACACAAAACCAACAAGCCACAATACTGTATCCAGCCAGAAAAACGTACAAGAAGCAGGCAAAGCCTTGTCTCCACAGTGTAATCTCTACTAACTTTCTGCATTTGAGGGTCTTTCTGACCCTGAGATAATTACATCAGGTAATTCACTTGACCAAATCCTCCTCGGATGTATTTGGTCCTGCTATAACTACATTCACACCTCTGGTTTACACAATATACTTTAGCATAAATTCTATATAATATAATATAATAATTTATTAGGTTTGGCACACACACACACAAAAGTACTTGTATTTATTTTAAATATGTTGCTTTAATATTACTGCTTCAGTTCTGACAATACTGTCACACCACTCATTGTGTCATTCTTTTATTTTATTTCCTTTTTATAACTTCTATGGTCCCCTCTCTCCACCCCAGATGATTTATTTTTCCCCATGTTGAAAAGCTTATTCCACTGAATGCTCCCTTTTCACTGAAAGCATCTTGCCAACAGAGCATATGTGGGACAACGTTCAGAGTATGAGATATTAGGTGCAAGTTTGATATAAGATAACAACACTAGTGCTGTATTACCTATCTCCCCCTAAAGAAAGAAAATATAGTCAAATTCTAACTTTCCAGGAAGGAAGATGACTGTGCTTTGGAAAGGTAATTCTACTTTAAATTTCAGGCAGAACCCACCGTGGACACAGTGACAGAGGAACAACCTCATAATTTTGCATCAATGACCATAGACCATCCAGCAGTAGAGGCTCCATTGACAGAGGCAGGCCTTCAAAAGAGGAAAACCAAATGCTTCTCACACACATACACCAATTTTCACTGTTGTTTGCTTTTCTGCACAGAAAGCACAAGTTGCAAGGAGCTTGCAAATGGTGGAGGACCCAGAGACAAGAGCATGTACCTTTAGGAGACGTCTCTGAGCCTGAAGCATACGAAGAGCTGTGGTATCCTCCAGAAAGAGGAGAGTAGAGCGTGTTTACAGGAAGAAAAGCAGCTCCCTCTGCTGCTGAAAGCCTCTGTCTCAACCACCTTGAGGATTACTTGACCTCTGTTCAGCGCTGGAATTGCCTTTGCTGTTTTGCCATAGAAAGGTGGACTTGGATCCTGTGAGGTCAGCACAGGAACCAACTTTAGTTCATGTCTGTGTCTGCTTTCTCCTTCACTAGTTTTGTGTCTGTGTCCGTCTTCTTCTCTAATCTCACTTTTTGATGGCGGGGATCCTGCTCATCTCATGAAGAATCATTATGTTCAGTAAGCTAGTGAGGTAAACCTCAGTCAGATACCACATACAGCACCTCTTGTCCACACACACATCACTGCCACCTGCCAGGCCCACTGCAGGCGCTCTGCCATACAGCCTGGCTGCTCAGGTGTATTTTGGGACCTACCATCCACTGCTTGCCTTGCAGATCATGTGCCTGAGTGCTCTTAAAGAGTTTGAGAGTGAGGTATGTTATACATGGCTTTGAAGCAAAGCGTGTGAGAACATCTTAGGTCAATAGGTAAATAAATTCCTTCAAATTTGTGTTGTCCTTCACTGGACCGATCTTAATTCTGAGGTGTCTCAGACCGTTGAGCTTTGAGAAGAAGAAAATTGCAGAATGGGTTGCAAATATTTGCAAGTTCACTAGTATCTCTCTGGGACACATCTCTGTTCTCACCATTTAGAATAGGAAGAAACGCAGGTACAAGAGCTCGTGGTTACAGAGACAATGTCACTTGCCATGCTGGCTTCCATGTGAAGTAAGATTAAAACAAAGCACCCCGGGTCTGAAACTGGGCCAAATGGGTACATTTCCAGAGCAGCTGAGCCTCCTTTAAGGTACCTGGGAGCCAGAAGTTCTCAGCAGCCATGGGAAGGTCAGATTCTCTGTACTTCTGCAAGAGAGAGATGCTGACAATGCTTACTTCACTGGATGCTTGTACCCAGTTCATACCCAGCCTGTCATTTAGGCATAATGCAGCATTCAGAGTAACAGCACTACCCAGCCCAACACTCAGGGCCATAGCAATGGGGATTTGAAGAACTATTTTTCTAAGCAGTTCCAAAGTCATGAATTGCCACCTTCTGTGAGGAGAATGAAGATATTACTTAAGAAAAAATATGAGATGGAAAATATATTTGGAACTTTCATTATTTTATCATGTATTTTTGTTTCTTAAATGTACTTTCTATTTCTTTGAGACCTCTCGCTCCTGATTTTCAAGGTTTCCTACACAGCAACAGGTTTTAAAATTATAGCTAAAGATCTCATGGGATTTGCAGAGACTCAGCAGCCCTGAAAATAAACACAATTTCCTGAAGTTTAGGATCACAGAGATGTAAGCATGCCTGCCATATAAGACTACCCAAATAAACTAGAAATTCGGGAGAATTAATTTTTCTTCCAACTTGGACCTGCTGATATAACTAGAAAAAAAAAAAGACATTTTATAACACTCTAGAAGAGATTTCATGTTCTCAATGTGTTGCAATAGGGAGGTGGCCAGCTTTTGTGGATGGAGGCATAAAAGCGAACCACCACTAACAGGAGATAAGCTTATGTTGAGTCTCCTGAATATCAGACCCATTCTGGAGGTTTAATCTGCTGGGTGTTATGAAAATCTCCTGTGGCAGGGATGGAAGAAGAGAGAAGTGATGGGTTGGCAAGATTCATAGGATTACATACCCAGGCACCTCTGCTGGGCTCCCTCCTCTTCCAGCTATTGCTCTCACTCTCTGAGTGCTCCATGGTGCAGGCAAAAAGCCTTTGCAAGCTGTCAAAGGACAGCTTCACCATCCTCATCTGAGCTTTTCTTTTTCCCTCAGCGCTGTCCTAATACTCTGCCTGTACCAGTCAGCCGGCTCCCACTGTAGGCAATAGGAACCTTTCGAGTCAGTGAAAGATGTCATGAGCATGATTAAAGGTTTGGTTCTGGCTCTGCAAATTCACTGAACAGTCCCGTTATCTGCAATGTTAGAGATAGGCTCACTGCAGCTCTGCAGTTATGCTCATAAGTATAAAATATGAACCCACGCTATCAGGACCGTGTTGATGCAGTTGCACAGAACAGTGCATAATCACAAGAAGGAGTGAGAGAGAAGGTAAGGATCTGAATGACCATTTTGTTGTATGTTCCTTCATATCCATGAAATTACAACAGTTATCTGGACAATTGAGATGAATCCTTTTTTTTTTTTTTTTTTTTTTTTCTGCAGAGCAGACATTTATTTACACAGTTATCCTGCTTATATTATTGTGGACTTTCCTTGAACCATGCATTGCCTCAATCTGGGAGACAAAAAATAAGAAGCAGAAAAACAGATTAAGAAATCTAACAGCAACTTTCTTCGTTCTAGAAAATAACTCATGTCACCTATCCATCTCCTAAAGCTGCACCCTCTTGGCTTCACTTTATCGAGCAAGATGACCACATAGACACATCCTGCCAAACTATGGTACAACTTACAAAAAAAAAACAAAACTGTATGTGAGAGAAGGATGTAACAATAGATCTGGCTGCAGAAACTTCACTTCTGCAGTAAAAAAAAGTCATCTGGAAGGAGAATCCAGTATACCTGGATCCAGTGACTGGTCGCATAGGGTGGGAGATCCTGTGTCTCTGAGACCACATGGTGGAAATGGTGACTCATGTATGCTGGCGTCTGTGACTGAAGCTGAGCCCTCCAGTCTTCTTAAACTCTTTATTAGAAGGCATAGCTCAGCATCCTGGAGTGCATGCTCCTTCCAACATTTCTCTTGGCAATTACAAAAAAAATCATCATAGCCAAGGCCTGAGAAGTTGATTGTGAGGTGTATTTTATGTCAAATATTTGCAGATGGTAGGTAATGTGCAGTAGCCCACAGCATCCCACATATTTGGAGTAAAAAATATTCAACAAATGAACCTAAAACGTCCAGGTGTGGACGAGCCTCATTACCAGAGAGTACAGAAATTTCAGTAGACTTCAGGGAAGCCAATGGTGCCCTCTAAAGGAAACTCATGTGATATACAGGAGCTGCTGACAGCCGTTGCACCCACTGCCCATACAGCCACGGCGTGATCCATAAAGTATTCCTGAGTGGTAACTTAAATAATCAATAAGATGAAAAAATAATGTGTCCTTAACATAACTTCTGAATTTGAGAAAGACATCCTGTGTAAGGTTCAGCGTGTTTTTTGTTCCTCAGACATTTGCTGTCTAGGGTAAGGAAGCATCTTCATCCCAAAACATATGTAAATGTTGTTGGGAGCATGACCTCAGATCATAGCTCAGGAAAGAAAGCTACATCAAACTGGCAGGACAGCTTGCACAAGTGAAAGTGGGCCATAATATATTTCATAAAACTTTATCCAGAGCTATGTAACACAAAACAGCAGCTGGTACGTGGAGGTCAATTACAACAGCTACCCAGGAATGAGGTGTGTAAATAATCAAGCACCAGAGAGGAACTATTGCTCTGTAAGCAGTGTCTTGTGTCAGCCTTGCCCAACAGGAGTTTGCAATTACTCTGCGATGCACTTACAAACTTCAAAATATTCTCTTTCCAGAAATATGAAGTACCATGAAAGATACCACTCACTTTGTTTCAAGCTTCCAACATTTACAAGTTAGGATTGTATCTAAATGTGAACTATCAGTAACAGCAAATTTTAAAATGAGACATTCCGTTGTAAGGGCCTATTGATATGAGACTCAGATCTTCAGACATGTTGAGCTCCAGCTGCTTGCAATAGCCAAGGGCTGTCATTGGGCCAAATCACAGAATCTCAGAATGGCTGAGGTTGGAAGGGACCTCCAGAGACCATCTAGTTCAACCCCCTGCTCAAGCAGGGTCACCTCGAGCATGTTACACAGGATTGCATCCAGGTGGGTTTTGAATATCCAAAGAAGGAGACTCCACAACTTTTCTGGGCAGCCTCTTCCAGTGTTCTGTCACCTGAGCTGTAAAGAAGTTCTTCCTCATAAGGTGATGAAACCTTCTGTGGTTCAATTTTATACCCATTACCCTTGTCCTATCACTGGCTACCACTGAGATGAGTTTGGTCCCATCCTCATTCCATTGTTCCCTCAGGTATTTGAAACAGTTGATAAGATCCTCTCTCAGTCTCCTGTTTTCTAGGCAAAACAGGCCGAGCAAGCCTAGTCTTTCCGCATAAGACAAATGCTCCAATCCCCTAATCATCCTCATGGCCCTGTTTTACTTGCTCATTAATCCATTCTGAAACCCAAAGCTAAACAAGGAACAATTATTAATGTAATACGTCTAACTCAGCACATCTACACCACTCTAATGCCTAACTCAGAAAGAGTCATTTCAACTCAAGCAACCTGGCTTTTGTTGAAACAACATGGGAACTCTTTCTGAACTCTCCCTCTGCAGTGTATTCCCAAATACATTCATTAACTATCTGCTGAACGCTAGTGCACTACAGATGGTACCCTAACACAGATGGGCAGTACAATCTTCTGCATTACCTTTAAGCTAGACCCTGCAGCATTGCAATGACAAACTTTTGAGTTCCCTTCCTGATTTTCTCTGTAGGTCCAAAAATGTCCATGATGGATTTCTCCCTTGACACACCAATCAGAAAGAACGGGTTGGCCTACTAGAGAGTTCAAAAAGTTTGGTTGGCCAAGGAGCTGTAGCCTGAAAGTCAGAAGTCTGCTCCATACTACGGGAAGAGAGAACGCCCCCAAGGGTAAATTCCCCAACATTTTGATATTTCTCTTAGCTACCAGAAAAGAAACAAACACACCCAAAAACCACCAACATGCGTACATGAAAGAAAACCAAGCACGGCATGCTAGAGCTGGTCAAACAATTCTGCCAGTTAGCTCTAAGAGAGAATTTGAAGTTAGCTGTGTAGCGGAGAATAAAAACGAAAAACCAGTGCTCTCTGTGTTTGAGGGCTTTTATTATCTACCACAACAGTCTGCCCAAGAACTTGTCCCTCAGGACACCAAGTTCTTTCTGGGAGAGGTTGTGCACCAACAACAGATTCTGTCCCGGGGAGTCTCTGCTCGGAATTTTGGGGTAAGGAAAGCCAGGAGGCTGGCTTGGTTGCCTTGGTTTCCGTATGCCCACGCGTGGAGACGGTAACCTGGACACTGTGGACTGATTGTGTGCTCACCGTGAAGACACGCAGGTTAAAAGGCGGCGCCTCTTCCTGCGGCCATCACTTCTTGGAAGTGAGATTGTGACGGACGAGGTAGGACGAGGCTTTTCTCCAATGCATACTGTGAACTGTCGATCTAGCTTCACATTCGTTAGTCAAATGAGAGCGGTGAATAAGAGAATGTTTACATTTGCCTTCCTTTCAACAGGCACGCAATGTGTGCAGCAGAGTCACAGAAGGAAAATTCAACTGAGAAGAGCCAAGCGGTAAGATTAGCTCCTTACGAATACACAAGTTCATGCACTTTTTTGGACGAAGGTGGTCTAGCGCAAAGCCTGATACTGTTTGTGTGATAAGTGGGTGAGAGGGGGCAAATGAAAAAAAAAATAAAGAAATGCTTCAGATACTTGTGGCTCTGCTTACTTGCAGAAGAAAAACTGCAAGCTCTTCCAGTGACAGTGTCAGAAGCGTGCAGCTAGCTCTCACGTGCACTTTCAGGGAGTCTTTAGTGGAGAAGAGATCCTCTAGTACCGTGGCCAGTGAATATTAGTCACCAGACAGAGGGAAGAACTGAAGCAGCTTCTGGTTCTCCCTCACGCATCCCTCTGCCTTCCTGCCCAGCATGGCCATCGAGCAAAAAGCAGCCAAGCCCTTAGTTTGTGCCTTCCTCCGGCACGTTTTAAGCATGATAACTTTAGAAGTGGCCAGCAAAAGTTAGGAAGTACAGTCGGCAAAGGCGGTGTGAAATGCTAAAGGTCATTGAAGCCCAGCTCCATACCTCTTTGGGTTTTCGTATTCCCCCAATTTTCTTCCTGCATTTTCATAAAGGCTAAGAAGGTTCTGCGAAGCCTGGGAAACAATTCAAGGCCCTGACAGTGTCAGACGTGCAGTCTTCACCAAGTATTTGACTTAAGAATGAATTGCCCTCAGCATTCTGTAGTGATTTAAGCGGCCATGAGCAGCTGGCAAAAGTGACTTAAAGTCAGGTTGAGGCCTAAAGTCAAATTCTTTGCTGACAAGTGCACATGCCCCAAGGGAATTTCCTTCATGAGTACCCTTGGGTTGCAGAAACCTAGCGCTTCTCCAGTGCTTCTTCTTCCCCCGTGAAATACTGCAGACCACTCAAACCCTGGTTAAAGATTTGTCCCAAAACAAAGAGAGCAAAAGTAAAGTGCCCACAAGCGAACAACGCAGACGGAAGCTCAGTCTGAAATACAAGCTATGTCATGAGGTACCCGTTGCATTGGCAGGGCGCGATGGAGCTGCCCGACTTGACCGTGCAGAAGAGCTCTGTGAAGCTCCTCACGAAGAGATGGGAGTCCGCCAGTGCTCTGGCACCCAGCCCGGCCTTCCAACGCCTGCCAGCCCCACGGTCCCTGGCACCAGAGCAAGCCAGCCCAGGCAGCACCGTGGACGAAGCCGCGGCAGACAGCGGGAGGGCGGACGTCACCCTGGGTGGCCCTCGCCGGACTGAGACCTTCCCCATCTCTGTCAAGGAGCTGCAGAGCCACTTTGAGACCCTGGGTGGCAGGAAGGTGAGTGCACGCAGGTTCCGCAGCTGAAAAGGATTCCCGCGCTCTCACTGAGGACTCGGAGAACACTACTGCCAGAACAGCACCCCCTTCCAATCTGCTGCCTCTTCATATCCTTTCTGCCCCCTGAAAGCCCTACCTGGCTCCTCCCAGTAGCTTTTAGCTCACATCCCCTCCATGTCTTCCAACAGGAAGCGGAAAGTGGCAAAAGCTCACTGCCACCAGCACTGGCCACTCAGCCTGGGAGCCAGACAGACATTTCTCTCATGGAAATGTCCAGCGTGAAACGGGGGAGGGCAATCTTTGAGAAGATGTCCTCAGGCAATGGACAGACCACCAACACTGAAGGTTAGCCTTACCACTTGGATCGGATTTCTCCCTTTAGTTCAATGCGCTCCGTCTCTGAGGTGGCAAGGGGCAAGCACACTCACCTCATCAGGGCAGCCCCCAGGCCGCCCAGGGAGAGAACGTGGTGTTCTTCTCAGTGCAAAACAAGCTTTCTAGCCTTCTCCATTTTGTCTGTTGCATTATGGAGCAGTGCCTGATGCCCATTAAATACTTTTTGAGCAAAACACAACAGAATGGTGTCTTATGTTTTGAGAAGATAACTTTTGATGAAGACAGCCCAAATTACAAATAGGATATCAAAACTATGGGCAGCATCCATCAATTACAAAAAAGTGGTATCTTCATTTTCTTCTTTGGTGAAGATAGTTTGGATTTAGCAGTGCGTTGCTTTGGTAACAATGCGTTAACTTTTATTAGTTAAAGGCATTCTGGTTTCCACAAATCAAATGCTCCGTACTTGATGTGCTCTAAAGTAAAAGTGCGACGACACAGTGGGTAAAATGTTGGCAATACTGTTTGTTTTGCTTACTGCTTTTCTTTCAAGCTTTGAAACACATGCACCCATCTCCCTCTCCCCAACTATGACGTCTCTTTGTGGTTGCAGTGGGTGGCTGCAAAGCTGTAGGAGGACTTCCAGAAGAGAGCCCTCCCAACACCGGCAATACACTGACGGAATTCCAGGAGAATGTCTCCTTGAAAGACAAAATGGCTCTGTATCAGGCTGCGGTGTCAAAGGCAGAGAACAGCAACCGCTTTGCCAATGTAAGATACCAATGTCTCAATATCTTCTTAATTCTACGTTTGCTTTGCCCAGGGACAGATCGTAACCATCTTTATTTCTACAAGCAAGCTATCAGGTGGATCATAGGGTGGATCAAAATTTAAATGCCAAATTAGGAAACCTACGTAGCAAACATAGTCATCCACCAGTCTCTGTCTCTACCAAATGAGATTTTTCACGCTAGATGCCTTTGGTCTTTTGGACAATCCCCGTTATTTCGTGGACGTGCTCTTCCTTTTAGTCCACCTTTGCCTGAACTTCACGTATGAGGGCTATAGGCATGCGAGAGATCGGCAACACGGTTATCCTATTTGCTCATGATGACAAAACAAGGCAGTTTCCTTACCACAACAACTATTCTCTATCGCCAAATAATAAAATCCTGTTCAGAAGCACAGTGACTTTGGAGCTCTTGCTGCTCGAACTGAAGAATTTGAAATTACCGCATGATAAAACAGCTCAGCTATGGGTGTTCAGGTAGCCCAGAAGCCACCTGAGGGAAGCAGCCACCAGCCACGCTCGCCTTCAGAGTCCAGGTGTTTTCAAACCACGCAATTCCTGCCCACTGGCTTCTTGATTTCCTAATTGCCCTTGCGTAATCGGAGCAGATTCCAGTTTTTCTTTGGGCCGAGAAGGTTCTAGTTCCCTCCTCCTCACACTGCCAACAATGCTTCCGCTCTCCTCAAAAGGAAGAGCTGGAGGAAGCCTGACCCAACCGAACTGTGTTGAGAACATACAATCTGCTTCATTTACGCCCTAGAACCTCTTATGCTTTCTTGTTGAAATGGGCGGTACGTTGTTACTGCAAATGGAAAACACCTGGCCTTATTTGATCATTCTAGACCTCAGAGGAAATCAAGTCCTGCACTGTGCCCGGGGGCCTGGCCACAGTGAGGAAACACTTTGAGAACGGGCAGATGACCCCTTCAGCGACCACCTTCGCTCACTCCCAGCCCCAGCACAAAGCTGCAGAGGTAACAATGGCATTTTGAATACTAACAAATGAGGTCTGCCCTGCTGAAAGCTTTAGGGAAAAACACCATCATTTGCTTTATTCCGGGTTTCACCGTCCCTGGGTGTGTTCAAGGAAAGGTTGGACATGGTGCCTAGGGACATGGTTTAGTGGGTGACATTGGTGGCAGGGCGATGGTTGGACCAGATGATCTTGGAGGTCTCTTCCAACCTTAGTGATTCTACGATCCTCTAGAATCCGACTTAAACAGAGAAGACATGGAAAAATTTGCACCCCATTTTCTTTTCAACTTGCCCTCCTCGAGCCTCACCTAACTTTGACATTTCAAACTTCTCATCACATGGGTTCCTTGTGGTGCTCGTAACCCCCTAAATCATCAAGGTACACTGCCATAAAGGAACCATTTGGGCTTAACACCTCTTAAAGTAGAACTGATTTGTGACAGCCCTTCACAGGCAGAAACACAAATCCAGATTACTGTTAATTACGCGATTCTTTGTATTTGTCTTCAGGAGACCTCGACTGCCACTCAGCTCCCACTATCAAGCAGCACCGGGGAAGCTGAGTGCAGTGCAGCTGCCACCAAAGAAGCCCCACTGGAAGCCTTTCAAACCCAAGAGGTAACTTTATCATTTAAGAATTATATTATTCGCCAGGTATGCCGAGATACCCATCCTTATTTGCTTTGCCTCTTCCTCCAGCACTACTTGGTACAGCAAGATCTCCATGTTGTGCCCATAGCCGCCCTCCTTTGGCAGTGCATAACAATGGTTTTAGAACAGTGTCCTAGACAGGGTTGTTTGGATGTGGTAATGAGTGGCTTCCCACTCAGACTTCTCTGTGATGTTTCAAAGACAGCAGCCGAAATATGGAGTATTCTTCCATGTTGCACTAAATCCCGCAGTAACGTGAAGGTTTTGTGCACAGGTTTCTCTCGGGGAGCAAGTGACTCCAGAGACAAACGGGGCTTCTACACTCACCCGGCATACTGATGAAGCAGGTAAGAAGTGGCTTGAGAGTAATGGCTCCCAAAGGAGCACGACAAACCAAGTTCTTGGCAACTGTCACAACTTGGCAACTGGCACAAACGTGGGGCTGCTTTTAGGATACAGATACAGGACATTGCTCCAAGTTGTTCAGTGCCTCCTTCCTCAGCTAAGCACATTCATTGGTCTCAGTGGGACCTAAGAAACAGCTTTCCGTGCTGGTATACAGAGAGGAGTTTGGCAGAAGGAGGTAGCTTCAAATTTGTGCTGAGCTGCTGGAAAGAGCGGGGCATTTTAAGAGATGTCTGAAGACACACGCAAACCCTTGCCCCTGTATAGCCGAAACCGTGGATGATAAAGGCTCAATTTATAGCCAGGCGGAACCGGCCTGGACACCATGAGCACGGTGTAGAGGCGCTGCTTCTGCGGTCTAGTCCTGGTATTAGAATTCACGCGTTCGGTTAACACAAAGACCTCAGTCCTGTGCGAGCCCTGACATTCAGGCAATTCAGGTACGGCAAAACAGCAGGCCATAGATAACGTGTCCCTCAACACTTCTTCCATCCATTTCCTATGTATTTCTTCTCTTCATATTGTCCGTTGTTCATATACTTTTTTTTTTTTTTTAATAATAATAGTAATTATTATACTTTCCATTGCAGTAAGCAATGCAGCTATGGACGTGGAGGTCCCAAAGACTTCCACAGAGGTGTGTGACCATCAGACGGAAAGGACAGCAGAGGAAAACGCTGTTCCCATAGACAGAGAGACTGCAACATCTGTACCAGATGGCAAGGTCTGTGCCTTTATAGTAAGAGTAGACATCAGTCTGTCAAATACAGTCTGAATTTCTATTTTTACCATGTAGTTGCAATTGAAAATGCAACCTGTGAAAGCAGTAGGAATATACGGAGCTTAGCAATGACGGGCACACAAGGTGGTATTTAGTACAACCTGTAATTCAGCAAGTACTTCTATTACATGACAAACACAACTGAAAGTTGAACTCAAACGCTTCTGCTTTTCCTTTCCTTCTCTGATGAAGGAAGCCTCTTCTTTCCCTGCTTTCAGTCTCTAAAAGGCTATGTTTTCTGTCACCAGTTCCTCAGATGCACAGAAACTCTCAACTTGATGAAAAACGAAGACAAGCGTCAAAATGTCGAGGGCTGTCCGGACCAGACAATTCCACTGGCACTGCCGAGCGAAGCACTGCACCAGCCCAAAAGCACCATGCCGTCTGCTCTTGCCAGAATGAGAGCCATGAATGCGATCATCAAGAGCCATGCACATTCTGTAAGACGGCCACGTCACCAAGGAGCTGCTGGGCTGCCAGTTCAAAGTGTCTGTGAGCAAGAAATCCCAAAGGTTCACAAAGGCGACATCTGTTCAGAGGAGCAGCTCCCTAAGCCTGGGGAGCCGCAGATGAGGGAGCCACTGAGACAACCCAAAAGCAGAAGCACTCGTGCGGCTTCCAGAATTAAGGCCATCAACGACATCCACAGGAACCTACACCATTCTCAAAGGCGTCCAAACCAGGAAGGGGCTGCTTTTCTGGTGGAGGATGCGCAAGGGTTCAAAACAACAGAATCCGGCCTGAAGAACGAAGACGCAAGCGTCACAGTCTCTGTGTTGTGCAGTAATGCACAACAAGTTGACAATAAAGAGATGAAGTGACTCAAAACTAACAGACTTGTCTGAACTTTTGCTGCCTGTCTCAACAGGTTGGAGCATCAGGCGGGGAGAAACTTCATGAAATATAACGAGGGCACGTGTAGAGCCCTGCATCGGGGCAAGAACAACCCCAGACACCAGGATAAGTTGGGGACTGCCCTGCTGGAGAGCAGCAAAGGGGGAAGGGACGTGGGTGTCCTGGCGGAGAGCTGGCTGACCATGAGCCAGCACTGTGCCCTTGTGGCCAAGAAGGCCAATGGCATCCTGGGGTGTATTAGCAGGGCTGTGGTTAGTAGGTCGAGAGAGGTTCTCCTCCCCCTCTACTCTGCCCTAGTGAGACCACATCTGCAATATTGCGTCCAGTTCTGGGCCCCCCAGTTCCAGAAGGACAGGGAACTGCTTGAGAGAGTCCAGCACAGAGCCACAAGGGTGATAAAGGGAGTGGAGCGTCTCCCTTTTGAGGAAAGGCTGAGGGAGCTGGGTCTCTTTAGTTGGAGAAGAGGAGACTGAGGGGTGACCTTCTTAATGTTTATAAATATGTAAAGGGAGAGTGTCAGGAGGACGGAGCCAGGCTCTTCTCAGCGACATCTAACAGTAGGACAGGGGGCACTGGGTGTGTGCTGGAACATAGGAGGTTCCACTTAAATGTGAGACAAAACTTTTTTATGGTGATGGTGACAGAACACCGGAACAGGCTGCACAGGGGGGATGTGGAGTTTCCTTCTCCAGAGGCATTCCAAAGCTGCCTGGACGCGTTCCTGTGTGACCTGATCTAGCTGCTCCTGCTCCGGCAGGGGCATTGGACCAGACGATCTTTCAAGGTCCCTTCCAATCCCTAACATTCAGTGATTCGGTGATTCTGTGATTCGTAGGCATCTCAGCAGTCTTCTACCATCTTTCTTTGGCAAAGGCATGTCTGGAAAGAAAAACTGTAAAAATCACAGTCAGGAGAAGAGCTCTGGATCTCCAAAGTACCAATCTGCAGGTCTGATATACAGGCTGCCATTATGTCAGGATAACAACAATCTGCTGCCCTGGAAGATTAATCTTACTTTGAAATCAGTGGGCACTGCAATACTATGCTCCTCAGAAAATCAGGACAATTATTGCCAGGTTTTGTGATTACCACTCGTTAAAATGAGGGGATACTGGATTGGGTCACCCAGGGCGTCTCTCAGGCTGAAATTTGTCATGTCAGAGCAAGAACAGGTCACACTTAGTGAAGCCGTGTAGTTCTGGGAACAAAACGTCCCTTCCTGCAATCGGCAGCTCGATTCTTTCTAGTCTTGGCTTTAGAGCACTATGCGGAGTTTATTACAATCTCCTGGAATCGGGAAGGCTCACCCTGAGCACTCTCTGGTGCACAAGTATCCAGGAAAGCCCTGCTGGGGCTCTTGTAGCCGCTTGCCTCAAGGCATTTTCCTAATCAAATTCCTACTCCTACCATGCCAGACCAGATATTCTTTCGTGCCCCCTGGCAAAGCTAATGCGCTCTGGGCTGGCTGCATTAGACCTTCTGCCTCAGCACCAGCAATGAGCCTGAGGCTACCAGGTAGCCGAAGCACATCCTCTCCAAGCAGCCCCATTCTGGAAGCATTATAGATTTGCAGTTCCCCTCCTTAGGTATATATGCAACAAGCAAAACATCATTAGAAGCACAGCGTTTATGAGGGTTCTGAAAAATCACTTTTTTTACTCCTTAGCTAGGGCAAAGACTCCACAGATATGAGAAAAACGGTCAAATCTTTTCTAGCATTTCCCAGTTCATTATTCTTACTACTGTAGTCTTCTTCAGGCTTCACTTCAGAGTTGTGAAGGGCATCCCAAGTTCTCCTCCTCCAACTCAAATCTCTTCTCTTGCATTACCGATTATCTACTATGATCCCCCCCCTTCCCCATCCCTCCCCCTACCCCCCCTCAAACTTCTCATCTGTACTTTCGCAAAGAGAGAAAAAATCTTTTCTCTTAAATTTTCCTGTTTCCTCTGTCAGGTGTGTCCTGACATCTGACCATCTTTGTCAGGTGCTCCTCAGAGAATTTTGTTTGATGACCACTCTCCTGGGGACCAGAAGTGGAAGACCAGTTTGCCTGCAACAGGAACCATCTCCCTGCGTATCGCATTAAAACAATTCATGCAGCTATAGTAATCTTTCCATGCTAGAAGGCAGGAAGTTCTCCCATCATCTTTTGTGGTTTCAGAGGAAAGAAAAACACACCACGTGTGACAGTCATACATTGTGAACACCTAACAAACACAGTCCACAGCAGGACAGAAACATCAAATCATCCCAACTCATCATCAAAACAGCTTGCATTTGTGACTGGCTTTTCATCCCAAAAGGGGGATTCTCCTGCCATCAGTCACGTGCTCTTAAACACTCACACCACCAGAGCAACGCGCAGACTCCCTGGGTGTGTGGCTGAGACCAGGGGTAAAGCGGACCACTGCAGATCAATGAGGCCAATCGTAAGGTCCACAGACCCTTGCACAAGTTGCTTCCAGTCAGCAGAAAACTACCTGTTCCTCCTCAACCTCAGAAACTCTGCTTGCAGATGTTAGAAGGAACCAACAAATGCAGCCTTCTGGCCTCTGCCCCAACAAGAGTCCATCTCCAAGCTCTGGAGACGGACAACCACCTAGAATGGAAAGCTCCTGGAAAGAGTGGGTGCACAGGACAGCAAGAGAGCGAGCACAAATGGTGTGTGAGCGTGCGTGAGTGAAGGCTGTGCGTGAGTGTAAGCCTTTGCCAGTCCTTCCTTTCCCACAGCATCCCTACCGGCACGGTGCTAAGGAGCCTCTGGGACCCTGAGCCACAGCTGCACAAGTCTGGTGGTGCCCTGGGGCAACAGGCTTCGTAGGCCTGCAGCCCAACAAGGGGCGAGAGCATCTTCTCTGGCTGAAGCGGCCAGCCAGCAGCTAACTCAGCTATCAGCAAAGTCCCTCAGGACAACTTCACTGCCTTCCTGACAAAACAGTCACTGCTGTATTTGCATCTTACTTTTGACAAGAACTTTCCTGCCTATAGGTGAGGCTGTACTATCAGAGTGCATCTTTCCTCCATACAAACCCCCTTTTGAGCAAATGATTCCTTCAGAAGGATTTACACTCCAGCTGAAGTGTGTCAAATCTGTGGCTAGTAATGAGCACATGAAAATATTTTTTCAGTATTTACATATGAAAGATATCAAATAGGATCACTGTAAGATTACTTCTTCAGTGTCGCCTTCTAAAGATGTGGTGGTTTTACTCAGGTGGGCAGCCGAGTTCCACCCGATCCTTTTCCAGAGGAAGATACATAACTGCCTCTAGAGAAGGACTAGCTCACTAAACGGGTTGGCCTACTAGAGAGTCCTTCAAAAGTTTGGTTGGCCAAGGAGCTGTAGCCTGAAAGTCAGAAGTCTGCTCCATACTACGGGAAGAGAGAACGCCCCCAAGGGTAAATTACCCAACATTTTGGTATTTCTCTTAGCTACCAGAAAAGAAACAAACACACCCCAAAACCACCAACATGCGTACGTGAAAGAAAACCAAGCACGGCATGCTAGAGCTGGTCAAACAATTCTGCCAGTTAGCTCTAAGAGAGAATTTGAAGTTAGCTGTGTAGCGGAGAATAAAAACGAAAAACCAGTGCTCTCTGTGTTTGAGGGCTTTTATTATCTACCACAACGGTCTGCCCAAGAACTTGTCCCTCAGGACACCAAGTTCTTTCTGGGAGAGGTTGTGCACCAACAACAGATTCTGTCCCGGGGAGTCTCTGCTCGGAATTTTGGGGTAAGGAAAGCCAGGAGGCTGGCTTGGTTGCCTTGGTTTCCGTATGCCCACGCGTGGAGACGGTAACCTGGACACTGTGGACTGATTGTGTGCTCACCATGAAGACACGCAGGTTAAAAGTCGGCGCCTCTTCCTGCGGCCATCACTTCTTGGAAGTGAGATTGTGACGGACGAGGTAGGACGAGGCTTTTCTCCAATGCATACTGTGAACTGTCGATCTAGCTTCACATTCGTTAGTCAAATGAGAGCGGTGAATAAGAGAATGTTTACATTTGCCTTCCTTTCAACAGGCACGCAATGTGTGCAGCAGAGTCACAGAAGGAAAATTCAACTGAGAAGAGCCAAGCGGTAAGATTAGCTCCTTACGAATACACAAGTTCATGCACTTTTTTGGACGAAGGTGGTCTAGCGCAAAGCCTGATACTGTTTGTGTGATAAGTGGGCGAGAGGGGGCAAATGAAAAAAAAAAAAAAAAAGAATGCTTCAGATACTTGTGGCTCTGCTTACTTGCAGAAGAAAAACTGCAAGCTCTTCCAGTGACAGTGTCAGAAGCGTGCAGCTAGCTCTCACGTGCACTTTCAGGGAGTCTTTAGTGGAGAAGAGATCCTCTAGTACCGTGGCCAGTGAATATTAGTCACCAGACAGAGGGAAGAACTGAAGCAGCTTCTGGTTCTCCCTCACGCATCCCTCTGCCTTCCTGCCTAGCATGGCCATCGAGCAAAAAGCAGCCAAGCCCTTAGTTTGTGCCTTCCTCCGGCACGTTTTAAGCATGATAACTTTAGAAGTGGCCAGCAAAAGTTAGGAAGTACAGTCGGCAAAGGCGGTGTGAAATGCTAAAGGTCATTGAAGCCCAGCTCCATACCTCTTTGGGTTTTCGTATTCCCCCAATTTTCTTCCTGCATTTTCATAAAGGCTAAGAAGGTTCTGCGAAGCCTGGGAAACAATTCAAGGCCCTGACAGTGTCAGACGTGCAGTCTTCACCAAGTATTTGACTTAAGAATGAATTGCCCTCAGCATTCTGTAGTGATTTAAGCGGCCATGAGCAGCTGGCAAAAGTGACTTAAAGTCAGGTTGAGGCCTAAAGTCAAATTCTTTGCTGACAAGTGCACATGCCCCAAGGGAATTTCCTTCATGAGTACCCTTGGGTTGCAGAAACCTAGCGCTTCTCCAGTGCTTCTTCTTCCCCCGTGAAATACTGCAGACCACTCAAACCCTGGTTAAAGATTTGTCCCAAAACAAAGAGAGCAAAAGTAAAGTGCCCACAAGCGAACAACGCAGACGGAAGCTCAGTCTGAAATACAAGCTATGTCATGAGGTACCCGTTGCATTGGCAGGGCGCGATGGAGCTGCCCGACTTGACCGTGCAGAAGAGCTCTGTGAAGCTCCTCACGAAGAGATGGGAGTCCGCCAGTGCTCTGGCACCCAGCCCGGCCTTCCAACGCCTGCCAGCCCCACGGTCCCTGGCACCAGAGCAAGCCAGCCCAGGCAGCACCGTGGACGAAGCTGCGGCAGACAGCGGGAGGGCGGACGTCACCCTGGGTGGCCCTCGCCGGACTGAGACCTTCCCCATCTCTGTCAAGGAGCTGCAGAGCCACTTTGAGACCCTGGGTGGCAGGAAGGTGAGTGCACGCAGGTTCCGCAGCTGAAAAGGATTCCCGTGCTCTCACTGAGGACTCGGAGAACACTACTGCCACAACAGCACCCCCTTCCAATCTGCTGCCTCTTCATATCCTTTCTGCCCCCTGAAAGCCCTACCTGGCTCCTCCCAGTAGCTTCTAACTCACATCCCCTCCATGTCTTCCAACAGGAAGCGGAAAGTGGCAAAAGCTCACTGCCACCAGCACTGGCCACTCAGCCTGGGAGCCAGACAGACATTTCTCTCATGGAAATGTCCAGCGTGAAACGGGGGAGGGCAATCTTTGAGAAGATGTCCTCAGGCAATGGACAGACCACCAACACTGAAGGTTAGCCTTACCACTTGGATCGGATTTCTCCCTTTAGTTCAATGCGCTCCGTCTCTGAGGTGGCAAGGGGCAAGCACACTCACCTCGTCAGGGCAGCCCCCAGGCCGCCCAGGGAGAGAACGTGGTGTTCTTCTCAGTGCAAAACAAGCTTTCTAGCCTTCTCCATTTTGTCTGTTGCATTATGGAGCAGTGCCTGATGCCCATTAAATACTTGTTGAGCAAAACACAACAGAATGGTGTCTTATGTTTTGAGAAGATAACTTTTGATGAAGACAGCCCAAATTACAAATAGGATATCAAAACTATGGGCAGCATCCATCAATTACAAAAAAGTGGTATCTTCATTTTCTTCTTTGGTGAAGATAGTTTGGATTTAGCAGTGCGTTGCTTTGGTAACAATGCGTTAACTTTTATTAGTTAAAGGCATTCTGGTTTCCACAAATCAAATGCTCCGTACTTGATGTGCTCTAAAGTAAAAGTGCGACGACACAGTGGGTAAAATGTTGGCAATACTGTTTGTTTTGCTTACTGCTTTTCTTTCAAGCTTTGAAACACATGCACCCATCTCCCTCTCCCCAACTATGACGTCTCTTTGTGGTTGCAGTGGGTGGCTGCAAAGCTGTAGGAGGACTTCCAGAAGAGAGCCCTCCCAACACCGGCAATACACTGACGGAATTCCAGGAGAATGTCTCCTTGAAAGACAAAATGGCTCTGTATCAGGCTGCGGTGTCAAAGGCAGAGAACAGCAACCGCTTTGCCAATGTAAGATACCAATGTCTCAATATCTTCTTAATTCTACGTTTGCTTTGCCCAGGGACAGATCGTAACCATCTTTATTTCTACAAGCAAGCTATCAGGTGGATCATAGGGTGGATCAAAATTTAAATGCCAAATTAGGAAACCTACGTAGCAAACATAGTCATCCACCAGTCTCTGTCTCTACCAAATGAGATTTTTCACGCTAGATGCCTTTGGTCTTTTGGACAATCCCCGTTATTTCGTGGACGTGCTCTTCCTTTTAGTCCACCTTTGCCTGAACTTCACGTATGAGGGCTATAGGCATGCGAGAGATCGGCAACACGGTTATCCTATTTGCTCATGATGACAAAACAAGGCAGTTTCCTTACCACAACAACTATTCTCTATCGCCAAATAATAAAATCCTGTTCAGAAGCACAGTGACTTTGGAGCTCTTGCTGCTCGAACTGAAGAATTTGAAATTACCGCATGATAAAACAGCTCAGCTATGGGTGTTCAGGTAGCCCAGAAGCCACCTGAGGGAAGCAGCCACCAGCCACGCTCGCCTTCAGAGTCCAGGTGTTTTCAAACCACGCAATTCCTGCCCACTGGCTTCTTGATTTCCTAATTGCCCTTGCGTAATCGGAGCAGATTCCAGTTTTTCTTTGGGCCGAGAAGGTTCTAGTTCCCTCCTCCTCACACTGCCAACAATGCTTCCGCTCTCCTCAAAAGGAAGAGCTGGAGGAAGCCTGACCCAACCGAACTGTGTTGAGAACATACAATCTGCTTCATTTACGCCCTAGAACCTCTTATGCTTTCTTGTTGAAATGGGCGGTACGTTGTTACTGCAAATGGAAAACACCTGGCCTTATTTGATCATTCTAGACCTCAGAGGAAATCAAGTCCTGCACTGTGCCCGGGGGCCTGGCCACAGTGAGGAAACACTTTGAGAACGGGCAGATGACCCCTTCAGCGACCACCTTCGCTCACTCCCAGCCCCAGCACAAAGCTGCAGAGGTAACAATGGCATTTTGAATACTAACAAATGAGGTCTGCCCTGCTGAAAGCTTTAGGGAAAAACACCATCATTTGCTTTATTCCGGGTTTCACCGTCCCTGGGTGTGTTCAAGGAAAGGTTGGACATGGTGCCTAGGGACATGGTTTAGTGGGTGACATTGGTGGCAGGGCGATGGTTGGACCAGATGATCTTGGAGGTCTCTTCCAACCTTAGTGATTCTACGATCCTCTAGAATCCGACTTAAACAGAGAAGACATGGAAAAATTTGCACCCCATTTTCTTTTCAACTTGCCCTCCTCGAGCCTCACCTAACTTTGACATTTCAAACTTCTCATCACATGGGTTCCTTGTGGTGCTCGTAACCCCCTAAATCATCAAGGTACACTGCCATAAAGGAACCATTTGGGCTTAACACCTCTTAAAGTAGAACTGATTTGTGACAGCCCTTCACAGGCAGAAACACAAATCCAGATTACTGTTAATTACGCGATTCTTTGTATTTGTCTTCAGGAGACCTCGACTGCCACTCAGCTCCCACTATCAAGCAGCACCGGGGAAGCTGAGTGCAGTGCAGCTGCCACCAAAGAAGCCCCACTGGAAGCCTTTCAAACCCAAGAGGTAACTTTATCATTTAAGAATTATATTATTCGCCAGGTATGCCGAGATACCCATCCTTATTTGCTTTGCCTCTTCCTCCAGCACTACTTGGTACAGCAAGATCTCCATGTTGTGCCCATAGCCGCCCTCCTTTGGCAGTGCATAACAATGGTTTTAGAACAGTGTCCTAGACAGGGTTGTTTGGATGTGGTAATGAGTGGCTTCCCACTCAGACTTCTCTGTGATGTTTCAAAGACAGCAGCCGAAATATGGAGTATTCTTCCATGTTGCACTAAATCCCGCAGTAACGTGAAGGTTTTGTGCACAGGTTTCTCTCGGGGAGCAAGTGACTCCAGAGACAAACGGGGCTTCTACACTCACCCGGCATACTGATGAAGCAGGTAAGAAGTGGCTTGAGAGTAATGGCTCCCAAAGGAGCACGACAAACCAAGTTCTTGGCAACTGTCACAACTTGGCAACTGGCACAAACGTGGGGCTGCTTTTGGGATACAGATACAGGACATTGCTCCAAGTTGTTCAGTGCCTCCTTCCTCAGCTAAGCACATTCATTGGTCTCAGTGGGACCTAAGAAACAGCTTTCCGTGCTGGTATACAGAGAGGAGTTTGGCAGAAGGAGGTAGCTTCAAATTTGTGCTGAGCTGCTGGAAAGAGCGGGGCATTTTAAGAGATGTCTGAAGACACACGCAAACCCTTGCCCCTGTATAGCCGAAACCGTGGATGATAAAGGCTCAATTTATAGCCAGGCGGAACCGGCCTGGACACCATGAGCACGGTGTAGAGGCGCTGCTTCTGCGGTCTAGTCCTGGTATTAGAATTCACGCGTTCGGTTAACACAAAGACCTCAGTCCTGTGCGAGCCCTGACATTCAGGCAATTCAGGTACGGCAAAACAGCAGGCCATAGATAACGTGTCCCTCAACACTTCTTCCATCCATTTCCTATGTATTTCTTCTCTTCATATTGTCCGTTGTTCATATACTTTTTTTTTTTTTTAATAATAATAGTAATTATTATACTTTCCATTGCAGTAAGCAATGCAGCTATGGACGTGGAGGTCCCAAAGACTTCCACAGAGGTGTGTGACCATCAGACGGAAAGGACAGCAGAGGAAAACGCTGTTCCCATAGACAGAGAGACTGCAACATCTGTACCAGATGGCAAGGTCTGTGCCTTTATAGTAAGAGTAGACATCAGTCTGTCAAATACAGTCTGAATTTCTATTTTTACCATGTAGTTGCAATTGAAAATGCAACCTGTGAAAGCAGTAGGAATATACGGAGCTTAGCAATGACGGGCACACAAGGTGGTATTTAGTACAACCTGTAATTCAGCAAGTACTTCTATTACATGACAAACACAACTGAAAGTTGAACTCAAACGCTTCTGCTTTTCCTTTCCTTCTCTGATGAAGGCAGCCTCTTCTTTCCCTGCTTTCAGTCTCTAAAAGGCTATGTTTTCTGTCACCAGTTCCTCAGATGCACAGAAACTCTCAACTTGATGAAAAACGAAGACAAGCGTCAAAATGTCGAGGGCTGTCCGGACCAGACAATTCCACTGGCACTGCCGAGCGAAGCACTGCACCAGCCCAAAAGCACCATGCCGTCTGCTCTTGCCAGAATGAGAGCCATGAATGCGATCATCAAGAGCCATGCACATTCTGTAAGACGGCCACGTCACCAAGGAGCTGCTGGGCTGCCAGTTCAAAGTGTCTGTGAGCAAGAAATCCCAAAGGTTCACAAAGGCGACATCTGTTCAGAGGAGCAGCTCCCTAAGCCTGGGGAGCCGCAGATGAGGGAGCCACTGAGACAACCCAAAAGCAGAAGCACTCGTGCGGCTTCCAGAATTAAGGCCATCAACGACATCCACAGGAACCTATACCATTCTCAAAGGCGTCCAAACCAGGAAGGGGCTGCTTTTCTGGTGGAGGATGCGCAAGGGTTCAAAACAACAGAATCCGGCCTGAAGAACGAAGACGCAAGCGTCACAGTCTCTGTGTTGTGCAGTAATGCACAACAAGTTGACAATAAAGAGATGAAGTGACTCAAAACTAACAGACTTGTCTGAACTTTTGCTGCCTGTCTCAACAGGTTGGAGCATCAGGCGGGGAGAAACTTCATGAAATATAACGAGGGCACGTGTAGAGCCCTGCATCGGGGCAAGAACAACCCCAGACACCAGGATAAGTTGGGGACTGCCCTGCTGGAGAGCAGCAAAGGGGGAAGGGACGTGGGTGTCCTGGCGGAGAGCTGGCTGACCATGAGCCAGCACTGTGCCCTTGTGGCCAAGAAGGCCAATGGCATCCTGGGGTGTATTAGCAGGGCTGTGGTTAGTAGGTCGAGAGAGGTTCTCCTCCCCCTCTACTCTGCCCTAGTGAGACCACATCTGCAATATTGCGTCCAGTTCTGGGCCCCCCAGTTCCAGAAGGACAGGGAACTGCTTGAGAGAGTCCAGCACAGAGCCACAAGGGTGATAAAGGGAGTGGAGCGTCTCCCTTTTGAGGAAAGGCTGAGGGAGCTGGGTCTCTTTAGTTGGAGAAGAGGAGACTGAGGGGTGACCTTCTTAATGTTTATAAATATGTAAAGGGAGAGTGTCAGGAGGACGGAGCCAGGCTCTTCTCAGCGACATCTAACAGTAGGACAGGGGGCACTGGGTGCGTGCTGGAACATAGGAGGTTCCACTTAAATGTGAGACAAAACTTTTTTATGGTGATGGTGACAGAACACCGGAACAGGCTGCACAGGGGGGATGTGGAGTTTCCTTCTCCAGAGGCATTCCAAAGCTGCCTGGACGCGTTCCTGTGTGACCTGATCTAGCTGCTCCTGCTCCGGCAGGGGCATTGGACCAGACGATCTTTCAAGGTCCCTTCCAATCCCTAACATTCAGTGATTCGGTGATTCTGTGATTCGTAGGCATCTCAGCAGTCTTCTACCATCTTTCTTTGGCAAAGGCATGTCTGGAAAGAAAAACTGTAAAAATCACAGTCAGGAGAAGAGCTCTGGATCTCCAAAGTACCAATCTGCAGGTCTGATATACAGGCTGCCATTATGTCAGGATAACAACAATCTGCTGCCCTGGAAGATTAATCTTACTTTGAAATCAGTGGGCACTGCAATACTATGTTCCTCAGAAAATCAGGACAATTATTGCCAGGTTTTGTGATTACCACTCGTTAAAATGAGGGGATACTGGATTGGGTCACCCAGGGCGTCTCTCAGGCTGAAATTTGTCATGTCAGAGCAAGAACAGGTCACACTTAGTGAAGCCGTGTAGTTCTGGGAACAAAACGTCCCTTCCTGCAATCGGCAGCTCGATTCTTTCTAGTCTTGGCTTTAGAGCACTATGCGGAGTTTATTACAATCTCCTGGAATCGGGAAGGCTCACCCTGAGCACTCTCTGGTGCACAAGTATCCAGGAAAGCCCTGCTGGGGCTCTTGTAGCCGCTTGCCTCAAGGCATTTTCCTAATCAAATTCCTACTCCTACCATGCCAGACCAGATATTCTTTCGTGCCCCCTGGCAAAGCTAATGCGCTCTGGGCTGGCTGCATTAGACCTTCTGCCTCAGCACCAGCAATGAGCCTGAGGCTACCAGGTAGCCGAAGCACATCCTCTCCAAGCAGCCCCATTCTGGAAGCATTATAGATTTGCAGTTCCCCTCCTTAGGTATATATGCAACAAGCAAAACATCATTAGAAGCACAGCGTTTATGAGGGTTCTGAAAAATCACTTTTTTTACTCCTTAGCTAGGGCAAAGACTCCACAGATATGAGAAAAACGGTCAAATCTTTTCTAGCATTTCCCAGTTCATTATTCTTACTACTGTAGTCTTCTTCAGGCTTCACTTCAGAGTTGTGAAGGGCATCCCAAGTTCTCCTCCTCCAACTCAAATCTCTTCTCTTGCATTACCGATTATCTACTATGATCCCCCCCCTTCCCCATCCCTCCCCCTACCCCCCCTCAAACTTCTCATCTGTACTTTCGCAAAGAGAGAAAAAATCTTTTCTCTTAAATTTTCCTGTTTCCTCTGTCAGGTGTGTCCTGACATCTGACCATCTTTGTCAGGTGCTCCTCAGAGAATTTTGTTTGATGACCACTCTCCTGGGGACCAGAAGTGGAAGACCAGTTTGCCTGCAACAGGAACCATCTCCCTGCGTATCGCATTAAAACAATTCATGCAGCTATAGTAATCTTTCCATGCTAGAAGGCAGGAAGTTCTCCCATCATCTTTTGTGGTTTCAGAGGAAAGAAAAACACACCACGTGTGACAGTCATACATTGTGAACACCTAACAAACACAGTCCACAGCAGGACAGAAACATCAAATCATCCCAACTCATCATCAAAACAGCTTGCATTTGTGACTGGCTTTTCATCCCAAAAGGGGGATTCTCCTGCCATCAGTCACGTGCTCTTAAACACTCACACCACCAGAGCAACGCGCAGACTCCCTGGGTGTGTGGCTGAGACCAGGGGTAAAGGGGACCACTGCAGATCAATGAGGCCAATCGTAAGGTCCACAGACCCTTGCACAAGTTGCTTCCAGTCAGCAGAAAACTACCTGTTCCTCCTCAACCTCAGAAACTCTGCTTGCAGATGTTAGAAGGAACCAACAAATGCAGCCTTCTGGCCTCTGCCCCAACAAGAGTCCATCTCCAAGCTCTGGAGACGGACAACCACCTAGAATGGAAAGCTCCTGGAAAGAGTGGGTGCACAGGACAGCAAGAGAGCGAGCACAAATGGTGTGTGAGCGTGCGTGAGTGAAGGCTGTGCGTGAGTGTAAGCCTTTGCCAGTCCTTCCTTTCCCACAGCATCCCTACCGGCACGGTGCTAAGGAGCCTCTGGGACCCTGAGCCACAGCTGCACAAGTCTGGTGGTGCCCTGGGGCAACAGGCTTCGTAGGCCTGCAGCCCAACAAGGGGCGAGAGCATCTTCTCTGGCTGAAGCGGCCAGCCAGCAGCTAACTCAGCTATCAGCAAAGTCCCTCAGGACAACTTCACTGCCTTCCTGACAAAACAGTCACTGCTGTATTTGCATCTTACTTTTGACAAGAACTTTCCTGCCTATAGGTGAGGCTGTACTATCAGAGTGCATCTTTCCTCCATACAAACCCCCTTTTGAGCAAATGATTCCTTCAGAAGGATTTACACTCCAGCTGAAGTGTGTCAAATCTGTGGCTAGTAATGAGCACATGAAAATATTTTTTCAGTATTTACATATGAAAGATATCAAATAGGATCACTGTAAGATTACTTCTTCAGTGTCGCCTTCTAAAGATGTGGTGGTTTTACTCAGGTGGGCAGCCGAGTTCCACCCGATCCTTTTCCAGAGGAAGATACATAACTGCCTCTAGAGAAGGACTAGCTCACTAAACGGGTTGGCCTACTAGAGAGTCCTTCAAAAGTTTGGTTGGCCAAGGAGCTGTAGCCTGAAAGTCAGAAGTCTGCTCCATACTACGGGAAGAGAGAACGCCCCCAAGGGTAAATTACCCAACATTTTGGTATTTCTCTTAGCTACCAGAAAAGAAACAAACACACCCCAAAACCACCAACATGCGTACGTGAAAGAAAACCAAGCACGGCATGCTAGAGCTGGTCAAACAATTCTGCCAGTTAGCTCTAAGAGAGAATTTGAAGTTAGCTGTGTAGCGGAGAATAAAAACGAAAAACCAGTGCTCTCTGTGTTTGAGGGCTTTTATTATCTACCACAACGGTCTGCCCAAGAACTTGTCCCTCAGGACACCAAGTTCTTTCTGGGAGAGGTTGTGCACCAACAACAGATTCTGTCCCGGGGAGTCTCTGCTCGGAATTTTGGGGTAAGGAAAGCCAGGAGGCTGGCTTGGTTGCCTTGGTTTCCGTATGCCCACGCGTGGAGACGGTAACCTGGACACTGTGGACTGATTGTGTGCTCACCGTGAAGACACGCAGGTTAAAAGGCGGCGCCTCTTCCTGCGGCCATCACTTCTTGGAAGTGAGATTGTGACGGACGAGGTAGGACGAGGCTTTTCTCCAATGCATACTGTGAACTGTCGATCTAGCTTCACATTCGTTAGTCAAATGAGAGCGGTGAATAAGAGAATGTTTACATTTGCCTTCCTTTCAACAGGCACGCAATGTGTGCAGCAGAGTCACAGAAGGAAAATTCAACTGAGAAGAGCCAAGCGGTAAGATTAGCTCCTTACGAATACACAAGTTCATGCACTTTTTTGGACGAAGGTGGTCTAGCGCAAAGCCTGATACTGTTTGTGTGATAAGTGGGAGAGAGGGGGCAAATGAAAAAAAAAAAAAAAAGAATGCTTCAGATACTTGTGGCTCTGCTTACTTGCAGAAGAAAAACTGCAAGCTCTTCCAGTGACAGTGTCAGAAGCGTGCAGCTAGCTCTCACGTGCACTTTCAGGGAGTCTTTAGTGGAGAAGAGATCCTCTAGTACCGTGGCCAGTGAATATTAGTCACCAGACAGAGGGAAGAAGTCCTCTTCTAAACTAAGCCAAGCCCTTAGTTTGTGCCTTCCTCCGGCACGTTTTAAGCATGATAACTTTAGAAGTGGCCAGCAAAAGTTAGGAAGTACAGTCGGCAAAGGCGGTGTGAAATGCTAAAGGTCATTGAAGCCCAGCTCCATACCTCTTTGGGTTTTCGTATTCCCCCAATTTTCTTCCTGCATTTTCATAAAGGCTAAGAAGGTTCTGCGAAGCCTGGGAAACAATTCAAGGCCCTGACAGTGTCAGACGTGCAGTCTTCACCAAGTATTTGACTTAAGAATGAATTGCCCTCAGCATTCTGTAGTGATTTAAGCGGCCATGAGCAGCTGGCAAAAGTGACTTAAAGTCAGGTTGAGGCCTAAAGTCAAATTCTTTGCTGACAAGTGCACATGCCCCAAGGGAATTTCCTTCATGAGTACCCTTGGGTTGCAGAAACCTAGCGCTTCTCCAGTGCTTCTTCTTCCCCCGTGAAATACTGCAGACCACTCAAACCCTGGTTAAAGATTTGTCCCAAAACAAAGAGAGCAAAAGTAAAGTGCCCACAAGCGAACAACGCAGACGGAAGCTCAGTCTGAAATACAAGCTATGTCATGAGGTACCCGTTGCATTGGCAGGGCGCGATGGAGCTGCCCGACTTGACCGTGCAGAAGAGCTCTGTGAAGCTCCTCACGAAGAGATGGGAGTCCGCCAGTGCTCTGGCACCCAGCCCGGCCTTCCAACGCCTGCCAGCCCCACGGTCCCTGGCACCAGAGCAAGCCAGCCCAGGCAGCACCGTGGACGAAGCTGCGGCAGACAGCGGGAGGGCGGACGTCACCCTGGGTGGCCCTCGCCGGACTGAGACCTTCCCCATCTCTGTCAAGGAGCTGCAGAGCCACTTTGAGACCCTGGGTGGCAGGAAGGTGAGTGCACGCAGGTTCCGCAGCTGAAAAGGATTCCCGCGCTCTCACTGAGGACTCGGAGAACACTACTGCCAGAACAGCACCCCCTTCCAATCTGCTGCCTCTTCATATCCTTTCTGCCCCCTGAAAGCCCTACCTGGCTCCTCCCAGTAGCTTCTAACTCACATCCCCTCCATGTCTTCCAACAGGAAGCGGAAAGTGGCAAAAGCTCACTGCCACCAGCACTGGCCACTCAGCCTGGGAGCCAGACAGACATTTCTCTCATGGAAATGTCCAGCGTGAAACGGGGGAGGGCAATCTTTGAGAAGATGTCCTCAGGCAATGGACAGACCACCAACACTGAAGGTTAGCCTTACCACTTGGATCGGATTTCTCCCTTTAGTTCAATGCGCTCCGTCTCTGAGGTGGCAAGGGGCAAGCACACTCACCTCATCAGGGCAGCCCCCAGGCCGCCCAGGGAGAGAACGTGGTGTTCTTCTCAGTGCAAAACAAGCTTTCTAGCCTTCTCCATTTTGTCTGTTGCATTATGGAGCAGTGCCTGATGCCCATTAAATACTTTTTGAGCAAAACACAACAGAATGGTGTCTTATGTTTTGAGAAGATAACTTTTGATGAAGACAGCCCAAATTACAAATAGGATATCAAAACTATGGGCAGCATCCATCAATTACAAAAAAGTGGTATCTTCATTTTCTTCTTTGGTGAAGATAGTTTGGATTTAGCAGTGCGTTGCTTTGGTAACAATGCGTTAACTTTTATTAGTTAAAGGCATTCTGGTTTCCACAAATCAAATGCTCCGTACTTGATGTGCTCTAAAGTAAAAGTGCGACGACACAGTGGGTAAAATGTTGGCAATACTGTTTGTGTTGCTTACTGCTTTTCTTTCAAGCTTTGAAACACATGCACCCATCTCCCTCTCCCCAACTATGACGTCTCTTTGTGGTTGCAGTGGGTGGCTGCAAAGCTGTAGGAGGACTTCCAGAAGAGAGCCCTCCCAACACCGGCAATACACTGACGGAATTCCAGGAGAATGTCTCCTTGAAAGACAAAATGGCTCTGTATCAGGCTGCGGTGTCAAAGGCAGAGAACAGCAACCGCTTTGCCAATGTAAGATACCAATGTCTCAATATCTTCTTAATTCTACGTTTGCTTTGCCCAGGGACAGATCGTAACCATCTTTATTTCTACAAGCAAGCTATCAGGTGGATCATAGGGTGGATGAAAATTTAAATCCCAAATTAGGAAACCTATAGAGCAAACATAGTCATCCATCAGTCTCTCTCTCTACCAAAAGAGGTTTTTCACGCTAGATGCCTTTGGTCTTTTGGACAATCCCCGTTATTTCGTGGACGTGCTCTTCCTTTCAGTCCACCTTTGCCTGAACTTCATGTATGAGGATCATGGGTGAGAGAGAGATCAGCAACACGGTTATCCTGTGATGACAAAACAAGGCAGTTTCCTTACCACAACAACTATTCTCTATCGCCAAATAATAAAATCCTGTTCAGGAGCACAGTGACTTTAGAGCTCTTGCTGCTCGAACTGAAGAATTTGAAAGTACCGCATGATAAAACAGCTCAGCTATGGGTGCTCAGGTAGCCCAGAAGCCACCTGAGGGAAGCAGCCACCAGCCACGCTCGCCTTCAGAGTCCAGGTGTTTTCAAACCACGCAATTCCTGCCCACTGGCTTCTTGATTTCCTAATTGCCCTTGTGTATTTGGAACAGATTCCTGCAGTTCTTTGGGCCAAGAAGGTTCCAATTCCCTCCTCCCAACACTGCCAGCAATGGTGCTGTTAGCTCTCTCTCCCCAAAAGGAAGAACTGGAGGAAGCCTGACCCAACCGAACTGTGTTGAGAACATATGAACTGCTTCATTTCCACCCTATAACACCTTGCCCTTACTTGTTGAAATGGATGGTATGTTCTTACTGCAAATGGAAAACACCTGGCCTTATTTGATCCCTCTAGACCTCAGAGGAAATCAAGTCCTGCACTGTGCCCGGGGGCCTGGCTGCAGTGAGGAAACACTTTGAGAATGGGCAGATGACCCCTTCAATGACCACCTTTGCTCACTCCCAGCACCAGCACAAAGCTGCAGAGGTAACAATGGCATTTTGAATACTAACAAATTAGGTTTCCCCCGTTAAAGAGCTCGAGAGGAAAATAACACTATTTGCTTGATTCCAGGATTCACCATTCCCGGTGTCCCTGGAAAAATTTGCACCCCATTTTCTTTTCAACTCGCCCTCCTCGAGCCTCACCTAACTTTAACGGTTCAAACTTCTCATCACATGGGTTCCTTGTGGTGCTCGTAATCCCCTAAATCATCACGGTACACTGCCATAAAGGAACCATTTGGGCTTAACATCTGTTAAAGTAGAACTGATTTGTGACAGCCCTTCACAGGCAGAAACACAAATCCAGATTACTGTTAATTACGTGATTCTTTGTATTTGTTTTCAGGAGACCTCAAGAACCACTCAGCTCCCACTATCAAGCAGCACCAGGGAAGCTGAGTGCAGTGCGACGAGCTCCAAAGAAGCCCCACTAGAAGCCTTTCCAAGCAAAGAGGTAAGTTTATCAATTAACAATTATACCATTTGGCAGGTATGTTTTTAAAACAGTGTCCTAGACAGGGTTGTTTCGATGTGGTAATGAATGGGGCTTCCCACTCAGACTTCTCTGTGATGTTTCAAAGACAGCAGCCGAAATATGGAGTATTCTTCCATGTTGCACTAAATCCCGCAGTAACGTGAAGGTTTTGTGCACAGGTTTCTCTCGGGGAGCAAGTGACTCCAGAGACAAACGGGGCTTCTACACTCACCCGGCATACTGATGAAGCAGGTAAGAAGTGGCTTGAGAGTAATGGCTCCCAAAGGAGCACGACAAACCAAGTTCTTGGCAACTGTCTTTACTGGCACAAACGTGGGGCTGCTTTTAGGATACAGATACAGGACATTGCTCCAAGTTGTTCAGTGCCTCCTTCCTCAGCTAAGCACATTCATTGGTCTCAGTGGGACCTAAGAAACAGCTTTCCGTGCTGGTATACAGAGAGGAGTTTGGCAGAAGGAGGTAGCTCCAAATTTGTGCTGAGCTGCTGGAAAAAGCGGGGCATTTTAAGAGATGTCTGAAGACACATGCAAACCCTTGCCCCTGTATAGCCGAAACTGTGGATGATAAAGGCTCAATTTATAGCCAGGCGGAACCGGCCTGGACACCATGAGCACGGTGTAGAGGCGCTGCTTCTGCAGTCTAGTCCTGGTATTAGAATTCACGCGTTCGGTTAACACAAAGACCTCAGTCCTGTGCGAGCCCTGACATTCAGGCAATTCAGGTACGGCAAAACAGCAGGCCATAGATAACGTGTCCCTCAACACTTCTTCCATCCATTTCCTATGTATTTCTTCTCTTCATATTGTCCGTTGTTCATTTACTTTTTTTTTTTTTTTAATAATAATAGTAATTATTATTCTTTCCATTGCAGTAAGCAATGCAGCTATGGACGTGGAGGTCCCAAAGACTTCCACAGAGGTGTGTGACCATCAGACGGAAAGGACAGCAGAGGAAAACGCTGTTCCCATAGACAGAGAGACTGCAACATCTGTACCAGATGGCAAGGTCTGTGCCTTTATAGTAAGAGTAGACATCAGTCTGTCAAATACAGTCTGAATTTCTATTTTTACCATGTAGTTGCAACTGAAAATGCAACCTGTGAAAGCAGTAGGAATATACGGAGCTTAGCAATGACGGGCACACAAGGTGGTATTTAGTACAACCTGTAATTCAGCAAGTACTTCTATTACATGACAAACACAACTGAAAGTTGAACTCAAACGCTTCTGCTTTTCCTTTCCTTCTCTGATGAAGGCAGCCTCTTCTTTCCCTGCTTTCAGTCTCTAAAAGGCTATGTTTTCTGTCACCAGTTCCTCAGATGCACAGAAACTCTCAACTTGATGAAAAACGAAGACAAGCGTCAAAATGTCGAGGGCTGTCCGGACCAGACAATTCCACTGGCACTGCCGAGCGAAGCGCTGCACCAGCCCAAAAGCACCATGCCGTCTGCTCTTGCCAGAATGAGAGCCATGAATGCGATCATCAAGAGCCATGCACATTCTGTAAGACGGCCACGTCACCAAGGAGCTGCTGGGCTGCCAGTTCAAAGTGTCTGTGAGCAAGAAATCCCAAAGGTTCACAAAGGCGACATCTGTTCAGAGGAGCAGCTCCCTAAGCCTGGGGAGCCGCAGATGAGGGAGCCACTGAGACAACCCAAAAGCAGAAGCACTCGTGCGGCTTCCAGAATTAAGGCCATCAACGACATCCACAGGAACCTACACCATTCTCAAAGGCGTCCAAACCAGGAAGGGGCTGCTTTTCTGGTGGAGGATGCGCAAGGGTTCAAAACAACAGAATCCGGCCTGAAGAACGAAGACGCAAGTGTCACAGTCTCTGTGTTGTGCAGTAATGCACAACAAGTTGACAATAAAGAGATGAAGTGACTCAAAACTAACAGACTTGTCTGAACTTTTGCTGCCTGTCTCAACAGGTTGGAGCATCAGGCGGGGAGAAACTTCATGAAATATAACGAGGGCAAGTGTAGAGCCCTGCATCGGGGCAAGAACAACCCCAGACACCAGGATAAGTTGGGGACTGCCCTGCTGGAGAGCAGCAAAGGGGGAAGGGACGTGGGTGTCCTGGCGGAGAGCTGGCTGACCATGAGCCAGCACTGTGCCCTTGTGGCCAAGAAGGCCAATGGCATCCTGGGGTGTATTAGCAGGGCTGTGGTTAGTAGGTCGAGAGAGGTTCTCCTCCCCCTCTACTCTGCCCTAGTGAGACCACATCTGCAATATTGCGTCCAGTTCTGGGCCCCCCAGTTCCAGAAGGACAGGGAACTGCTTGAGAGAGTCCAGCACAGAGCCACAAGGGTGATAAAGGGAGTGGAGCGTCTCCCTTTTGAGGAAAGGCTGAGGGAGCTGGGTCTCTTTAGTTGGAGAAGAGGAGACTGAGGGGTGACCTTCTTAATGTTTATAAATATGTAAAGGGAGAGTGTCAGGAGGACGGAGCCAGGCTCTTCTCAGCGACATCTAACAGTAGGACAGGGGGCACTGGGTGCGTGCTGGAACATAGGAGGTTCCACTTAAATGTGAGACAAAACTTTTTTATGGTGATGGTGACAGAACACCGGAACAGGCTGCACAGGGGAGATGTGGAGTTTCCTTCTCCAGAGGCATTCCAAAGCTGCCTGGACGCGTTCCTGTGTGACCTGATCTAGCTGCTCCTGCTCCGGCAGGGGCATTGGACCAGACGATCTTTCAAGGTCCCTTCCAATCCCTAACATTCAGTGATTCGGTGATTCTGTGATTCGTAGGCATCTCAGCAGTCTTCTACCATCTTTCTTTGGCAAAGGCATGTCTGGAAAGAAAAACTGTAAAAATCACAGTCAGGAGAAGAGCTCTGGATCTTCAAAGTACCAATCTGCAGGTCTGATATACAGGCTGCCATTATGTCAGGATAACAACAACCTGCTGCCCTGGAAGATTAATCTTACTTTGAAATCAGTGGGCACTGCAATACTATGCTCCTCAGAAAATCAGGACAATTATTGCCAGGTTTTGTGATTACCACTCGTTAAAATGAGGGGATACTGGATTGGGTCACCCAGGGCGTCTCTCAGGCTGAAATTTGTCATGTCAGAGCAAGAACAGGTCACACTTAGTGAAGCCGTGTAGTTCTGGGAACAAAACGTCCCTTCCTGCAATCGGCAGCTCGATTCTTTCTAGTCTTGGCTTTAGAGCACTATGCGGAGTTTATTACAATCTCCTGGAATCGGGAAGGCTCACCCTGAGCACTCTCTGGTGCACAAGTATCCAGGAAAGCCCTGCTGGGGCTCTTGTAGCCGCTTGCCTCAAGGCATTTTCCTAATCAAATTCCTACTCCTACCATGCCAGACCAGATATTCTTTCGTGCCCCCTGGCAAAGCTAATGGGCTCTGGGCTGGCTGCATTAGACCTTCTGCCTCAGCACCAGCAATGAGCCTGAGGCTACCAGGTAGCCGAAGCACATCCTCTCCAAGCAGCCCCATTCTGGAAGCATTATAGATTTGCAGTTCCCCTCCTTAGGTATATATGCAACAAGCAAAACATCATTAGAAGCACAGCGTTTATGAGGGTTCTGAAAAATCACTTTTTTTACTCCTTAGCTAGGGCAAAGACTCCACAGATATGAGAAAAACGGTCAAATCTTTTCTAGCATTTCCCAGTTCATTATTCTTACTACTGTAGTCTTCTTCAGGCTTCACTTCAGAGTTGTGAAGGGCATCCCAAGTTCTCCTCCTCCAACTCAAATCTCTTCTCTTGCATTACCGATTATCTACTATGATCCCCCCCCTTCCCCATCCCTCCCCCTACCCCCCCTCAAACTTCTCATCTGTACTTTCGCAAAGAGAGAAAAAATCTTTTCTCTTAAATTATCCTGTTTCCTCTGTCAGGTGTGTCCTGACATCTGACCATCTTTGTCAGGTGCTCCTAAGAGAATTTTGTTTGATGACCACTCTCCTGGGGACCAGAAGTGGAAGACCAGTTTGCCTGCAACAGGAACCATCTCCCTGCGTATCGCATTAAAACAATTCATGCAGCTATAGTAATCTTTCCATGCTAGAAGGCAGGAAGTTCTCCCATCATCTTTTGTGGTTTCAGAGGAAAGAAAAACACACCACGTGTGACAGTCATACATTGTGAACACCTAACAGACACAGTCCACAGCAGGACAGAAACATCAAATCATCCCAACTCATCATCAAAACAGCTTGCATTTGTGACTGGCTTTTCATCCCAAAAGGGGGATTCTCCTGCCATCAGTCACGTGCTCTTAAACACTCACACCACCAGAGCAACGCGCAGACTCCCTGGGTGTGTGGCTGAGACCAGGTGTAAAGGGGACCACTGCAGATCAATGAGGCCAATCGTAAGGTCCACAGACCCTTGCACAAGTTGCTTCCAGTCAGCAGAAAACTACCTGTTCCTCCTCAACCTCAGAAACTCTGCTTGCAGATGTTAGAAGGAACCAACAAATGCAGCCTTCTGGCCTCTGCCCCAACAAGAGTCCATCTCCAAGCTCTGGAGACGGACAACCACCTAGAATGGAAAGCTCCTGGAAAGAGTGGGTGCACAGGACAGCAAGAGAGCGAGCACAAATGGTGTGTGAGCGTGCGTGAGTGAAGGCTGTGCGTGAGTGTAAGCCTTTGCCAGTCCTTCCTTTCCCACAGCATCCCTACCGGCACGGTGCTAAGGAGCCTCTGGGACCCTGAGCCACAGCTGCACAAGTCTGGTGGTGCCCTGGGGCAACAGGCTTCGTAGGCCTGCAGCCCAACAAGGGGCGAGAGCATCTTCTCTGGCTGAAGCGGCCAGCCAGCAGCTAACTCAGCTATCAGCAAAGTCCCTCAGGACAACTTCACTGCCTTCCTGACAAAACAGTCACTGCTGTATTTGCATCTTACTTTTGACAAGAACTTTCCTGCCTATAGGTGAGGCTGTACTATCAGAGTGCATCTTTCCTCCATACAAACCCCCTTTTGAGCAAATGATTCCTTCAGAAGGATTTACACTCCAGCTGAAGTGTGTCAAATCTGTGGCTAGTAATGAGCACATGAAAATATTTTTTCAGTATTTACATATGAAAGATATCAAATAGGATCACTGTAAGATTACTTCTTCAGTGTCGCCTTCTAAAGATGTGGTGGTTTTACTCAGGTGGGCAGCCGAGTTCCACCCGATCCTTTTCCAGAGGAAGATACATAACTGCCTCTAGAGAAGGACTAGCTCACTAAACGGGTTGGCCTACTAGAGAGTCCTTCAAAAGTTTGGTTGGCCAAGGAGCTGTAGCCTGAAAGTCAGAAGTCTGCTCCATACTACGGGAAGAGAGAACGCCCCCAAGGGTAAATTACCCAACATTTTGGTATTTCTCTTAGCTACCAGAAAAGAAACAAACACACCCCAAAACCACCAACATGCGTACGTGAAAGAAAACCAAGCACGGCATGCTAGAGCTGGTCAAACAATTCTGCCAGTTAGCTCTAAGAGAGAATTTGAAGTTAGCTGTGTAGCGGAGAATAAAAACGAAAAACCAGTGCTCTCTGTGTTTGAGGGCTTTTATTATCTACCACAACGGTCTGCCCAAGAACTTGTCCCTCAGGACACCAAGTTCTTTCTGGGAGAGGTTGTGCACCAACAACAGATTCTGTCCCGGGGAGTCTCTGCTCGGAATTTTGGGGTAAGGAAAGCCAGGAGGCTGGCTTGGTTGCCTTGGTTTCCGTATGCCCACGCGTGGAGACGGTAACCTGGACACTGTGGACTGATTGTGTGCTCACCGTGAAGACACGCAGGTTAAAAGGCGGCGCCTCTTCCTGCGGCCATCACTTCTTGGAAGTGAGATTGTGACGGACGAGGTAGGACGAGGCTTTTCTCCAATGCATACTGTGAACTGTCGATCTAGCTTCACATTCGTTAGTCAAATGAGAGCGGTGAATAAGAGAATGTTTACATTTGCCTTCCTTTCAACAGGCACGCAATGTGTGCAGCAGAGTCACAGAAGGAAAATTCAACTGAGAAGAGCCAAGCGGTAAGATTAGCTCCTTACGAATACACAAGTTCATGCACTTTTTTGGACGAAGGTGGTCTAGCGCAAAGCCTGATACTGTTTGTGTGATAAGTGGGAGAGAGGGGGCAAATGAAAAAAAAAAAAAAAAAGAATGCTTCAGATACTTGTGGCTCTGCTTACTTGCAGAAGAAAAACTGCAAGCTCTTCCAGTGACAGTGTCAGAAGCGTGCAGCTAGCTCTCACGTGCACTTTCAGGGAGTCTTTAGTGGAGAAGAGATCCTCTAGTACCGTGGCCAGTGAATATTAGTCACCAGACAGAGGGAAGAAGTCCTCTTCTAAACTAAGCCAAGCCCTTAGTTTGTGCCTTCCTCCGGCACGTTTTAAGCATGATAACTTTAGAAGTGGCCAGCAAAAGTTAGGAAGTACAGTCGGCAAAGGCGGTGTGAAATGCTAAAGGTCATTGAAGCCCAGCTCCATACCTCTTTGGGTTTTCGTATTCCCCCAATTTTCTTCCTGCATTTTCATAAAGGCTAAGAAGGTTCTGCGAAGCCTGGGAAACAATTCAAGGCCCTGACAGTGTCAGACGTGCAGTCTTCACCAAGTATTTGACTTAAGAATGAATTGCCCTCAGCATTCTGTAGTGATTTAAGCGGCCATGAGCAGCTGGCAAAAGTGACTTAAAGTCAGGTTGAGGCCTAAAGTCAAATTCTTTGCTGACAAGTGCACATGCCCCAAGGGAATTTCCTTCATGAGTACCCTTGGGTTGCAGAAACCTAGCGCTTCTCCAGTGCTTCTTCTTCCCCCGTGAAATACTGCAGACCACTCAAACCCTGGTTAAAGATTTGTCCCAAAACAAAGAGAGCAAAAGTAAAGTGCCCACAAGCGAACAACGCAGACGGAAGCTCAGTCTGAAATACAAGCTATGTCATGAGGTACCCGTTGCATTGGCAGGGCGCGATGGAGCTGCCCGACTTGACCGTGCAGAAGAGCTCTGTGAAGCTCCTCACGAAGAGATGGGAGTCCGCCAGTGCTCTGGCACCCAGCCCGGCCTTCCAACGCCTGCCAGCCCCACGGTCCCTGGCACCAGAGCAAGCCAGCCCAGGCAGCACCGTGGACGAAGCTGCGGCAGACAGCGGGAGGGCGGACGTCACCCTGGGTGGCCCTCGCCGGACTGAGACCTTCCCCATCTCTGTCAAGGAGCTGCAGAGCCACTTTGAGACCCTGGGTGGCAGGAAGGTGAGTGCACGCAGGTTCCGCAGCTGAAAAGGATTCCCGCGCTCTCACTGAGGACTCGGAGAACACTACTGCCAGAACAGCACCCCCTTCCAATCTGCTGCCTCTTCATATCCTTTCTGCCCCCTGAAAGCCCTACCTGGCTCCTCCCAGTAGCTTCTAACTCACATCCCCTCCATGTCTTCCAACAGGAAGCGGAAAGTGGCAAAAGCTCACTGCCACCAGCACTGGCCACTCAGCCTGGGAGCCAGACAGACATTTCTCTCATGGAAATGTCCAGCGTGAAACGGGGGAGGGCAATCTTTGAGAAGATGTCCTCAGGCAATGGACAGACCACCAACACTGAAGGTTAGCCTTACCACTTGGATCGGATTTCTCCCTTTAGTTCAATGCGCTCCGTCTCTGAGGTGGCAAGGGGCAAGCACACTCACCTCATCAGGGCAGCCCCCAGGCCGCCCAGGGAGAGAACGTGGTGTTCTTCTCAGTGCAAAACAAGCTTTCTAGCCTTCTCCATTTTGTCTGTTGCATTATGGAGCAGTGCCTGATGCCCATTAAATACTTTTTGAGCAAAACACAACAGAATGGTGTCTTATGTTTTGAGAAGATAACTTTTGATGAAGACAGCCCAAATTACAAATAGGATATCAAAACTATGGGCAGCATCCATCAATTACAAAAAAGTGGTATCTTCATTTTCTTCTTTGGTGAAGATAGTTTGGATTTAGCAGTGCGTTGCTTTGGTAACAATGCGTTAACTTTTATTAGTTAAAGGCATTCTGGTTTCCACAAATCAAATGCTCCGTACTTGATGTGCTCTAAAGTAAAAGTGCGACGACACAGTGGGTAAAATGTTGGCAATACTGTTTGTGTTGCTTACTGCTTTTCTTTCAAGCTTTGAAACACATGCACCCATCTCCCTCTCCCCAACTATGACGTCTCTTTGTGGTTGCAGTGGGTGGCTGCAAAGCTGTAGGAGGACTTCCAGAAGAGAGCCCTCCCAACACCGGCAATACACTGACGGAATTCCAGGAGAATGTCTCCTTGAAAGACAAAATGGCTCTGTATCAGGCTGCGGTGTCAAAGGCAGAGAACAGCAACCGCTTTGCCAATGTAAGATACCAATGTCTCAATATCTTCTTAATTCTACGTTTGCTTTGCCCAGGGACAGATCGTAACCATCTTTATTTCTACAAGCAAGCTATCAGGTGGATCATAGGGTGGATGAAAATTTAAATCCCAAATTAGGAAACCTATAGAGCAAACATAGTCATCCATCAGTCTCTCTCTCTACCAAAAGAGGTTTTTCACGCTAGATGCCTTTGGTCTTTTGGACAATCCCCGTTATTTCGTGGACGTGCTCTTCCTTTCAGTCCACCTTTGCCTGAACTTCATGTATGAGGATCATGGGTGAGAGAGAGATCAGCAACACGGTTATCCTGTGATGACAAAACAAGGCAGTTTCCTTACCACAACAACTATTCTCTATCGCCAAATAATAAAATCCTGTTCAGGAGCACAGTGACTTTAGAGCTCTTGCTGCTCGAACTGAAGAATTTGAAAGTACCGCATGATAAAACAGCTCAGCTATGGGTGCTCAGGTAGCCCAGAAGCCACCTGAGGGAAGCAGCCACCAGCCACGCTCGCCTTCAGAGTCCAGGTGTTTTCAAACCACGCAATTCCTGCCCACTGGCTTCTTGATTTCCTAATTGCCCTTGTGTATTTGGAACAGATTCCTGCAGTTCTTTGGGCCAAGAAGGTTCCAATTCCCTCCTCCCAACACTGCCAGCAATGGTGCTGTTAGCTCTCTCTCCCCAAAAGGAAGAACTGGAGGAAGCCTGACCCAACCGAACTGTGTTGAGAACATATGAACTGCTTCATTTCCACCCTATAACACCTTGCCCTTACTTGTTGAAATGGATGGTATGTTCTTACTGCAAATGGAAAACACCTGGCCTTATTTGATCCCTCTAGACCTCAGAGGAAATCAAGTCCTGCACTGTGCCCGGGGGCCTGGCTGCAGTGAGGAAACACTTTGAGAATGGGCAGATGACCCCTTCAATGACCACCTTTGCTCACTCCCAGCACCAGCACAAAGCTGCAGAGGTAACAATGGCATTTTGAATACTAACAAATTAGGTTTCCCCCGTTAAAGAGCTCGAGAGGAAAATAACACTATTTGCTTGATTCCAGGATTCACCATTCCCGGTGTCCCTGGAAAAATTTGCACCCCATTTTCTTTTCAACTCGCCCTCCTCGAGCCTCACCTAACTTTAACGGTTCAAACTTCTCATCACATGGGTTCCTTGTGGTGCTCGTAATCCCCTAAATCATCACGGTACACTGCCATAAAGGAACCATTTGGGCTTAACATCTGTTAAAGTAGAACTGATTTGTGACAGCCCTTCACAGGCAGAAACACAAATCCAGATTACTGTTAATTACGTGATTCTTTGTATTTGTTTTCAGGAGACCTCAAGAACCACTCAGCTCCCACTATCAAGCAGCACCAGGGAAGCTGAGTGCAGTGCGACGAGCTCCAAAGAAGCCCCACTAGAAGCCTTTCCAAGCAAAGAGGTAAGTTTATCAATTAACAATTATACCATTTGGCAGGTATGTTTTTAAAACAGTGTCCTAGACAGGGTTGTTTGGATGTGGTAATGAATGGGGCTTCCCACTCAGACTTCTCTGTGATGTTTCAAAGACAGCAGCCGAAATATGGAGTATTCTTCCATGTTGCACTAAATCCCGCAGTAACGTGAAGGTTTTGTGCACAGGTTTCTCTCGGGGAGCAAGTGACTCCAGAGACAAACGGGGCTTCTACACTCACCCGGCATACTGATGAAGCAGGTAAGAAGTGGCTTGAGAGTAATGGCTCCCAAAGGAGCACGACAAACCAAGTTCTTGGCAACTGTCTTTACTGGCACAAAC
The DNA here is from genome assembly GCF_964034855.1 of Anser brachyrhynchus. Classification (NCBI taxonomy): domain Eukaryota; kingdom Metazoa; phylum Chordata; class Aves; order Anseriformes; family Anatidae; genus Anser; species Anser brachyrhynchus. The sequence continues at coordinate 91,320,198 of NC_137696.1, read as the reverse complement.
GTGGGGCTGCTTTTAGGATACAGATACAGGACATTGCTCCAAGTTGTTCAGTGCCTCCTTCCTCAGCTAAGCACATTCATTGGTCTCAGTGGGACCTAAGAAACAGCTTTCCGTGCTGGTATACAGAGAGGAGTTTGGCAGAAGGAGGTAGCTCCAAATTTGTGCTGAGCTGCTGGAAAAAGCGGGGCATTTTAAGAGATGTCTGAAGACACATGCAAACCCTTGCCCCTGTATAGCCGAAACTGTGGATGATAAAGGCTCAATTTATAGCCAGGCGGAACCGGCCTGGACACCATGAGCACGGTGTAGAGGCGCTGCTTCTGCAGTCTAGTCCTGGTATTAGAATTCACGCGTTCGGTTAACACAAAGACCTCAGTCCTGTGCGAGCCCTGACATTCAGGCAATTCAGGTACGGCAAAACAGCAGGCCATAGATAACGTGTCCCTCAACACTTCTTCCATCCATTTCCTATGTATTTCTTCTCTTCATATTGTCCGTTGTTCATTTACTTTTTTTTTTTTTTTAATAATAATAGTAATTATTATTCTTTCCATTGCAGTAAGCAATGCAGCTATGGACGTGGAGGTCCCAAAGACTTCCACAGAGGTGTGTGACCATCAGACGGAAAGGACAGCAGAGGAAAACGCTGTTCCCATAGACAGAGAGACTGCAACATCTGTACCAGATGGCAAGGTCTGTGCCTTTATAGTAAGAGTAGACATCAGTCTGTCAAATACAGTCTGAATTTCTATTTTTACCATGTAGTTGCAACTGAAAATGCAACCTGTGAAAGCAGTAGGAATATACGGAGCTTAGCAATGACGGGCACACAAGGTGGTATTTAGTACAACCTGTAATTCAGCAAGTACTTCTATTACATGACAAACACAACTGAAAGTTGAACTCAAACGCTTCTGCTTTTCCTTTCCTTCTCTGATGAAGGCAGCCTCTTCTTTCCCTGCTTTCAGTCTCTAAAAGGCTATGTTTTCTGTCACCAGTTCCTCAGATGCACAGAAACTCTCAACTTGATGAAAAACGAAGACAAGCGTCAAAATGTCGAGGGCTGTCCGGACCAGACAATTCCACTGGCACTGCCGAGCGAAGCGCTGCACCAGCCCAAAAGCACCATGCCGTCTGCTCTTGCCAGAATGAGAGCCATGAATGCGATCATCAAGAGCCATGCACATTCTGTAAGACGGCCACGTCACCAAGGAGCTGCTGGGCTGCCAGTTCAAAGTGTCTGTGAGCAAGAAATCCCAAAGGTTCACAAAGGCGACATCTGTTCAGAGGAGCAGCTCCCTAAGCCTGGGGAGCCGCAGATGAGGGAGCCACTGAGACAACCCAAAAGCAGAAGCACTCGTGCGGCTTCCAGAATTAAGGCCATCAACGACATCCACAGGAACCTACACCATTCTCAAAGGCGTCCAAACCAGGAAGGGGCTGCTTTTCTGGTGGAGGATGCGCAAGGGTTCAAAACAACAGAATCCGGCCTGAAGAACGAAGACGCAAGTGTCACAGTCTCTGTGTTGTGCAGTAATGCACAACAAGTTGACAATAAAGAGATGAAGTGACTCAAAACTAACAGACTTGTCTGAACTTTTGCTGCCTGTCTCAACAGGTTGGAGCATCAGGCGGGGAGAAACTTCATGAAATATAACGAGGGCAAGTGTAGAGCCCTGCATCGGGGCAAGAACAACCCCAGACACCAGGATAAGTTGGGGACTGCCCTGCTGGAGAGCAGCAAAGGGGGAAGGGACGTGGGTGTCCTGGCGGAGAGCTGGCTGACCATGAGCCAGCACTGTGCCCTTGTGGCCAAGAAGGCCAATGGCATCCTGGGGTGTATTAGCAGGGCTGTGGTTAGTAGGTCGAGAGAGGTTCTCCTCCCCCTCTACTCTGCCCTAGTGAGACCACATCTGCAATATTGCGTCCAGTTCTGGGCCCCCCAGTTCCAGAAGGACAGGGAACTGCTTGAGAGAGTCCAGCACAGAGCCACAAGGGTGATAAAGGGAGTGGAGCGTCTCCCTTTTGAGGAAAGGCTGAGGGAGCTGGGTCTCTTTAGTTGGAGAAGAGGAGACTGAGGGGTGACCTTCTTAATGTTTATAAATATGTAAAGGGAGAGTGTCAGGAGGACGGAGCCAGGCTCTTCTCAGCGACATCTAACAGTAGGACAGGGGGCACTGGGTGCGTGCTGGAACATAGGAGGTTCCACTTAAATGTGAGACAAAACTTTTTTATGGTGATGGTGACAGAACACCGGAACAGGCTGCACAGGGGAGATGTGGAGTTTCCTTCTCCAGAGGCATTCCAAAGCTGCCTGGACGCGTTCCTGTGTGACCTGATCTAGCTGCTCCTGCTCCGGCAGGGGCATTGGACCAGACGATCTTTCAAGGTCCCTTCCAATCCCTAACATTCAGTGATTCGGTGATTCTGTGATTCGTAGGCATCTCAGCAGTCTTCTACCATCTTTCTTTGGCAAAGGCATGTCTGGAAAGAAAAACTGTAAAAATCACAGTCAGGAGAAGAGCTCTGGATCTTCAAAGTACCAATCTGCAGGTCTGATATACAGGCTGCCATTATGTCAGGATAACAACAACCTGCTGCCCTGGAAGATTAATCTTACTTTGAAATCAGTGGGCACTGCAATACTATGCTCCTCAGAAAATCAGGACAATTATTGCCAGGTTTTGTGATTACCACTCGTTAAAATGAGGGGATACTGGATTGGGTCACCCAGGGCGTCTCTCAGGCTGAAATTTGTCATGTCAGAGCAAGAACAGGTCACACTTAGTGAAGCCGTGTAGTTCTGGGAACAAAACGTCCCTTCCTGCAATCGGCAGCTCGATTCTTTCTAGTCTTGGCTTTAGAGCACTATGCGGAGTTTATTACAATCTCCTGGAATCGGGAAGGCTCACCCTGAGCACTCTCTGGTGCACAAGTATCCAGGAAAGCCCTGCTGGGGCTCTTGTAGCCGCTTGCCTCAAGGCATTTTCCTAATCAAATTCCTACTCCTACCATGCCAGACCAGATATTCTTTCGTGCCCCCTGGCAAAGCTAATGGGCTCTGGGCTGGCTGCATTAGACCTTCTGCCTCAGCACCAGCAATGAGCCTGAGGCTACCAGGTAGCCGAAGCACATCCTCTCCAAGCAGCCCCATTCTGGAAGCATTATAGATTTGCAGTTCCCCTCCTTAGGTATATATGCAACAAGCAAAACATCATTAGAAGCACAGCGTTTATGAGGGTTCTGAAAAATCACTTTTTTTACTCCTTAGCTAGGGCAAAGACTCCACAGATATGAGAAAAACGGTCAAATCTTTTCTAGCATTTCCCAGTTCATTATTCTTACTACTGTAGTCTTCTTCAGGCTTCACTTCAGAGTTGTGAAGGGCATCCCAAGTTCTCCTCCTCCAACTCAAATCTCTTCTCTTGCATTACCGATTATCTACTATGATCCCCCCCCTTCCCCATCCCTCCCCCTACCCCCCCTCAAACTTCTCATCTGTACTTTCGCAAAGAGAGAAAAAATCTTTTCTCTTAAATTATCCTGTTTCCTCTGTCAGGTGTGTCCTGACATCTGACCATCTTTGTCAGGTGCTCCTAAGAGAATTTTGTTTGATGACCACTCTCCTGGGGACCAGAAGTGGAAGACCAGTTTGCCTGCAACAGGAACCATCTCCCTGCGTATCGCATTAAAACAATTCATGCAGCTATAGTAATCTTTCCATGCTAGAAGGCAGGAAGTTCTCCCATCATCTTTTGTGGTTTCAGAGGAAAGAAAAACACACCACGTGTGACAGTCATACATTGTGAACACCTAACAGACACAGTCCACAGCAGGACAGAAACATCAAATCATCCCAACTCATCATCAAAACAGCTTGCATTTGTGACTGGCTTTTCATCCCAAAAGGGGGATTCTCCTGCCATCAGTCACGTGCTCTTAAACACTCACACCACCAGAGCAACGCGCAGACTCCCTGGGTGTGTGGCTGAGACCAGGTGTAAAGGGGACCACTGCAGATCAATGAGGCCAATCGTAAGGTCCACAGACCCTTGCACAAGTTGCTTCCAGTCAGCAGAAAACTACCTGTTCCTCCTCAACCTCAGAAACTCTGCTTGCAGATGTTAGAAGGAACCAACAAATGCAGCCTTCTGGCCTCTGCCCCAACAAGAGTCCATCTCCAAGCTCTGGAGACGGACAACCACCTAGAATGGAAAGCTCCTGGAAAGAGTGGGTGCACAGGACAGCAAGAGAGCGAGCACAAATGGTGTGTGAGCGTGCGTGAGTGAAGGCTGTGCGTGAGTGTAAGCCTTTGCCAGTCCTTCCTTTCCCACAGCATCCCTACCGGCACGGTGCTAAGGAGCCTCTGGGACCCTGAGCCACAGCTGCACAAGTCTGGTGGTGCCCTGGGGCAACAGGCTTCGTAGGCCTGCAGCCCAACAAGGGGCGAGAGCATCTTCTCTGGCTGAAGCGGCCAGCCAGCAGCTAACTCAGCTATCAGCAAAGTCCCTCAGGACAACTTCACTGCCTTCCTGACAAAACAGTCACTGCTGTATTTGCATCTTACTTTTGACAAGAACTTTCCTGCCTATAGGTGAGGCTGTACTATCAGAGTGCATCTTTCCTCCATACAAACCCCCTTTTGAGCAAATGATTCCTTCAGAAGGATTTACACTCCAGCTGAAGTGTGTCAAATCTGTGGCTAGTAATGAGCACATGAAAATATTTTTTCAGTATTTACATATGAAAGATATCAAATAGGATCACTGTAAGATTACTTCTTCAGTGTCGCCTTCTAAAGATGTGGTGGTTTTACTCAGGTGGGCAGCCGAGTTCCACCCGATCCTTTTCCAGAGGAAGATACATAACTGCCTCTAGAGAAGGACTAGCTCACTAAACGGGTTGGCCTACTAGAGAGTCCTTCAAAAGTTTGGTTGGCCAAGGAGCTGTAGCCTGAAAGTCAGAAGTCTGCTCCATACTACGGGAAGAGAGAACGCCCCCAAGGGTAAATTACCCAACATTTTGGTATTTCTCTTAGCTACCAGAAAAGAAACAAACACACCCCAAAACCACCAACATGCGTACGTGAAAGAAAACCAAGCACGGCATGCTAGAGCTGGTCAAACAATTCTGCCAGTTAGCTCTAAGAGAGAATTTGAAGTTAGCTGTGTAGCGGAGAATAAAAACGAAAAACCAGTGCTCTCTGTGTTTGAGGGCTTTTATTATCTACCACAACGGTCTGCCCAAGAACTTGTCCCTCAGGACACCAAGTTCTTTCTGGGAGAGGTTGTGCACCAACAACAGATTCTGTCCCGGGGAGTCTCTGCTCGGAATTTTGGGGTAAGGAAAGCCAGGAGGCTGGCTTGGTTGCCTTGGTTTCCGTATGCCCACGCGTGGAGACGGTAACCTGGACACTGTGGACTGATTGTGTGCTCACCATGAAGACACGCAGGTTAAAAGGCGGCGCCTCTTCCTGCGGCCATCACTTCTTGGAAGTGAGATTGTGACGGACGAGGTAGGACGAGGCTTTTCTCCAATGCATACTGTGAACTGTCGATCTAGCTTCACATTCGTTAGTCAAATGAGAGCGGTGAATAAGAGAATGTTTACATTTGCCTTCCTTTCAACAGGCACGCAATGTGTGCAGCAGAGTCACAGAAGGAAAATTCAACTGAGAAGAGCCAAGCGGTAAGATTAGCTCCTTACGAATACACAAGTTCATGCACTTTTTTGGACGAAGGTGGTCTAGCGCAAAGCCTGATACTGTTTGTGTGATAAGTGGGCGAGAGGGGGCAAATGAAAAAAAAAAAAAAAAAGAATGCTTCAGATACTTGTGGCTCTGCTTACTTGCAGAAGAAAAACTGCAAGCTCTTCCAGTGACAGTGTCAGAAGCGTGCAGCTAGCTCTCACGTGCACTTTCAGGGAGTCTTTAGTGGAGAAGAGATCCTCTAGTACCGTGGCCAGTGAATATTAGTCACCAGACAGAGGGAAGAACTGAAGCAGCTTCTGGTTCTCCCTCACGCATCCCTCTGCCTTCCTGCCTAGCATGGCCATCGAGCAAAAAGCAGCCAAGCCCTTAGTTTGTGCCTTCCTCCGGCACGTTTTAAGCATGATAACTTTAGAAGTGGCCAGCAAAAGTTAGGAAGTACAGTCGGCAAAGGCGGTGTGAAATGCTAAAGGTCATTGAAGCCCAGCTCCATACCTCTTTGGGTTTTCGTATTCCCCCAATTTTCTTCCTGCATTTTCATAAAGGCTAAGAAGGTTCTGCGAAGCCTGGGAAACAATTCAAGGCCCTGACAGTGTCAGACGTGCAGTCTTCACCAAGTATTTGACTTAAGAATGAATTGCCCTCAGCATTCTGTAGTGATTTAAGCGGCCATGAGCAGCTGGCAAAAGTGACTTAAAGTCAGGTTGAGGCCTAAAGTCAAATTCTTTGCTGACAAGTGCACATGCCCCAAGGGAATTTCCTTCATGAGTACCCTTGGGTTGCAGAAACCTAGCGCTTCTCCAGTGCTTCTTCTTCCCCCGTGAAATACTGCAGACCACTCAAACCCTGGTTAAAGATTTGTCCCAAAACAAAGAGAGCAAAAGTAAAGTGCCCACAAGCGAACAACGCAGACGGAAGCTCAGTCTGAAATACAAGCTATGTCATGAGGTACCCGTTGCATTGGCAGGGCGCGATGGAGCTGCCCGACTTGACCGTGCAGAAGAGCTCTGTGAAGCTCCTCACGAAGAGATGGGAGTCCGCCAGTGCTCTGGCACCCAGCCCGGCCTTCCAACGCCTGCCAGCCCCACGGTCCCTGGCACCAGAGCAAGCCAGCCCAGGCAGCACCGTGGACGAAGCTGCGGCAGACAGCGGGAGGGCGGACGTCACCCTGGGTGGCCCTCGCCGGACTGAGACCTTCCCCATCTCTGTCAAGGAGCTGCAGAGCCACTTTGAGACCCTGGGTGGCAGGAAGGTGAGTGCACGCAGGTTCCGCAGCTGAAAAGGATTCCCGCGCTCTCACTGAGGACTCGGAGAACACTACTGCCAGAACAGCACCCCCTTCCAATCTGCTGCCTCTTCATATCCTTTCTGCCCCCTGAAAGCCCTACCTGGCTCCTCCCAGTAGCTTCTAACTCACATCCCCTCCATGTCTTCCAACAGGAAGCGGAAAGTGGCAAAAGCTCACTGCCACCAGCACTGGCCACTCAGCCTGGGAGCCAGACAGACATTTCTCTCATGGAAATGTCCAGCGTGAAACGGGGGAGGGCAATCTTTGAGAAGATGTCCTCAGGCAATGGACAGACCACCAACACTGAAGGTTAGCCTTACCACTTGGATCGGATTTCTCCCTTTAGTTCAATGCGCTCCGTCTCTGAGGTGGCAAGGGGCAAGCACACTCACCTCGTCAGGGCAGCCCCCAGGCCGCCCAGGGAGAGAACGTGGTGTTCTTCTCAGTGCAAAACAAGCTTTCTAGCCTTCTCCATTTTGTCTGTTGCATTATGGAGCAGTGCCTGATGCCCATTAAATACTTGTTGAGCAAAACACAACAGAATGGTGTCTTATGTTTTGAGAAGATAACTTTTGATGAAGACAGCCCAAATTACAAATAGGATATCAAAACTATGGGCAGCATCCATCAATTACAAAAAAGTGGTATCTTCATTTTCTTCTTTGGTGAAGATAGTTTGGATTTAGCAGTGCGTTGCTTTGGTAACAATGCGTTAACTTTTATTAGTTAAAGGCATTCTGGTTTCCACAAATCAAATGCTCCGTACTTGATGTGCTCTAAAGTAAAAGTGCGACGACACAGTGGGTAAAATGTTGGCAATACTGTTTGTTTTGCTTACTGCTTTTCTTTCAAGCTTTGAAACACATGCACCCATCTCCCTCTCCCCAACTATGACGTCTCTTTGTGGTTGCAGTGGGTGGCTGCAAAGCTGTAGGAGGACTTCCAGAAGAGAGCCCTCCCAACACCGGCAATACACTGACGGAATTCCAGGAGAATGTCTCCTTGAAAGACAAAATGGCTCTGTATCAGGCTGCGGTGTCAAAGGCAGAGAACAGCAACCGCTTTGCCAATGTAAGATACCAATGTCTCAATATCTTCTTAATTCTACGTTTGCTTTGCCCAGGGACAGATCGTAACCATCTTTATTTCTACAAGCAAGCTATCAGGTGGATCATAGGGTGGATCAAAATTTAAATGCCAAATTAGGAAACCTACGTAGCAAACATAGTCATCCACCAGTCTCTGTCTCTACCAAATGAGATTTTTCACGCTAGATGCCTTTGGTCTTTTGGACAATCCCCGTTATTTCGTGGACGTGCTCTTCCTTTTAGTCCACCTTTGCCTGAACTTCACGTATGAGGGCTATAGGCATGCGAGAGATCGGCAACACGGTTATCCTATTTGCTCATGATGACAAAACAAGGCAGTTTCCTTACCACAACAACTATTCTCTATCGCCAAATAATAAAATCCTGTTCAGAAGCACAGTGACTTTGGAGCTCTTGCTGCTCGAACTGAAGAATTTGAAATTACCGCATGATAAAACAGCTCAGCTATGGGTGTTCAGGTAGCCCAGAAGCCACCTGAGGGAAGCAGCCACCAGCCACGCTCGCCTTCAGAGTCCAGGTGTTTTCAAACCACGCAATTCCTGCCCACTGGCTTCTTGATTTCCTAATTGCCCTTGCGTAATCGGAGCAGATTCCAGTTTTTCTTTGGGCCGAGAAGGTTCTAGTTCCCTCCTCCTCACACTGCCAACAATGCTTCCGCTCTCCTCAAAAGGAAGAGCTGGAGGAAGCCTGACCCAACCGAACTGTGTTGAGAACATACAATCTGCTTCATTTACGCCCTAGAACCTCTTATGCTTTCTTGTTGAAATGGGCGGTACGTTGTTACTGCAAATGGAAAACACCTGGCCTTATTTGATCATTCTAGACCTCAGAGGAAATCAAGTCCTGCACTGTGCCCGGGGGCCTGGCCACAGTGAGGAAACACTTTGAGAACGGGCAGATGACCCCTTCAGCGACCACCTTCGCTCACTCCCAGCCCCAGCACAAAGCTGCAGAGGTAACAATGGCATTTTGAATACTAACAAATGAGGTCTGCCCTGCTGAAAGCTTTAGGGAAAAACACCATCATTTGCTTTATTCCGGGTTTCACCGTCCCTGGGTGTGTTCAAGGAAAGGTTGGACATGGTGCCTAGGGACATGGTTTAGTGGGTGACATTGGTGGCAGGGCGATGGTTGGACCAGATGATCTTGGAGGTCTCTTCCAACCTTAGTGATTCTACGATCCTCTAGAATCCGACTTAAACAGAGAAGACATGGAAAAATTTGCACCCCATTTTCTTTTCAACTTGCCCTCCTCGAGCCTCACCTAACTTTGACATTTCAAACTTCTCATCACATGGGTTCCTTGTGGTGCTCGTAACCCCCTAAATCATCAAGGTACACTGCCATAAAGGAACCATTTGGGCTTAACACCTCTTAAAGTAGAACTGATTTGTGACAGCCCTTCACAGGCAGAAACACAAATCCAGATTACTGTTAATTACGCGATTCTTTGTATTTGTCTTCAGGAGACCTCGACTGCCACTCAGCTCCCACTATCAAGCAGCACCGGGGAAGCTGAGTGCAGTGCAGCTGCCACCAAAGAAGCCCCACTGGAAGCCTTTCAAACCCAAGAGGTAACTTTATCATTTAAGAATTATATTATTCGCCAGGTATGCCGAGATACCCATCCTTATTTGCTTTGCCTCTTCCTCCAGCACTACTTGGTACAGCAAGATCTCCATGTTGTGCCCATAGCCGCCCTCCTTTGGCAGTGCATAACAATGGTTTTAGAACAGTGTCCTAGACAGGGTTGTTTGGATGTGGTAATGAGTGGCTTCCCACTCAGACTTCTCTGTGATGTTTCAAAGACAGCAGCCGAAATATGGAGTATTCTTCCATGTTGCACTAAATCCCGCAGTAACGTGAAGGTTTTGTGCACAGGTTTCTCTCGGGGAGCAAGTGACTCCAGAGACAAACGGGGCTTCTACACTCACCCGGCATACTGATGAAGCAGGTAAGAAGTGGCTTGAGAGTAATGGCTCCCAAAGGAGCACGACAAACCAAGTTCTTGGCAACTGTCACAACTTGGCAACTGGCACAAACGTGGGGCTGCTTTTGGGATACAGATACAGGACATTGCTCCAAGTTGTTCAGTGCCTCCTTCCTCAGCTAAGCACATTCATTGGTCTCAGTGGGACCTAAGAAACAGCTTTCCGTGCTGGTATACAGAGAGGAGTTTGGCAGAAGGAGGTAGCTTCAAATTTGTGCTGAGCTGCTGGAAAGAGCGGGGCATTTTAAGAGATGTCTGAAGACACACGCAAACCCTTGCCCCTGTATAGCCGAAACCGTGGATGATAAAGGCTCAATTTATAGCCAGGCGGAACCGGCCTGGACACCATGAGCACGGTGTAGAGGCGCTGCTTCTGCGGTCTAGTCCTGGTATTAGAATTCACGCGTTCGGTTAACACAAAGACCTCAGTCCTGTGCGAGCCCTGACATTCAGGCAATTCAGGTACGGCAAAACAGCAGGCCATAGATAACGTGTCCCTCAACACTTCTTCCATCCATTTCCTATGTATTTCTTCTCTTCATATTGTCCGTTGTTCATATACTTTTTTTTTTTTTTAATAATAATAGTAATTATTATTCTTTCCATTGCAGTAAGCAATGCAGCTATGGACGTGGAGGTCCCAAAGACTTCCACAGAGGTGTGTGACCATCAGACGGAAAGGACAGCAGAGGAAAACGCTGTTCCCATAGACAGAGAGACTGCAACATCTGTACCAGATGGCAAGGTCTGTGCCTTTATAGTAAGAGTAGACATCAGTCTGTCAAATACAGTCTGAATTTCTATTTTTACCATGTAGTTGCAATTGAAAATGCAACCTGTGAAAGCAGTAGGAATATACGGAGCTTAGCAATGACGGGCACACAAGGTGGTATTTAGTACAACCTGTAATTCAGCAAGTACTTCTATTACATGACAAACACAACTGAAAGTTGAACTCAAACGCTTCTGCTTTTCCTTTCCTTCTCTGATGAAGGAAGCCTCTTCTTTCCCTGCTTTCAGTCTCTAAAAGGCTATGTTTTCTGTCACCAGTTCCTCAGATGCACAGAAACTCTCAACTTGATGAAAAACGAAGACAAGCGTCAAAATGTCGAGGGCTGTCCGGACCAGACAATTCCACTGGCACTGCCGAGCGAAGCACTGCACCAGCCCAAAAGCACCATGCCGTCTGCTCTTGCCAGAATGAGAGCCATGAATGCGATCATCAAGAGCCATGCACATTCTGTAAGACGGCCACGTCACCAAGGAGCTGCTGGGCTGCCAGTTCAAAGTGTCTGTGAGCAAGAAATCCCAAAGGTTCACAAAGGCGACATCTGTTCAGAGGAGCAGCTCCCTAAGCCTGGGGAGCCGCAGATGAGGGAGCCACTGAGACAACCCAAAAGCAGAAGCACTCGTGCGGCTTCCAGAATTAAGGCCATCAACGACATCCACAGGAACCTACACCATTCTCAAAGGCGTCCAAACCAGGAAGGGGCTGCTTTTCTGGTGGAGGATGCGCAAGGGTTCAAAACAACAGAATCCGGCCTGAAGAACGAAGACGCAAGCGTCACAGTCTCTGTGTTGTGCAGTAATGCACAACAAGTTGACAATAAAGAGATGAAGTGACTCAAAACTAACAGACTTGTCTGAACTTTTGCTGCCTGTCTCAACAGGTTGGAGCATCAGGCGGGGAGAAACTTCATGAAATATAACGAGGGCACGTGTAGAGCCCTGCATCGGGGCAAGAACAACCCCAGACACCAGGATAAGTTGGGGACTGCCCTGCTGGAGAGCAGCAAAGGGGGAAGGGACGTGGGTGTCCTGGCGGAGAGCTGGCTGACCATGAGCCAGCACTGTGCCCTTGTGGCCAAGAAGGCCAATGGCATCCTGGGGTGTATTAGCAGGGCTGTGGTTAGTAGGTCGAGAGAGGTTCTCCTCCCCCTCTACTCTGCCCTAGTGAGACCACATCTGCAATATTGCGTCCAGTTCTGGGCCCCCCAGTTCCAGAAGGACAGGGAACTGCTTGAGAGAGTCCAGCACAGAGCCACAAGGGTGATAAAGGGAGTGGAGCGTCTCCCTTTTGAGGAAAGGCTGAGGGAGCTGGGTCTCTTTAGTTGGAGAAGAGGAGACTGAGGGGTGACCTTCTTAATGTTTATAAATATGTAAAGGGAGAGTGTCAGGAGGACGGAGCCAGGCTCTTCTCAGCGACATCTAACAGTAGGACAGGGGGCACTGGGTGCGTGCTGGAACATAGGAGGTTCCACTTAAATGTGAGACAAAACTTTTTTATGGTGATGGTGACAGAACACCGGAACAGGCTGCACAGGGGGGATGTGGAGTTTCCTTCTCCAGAGGCATTCCAAAGCTGCCTGGACGCGTTCCTGTGTGACCTGATCTAGCTGCTCCTGCTCCGGCAGGGGCATTGGACCAGACGATCTTTCAAGGTCCCTTCCAATCCCTAACATTCAGTGATTCGGTGATTCTGTGATTCGTAGGCATCTCAGCAGTCTTCTACCATCTTTCTTTGGCAAAGGCATGTCTGGAAAGAAAAACTGTAAAAATCACAGTCAGGAGAAGAGCTCTGGATCTCCAAAGTACCAATCTGCAGGTCTGATATACAGGCTGCCATTATGTCAGGATAACAACAATCTGCTGCCCTGGAAGATTAATCTTACTTTGAAATCAGTGGGCACTGCAATACTATGTTCCTCAGAAAATCAGGACAATTATTGCCAGGTTTTGTGATTACCACTCGTTAAAATGAGGGGATACTGGATTGGGTCACCCAGGGCGTCTCTCAGGCTGAAATTTGTCATGTCAGAGCAAGAACAGGTCACACTTAGTGAAGCCGTGTAGTTCTGGGAACAAAACGTCCCTTCCTGCAATCGGCAGCTCGATTCTTTCTAGTCTTGGCTTTAGAGCACTATGCGGAGTTTATTACAATCTCCTGGAATCGGGAAGGCTCACCCTGAGCACTCTCTGGTGCACAAGTATCCAGGAAAGCCCTGCTGGGGCTCTTGTAGCCGCTTGCCTCAAGGCATTTTCCTAATCAAATTCCTACTCCTACCATGCCAGACCAGATATTCTTTCGTGCCCCCTGGCAAAGCTAATGCGCTCTGGGCTGGCTGCATTAGACCTTCTGCCTCAGCACCAGCAATGAGCCTGAGGCTACCAGGTAGCCGAAGCACATCCTCTCCAAGCAGCCCCATTCTGGAAGCATTATAGATTTGCAGTTCCCCTCCTTAGGTATATATGCAACAAGCAAAGCATCATTAGAAGCACAGCGTTTATGAGGGTTCTGAAAAATCACTTTTTTTACTCCTTAGCTAGGGCAAAGACTCCACAGATATGAGAAAAACGGTCAAATCTTTTCTAGCATTTCCCAGTTCATTATTCTTACTACTGTAGTCTTCTTCAGGCTTCACTTCAGAGTTGTGAAGGGCATCCCAAGTTCTCCTCCTCCAACTCAAATCTCTTCTCTTGCATTACCGATTATCTACTATGATCCCCCCCCTTCCCCATCCCTCCCCCTACCCCCCCTCAAACTTCTCATCTGTACTTTCGCAAAGAGAGAAAAAATCTTTTCTCTTAAATTTTCCTGTTTCCTCTGTCAGGTGTGTCCTGACATCTGACCATCTTTGTCAGGTGCTCCTCAGAGAATTTTGTTTGATGACCACTCTCCTGGGGACCAGAAGTGGAAGACCAGTTTGCCTGCAACAGGAACCATCTCCCTGCGTATCGCATTAAAACAATTCATGCAGCTATAGTAATCTTTCCATGCTAGAAGGCAGGAAGTTCTCCCATCATCTTTTGTGGTTTCAGAGGAAAGAAAAACACACCACGTGTGACAGTCATACATTGTGAACACCTAACAAACACAGTCCACAGCAGGACAGAAACATCAAATCATCCCAACTCATCATCAAAACAGCTTGCATTTGTGACTGGCTTTTCATCCCAAAAGGGGGATTCTCCTGCCATCAGTCACGTGCTCTTAAACACTCACACCACCAGAGCAACGCGCAGACTCCCTGGGTGTGTGGCTGAGACCAGGGGTAAAGGGGACCACTGCAGATCAATGAGGCCAATCGTAAGGTCCACAGACCCTTGCACAAGTTGCTTCCAGTCAGCAGAAAACTACCTGTTCCTCCTCAACCTCAGAAACTCTGCTTGCAGATGTTAGAAGGAACCAACAAATGCAGCCTTCTGGCCTCTACCCCAACAAGAGTCCATCTCCAAGCTCTGGAGACGGACAACCACCTAGAATGGAAAGCTCCTGGAAAGAGTGGGTGCACAGGACAGCAAGAGAGCGAGCACAAATGGTGTGTGAGCGTGCGTGAGTGAAGGCTGTGCGTGAGTGTAAGCCTTTGCCAGTCCTTCCTTTCCCACAGCATCCCTACCGGCACGGTGCTAAGGAGCCTCTGGGACCCTGAGCCACAGCTGCACAAGTCTGGTGGTGCCCTGGGGCAACAGGCTTCGTAGGCCTGCAGCCCAACAAGGGGCGAGAGCATCTTCTCTGGCTGAAGCGGCCAGCCAGCAGCTAACTCAGCTATCAGCAAAGTCCCTCAGGACAACTTCACTGCCTTCCTGACAAAACAGTCACTGCTGTATTTGCATCTTACTTTTGACAAGAACTTTCCTGCCTATAGGTGAGGCTGTACTATCAGAGTGCATCTTTCCTCCATACAAACCCCCTTTTGAGCAAATGATTCCTTCAGAAGGATTTACACTCCAGCTGAAGTGTGTCAAATCTGTGGCTAGTAATGAGCACATGAAAATATTTTTTCAGTATTTACATATGAAAGATATCAAATAGGATCACTGTAAGATTACTTCTTCAGTGTCGCCTTCTAAAGATGTGGTGGTTTTACTCAGGTGGGCAGCCGAGTTCCACCCGATCCTTTTCCAGAGGAAGATACATAACTGCCTCTAGAGAAGGACTAGCTCACTAAACGGGTTGGCCTACTAGAGAGTCCTTCAAAAGTTTGGTTGGCCAAGGAGCTGTAGCCTGAAAGTCAGAAGTCTGCTCCATACTACGGGAAGAGAGAACGCCCCCAAGGGTAAATTACCCAACATTTTGGTATTTCTCTTAGCTACCAGAAAAGAAACAAACACACCCCAAAACCACCAACATGCGTACGTGAAAGAAAACCAAGCACGGCATGCTAGAGCTGGTCAAACAATTCTGCCAGTTAGCTCTAAGAGAGAATTTGAAGTTAGCTGTGTAGCGGAGAATAAAAACGAAAAACCAGTGCTCTCTGTGTTTGAGGGCTTTTATTATCTACCACAACGGTCTGCCCAAGAACTTGTCCCTCAGGACACCAAGTTCTTTCTGGGAGAGGTTGTGCACCAACAACAGATTCTGTCCCGGGGAGTCTCTGCTCGGAATTTTGGGGTAAGGAAAGCCAGGAGGCTGGCTTGGTTGCCTTGGTTTCCGTATGCCCACGCGTGGAGACGGTAACCTGGACACTGTGGACTGATTGTGTGCTCACCGTGAAGACACGCAGGTTAAAAGGCGGCGCCTCTTCCTGCGGCCATCACTTCTTGGAAGTGAGATTGTGACGGACGAGGTAGGACGAGGCTTTTCTCCAATGCATACTGTGAACTGTCGATCTAGCTTCACATTCGTTAGTCAAATGAGAGCGGTGAATAAGAGAATGTTTACATTTGCCTTCCTTTCAACAGGCACGCAATGTGTGCAGCAGAGTCACAGAAGGAAAATTCAACTGAGAAGAGCCAAGCGGTAAGATTAGCTCCTTACGAATACACAAGTTCATGCACTTTTTTGGACGAAGGTGGTCTAGCGCAAAGCCTGATACTGTTTGTGTGATAAGTGGGAGAGAGGGGGCAAATGAAAAAAAAAAAAAAAAAGAATGCTTCAGATACTTGTGGCTCTGCTTACTTGCAGAAGAAAAACTGCAAGCTCTTCCAGTGACAGTGTCAGAAGCGTGCAGCTAGCTCTCACGTGCACTTTCAGGGAGTCTTTAGTGGAGAAGAGATCCTCTAGTACCGTGGCCAGTGAATATTAGTCACCAGACAGAGGGAAGAAGTCCTCTTCTAAACTAAGCCAAGCCCTTAGTTTGTGCCTTCCTCCGGCACGTTTTAAGCATGATAACTTTAGAAGTGGCCAGCAAAAGTTAGGAAGTACAGTCGGCAAAGGCGGTGTGAAATGCTAAAGGTCATTGAAGCCCAGCTCCATACCTCTTTGGGTTTTCGTATTCCCCCAATTTTCTTCCTGCATTTTCATAAAGGCTAAGAAGGTTCTGCGAAGCCTGGGAAACAATTCAAGGCCCTGACAGTGTCAGACGTGCAGTCTTCACCAAGTATTTGACTTAAGAATGAATTGCCCTCAGCATTCTGTAGTGATTTAAGCGGCCATGAGCAGCTGGCAAAAGTGACTTAAAGTCAGGTTGAGGCCTAAAGTCAAATTCTTTGCTGACAAGTGCACATGCCCCAAGGGAATTTCCTTCATGAGTACCCTTGGGTTGCAGAAACCTAGCGCTTCTCCAGTGCTTCTTCTTCCCCCGTGAAATACTGCAGACCACTCAAACCCTGGTTAAAGATTTGTCCCAAAACAAAGAGAGCAAAAGTAAAGTGCCCACAAGCGAACAACGCAGACGGAAGCTCAGTCTGAAATACAAGCTATGTCATGAGGTACCCGTTGCATTGGCAGGGCGCGATGGAGCTGCCCGACTTGACCGTGCAGAAGAGCTCTGTGAAGCTCCTCACGAAGAGATGGGAGTCCGCCAGTGCTCTGGCACCCAGCCCGGCCTTCCAACGCCTGCCAGCCCCACGGTCCCTGGCACCAGAGCAAGCCAGCCCAGGCAGCACCGTGGACGAAGCTGCGGCAGACAGCGGGAGGGCGGACGTCACCCTGGGTGGCCCTCGCCGGACTGAGACCTTCCCCATCTCTGTCAAGGAGCTGCAGAGCCACTTTGAGACCCTGGGTGGCAGGAAGGTGAGTGCACGCAGGTTCCGCAGCTGAAAAGGATTCCCGCGCTCTCACTGAGGACTCGGAGAACACTACTGCCAGAACAGCACCCCCTTCCAATCTGCTGCCTCTTCATATCCTTTCTGCCCCCTGAAAGCCCTACCTGGCTCCTCCCAGTAGCTTCTAACTCACATCCCCTCCATGTCTTCCAACAGGAAGCGGAAAGTGGCAAAAGCTCACTGCCACCAGCACTGGCCACTCAGCCTGGGAGCCAGACAGACATTTCTCTCATGGAAATGTCCAGCGTGAAACGGGGGAGGGCAATCTTTGAGAAGATGTCCTCAGGCAATGGACAGACCACCAACACTGAAGGTTAGCCTTACCACTTGGATCGGATTTCTCCCTTTAGTTCAATGCGCTCCGTCTCTGAGGTGGCAAGGGGCAAGCACACTCACCTCATCAGGGCAGCCCCCAGGCCGCCCAGGGAGAGAACGTGGTGTTCTTCTCAGTGCAAAACAAGCTTTCTAGCCTTCTCCATTTTGTCTGTTGCATTATGGAGCAGTGCCTGATGCCCATTAAATACTTTTTGAGCAAAACACAACAGAATGGTGTCTTATGTTTTGAGAAGATAACTTTTGATGAAGACAGCCCAAATTACAAATAGGATATCAAAACTATGGGCAGCATCCATCAATTACAAAAAAGTGGTATCTTCATTTTCTTCTTTGGTGAAGATAGTTTGGATTTAGCAGTGCGTTGCTTTGGTAACAATGCGTTAACTTTTATTAGTTAAAGGCATTCTGGTTTCCACAAATCAAATGCTCCGTACTTGATGTGCTCTAAAGTAAAAGTGCGACGACACAGTGGGTAAAATGTTGGCAATACTGTTTGTGTTGCTTACTGCTTTTCTTTCAAGCTTTGAAACACATGCACCCATCTCCCTCTCCCCAACTATGACGTCTCTTTGTGGTTGCAGTGGGTGGCTGCAAAGCTGTAGGAGGACTTCCAGAAGAGAGCCCTCCCAACACCGGCAATACACTGACGGAATTCCAGGAGAATGTCTCCTTGAAAGACAAAATGGCTCTGTATCAGGCTGCGGTGTCAAAGGCAGAGAACAGCAACCGCTTTGCCAATGTAAGATACCAATGTCTCAATATCTTCTTAATTCTACGTTTGCTTTGCCCAGGGACAGATCGTAACCATCTTTATTTCTACAAGCAAGCTATCAGGTGGATCATAGGGTGGATGAAAATTTAAATCCCAAATTAGGAAACCTATAGAGCAAACATAGTCATCCATCAGTCTCTCTCTCTACCAAAAGAGGTTTTTCACGCTAGATGCCTTTGGTCTTTTGGACAATCCCCGTTATTTCGTGGACGTGCTCTTCCTTTCAGTCCACCTTTGCCTGAACTTCATGTATGAGGATCATGGGTGAGAGAGAGATCAGCAACACGGTTATCCTGTGATGACAAAACAAGGCAGTTTCCTTACCACAACAACTATTCTCTATCGCCAAATAATAAAATCCTGTTCAGGAGCACAGTGACTTTAGAGCTCTTGCTGCTCGAACTGAAGAATTTGAAATTACCGCATGATAAAACAGCTCAGCTATGGGTGCTCAGGTAGCCCAGAAGCCACCTGAGGGAAGCAGCCACCAGCCACGCTCGCCTTCAGAGTCCAGGTGTTTTCAAACCACGCAATTCCTGCCCACTGGCTTCTTGATTTCCTAATTGCCCTTGTGTATTTGGAACAGATTCCTGCAGTTCTTTGGGCCAAGAAGGTTCCAATTCCCTCCTCCCAACACTGCCAGCAATGGTGCTGTTAGCTCTCTCTCCCCAAAAGGAAGAACTGGAGGAAGCCTGACCCAACCGAACTGTGTTGAGAACATATGAACTGCTTCATTTCCACCCTATAACACCTTGCCCTTACTTGTTGAAATGGATGGTATGTTCTTACTGCAAATGGAAAACACCTGGCCTTATTTGATCCCTCTAGACCTCAGAGGAAATCAAGTCCTGCACTGTGCCCGGGGGCCTGGCTGCAGTGAGGAAACACTTTGAGAATGGGCAGATGACCCCTTCAATGACCACCTTTGCTCACTCCCAGCACCAGCACAAAGCTGCAGAGGTAACAATGGCATTTTGAATACTAACAAATTAGGTTTCCCCCGTTAAAGAGCTCGAGAGGAAAATAACACTATTTGCTTGATTCCAGGATTCACCATTCCCGGTGTCCCTGGAAAAATTTGCACCCCATTTTCTTTTCAACTCGCCCTCCTCGAGCCTCACCTAACTTTAACGGTTCAAACTTCTCATCACATGGGTTCCTTGTGGTGCTCGTAATCCCCTAAATCATCACGGTACACTGCCATAAAGGAACCATTTGGGCTTAACATCTGTTAAAGTAGAACTGATTTGTGACAGCCCTTCACAGGCAGAAACACAAATCCAGATTACTGTTAATTACGTGATTCTTTGTATTTGTTTTCAGGAGACCTCAAGAACCACTCAGCTCCCACTATCAAGCAGCACCAGGGAAGCTGAGTGCAGTGCGACGAGCTCCAAAGAAGCCCCACTAGAAGCCTTTCCAAGCAAAGAGGTAAGTTTATCAATTAACAATTATACCATTTGGCAGGTATGTTTTTAAAACAGTGTCCTAGACAGGGTTGTTTGGATGTGGTAATGAATGGGGCTTCCCACTCAGACTTCTCTGTGATGTTTCAAAGACAGCAGCCGAAATATGGAGTATTCTTCCATGTTGCACTAAATCCCGCAGTAACGTGAAGGTTTTGTGCACAGGTTTCTCTCGGGGAGCAAGTGACTCCAGAGACAAACGGGGCTTCTACACTCACCCGGCATACTGATGAAGCAGGTAAGAAGTGGCTTGAGAGTAATGGCTCCCAAAGGAGCACGACAAACCAAGTTCTTGGCAACTGTCTTTACTGGCACAAACGTGGGGCTGCTTTTAGGATACAGATACAGGACATTGCTCCAAGTTGTTCAGTGCCTCCTTCCTCAGCTAAGCACATTCATTGGTCTCAGTGGGACCTAAGAAACAGCTTTCCGTGCTGGTATACAGAGAGGAGTTTGGCAGAAGGAGGTAGCTCCAAATTTGTGCTGAGCTGCTGGAAAAAGCGGGGCATTTTAAGAGATGTCTGAAGACACACGCAAACCCTTGCCCCTGTATAGCCGAAACTGTGGATGATAAAGGCTCAATTTATAGCCAGGCGGAACCGGCCTGGACACCATGAGCACGGTGTAGAGGCGCTGCTTCTGCGGTCTAGTCCTGGTATTAGAATTCACGCGTTCGGTTAACACAAAGACCTCAGTCCTGTGCGAGCCCTGACATTCAGGCAATTCAGGTACGGCAAAACAGCAGGCCATAGATAACGTGTCCCTCAACACTTCTTCCATCCATTTCCTATGTATTTCTTCTCTTCATATTGTCCGTTGTTCATTTACTTTTTTTTTTTTTTTAATAATAATAGTAATTATTATTCTTTCCATTGCAGTAAGCAATGCAGCTATGGACGTGGAGGTCCCAAAGACTTCCACAGAGGTGTGTGACCATCAGACGGAAAGGACAGCAGAGGAAAACGCTGTTCCCATAGACAGAGAGACTGCAACATCTGTACCAGATGGCAAGGTCTGTGCCTTTATAGTAAGAGTAGACATCAGTCTGTCAAATACAGTCTGAATTTCTATTTTTACCATGTAGTTGCAACTGAAAATGCAACCTGTGAAAGCAGTAGGAATATACGGAGCTTAGCAATGACGGGCACACAAGGTGGTATTTAGTACAACCTGTAATTCAGCAAGTACTTCTATTACATGACAAACACAACTGAAAGTTGAACTCAAACGCTTCTGCTTTTCCTTTCCTTCTCTGATGAAGGCAGCCTCTTCTTTCCCTGCTTTCAGTCTCTAAAAGGCTATGTTTTCTGTCACCAGTTCCTCAGATGCACAGAAACTCTCAACTTGATGAAAAACGAAGACAAGCGTCAAAATGTCGAGGGCTGTCCGGACCAGACAATTCCACTGGCACTGCCGAGCGAAGCGCTGCACCAGCCCAAAAGCACCATGCCGTCTGCTCTTGCCAGAATGAGAGCCATGAATGCGATCATCAAGAGCCATGCACATTCTGTAAGACGGCCACGTCACCAAGGAGCTGCTGGGCTGCCAGTTCAAAGTGTCTGTGAGCAAGAAATCCCAAAGGTTCACAAAGGCGACATCTGTTCAGAGGAGCAGCTCCCTAAGCCTGGGGAGCCGCAGATGAGGGAGCCACTGAGACAACCCAAAAGCAGAAGCACTCGTGCGGCTTCCAGAATTAAGGCCATCAACGACATCCACAGGAACCTACACCATTCTCAAAGGCGTCCAAACCAGGAAGGGGCTGCTTTTCTGGTGGAGGATGCGCAAGGGTTCAAAACAACAGAATCCGGCCTGAAGAACGAAGACGCAAGCGTCACAGTCTCTGTGTTGTGCAGTAATGCACAACAAGTTGACAATAAAGAGATGAAGTGACTCAAAACTAACAGACTTGTCTGAACTTTTGCTGCCTGTCTCAACAGGTTGGAGCATCAGGCGGGGAGAAACTTCATGAAATATAACGAGGGCAAGTGTAGAGCCCTGCATCGGGGCAAGAACAACCCCAGACACCAGGATAAGTTGGGGACTGCCCTGCTGGAGAGCAGCAAAGGGGGAAGGGACGTGGGTGTCCTGGCGGAGAGCTGGCTGACCATGAGCCAGCACTGTGCCCTTGTGGCCAAGAAGGCCAATGGCATCCTGGGGTGTATTAGCAGGGCTGTGGTTAGTAGGTCGAGAGAGGTTCTCCTCCCCCTCTACTCTGCCCTAGTGAGACCACATCTGCAATATTGCGTCCAGTTCTGGGCCCCCCAGTTCCAGAAGGACAGGGAACTGCTTGAGAGAGTCCAGCACAGAGCCACAAGGGTGATAAAGGGAGTGGAGCGTCTCCCTTTTGAGGAAAGGCTGAGGGAGCTGGGTCTCTTTAGTTGGAGAAGAGGAGACTGAGGGGTGACCTTCTTAATGTTTATAAATATGTAAAGGGAGAGTGTCAGGAGGACGGAGCCAGGCTCTTCTCAGCGACATCTAACAGTAGGACAGGGGGCACTGGGTGCGTGCTGGAACATAGGAGGTTCCACTTAAATGTGAGACAAAACTTTTTTATGGTGATGGTGACAGAACACCGGAACAGGCTGCACAGGGGAGATGTGGAGTTTCCTTCTCCAGAGGCATTCCAAAGCTGCCTGGACGCGTTCCTGTGTGACCTGATCTAGCTGCTCCTGCTCCGGCAGGGGCATTGGACCAGACGATCTTTCAAGGTCCCTTCCAATCCCTAACATTCAGTGATTCGGTGATTCTGTGATTCGTAGGCATCTCAGCAGTCTTCTACCATCTTTCTTTGGCAAAGGCATGTCTGGAAAGAAAAACTGTAAAAATCACAGTCAGGAGAAGAGCTCTGGATCTTCAAAGTACCAATCTGCAGGTCTGATATACAGGCTGCCATTATGTCAGGATAACAACAACCTGCTGCCCTGGAAGATTAATCTTACTTTGAAATCAGTGGGCACTGCAATACTATGCTCCTCAGAAAATCAGGACAATTATTGCCAGGTTTTGTGATTACCACTCGTTAAAATGAGGGGATACTGGATTAGGTCACCCAGGGCGTCTCTCAGGCTGAAATTTGTCATGTCAGAGCAAGAACAGGTCACACTTAGTGAAGCCGTGTAGTTCTGGGAACAAAACGTCCCTTCCTGCAATCGGCAGCTCGATTCTTTCTAGTCTTGGCTTTAGAGCACTATGCGGAGTTTATTACAATCTCCTGGAATCGGGAAGGCTCACCCTGAGCACTCTCTGGTGCACAAGTATCCAGGAAAGCCCTGCTGGGGCTCTTGTAGCCGCTTGCCTCAAGGCATTTTCCTAATCAAATTCCTACTCCTACCATGCCAGACCAGATATTCTTTCGTGCCCCCTGGCAAAGCTAATGGGCTCTGGGCTGGCTGCATTAGACCTTCTGCCTCAGCACCAGCAATGAGCCTGAGGCTACCAGGTAGCCGAAGCACATCCTCTCCAAGCAGCCCCATTCTGGAAGCATTATAGATTTGCAGTTCCCCTCCTTAGGTATATATGCAACAAGCAAAGCATCATTAGAAGCACAGCGTTTATGAGGGTTCTGAAAAATCACTTTTTTTACTCCTTAGCTAGGGCAAAGACTCCACAGATATGAGAAAAATGGTCAAATCTTTTCTAGCATTTCCCAGTTCATTATTCTTACTACTGTAGTCTTCTTCAGGCTTCACTTCAGAGTTGTGAAGGGCATCCCAAGTTCTCCTCCTCCAACTCAAATCTCTTCTCTTGCATTACCGATTATCTACTATGATCCCCCCCCTTCCCCATCCCTCCCCCTACCCCCCCTCAAACTTCTCATCTGTACTTTCGCAAAGAGAGAAAAAATCTTTTCTCTTAAATTTTCCTGTTTCCTCTGTCAGGTGTGTCCTGACACCTGACCATCTTTGTCAGGTGCTCCTCAGAGAATTTTGTTTGATGACCACTCTCCTGGGGACCAGAAGTGGAAGACCAGTTTGCCTGCAACAGGAACCATCTCCCTGCGTATCGCATTAAAACAATTCATGCAGCTATAGTAATCTTTCCATGCTAGAAGGCAGGAAGTTCTCCCATCATCTTTTGTGGTTTCAGAGGAAAGAAAAACACACCACGTGTGACAGTCATACATTGTGAACACCTAACAGACACAGTCCACAGCAGGACAGAAACATCAAATCATCCCAACTCATCATCAAAACAGCTTGCATTTGTGACTGGCTTTTCATCCCAAAAGGGGGATTCTCCTGCCATCAGTCACGTGCTCTTAAACACTCACACCACCAGAGCAACGCGCAGACTCCCTGGGTGTGTGGCTGAGACCAGGGGTAAAGCGGACCACTGCAGATCAATGAGGCCAATCGTAAGGTCCACAGACCCTTGCACAAGTTGCTTCCAGTCAGCAGAAAACTACCTGTTCCTCCTCAACCTCAGAAACTCTGCTTGCAGATGTTAGAAGGAACCAACAAATGCAGCCTTCTGGCCTCTGCCCCAACAAGAGTCCATCTCCAAGCTCTGGAGACGGACAACCACCTAGAATGGAAAGCTCCTGGAAAGAGTGGGTGCACAGGACAGCAAGAGAGCGAGCACAAATGGTGTGTGAGCGTGCGTGAGTGAAGGCTGTGCGTGAGTGTAAGCCTTTGCCAGTCCTTCCTTTCCCACAGCATCCCTACCGGCACGGTGCTAAGGAGCCTCTGGGACCCTGAGCCACAGCTGCACAAGTCTGGTGGTGCCCTGGGGCAACAGGCTTCGTAGGCCTGCAGCCCAACAAGGGGCGAGAGCATCTTCTCTGGCTGAAGCGGCCAGCCAGCAGCTAACTCAGCTATCAGCAAAGTCCCTCAGGACAACTTCACTGCCTTCCTGACAAAACAGTCACTGCTGTATTTGCATCTTACTTTTGACAAGAACTTTCCTGCCTATAGGTGAGGCTGTACTATCAGAGTGCATCTTTCCTCCATACAAACCCCCTTTTGAGCAAATGATTCCTTCAGAAGGATTTACACTCCAGCTGAAGTGTGTCAAATCTGTGGCTAGTAATGAGCACATGAAAATATTTTTTCAGTATTTACATATGAAAGATATCAAATAGGATCACTGTAAGATTACTTCTTCAGTGTCGCCTTCTAAAGATGTGGTGGTTTTACTCAGGTGGGCAGCCGAGTTCCACCCGATCCTTTTCCAGAGGAAGATACATAACTGCCTCTAGAGAAGGACTAGCTCACTAAACGGGTTGGCCTACTAGAGAGTCCTTCAAAAGTTTGGTTGGCCAAGGAGCTGTAGCCTGAAAGTCAGAAGTCTGCTCCATACTACGGGAAGAGAGAACGCCCCCAAGGGTAAATTACCCAACATTTTGGTATTTCTCTTAGCTACCAGAAAAGAAACAAACACACCCCAAAACCACCAACATGCGTACGTGAAAGAAAACCAAGCACGGCATGCTAGAGCTGGTCAAACAATTCTGCCAGTTAGCTCTAAGAGAGAATTTGAAGTTAGCTGTGTAGCGGAGAATAAAAACGAAAAACCAGTGCTCTCTGTGTTTGAGGGCTTTTATTATCTACCACAACGGTCTGCCCAAGAACTTGTCCCTCAGGACACCAAGTTCTTTCTGGGAGAGGTTGTGCACCAACAACAGATTCTGTCCCGGGGAGTCTCTGCTCGGAATTTTGGGGTAAGGAAAGCCAGGAGGCTGGCTTGGTTGCCTTGGTTTCCGTATGCCCACGCGTGGAGACGGTAACCTGGACACTGTGGACTGATTGTGTGCTCACCGTGAAGACACGCAGGTTAAAAGGCGGCGCCTCTTCCTGCGGCCATCACTTCTTGGAAGTGAGATTGTGACGGACGAGGTAGGACGAGGCTTTTCTCCAATGCATACTGTGAACTGTCGATCTAGCTTCACATTCGTTAGTCAAATGAGAGCGGTGAATAAGAGAATGTTTACATTTGCCTTCCTTTCAACAGGCACGCAATGTGTGCAGCAGAGTCACAGAAGGAAAATTCAACTGAGAAGAGCCAAGCGGTAAGATTAGCTCCTTACGAATACACAAGTTCATGCACTGTTTTGGACGAAGGTGGTCTAGCGCAAAGCCTGATACTGTTTGTGTGATAAGTGGGCGAGAGGGGGCAAATGAAAAAAAAAAAAAAAAAGAATGCTTCAGATACTTGTGGCTCTGCTTACTTGCAGAAGAAAAACTGCAAGCTCTTCCAGTGACAGTGTCAGAAGCGTGCAGCTAGCTCTCACATGCACTTTCAGGGAGTCTTTAGTGGAGAAGAGATCCTCTAGTACCGTGGCCAGTGAATATTAGTCACCAGACAGAGGGAAGAACTGAAGCAGCTTCTGGTTCTCCCTCACGCATCCCTCTGCCTTCCTGCCCAGCATGGCCATCGAGCAAAAAGCAGCCAAGCCCTTAGTTTGTGCCTTCCTCCGGCACGTTTTAAGCATGATAACTTTAGAAGTGGCCAGCAAAAGTTAGGAAGTACAGTCGGCAAAGGCGGTGTGAAATGCTAAAGGTCATTGAAGCCCAGCTCCATACCTCTTTGGGTTTTCGTATTCCCCCAATTTTCTTCCTGCATTTTCATAAAGGCTAAGAAGGTTCTGCGAAGCCTGGGAAACAATTCAAGGCCCTGACAGTGTCAGACGTGCAGTCTTCACCAAGTATTTGACTTAAGAATGAATTGCCCTCAGCATTCTGTAGTGATTTAAGCGGCCATGAGCAGCTGGCAAAAGTGACTTAAAGTCAGGTTGAGGCCTAAAGTCAAATTCTTTGCTGACAAGTGCACATGCCCCAAGGGAATTTCCTTCATGAGTACCCTTGGGTTGCAGAAACCTAGCGCTTCTCCAGTGCTTCTTCTTCCCCCGTGAAATACTGCAGACCACTCAAACCCTGGTTAAAGATTTGTCCCAAAACAAAGAGAGCAAAAGTAAAGTGCCCACAAGCGAACAACGCAGACGGAAGCTCAGTCTGAAATACAAGCTATGTCATGAGGTACCCGTTGCATTGGCAGGGCGCGATGGAGCTGCCCGACTTGACCGTGCAGAAGAGCTCTGTGAAGCTCCTCACGAAGAGATGGGAGTCCGCCAGTGCTCTGGCACCCAGCCCGGCCTTCCAACGCCTGCCAGCCCCACGGTCCCTGGCACCAGAGCAAGCCAGCCCAGGCAGCACCGTGGACGAAGCTGCGGCAGACAGCGGGAGGGCGGACGTCACCCTGGGTGGCCCTCGCCGGACTGAGACCTTCCCCATCTCTGTCAAGGAGCTGCAGAGCCACTTTGAGACCCTGGGTGGCAGGAAGGTGAGTGCACGCAGGTTCCGCAGCTGAAAAGGATTCCCGCGCTCTCACTGAGGACTCGGAGAACACTACTGCCAGAACAGCACCCCCTTCCAATCTGCTGCCTCTTCATATCCTTTCTGCCCCCTGAAAGCCCTACCTGGCTCCTCCCAGTAGCTTCTAACTCACATCCCCTCCATGTCTTCCAACAGGAAGCGGAAAGTGGCAAAAGCTCACTGCCACCAGCACTGGCCACTCAGCCTGGGAGCCAGACAGACATTTCTCTCATGGAAATGTCCAGCGTGAAACGGGGGAGGGCAATCTTTGAGAGGATGTCCTCAGGCAATGGACAGACCACCAACACTGAAGGTTAGCCTTACCACTTGGATCGGATTTCTCCCTTTAGTTCAATGCGCTCCGTCTCTGAGGTGGCAAGGGGCAAGCACACTCACCTCATCAGGGCAGCCCCCAGGCCGCCCAGGGAGAGAACGTGGTGTTCTTCTCAGTGCAAAACAAGCTTTCTAGCCTTCTCCATTTTGTCTGTTGCATTATGGAGCAGTGCCTGATGCCCATTAAATACTTGTTGAGCAAAACACAACAGAATGGTGTCTTATGTTTTGAGAAGATAACTTTTGATGAAGACAGCCCAAATTACAAATAGGATATCAAAACTATGGGCAGCATCCATCAATTACAAAAAAGTGGTATCTTCATTTTCTTCTTTGGTGAAGATAGTTTGGATTTAGCAGTGCGTTGCTTTGGTAACAATGCGTTAACTTTTATTAGTTAAAGGCATTCTGGTTTCCACAAATCAAATGCTCCGTACTTGATGTGCTCTAAAGTAAAAGTGCGACGACACAGTGGGTAAAATGTTGGCAATACTGTTTGTTTTGCTTACTGCTTTTCTTTCAAGCTTTGAAACACATGCACCCATCTCCCTCTCCCCAACTATGACGTCTCTTTGTGGTTGCAGTGGGTGGCTGCAAAGCTGTAGGAGGACTTCCAGAAGAGAGCCCTCCCAACACCGGCAATACACTGACGGAATTCCAGGAGAATGTCTCCTTGAAAGACAAAATGGCTCTGTATCAGGCTGCGGTGTCAAAGGCAGAGAACAGCAACCGCTTTGCCAATGTAAGATACCAATGTCTCAATATCTTCTTAATTCTACGTTTGCTTTGCCCAGGGACAGATCGTAACCATCTTTATTTCTACAAGCAAGCTATCAGGTGGATCATAGGGTGGATGAAAATTTAAATCCCAAATTAGGAAACCTATAGAGCAAACATAGTCATCCATCAGTCTCTCTCTCTACCAAAAGAGGTTTTTCACGCTAGATGCCTTTGGTCTTTTGGACAATCCCCGTTATTTCGTGGACGTGCTCTTCCTTTCAGTCCACCTTTGCCTGAACTTCATGTATGAGGATCATGGGTGAGAGAGAGATCAGCAACACGGTTATCCTGTGATGACAAAACAAGGCAGTTTCCTTACCACAACAACTATTCTCTATCGCCAAATAATAAAATCCTGTTCAGGAGCACAGTGACTTTAGAGCTCTTGCTGCTCGAACTGAAGAATTTGAAATTACCGCATGATAAAACAGCTCAGCTATGGGTGCTCAGGTAGCCCAGAAGCCACCTGAGGGAAGCAGCCACCAGCCACGCTCGCCTTCAGAGTCCAGGTGTTTTCAAACCACGCAATTCCTGCCCACTGGCTTCTTGATTTCCTAATTGCCCTTGTGTATTTGGAACAGATTCCTGCAGTTCTTTGGGCCAAGAAGGTTCCAATTCCCTCCTCCCAACACTGCCAGCAATGGTGCTGTTAGCTCTCTCTCCCCAAAAGGAAGAACTGGAGGAAGCCTGACCCAACCGAACTGTGTTGAGAACATATGAACTGCTTCATTTCCACCCTATAACACCTTGCCCTTACTTGTTGAAATGGATGGTATGTTCTTACTGCAAATGGAAAACACCTGGCCTTATTTGATCCCTCTAGACCTCAGAGGAAATCAAGTCCTGCACTGTGCCCGGGGGCCTGGCTGCAGTGAGGAAACACTTTGAGAATGGGCAGATGACCCCTTCAATGACCACCTTTGCTCACTCCCAGCACCAGCACAAAGCTGCAGAGGTAACAATGGCATTTTGAATACTAACAAAATAGGTTTCCCCCGTTAAAGAGCTCGAGAGGAAAATAACACTATTTGCTTGATTCCAGGATTCACCATTCCCGGTGTCCCTGGAAAAATTTGCACCCCATTTTCTTTTCAACTCGCCCTCCTCGAGCCTCACCTAACTTTAACGGTTCAAACTTCTCATCACATGGGTTCCTTGTGGTGCTCGTAATCCCCTAAATCATCACGGTACACTGCCATAAAGGAACCATTTGGGCTTAACATCTGTTAAAGTAGAACTGATTTGTGACAGCCCTTCACAGGCAGAAACACAAATCCAGATTACTGTTAATTACGTGATTCTTTGTATTTGTTTTCAGGAGACCTCAAGAACCACTCAGCTCCCACTATCAAGCAGCACCAGGGAAGCTGAGTGCAGTGCGACGAGCTCCAAAGAAGCCCCACTAGAAGCCTTTCCAAGCAAAGAGGTAAGTTTATCAATTAACAATTATACCATTTGGCAGGTATGTTTTTAAAACAGTGTCCTAGACAGGGTTGTTTCGATGTGGTAATGAATGGGGCTTCCCACTCAGACTTCTCTGTGATGTTTCAAAGACAGCAGCCGAAATATGGAGTATTCTTCCATGTTGCACTAAATCCCGCAGTAACGTGAAGGTTTTGTGCACAGGCTTCTCTCGGGGAGCAAGTGACTCCAGAGACAAACGGGGCTTCTACACTCACCCGGCATACTGATGAAGCAGGTAAGAAGTGGCTTGAGAGTAATGGCTCCCAAAGGAGCACGACAAACCAAGTTCTTGGCAACTGTCTTTACTGGCACAAACGTGGGGCTGCTTTTAGGATACAGATACAGGACATTGCTCCAAGTTGTTCAGTGCCTCCTTCCTCAGCTAAGCACATTCATTGGTCTCAGTGGGACCTAAGAAACAGCTTTCCGTGCTGGTACACAGAGAGGAGTTTGGCAGAAGGAGGTAGCTCCAAATTTGTGCTGAGCTGCTGGAAAAAGCGGGGCATTTTAAGAGATGTCTGAAGACACACGCAAACCCTTGCCCCTGTATAGCCGAAACTGTGGATGATAAAGGCTCAATTTATAGCCAGGCGGAACCGGCCTGGACACCATGAGCACGGTGTAGAGGCGCTGCTTCTGCAGTCTAGTCCTGGTATTAGAATTCACGCGTTCGGTTAACACAAAGACCTCAGTCCTGTGCGAGCCCTGACATTCAGGCAATTCAGGTACGGCAAAACAGCAGGCCATAGATAACGTGTCCCTCAACACTTCTTCCATCCATTTCCTATGTATTTCTTCTCTTCATATTGTCCGTTGTTCATTTACTTTTTTTTTTTTTTTAATAATAATAGTAATTATTATTCTTTCCATTGCAGTAAGCAATGCAGCTATGGACGTGGAGGTCCCAAAGACTTCCACAGAGGTGTGTGACCATCAGACGGAAAGGACAGCAGAGGAAAACGCTGTTCCCATAGACAGAGAGACTGCAACATCTGTACCAGATGGCAAGGTCTGTGCCTTTATAGTAAGAGTAGACATCAGTCTGTCAAATACAGTCTGAATTTCTATTTTTACCATGTAGTTGCAACTGAAAATGCAACCTGTGAAAGCAGTAGGAATATACGGAGCTTAGCAATGACGGGCACACAAGGTGGTATTTAGTACAACCTGTAATTCAGCAAGTACTTCTATTACATGACAAACACAACTGAAAGTTGAACTCCAACGCTTCTGCTTTTCCTTTCCTTCTCTGATGAAGGCAGCCTCTTCTTTCCCTGCTTTCAGTCTCTAAAAGGCTATGTTTTCTGTCACCAGTTCCTCAGATGCACAGAAACTCTCAACTTGATGAAAAACGAAGACAAGCGTCAAAATGTCGAGGGCTGTCCGGACCAGACAATTCCACTGGCACTGCCGAGCGAAGCGCTGCACCAGCCCAAAAGCACCATGCCGTCTGCTCTTGCCAGAATGAGAGCCATGAATGCGATCATCAAGAGCCATGCACATTCTGTAAGACGGCCACGTCACCAAGGAGCTGCTGGGCTGCCAGTTCAAAGTGTCTGTGAGCAAGAAATCCCAAAGGTTCACAAAGGCGACATCTGTTCAGAGGAGCAGCTCCCTAAGCCTGGGGAGCCGCAGATGAGGGAGCCACTGAGACAACCCAAAAGCAGAAGCACTCGTGCGGCTTCCAGAATTAAGGCCATCAACGACATCCACAGGAACCTACACCATTCTCAAAGGCGTCCAAACCAGGAAGGGGCTGCTTTTCTGGTGGAGGATGCGCAAGGGTTCAAAACAACAGAATCCGGCCTGAAGAACGAAGACGCAAGCGTCACAGTCTCTGTGTTGTGCAGTAATGCACAACAAGTTGACAATAAAGAGATGAAGTGACTCAAAACTAACAGACTTGTCTGAACTTTTGCTGCCTGTCTCAACAGGTTGGAGCATCAGGCGGGGAGAAACTTCATGAAATATAACGAGGGCACGTGTAGAGCCCTGCATCGGGGCAAGAACAACCCCAGACACCAGGATAAGTTGGGGACTGCCCTGCTGGAGAGCAGCAAAGGGGGAAGGGACGTGGGTGTCCTGGCGGAGAGCTGGCTGACCATGAGCCAGCACTGTGCCCTTGTGGCCAAGAAGGCCAATGGCATCCTGGGGTGTATTAGCAGGGCTGTGGTTAGTAGGTCGAGAGAGGTTCTCCTCCCCCTCTACTCTGCCCTAGTGAGACCACATCTGCAATATTGCGTCCAGTTCTGGGCCCCCCAGTTCCAGAAGGACAGGGAACTGCTTGAGAGAGTCCAGCACAGAGCCACAAGGGTGATAAAGGGAGTGGAGCGTCTCCCTTTTGAGGAAAGGCTGAGGGAGCTGGGTCTCTTTAGTTGGAGAAGAGGAGACTGAGGGGTGACCTTCTTAATGTTTATAAATATGTAAAGGGAGAGTGTCAGGAGGACGGAGCCAGGCTCTTCTCAGCGACATCTAACAGTAGGACAGGGGGCACTGGGTGCGTGCTGGAACATAGGAGGTTCCACTTAAATGTGAGACAAAACTTTTTTATGGTGATGGTGACAGAACACCGGAACAGGCTGCACAGGGGGGATGTGGAGTTTCCTTCTCCAGAGGCATTCCAAAGCTGCCTGGACGCGTTCCTGTGTGACCTGATCTAGCTGCTCGTGCTCCGGCAGGGGCATTGGACCAGACGATCTTTCAAGGTCCCTTCCAATCCCTAACATTCAGTGATTCGGTGATTCTGTGATTCGTAGGCATCTCAGCAGTCTTCTACCATCTTTCTTTGGCAAAGGCATGTCTGGAAAGAAAAACTGTAAAAATCACAGTCAGGAGAAGAGCTCTGGATCTTCAAAGTACCAATCTGCAGGTCTGATATACAGGCTGCCATTATGTCAGGATAACAACAACCTGCTGCCCTGGAAGATTAATCTTACTTTGAAATCAGTGGGCACTGCAATACTATGCTCCTCAGAAAATCAGGACAATTATTGCCAGGTTTTGTGATTACCACTCGTTAAAATGAGGGGATACTGGATTAGATCACCCAGGGCGTCTCTCAGGCTGAAATTTGTCATGTCAGAGCAAGAACAGGTCACACTTAGTGAAGCCGTGTAGTTCTGGGAACAAAACGTCCCTTCCTGCAATCGGCAGCTCGATTCTTTCTAGTCTTGGCTTTAGAGCACTATGCGGAGTTTATTACAATCTCCTGGAATCGGGAAGGCTCACCCTGAGCACTCTCTGGTGCACAAGTATCCAGGAAAGCCCTGCTGGGGCTCTTGTAGCCGCTTGCCTCAAGGCATTTTCCTAATCAAATTCCTACTCCTACCATGCCAGACCAGATATTCTTTCGTGCCCCCTGGCAAAGCTAATGGGCTCTGGGCTGGCTGCATTAGACCTTCTGCCTCAGCACCAGCAATGAGCCTGAGGCTACCAGGTAGCCGAAGCACATCCTCTCCAAGCAGCCCCATTCTGGAAGCATTATAGATTTGCAGTTCCCCTCCTTAGGTATATATGCAACAAGCAAAGCATCATTAGAAGCACAGCGTTTATGAGGGTTCTGAAAAATCACTTTTTTTACTCCTTAGCTAGGGCAAAGACTCCACAGATATGAGAAAAACGGTCAAATCTTTTCTAGCATTTCCCAGTTCATTATTCTTACTACTGTAGTCTTCTTCAGGCTTCACTTCAGAGTTGTGAAGGGCATCCCAAGTTCTCCTCCTCCAACTCAAATCTCTTCTCTTGCATTACCGATTATCTACTATGATCCCCCCCCTTCCCCATCCCTCCCCCTACCCCCCCTCAAACTTCTCATCTGTACTTTCGCAAAGAGAGAAAAAATCTTTTCTCTTAAATTTTCCTGTTTCC
The DNA here is from genome assembly GCF_964034855.1 of Anser brachyrhynchus. Classification (NCBI taxonomy): domain Eukaryota; kingdom Metazoa; phylum Chordata; class Aves; order Anseriformes; family Anatidae; genus Anser; species Anser brachyrhynchus. The sequence continues at coordinate 91,286,789 of NC_137696.1, read as the reverse complement.
TCTGTCAGGTGTGTCCTGACACCTGACCATCTTTGTCAGGTGCTCCTCAGAGAATTTTGTTTGATGACCACTCTCCTGGGGACCAGAAGTGGAAGACCAGTTTGCCTGCAACAGGAACCATCTCCCTGCGTATCGCATTAAAACAATTCATGCAGCTATAGTAATCTTTCCATGCTAGAAGGCAGGAAGTTCTCCCATCATCTTTTGTGGTTTCAGAGGAAAGAAAAACACACCACGTGTGACAGTCATACATTGTGAACACCTAACAGACACAGTCCACAGCAGGACAGAAACATCAAATCATCCCAACTCATCATCAAAACAGCTTGCATTTGTGACTGGCTTTTCATCCCAAAAGGGGGATTCTCCTGCCATCAGTCACGTGCTCTTAAGCACTCACACCACCAGAGCAACGCGCAGACTCCCTGGGTGTGTGGCTGAGACCAGGGGTAAAGCGGACCACTGCAGATCAATGAGGCCAATCGTAAGGTCCACAGACCCTTGCACAAGTTGCTTCCAGTCAGCAGAAAACTACCTGTTCCTCCTCAACCTCAGAAACTCTGCTTGCAGATGTTAGAAGGAACCAACAAATGCAGCCTTCTGGCCTCTGCCCCAACAAGAGTCCATCTCCAAGCTCTGGAGATGGACAACCACCTAGAATGGAAAGCTCCTGGAAAGAGTGGGTGCACAGGACAGCAAGAGAGCGAGCACAAATGGTGTGTGAGCGTGCGTGAGTGAAGGCTGTGCGTGAGTGTAAGCCTTTGCCAGTCCTTCCTTTCCCACAGCATCCCTACCGGCACGGTGCTAAGGAGCCTCTGGGACCCTGAGCCACAGCTGCACAAGTCTGGTGGTGCCCTGGGGCAACAGGCTTCGTAGGCCTGCAGCCCAACAAGGGGCGAGAGCATCTTCTCTGGCTGAAGCGGCCAGCCAGCAGCTAACTCAGCTATCAGCAAAGTCCCTCAGGACAACTTCACTGCCTTCCTGACAAAACAGTCACTGCTGTATTTGCATCTTACTTTTGACAAGAACTTTCCTGCCTATAGGTGAGGCTGTACTATCAGAGTGCATCTTTCCTCCATACAAACCCCCTTTTGAGCAAATGATTCCTTCAGAAGGATTTACACTCCAGCTGAAGTGTGTCAAATCTGTGGCTAGTAATGAGCACATGAAAATATTTTTTCAGTATTTACATATGAAAGATATCAAATAGGATCACTGTAAGATTACTTCTTCAGTGTCGCCTTCTAAAGATGTGGTGGTTTTACTCAGGTGGGCAGCCGAGTTCCACCCGATCCTTTTCCAGAGGAAGATACATAACTGCCTCTAGAGAAGGACTAGCTCACTAAACGGGTTGGCCTACTAGAGAGTCCTTCAAAAGTTTGGTTGGCCAAGGAGCTGTAGCCTGAAAGTCAGAAGTCTGCTCCATACTACGGGAAGAGAGAACGCCCCCAAGGGTAAATTACCCAACATTTTGGTATTTCTCTTAGCTACCAGAAAAGAAACAAACACACCCCAAAACCACCAACATGCGTACGTGAAAGAAAACCAAGCACGGCATGCTAGAGCTGGTCAAACAATTCTGCCAGTTAGCTCTAAGAGAGAATTTGAAGTTAGCTGTGTAGCGGAGAATAAAAACGAAAAACCAGTGCTCTCTGTGTTTGAGGGCTTTTACTATCTACCACAACGGTCTGCCCAAGAACTTGTCCCTCAGGACACCAAGTTCTTTCTGGGAGAGGTTGTGCACCAACAACAGATTCTGTCCCGGGGAGTCTCTGCTCGGAATTTTGGGGTAAGGAAAGCCAGGAGGCTGGCTTGGTTGCCTTGGTTTCCGTATGCCCACGCGTGGAGACGGTAACCTGGACACTGTGGACTGATTGTGTGCTCACCGTGAAGACACGCAGGTTAAAAGGCGGCGCCTCTTCCTGCGGCCATCACTTCTTGGAAGTGAGATTGTGACGGACGAGGTAGGACGAGGCTTTTCTCCAATGCATACTGTGAACTGTCGATCTAGCTTCACATTCGTTAGTCAAATGAGAGCGGTGAATAAGAGAATGTTTACATTTGCCTTCCTTTCAACAGGCACGCAATGTGTGCAGCAGAGTCACAGAAGGAAAATTCAACTGAGAAGAGCCAAGCGGTAAGATTAGCTCCTCACGAATACACAAGTTCATGCACTTTTTTGGACGAAGGTGGTCTAGCGCAAAGCCTGATACTGTTTGTGTGATAAGTGGGCGAGAGGGGGCAAATGAAAAAAAAAAAAAAAAAGAATGCTTCAGATACTTGTGGCTCTGCTTACTTGCAGAAGAAAAACTGCAAGCTCTTCCAGTGACAGTGTCAGAAGCGTGCAGCTAGCTCTCACGTGCACTTTCAGGGAGTCTTTAGTGGAGAAGAGATCCTCTAGTACCGTGGCCAGTGAATATTAGTCACCAGACAGAGGGAAGAACTGAAGCAGCTTCTGGTTCTCCCTCACGCATCCCTCTGCCTTCCTGCCCAGCATGGCCATCGAGCAAAAAGCAGCCAAGCCCTTAGTTTGTGCCTTCCTCCGGCACGTTTTAAGCATGATAACTTTAGAAGTGGCCAGCAAAAGTTAGGAAGTACAGTCGGCAAAGGCGGTGTGAAATGCTAAAGGTCATTGAAGCCCAGCTCCATACCTCTTTGGGTTTTCGTATTCCCCCAATTTTCTTCCTGCATTTTCATAAAGGCTAAGAAGGTTCTGCGAAGCCTGGGAAACAATTCAAGGCCCTGACAGTGTCAGACGTGCAGTCTTCACCAAGTATTTGACTTAAGAATGAATTGCCCTCAGCATTCTGTAGTGATTTAAGCGGCCATGAGCAGCTGGCAAAAGTGACTTAAAGTCAGGTTGAGGCCTAAAGTCAAATTCTTTGCTGACAAGTGCACATGCCCCAAGGGAATTTCCTTCATGAGTACCCTTGGGTTGCAGAAACCTAGCGCTTCTCCAGTGCTTCTTCTTCCCCCGTGAAATACTGCAGACCACTCAAACCCTGGTTAAAGATTTGTCCCAAAACAAAGAGAGCAAAAGTAAAGTGCCCACAAGCGAACAACGCAGACGGAAGCTCAGTCTGAAATACAAGCTATGTCATGAGGTACCCGTTGCATTGGCAGGGCGCGATGGAGCTGCCCGACTTGACCGTGCAGAAGAGCTCTGTGAAGCTCCTCACGAAGAGATGGGAGTCCGCCAGTGCTCTGGCACCCAGCCCGGCCTTCCAACGCCTGCCAGCCCCACGGTCCCTGGCACCAGAGCAAGCCAGCCCAGGCAGCACCGTGGACGAAGCTGCGGCAGACAGCGGGAGGGCGGACGTCACCCTGGGTGGCCCTCGCCGGACTGAGACCTTCCCCATCTCTGTCAAGGAGCTGCAGAGCCACTTTGAGACCCTGGGTGGCAGGAAGGTGAGTGCACGCAGGTTCCGCAGCTGAAAAGGATTCCCGCGCTCTCACTGAGGACTCGGAGAACACTACTGCCAGAACAGCACCCCCTTCCAATCTGCTGCCTCTTCATATCCTTTCTGCCCCCTGAAAGCCCTACCTGGCTCCTCCCAGTAGCTTCTAACTCACATCCCCTCCATGTCTTCCAACAGGAAGCGGAAAGTGGCAAAAGCTCACTGCCACCAGCACTGGCCACTCAGCCTGGGAGCCAGACAGACATTTCTCTCATGGAAATGTCCAGCGTGAAACGGGGGAGGGCAATCTTTGAGAAGATGTCCTCAGGCAATGGACAGACCACCAACACTGAAGGTTAGCCTTACCACTTGGATCGGATTTCTCCCTTTAGTTCAATGCGCTCCGTCTCTGAGGTGGCAAGGGGCAAGCACACTCACCTCATCAGGGCAGCCCCCAGGCCGCCCAGGGAGAGAACGTGGTGTTCTTCTCAGTGCAAAACAAGCTTTCTAGCCTTCTCCATTTTGTCTGTTGCATTATGGAGCAGTGCCTGATGCCCATTAAATACTTGTTGAGCAAAACACAACAGAATGGTGTCTTATGTTTTGAGAAGATAACTTTTGATGAAGACAGCCCAAATTACAAATAGGATATCAAAACTATGGGCAGCATCCATCAATTACAAAAAAGTGGTATCTTCATTTTCTTCTTTGGTGAAGATAGTTTGGATTTAGCAGTGCGTTGCTTTGGTAACAATGCGTTAACTTTTATTAGTTAAAGGCATTCTGGTTTCCACAAATCAAATGCTCCGTACTTGATGTGCTCTAAAGTAAAAGTGCGACGACACAGTGGGTAAAATGTTGGCAATACTGTTTGTTTTGCTTACTGCTTTTCTTTCAAGCTTTGAAACACATGCACCCATCTCCCTCTCCCCAACTATGACGTCTCTTTGTGGTTGCAGTGGGTGGCTGCAAAGCTGTAGGAGGACTTCCAGAAGAGAGCCCTCCCAACACCGGCAATACACTGACGGAATTCCAGGAGAATGTCTCCTTGAAAGACAAAATGGCTCTGTATCAGGCTGCGGTGTCAAAGGCAGAGAACAGCAACCGCTTTGCCAATGTAAGATACCAATGTCTCAATATCTTCTTAATTCTACGTTTGCTTTGCCCAGGGACAGATCGTAACCATCTTTATTTCTACAAGCAAGCTATCAGGTGGATCATAGGGTGGATGAAAATTTAAATCCCAAATTAGGAAACCTATAGAGCAAACATAGTCATCCATCAGTCTCTCTCTCTACCAAAAGAGGTTTTTCACGCTAGATGCCTTTGGTCTTTTGGACAATCCCCGTTATTTCGTGGACGTGCTCTTCCTTTCAGTCCACCTTTGCCTGAACTTCATGTATGAGGATCATGGGTGAGAGAGAGATCAGCAACACGGTTATCCTGTGATGACAAAACAAGGCAGTTTCCTTACCACAACAACTATTCTCTATCGCCAAATAATAAAATCCTGTTCAGGAGCACAGTGACTTTAGAGCTCTTGCTGCTCGAACTGAAGAATTTGAAAGTACCGCATGATAAAACAGCTCAGCTATGGGTGCTCAGGTAGCCCAGAAGCCACCTGAGGGAAGCAGCCACCAGCCACGCTCGCCTTCAGAGTCCAGGTGTTTTCAAACCACGCAATTCCTGCCCACTGGCTTCTTGATTTCCTAATTGCCCTTGTGTATTTGGAACAGATTCCTGCAGTTCTTTGGGCCAAGAAGGTTCCAATTCCCTCCTCCCAACACTGCCAGCAATGGTGCTGTTAGCTCTCTCTCCCCAAAAGGAAGAACTGGAGGAAGCCTGACCCAACCGAACTGTGTTGAGAACATATGAACTGCTTCATTTCCACCCTATAACACCTTGCCCTTACTTGTTGAAATGGATGGTATGTTCTTACTGCAAATGGAAAACACCTGGCCTTATTTGATCCCTCTAGACCTCAGAGGAAATCAAGTCCTGCACTGTGCCCGGGGGCCTGGCTGCAGTGAGGAAACACTTTGAGAATGGGCAGATGACCCCTTCAATGACCACCTTTGCTCACTCCCAGCACCAGCACAAAGCTGCAGAGGTAACAATGGCATTTTGAATACTAACAAAATAGGTTTCCCCCGTTAAAGAGCTCGAGAGGAAAATAACACTATTTGCTTGATTCCAGGATTCACCATTCCCGGTGTCCCTGGAAAAATTTGCACCCCATTTTCTTTTCAACTCGCCCTCCTCGAGCCTCACCTAACTTTAACGGTTCAAACTTCTCATCACATGGGTTCCTTGTGGTGCTCGTAATCCCCTAAATCATCACGGTACACTGCCATAAAGGAACCATTTGGGCTTAACATCTGTTAAAGTAGAACTGATTTGTGACAGCCCTTCACAGGCAGAAACACAAATCCAGATTACTGTTAATTACGTGATTCTTTGTATTTGTTTTCAGGAGACCTCAAGAACCACTCAGCTCCCACTATCAAGCAGCACCAGGGAAGCTGAGTGCAGTGCGACGAGCTCCAAAGAAGCCCCACTAGAAGCCTTTCCAAGCAAAGAGGTAAGTTTATCAATTAACAATTATACCATTTGGCAGGTATGTTTTTAAAACAGTGTCCTAGACAGGGTTGTTTGGATGTGGTAATGAATGGGGCTTCCCACTCAGACTTCTCTGTGATGTTTCAAAGACAGCAGCCGAAATATGGAGTATTCTTCCATGTTGCACTAAATCCCGCAGTAACGTGAAGGTTTTGTGCACAGGTTTCTCTCGGGGAGCAAGTGACTCCAGAGACAAACGGGGCTTCTACACTCACCCGGCATACTGATGAAGCAGGTAAGAAGTGGCTTGAGAGTAATGGCTCCCAAAGGAGCACGACAAACCAAGTTCTTGGCAACTGTCTTTACTGGCACAAACGTGGGGCTGCTTTTAGGATACAGATACAGGACATTGCTCCAAGTTGTTCAGTGCCTCCTTCCTCAGCTAAGCACATTCATTGGTCTCAGTGGGACCTAAGAAACAGCTTTCCGTGCTGGTACACAGAGAGGAGTTTGGCAGAAGGAGGTAGCTCCAAATTTGTGCTGAGCTGCTGGAAAAAGCGGGGCATTTTAAGAGATGTCTGAAGACACATGCAAACCCTTGCCCCTGTATAGCCGAAACTGTGGATGATAAAGGCTCAATTTATAGCCAGGCGGAACCGGCCTGGACACCATGAGCACGGTGTAGAGGCGCTGCTTCTGCAGTCTAGTCCTGGTATTAGAATTCACGCGTTCGGTTAACACAAAGACCTCAGTCCTGTGCGAGCCCTGACATTCAGGCAATTCAGGTACGGCAAAACAGCAGGCCATAGATAACGTGTCCCTCAACACTTCTTCCATCCATTTCCTATGTATTTCTTCTCTTCATATTGTCCGTTGTTCATTTACTTTTTTTTTTTTTTTAATAATAATAGTAATTATTATTCTTTCCATTGCAGTAAGCAATGCAGCTATGGACGTGGAGGTCCCAAAGACTTCCACAGAGGTGTGTGACCATCAGACGGAAAGGACAGCAGAGGAAAACGCTGTTCCCATAGACAGAGAGACTGCAACATCTGTACCAGATGGCAAGGTCTGTGCCTTTATAGTAAGAGTAGACATCAGTCTGTCAAATACAGTCTGAATTTCTATTTTTACCATGTAGTTGCAACTGAAAATGCAACCTGTGAAAGCAGTAGGAATATACGGAGCTTAGCAATGACGGGCACACAAGGTGGTATTTAGTACAACCTGTAATTCAGCAAGTACTTCTATTACATGACAAACACAACTGAAAGTTGAACTCCAACGCTTCTGCTTTTCCTTTCCTTCTCTGATGAAGGCAGCCTCTTCTTTCCCTGCTTTCAGTCTCTAAAAGGCTATGTTTTCTGTCACCAGTTCCTCAGATGCACAGAAACTCTCAACTTGATGAAAAACGAAGACAAGCGTCAAAATGTCGAGGGCTGTCCGGACCAGACAATTCCACTGGCACTGCCGAGCGAAGCGCTGCACCAGCCCAAAAGCACCATGCCGTCTGCTCTTGCCAGAATGAGAGCCATGAATGCGATCATCAAGAGCCATGCACATTCTGTAAGACGGCCACGTCACCAAGGAGCTGCTGGGCTGCCAGTTCAAAGTGTCTGTGAGCAAGAAATCCCAAAGGTTCACAAAGGCGACATCTGTTCAGAGGAGCAGCTCCCTAAGCCTGGGGAGCCGCAGATGAGGGAGCCACTGAGACAACCCAAAAGCAGAAGCACTCGTGCGGCTTCCAGAATTAAGGCCATCAACGACATCCACAGGAACCTACACCATTCTCAAAGGCGTCCAAACCAGGAAGGGGCTGCTTTTCTGGTGGAGGATGCGCAAGGGTTCAAAACAACAGAATCCGGCCTGAAGAACGAAGACGCAAGCGTCACAGTCTCTGTGTTGTGCAGTAATGCACAACAAGTTGACAATAAAGAGATGAAGTGACTCAAAACTAACAGACTTGTCTGAACTTTTGCTGCCTGTCTCAACAGGTTGGAGCATCAGGCGGGGAGAAACTTCATGAAATATAACGAGGGCAAGTGTAGAGCCCTGCATCGGGGCAAGAACAACCCCAGACACCAGGATAAGTTGGGGACTGCCCTGCTGGAGAGCAGCAAAGGGGGAAGGGACGTGGGTGTCCTGGCGGAGAGCTGGCTGACCATGAGCCAGCACTGTGCCCTTGTGGCCAAGAAGGCCAATGGCATCCTGGGGTGTATTAGCAGGGCTGTGGTTAGTAGGTCGAGAGAGGTTCTCCTCCCCCTCTACTCTGCCCTAGTGAGACCACATCTGCAATATTGCGTCCAGTTCTGGGCCCCCCAGTTCCAGAAGGACAGGGAACTGCTTGAGAGAGTCCAGCACAGAGCCACAAGGGTGATAAAGGGAGTGGAGCGTCTCCCTTTTGAGGAAAGGCTGAGGGAGCTGGGTCTCTTTAGTTGGAGAAGAGGAGACTGAGGGGTGACCTTCTTAATGTTTATAAATATGTAAAGGGAGAGTGTCAGGAGGACGGAGCCAGGCTCTTCTCAGCGACATCTAACAGTAGGACAGGGGGCACTGGGTGCGTGCTGGAACATAGGAGGTTCCACTTAAATGTGAGACAAAACTTTTTTATGGTGATGGTGACAGAACACCGGAACAGGCTGCACAGGGGGGATGTGGAGTTTCCTTCTCCAGAGGCATTCCAAAGCTGCCTGGACGCGTTCCTGTGTGACCTGATCTAGCTGCTCGTGCTCCGGCAGGGGCATTGGACCAGACGATCTTTCAAGGTCCCTTCCAATCCCTAACATTCAGTGATTCGGTGATTCTGTGATTCGTAGGCATCTCAGCAGTCTTCTACCATCTTTCTTTGGCAAAGGCATGTCTGGAAAGAAAAACTGTAAAAATCACAGTCAGGAGAAGAGCTCTGGATCTCCAAAGTACCAATCTGCAGGTCTGATATACAGGCTGCCATTATGTCAGGATAACAACAACCTGCTGCCCTGGAAGATTAATCTTACTTTGAAATCAGTGGGCACTGCAATACTATGCTCCTCAGAAAATCAGGACAATTATTGCCAGGTTTTGTGATTACCACTCGTTAAAATGAGGGGATACTGGATTAGGTCACCCAGGGCGTCTCTCAGGCTGAAATTTGTCATGTCAGAGCAAGAACAGGTCACACTTAGTGAAGCCGTGTAGTTCTGGGAACAAAACGTCCCTTCCTGCAATCGGCAGCTCGATTCTTTCTAGTCTTGGCTTTAGAGCACTATGCGGAGTTTATTACAATCTCCTGGAATCGGGAAGGCTCACCCTGAGCACTCTCTGGTGCACAAGTATCCAGGAAAGCCCTGCTGGGGCTCTTGTAGCCGCTTGCCTCAAGGCATTTTCCTAATCAAATTCCTACTCCTACCATGCCAGACCAGATATTCTTTCGTGCCCCCTGGCAAAGCTAATGGGCTCTGGGCTGGCTGCATTAGACCTTCTGCCTCAGCACCAGCAATGAGCCTGAGGCTACCAGGTAGCCGAAGCACATCCTCTCCAAGCAGCCCCATTCTGGAAGCATTATAGATTTGCAGTTCCCCTCCTTAGGTATATATGCAACAAGCAAAGCATCATTAGAAGCACAGCGTTTATGAGGGTTCTGAAAAATCACTTTTTTTACTCCTTAGCTAGGGCAAAGACTCCACAGATATGAGAAAAACGGTCAAATCTTTTCTAGCATTTCCCAGTTCATTATTCTTACTACTGTAGTCTTCTTCAGGCTTCACTTCAGAGTTGTGAAGGGCATCCCAAGTTCTCCTCCTCCAACTCAAATCTCTTCTCTTGCATTACCGATTATCTACTATGATCCCCCCCCCTTCCCCATCCCTCCCCCTACCCCCCCTCAAACTTCTCATCTGTACTTTCGCAAAGAGAGAAAAAATCTTTTCTCTTAAATTTTCCTGTTTCCTCTGTCAGGTGTGTCCTGACACCTGACCATCTTTGTCAGGTGCTCCTCAGAGAATTTTGTTTGATGACCACTCTCCTGGGGACCAGAAGTGGAAGACCAGTTTGCCTGCAACAGGAACCATCTCCCTGCGTATCGCATTAAAACAATTCATGCAGCTATAGTAATCTTTCCATGCTAGAAGGCAGGAAGTTCTCCCATCATCTTTTGTGGTTTCAGAGGAAAGAAAAACACACCACGTGTGACAGTCATACATTGTGAACACCTAACAGACACAGTCCACAGCAGGACAGAAACATCAAATCATCCCAACTCATCATCAAAACAGCTTGCATTTGTGACTGGCTTTTCATCCCAAAAGGGGGATTCTCCTGCCATCAGTCACGTGCTCTTAAGCACTCACACCACCAGAGCAACGCGCAGACTCCCTGGGTGTGTGGCTGAGACCAGGGGTAAAGCGGACCACTGCAGATCAATGAGGCCAATCGTAAGGTCCACAGACCCTTGCACAAGTTGCTTCCAGTCAGCAGAAAACTACCTGTTCCTCCTCAACCTCAGAAACTCTGCTTGCAGATGTTAGAAGGAACCAACAAATGCAGCCTTCTGGCCTCTGCCCCAACAAGAGTCCATCTCCAAGCTCTGGAGACGGACAACCACCTAGAATGGAAAGCTCCTGGAAAGAGTGGGTGCACAGGACAGCAAGAGAGCGAGCACAAATGGTGTGTGAGCGTGCGTGAGTGAAGGCTGTGCGTGAGTGTAAGCCTTTGCCAGTCCTTCCTTTCCCACAGCATCCCTACCGGCACGGTGCTAAGGAGCCTCTGGGACCCTGAGCCACAGCTGCACAAGTCTGGTGGTGCCCTGGGGCAACAGGCTTCGTAGGCCTGCAGCCCAACAAGGGGCGAGAGCATCTTCTCTGGCTGAAGCGGCCAGCCAGCAGCTAACTCAGCTATCAGCAAAGTCCCTCAGGACAACTTCACTGCCTTCCTGACAAAACAGTCACTGCTGTATTTGCATCTTACTTTTGACAAGAACTTTCCTGCCTATAGGTGAGGCTGTACTATCAGAGTGCATCTTTCCTCCATACAAACCCCCTTTTGAGCAAATGATTCCTTCAGAAGGATTTACACTCCAGCTGAAGTGTGTCAAATCTGTGGCTAGTAATGAGCACATGAAAATATTTTTTCAGTATTTACATATGAAAGATATCAAATAGGATCACTGTAAGATTACTTCTTCAGTGTCGCCTTCTAAAGATGTGGTGGTTTTACTCAGGTGGGCAGCCGAGTTCCACCCGATCCTTTTCCAGAGGAAGATACATAACTGCCTCTAGAGAAGGACTAGCTCACTAAACGGGTTGGCCTACTAGAGAGTCCTTCAAAAGTTTGGTTGGCCAAGGAGCTGTAGCCTGAAAGTCAGAAGTCTGCTCCATACTACGGGAAGAGAGAACGCCCCCAAGGGTAAATTACCCAACATTTTGGTATTTCTCTTAGCTACCAGAAAAGAAACAAACACACCCCAAAACCACCAACATGCGTACGTGAAAGAAAACCAAGCACGGCATGCTAGAGCTGGTCAAACAATTCTGCCAGTTAGCTCTAAGAGAGAATTTGAAGTTAGCTGTGTAGCGGAGAATAAAAACGAAAAACCAGTGCTCTCTGTGTTTGAGGGCTTTTACTATCTACCACAACGGTCTGCCCAAGAACTTGTCCCTCAGGACACCAAGTTCTTTCTGGGAGAGGTTGTGCACCAACAACAGATTCTGTCCCGGGGAGTCTCTGCTCGGAATTTTGGGGTAAGGAAAGCCAGGAGGCTGGCTTGGTTGCCTTGGTTTCCGTATGCCCACGCGTGGAGACGGTAACCTGGACACTGTGGACTGATTGTGTGCTCACCGTGAAGACACGCAGGTTAAAAGGCGGCGCCTCTTCCTGCGGCCATCACTTCTTGGAAGTGAGATTGTGACGGACGAGGTAGGACGAGGCTTTTCTCCAATGCATACTGTGAACTGTCGATCTAGCTTCACATTCGTTAGTCAAATGAGAGCGGTGAATAAGAGAATGTTTACATTTGCCTTCCTTTCAACAGGCACGCAATGTGTGCAGCAGAGTCACAGAAGGAAAATTCAACTGAGAAGAGCCAAGCGGTAAGATTAGCTCCTCACGAATACACAAGTTCATGCACTTTTTTGGACGAAGGTGGTCTAGCGCAAAGCCTGATACTGTTTGTGTGATAAGTGGGCGAGAGGGGGCAAATGAAAAAAAAAAAAAAAAAGAATGCTTCAGATACTTGTGGCTCTGCTTACTTGCAGAAGAAAAACTGCAAGCTCTTCCAGTGACAGTGTCAGAAGCGTGCAGCTAGCTCTCACATGCACTTTCAGGGAGTCTTTAGTGGAGAAGAGATCCTCTAGTACCGTGGCCAGTGAATATTAGTCACCAGACAGAGGGAAGAACTGAAGCAGCTTCTGGTTCTCCCTCACGCATCCCTCTGCCTTCCTGCCCAGCATGGCCATCGAGCAAAAAGCAGCCAAGCCCTTAGTTTGTGCCTTCCTCCGGCACGTTTTAAGCATGATAACTTTAGAAGTGGCCAGCAAAAGTTAGGAAGTACAGTCGGCAAAGGCGGTGTGAAATGCTAAAGGTCATTGAAGCCCAGCTCCATACCTCTTTGGGTTTTCGTATTCCCCCAATTTTCTTCCTGCATTTTCATAAAGGCTAAGAAGGTTCTGCGAAGCCTGGGAAACAATTCAAGGCCCTGACAGTGTCAGACGTGCAGTCTTCACCAAGTATTTGACTTAAGAATGAATTGCCCTCAGCATTCTGTAGTGATTTAAGCGGCCATGAGCAGCTGGCAAAAGTGACTTAAAGTCAGGTTGAGGCCTAAAGTCAAATTCTTTGCTGACAAGTGCACATGCCCCAAGGGAATTTCCTTCATGAGTACCCTTGGGTTGCAGAAACCTAGCGCTTCTCCAGTGCTTCTTCTTCCCCCGTGAAATACTGCAGACCACTCAAACCCTGGTTAAAGATTTGTCCCAAAACAAAGAGAGCAAAAGTAAAGTGCCCACAAGCGAACAACGCAGACGGAAGCTCAGTCTGAAATACAAGCTATGTCATGAGGTACCCGTTGCATTGGCAGGGCGCGATGGAGCTGCCCGACTTGACCGTGCAGAAGAGCTCTGTGAAGCTCCTCACGAAGAGATGGGAGTCCGCCAGTGCTCTGGCACCCAGCCCGGCCTTCCAACGCCTGCCAGCCCCACGGTCCCTGGCACCAGAGCAAGCCAGCCCAGGCAGCACCGTGGACGAAGCTGCGGCAGACAGCGGGAGGGCGGACGTCACCCTGGGTGGCCCTCGCCGGACTGAGACCTTCCCCATCTCTGTCAAGGAGCTGCAGAGCCACTTTGAGACCCTGGGTGGCAGGAAGGTGAGTGCACGCAGGTTCCGCAGCTGAAAAGGATTCCCGCGCTCTCACTGAGGACTCGGAGAACACTACTGCCAGAACAACACCCCCTTCCAATCTGCTGCCTCTTCATATCCTTTCTGCCCCCTGAAAGCCCTACCTGGCTCCTCCCAGTAGCTTCTAACTCACATCCCCTCCATGTCTTCCAACAGGAAGCGGAAAGTGGCAAAAGCTCACTGCCACCAGCACTGGCCACTCAGCCTGGGAGCCAGACAGACATTTCTCTCATGGAAATGTCCAGCGTGAAACGGGGGAGGGCAATCTTTGAGAAGATGTCCTCAGGCAATGGACAGACCACCAACACTGAAGGTTAGCCTTACCACTTGGATCGGATTTCTCCCTTTAGTTCAATGCGCTCCGTCTCTGAGGTGGCAAGGGGCAAGCACACTCACCTCATCAGGGCAGCCCCCAGGCCGCCCAGGGAGAGAACGTGGTGTTCTTCTCAGTGCAAAACAAGCTTTCTAGCCTTCTCCATTTTGTCTGTTGCATTATGGAGCAGTGCCTGATGCCCATTAAATACTTGTTGAGCAAAACACAACAGAATGGTGTCTTATGTTTTGAGAAGATAACTTTTGATGAAGACAGCCCAAATTACAAATAGGATATCAAAACTATGGGCAGCATCCATCAATTACAAAAAAGTGGTATCTTCATTTTCTTCTTTGGTGAAGATAGTTTGGATTTAGCAGTGCGTTGCTTTGGTAACAATGCGTTAACTTTTATTAGTTAAAGGCATTCTGGTTTCCACAAATCAAATGCTCCGTACTTGATGTGCTCTAAAGTAAAAGTGCGACGACACAGTGGGTAAAATGTTGGCAATACTGTTTGTTTTGCTTACTGCTTTTCTTTCAAGCTTTGAAACACATGCACCCATCTCCCTCTCCCCAACTATGACGTCTCTTTGTGGTTGCAGTGGGTGGCTGCAAAGCTGTAGGAGGACTTCCAGAAGAGAGCCCTCCCAACACCGGCAATACACTGACGGAATTCCAGGAGAATGTCTCCTTGAAAGACAAAATGGCTCTGTATCAGGCTGCGGTGTCAAAGGCAGAGAACAGCAACCGCTTTGCCAATGTAAGATACCAATGTCTCAATATCTTCTTAATTCTACGTTTGCTTTGCCCAGGGACAGATCGTAACCATCTTTATTTCTACAAGCAAGCTATCAGGTGGATCATAGGGTGGATGAAAATTTAAATCCCAAATTAGGAAACCTATAGAGCAAACATAGTCATCCATCAGTCTCTCTCTCTACCAAAAGAGGTTTTTCACGCTAGATGCCTTTGGTCTTTTGGACAATCCCCGTTATTTCGTGGACGTGCTCTTCCTTTCAGTCCACCTTTGCCTGAACTTCATGTATGAGGATCATGGGTGAGAGAGAGATCAGCAACACGGTTATCCTGTGATGACAAAACAAGGCAGTTTCCTTACCACAACAACTATTCTCTATCGCCAAATAATAAAATCCTGTTCAGGAGCACAGTGACTTTAGAGCTCTTGCTGCTCGAACTGAAGAATTTGAAAGTACCGCATGATAAAACAGCTCAGCTATGGGTGCTCAGGTAGCCCAGAAGCCACCTGAGGGAAGCAGCCACCAGCCACGCTCGCCTTCAGAGTCCAGGTGTTTTCAAACCACGCAATTCCTGCCCACTGGCTTCTTGATTTCCTAATTGCCCTTGTGTATTTGGAACAGATTCCTGCAGTTCTTTGGGCCAAGAAGGTTCCAATTCCCTCCTCCCAACACTGCCAGCAATGGTGCTGTTAGCTCTCTCTCCCCAAAAGGAAGAACTGGAGGAAGCCTGACCCAACCGAACTGTGTTGAGAACATATGAACTGCTTCATTTCCACCCTATAACACCTTGCCCTTACTTGTTGAAATGGATGGTATGTTCTTACTGCAAATGGAAAACACCTGGCCTTATTTGATCCCTCTAGACCTCAGAGGAAATCAAGTCCTGCACTGTGCCCGGGGGCCTGGCTGCAGTGAGGAAACACTTTGAGAATGGGCAGATGACCCCTTCAATGACCACCTTTGCTCACTCCCAGCACCAGCACAAAGCTGCAGAGGTAACAATGGCATTTTGAATACTAACAAAATAGGTTTCCCCCGTTAAAGAGCTCGAGAGGAAAATAACACTATTTGCTTGATTCCAGGATTCACCATTCCCGGTGTCCCTGGAAAAATTTGCACCCCATTTTCTTTTCAACTCGCCCTCCTCGAGCCTCACCTAACTTTAACGGTTCAAACTTCTCATCACATGGGTTCCTTGTGGTGCTCGTAATCCCCTAAATCATCACGGTACACTGCCATAAAGGAACCATTTGGGCTTAACATCTGTTAAAGTAGAACTGATTTGTGACAGCCCTTCACAGGCAGAAACACAAATCCAGATTACTGTTAATTACGTGATTCTTTGTATTTGTTTTCAGGAGACCTCAAGAACCACTCAGCTCCCACTATCAAGCAGCACCAGGGAAGCTGAGTGCAGTGCGACGAGCTCCAAAGAAGCCCCACTAGAAGCCTTTCCAAGCAAAGAGGTAAGTTTATCAATTAACAATTATACCATTTGGCAGGTATGTTTTTAAAACAGTGTCCTAGACAGGGTTGTTTGGATGTGGTAATGAATGGGGCTTCCCACTCAGACTTCTCTGTGATGTTTCAAAGACAGCAGCCGAAATATGGAGTATTCTTCCATGTTGCACTAAATCCCGCAGTAACGTGAAGGTTTTGTGCACAGGTTTCTCTCGGGGAGCAAGTGACTCCAGAGACAAACGGGGCTTCTACACTCACCCGGCATACTGATGAAGCAGGTAAGAAGTGGCTTGAGAGTAATGGCTCCCAAAGGAGCACGACAAACCAAGTTCTTGGCAACTGTCTTTACTGGCACAAACGTGGGGCTGCTTTTAGGATACAGATACAGGACATTGCTCCAAGTTGTTCAGTGCCTCCTTCCTCAGCTAAGCACATTCATTGGTCTCAGTGGGACCTAAGAAACAGCTTTCCGTGCTGGTACACAGAGAGGAGTTTGGCAGAAGGAGGTAGCTCCAAATTTGTGCTGAGCTGCTGGAAAAAGCGGGGCATTTTAAGAGATGTCTGAAGACACATGCAAACCCTTGCCCCTGTATAGCCGAAACTGTGGATGATAAAGGCTCAATTTATAGCCAGGCGGAACCGGCCTGGACACCATGAGCACGGTGTAGAGGCGCTGCTTCTGCAGTCTAGTCCTGGTATTAGAATTCACGCGTTCGGTTAACACAAAGACCTCAGTCCTGTGCGAGCCCTGACATTCAGGCAATTCAGGTACGGCAAAACAGCAGGCCATAGATAACGTGTCCCTCAACACTTCTTCCATCCATTTCCTATGTATTTCTTCTCTTCATATTGTCCGTTGTTCATTTACTTTTTTTTTTTTTTTAATAATAATAGTAATTATTATTCTTTCCATTGCAGTAAGCAATGCAGCTATGGACGTGGAGGTCCCAAAGACTTCCACAGAGGTGTGTGACCATCAGACGGAAAGGACAGCAGAGGAAAACGCTGTTCCCATAGACAGAGAGACTGCAACATCTGTACCAGATGGCAAGGTCTGTGCCTTTATAGTAAGAGTAGACATCAGTCTGTCAAATACAGTCTGAATTTCTATTTTTACCATGTAGTTGCAACTGAAAATGCAACCTGTGAAAGCAGTAGGAATATACGGAGCTTAGCAATGACGGGCACACAAGGTGGTATTTAGTACAACCTGTAATTCAGCAAGTACTTCTATTACATGACAAACACAACTGAAAGTTGAACTCCAACGCTTCTGCTTTTCCTTTCCTTCTCTGATGAAGGCAGCCTCTTCTTTCCCTGCTTTCAGTCTCTAAAAGGCTATGTTTTCTGTCACCAGTTCCTCAGATGCACAGAAACTCTCAACTTGATGAAAAACGAAGACAAGCGTCAAAATGTCGAGGGCTGTCCGGACCAGACAATTCCACTGGCACTGCCGAGCGAAGCGCTGCACCAGCCCAAAAGCACCATGCCGTCTGCTCTTGCCAGAATGAGAGCCATGAATGCGATCATCAAGAGCCATGCACATTCTGTAAGACGGCCACGTCACCAAGGAGCTGCTGGGCTGCCAGTTCAAAGTGTCTGTGAGCAAGAAATCCCAAAGGTTCACAAAGGCGACATCTGTTCAGAGGAGCAGCTCCCTAAGCCTGGGGAGCCGCAGATGAGGGAGCCACTGAGACAACCCAAAAGCAGAAGCACTCGTGCGGCTTCCAGAATTAAGGCCATCAACGACATCCACAGGAACCTACACCATTCTCAAAGGCGTCCAAACCAGGAAGGGGCTGCTTTTCTGGTGGAGGATGCGCAAGGGTTCAAAACAACAGAATCCGGCCTGAAGAACGAAGACGCAAGCGTCACAGTCTCTGTGTTGTGCAGTAATGCACAACAAGTTGACAATAAAGAGATGAAGTGACTCAAAACTAACAGACTTGTCTGAACTTTTGCTGCCTGTCTCAACAGGTTGGAGCATCAGGCGGGGAGAAACTTCATGAAATATAACGAGGGCAAGTGTAGAGCCCTGCATCGGGGCAAGAACAACCCCAGACACCAGGATAAGTTGGGGACTGCCCTGCTGGAGAGCAGCAAAGGGGGAAGGGACGTGGGTGTCCTGGCGGAGAGCTGGCTGACCATGAGCCAGCACTGTGCCCTTGTGGCCAAGAAGGCCAATGGCATCCTGGGGTGTATTAGCAGGGCTGTGGTTAGTAGGTCGAGAGAGGTTCTCCTCCCCCTCTACTCTGCCCTAGTGAGACCACATCTGCAATATTGCGTCCAGTTCTGGGCCCCCCAGTTCCAGAAGGACAGGGAACTGCTTGAGAGAGTCCAGCACAGAGCCACAAGGGTGATAAAGGGAGTGGAGCGTCTCCCTTTTGAGGAAAGGCTGAGGGAGCTGGGTCTCTTTAGTTGGAGAAGAGGAGACTGAGGGGTGACCTTCTTAATGTTTATAAATATGTAAAGGGAGAGTGTCAGGAGGACGGAGCCAGGCTCTTCTCAGCGACATCTAACAGTAGGACAGGGGGCACTGGGTGCGTGCTGGAACATAGGAGGTTCCACTTAAATGTGAGACAAAACTTTTTTATGGTGATGGTGACAGAACACCGGAACAGGCTGCACAGGGGGGATGTGGAGTTTCCTTCTCCAGAGGCATTCCAAAGCTGCCTGGACGCGTTCCTGTGTGACCTGATCTAGCTGCTCGTGCTCCGGCAGGGGCATTGGACCAGACGATCTTTCAAGGTCCCTTCCAATCCCTAACATTCAGTGATTCGGTGATTCTGTGATTCGTAGGCATCTCAGCAGTCTTCTACCATCTTTCTTTGGCAAAGGCATGTCTGGAAAGAAAAACTGTAAAAATCACAGTCAGGAGAAGAGCTCTGGATCTTCAAAGTACCAATCTGCAGGTCTGATATACAGGCTGCCATTATGTCAGGTTAACAACAACCTGCTGCCCTGGAAGATTAATCTTACTTTGAAATCAGTGGGCACTGCAATACTATGCTCCTCAGAAAATCAGGACAATTATTGCCAGGTTTTGTGATTACCACTCGTTAAAATGAGGGGATACTGGATTAGGTCACCCAGGGCGTCTCTCAGGCTGAAATTTGTCATGTCAGAGCAAGAACAGGTCACACTTAGTGAAGCCGTGTAGTTCTGGGAACAAAACGTCCCTTCCTGCAATCGGCAGCTCGATTCTTTCTAGTCTTGGCTTTAGAGCACTATGCGGAGTTTATTACAATCTCCTGGAATCGGGAAGGCTCACCCTGAGCACTCTCTGGTGCACAAGTATCCAGGAAAGCCCTGCTGGGGCTCTTGTAGCCGCTTGCCTCAAGGCATTTTCCTAATCAAATTCCTACTCCTACCATGCCAGACCAGATATTCTTTCGTGCCCCCTGGCAAAGCTAATGGGCTCTGGGCTGGCTGCATTAGACCTTCTGCCTCAGCACCAGCAATGAGCCTGAGGCTACCAGGTAGCCGAAGCACATCCTCTCCAAGCAGCCCCATTCTGGAAGCATTATAGATTTGCAGTTCCCCTCCTTAGGTATATATGCAACAAGCAAAGCATCATTAGAAGCACAGCGTTTATGAGGGTTCTGAAAAATCACTTTTTTTACTCCTTAGCTAGGGCAAAGACTCCACAGATATGAGAAAAACGGTCAAATCTTTTCTAGCATTTCCCAGTTCATTATTCTTACTACTGTAGTCTTCTTCAGGCTTCACTTCAGAGTTGTGAAGGGCATCCCAAGTTCTCCTCCTCCAACTCAAATCTCTTCTCTTGCATTACCGATTATCTACTATGATCCCCCCCCCTTCCCCATCCCTCCCCCTACCCCCCCTCAAACTTCTCATCTGTACTTTCGCAAAGAGAGAAAAAATCTTTTCTCTTAAATTTTCCTGTTTCCTCTGTCAGGTGTGTCCTGACACCTGACCATCTTTGTCAGGTGCTCCTCAGAGAATTTTGTTTGATGACCACTCTCCTGGGGACCAGAAGTGGAAGACCAGTTTGCCTGCAACAGGAACCATCTCCCTGCGTATCGCATTAAAACAATTCATGCAGCTATAGTAATCTTTCCATGCTAGAAGGCAGGAAGTTCTCCCATCATCTTTTGTGGTTTCAGAGGAAAGAAAAACACACCACGTGTGACAGTCATACATTGTGAACACCTAACAGACACAGTCCACAGCAGGACAGAAACATCAAATCATCCCAACTCATCATCAAAACAGCTTGCATTTGTGACTGGCTTTTCATCCCAAAAGGGGGATTCTCCTGCCATCAGTCACGTGCTCTTAAGCACTCACACCACCAGAGCAACGCGCAGACTCCCTGGGTGTGTGGCTGAGACCAGGGGTAAAGCGGACCACTGCAGATCAATGAGGCCAATCGTAAGGTCCACAGACCCTTGCACAAGTTGCTTCCAGTCAGCAGAAAACTACCTGTTCCTCCTCAACCTCAGAAACTCTGCTTGCAGATGTTAGAAGGAACCAACAAATGCAGCCTTCTGGCCTCTGCCCCAACAAGAGTCCATCTCCAAGCTCTGGAGACGGACAACCACCTAGAATGGAAAGCTCCTGGAAAGAGTGGGTGCACAGGACAGCAAGAGAGCGAGCACAAATGGTGTGTGAGCGTGCGTGAGTGAAGGCTGTGCGTGAGTGTAAGCCTTTGCCAGTCCTTCCTTTCCCACAGCATCCCTACCGGCACGGTGCTAAGGAGCCTCTGGGACCCTGAGCCACAGCTGCACAAGTCTGGTGGTGCCCTGGGGCAACAGGCTTCGTAGGCCTGCAGCCCAACAAGGGGCGAGAGCATCTTCTCTGGCTGAAGCGGCCAGCCAGCAGCTAACTCAGCTATCAGCAAAGTCCCTCAGGACAACTTCACTGCCTTCCTGACAAAACAGTCACTGCTGTATTTGCATCTTACTTTTGACAAGAACTTTCCTGCCTATAGGTGAGGCTGTACTATCAGAGTGCATCTTTCCTCCATACAAACCCCCTTTTGAGCAAATGATTCCTTCAGAAGGATTTACACTCCAGCTGAAGTGTGTCAAATCTGTGGCTAGTAATGAGCACATGAAAATATTTTTTCAGTATTTACATATGAAAGATATCAAATAGGATCACTGTAAGATTACTTCTTCAGTGTCGCCTTCTAAAGATGTGGTGGTTTTACTCAGGTGGGCAGCCGAGTTCCACCCGATCCTTTTCCAGAGGAAGATACATAACTGCCTCTAGAGAAGGACTAGCTCACTAAACGGGTTGGCCTACTAGAGAGTCCTTCAAAAGTTTGGTTGGCCAAGGAGCTGTAGCCTGAAAGTCAGAAGTCTGCTCCATACTACGGGAAGAGAGAACGCCCCCAAGGGTAAATTACCCAACATTTTGGTATTTCTCTTAGCTACCAGAAAAGAAACAAACACACCCCAAAACCACCAACATGCGTACGTGAAAGAAAACCAAGCACGGCATGCTAGAGCTGGTCAAACAATTCTGCCAGTTAGCTCTAAGAGAGAATTTGAAGTTAGCTGTGTAGCGGAGAATAAAAACGAAAAACCAGTGCTCTCTGTGTTTGAGGGCTTTTATTATCTACCACAACGGTCTGCCCAAGAACTTGTCCCTCAGGACACCAAGTTCTTTCTGGGAGAGGTTGTGCACCAACAACAGATTCTGTCCCGGGGAGTCTCTGCTCGGAATTTTGGGGTAAGGAAAGCCAGGAGGCTGGCTTGGTTGCCTTGGTTTCCGTATGCCCACGCGTGGAGACGGTAACCTGGACACTGTGGACTGATTGTGTGCTCACCGTGAAGACACGCAGGTTAAAAGGCGGCGCCTCTTCCTGCGGCCATCACTTCTTGGAAGTGAGATTGTGACGGACGAGGTAGGACGAGGCTTTTCTCCAATGCATACTGTGAACTGTCGATCTAGCTTCACATTCGTTAGTCAAATGAGAGCGGTGAATAAGAGAATGTTTACATTTGCCTTCCTTTCAACAGGCACGCAATGTGTGCAGCAGAGTCACAGAAGGAAAATTCAACTGAGAAGAGCCAAGCGGTAAGATTAGCTCCTTACGAATACACAAGTTCATGCACTTTTTTGGACGAAGGTGGTCTAGCGCAAAGCCTGATACTGTTTGTGTGATAAGTGGGCAAGAGGGGGCAAATGAAAAAAAAAAAAAAAAAGAATGCTTCAGATACTTGTGGCTCTGCTTACTTGCAGAAGAAAAACTGCAAGCTCTTCCAGTGACAGTGTCAGAAGCGTGCAGCTAGCTCTCACGTGCACTTTCAGGGAGTCTTTAGTGGAGAAGAGATCCTCTAGTACCGTGGCCAGTGAATATTAGTCACCAGACAGAGGGAAGAACTGAAGCAGCTTCTGGTTCTCCCTCTCGCATCCCTCTGCCTTCCTGCCCAGCATGGCCATCGAGCAAAAAGCAGCCAAGCCCTTAGTTTGTGCCTTCCTCCGGCACGTATTAAGCATGATAACTTTAGAAGTGGCCAGCAAAAGTTAGGAAGTACAGTCGGCAAATGCGGTATGAAATGCTAAAGGTCATTGAAGCCCAGCTCCATACCTCTTTGGGTTTTCGTATTCCCCCAATTTTCTTCCTGCATTTTCATAAAGGCTAAGAAGGTTCTGCGAAGCCTGGGAAACAATTCAAGGCCCTGACAGTGTCAGACGTGCAGTCTTCACCAAGTATTTGACTTAAGAATGAATTGCCCTCAGCATTCTGTAGTGATTTAAGCGGCCATGAGCAGCTGGCAAAAGTGACTTAAAGTCAGGTTGAGGCCTAAAGTCAAATTCTTTGCTGACAAGTGCACATGCCCCAAGGGAATTTCCTTCATGAGTACCCTTGGGTTGCAGAAACCTAGCGCTTCTCCTGTGCTTCTTCTTCCCCCGTGAAATACTGCAGACCACTCAAACCCTGGTTAAAGATTTGTCCCAAAACAAAGAAAAGCAAAAGTAAAGTGCCCACAAGCGAACAACGCAGACGGAAGCTCAGTCTGAAATACAAGCTATGTCATGAGGTACTCGTTGCATTGGCAGGGCGCGATGGAGCTGCCCGACTTGACCGTGCAGAAGAGCTCTGTGAAGCTCCTCACGAAGAGATGGGAGTCCGCCAGTGCTCTGGCACCCAGCCCGGCCTTCCAACGCCTGCCAGCCCCACGGTCCCTGGCACCAGAGCAAGCCAGCCCAGGCAGCACCGTGGACGAAGCTGCGGCAGACAGCGGGAGGGCGGACGTCACCCTGGGTGGCCCTCGCCGGACTGAGACCTTCCCCATCTCTGTCAAGGAGCTGCAGAGCCACTTTGAGACCCTGGGTGGCAGGAAGGTGAGTGCACGCAGGTTCCGCAGCTGAAAAGGATTCCCGCGCTCTCACTGAGGACTCGGAGAACACTACTGCCAGAACAGCACCCCCTTCCAATCTGCTGCCTCTTCATATCCTTTCTGCCCCCTGAAAGCCCTACCTGGCTCCTCCCAGTAGCTTCTAGCTCACATCCCCTCCATGTCTTCCAACAGGAAGCGGAAAGTGGCAAAAGCTCACTGCCACCAGCACTGGCCACTCAGCCTGGGAGCCAGACAGACATTTCTCTCATGGAAATGTCCAGCGTGAAACGGGGGAGGGCAATCTTTGAGAAGATGTCCTCAGGCAATGGACAGACCACCAACACTGAAGGTTAGCCTTACCACTTGGATCGGATTTCTCCCTTTAGTTCAATGCGCTCCGTCTCTGAGGTGGCAAGGGGCAAGCACACTCACCTCATCAGGGCAGCCCCCAGGCCGCCCAGGGAGAGAACGTGGTGTTCTTCTCAGTGCAAAACAAGCTTTCTAGCCTTCTCCATTTTGTCTGTTGCATTATGGAGCAGTGCCTGATGCCCATTAAATACTTGTTGAGCAAAACACAACAGAATGGTGTCTTATGTTTTGAGAAGATAACTTTTGATGAAGACAGCCCAAATTACAAATAGGATATCAAAACTATGGGCAGCATCCATCAATTACAAAAAAGTGGTATCTTCATTTTCTTCTTTGGTGAAGATAGTTTGGATTTAGCAGTGCGTTGCTTTGGTAACAATGCGTTAACTTTTATTAGTTAAAGGCATTCTGGTTTCCACAAATCAAATGCTCCGTACTTGATGTGCTCTAAAGTAAAAGTGCGACGACACAGTGGGTAAAATGTTGGCAATACTGTTTGTTTTGCTTACTTCTTTTCTTTCAAGCTTTGAAACACATGCACCCATCTCCCTCTCCCCAACTATGACGTCTCTTTGTGGTTGCAGTGGGTGGCTGCAAAGCTGTAGGAGGACTTCCAGAAGAGAGCCCTCCCAACACCGGCAATACACTGACGGAATTCCAGGAGAATGTCTCCTTGAAAGACAAAATGGCTCTGTATCAGGCTGCGGTGTCAAAGGCAGAGAACAGCAACCGCTTTGCCAATGTAAGATACCAATGTCTCAATATCTTCTTAATTCTACGTTTGCTTTGCCCAGGGACAGATCGTAACCATCTTTATTTCTACAAGCAAGCTATCAGGTGGATCATAGGGTGGATGAAAATTTAAATCCCAAATTAGGAAACCTATAGAGCAAACATAGTCATCCATCAGTCTCTCTCTCTACCAAAAGAGGTTTTTCACGCTAGATGCCTTTGGTCTTTTGGACAATCCCCGTTATTTCGTGGACGTGCTCTTCCTTTCAGTCCACCTTTGCCTGAACTTCATGTATGAGGATCATGGGTGAGAGAGAGATCAGCAACACGGTTATCCTGTGATGACAAAACAAGGCAGTTTCCTTACCACAACAACTATTCTCTATCGCCAAATAATAAAATCCTGTTCAGGAGCACAGTGACTTTAGAGCTCTTGCTGCTCGAACTGAAGAATTTGAAAGTACCGCATGATAAAACAGCTCAGCTATGGGTGCTCAGGTAGCCCAGAAGCCACCTGAGGGAAGCAGCCACCAGCCACGCTCGCCTTCAGAGTCCAGGTGTTTTCAAACCACGCAATTCCTGCCCACTGGCTTCTTGATTTCCTAATTGCCCTTGTGTATTTGGAACAGATTCCTGCAGTTCTTTGGGCCAAGAAGGTTCCAATTCCCTCCTCCCAACACTGCCAGCAATGGTGCTGTTAGCTCTCTCTCCCCAAAAGGAAGAACTGGAGGAAGCCTGACCCAACCGAACTGTGTTGAGAACATATGAACTGCTTCATTTCCACCCTATAACACCTTGCCCTTACTTGTTGAAATGGATGGTATGTTCTTACTGCAAATGGAAAACACCTGGCCTTATTTGATCCCTCTAGACCTCAGAGGAAATCAAGTCCTGCACTGTGCCCGGGGGCCTGGCTGCAGTGAGGAAACACTTTGAGAATGGGCAGATGACCCCTTCAATGACCACCTTTGCTCACTCCCAGCACCAGCACAAAGCTGCAGAGGTAACAATGGCATTTTGAATACTAACAAATTAGGTTTCCCCCGTTAAAGAGCTCAAGAGGAAAATAACACTATTTGCTTGATTCCAGGATTCACCATTCCCGGTGTCCCTGGAAAAATTTGCACCCCATTTTCTTTTCAACTCGCCCTCCTCGAGCCTCACCTAACTTTAACGGTTCAAACTTCTCATCACATGGGTTCCTTGTGGTGCTCGTAATCCCCTAAATCATCACGGTACACTGCCATAAAGGAACCATTTGGGCTTAACATCTGTTAAAGTAGAACTGATTTGTGACAGCCCTTCACAGGCAGAAACACAAATCCAGATTACTGTTAATTACGTGATTCTTTGTATTTGTTTTCAGGAGACCTCAAGAACCACTCAGCTCCCACTATCAAGCAGCACCAGGGAAGCTGAGTGCAGTGCGACGAGCTCCAAAGAAGCCCCACTAGAAGCCTTTCCAAGCAAAGAGGTAAGTTTATCAATTAACAATTATACCATTTGGCAGGTATGTTTTTAAAACAGTGTCCTAGACAGGGTTGTTTCGATGTGGTAATGAATGGGGCTTCCCACTCAGACTTCTCTGTGATGTTTCAAAGACAGCAGCCGAAATATGGAGTATTCTTCCATGTTGCACTAAATCCCGCAGTAACGTGAAGGTTTTGTGCACAGGTTTCTCTCGGGGAGCAAGTGACTCCAGAGACAAACGGGGCTTCTACACTCACCCGGCATACTGATGAAGCAGGTAAGAAGTGGCTTGAGAGTAATGGCTCCCAAAGGAGCACGACAAACCAAGTTCTTGGCAACTGTCTTTACTGGCACAAACGTGGGGCTGCTTTTAGGATACAGATACAGGACATTGCTCCAAGTTGTTCAGTGCCTCCTTCCTCAGCTAAGCACATTCATTGGTCTCAGTGGGACCTAAGAAACAGCTTTCCGTGCTGGTACACAGAGAGGAGTTTGGCAGAAGGAGGTAGCTCCAAATTTGTGCTGAGCTGCTGGAAAAAGCGGGGCATTTTAAGAGATGTCTGAAGACACACGCAAACCCTTGCCCCTGTATAGCCGAAACTGTGGATGATAAAGGCTCAATTTATAGCCAGGCGGAACCGGCCTGGACACCATGAGCACGGTGTAGAGGCGCTGCTTCTGCGGTCTAGTCCTGGTATTAGAATTCACGCGTTCGGTTAACACAAAGACCTCAGTCCTGTGCGAGCCCTGACATTCAGGCAATTCAGGTACGGCAAAACAGCAGGCCATAGATAACGTGTCCCTCAACACTTCTTCCATCCATTTCCTATGTATTTCTTCTCTTCATATTGTCCGTTGTTCATTTACTTTTTTTTTTTTTTTTAATAATAATAGTAATTATTATTCTTTCCATTGCAGTAAGCAATGCAGCTATGGACGTGGAGGTCCCAAAGACTTCCACAGAGGTGTGTGACCATCAGACGGAAAGGACAGCAGAGGAAAACGCTGTTCCCATAGACAGAGAGACTGCAACATCTGTACCAGATGGCAAGGTCTGTGCCTTTATAGTAAGAGTAGACATCAGTCTGTCAAATACAGTCTGAATTTCTATTTTTACCATGTAGTTGCAACTGAAAATGCAACCTGTGAAAGCAGTAGGAATATACGGAGCTTAGCAATGACGGGCACACAAGGTGGTATTTAGTACAACCTGTAATTCAGCAAGTACTTCTATTACATGACAAACACAACTGAAAGTTGAACTCCAACGCTTCTGCTTTTCCTTTCCTTCTCTGATGAAGGCAGCCTCTTCTTTCCCTGCTTTCAGTCTCTAAAAGGCTATGTTTTCTGCCACCAGTTCCTCAGATGCACAGAAACTCTCAACTTGATGAAAAACGAAGACAAGCGTCAAAATGTCGAGGGCTGTCCGGACCAGACAATTCCACTGGCACTGCCGAGCGAAGCGCTGCACCAGCCCAAAAGCACCATGCCGTCTGCTCTTGCCAGAATGAGAGCCATGAATGCGATCATCAAGAGCCATGCACATTCTGTAAGACGGCCACGTCACCAAGGAGCTGCTGGGCTGCCAGTTCAAAGTGTCTGTGAGCAAGAAATCCCAAAGGTTCACAAAGGCGACATCTGTTCAGAGGAGCAGCTCCCTAAGCCTGGGGAGCCGCAGATGAGGGAGCCACTGAGACAACCCAAAAGCAGAAGCACTCGTGCGGCTTCCAGAATTAAGGCCATCAACGACATCCACAGGAACCTACACCATTCTCAAAGGCGTCCAAACCAGGAAGGGGCTGCTTTTCTGGTGGAGGATGCGCAAGGGTTCAAAACAACAGAATCCGGCCTGAAGAACGAAGACGCAAGCGTCACAGTCTCTGTGTTGTGCAGTAATGCACAACAAGTTGACAATAAAGAGATGAAGTGACTCAAAACTAACAGACTTGTCTGAACTTTTGCTGCCTGTCTCAACAGGTTGGAGCATCAGGCGGGGAGAAACTTCATGAAATATAACGAGGGCAAGTGTAGAGCCCTGCATCGGGGCAAGAACAACCCCAGACACCAGGATAAGTTGGGGACTGCCCTGCTGGAGAGCAGCAAAGGGGGAAGGGACGTGGGTGTCCTGGCGGAGAGCTGGCTGACCATGAGCCAGCACTGTGCCCTTGTGGCCAAGAAGGCCAATGGCATCCTGGGGTGTATTAGCAGGGCTGTGGTTAGTAGGTCGAGAGAGGTTCTCCTCCCCCTCTACTCTGCCCTAGTGAGACCACATCTGCAATATTGCGTCCAGTTCTGGGCCCCCCAGTTCCAGAAGGACAGGGAACTGCTTGAGAGAGTCCAGCACAGAGCCACAAGGGTGATAAAGGGAGTGGAGCGTCTCCCTTTTGAGGAAAGGCTGAGGGAGCTGGGTCTCTTTAGTTGGAGAAGAGGAGACTGAGGGGTGACCTTCTTAATGTTTATAAATATGTAAAGGGAGAGTGTCAGGAGGACGGAGCCAGGCTCTTCTCAGCGACATCTAACAGTAGGACAGGGGGCACTGGGTGCGTGCTGGAACATAGGAGGTTCCACTTAAATGTGAGACAAAACTTTTTTATGGTGATGGTGACAGAACACCGGAACAGGCTGCACAGGGGGGATGTGGAGTTTCCTTCTCCAGAGGCATTCCAAAGCTGCCTGGACGCGTTCCTGTGTGACCTGATCTAGCTGCTCGTGCTCCGGCAGGGGCATTGGACCAGACGATCTTTCAAGGTCCCTTCCAATCCCTAACATTCAGTGATTCGGTGATTCTGTGATTCGTAGGCATCTCAGCAGTCTTCTACCATCTTTCTTTGGCAAAGGCATGTCTGGAAAGAAAAACTGTAAAAATCACAGTCAGGAGAAGAGCTCTGGATCTCCAAAGTACCAATCTGCAGGTCTGATATACAGGCTGCCATTATGTCAGGATAACAACAACCTGCTGCCCTGGAAGATTAATCTTACTTTGAAATCAGTGGGCACTGCAATACTATGCTCCTCAGAAAATCAGGACAATTATTGCCAGGTTTTGTGATTACCACTCGTTAAAATGAGGGGATACTGGATTAGGTCACCCAGGGCGTCTCTCAGGCTGAAATTTGTCATGTCAGAGCAAGAACAGGTCACACTTAGTGAAGCCGTGTAGTTCTGGGAACAAAACGTCCCTTCCTGCAATCGGCAGCTCGATTCTTTCTAGTCTTGGCTTTAGAGCACTATGCGGAGTTTATTACAATCTCCTGGAATCGGGAAGGCTCACCCTGAGCACTCTCTGGTGCACAAGTATCCAGGAAAGCCCTGCTGGGGCTCTTGTAGCCGCTTGCCTCAAGGCATTTTCCTAATCAAATTCCTACTCCTACCATGCCAGACCAGATATTCTTTCGTGCCCCCTGGCAAAGCTAATGGGCTCTGGGCTGGCTGCATTAGACCTTCTGCCTCAGCACCAGCAATGAGCCTGAGGCTACCAGGTAGCCGAAGCACATCCTCTCCAAGCAGCCCCATTCTGGAAGCATTATAGATTTGCAGTTCCCCTCCTTAGGTATATATGCAACAAGCAAAGCATCATTAGAAGCACAGCGTTTATGAGGGTTCTGAAAAATCACTTTTTTTACTCCTTAGCTAGGGCAAAGACTCCACAGATATGAGAAAAACGGTCAAATCTTTTCTAGCATTTCCCAGTTCATTATTCTTACTACTGTAGTCTTCTTCAGGCTTCACTTCAGAGTTGTGAAGGGCATCCCAAGTTCTCCTCCTCCAACTCAAATCTCTTCTCTTGCATTACCGATTATCTACTATGATCCCCCCCCCTTCCCCATCCCTCCCCCTACCCCCCCTCAAACTTCTCATCTGTACTTTCGCAAAGAGAGAAAAAATCTTTTCTCTTAAATTTTCCTGTTTCCTCTGTCAGGTGTGTCCTGACACCTGACCATCTTTGTCAGGTGCTCCTCAGAGAATTTTGTTTGATGACCACTCTCCTGGGGACCAGAAGTGGAAGACCAGTTTGCCTGCAACAGGAACCATCTCCCTGCGTATCGCATTAAAACAATTCATGCAGCTATAGTAATCTTTCCATGCTAGAAGGCAGGAAGTTCTCCCATCATCTTTTGTGGTTTCAGAGGAAAGAAAAACACACCACGTGTGACAGTCATACATTGTGAACACCTAACAGACACAGTCCACAGCAGGACAGAAACATCAAATCATCCCAACTCATCATCAAAACAGCTTGCATTTGTGACTGGCTTTTCATCCCAAAAGGGGGATTCTCCTGCCATCAGTCACGTGCTCTTAAGCACTCACACCACCAGAGCAACGCGCAGACTCCCTGGGTGTGTGGCTGAGACCAGGGGTAAAGGGGACCACTGCAGATCAATGAGGCCAATCGTAAGGTCCACAGACCCTTGCACAAGTTGCTTCCAGTCAGCAGAAAACTACCTGTTCCTCCTCAACCTCAGAAACTCTGCTTGCAGATGTTAGAAGGAACCAACAAATGCAGCCTTCTGGCCTCTGCCCCAACAAGAGTCCATCTCCAAGCTCTGGAGACGGACAACCACCTAGAATGGAAAGCTCCTGGAAAGAGTGGGTGCACAGGACAGCAAGAGAGCGAGCACAAATGGTGTGTGAGCGTGCGTGAGTGAAGGCTGTGCGTGAGTGTAAGCCTTTGCCAGTCCTTCCTTTCCCACAGCATCCCTACCGGCACGGTGCTAAGGAGCCTCTGGGACCCTGAGCCACAGCTGCACAAGTCTGGTGGTGCCCTGGGGCAACAGGCTTCGTAGGCCTGCAGCCCAACAAGGGGCGAGAGCATCTTCTCTGGCTGAAGCGGCCAGCCAGCAGCTAACTCAGCTATCAGCAAAGTCCCTCAGGACTTCACTGCCTTCCTGACAAAACAGTCACTGCTGTATTTGCATCTTACTTTTGACAAGAACTTTCCTGCCTATAGGTGAGGCTGTACTATCAGAGTGCATCTTTCCTCCATACAAACCCCCTTTTGAGCAAATGATTCCTTCAGAAGGATTTACACTCCAGCTGAAGTGTGTCAAATCTGTGGCTAGTAATGAGCACATGAAAATATTTTTTCAGTATTTACATATGAAAGATATCAAATAGGATCACTGTAAGATTACTTCTTCAGTGTCGCCTTCTAAAGATGTGGTGGTTTTACTCAGGTGGGCAGCCGAGTTCCACCCGATCCTTTTCCAGAGGAAGATACATAACTGCCTCTAGAGAAGGACTAGCTCACTAAACGGGTTGGCCTACTAGAGAGTCCTTCAAAAGTTTGGTTGGCCAAGGAGCTGTAGCCTGAAAGTCAGAAGTCTGCTCCATACTACGGGAAGAGAGAACGCCCCCAAGGGTAAATTACCCAACATTTTGGTATTTCTCTTAGCTACCAGAAAAGAAACAAACACACCCCAAAACCACCAACATGCGTACGTGAAAGAAAACCAAGCACGGCATGCTAGAGCTGGTCAAACAATTCTGCCAGTTAGCTCTAAGAGAGAATTTGAAGTTAGCTGTGTAGCGGAGAATAAAAACGAAAAACCAGTGCTCTCTGTGTTTGAGGGCTTTTACTATCTACCACAACGGTCTGCCCAAGAACTTGTCCCTCAGGACACCAAGTTCTTTCTGGGAGAGGTTGTGCACCAACAACAGATTCTGTCCCGGGGAGTCTCTGCTCGGAATTTTGGGGTAAGGAAAGCCAGGAGGCTGGCTTGGTTGCCTTGGTTTCCGTATGCCCACGCGTGGAGACGGTAACCTGGACACTGTGGACTGATTGTGTGCTCACCGTGAAGACACGCAGGTTAAAAGGCGGCGCCTCTTCCTGCGGCCATCACTTCTTGGAAGTGAGATTGTGACGGACGAGGTAGGACGAGGCTTTTCTCCAATGCATACTGTGAACTGTCGATCTAGCTTCACATTCGTTAGTCAAATGAGAGCGGTGAATAAGAGAATGTTTACATTTGCCTTCCTTTCAACAGGCACGCAATGTGTGCAGCAGAGTCACAGAAGGAAAATTCAACTGAGAAGAGCCAAGCGGTAAGATTAGCTCCTCACGAATACACAAGTTCATGCACTTTTTTGGATGAAGGTGGTCTAGCGCAAAGCCTGATACTGTTTGTGTGATAAGTGGGCGAGAGGGGGCAAATGAAAAAAAAAAAAAAAAAGAATGCTTCAGATACTTGTGGCTCTGCTTACTTGCAGAAGAAAAACTGCAAGCTCTTCCAGTGACAGTGTCAGAAGCGTGCAGCTAGCTCTCACGTGCACTTTCAGGGAGTCTTTAGTGGAGAAGAGATCCTCTAGTACCGTGGCCAGTGAATATTAGTCACCAGACAGAGGGAAGAACTGAAGCAGCTTCTGGTTCTCCCTCACGCATCCCTCTGCCTTCCTGCCCAGCATGGCCATCGAGCAAAAAGCAGCCAAGCCCTTAGTTTGTGCCTTCCTCCGGCACGTTTTAAGCATGATAACTTTAGAAGTGGCCAGCAAAAGTTAGGAAGTACAGTCGGCAAAGGCGGTGTGAAATGCTAAAGGTCATTGAAGCCCAGCTCCATACCTCTTTGGGTTTTCGTATTCCCCCAATTTTCTTCCTGCATTTTCATAAAGGCTAAGAAGGTTCTGCGAAGCCTGGGAAACAATTCAAGGCCCTGACAGTGTCAGACGTGCAGTCTTCACCAAGTATTTGACTTAAGAATGAATTGCCCTCAGCATTCTGTAGTGATTTAAGCGGCCATGAGCAGCTGGCAAAAGTGACTTAAAGTCAGGTTGAGGCCTAAAGTCAAATTCTTTGCTGACAAGTGCACATGCCCCAAGGGAATTTCCTTCATGAGTACCCTTGGGTTGCAGAAACCTAGCGCTTCTCCAGTGCTTCTTCTTCCCCCGTGAAATACTGCAGACCACTCAAACCCTGGTTAAAGATTTGTCCCAAAACAAAGAAAAGCAAAAGTAAAGTGCCCACAAGCGAACAACGCAGACGGAAGCTCAGTCTGAAATACAAGCTATGTCATGAGGTACCCGTTGCATTGGCAGGGCGCGATGGAGCTGCCCGACTTGACCGTGCAGAAGAGCTCTGTGAAGCTCCTCACGAAGAGATGGGAGTCCGCCAGTGCTCTGGCACCCAGCCCGGCCTTCCAACGCCTGCCAGCCCCACGGTCCCTGGCACCAGAGCAAGCCAGCCCAGGCAGCACCGTGGACGAAGCTGCGGCAGACAGCGGGAGGGCGGACGTCACCCTGGGTGGCCCTCGCCGGACTGAGACCTTCCCCATCTCTGTCAAGGAGCTGCAGAGCCACTTTGAGACCCTGGGTGGCAGGAAGGTGAGTGCACGCAGGTTCCGCAGCTGAAAAGGATTCCCGCGCTCTCACTGAGGACTCGGAGAACACTACTGCCAGAACAGCACCCCCTTCCAATCTGCTGCCTCTTCATATCCTTTCTGCCCCCTGAAAGCCCTACCTGGCTCCTCCCAGTAGCTTCTAACTCACATCCCCTCCATGTCTTCCAACAGGAAGCGGAAAGTGGCAAAAGCTCACTGCCACCAGCACTGGCCACTCAGCCTGGGAGCCAGACAGACATTTCTCTCATGGAAATGTCCAGCGTGAAACGGGGGAGGGCAATCTTTGAGAAGATGTCCTCAGGCAATGGACAGACCACCAACACTGAAGGTTAGCCTTACCACTTGGATCGGATTTCTCCCTTTAGTTCAATGCGCTCCGTCTCTGAGGTGGCAAGGGGCAAGCACACTCACCTCATCAGGGCAGCCCCCAGGCCGCCCAGGGAGAGAACGTGGTGTTCTTCTCAGTGCAAAACAAGCTTTCTAGCCTTCTCCATTTTGTCTGTTGCATTATGGAGCAGTGCCTGATGCCCATTAAATACTTGTTGAGCAAAACACAACAGAATGGTGTCTTATGTTTTGAGAAGATAACTTTTGATGAAGACAGCCCAAATTACAAATAGGATATCAAAACTATGGGCAGCATCCATCAATTACAAAAAAGTGGTATCTTCATTTTCTTCTTTGGTGAAGATAGTTTGGATTTAGCAGTGCGTTGCTTTGGTAACAATGCGTTAACTTTTATTAGTTAAAGGCATTCTGGTTTCCACAAATCAAATGCTCCGTACTTGATGTGCTCTAAAGTAAAAGTGCGACGACACAGTGGGTAAAATGTTGGCAATACTGTTTGTTTTGCTTACTGCTTTTCTTTCAAGCTTTGAAACACATGCACCCATCTCCCTCTCCCCAACTATGACGTCTCTTTGTGGTTGCAGTGGGTGGCTGCAAAGCTGTAGGAGGACTTCCAGAAGAGAGCCCTCCCAACACCGGCAATACACTGACGGAATTCCAGGAGAATGTCTCCTTGAAAGACAAAATGGCTCTGTATCAGGCTGCGGTGTCAAAGGCAGAGAACAGCAACCGCTTTGCCAATGTAAGATACCAATGTCTCAATATCTTCTTAATTCTACGTTTGCTTTGCCCAGGGACAGATCGTAACCATCTTTATTTCTACAAGCAAGCTATCAGGTGGATCATAGGGTGGATGAAAATTTAAATCCCAAATTAGGAAACCTATAGAGCAAACATAGTCATCCATCAGTCTCTCTCTCTACCAAAAGAGGTTTTTCACGCTAGATGCCTTTGGTCTTTTGGACAATCCCCGTTATTTCGTGGACGTGCTCTTCCTTTCAGTCCACCTTTGCCTGAACTTCATGTATGAGGATCATGGGTGAGAGAGAGATCAGCAACACGGTTATCCTGTGATGACAAAACAAGGCAGTTTCCTTACCACAACAACTATTCTCTATCGCCAAATAATAAAATCCTGTTCAGGAGCACAGTGACTTTAGAGCTCTTGCTGCTCGAACTGAAGAATTTGAAATTACCGCATGATAAAACAGCTCAGCTATGGGTGCTCAGGTAGCCCAGAAGCCACCTGAGGGAAGCAGCCACCAGCCACGCTCGCCTTCAGAGTCCAGGTGTTTTCAAACCACGCAATTCCTGCCCACTGGCTTCTTGATTTCCTAATTGCCCTTGTGTATTTGGAACAGATTCCTGCAGTTCTTTGGGCCAAGAAGGTTCCAATTCCCTCCTCCCAACACTGCCAGCAATGGTGCTGTTAGCTCTCTCTCCCCAAAAGGAAGAACTGGAGGAAGCCTGACCCAACCGAACTGTGTTGAGAACATATGAACTGCTTCATTTCCACCCTATAACACCTTGCCCTTACTTGTTGAAATGGATGGTATGTTCTTACTGCAAATGGAAAACACCTGGCCTTATTTGATCCCTCTAGACCTCAGAGGAAATCAAGTCCTGCACTGTGCCCGGGGGCCTGGCTGCAGTGAGGAAACACTTTGAGAATGGGCAGATGACCCCTTCAATGACCACCTTTGCTCACTCCCAGCACCAGCACAAAGCTGCAGAGGTAACAATGGCATTTTGAATACTAACAAATTAGGTTTCCCCCGTTAAAGAGCTCGAGAGGAAAATAACACTATTTGCTTGATTCCAGGATTCACCATTCCCGGTGTCCCTGGAAAAATTTGCACCCCATTTTCTTTTCAACTCGCCCTCCTCGAGCCTCACCTAACTTTAACGGTTCAAACTTCTCATCACATGGGTTCCTTGTGGTGCTCGTAATCCCCTAA
Source organism: Anser brachyrhynchus (assembly GCF_964034855.1). Classification (NCBI taxonomy): domain Eukaryota; kingdom Metazoa; phylum Chordata; class Aves; order Anseriformes; family Anatidae; genus Anser; species Anser brachyrhynchus. Next base: position 91,251,403 of record NC_137696.1, on the reverse strand, counting down.
ATCATCACGGTACACTGCCATAAAGGAACCATTTGGGCTTAACATCTGTTAAAGTAGAACTGATTTGTGACAGCCCTTCACAGGCAGAAACACAAATCCAGATTACTGTTAATTACGTGATTCTTTGTATTTGTTTTCAGGAGACCTCAAGAACCACTCAGCTCCCACTATCAAGCAGCACCAGGGAAGCTGAGTGCAGTGCGACGAGCTCCAAAGAAGCCCCACTAGAAGCCTTTCCAAGCAAAGAGGTAAGTTTATCAATTAACAATTATACCATTTGGCAGGTATGTTTTTAAAACAGTGTCCTAGACAGGGTTGTTTGGATGTGGTAATGAATGGGGCTTCCCACTCAGACTTCTCTGTGATGTTTCAAAGACAGCAGCCGAAATATGGAGTATTCTTCCATGTTGCACTAAATCCCGCAGTAACGTGAAGGTTTTGTGCACAGGTTTCTCTCGGGGAGCAAGTGACTCCAGAGACAAACGGGGCTTCTACACTCACCCGGCATACTGATGAAGCAGGTAAGAAGTGGCTTGAGAGTAATGGCTCCCAAAGGAGCACGACAAACCAAGTTCTTGGCAACTGTCTTTACTGGCACAAACGTGGGGCTGCTTTTAGGATACAGATACAGGACATTGCTCCAAGTTGTTCAGTGCCTCCTTCCTCAGCTAAGCACATTCATTGGTCTCAGTGGGACCTAAGAAACAGCTTTCCGTGCTGGTACACAGAGAGGAGTTTGGCAGAAGGAGGTAGCTCCAAATTTGTGCTGAGCTGCTGGAAAAAGCGGGGCATTTTAAGAGATGTCTGAAGACACACGCAAACCCTTGCCCCTGTATAGCCGAAACTGTGGATGATAAAGGCTCAATTTATAGCCAGGCGGAACCGGCCTGGACACCATGAGCACGGTGTAGAGGCGCTGCTTCTGCGGTCTAGTCCTGGTATTAGAATTCACGCGTTCGGTTAACACAAAGACCTCAGTCCTGTGCGAGCCCTGACATTCAGGCAATTCAGGTACGGCAAAACAGCAGGCCATAGATAACGTGTCCCTCAACACTTCTTCCATCCATTTCCTATGTATTTCTTCTCTTCATATTGTCCGTTGTTCATTTACTTTTTTTTTTTTTTTTAATAATAATAGTAATTATTATTCTTTCCATTGCAGTAAGCAATGCAGCTATGGACGTGGAGGTCCCAAAGACTTCCACAGAGGTGTGTGACCATCAGACGGAAAGGACAGCAGAGGAAAACGCTGTTCCCATAGACAGAGAGACTGCAACATCTGTACCAGATGGCAAGGTCTGTGCCTTTATAGTAAGAGTAGACATCAGTCTGTCAAATACAGTCTGAATTTCTATTTTTACCATGTAGTTGCAACTGAAAATGCAACCTGTGAAAGCAGTAGGAATATACGGAGCTTAGCAATGACGGGCACACAAGGTGGTATTTAGTACAACCTGTAATTCAGCAAGTACTTCTATTACATGACAAACACAACTGAAAGTTGAACTCCAACGCTTCTGCTTTTCCTTTCCTTCTCTGATGAAGGCAGCCTCTTCTTTCCCTGCTTTCAGTCTCTAAAAGGCTATGTTTTCTGCCACCAGTTCCTCAGATGCACAGAAACTCTCAACTTGATGAAAAACGAAGACAAGCGTCAAAATGTCGAGGGCTGTCCGGACCAGACAATTCCACTGGCACTGCCGAGCGAAGCGCTGCACCAGCCCAAAAGCACCATGCCGTCTGCTCTTGCCAGAATGAGAGCCATGAATGCGATCATCAAGAGCCATGCACATTCTGTAAGACGGCCACGTCACCAAGGAGCTGCTGGGCTGCCAGTTCAAAGTGTCTGTGAGCAAGAAATCCCAAAGGTTCACAAAGGCGACATCTGTTCAGAGGAGCAGCTCCCTAAGCCTGGGGAGCCGCAGATGAGGGAGCCACTGAGACAACCCAAAAGCAGAAGCACTCGTGCGGCTTCCAGAATTAAGGCCATCAACGACATCCACAGGAACCTACACCATTCTCAAAGGCGTCCAAACCAGGAAGGGGCTGCTTTTCTGGTGGAGGATGCGCAAGGGTTCAAAACAACAGAATCCGGCCTGAAGAACGAAGACGCAAGCGTCACAGTCTCTGTGTTGTGCAGTAATGCACAACAAGTTGACAATAAAGAGATGAAGTGACTCAAAACTAACAGACTTGTCTGAACTTTTGCTGCCTGTCTCAACAGGTTGGAGCATCAGGCGGGGAGAAACTTCATGAAATATAACGAGGGCACGTGTAGAGCCCTGCATCGGGGCAAGAACAACCCCAGACACCAGGATAAGTTGGGGACTGCCCTGCTGGAGAGCAGCAAAGGGGGAAGGGACGTGGGTGTCCTGGCGGAGAGCTGGCTGACCATGAGCCAGCACTGTGCCCTTGTGGCCAAGAAGGCCAATGGCATCCTGGGGTGTATTAGCAGGGCTGTGGTTAGTAGGTCGAGAGAGGTTCTCCTCCCCCTCTACTCTGCCCTAGTGAGACCACATCTGCAATATTGCGTCCAGTTCTGGGCCCCCCAGTTCCAGAAGGACAGGGAACTGCTTGAGAGAGTCCAGCACAGAGCCACAAGGGTGATAAAGGGAGTGGAGCGTCTCCCTTTTGAGGAAAGGCTGAGGGAGCTGGGTCTCTTTAGTTGGAGAAGAGGAGACTGAGGGGTGACCTTCTTAATGTTTATAAATATGTAAAGGGAGAGTGTCAGGAGGACGGAGCCAGGCTCTTCTCAGCGACATCTAACAGTAGGACAGGGGGCACTGGGTGCGTGCTGGAACATAGGAGGTTCCACTTAAATGTGAGACAAAACTTTTTTATGGTGATGGTGACAGAACACCGGAACAGGCTGCACAGGGGGGATGTGGAGTTTCCTTCTCCAGAGGCATTCCAAAGCTGCCTGGACGCGTTCCTGTGTGACCTGATCTAGCTGCTCGTGCTCCGGCAGGGGCATTGGACCAGACGATCTTTCAAGGTCCCTTCCAATCCCTAACATTCAGTGATTCGGTGATTCTGTGATTCGTAGGCATCTCAGCAGTCTTCTACCATCTTTCTTTGGCAAAGGCATGTCTGGAAAGAAAAACTGTAAAAATCACAGTCAGGAGAAGAGCTCTGGATCTCCAAAGTACCAATCTGCAGGTCTGATATACAGGCTGCCATTATGTCAGGATAACAACAACCTGCTGCCCTGGAAGATTAATCTTACTTTGAAATCAGTGGGCACTGCAATACTATGCTCCTCAGAAAATCAGGACAATTATTGCCAGGTTTTGTGATTACCACTCGTTAAAATGAGGGGATACTGGATTAGGTCACCCAGGGCGTCTCTCAGGCTGAAATTTGTCATGTCAGAGCAAGAACAGGTCACACTTAGTGAAGCCGTGTAGTTCTGGGAACAAAACGTCCCTTCCTGCAATCGGCAGCTCGATTCTTTCTAGTCTTGGCTTTAGAGCACTATGCGGAGTTTATTACAATCTCCTGGAATCGGGAAGGCTCACCCTGAGCACTCTCTGGTGCACAAGTATCCAGGAAAGCCCTGCTGGGGCTCTTGTAGCCGCTTGCCTCAAGGCATTTTCCTAATCAAATTCCTACTCCTACCATGCCAGACCAGATATTCTTTCGTGCCCCCTGGCAAAGCTAATGGGCTCTGGGCTGGCTGCATTAGACCTTCTGCCTCAGCACCAGCAATGAGCCTGAGGCTACCAGGTAGCCGAAGCACATCCTCTCCAAGCAGCCCCATTCTGGAAGCATTATAGATTTGCAGTTCCCCTCCTTAGGTATATATGCAACAAGCAAAGCATCATTAGAAGCACAGCGTTTATGAGGGTTCTGAAAAATCACTTTTTTTACTCCTTAGCTAGGGCAAAGACTCCACAGATATGAGAAAAACGGTCAAATCTTTTCTAGCATTTCCCAGTTCATTATTCTTACTACTGTAGTCTTCTTCAGGCTTCACTTCAGAGTTGTGAAGGGCATCCCAAGTTCTCCTCCTCCAACTCAAATCTCTTCTCTTGCATTACCGATTATCTACTATGATCCCCCCCCCTTCCCCATCCCTCCCCCTACCCCCCCTCAAACTTCTCATCTGTACTTTCGCAAAGAGAGAAAAAATCTTTTCTCTTAAATTTTCCTGTTTCCTCTGTCAGGTGTGTCCTGACACCTGACCATCTTTGTCAGGTGCTCCTCAGAGAATTTTGTTTGATGACCACTCTCCTGGGGACCAGAAGTGGAAGACCAGTTTGCCTGCAACAGGAACCATCTCCCTGCGTATCGCATTAAAACAATTCATGCAGCTATAGTAATCTTTCCATGCTAGAAGGCAGGAAGTTCTCCCATCATCTTTTGTGGTTTCAGAGGAAAGAAAAACACACCACGTGTGACAGTCATACATTGTGAACACCTAACAGACACAGTCCACAGCAGGACAGAAACATCAAATCATCCCAACTCATCATCAAAACAGCTTGCATTTGTGACTGGCTTTTCATCCCAAAAGGGGGATTCTCCTGCCATCAGTCACGTGCTCTTAAGCACTCACACCACCAGAGCAACGCGCAGACTCCCTGGGTGTGTGGCTGAGACCAGGGGTAAAGGGGACCACTGCAGATCAATGAGGCCAATCGTAAGGTCCACAGACCCTTGCACAAGTTGCTTCCAGTCAGCAGAAAACTACCTGTTCCTCCTCAACCTCAGAAACTCTGCTTGCAGATGTTAGAAGGAACCAACAAATGCAGCCTTCTGGCCTCTGCCCCAACAAGAGTCCATCTCCAAGCTCTGGAGACGGACAACCACCTAGAATGGAAAGCTCCTGGAAAGAGTGGGTGCACAGGACAGCAAGAGAGCGAGCACAAATGGTGTGTGAGCGTGCGTGAGTGAAGGCTGTGCGTGAGTGTAAGCCTTTGCCAGTCCTTCCTTTCCCACAGCATCCCTACCGGCACGGTGCTAAGGAGCCTCTGGGACCCTGAGCCACAGCTGCACAAGTCTGGTGGTGCCCTGGGGCAACAGGCTTCGTAGGCCTGCAGCCCAACAAGGGGCGAGAGCATCTTCTCTGGCTGAAGCGGCCAGCCAGCAGCTAACTCAGCTATCAGCAAAGTCCCTCAGGACAACTTCACTGCCTTCCTGACAAAACAGTCACTGCTGTATTTGCATCTTACTTTTGACAAGAACTTTCCTGCCTATAGGTGAGGCTGTACTATCAGAGTGCATCTTTCCTCCATACAAACCCCCTTTTGAGCAAATGATTCCTTCAGAAGGATTTACACTCCAGCTGAAGTGTGTCAAATCTGTGGCTAGTAATGAGCACATGAAAATATTTTTTCAGTATTTACATATGAAAGATATCAAATAGGATCACTGTAAGATTACTTCTTCAGTGTCGCCTTCTAAAGATGTGGTGGTTTTACTCAGGTGGGCAGCCGAGTTCCACCCGATCCTTTTCCAGAGGAAGATACATAACTGCCTCTAGAGAAGGACTAGCTCACTAAACGGGTTGGCCTACTAGAGAGTCCTTCAAAAGTTTGGTTGGCCAAGGAGCTGTAGCCTGAAAGTCAGAAGTCTGCTCCATACTACGGGAAGAGAGAACGCCCCCAAGGGTAAATTACCCAACATTTTGGTATTTCTCTTAGCTACCAGAAAAGAAACAAACACACCCCAAAACCACCAACATGCGTACGTGAAAGAAAACCAAGCACGGCATGCTAGAGCTGGTCAAACAATTCTGCCAGTTAGCTCTAAGAGAGAATTTGAAGTTAGCTGTGTAGCGGAGAATAAAAACGAAAAACCAGTGCTCTCTGTGTTTGAGGGCTTTTATTATCTACCACAACGGTCTGCCCAAGAACTTGTCCCTCAGGACACCAAGTTCTTTCTGGGAGAGGTTGTGCACCAACAACAGATTCTGTCCCGGGGAGTCTCTGCTCGGAATTTTGGGGTAAGGAAAGCCAGGAGGCTGGCTTGGTTGCCTTGGTTTCCGTATGCCCACGCGTGGAGACGGTAACCTGGACACTGTGGACTGATTGTGTGCTCACCGTGAAGACACGCAGGTTAAAAGGCGGCGCCTCTTCCTGCGGCCATCACTTCTTGGAAGTGAGATTGTGACGGACGAGGTAGGACGAGGCTTTTCTCCAATGCATACTGTGAACTGTCGATCTAGCTTCACATTCGTTAGTCAAATGAGAGCGGTGAATAAGAGAATGTTTACATTTGCCTTCCTTTCAACAGGCACGCAATGTGTGCAGCAGAGTCACAGAAGGAAAATTCAACTGAGAAGAGCCAAGCGGTAAGATTAGCTCCTTACGAATACACAAGCTCATGCACTGTTTTGGACGAAGGTGGTCTAGCGCAAAGCCTGATACTGTTTGTGTGATAAGTGGGCGAGAGGGGGCAAATGAAAAAAAAAAAAAAAAAGAATGCTTCAGATACTTGTGGCTCTGCTTACTTGCAGAAGAAAAACTGCAAGCTCTTCCAGTGACAGTGTCAGAAGCGTGCAGCTAGCTCTCACGTGCACTTTCAGGGAGTCTTTAGTGGAGAAGAGATCCTCTAGTACCGTGGCCAGTGAATATTAGTCACCAGACAGAGGGAAGAACTGAAGCAGCTTCTGGTTCTCCCTCTCGCATCCCTCTGCCTTCCTGCCCTGCATGGCCATCGAGCAAAAAGCAGCCAAGCCCTTAGTTTGTGCCTTCCTCCGGCACGTTTTAAGCATGATAACTTTAGAAGTGGCCAGCAAAAGTTAGGAAGTACAGTCGGCAAAGGCGGTGTGAAATGCTAAAGGTCATTGAAGCCCAGCTCCATACCTCTTTGGGTTTTCGTATTCCCCCAATTTTCTTCCTGCATTTTCATAAAGGCTAAGAAGGTTCTGCGAAGCCTGGGAAACAATTCAAGGCCCTGACAGTGTCAGACGTGCAGTCTTCACCAAGTATTTGACTTAAGAATGAATTGCCCTCAGCATTCTGTAGTGATTTAAGCGGCCATGAGCAGCTGGCAAAAGTGACTTAAAGTCAGGTTGAGGCCTAAAGTCAAATTCTTTGCTGACAAGTGCACATGCCCCAAGGGAATTTCCTTCATGAGTACCCTTGGGTTGCAGAAACCTAGCGCTTCTCCAGTGCTTCTTCTTCCCCCGTGAAATACTGCAGACCACTCAAACCCTGGTTAAAGATTTGTCCCAAAACAAAGAGAGCAAAAGTAAAGTGCCCACAAGCGAACAACGCAGACGGAAGCTCAGTCTGAAATACAAGCTATGTCATGAGGTACCCGTTGCATTGGCAGGGCGCGATGGAGCTGCCCGACTTGACCGTGCAGAAGAGCTCTGTGAAGCTCCTCACGAAGAGATGGGAGTCCGCCAGTGCTCTGGCACCCAGCCCGGCCTTCCAACGCCTGCCAGCCCCACGGTCCCTGGCACCAGAGCAAGCCAGCCCAGGCAGCACCGTGGACGAAGCTGCGGCAGACAGCGGGAGGGCGGACGTCACCCTGGGTGGCCCTCGCCGGACTGAGACCTTCCCCATCTCTGTCAAGGAGCTGCAGAGCCACTTTGAGACCCTGGGTGGCAGGAAGGTGAGTGCACGCAGGTTCCGCAGCTGAAAAGGATTCCCGCGCTCTCACTGAGGACTCGGAGAACACTACTGCCAGAACAGCACCCCCTTCCAATCTGCTGCCTCTTCATATCCTTTCTGCCCCCTGAAAGCCCTACCTGGCTCCTCCCAGTAGCTTCTAACTCACATCCCCTCCATGTCTTCCAACAGGAAGCGGAAAGTGGCAAAAGCTCACTGCCACCAGCACTGGCCACTCAGCCTGGGAGCCAGACAGACATTTCTCTCATGGAAATGTCCAGCGTGAAACGGGGGAGGGCAATCTTTGAGAAGATGTCCTCAGGCAATGGACAGACCACCAACACTGAAGGTTAGCCTTACCACTTGGATCGGATTTCTCCCTTTAGTTCAATGCGCTCCGTCTCTGAGGTGGCAAGGGGCAAGCACACTCACCTCATCAGGGCAGCCCCCAGGCCGCCCAGGGAGAGAACGTGGTGTTCTTCTCAGTGCAAAACAAGCTTTCTAGCCTTCTCCATTTTGTCTGTTGCATTATGGAGCAGTGCCTGATGCCCATTAAATACTTGTTGAGCAAAACACAACAGAATGGTGTCTTATGTTTTGAGAAGATAACTTTTGATGAAGACAGCCCAAATTACAAATAGGATATCAAAACTATGGGCAGCATCCATCAATTACAAAAAAGTGGTATCTTCATTTTCTTCTTTGGTGAAGATAGTTTGGATTTAGCAGTGCGTTGCTTTGGTAACAATGCGTTAACTTTTATTAGTTAAAGGCATTCTGGTTTCCACAAATCAAATGCTCCGTACTTGATGTGCTCTAAAGTAAAAGTGCGACGACACAGTGGGTAAAATGTTGGCAATACTGTTTGTTTTGCTTACTGCTTTTCTTTCAAGCTTTGAAACACATGCACCCATCTCCCTCTCCCCAACTATGACGTCTCTTTGTGGTTGCAGTGGGTGGCTGCAAAGCTGTAGGAGGACTTCCAGAAGAGAGCCCTCCCAACACCGGCAATACACTGACGGAATTCCAGGAGAATGTCTCCTTGAAAGACAAAATGGCTCTGTATCAGGCTGCGGTGTCAAAGGCAGAGAACAGCAACCGCTTTGCCAATGTAAGATACCAATGTCTCAATATCTTCTTAATTCTACGTTTGCTTTGCCCAGGGACAGATCGTAACCATCTTTATTTCTACAAGCAAGCTATCAGGTGGATCATAGGGTGGATGAAAATTTAAATCCCAAATTAGGAAACCTATAGAGCAAACATAGTCATCCATCAGTCTCTCTCTCTACCAAAAGAGGTTTTTCACGCTAGATGCCTTTGGTCTTTTGGACAATCCCCGTTATTTCGTGGACGTGCTCTTCCTTTCAGTCCACCTTTGCCTGAACTTCATGTATGAGGATCATGGGTGAGAGAGAGATCAGCAACACGGTTATCCTGTGATGACAAAACAAGGCAGTTTCCTTACCACAACAACTATTCTCTATCGCCAAATAATAAAATCCTGTTCAGGAGCACAGTGACTTTAGAGCTCTTGCTGCTCGAACTGAAGAATTTGAAATTACCGCATGATAAAACAGCTCAGCTATGGGTGCTCAGGTAGCCCAGAAGCCACCTGAGGGAAGCAGCCACCAGCCACGCTCGCCTTCAGAGTCCAGGTGTTTTCAAACCACGCAATTCCTGCCCACTGGCTTCTTGATTTCCTAATTGCCCTTGTGTATTTGGAACAGATTCCTGCAGTTCTTTGGGCCAAGAAGGTTCCAATTCCCTCCTCCCAACACTGCCAGCAATGGTGCTGTTAGCTCTCTCTCCCCAAAAGGAAGAACTGGAGGAAGCCTGACCCAACGGAACTGTGTTGAGAACATATGAACTGCTTCATTTCCACCCTATAACACCTTGCCCTTACTTGTTGAAATGGATGGTATGTTCTTACTGCAAATGGAAAACACCTGGCCTTATTTGATCCCTCTAGACCTCAGAGGAAATCAAGTCCTGCACTGTGCCCGGGGGCCTGGCTGCAGTGAGGAAACACTTTGAGAATGGGCAGATGACCCCTTCAATGACCACCTTTGCTCACTCCCAGCACCAGCACAAAGCTGCAGAGGTAACAATGGCATTTTGAATACTAACAAATTAGGTTTCCCCCGTTAAAGAGCTCGAGAGGAAAATAACACTATTTGCTTGATTCCAGGATTCACCATTCCCGGTGTCCCTGGAAAAATTTGCACCCCATTTTCTTTTCAACTCGCCCTCCTCGAGCCTCACCTAACTTTAACGGTTCAAACTTCTCATCACATGGGTTCCTTGTGGTGCTCGTAATCCCCTAAATCATCACGGTACACTGCCATAAAGGAACCATTTGGGCTTAACATCTGTTAAAGTAGAACTGATTTGTGACAGCCCTTCACAGGCAGAAACACAAATCCAGATTACTGTTAATTACGTGATTCTTTGTATTTGTTTTCAGGAGACCTCAAGAACCACTCAGCTCCCACTATCAAGCAGCACCAGGGAAGCTGAGTGCAGTGCGACGAGCTCCAAAGAAGCCCCACTAGAAGCCTTTCCAAGCAAAGAGGTAAGTTTATCAATTAACAATTATACCATTTGGCAGGTATGTTTTTAAAACAGTGTCCTAGACAGGGTTGTTTGGATGTGGTAATGAATGGGGCTTCCCACTCAGACTTCTCTGTGATGTTTCAAAGACAGCAGCCGAAATATGGAGTATTCTTCCATGTTGCACTAAATCCCGCAGTAACGTGAAGGTTTTGTGCACAGGTTTCTCTCGGGGAGCAAGTGACTCCAGAGACAAACGGGGCTTCTACACTCACCCGGCATACTGATGAAGCAGGTAAGAAGTGGCTTGAGAGTAACGGCTCCCAAAGGAGCACGACAAACCAAGTTCTTGGCAACTGTCTTTACTGGCACAAACGTGGGGCTGCTTTTAGGATACAGATACAGGACATTGCTCCAAGTTGTTCAGTGCCTCCTTCCTCAGCTAAGCACATTCATTGGTCTCAGTGGGACCTAAGAAACAGCTTTCCGTGCTGGTACACAGAGAGGAGTTTGGCAGAAGGAGGTAGCTCCAAATTTGTGCTGAGCTGCTGGAAAAAGCGGGGCATTTTAAGAGATGTCTGAAGACACACGCAAACCCTTGCCCCTGTATAGCCGAAACTGTGGATGATAAAGGCTCAATTTATAGCCAGGCGGAACCGGCCTGGACACCATGAGCACGGTGTAGAGGCGCTGCTTCTGCGGTCTAGTCCTGGTATTAGAATTCACGCGTTCGGTTAACACAAAGACCTCAGTCCTGTGCGAGCCCTGACATTCAGGCAATTCAGGTACGGCAAAACAGTAGGCCATAGATAACGTGTCCCTCAACACTTCTTCCATCCATTTCCTACGTATTTCTTCTCTTCATATTGTCCGTTGTTCATTTACTTTTTTTTTTTTTTTAATAATAATAGTAATTATTATTCTTTCCATTGCAGTAAGCAATGCAGCTATGGACGTGGAGGTCCCAAAGACTTCCACAGAGGTGTGTGACCATCAGACGGAAAGGACAGCAGAGGAAAACACTGTTCCCATAGACAGAGAGACTGCAACATCTGTACCAGATGGCAAGGTCTGTGCCTTTATAGTAAGAGTAGACATCAGTCTGTCAAATACAGTCTGAATTTCTATTTTTACCATGTAGTTGCAACTGAAAATGCAACCTGTGAAAGCAGTAGGAATATACGGAGCTTAGCAATGACGGGCACACAAGGTGGTATTTAGTACAACCTGTAATTCAGCAAGTACTTCTATTACATGACAAACACAACTGAAAGTTGAACTCCAACGCTTCTGCTTTTCCTTTCCTTCTCTGATGAAGGCAGCCTCTTCTTTCCCTGCTTTCAGTCTCTAAAAGGCTATGTTTTCTGCCACCAGTTCCTCAGATGCACAGAAACTCTCAACTTGATGAAAAACGAAGACAAGCGTCAAAATGTCGAGGGCTGTCCGGACCAGACAATTCCACTGGCACTGCCGAGCGAAGCGCTGCACCAGCCCAAAAGCACCATGCCGTCTGCTCTTGCCAGAATGAGAGCCATGAATGCGATCATCAAGAGCCATGCACATTCTGTAAGACGGCCACGTCACCAAGGAGCTGCTGGGCTGCCAGTTCAAAGTGTCTGTGAGCAAGAAATCCCAAAGGTTCACAAAGGCGACATCTGTTCAGAGGAGCAGCTCCCTAAGCCTGGGGAGCCGCAGATGAGGGAGCCACTGAGACAACCCAAAAGCAGAAGCACTCGTGCGGCTTCCAGAATTAAGGCCATCAACGACATCCACAGGAACCTACACCATTCTCAAAGGCGTCCAAACCAGGAAGGGGCTGCTTTTCTGGTGGAGGATGCGCAAGGGTTCAAAACAACAGAATCCGGCCTGAAGAACGAAGACGCAAGCGTCACAGTCTCTGTGTTGTGCAGTAATGCACAACAAGTTGACAATAAAGAGATGAAGTGACTCAAAACTAACAGACTTGTCTGAACTTTTGCTGCCTGTCTCAACAGGTTGGAGCATCAGGCGGGGAGAAACTTCATGAAATATAACGAGGGCAAGTGTAGAGCCCTGCATCGGGGCAAGAACAACCCCAGACACCAGGATAAGTTGGGGACTGCCCTGCTGGAGAGCAGCAAAGGGGGAAGGGACGTGGGTGTCCTGGCGGAGAGCTGGCTGACCATGAGCCAGCACTGTGCCCTTGTGGCCAAGAAGGCCAATGGCATCCTGGGGTGTATTAGCAGGGCTGTGGTTAGTAGGTCGAGAGAGGTTCTCCTCCCCCTCTACTCTGCCCTAGTGAGACCACATCTGCAATATTGCGTCCAGTTCTGGGCCCCCCAGTTCCAGAAGGACAGGGAACTGCTTGAGAGAGTCCAGCACAGAGCCACAAGGGTGATAAAGGGAGTGGAGCGTCTCCCTTTTGAGGAAAGGCTGAGGGAGCTGGGTCTCTTTAGTTGGAGAAGAGGAGACTGAGGGGTGACCTTCTTAATGTTTATAAATATGTAAAGGGAGAGTGTCAGGAGGACGGAGCCAGGCTCTTCTCAGCGACATCTAACAGTAGGACAGGGGGCACTGGGTGCGTGCTGGGACATAGGAGGTTCCACTTAAATGTGAGACAAAACTTTTTTATGGTGATGGTGACAGAACACCGGAACAGGCTGCACAGGGGGGATGTGGAGTTTCCTTCTCCAGAGGCATTCCAAAGCTGCCTGGACGCGTTCCTGTGTGACCTGATCTAGCTGCTCCTGCTCCGGCAGGGGCATTGGACCAGACGATCTTTCAAGGTCCCTTCCAATCCCTAACATTCAGTGATTCGGTGATTCTGTGATTCGTAGGCATCTCAGCAGTCTTCTACCATCTTTCTTTGGCAAAGGCATGTCTGGAAAGAAAAACTGTAAAAATCACAGTCAGGAGAAGAGCTCTGGATCTCCAAAGTACCAATCTGCAGGTCTGATATACAGGCTGCCATTATGTCAGGATAACAACAATCTGCTGCCCTGGAAGATTAATCTTACTTTGAAATCAGTGGGCACTGCAATACTATGTTCCTCAGAAAATCAGGACAATTATTGCCAGGTTTTGTGATTACCACTCGTTAAAATGAGGGGATACTGGATTGGGTCACCCAGGGCGTCTCTCAGGCTGAAATTTGTCATGTCAGAGCAAGAACAGGTCACACTTAGTGAAGCCGTGTAGTTCTGGGAACAAAACGTCCCTTCCTGCAATCGGCAGCTCGATTCTTTCTAGTCTTGGCTTTAGAGCACTATGCGGAGTTTATTACAATCTCCTTGAATCGGGAAGGCTCACCCTGAGCACTCTCTGGTGCACAAGTATCCAGGAAAGCCCTGCTGGGGCTCTTGTAGCCGCTTGCCTCAAGGCATTTTCCTAATCAAATTCCTACTCCTACCATGCCAGACCAGATATTCTTTCGTGCCCCCTGGCAAAGCTAATGGGCTCTGGGCTGGCTGCATTAGACCTTCTGCCTCAGCACCAGCAATGAGCCTGAGGCTACCAGGTAGCCGAAGCACATCCTCTCCAAGCAGCCCCATTCTGGAAGCATTATAGATTTGCAGTTCCCCTCCTTAGGTATATATGCAACAAGCAAAGCATCATTAGAAGCACAGCGTTTATGAGGGTTCTGAAAAATCACTTTTTTTACTCCTTAGCTAGGGCAAAGACTCCACAGATATGAGAAAAACGGTCAAATCTTTTCTAGCATTTCCCAGTTCATTATTCTTACTACTGTAGTCTTCTTCAGGCTTCACTTCAGAGTTGTGAAGGGCATCCCAAGTTCTCCTCCTCCAACTCAAATCTCTTCTCTTGCATTACCGATTATCTACTATGATCCCCCCCCCTTCCCCATCCCTCCCCCTACCCCCCCTCAAACTTCTCATCTGTACTTTCGCAAAGAGAGAAAAAATCTTTTCTCTTAAATTTTCCTGTTTCCTCTGTCAGGTGTGTCCTGACACCTGACCATCTTTGTCAGGTGCTCCTCAGAGAATTTTGTTTGATGACCACTCTCCTGGGGACCAGAAGTGGAAGACCAGTTTGCCTGCAACAGGAACCATCTCCCTGCGTATCGCATTAAAACAATTCATGCAGCTATAGTAATCTTTCCATGCTAGAAGGCAGGAAGTTCTCCCATCATCTTTTGTGGTTTCAGAGGAAAGAAAAACACACCACGTGTGACAGTCATACATTGTGAACACCTAACAGACACAGTCCACAGCAGGACAGAAACATCAAATCATCCCAACTCATCATCAAAACAGCTTGCATTTGTGACTGGCTTTTCATCCCAAAAGGGGGATTCTCCTGCCATCAGTCACGTGCTCTTAAGCACTCACACCACCAGAGCAACGCGCAGACTCCCTGGGTGTGTGGCTGAGACCAGGGGTAAAGGGGACCACTGCAGATCAATGAGGCCAATCGTAAGGTCCACAGACCCTTGCACAAGTTGCTTCCAGTCAGCAGAAAACTACCTGTTCCTCCTCAACCTCAGAAACTCTGCTTGCAGATGTTAGAAGGAACCAACAAATGCAGCCTTCTGGCCTCTGCCCCAACAAGAGTCCATCTCCAAGCTCTGGAGACGGACAACCACCTAGAATGGAAAGCTCCTGGAAAGAGTGGGTGCACAGGACAGCAAGAGAGCGAGCACAAATGGTGTGTGAGCGTGCGTGAGTGAAGGCTGTGCGTGAGTGTAAGCCTTTGCCAGTCCTTCCTTTCCCACAGCATCCCTACCGGCACGGTGCTAAGGAGCCTCTGGGACCCTGAGCCACAGCTGCACAAGTCTGGTGGTGCCCTGGGGCAACAGGCTTCGTAGGCCTGCAGCCCAACAAGGGGCGAGAGCATCTTCTCTGGCTGAAGCGGCCAGCCAGCAGCTAACTCAGCTATCAGCAAAGTCCCTCAGGACAACTTCACTGCCTTCCTGACAAAACAGTCACTGCTGTATTTGCATCTTACTTTTGACAAGAACTTTCCTGCCTATAGGTGAGGCTGTACTATCAGAGTGCATCTTTCCTCCATACAAACCCCCTTTTGAGCAAATGATTCCTTCAGAAGGATTTACACTCCAGCTGAAGTGTGTCAAATCTGTGGCTAGTAATGAGCACATGAAAATATTTTTTCAGTATTTACATATGAAAGATATCAAATAGGATCACTGTAAGATTACTTCTTCAGTGTCGCCTTCTAAAGATGTGGTGGTTTTACTCAGGTGGGCAGCCGAGTTCCACCCGATCCTTTTCCAGAGGAAGATACATAACTGCCTCTAGAGAAGGACTAGCTCACTAAACGGGTTGGCCTACTAGAGAGTCCTTCAAAAGTTTGGTTGGCCAAGGAGCTGTAGCCTGAAAGTCAGAAGTCTGCTCCATACTACGGGAAGAGAGAACGCCCCCAAGGGTAAATTACCCAACATTTTGGTATTTCTCTTAGCTACCAGAAAAGAAACAAACACACCCCAAAACCACCAACATGCGTACGTGAAAGAAAACCAAGCACGGCATGCTAGAGCTGGTCAAACAATTCTGCCAGTTAGCTCTAAGAGAGAATTTGAAGTTAGCTGTGTAGCGGAGAATAAAAACGAAAAACCAGTGCTCTCTGTGTTTGAGGGCTTTTATTATCTACCACAACGGTCTGCCCAAGAACTTGTCCCTCAGGACACCAAGTTCTTTCTGGGAGAGGTTGTGCACCAACAACAGATTCTGTCCCGGGGAGTCTCTGCTCGGAATTTTGGGGTAAGGAAAGCCAGGAGGCTGGCTTGGTTGCCTTGGTTTCCGTATGCCCACGCGTGGAGACGGTAACCTGGACACTGTGGACTGATTGTGTGCTCACCGTGAAGACACGCAGGTTAAAAGGCGGCGCCTCTTCCTGCGGCCATCACTTCTTGGAAGTGAGATTGTGACGGACGAGGTAGGACGAGGCTTTTCTCCAATGCATACTGTGAACTGTCGATCTAGCTTCACATTCGTTAGTCAAATGAGAGCGGTGAATAAGAGAATGTTTACATTTGCCTTCCTTTCAACAGGCACGCAATGTGTGCAGCAGAGTCACAGAAGGAAAATTCAACTGAGAAGAGCCAAGCGGTAAGATTAGCTCCTTACGAATACACAAGTTCATGCACTGTTTTGGACGAAGGTGGTCTAGCGCAAAGCCTGATACTGTTTGTGTGATAAGTGGGCGAGAGGGGGCAAATGAAAAAAAAAAAAAAAAAAGAATGCTTCAGATACTTGTGGCTCTGCTTACTTGCAGAAGAAAAACTGCAAGCTCTTCCAGTGACAGTGTCAGAAGCGTGCAGCTAGCTCTCACGTGCACTTTCAGGGAGTCTTTAGTGGAGAAGAGATCCTCTAGTACCGTGGCCAGTGAATATTAGTCACCAGACAGAGGGAAGAACTGAAGCAGCTTCTGGTTCTCCCTCTCGCATCCCTCTGCCTTCCTGCCCAGCATGGCCATCGAGCAAAAAGCAGCCAAGCCCTTAGTTTGTGCCTTCCTCCGGCACGTTTTAAGCATGATAACTTTAGAAGTGGCCAGCAAAAGTTAGGAAGTACAGTCGGCAAATGCGGTATGAAATGCTAAAGGTCATTGAAGCCCAGCTCCATACCTCTTTGGGTTTTCGTATTCCCCCAATTTTCTTCCTGCATTTTCATAAAGGCTAAGAAGGTTCTGCGAAGCCTGGGAAACAATTCAAGGCCCTGACAGTGTCAGACGTGCAGTCTTCACCAAGTATTTGACTTAAGAATGAATTGCCCTCAGCATTCTGTAGTGATTTAAGCGGCCATGAGCAGCTGGCAAAAGTGACTTAAAGTCAGGTTGAGGCCTAAAGTCAAATTCTTTGCTGACAAGTGCACATGCCCCAAGGGAATTTCCTTCATGAGTACCCTTGGGTTGCAGAAACCTAGCGCTTCTCCTGTGCTTCTTCTTCCCCCGTGAAATACTGCAGACCACTCAAACCCTGGTTAAAGATTTGTCCCAAAACAAAGAAAAGCAAAAGTAAAGTGCCCACAAGCGAACAACGCAGACGGAAGCTCAGTCTGAAATACAAGCTATGTCATGAGGTACTCGTTGCATTGGCAGGGCGCGATGGAGCTGCCCGACTTGACCGTGCAGAAGAGCTCTGTGAAGCTCCTCACAAAGAGATGGGAGTCCGCCAGTGCTCTGGCACCCAGCCCGGCCTTCCAACGCCTGCCAGCCCCACGGTCCCTGGCACCAGAGCAAGCCAGCCCAGGCAGCACCGTGGACGAAGCTGCGGCAGACAGCGGGAGGGCGGACGTCACCCTGGGTGGCCCTCGCCGGACTGAGACCTTCCCCATCTCTGTCAAGGAGCTGCAGAGCCACTTTGAGACCCTGGGTGGCAGGAAGGTGAGTGCACACAGGTTCCGCAGCTGAAAAGGATTCCCGCGCTCTCACTGAGGACTCGGAGAACACTACTGCTAGAACAGCACCCCCTTCCAATCTGCTGCCTCTTCATATCCTTTCTGCCCCCTGAAAGCCCTACCTGGCTCCTCCCAGTAGCTTCTAGCTCACATCCCCTCCATGTCTTCCAACAGGAAGCGGAAAGTGGCAAAAGCTCACTGCCACCAGCACTGGCCACTCAGCCTGGGAGCCAGACAGACATTTCTCTCATGGAAATGTCCAGCGTGAAACGGGGGAGGGCAATCTTTGAGAAGATGTCCTCAGGCAATGGACAGACCACCAACACTGAAGGTTAGCCTTACCACTTGGATCGGATTTCTCCCTTTAGTTCAATGCGCTCCGTCTCTGAGGTGGCAAGGGGCAAGCACACTCACCTCATCAGGGCAGCCCCCAGGCCGCCCAGGGAGAGAACGTGGTGTTCTTCTCAGTGCAAAACAAGCTTTCTAGCCTTCTCCATTTTGTCTGTTGCATTATGGAGCAGTGCCTGATGCCCATTAAATACTTGTTGAGCAAAACACAACAGAATGGTGTCTTATGTTTTGAGAAGATAACTTTTGATGAAGACAGCCCAAATTACAAATAGGATATCAAAACTATGGGCAGCATCCATCAATTACAAAAAAGTGGTATCTTCATTTTCTTCTTTGGTGAAGATAGTTTGGATTTAGCAGTGCGTTGCTTTGGTAACAATGCGTTAACTTTTATTAGTTAAAGGCATTCTGGTTTCCACAAATCAAATGCTCCGTACTTGATGTGCTGTAAAGTAAAAGTGCGACGACACAGTGGGTAAAATGTTGGCAATACTGTTTGTTTTGCTTACTGCTTTTCTTTCAAGCTTTGAAACACATGCACCCATCTCCCTCTCCCCAACTATGACGTCTCTTTGTGGTTGCAGTGGGTGGCTGCAAAGCTGTAGGAGGACTTCCAGAAGAGAGCCCTCCCAACACCGGCAATACACTGACGGAATTCCAGGAGAATGTCTCCTTGAAAGACAAAATGGCTCTGTATCAGGCTGCGGTGTCAAAGGCAGAGAACAGCAACCGCTTTGCCAATGTAAGATACCAATGTCTCAATATCTTCTTAATTCTACGTTTGCTTTGCCCAGGGACAGATCGTAACCATCTTTATTTCTACAAGCAAGCTATCAGGTGGATCATAGGGTGGATGAAAATTTAAATCCCAAATTAGGAAACCTATAGAGCAAACATAGTCATCCATCAGTCTCTCTCTCTACCAAAAGAGGTTTTTCACGCTAGATGCCTTTGGTCTTTTGGACAATCCCCGTTATTTCGTGGACGTGCTCTTCCTTTCAGTCCACCTTTGCCTGAACTTCATGTATGAGGATCATGGGTGAGAGAGAGATCAGCAACACGGTTATCCTGTGATGACAAAACAAGGCAGTTTCCTTACCACAACAACTATTCTCTATCGCCAAATAATAAAATCCTGTTCAGGAGCACAGTGACTTTAGAGCTCTTGCTGCTCGAACTGAAGAATTTGAAATTACCGCATGATAAAACAGCTCAGCTATGGGTGCTCAGGTAGCCCAGAAGCCACCTGAGGGAAGCAGCCACCAGCCACGCTCGCCTTCAGAGTCCAGGTGTTTTCAAACCACGCAATTCCTGCCCACTGGCTTCTTGATTTCCTAATTGCCCTTGTGTATTTGGAACAGATTCCTGCAGTTCTTTGGGCCAAGAAGGTTCCAATTCCCTCCTCCCAACACTGCCAGCAATGGTGCTGTTAGCTCTCTCTCCCCAAAAGGAAGAACTGGAGGAAGCCTGACCCAACCGAACTGTGTTGAGAACATATGAACTGCTTCATTTCCACCCTATAACACCTTGCCCTTACTTGTTGAAATGGATGGTATGTTCTTACTGCAAATGGAAAACACCTGGCCTTATTTGATCCCTCTAGACCTCAGAGGAAATCAAGTCCTGCACTGTGCCCGGGGGCCTGGCTGCAGTGAGGAAACACTTTGAGAATGGGCAGATGACCCCTTCAATGACCACCTTTGCTCACTCCCAGCACCAGCACAAAGCTGCAGAGGTAACAATGGCATTTTGAATACTAACAAAATAGGTTTCCCCCGTTAAAGAGCTCGAGAGGAAAATAACACTATTTGCTTGATTCCAGGATTCACCATTCCCGGTGTCCCTGGAAAAATTTGCACCCCATTTTCTTTTCAACTCGCCCTCCTCGAGCCTCACCTAACTTTAACGGTTCAAACTTCTCATCACATGGGTTCCTTGTGGTGCTCGTAATCCCCTAAATCATCACGGTACACTGCCATAAAGGAACCATTTGGGCTTAACATCTGTTAAAGTAGAACTGATTTGTGACAGCCCTTCACAGGCAGAAACACAAATCCAGATTACTGTTAATTACGTGATTCTTTGTATTTGTTTTCAGGAGACCTCAAGAACCACTCAGCTCCCACTATCAAGCAGCACCAGGGAAGCTGAGTGCAGTGCGACGAGCTCCAAAGAAGCCCCACTAGAAGCCTTTCCAAGCAAAGAGGTAAGTTTATCAATTAACAATTATACCATTTGGCAGGTATGTTTTTAAAACAGTGTCCTAGACAGGGTTGTTTGGATGTGGTAATGAATGGGGCTTCCCACTCAGACTTCTCTGTGATGTTTCAAAGACAGCAGCCGAAATATGGAGTATTCTTCCATGTTGCACTAAATCCCGCAGTAACGTGAAGGTTTTGTGCACAGGTTTCTCTCGGGGAGCAAGTGACTCCAGAGACAAACGGGGCTTCTACACTCACCCGGCATACTGATGAAGCAGGTAAGAAGTGGCTTGAGAGTAACGGCTCCCAAAGGAGCACGACAAACCAAGTTCTTGGCAACTGTCTTTACTGGCACAAACGTGGGGCTGCTTTTAGGATACAGATACAGGACATTGCTCCAAGTTGTTCAGTGCCTCCTTCCTCAGCTAAGCGCATTCATTGGTCTCAGTGGGACCTAAGAAACAGCTTTCCGTGCTGGTACACAGAGAGGAGTTTGGCAGAAGGAGGTAGCTCCAAATTTGTGCTGAGCTGCTGGAAAAAGCGGGGCATTTTAAGAGATGTCTGAAGACACACGCAAACCCTTGCCCCTGTATAGCCGAAACTGTGGATGATAAAGGCTCAATTTATAGCCAGGCGGAACCGGCCTGGACACCATGAGCACGGTGTAGAGGCGCTGCTTCTGCGGTCTAGTCCTGGTATTAGAATTCACGCTCTCGGTTAACACAAAGACCTCAGTCCTGTGCGAGCCCTGACATTCAGGCAATTCAGGTACAGCAAAACAGCAGGCCATAGATAACGTGTCCCTCAACACTTCTTCCATCCATTTCCTATGTATTTCTTCTCTTCATATTGTCCGTTGTTCATTTACTTTTTTTTTTTTTTAATAATAATAGTAATTATTATTCTTTCCATTGCAGTAAGCAATGCAGCTATGGACGTGGAGGTCCCAAAGACTTCCACAGAGGTGTGTGACCATCAGACGGAAAGGACAGCAGAGGAAAACGCTGTTCCCATAGACAGAGAGACTGCAACATCTGTACCAGATGGCAAGGTCTGTGCCTTTATAGTAAGAGTAGACATCAGTCTGTCAAATACAGTCTGAATTTCTATTTTTACCATGTAGTTGCAACTGAAAATGCAACCTGTGAAAGCAGTAGGAATATACGGAGCTTAGCAATGACGGGCACACAAGGTGGTATTTAGTACAACCTGTAATTCAGCAAGTACTTCTATTACATGACAAACACAACTGAAAGTTGAACTCCAACGCTTCTGCTTTTCCTTTCCTTCTCTGATGAAGGCAGCCTCTTCTTTCCCTGCTTTCAGTCTCTAAAAGGCTATGTTTTCTGTCACCAGTTCCTCAGATGCACAGAAACTCTCAACTTGAGGAAAAACGAAGACAAGCGTCAAAATGTCGAGGGCTGTCCGGACCAGACAATTCCACTGGCACTGCCGAGCGAAGCGCTGCACCAGCCCAAAAGCACCATGCCGTCTGCTCTTGCCAGAATGAGAGCCATGAATGCGATCATCAAGAGCCATGCACATTCTGTAAGACGGCCACGTCACCAAGGAGCTGCTGGGCTGCCAGTTCAAAGTGTCTGTGAGCAAGAAATCCCAAAGGTTCACAAAGGCGACATCTGTTCAGAGGAGCAGCTCCCTAAGCCTGGGGAGCCGCAGATGAGGGAGCCACTGAGACAACCCAAAAGCAGAAGCACTCGTGCAGCTTCCAGAATTAAGGCCATCAACGACATCCACAGGAACCTACACCATTCTCAAAGGCGTCCAAACCAGGAAGGGGCTGCTTTTCTGGTGGAGGATGCGCAAGGGTTCAAAACAACAGAATCCGGCCTGAAGAACGAAGACGCAAGCGTCACAGTCTCTGTGTTGTGCAGTAATGCACAACAAGTTGACAATAAAGAGATGAAGTGACTCAAAACTAACAGACTTGTCTGAACTTTTGCTGCCTGTCTCAACAGGTTGGAGCATCAGGCGGGGAGAAACTTCATGAAATATAACGAGGGCAAGTGTAGAGCCCTGCATCGGGGCAAGAACAACCCCAGACACCAGGATAAGTTGGGGACTGCCCTGCTGGAGAGCAGCAAAGGGGGAAGGGACGTGGGTGTCCTGGCGGAGAGCTGGCTGACCATGAGCCAGCACTGTGCCCTTGTGGCCAAGAAGGCCAATGGCATCCTGGGGTGTATTAGCAGGGCTGTGGTTAGTAGGTCGAGAGAGGTTCTCCTCCCCCTCTACTCTGCCCTAGTGAGACCACATCTGCAATATTGCGTCCAGTTCTGGGCCCCCCAGTTCCAGAAGGACAGGGAACTGCTTGAGAGAGTCCAGCACAGAGCCACAAGGGTGATAAAGGGAGTGGAGCGTCTCCCTTTTGAGGAAAGGCTGAGGGAGCTGGGTCTCTTTAGTTGGAGAAGAGGAGACTGAGGGGTGACCTTCTTAATGTTTATAAATATGTAAAGGGAGAGTGTCAGGAGGACGGAGCCAGGCTCTTCTCAGCGACATCTAACAGTAGGACAGGGGGCACTGGGTGCGTGCTGGAACATAGGAGGTTCCACTTAAATGTGAGACAAAACTTTTTTATGGTGATGGTGACAGAACACCGGAACAGGCTGCACAGGGGGGATGTGGAGTTTCCTTCTCCAGAGGCATTCCAAAGCTGCCTGGACGCGTTCCTGTGTGACCTGATCTAGCTGCTCCTGCTCCGGCAGGGGCATTGGACCAGACGATCTTTCAAGGTCCCTTCCAATCCCTAACATTCAGTGATTCGGTGATTCTGTGATTCGTAGGCATCTCAGCAGTCTTCTACCATCTTTCTTTGGCAAAGGCATGTCTGGAAAGAAAAACTGTAAAAATCACAGTCAGGAGAAGAGCTCTGGATCTTCAAAGTACCAATCTGCAGGTCTGATATACAGGCTGCCATTATGTCAGGATAACAACAACCTGCTGCCCTGGAAGATTAATCTTACTTTGAAATCAGTGGGCACTGCAATACTATGCTCCTCAGAAAATCAGGACAATTATTGCCAGGTTTTGTGATTACCACTCGTTAAAATGAGGGGATACTGGATTGGGTCACCCAGGGCGTCTCTCAGGCTGAAATTTGTCATGTCAGAGCAAGAACAGGTCACACTTAGTGAAGCCGTGTAGTTCTGGGAACAAAACGTCCCTTCCTGCAATCGGCAGCTCGATTCTTTCTAGTCTTGGCTTTAGAGCACTATGCGGAGTTTATTACAATCTCCTGGAATCGGGAAGGCTCACCCTGAGCACTCTCTGGTGCACAAGTATCCAGGAAAGCCCTGCTGGGGCTCTTGTAGCCGCTTGCCTCAAGGCATTTTCCTAATCAAATTCCTACTCCTACCATGCCAGACCAGATATTCTTTCGTGCCCCCTGGCAAAGCTAATGGGCTCTGGGCTGGCTGCATTAGACCTTCTGCCTCAGCACCAGCAATGAGCCTGAGGCTACCAGGTAGCCGAAGCACATCCTCTCCAAGCAGCCCCATTCTGGAAGCATTATAGATTTGCAGTTCCCCTCCTTAGGTATATATGCAACAAGCAAAGCATCATTAGAAGCACAGCGTTTATGAGGGTTCTGAAAAATCCCTTTTTTTACTCCTTAGCTAGGGCAAAGACTCCACAGATATGAGAAAAACGGTCAAATCTTTTCTAGCATTTCCCAGTTCATTATTCTTACTACTGTAGTCTTCTTCAGGCTTCACTTCAGAGTTGTGAAGGGCATCCCAAGTTCTCCTCCTCCAACTCAAATCTCTTCTCTTGCATTACCGATTATCTACTATGATCCCCCCCCTTCCCCATCCCTCCCCCTACCCCCCCTCAAACTTCTCATCTGTACTTTCGCAAAGAGAGAAAAAATCTTTTCTCTTAAATTTTCCTGTTTCCTCTGTCAGGTGTGTCCTGACACCTGACCATCTTTGTCAGGTGCTCCTCAGAGAATTTTGTTTGATGACCACTCTCCTGGGGACCAGAAGTGGAAGACCAGTTTGCCTGCAACAGGAACCATCTCCCTGCGTATCGCATTAAAACAATTCATGCAGCTATAGTAATCTTTCCATGCTAGAAGGCAGGAAGTTCTCCCATCATCTTTTGCGGTTTCAGAGGAAAGAAAAACACACCACGTGTGACAGTCATACATTGTGAACACCTAACAGACACAGTCCACAGCAGGACAGAAACATCAAATCATCCCAACTCATCATCAAAACAGCTTGCATTTGTGACTGGCTTTTCATCCCAAAAGGGGGATTCTCCTGCCATCAGTCACGTGCTCTTAAACACTCACACCACCAGAGCAACGCGCAGACTCCCTGGGTGTGTGGCTGAGACCAGGGGTAAAGCAGACCACTGCAGATCAATGAGGCCAATCGTAAGGTCCACAGACCCTTGCACAAGTTGCTTCCAGTCAGCAGAAAACTACCTGTTCCTCCTCAACCTCAGAAACTCTGCTTGCAGATGTTAGAAGGAACCAACAAATGCAGCCTTCTGGCCTCTGCCCCAACAAGAGTCCATCTCCAAGCTCTGGAGACGGACAACCACCTAGAATGGAAAGCTCCTGGAAAGAGTGGGTGCACAGGACAGCAAGAGAGCGAGCACAAATGGTGTGTGAGCGTGCGTGAGTGAAGGCTGTGCGTGAGTGTAAGCCTTTGCCAGTCCTTCCTTTCCCACAGCATCCCTACCGGCACGGTGCTAAGGAGCCTCTGGGACCCTGAGCCACAGCTGCACAAGTCTGGTGGTGCCCTGGGGCAACAGGCTTCGTAGGCCTGCAGCCCAACAAGGGGCGAGAGCATCTTCTCTGGCTGAAGCGGCCAGCCAGCAGCTAACTCAGCTATCAGCAAAGTCCCTCAGGACAACTTCACTGCCTTCCTGACAAAACAGTCACTGCTGTATTTGCATCTTACTTTTGACAAGAACTTTCCTGCCTATAGGTGAGGCTGTACTATCAGAGTGCATCTTTCCTCCATACAAACCCCCTTTTGAGCAAATGATTCCTTCAGAAGGATTTACACTCCAGCTGAAGTGTGTCAAATCTGTGGCTAGTAATGAGCACATGAAAATATTTTTTCAGTATTTACATATGAAAGATATCAAATAGGATCACTGTAAGATTACTTCTTCAGTGTCGCCTTCTAAAGATGTGGTGGTTTTACTCAGGTGGGCAGCCGAGTTCCACCCGATCCTTTTCCAGAGGAAGATACATAACTGCCTCTAGAGAAGGACTAGCTCACTAAACGGGTTGGCCTACTAGAGAGTCCTTCAAAAGTTTGGTTGGCCAAGGAGCTGTAGCCTGAAAGTCAGAAGTCTGCTCCATACTACGGGAAGAGAGAACGCCCCCAAGGGTAAATTACCCAACATTTTGGTATTTCTCTTAGCTACCAGAAAAGAAACAAACACACCCCAAAACCACCAACATGCGTACGTGAAAGAAAACCAAGCACGGCATGCTAGAGCTGGTCAAACAATTCTGCCAGTTAGCTCTAAGAGAGAATTTGAAGTTAGCTGTGTAGCGGAGAATAAAAACGAAAAACCAGTGCTCTCTGTGTTTGAGGGCTTTTATTATCTACCACAACGGTCTGCCCAAGAACTTGTCCCTCAGGACACCAAGTTCTTTCTGGGAGAGGTTGTGCACCAACAACAGATTCTGTCCCGGGGAGTCTCTGCTCGGAATTTTGGGGTAAGGAAAGCCAGGAGGCTGGCTTGGTTGCCTTGGTTTCCGTATGCCCACGCGTGGAGACGGTAACCTGGACACTGTGGACTGATTGTGTGCTCACCGTGAAGACACGCAGGTTAAAAGGCGGCGCCTCTTCCTGCGGCCATCACTTCTTGGAAGTGAGATTGTGACGGACGAGGTAGGACGAGGCTTTTCTCCAATGCATACTGTGAACTGTCGATCTAGCTTCACATTCGTTAGTCAAATGAGAGCGGTGAATAAGAGAATGTTTACATTTGCCTTCCTTTCAACAGGCACGCAATGTGTGCAGCAGAGTCACAGAAGGAAAATTCAACTGAGAAGAGCCAAGCGGTAAGATTAGCTCCTTACGAATACACAAGTTCATGCACTTTTTTGGACGAAGGTGGTCTAGCGCAAAGCCTGATACTGTTTGTGTGATAAGTGGGCAAGAGGGGGCAAATGAAAAAAAAAAAAAAAAAAGAATGCTTCAGATACTTGTGGCTCTGCTTACTTGCAGAAGAAAAACTGCAAGCTCTTCCAGTGACAGTGTCAGAAGCGTGCAGCTAGCTCTCACGTGCACTTTCAGGGAGTCTTTAGTGGAGAAGAGATCCTCTAGTACCGTGGCCAGTGAATATTAGTCACCAGACAGAGGGAAGAACTGAAGCAGCTTCTGGTTCTCCCTCACGCATCCCTCTGCCTTCCTGCCCAGCATGGCCATCGAGCAAAAAGCAGCCAAGCCCTTAGTTTGTGCCTTCCTCCGGCACGTTTTAAGCATGATAACTTTAGAAGTGGCCAGCAAAAGTTAGGAAGTACAGTCGGCAAAGGCGGTGTGAAATGCTACAGGTCATTGAAGCCCAGCTCCATACCTCTTTGGGTTTTCGTATTCCCCCAATTTTCTTCCTGCATTTTCATAAAGGCTAAGAAGGTTCTGCGAAGCCTGGGAAACAATTCAAGGCCCTGACAGTGTCAGACGTGCAGTCTTCACCAAGTATTTGACTTAAGAATGAATTGCCCTCAGCATTCTGTAGTGATTTAAGCGGCCATGAGCAGGTGGCAAAAGTGACTTAAAGTCAGGTTGAGGCCTAAAGTCAAATTCTTTGCTGACAAGTGCACATGCCCCAAGGGAATTTCCTTCATGAGTACCCTTGGGTTGCAGAAACCTAGCGCTTCTCCTGTGCTTCTTCTTCCCCCGTGAAATACTGCAGACCACTCAAACCCTGGTTAAAGATTTGTCCCAAAACAAAGAGAGCAAAAGTAAAGTGCCCACAAGCGAACAACGCAGACGGAAGCTCAGTCTGAAATACAAGCTATGTCATGAGGTACCCGTTGCATTGGCAGGGCGCGATGGAGCTGCCCGACTTGACCGTGCAGAAGAGCTCTGTGAAGCTCCTCACGAAGAGATGGGAGTCCGCCAGTGCTCTGGCACCCAGCCCGGCCTTCCAACGCCTGCCAGCCCCACGGTCCCTGGCACCAGAGCAAGCCAGCCCAGGCAGCACCGTGGACGAAGCTGCGGCAGACAGCGGGAGGGCGGACGTCACCCTGGGTGGCCCTCGCCGGACTGAGACCTTCCCCATCTCTGTCAAGGAGCTGCAGAGCCACTTTGAGACCCTGGGTGGCAGGAAGGTGAGTGCACGCAGGTTCCGCAGCTGAAAAGGATTCCCGCGCTCTCACTGAGGACTCGGAGAACACTACTGCCAGAACAGCACCCCCTTCCAATCTGCTGCCTCTTCATATCCTTTCTGCCCCCTGAAAGCCCTACCTGGCTCCTCCCAGTAGCTTCTAACTCACATCCCCTCCATGTCTTCCAACAGGAAGCGGAAAGTGGCAAAAGCTCACTGCCACCAGCACTGGCCACTCAGCCTGGGAGCCAGACAGACATTTCTCTCATGGAAATGTCCAGCGTGAAACGGGGGAGGGCAATCTTTGAGAAGATGTCCTCAGGCAATGGACAGACCACCAACACTGAAGGTTAGCCTTACCACTTGGATCGGATTTCTCCCTTTAGTTCAATGCGCTCCGTCTCTGAGGTGGCAAGGGGCAAGCACACTCACCTCATCAGGGCAGCCCCCAGGCCGCCCAGGGAGAGAACGTGGTGTTCTTCTCAGTGCAAAACAAGCTTTCTAGCCTTCTCCATTTTGTCTGTTGCATTATGGAGCAGTGCCTGATGCCCATTAAATACTTGTTGAGCAAAACACAACAGAATGGTGTCTTATGTTTTGAGAAGATAACTTTTGATGAAGACAGCCCAAATTACAAATAGGATATCAAAACTATGGGCAGCATCCATCAATTACAAAAAAGTGGTATCTTCATTTTCTTCTTTGGTGAAGATAGTTTGGATTTAGCAGTGCGTTGCTTTGGTAACAATGCGTTAACTTTTATTAGTTAAAGGCATTCTGGTTTCCACAAATCAAATGCTCCGTACTTGATGTGCTCTAAAGTAAAAGTGCGACGACACAGTGGGTAAAATGTTGGCAATACTGTTTGTTTTGCTTACTGCTTTTCTTTCAAGCTTTGAAACACATGCACCCATCTCCCTCTCCCCAACTATGACGTCTCTTTGTGGTTGCAGTGGGTGGCTGCAAAGCTGTAGGAGGACTTCCAGAAGAGAGCCCTCCCAACACCGGCAATACACTGACGGAATTCCAGGAGAATGTCTCCTTGAAAGACAAAATGGCTCTGTATCAGGCTGCGGTGTCAAAGGCAGAGAACAGCAACCGCTTTGCCAATGTAAGATACCAATGTCTCAATATCTTCTTAATTCTACGTTTGCTTTGCCCAGGGACAGATCGTAACCATCTTTATTTCTACAAGCAAGCTATCAGGTGGATCATAGGGTGGATGAAAATTTAAATCCCAAATTAGGAAACCTATAGAGCAAACATAGTCATCCATCAGTCTCTCTCTCTACCAAAAGAGGTTTTTCACGCTAGATGCCTTTGGTCTTTTGGACAATCCCCGTTATTTCGTGGACGTGCTCTTCCTTTCAGTCCACCTTTGCCTGAACTTCATGTATGAGGATCATGGGTGAGAGAGAGATCAGCAACACGGTTATCCTGTGATGACAAAACAAGGCAGTTTCCTTACCACAACAACTATTCTCTATCGCCAAATAATAAAATCCTGTTCAGGAGCACAGTGACTTTAGAGCTCTTGCTGCTCGAACTGAAGAATTTGAAATTACCGCATGATAAAACAGCTCAGCTATGGGTGCTCAGGTAGCCCAGAAGCCACCTGAGGGAAGCAGCCACCAGCCACGCTCGCCTTCAGAGTCCAGGTGTTTTCAAACCACGCAATTCCTGCCCACTGGCTTCTTGATTTCCTAATTGCCCTTGTGTATTTGGAACAGATTCCTGCAGTTCTTTGGGCCAAGAAGGTTCCAATTCCCTCCTCCCAACACTGCCAGCAATGGTGCTGTTAGCTCTCTCTCCCCAAAAGGAAGAACTGGAGGAAGCCTGACCCAACCGAACTGTGTTGAGAACATATGAACTGCTTCATTTCCACCCTATAACACCTTGCCCTTACTTGTTGAAATGGATGGTATGTTCTTACTGCAAATGGAAAACACCTGGCCTTATTTGATCCCTCTAGACCTCAGAGGAAATCAAGTCCTGCACTGTGCCCGGGGGCCTGGCTGCAGTGAGGAAACACTTTGAGAATGGGCAGATGACCCCTTCAATGACCACCTTTGCTCACTCCCAGCACCAGCACAAAGCTGCAGAGGTAACAATGGCATTTTGAATACTAACAAATTAGGTTTCCCCCGTTAAAGAGCTCGAGAGGAAAATAACACTATTTGCTTGATTCCAGGATTCACCATTCCCGGTGTCCCTGGAAAAATTTGCACCCCATTTTCTTTTCAACTCGCCCTCCTCGAGCCTCACCTAACTTTAACGGTTCAAACTTCTCATCACATGGGTTCCTTGTGGTGCTCGTAATCCCCTAAATCATCACGGTACACTGCCATAAAGGAACCATTTGGGCTTAACATCTGTTAAAGTAGAACTGATTTGTGACAGCCCTTCACAGGCAGAAACACAAATCCAGATTACTGTTAATTACGTGATTCTTTGTATTTGTTTTCAGGAGACCTCAAGAACCACTCAGCTCCCACTATCAAGCAGCACCAGGGAAGCTGAGTGCAGTGCGACGAGCTCCAAAGAAGCCCCACTAGAAGCCTTTCCAAGCAAAGAGGTAAGTTTATCAATTAACAATTATACCATTTGGCAGGTATGTTTTTAAAACAGTGTCCTAGACAGGGTTGTTTCGATGTGGTAATGAATGGGGCTTCCCACTCAGACTTCTCTGTGATGTTTCAAAGACAGCAGCCGAAATATGGAGTATTCTTCCATGTTGCACTAAATCCCGCAGTAACGTGAAGGTTTTGTGCACAGGTTTCTCTCGGGGAGCAAGTGACTCCAGAGACAAACGGGGCTTCTACACTCACCCGGCATACCGATGAAGCAGGTAAGAAGTGGCTTGAGAGTAATGGCTCCCAAAGGAGCACGACAAACCAAGTTCTTGGCAACTGTCTTTACTGGCACAAACGTGGGGCTGCTTTTAGGATACAGATACAGGACATTGCTCCAAGTTGTTCAGTGCCTCCTTCCTCAGCTAAGCACATTCATTGGTCTCAGTGGGACCTAAGAAACAGCTTTCCGTGCTGGTATACAGAGAGGAGTTTGGCAGAAGGAGGTAGCTTCCAATTTGTGCTGAGCTGCTGGAAAGAGCGGGGCATTTTAAGAGATGTCTGAAGACACACGCAAACCCTTGCCCCTGTATAGCCGAAACTGTGGATGATAAAGGCTCAATTTATAGCCAGGCGGAACCGGCCTGGACACCATGAGCACGGTGTAGAGGCGCTGCTTCTGCGGTCTAGTCCTGGTATTAGAATTCACGCTCTCGGTTAACACAAAGACCTCAGTCCTGTGCGAGCCCTGACATTCAGGCAATTCAGGTACGGCAAAACAGCAGGCCATAGATAACGTGTCCCTCAACACTTCTTCCATCCATTTCCTATGTATTTCTTCTCTTCATATTGTCCGTTGTTCATATACTTTTTTTTTTTTTTAAATAATAATAGTAATTATTATTCTTTCCATTGCAGTAAGCAATGCAGCTATGGACGTGGAGGTCCCAAAGACTTCCACAGAGGTGTGTGACCATCAGACGGAAAGGACAGCAGAGGAAAACGCTGTTCCCATAGACAGAGAGACTGCAACATCTGTACCAGATGGCAAGGTCTGTGCCTTTATAGTAAGAGTAGACATCAGTCTGTCAAATACAGTCTGAATTTCTATTTTTACCATGTAGTTGCAATTGAAAATGCAACCTGTGAAAGCAGTAGGAATATACGGAGCTTAGCAATGACGGGCACACAAGGTGGTATTTAGTACAACCTGTAATTCAGCAAGTACTTCTATTACATGACAAACACAACTGAAAGTTGAACTCCAACGCTTCTGCTTTTCCTTTCCTTCTCTGATGAAGGAAGCCTCTTCTTTCCCTGCTTTCAGTCTCTAAAAGGCTATGTTTTCTGTCACCAGTTCCTCAGATGCACAGAAACTCTCAACTTGATGAAAAACGAAGACAAGCGTCAAAATGTCGAGGGCTGTCCGGACCAGACAATTCCACTGGCACTGCCGAGCGAAGCACTGCACCAGCCCAAAAGCACCATGCCGTCTGCTCTTGCCAGAATGAGAGCCATGAATGCGATCATCAAGAGCCATGCACATTCTGTAAGACGGCCACGTCACCAAGGAGCTGCTGGGCTGCCAGTTCAAAGTGTCTGTGAGCAAGAAATCCCAAAGGTTCACAAAGGCGACATCTGTTCAGAGGAGCAGCTCCCTAAGCCTGGGGAGCCGCAGATGAGGGAGCCACTGAGACAACCCAAAAGCAGAAGCACTCGTGCGGCTTCCAGAATTAAGGCCATCAACGACATCCACAGGAACCTACACCATTCTCAAAGGCGTCCAAACCAGGAAGGGGCTGCTTTTCTGGTGGAGGATGCGCAAGGGTTCAAAACAACAGAATCCGGCCTGAAGAACGAAGACGCAAGCGTCACAGTCTCTGTGTTGTGCAGTAATGCACAACAAGTTGACAATAAAGAGATGAAGTGACTCAAAACTAACAGACTTGTCTGAACTTTTGCTGCCTGTCTCAACAGGTTGGAGCATCAGGCGGGGAGAAACTTCATGAAATATAACGAGGGCACGTGTAGAGCCCTGCATCGGGGCAAGAACAACCCCAGACACCAGGATAAGTTGGGGACTGCCCTGCTGGAGAGCAGCAAAGGGGGAAGGGACGTGGGTGTCCTGGCGGAGAGCTGGCTGACCATGAGCCAGCACTGTGCCCTTGTGGCCAAGAAGGCCAATGGCATCCTGGGGTGTATTAGCAGGGCTGTGGTTAGTAGGTCGAGAGAGGTTCTCCTCCCCCTCTACTCTGCCCTAGTGAGACCACATCTGCAATATTGCGTCCAGTTCTGGGCCCCCCAGTTCCAGAAGGACAGGGAACTGCTTGAGAGAGTCCAGCACAGAGCCACAAGGGTGATAAAGGGAGTGGAGCGTCTCCCTTTTGAGGAAAGGCTGAGGGAGCTGGGTCTCTTTAGTTGGAGAAGAGGAGACTGAGGGGTGACCTTCTTAATGTTTATAAATATGTAAAGGGAGAGTGTCAGGAGGACGGAGCCAGGCTCTTCTCAGCGACATCTAACAGTAGGACAGGGGGCACTGGGTGCGTGCTGGGACATAGGAGGTTCCACTTAAATGTGAGACAAAACTTTTTTATGGTGATGGTGACAGAACACCGGAACAGGCTGCACAGGGGGGATGTGGAGTTTCCTTCTCCAGAGGCATTCCAAAGCTGCCTGGACGCGTTCCTGTGTGACCTGATCTAGCTGCTCCTGCTCCGGCAGGGGCATTGGACCAGACGATCTTTCAAGGTCCCTTCCAATCCCTAACATTCAGTGATTCGGTGATTCTGTGATTCGTAGGCATCTCAGCAGTCTTCTACCATCTTTCTTTGGCAAAGGCATGTCTGGAAAGAAAAACTGTAAAAATCACAGTCAGGAGAAGAGCTCTGGATCTCCAAAGTACCAATCTGCAGGTCTGATATACAGGCTGCCATTATGTCAGGATAACAACAATCTGCTGCCCTGGAAGATTAATCTTACTTTGAAATCAGTGGGCACTGCAATACTATGTTCCTCAGAAAATCAGGACAATTATTGCCAGGTTTTGTGATTACCACTCGTTAAAATGAGGGGATACTGGATTGGGTCACCCAGGGCGTCTCTCAGGCTGAAATTTGTCATGTCAGAGCAAGAACAGGTCACACTTAGTGAAGCCGTGTAGTTCTGGGAACAAAACGTCCCTTCCTGCAATCGGCAGCTCGATTCTTTCTAGTCTTGGCTTTAGAGCACTATGCGGAGTTTATTACAATCTCCTTGAATCGGGAAGGCTCACCCTGAGCACTCTCTGGTGCACAAGTATCCAGGAAAGCCCTGCTGGGGCTCTTGTAGCCGCTTGCCTCAAGGCATTTTCCTAATCAAATTCCTACTCCTACCATGCCAGACCAGATATTCTTTCGTGCCCCCTGGCAAAGCTAATGGGCTCTGGGCTGGCTGCATTAGACCTTCTGCCTCAGCACCAGCAATGAGCCTGAGGCTACCAGGTAGCCGAAGCACATCCTCTCCAAGCAGCCCCATTCTGGAAGCATTATAGATTTGCAGTTCCCCTCCTTAGGTATATATGCAACAAGCAAAACATCATTAGAAGCACAGCGTTTATGAGGGTTCTGAAAAATCACTTTTTTTACTCCTTAGCTAGGGCAAAGACTCCACAGATATGAGAAAAACGGTCAAATCTTTTCTAGCATTTCCCAGTTCATTATTCTTACTACTGTAGTCTTCTTCAGGCTTCACTTCAGAGTTGTGAAGGGCATCCCAAGTTCTCCTCCTCCAACTCAAATCTCTTCTCTTGCATTACCGATTATCTACTATGATCCCCCCCCTTCCCCATCCCTCCCCCTACCCCCCCTCAAACTTCTCATCTGTACTTTCGCAAAGAGAGAAAAAATCTTTTCTCTTAAATTTTCCTGTTTCCTCTGTCAGGTGTGTCCTGACACCTGACCATCTTTGTCAGGTGCTCCTCAGAGAATTTTGTTTGATGACCACTCTCCTGGGGACCAGAAGTGGAAGACCAGTTTGCCTGCAACAGGAACCATCTCCCTGCGTATCGCATTAAAACAATTCATGCAGCTATAGTAATCTTTCCATGCTAGAAGGCAGGAAGTTCTCCCATCATCTTTTGTGGTTTCAGAGGAAAGAAAAACACACCACGTGTGACAGTCATACATTGTGAACACCTAACAGACACAGTCCACAGCAGGACAGAAACATCAAATCATCCCAACTCATCATCAAAACAGCTTGCATTTGTGACTGGCTTTTCATCCCAAAAGGGGGATTCTCCTGCCATCAGTCACGTGCTCTTAAGCACTCACACCACCAGAGCAACGCGCAGACTCCCTGGGTGTGTGACTGAGACCAGGGGTAAAGGGGACCACTGCAGATCAATGAGGCCAATCATAAGGTCCACAGACCCTTGCACAAGTTGCTTCCAGTCAGCAGAAAACTACCTGTTCCTCCTCAACCTCAGAAACTCTGCTTGCAGATGTTAGAAGGAACCAACAAATGCAGCCTTCTGGCCTCTGCCCCAACAAGAGTCCATCTCCAAGCTCTGGAGACGGACAACCACCTAGAATGGAAAGCTCCTGGAAAGAGTGGGTGCACAGGACAGCAAGAGAGCGAGCACAAATGGTGTGTGAGCGTGCGTGAGTGAAGGCTGTGCGTGAGTGTAAGCCTTTGCCAGTCCTTCCTTTCCCACAGCATCCCTACCGGCACGGTGCTAAGGAGCCTCTGGGACCCTGAGCCACAGCTGCACAAGTCTGGTGGTGCCCTGGGGCAACAGGCTTCGTAGGCCTGCAGCCCAACAAGGGGCGAGAGCATCTTCTCTGGCTGAAGCGGCCAGCCAGCAGCTAACTCAGCTATCAGCAAAGTCCCTCAGGACAACTTCACTGCCTTCCTGACAAAACAGTCACTGCTGTATTTGCATCTTACTTTTGACAAGAACTTTCCTGCCTATAGGTGAGGCTGTACTATCAGAGTGCATCTTTCCTCCATACAAACCCCCTTTTGAGCAAATGATTCCTTCAGAAGGATTTACACTCCAGCTGAAGTGTGTCAAATCTGTGGCTAGTAATGAGCACATGAAAATATTTTTTCAGTATTTACATATGAAAGATATCAAATAGGATCACTGTAAGATTACTTCTTCAGTGTCGCCTTCTAAAGATGTGGTGGTTTTACTCAGGTGGGCAGCCGAGTTCCACCCGATCCTTTTCCAGAGGAAGATACATAACTGCCTCTAGAGAAGGACTAGCTCACTAAACGGGTTGGCCTACTAGAGAGTCCTTCAAAAGTTTGGTTGGCCAAGGAGCTGTAGCCTGAAAGTCAGAAGTCTGCTCCATACTACGGGAAGAGAGAACGCCCCCAAGGGTAAATTACCCAACATTTTGGTATTTCTCTTAGCTACCAGAAAAGAAACAAACACACCCCAAAACCACCAACATGCGTACGTGAAAGAAAACCAAGCACGGCATGCTAGAGCTGGTCAAACAATTCTGCCAGTTAGCTCTAAGAGAGAATTTGAAGTTAGCTGTGTAGCGGAGAATAAAAACGAAAAACCAGTGCTCTCTGTGTTTGAGGGCTTTTATTATCTACCACAACGGTCTGCCCAAGAACTTGTCCCTCAGGACACCAAGTTCTTTCTGGGAGAGGTTGTGCACCAACAACAGATTCTGTCCCGGGGAGTCTCTGCTCGGAATTTTGGGGTAAGGAAAGCCAGGAGGCTGGCTTGGTTGCCTTGGTTTCCGTATGCCCACGCGTGGAGACGGTAACCTGGACACTGTGGACTGATTGTGTGCTCACCGTGAAGACACGCAGGTTAAAAGGCGGCGCCTCTTCCTGCGGCCATCACTTCTTGGAAGTGAGATTGTGACGGACGAGGTAGGACGAGGCTTTTCTCCAATGCATACTGTGAACTGTCGATCTAGCTTCACATTCGTTAGTCAAATGAGAGCGGTGAATAAGAGAATGTTTACATTTGCCTTCCTTTCAACAGGCACGCAATGTGTGCAGCAGAGTCACAGAAGGAAAATTCAACTGAGAAGAGCCAAGCGGTAAGATTAGCTCCTTACGAATACACAAGTTCATGCACTTTTTTGGACGAAGGTGGTCTAGCGCAAAGCCTGATACTGTTTGTGTGATAAGTGGGCAAGAGGGGGCAAATGAAAAAAAAAAAAAAAAAGAATGCTTCAGATACTTGTGGCTCTGCTTACTTGCAGAAGAAAAACTGCAAGCTCTTCCAGTGACAGTGTCAGAAGCGTGCAGCTAGCTCTCACGTGCACTTTCAGGGAGTCTTTAGTGGAGAAGAGATCCTCTAGTACCGTGGCCAGTGAATATTAGTCACCAGACAGAGGGAAGAACTGAAGCAGCTTCTGGTTCTCCCTCACGCATCCCTCTGCCTTCCTGCCCAGCATGGCCATCGAGCAAAAAGCAGCCAAGCCCTTAGTTTGTGCCTTCCTCCGGCACGTTTTAAGCATGATAACTTTAGAAGTGGCCAGCAAAAGTTAGGAAGTACAGTCGGCAAAGGCGGTGTGAAATGCTAAAGGTCATTGAAGCCCAGCTCCATACCTCTTTGGGTTTTCGTATTCCCCCAATTTTCTTCCTGCATTTTCATAAAGGCTAAGAAGGTTCTGCGAAGCCTGGGAAACAATTCAAGGCCCTGACAGTGTCAGACGTGCAGTCTTCACCAAGTATTTGACTTAAGAATGAATTGCCCTCAGCATTCTGTAGTGATTTAAGCGGCCATGAGCAGCTGGCAAAAGTGACTTAAAGTCAGGTTGAGGCCTAAAGTCAAATTCTTTGCTGACAAGTGCACATGCCCCAAGGGAATTTCCTTCATGAGTACCCTTGGGTTGCAGAAACCTAGCGCTTCTCCTGTGCTTCTTCTTCCCCCGTGAAATACTGCAGACCACTCAAACCCTGGTTAAAGATTTGTCCCAAAACAAAGAGAGCAAAAGTAAAGTGCCCACAAGCGAACAACGCAGACGGAAGCTCAGTCTGAAATACAAGCTATGTCATGAGGTACCCGTTGCATTGGCAGGGCGCGATGGAGCTGCCCGACTTGACCGTGCAGAAGAGCTCTGTGAAGCTCCTCACGAAGAGATGGGAGTCCGCCAGTGCTCTGGCACCCAGCCCGGCCTTCCAACGCCTGCCAGCCCCACGGTCCCTGGCACCAGAGCAAGCCAGCCCAGGCAGCACCGTGGACGAAGCTGCGGCAGACAGCGGGAGGGCGGACGTCACCCTGGGTGGCCCTCGCCGGACTGAGACCTTCCCCATCTCTGTCAAGGAGCTGCAGAGCCACTTTGAGACCCTGGGTGGCAGGAAGGTGAGTGCACGCAGGTTCCGCAGCTGAAAAGGATTCCCGCGCTCTCACTGAGGACTCGGAGAACACTACTGCCAGAACAGCACCCCCTTCCAATCTGCTGCCTCTTCATATCCTTTCTGCCCCCTGAAAGCCCTACCTGGCTCCTCCCAGTAGCTTCTAACTCACATCCCCTCCATGTCTTCCAACAGGAAGCGGAAAGTGGCAAAAGCTCACTGCCACCAGCACTGGCCACTCAGCCTGGGAGCCAGACAGACATTTCTCTCATGGAAATGTCCAGCGTGAAACGGGGGAGGGCAATCTTTGAGAAGATGTCCTCAGGCAATGGACAGACCACCAACACTGAAGGTTAGCCTTACCACTTGGATCGGATTTCTCCCTTTAGTTCAATGCGCTCCGTCTCTGAGGTGGCAAGGGGCAAGCACACTCACCTCATCAGGGCAGCCCCCAGGCCGCCCAGGGAGAGAACGTGGTGTTCTTCTCAGTGCAAAACAAGCTTTCTAGCCTTCTCCATTTTGTCTGTTGCATTATGGAGCAGTGCCTGATGCCCATTAAATACTTGTTGAGCAAAACACAACAGAATGGTGTCTTATGTTTTGAGAAGATAACTTTTGATGAAGACAGCCCAAATTACAAATAGGATATCAAAACTATGGGCAGCATCCATCAATTACAAAAAAGTGGTATCTTCATTTTCTTCTTTGGTGAAGATAGTTTGGATTTAGCAGTGCGTTGCTTTGGTAACAATGCGTTAACTTTTATTAGTTAAAGGCATTCTGGTTTCCACAAATCAAATGCTCCGTACTTGATGTGCTCTAAAGTAAAAGTGCGACGACACAGTGGGTAAAATGTTGGCAATACTGTTTGTTTTGCTTACTGCTTTTCTTTCAAGCTTTGAAACACATGCACCCATCTCCCTCTCCCCAACTATGACGTCTCTTTGTGGTTGCAGTGGGTGGCTGCAAAGCTGTAGGAGGACTTCCAGAAGAGAGCCCTCCCAACACCGGCAATACACTGACGGAATTCCAGGAGAATGTCTCCTTGAAAGACAAAATGGCTCTGTATCAGGCTGCGGTGTCAAAGGCAGAGAACAGCAACCGCTTTGCCAATGTAAGATACCAATGTCTCAATATCTTCTTAATTCTACGTTTGCTTTGCCCAGGGACAGATCGTAACCATCTTTATTTCTACAAGCAAGCTATCAGGTGGATCATAGGGTGGATGAAAATTTAAATCCCAAATTAGGAAACCTATAGAGCAAACATAGTCATCCATCAGTCTCTCTCTCTACCAAAAGAGGTTTTTCACGCTAGATGCCTTTGGTCTTTTGGACAATCCCCGTTATTTCGTGGACGTGCTCTTCCTTTCAGTCCACCTTTGCCTGAACTTCATGTATGAGGATCATGGGTGAGAGAGAGATCAGCAACACGGTTATCCTGTGATGACAAAACAAGGCAGTTTCCTTACCACAACAACTATTCTCTATCGCCAAATAATAAAATCCTGTTCAGGAGCACAGTGACTTTAGAGCTCTTGCTGCTCGAACTGAAGAATTTGAAATTACCGCATGATAAAACAGCTCAGCTATGGGTGCTCAGGTAGCCCAGAAGCCACCTGAGGGAAGCAGCCACCAGCCACGCTCGCCTTCAGAGTCCAGGTGTTTTCAAACCACGCAATTCCTGCCCACTGGCTTCTTGATTTCCTAATTGCCCTTGTGTATTTGGAACAGATTCCTGCAGTTCTTTGGGCCAAGAAGGTTCCAATTCCCTCCTCCCAACACTGCCAGCAATGGTGCTGTTAGCTCTCTCTCCCCAAAAGGAAGAACTGGAGGAAGCCTGACCCAACGGAACTGTGTTGAGAACATATGAACTGCTTCATTTCCACCCTATAACACCTTGCCCTTACTTGTTGAAATGGATGGTATGTTCTTACTGCAAATGGAAAACACCTGGCCTTATTTGATCCCTCTAGACCTCAGAGGAAATCAAGTCCTGCACTGTGCCCGGGGGCCTGGCTGCAGTGAGGAAACACTTTGAGAATGGGCAGATGACCCCTTCAATGACCACCTTTGCTCACTCCCAGCACCAGCACAAAGCTGCAGAGGTAACAATGGCATTTTGAATACTAACAAATTAGGTTTCCCCCGTTAAAGAGCTCGAGAGGAAAATAACACTATTTGCTTGATTCCAGGATTCACCATTCCCGGTGTCCCTGGAAAAATTTGCACCCCATTTTCTTTTCAACTCGCCCTCCTCGAGCCTCACCTAACTTTAACGGTTCAAACTTCTCATCACATGGGTTCCTTGTGGTGCTCGTAATCCCCTAAATCATCACGGTACACTGCCATAAAGGAACCATTTGGGCTTAACATCTGTTAAAGTAGAACTGATTTGTGACAGCCCTTCACAGGCAGAAACACAAATCCAGATTACTGTTAATTACGTGATTCTTTGTATTTGTTTTCAGGAGACCTCAAGAACCACTCAGCTCCCACTATCAAGCAGCACCAGGGAAGCTGAGTGCAGTGCGACGAGCTCCAAAGAAGCCCCACTAGAAGCCTTTCCAAGCAAAGAGGTAAGTTTATCAATTAACAATTATACCATTTGGCAGGTATGTTTTTAAAACAGTGTCCTAGACAGGGTTGTTTCGATGTGGTAATGAATGGGGCTTCCCACTCAGACTTCTCTGTGATGTTTCAAAGACAGCAGCCGAAATATGGAGTATTCTTCCATGTTGCACTAAATCCCGCAGTAACGTGAAGGTTTTGTGCACAGGTTTCTCTCGGGGAGCAAGTGACTCCAGAGACAAACGGGGCTTCTACACTCACCCGGCATACTGATGAAGCAGGTAAGAAGTGGCTTGAGAGTAATGGCTCCCAAAGGAGCACGACAAACCAAGTTCTTGGCAACTGTCTTTACTGGCACAAACGTGGGGCTGCTTTTAGGATACAGATACAGGACATTGCTCCAAGTTGTTCAGTGCCTCCTTCCTCAGCTAAGCACATTCATTGGTCTCAGTGGGACCTAAGAAACAGCTTTCCGTGCTGGTACACAGAGAGGAGTTTGGCAGAAGGAGGTAGCTCCAAATTTGTGCTGAGCTGCTGGAAAAAGCGGGGCATTTTAAGAGATGTCTGAAGACACACGCAAACCCTTGCCCCTGTATAGCCGAAACTGTGGATGATAAAGGCTCAATTTATAGCCAGGCGGAACCGGCCTGGACACCATGAGCACGGTGTAGAGGCGCTGCTTCTGCGGTCTAGTCCTGGTATTAGAATTCACGCGTTCGGTTAACACAAAGACCTCAGTCCTGTGCGAGCCCTGACATTCAGGCAATTCAGGTACGGCAAAACAGCAGGCCATAGATAACGTGTCCCTCAACACTTCTTCCATCCATTTCCTATGTATTTCTTCTCTTCATATTGTCCGTTGTTCATTTACTATTTTTTTTTTTTAATAATAATAGTAATTATTATTCTTTCCATTGCAGTAAGCAATGCAGCTATGGACGTGGAGGTCCCAAAGACTTCCACAGAGGTGTGTGACCATCAGACGGAAAGGACAGCAGAGGAAAACGCTGTTCCCATAGACAGAGAGACTGCAACATCTGTACCAGATGGCAAGGTCTGTGCCTTTATAGTAAGAGTAGACATCAGTCTGTCAAATACAGTCTGAATTTCTATTTTTACCATGTAGTTGCAACTGAAAATGCAACCTGTGAAAGCAGTAGGAATATACGGAGCTTAGCAATGACGGGCACACAAGGTGGTATTTAGTACAACCTGTAATTCAGCAAGTACTTCTATTACATGACAAACACAACTGAAAGTTGAACTCCAACGCTTCTGCTTTTCCTTTCCTTCTCTGATGAAGGCAGCCTCTTCTTTCCCCGCTTTCAGTCTCTAAAAGGCTATGTTTTCTGTCACCAGTTCCTCAGATGCACAGAAACTCTCAACTTGAGGAAAAACGAAGACAAGCGTCAAAATGTCGAGGGCTGTCCGGACCAGACAATTCCACTGGCACTGCCGAGCGAAGCGCTGCACCAGCCCAAAAGCACCATGCCGTCTGCTCTTGCCAGAATGAGAGCCATGAATGCGATCATCAAGAGCCATGCACATTCTGTAAGACGGCCACGTCACCAAGGAGCTGCTGGGCTGCCAGTTCAAAGTGTCTGTGAGCAAGAAATCCCAAAGGTTCACAAAGGCGACATCTGTTCAGAGGAGCAGCTCCCTAAGCCTGGGGAGCCGCAGATGAGGGAGCCACTGAGACAACCCAAAAGCAGAAGCACTCGTGCGGCTTCCAGAATTAAGGCCATCAACGACATCCACAGGAACCTACACCATTCTCAAAGGCGTCCAAACCAGGAAGGGGCTGCTTTTCTGGTGGAGGATGCGCAAGGGTTCAAAACAACAGAATCCGGCCTGAAGAACGAAGACGCAAGCGTCACAGTCTCTGTGTTGTGCAGTAATGCACAACAAGTTGACAATAAAGAGATGAAGTGACTCAAAACTAACAGACTTGTCTGAACTTTTGCTGCCTGTCTCAACAGGTTGGAGCATCAGGCGGGGAGAAACTTCATGAAATATAACGAGGGCAAGTGTAGAGCCCTGCATCGGGGCAAGAACAACCCCAGACACCAGGATAAGTTGGGGACTGCCCTGCTGGAGAGCAGCAAAGGGGGAAGGGACGTGGGTGTCCTGGCGGAGAGCTGGCTGACCATGAGCCAGCACTGTGCCCTTGTGGCCAAGAAGGCCAATGGCATCCTGGGGTGTATTAGCAGGGCTGTGGTTAGTAGGTCGAGAGAGGTTCTCCTCCCCCTCTACTCTGCCCTAGTGAGACCACATCTGCAATATTGCGTCCAGTTCTGGGCCCCCCAGTTCCAGAAGGACAGGGAACTGCTTGAGAGAGTCCAGCACAGAGCCACAAGGGTGATAAAGGGAGTGGAGCGTCTCCCTTTTGAGGAAAGGCTGAGGGAGCTGGGTCTCTTTAGTTGGAGAAGAGGAGACTGAGGGGTGACCTTCTTAATGTTTATAAATATGTAAAGGGAGAGTGTCAGGAGGACGGAGCCAGGCTCTTCTCAGCGACATCTAACAGTAGGACAGGGGGCACTGGGTGCGTGCTGGAACATAGGAGGTTCCACTTAAATGTGAGACAAAACTTTTTTATGGTGATGGTGACAGAACACCGGAACAGGCTGCACAGGGGGGATGTGGAGTTTCCTTCTCCAGAGGCATTCCAAAGCTGCCTGGACGCGTTCCTGTGTGACCTGATCTAGCTGCTCCTGCTCCGGCAGGGGCATTGGACCAGACGATCTTTCAAGGTCCCTTCCAATCCCTAACATTCAGTGATTCGGTGATTCTGTGATTCGTAGGCATCTCAGCAGTCTTCTACCATCTTTCTTTGGCAAAGGCATGTCTGGAAAGAAAAACTGTAAAAATCACAGTCAGGAGAAGAGCTCTGGATCTCCAAAGTACCAATCTGCAGGTCTGATATACAGGCTGCCATTATGTCAGGATAACAACAACCTGCTGCCCTGGAAGATTAATCTTACTTTGAAATCAGTGGGCACTGCAATACTATGCTCCTCAGAAAATCAGGACAATTATTGCCAGGTTTTGTGATTACCACTCGTTAAAATGAGGGGATACTGGATTAGGTCACCCAGGGCGTCTCTCAGGCTGAAATTTGTCATGTCAGAGCAAGAACAGGTCACACTTAGTGAAGCCGTGTAGTTCTGGGAACAAAACGTCCCTTCCTGCAATCGGCAGCTCGATTCTTTCTAGTCTTGGCTTTAGAGCACTATGCGGAGTTTATTACAATCTCCTGGAATCGGGAAGGCTCACCCTGAGCACTCTCTGGTGCACAAGTATCCAGGAAAGCCCTGCTGGGGCTCTTGTAGCCGCTTGCCTCAAGGCATTTTCCTAATCAAATTCCTACTCCTACCATGCCAGACCAGATATTCTTTCGTGCCCCCTGGCAAAGCTAATGGGCTCTGGGCTGGCTGCATTAGACCTTCTGCCTCAGCACCAGCAATGAGCCTGAGGCTACCAGGTAGCCGAAGCACATCCTCTCCAAGCAGCCCCATTCTGGAAGCATTATAGATTTGCAGTTCCCCTCCTTAGGTATATATGCAACAAGCAAAGCATCATTAGAAGCACAGCGTTTATGAGGGTTCTGA
Source organism: Anser brachyrhynchus (assembly GCF_964034855.1). Classification (NCBI taxonomy): domain Eukaryota; kingdom Metazoa; phylum Chordata; class Aves; order Anseriformes; family Anatidae; genus Anser; species Anser brachyrhynchus. The sequence continues at coordinate 91,208,014 of NC_137696.1, read as the reverse complement.
AAAATCCCTTTTTTTACTCCTTAGCTAGGGCAAAGACTCCACAGATATGAGAAAAACGGTCAAATCTTTTCTAGCATTTCCCAGTTCATTATTCTTACTACTGTAGTCTTCTTCAGGCTTCACTTCAGAGTTGTGAAGGGCATCCCAAGTTCTCCTCCTCCAACTCAAATCTCTTCTCTTGCATTACCGATTATCTACTATGATCCCCCCCCTTCCCCATCCCTCCCCCTACCCCCCCTCAAACTTCTCATCTGTACTTTCGCAAAGAGAGAAAAAATCTTTTCTCTTAAATTTTCCTGTTTCCTCTGTCAGGTGTGTCCTGACACCTGACCATCTTTGTCAGGTGCTCCTCAGAGAATTTTGTTTGATGACCACTCTCCTGGGGACCAGAAGTGGAAGACCAGTTTGCCTGCAACAGGAACCATCTCCCTGCGTATCGCATTAAAACAATTCATGCAGCTATAGTAATCTTTCCATGCTAGAAGGCAGGAAGTTCTCCCATCATCTTTTGTGGTTTCAGAGGAAAGAAAAACACACCACGTGTGACAGTCATACATTGTGAACACCTAACAGACACAGTCCACAGCAGGACAGAAACATCAAATCATCCCAACTCATCATCAAAACAGCTTGCATTTGTGACTGGCTTTTCATCCCAAAAGGGGGATTCTCCTGCCATCAGTCACGTGCTCTTAAACACTCACACCACCAGAGCAACGCGCAGACTCCCTGGGTGTGTGGCTGAGACCAGGGGTAAAGCGGACCACTGCAGATCAATGAGGCCAATCGTAAGGTCCACAGACCCTTGCACAAGTTGCTTCCAGTCAGCAGAAAACTACCTGTTCCTCCTCAACCTCAGAAACTCTGCTTGCAGATGTTAGAAGGAACCAACAAATGCAGCCTTCTGGCCTCTGCCCCAACAAGAGTCCATCTCCAAGCTCTGGAGACGGACAACCACCTAGAATGGAAAGCTCCTGGAAAGAGTGGGTGCACAGGACAGCAAGAGAGCGAGCACAAATGGTGTGTGAGCGTGCGTGAGTGAAGGCTGTGCGTGAGTGTAAGCCTTTGCCAGTCCTTCCTTTCCCACAGCATCCCTACCGGCACGGTGCTAAGGAGCCTCTGGGACCCTGAGCCACAGCTGCACAAGTCTGGTGGTGCCCTGGGGCAACAGGCTTCGTAGGCCTGCAGCCCAACAAGGGGCGAGAGCATCTTCTCTGGCTGAAGCGGCCAGCCAGCAGCTAACTCAGCTATCAGCAAAGTCCCTCAGGACAACTTCACTGCCTTCCTGACAAAACAGTCACTGCTGTATTTGCATCTTACTTTTGACAAGAACTTTCCTGCCTATAGGTGAGGCTGTACTATCAGAGTGCATCTTTCCTCCATACAAACCCCCTTTTGAGCAAATGATTCCTTCAGAAGGATTTACACTCCAGCTGAAGTGTGTCAAATCTGTGGCTAGTAATGAGCACATGAAAATATTTTTTCAGTATTTACATATGAAAGATATCAAATAGGATCACTGTAAGATTACTTCTTCAGTGTCGCCTTCTAAAGATGTGGTGGTTTTACTCAGGTGGGCAGCCGAGTTCCACCCGATCCTTTTCCAGAGGAAGATACATAACTGCCTCTAGAGAAGGACTAGCTCACTAAACGGGTTGGCCTACTAGAGAGTCCTTCAAAAGTTTGGTTGGCCAAGGAGCTGTAGCCTGAAAGTCAGAAGTCTGCTCCATACTACGGGAAGAGAGAACGCCCCCAAGGGTAAATTACCCAACATTTTGGTATTTCTCTTAGCTACCAGAAAAGAAACAAACACACCCCAAAACCACCAACATGCGTACGTGAAAGAAAACCAAGCACGGCATGCTAGAGCTGGTCAAACAATTCTGCCAGTTAGCTCTAAGAGAGAATTTGAAGTTAGCTGTGTAGCGGAGAATAAAAACGAAAAACCAGTGCTCTCTGTGTTTGAGGGCTTTTATTATCTACCACAACGGTCTGCCCAAGAACTTGTCCCTCAGGACACCAAGTTCTTTCTGGGAGAGGTTGTGCACCAACAACAGATTCTGTCCCGGGGAGTCTCTGCTCGGAATTTTGGGGTAAGGAAAGCCAGGAGGCTGGCTTGGTTGCCTTGGTTTCCGTATGCCCACGCGTGGAGACGGTAACCTGGACACTGTGGACTGATTGTGTGCTCACCGTGAAGACACGCAGGTTAAAAGGCGGCGCCTCTTCCTGCGGCCATCACTTCTTGGAAGTGAGATTGTGACGGACGAGGTAGGACGAGGCTTTTCTCCAATGCATACTGTGAACTGTCGATCTAGCTTCACATTCGTTAGTCAAATGAGAGCGGTGAATAAGAGAATGTTTACATTTGCCTTCCTTTCAACAGGCACGCAATGTGTGCAGCAGAGTCACAGAAGGAAAATTCAACTGAGAAGAGCCAAGCGGTAAGATTAGCTCCTTACGAATACACAAGTTCATGCACTTTTTTGGACGAAGGTGGTCTAGCGCAAAGCCTGATACTGTTTGTGTGATAAGTGGGAGAGAGGGGGCAAATGAAAAAAAAAAAAAAAAAAGAATGCTTCAGATACTTGTGGCTCTGCTTACTTGCAGAAGAAAAACTGCAAGCTCTTCCAGTGACAGTGTCAGAAGCGTGCAGCTAGCTCTCACGTGCACTTTCAGGGAGTCTTTAGTGGAGAAGAGATCCTCTAGTACCGTGGCCAGTGAATATTAGTCACCAGACAGAGGGAAGAAGTCCTCTTCTAAACTAAGCCAAGCCCTTAGTTTGTGCCTTCCTCCGGCACGTTTTAAGCATGATAACTTTAGAAGTGGCCAGCAAAAGTTAGGAAGTACAGTCGGCAAAGGCGGTGTGAAATGCTAAAGGTCATTGAAGCCCAGCTCCATACCTCTTTGGGTTTTCGTATTCCCCCAATTTTCTTCCTGCATTTTCATAAAGGCTAAGAAGGTTCTGCGAAGCCTGGGAAACAATTCAAGGCCCTGACAGTGTCAGACGTGCAGTCTTCACCAAGTATTTGACTTAAGAATGAATTGCCCTCAGCATTCTGTAGTGATTTAAGCGGCCATGAGCAGCTGGCAAAAGTGACTTAAAGTCAGGTTGAGGCCTAAAGTCAAATTCTTTGCTGACAAGTGCACATGCCCCAAGGGAATTTCCTTCATGAGTACCCTTGGGTTGCAGAAACCTAGCGCTTCTCCAGTGCTTCTTCTTCCCCCGTGAAATACTGCAGACCACTCAAACCCTGGTTAAAGATTTGTCCCAAAACAAAGAGAGCAAAAGTAAAGTGCCCACAAGCGAACAACGCAGACGGAAGCTCAGTCTGAAATACAAGCTATGTCATGAGGTACCCGTTGCATTGGCAGGGCGCGATGGAGCTGCCCGACTTGACCGTGCAGAAGAGCTCTGTGAAGCTCCTCACGAAGAGATGGGAGTCCGCCAGTGCTCTGGCACCCAGCCCGGCCTTCCAACGCCTGCCAGCCCCACGGTCCCTGGCACCAGAGCAAGCCAGCCCAGGCAGCACCGTGGACGAAGCTGCGGCAGACAGCGGGAGGGCGGACGTCACCCTGGGTGGCCCTCGCCGGACTGAGACCTTCCCCATCTCTGTCAAGGAGCTGCAGAGCCACTTTGAGACCCTGGGTGGCAGGAAGGTGAGTGCACGCAGGTTCCGCAGCTGAAAAGGATTCCCGCGCTCTCACTGAGGACTCGGAGAACACTACTGCCAGAACAGCACCCCCTTCCAATCTGCTGCCTCTTCATATCCTTTCTGCCCCCTGAAAGCCCTACCTGGCTCCTCCCAGTAGCTTCTAACTCACATCCCCTCCATGTCTTCCAACAGGAAGCGGAAAGTGGCAAAAGCTCACTGCCACCAGCACTGGCCACTCAGCCTGGGAGCCAGACAGACATTTCTCTCATGGAAATGTCCAGCGTGAAACGGGGGAGGGCAATCTTTGAGAAGATGTCCTCAGGCAATGGACAGACCACCAACACTGAAGGTTAGCCTTACCACTTGGATCGGATTTCTCCCTTTAGTTCAATGCGCTCCGTCTCTGAGGTGGCAAGGGGCAAGCACACTCACCTCGTCAGGGCAGCCCCCAGGCCGCCCAGGGAGAGAACGTGGTGTTCTTCTCAGTGCAAAACAAGCTTTCTAGCCTTCTCCATTTTGTCTGTTGCATTATGGAGCAGTGCCTGATGCCCATTAAATACTTGTTGAGCAAAACACAACAGAATGGTGTCTTATGTTTTGAGAAGATAACTTTTGATGAAGACAGCCCAAATTACAAATAGGATATCAAAACTATGGGCAGCATCCATCAATTACAAAAAAGTGGTATCTTCATTTTCTTCTTTGGTGAAGATAGTTTGGATTTAGCAGTGCGTTGCTTTGGTAACAATGCGTTAACTTTTATTAGTTAAAGGCATTCTGGTTTCCACAAATCAAATGCTCCGTACTTGATGTGCTCTAAAGTAAAAGTGCGACGACACAGTGGGTAAAATGTTGGCAATACTGTTTGTTTTGCTTACTGCTTTTCTTTCAAGCTTTGAAACACATGCACCCATCTCCCTCTCCCCAACTATGACGTCTCTTTGTGGTTGCAGTGGGTGGCTGCAAAGCTGTAGGAGGACTTCCAGAAGAGAGCCCTCCCAACACCGGCAATACACTGACGGAATTCCAGGAGAATGTCTCCTTGAAAGACAAAATGGCTCTGTATCAGGCTGCGGTGTCAAAGGCAGAGAACAGCAACCGCTTTGCCAATGTAAGATACCAATGTCTCAATATCTTCTTAATTCTACGTTTGCTTTGCCCAGGGACAGATCGTAACCATCTTTATTTCTACAAGCAAGCTATCAGGTGGATCATAGGGTGGATGAAAATTTAAATCCCAAATTAGGAAACCTATAGAGCAAACATAGTCATCCATCAGTCTCTCTCTCTACCAAAAGAGGTTTTTCACGCTAGATGCCTTTGGTCTTTTGGACAATCCCCGTTATTTCGTGGACGTGCTCTTCCTTTCAGTCCACCTTTGCCTGAACTTCATGTATGAGGATCATGGGTGAGAGAGAGATCAGCAACACGGTTATCCTGTGATGACAAAACAAGGCAGTTTCCTTACCACAACAACTATTCTCTATCGCCAAATAATAAAATCCTGTTCAGGAGCACAGTGACTTTAGAGCTCTTGCTGCTCGAACTGAAGAATTTGAAATTACCGCATGATAAAACAGCTCAGCTATGGGTGCTCAGGTAGCCCAGAAGCCACCTGAGGGAAGCAGCCACCAGCCACGCTCGCCTTCAGAGTCCAGGTGTTTTCAAACCACGCAATTCCTGCCCACTGGCTTCTTGATTTCCTAATTGCCCTTGTGTATTTGGAACAGATTCCTGCAGTTCTTTGGGCCAAGAAGGTTCCAATTCCCTCCTCCCAACACTGCCAGCAATGGTGCTGTTAGCTCTCTCTCCCCAAAAGGAAGAACTGGAGGAAGCCTGACCCAACAGAACTGTGTTGAGAACATATGAACTGCTTCATTTCCACCCTATAACACCTTGCCCTTACTTGTTGAAATGGATGGTATGTTCTTACTGCAAATGGAAAACACCTGGCCTTATTTGATCCCTCTAGACCTCAGAGGAAATCAAGTCCTGCACTGTGCCCGGGGGCCTGGCTGCAGTGAGGAAACACTTTGAGAATGGGCAGATGACCCCTTCAATGACCACCTTTGCTCACTCCCAGCACCAGCACAAAGCTGCAGAGGTAACAATGGCATTTTGAATACTAACAAATTAGGTTTCCCCCGTTAAAGAGCTCGAGAGGAAAATAACACTATTTGCTTGATTCCAGGATTCACCATTCCCGGTGTCCCTGGAAAAATTTGCACCCCATTTTCTTTTCAACTCGCCCTCCTCGAGCCTCACCTAACTTTAACGGTTCAAACTTCTCATCACATGGGTTCCTTGTGGTGCTCGTAATCCCCTAAATCATCACGGTACACTGCCATAAAGGAACCATTTGGGCTTAACATCTGTTAAAGTAGAACTGATTTGTGACAGCCCTTCACAGGCAGAAACACAAATCCAGATTACTGTTAATTACGTGATTCTTTGTATTTGTTTTCAGGAGACCTCAAGAACCACTCAGCTCCCACTATCAAGCAGCACCAGGGAAGCTGAGTGCAGTGCGACGAGCTCCAAAGAAGCCCCACTAGAAGCCTTTCCAAGCAAAGAGGTAAGTTTATCAATTAACAATTATACCATTTGGCAGGTATGTTTTTAAAACAGTGTCCTAGACAGGGTTGTTTGGATGTGGTAATGAATGGGGCTTCCCACTCAGACTTCTCTGTGATGTTTCAAAGACAGCAGCCGAAATATGGAGTATTCTTCCATGTTGCACTAAATCCCGCAGTAACGTGAAGGTTTTGTGCACAGGTTTCTCTCGGGGAGCAAGTGACTCCAGAGACAAACGGGGCTTCTACACTCACCCGGCATACTGATGAAGCAGGTAAGAAGTGGCTTGAGAGTAATGGCTCCCAAAGGAGCACGACAAACCAAGTTCTTGGCAACTGTCTTTACTGGCACAAACGTGGGGCTGCTTTTAGGATACAGATACAGGACATTGCTCCAAGTTGTTCAGTGCCTCCTTCCTCAGCTAAGCACATTCATTGGTCTCAGTGGGACCTAAGAAACAGCTTTCCGTGCTGGTACACAGAGAGGAGTTTGGCAGAAGGAGGTAGCTCCAAATTTGTGCTGAGCTGCTGGAAAAAGCGGGGCATTTTAAGAGATGTCTGAAGACACACGCAAACCCTTGCCCCTGTATAGCCGAAACTGTGGATGATAAAGGCTCAATTTATAGCCAGGCGGAACCGGCCTGGACACCATGAGCACGGTGTAGAGGCGCTGCTTCTGCGGTCTAGTCCTGGTATTAGAATTCACGCGTTCGGTTAACACAAAGACCTCAGTCCTGTGCGAGCCCTGACATTCAGGCAATTCAGGTACGGCAAAACAGCAGGCCATAGATAACGTGTCCCTCAACACTTCTTCCATCCATTTCCTATGTATTTCTTCTCTTCATATTGTCCGTTGTTCATTTACTATTTTTTTTTTTTTAATAATAATAGTAATTATTATTCTTTCCATTGCAGTAAGCAATGCAGCTATGGACGTGGAGGTCCCAAAGACTTCCACAGAGGTGTGTGACCATCAGACGGAAAGGACAGCAGAGGAAAACGCTGTTCCCATAGACAGAGAGACTGCAACATCTGTACCAGATGGCAAGGTCTGTGCCTTTATAGTAAGAGTAGACATCAGTCTGTCAAATACAGTCTGAATTTCTATTTTTACCATGTAGTTGCAACTGAAAATGCAACCTGTGAAAGCAGTAGGAATATACGGAGCTTAGCAATGACGGGCACACAAGGTGGTATTTAGTACAACCTGTAATTCAGCAAGTACTTCTATTACATGACAAACACAACTGAAAGTTGAACTCCAACGCTTCTGCTTTTCCTTTCCTTCTCTGATGAAGGCAGCCTCTTCTTTCCCTGCTTTCAGTCTCTAAAAGGCTATGTTTTCTGTCACCAGTTCCTCAGATGCACAGAAACTCTCAACTTGAGGAAAAACGAAGACAAGCGTCAAAATGTCGAGGGCTGTCCGGACCAGACAATTCCACTGGCACTGCCGAGCGAAGCGCTGCACCAGCCCAAAAGCACCATGCCGTCTGCTCTTGCCAGAATGAGAGCCATGAATGCGATCATCAAGAGCCATGCACATTCTGTAAGACGGCCACGTCACCAAGGAGCTGCTGGGCTGCCAGTTCAAAGTGTCTGTGAGCAAGAAATCCCAAAGGTTCACAAAGGCGACATCTGTTCAGAGGAGCAGCTCCCTAAGCCTGGGGAGCCGCAGATGAGGGAGCCACTGAGACAACCCAAAAGCAGAAGCACTCGTGCGGCTTCCAGAATTAAGGCCATCAACGACATCCACAGGAACCTACACCATTCTCAAAGGCGTCCAAACCAGGAAGGGGCTGCTTTTCTGGTGGAGGATGCGCAAGGGTTCAAAACAACAGAATCCGGCCTGAAGAACGAAGACGCAAGCGTCACAGTCTCTGTGTTGTGCAGTAATGCACAACAAGTTGACAATAAAGAGATGAAGTGACTCAAAACTAACAGACTTGTCTGAACTTTTGCTGCCTGTCTCAACAGGTTGGAGCATCAGGCGGGGAGAAACTTCATGAAATATAACGAGGGCACGTGTAGAGCCCTGCATCGGGGCAAGAACAACCCCAGACACCAGGATAAGTTGGGGACTGCCCTGCTGGAGAGCAGCAAAGGGGGAAGGGACGTGGGTGTCCTGGCGGAGAGCTGGCTGACCATGAGCCAGCACTGTGCCCTTGTGGCCAAGAAGGCCAATGGCATCCTGGGGTGTATTAGCAGGGCTGTGGTTAGTAGGTCGAGAGAGGTTCTCCTCCCCCTCTACTCTGCCCTAGTGAGACCACATCTGCAATATTGCGTCCAGTTCTGGGCCCCCCAGTTCCAGAAGGACAGGGAACTGCTTGAGAGAGTCCAGCACAGAGCCACAAGGGTGATAAAGGGAGTGGAGCGTCTCCCTTTTGAGGAAAGGCTGAGGGAGCTGGGTCTCTTTAGTTGGAGAAGAGGAGACTGAGGGGTGACCTTCTTAATGTTTATAAATATGTAAAGGGAGAGTGTCAGGAGGACGGAGCCAGGCTCTTCTCAGCGACATCTAACAGTAGGACAGGGGGCACTGGGTGCGTGCTGGAACATAGGAGGTTCCACTTAAATGTGAGACAAAACTTTTTTATGGTGATGGTGACAGAACACCGGAACAGGCTGCACAGGGGGGATGTGGAGTTTCCTTCTCCAGAGGCATTCCAAAGCTGCCTGGACGCGTTCCTGTGTGACCTGATCTAGCTGCTCGTGCTCCGGCAGGGGCATTGGACCAGACGATCTTTCAAGGTCCCTTCCAATCCCTAACATTCAGTGATTCGGTGATTCTGTGATTCGTAGGCATCTCAGCAGTCTTCTACCATCTTTCTTTGGCAAAGGCATGTCTGGAAAGAAAAACTGTAAAAATCACAGTCAGGAGAAGAGCTCTGGATCTCCAAAGTACCAATCTGCAGGTCTGATATACAGGCTGCCATTATGTCAGGATAACAACAACCTGCTGCCCTGGAAGATTAATCTTACTTTGAAATCAGTGGGCACTGCAATACTATGCTCCTCAGAAAATCAGGACAATTATTGCCAGGTTTTGTGATTACCACTCGTTAAAATGAGGGGATACTGGATTAGGTCACCCAGGGCGTCTCTCAGGCTGAAATTTGTCATGTCAGAGCAAGAACAGGTCACACTTAGTGAAGCCGTGTAGTTCTGGGAACAAAACGTCCCTTCCTGCAATCGGCAGCTCGATTCTTTCTAGTCTTGGCTTTAGAGCACTATGCGGAGTTTATTACAATCTCCTGGAATCGGGAAGGCTCACCCTGAGCACTCTCTGGTGCACAAGTATCCAGGAAAGCCCTGCTGGGGCTCTTGTAGCCGCTTGCCTCAAGGCATTTTCCTAATCAAATTCCTACTCCTACCATGCCAGACCAGATATTCTTTCGTGCCCCCTGGCAAAGCTAATGGGCTCTGGGCTGGCTGCATTAGACCTTCTGCCTCAGCACCAGCAATGAGCCTGAGGCTACCAGGTAGCCGAAGCACATCCTCTCCAAGCAGCCCCATTCTGGAAGCATTATAGATTTGCAGTTCCCCTCCTTAGGTATATATGCAACAAGCAAAGCATCATTAGAAGCACAGCGTTTATGAGGGTTCTGAAAAATCACTTTTTTTACTCCTTAGCTAGGGCAAAGACTCCACAGATATGAGAAAAACGGTCAAATCTTTTCTAGCATTTCCCAGTTCATTATTCTTACTACTGTAGTCTTCTTCAGGCTTCACTTCAGAGTTGTGAAGGGCATCCCAAGTTCTCCTCCTCCAACTCAAATCTCTTCTCTTGCATTACCGATTATCTACTATGATCCCCCCCCCTTCCCCATCCCTCCCCCTACCCCCCCTCAAACTTCTCATCTGTACTTTCGCAAAGAGAGAAAAAATCTTTTCTCTTAAATTTTCCTGTTTCCTCTGTCAGGTGTGTCCTGACACCTGACCATCTTTGTCAGGTGCTCCTCAGAGAATTTTGTTTGATGACCACTCTCCTGGGGACCAGAAGTGGAAGACCAGTTTGCCTGCAACAGGAACCATCTCCCTGCGTATCGCATTAAAACAATTCATGCAGCTATAGTAATCTTTCCATGCTAGAAGGCAGGAAGTTCTCCCATCATCTTTTGTGGTTTCAGAGGAAAGAAAAACACACCACGTGTGACAGTCATACATTGTGAACACCTAACAGACACAGTCCACAGCAGGACAGAAACATCAAATCATCCCAACTCATCATCAAAACAGCTTGCATTTGTGACTGGCTTTTCATCCCAAAAGGGGGATTCTCCTGCCATCAGTCACGTGCTCTTAAACACTCACACCACCAGAGCAACGCGCAGACTCCCTGGGTGTGTGGCTGAGACCAGGGGTAAAGCGGACCACTGCAGATCAATGAGGCCAATCGTAAGGTCCACAGACCCTTGCACAAGTTGCTTCCAGTCAGCAGAAAACTACCTGTTCCTCCTCAACCTCAGAAACTCTGCTTGCAGATGTTAGAAGGAACCAACAAATGCAGCCTTCTGGCCTCTGCCCCAACAAGAGTCCATCTCCAAGCTCTGGAGACGGACAACCACCTAGAATGGAAAGCTCCTGGAAAGAGTGGGTGCACAGGACAGCAAGAGAGCGAGCACAAATGGTGTGTGAGCGTGCGTGAGTGAAGGCTGTGCGTGAGTGTAAGCCTTTGCCAGTCCTTCCTTTCCCACAGCATCCCTCCCGGCACGGTGCTAAGGAGCCTCTGGGACCCTGAGCCACAGCTGCACAAGTCTGGTGGTGCCCTGGGGCAACAGGCTTCGTAGGCCTGCAGCCCAACAAGGGGCGAGAGCATCTTCTCTGGCTGAAGCGGCCAGCCAGCAGCTAACTCAGCTATCAGCAAAGTCCCTCAGGACAACTTCACTGCCTTCCTGACAAAACAGTCACTGCTGTATTTGCATCTTACTTTTGACAAGAACTTTCCTGCCTATAGGTGAGGCTGTACTATCAGAGTGCATCTTTCCTCCATACAAACCCCCTTTTGAGCAAATGATTCCTTCAGAAGGATTTACACTCCAGCTGAAGTGTGTCAAATCTGTGGCTAGTAATGAGCACATGAAAATATTTTTTCAGTATTTACATATGAAAGATATCAAATAGGATCACTGTAAGATTACTTCTTCAGTGTCGCCTTCTAAAGATGTGGTGGTTTTACTCAGGTGGGCAGCCGAGTTCCACCCGATCCTTTTCCAGAGGAAGATACATAACTGCCTCTAGAGAAGGACTAGCTCACTAAACGGGTTGGCCTACTAGAGAGTCCTTCAAAAGTTTGGTTGGCCAAGGAGCTGTAGCCTGAAAGTCAGAAGTCTGCTCCATACTACGGGAAGAGAGAACGCCCCCAAGGGTAAATTACCCAACATTTTGGTATTTCTCTTAGCTACCAGAAAAGAAACAAACACACCCCAAAACCACCAACATGCGTACGTGAAAGAAAACCAAGCACGGCATGCTAGAGCTGGTCAAACAATTCTGCCAGTTAGCTCTAAGAGAGAATTTGAAGTTAGCTGTGTAGCGGAGAATAAAAACGAAAAACCAGTGCTCTCTGTGTTTGAGGGCTTTTATTATCTACCACAACGGTCTGCCCAAGAACTTGTCCCTCAGGACACCAAGTTCTTTCTGGGAGAGGTTGTGCACCAACAACAGATTCTGTCCCGGGGAGTCTCTGCTCGGAATTTTGGGGTAAGGAAAGCCAGGAGGCTGGCTTGGTTGCCTTGGTTTCCGTATGCCCACGCGTGGAGACGGTAACCTGGACACTGTGGACTGATTGTGTGCTCACCGTGAAGACACGCAGGTTAAAAGGCGGCGCCTCTTCCTGCGGCCATCACTTCTTGGAAGTGAGATTGTGACGGACGAGGTAGGACGAGGCTTTTCTCCAATGCATACTGTGAACTGTCGATCTAGCTTCACATTCGTTAGTCAAATGAGAGCGGTGAATAAGAGAATGTTTACATTTGCCTTCCTTTCAACAGGCACGCAATGTGTGCAGCAGAGTCACAGAAGGAAAATTCAACTGAGAAGAGCCAAGCGGTAAGATTAGCTCCTTACGAATACACAAGTTCATGCACTGTTTTGGACGAAGGTGGTCTAGCGCAAAGCCTGATACTGTTTGTGTGATAAGTGGGCGAGAGGGGGCAAATGAAAAAAAAAAAAAAAAAGAATGCTTCAGATACTTGTGGCTCTGCTTACTTGCAGAAGAAAAACTGCAAGCTCTTCCAGTGACAGTGTCAGAAGCGTGCAGCTAGCTCTCACGTGCACTTTCAGGGAGTCTTTAGTGGAGAAGAGATCCTCTAGTACCGTGGCCAGTGAATATTAGTCACCAGACAGAGGGAAGAACTGAAGCAGCTTCTGGTTCTCCCTCACGCATCCCTCTGCCTTCTTGCCCAGCATGGCCATCGAGCAAAAAGCAGCCAAGCCCTTAGTTTGTGCCTTCCTCCGGCACGTTTTAAGCATGATAACTTTAGAAGTGGCCAGCAAAAGTTAGGAAGTACAGTCGGCAAAGGCGGTGTGAAATGCTAAAGGTCATTGAAGCCCAGCTCCATACCTCTTTGGGTTTTCGTATTCCCCCAATTTTCTTCCTGCATTTTCATAAAGGCTAAGAAGGTTCTGCGAAGCCTGGGAAACAATTCAAGGCCCTGACAGTGTCAGACGTGCAGTCTTCACCAAGTATTTGACTTAAGAATGAATTGCCCTCAGCATTCTGTAGTGATTTAAGCGGCCATGAGCAGCTGGCAAAAGTGACTTAAAGTCAGGTTGAGGCCTAAAGTCAAATTCTTTGCTGACAAGTGCACATGCCCCAAGGGAATTTCCTTCATGAGTACCCTTGGGTTGCAGAAACCTAGCGCTTCTCCAGTGCTTCTTCTTCCCCCGTGAAATACTGCAGACCACTCAAACCCTGGTTAAAGATTTGTCCCAAAACAAAGAGAGCAAAAGTAAAGTGCCCACAAGCGAACAACGCAGACGGAAGCTCAGTCTGAAATACAAGCTATGTCATGAGGTACCCGTTGCATTGGCAGGGCGCGATGGAGCTGCCCGACTTGACCGTGCAGAAGAGCTCTGTGAAGCTCCTCACGAAGAGATGGGAGTCCGCCAGTGCTCTGGCACCCAGCCCGGCCTTCCAACGCCTGCCAGCCCCACGGTCCCTGGCACCAGAGCAAGCCAGCCCAGGCAGCACCGTGGACGAAGCTGCGGCAGACAGCGGGAGGGCGGACGTCACCCTGGGTGGCCCTCGCCGGACTGAGACCTTCCCCATCTCTGTCAAGGAGCTGCAGAGCCACTTTGAGACCCTGGGTGGCAGGAAGGTGAGTGCACGCAGGTTCCGCAGCTGAAAAGGATTCCCGCGCTCTCACTGAGGACTCGGAGAACACTACTGCCAGAACAGCACCCCCTTCCAATCTGCTGCCTCTTCATATCCTTTCTGCCCCCTGAAAGCCCTACCTGGCTCCTCCCAGTAGCTTCTAACTCACATCCCCTCCATGTCTTCCAACAGGAAGCGGAAAGTGGCAAAAGCTCACTGCCACCAGCACTGGCCACTCAGCCTGGGAGCCAGACAGACATTTCTCTCATGGAAATGTCCAGCGTGAAACGGGGGAGGGCAATCTTTGAGAAGATGTCCTCAGGCAATGGACAGACCACCAACACTGAAGGTTAGCCTTACCACTTGGATCGGATTTCTCCCTTTAGTTCAATGCGCTCCGTCTCTGAGGTGGCAAGGGGCAAGCACACTCACCTCATCAGGGCAGCCCCCAGGCCGCCCAGGGAGAGAACGTGGTGTTCTTCTCAGTGCAAAACAAGCTTTCTAGCCTTCTCCATTTTGTCTGTTGCATTATGGAGCAGTGCCTGATGCCCATTAAATACTTGTTGAGCAAAACACAACAGAATGGTGTCTTATGTTTTGAGAAGATAACTTTTGATGAAGACAGCCCAAATTACAAATAGGATATCAAAACTATGGGCAGCATCCATCAATTACAAAAAAGTGGTATCTTCATTTTCTTCTTTGGTGAAGATAGTTTGGATTTAGCAGTGCGTTGCTTTGGTAACAATGCGTTAACTTTTATTAGTTAAAGGCATTCTGGTTTCCACAAATCAAATGCTCCGTACTTGATGTGCTCTAAAGTAAAAGTGCGACGACACAGTGGGTAAAATGTTGGCAATACTGTTTGTTTTGCTTACTGCTTTTCTTTCAAGCTTTGAAACACATGCACCCATCTCCCTCTCCCCAACTATGACGTCTCTTTGTGGTTGCAGTGGGTGGCTGCAAAGCTGTAGGAGGACTTCCAGAAGAGAGCCCTCCCAACACCGGCAATACACTGACGGAATTCCAGGAGAATGTCTCCTTGAAAGACAAAATGGCTCTGTATCAGGCTGCGGTGTCAAAGGCAGAGAACAGCAACCGCTTTGCCAATGTAAGATACCAATGTCTCAATATCTTCTTAATTCTACGTTTGCTTTGCCCAGGGACAGATCGTAACCATCTTTATTTCTACAAGCAAGCTATCAGGTGGATCATAGGGTGGATGAAAATTTAAATCCCAAATTAGGAAACCTATAGAGCAAACATAGTCATCCATCAGTCTCTCTCTCTACCAAAAGAGGTTTTTCACGCTAGATGCCTTTGGTCTTTTGGACAATCCCCGTTATTTCGTGGACGTGCTCTTCCTTTCAGTCCACCTTTGCCTGAACTTCATGTATGAGGATCATGGGTGAGAGAGAGATCAGCAACACGGTTATCCTGTGATGACAAAACAAGGCAGTTTCCTTACCACAACAACTATTCTCTATCGCCAAATAATAAAATCCTGTTCAGGAGCACAGTGACTTTAGAGCTCTTGCTGCTCGAACTGAAGAATTTGAAATTACCGCATGATAAAACAGCTCAGCTATGGGTGCTCAGGTAGCCCAGAAGCCACCTGAGGGAAGCAGCCACCAGCCACGCTCGCCTTCAGAGTCCAGGTGTTTTCAAACCACGCAATTCCTGCCCACTGGCTTCTTGATTTCCTAATTGCCCTTGTGTATTTGGAACAGATTCCTGCAGTTCTTTGGGCCAAGAAGGTTCCAATTCCCTCCTCCCAACACTGCCAGCAATGGTGCTGTTAGCTCTCTCTCCCCAAAAGGAAGAACTGGAGGAAGCCTGACCCAACGGAACTGTGTTGAGAACATATGAACTGCTTCATTTCCACCCTATAACACCTTGCCCTTACTTGTTGAAATGGATGGTATGTTCTTACTGCAAATGGAAAACACCTGGCCTTATTTGATCCCTCTAGACCTCAGAGGAAATCAAGTCCTGCACTGTGCCCGGGGGCCTGGCTGCAGTGAGGAAACACTTTGAGAATGGGCAGATGACCCCTTCAATGACCACCTTTGCTCACTCCCAGCACCAGCACAAAGCTGCAGAGGTAACAATGGCATTTTGAATACTAACAAATTAGGTTTCCCCCGTTAAAGAGCTCGAGAGGAAAATAACACTATTTGCTTGATTCCAGGATTCACCATTCCCGGTGTCCCTGGAAAAATTTGCACCCCATTTTCTTTTCAACTCGCCCTCCTCGAGCCTCACCTAACTTTAACGGTTCAAACTTCTCATCACATGGGTTCCTTGTGGTGCTCGTAATCCCCTAAATCATCACGGTACACTGCCATAAAGGAACCATTTGGGCTTAACATCTGTTAAAGTAGAACTGATTTGTGACAGCCCTTCACAGGCAGAAACACAAATCCAGATTACTGTTAATTACGTGATTCTTTGTATTTGTTTTCAGGAGACCTCAAGAACCACTCAGCTCCCACTATCAAGCAGCACCAGGGAAGCTGAGTGCAGTGCGACGAGCTCCAAAGAAGCCCCACTAGAAGCCTTTCCAAGCAAAGAGGTAAGTTTATCAATTAACAATTATACCATTTGGCAGGTATGTTTTTAAAACAGTGTCCTAGACAGGGTTGTTTGGATGTGGTAATGAATGGGGCTTCCCACTCAGACTTCTCTGTGATGTTTCAAAGACAGCAGCCGAAATATGGAGTATTCTTCCATGTTGCACTAAATCCCGCAGTAACGTGAAGGTTTTGTGCACAGGTTTCTCTCGGGGAGCAAGTGACTCCAGAGACAAACGGGGCTTCTACACTCACCCGGCATACTGATGAAGCAGGTAAGAAGTGGCTTGAGAGTAATGGCTCCCAAAGGAGCACGACAAACCAAGTTCTTGGCAACTGTCTTTACTGGCACAAACGTGGGGCTGCTTTTAGGATACAGATACAGGACATTGCTCCAAGTTGTTCAGTGCCTCCTTCCTCAGCTAAGCACATTCATTGGTCTCAGTGGGACCTAAGAAACAGCTTTCCGTGCTGGTACACAGAGAGGAGTTTGGCAGAAGGAGGTAGCTCCAAATTTGTGCTGAGCTGCTGGAAAAAGCGGGGCATTTTAAGAGATGTCTGAAGACACACGCAAACCCTTGCCCCTGTATAGCCGAAACTGTGGATGATAAAGGCTCAATTTATAGCCAGGCGGAACCGGCCTGGACACCATGAGCACGGTGTAGAGGCGCTGCTTCTGCGGTCTAGTCCTGGTATTAGAATTCACGCGTTCGGTTAACACAAAGACCTCAGTCCTGTGCGAGCCCTGACATTCAGGCAATTCAGGTACGGCAAAACAGCAGGCCATAGATAACGTGTCCCTCAACACTTCTTCCATCCATTTCTTATGTATTTCTTCTCTTCATATTGTCCGTTGTTCATTTACTTTTTTTTTTTTTTTAATAATAATAGTAATTATTATTCTTTCCATTGCAGTAAGCAATGCAGCTATGGACGTGGAGGTCCCAAAGACTTCCACAGAGGTGTGTGACCATCAGACGGAAAGGACAGCAGAGGAAAACGCTGTTCCCATAGACAGAGAGACTGCAACATCTGTACCAGATGGCAAGGTCTGTGCCTTTATAGTAAGAGTAGACATCAGTCTGTCAAATACAGTCTGAATTTCTATTTTTACCATGTAGTTGCAACTGAAAATGCAACCTGTGAAAGCAGTAGGAATATACGGAGCTTAGCAATGACGGGCACACAAGGTGGTATTTAGTACAACCTGTAATTCAGCAAGTACTTCTATTACATGACAAACACAACTGAAAGTTGAACTCCAACGCTTCTGCTTTTCCTTTCCTTCTCTGATGAAGGCAGCCTCTTCTTTCCCTGCTTTCAGTCTCTAAAAGGCTATGTTTTCTGCCACCAGTTCCTCAGATGCACAGAAACTCTCAACTTGATGAAAAACGAAGACAAGCGTCAAAATGTCGAGGGCTGTCCGGACCAGACAATTCCACTGGCACTGCCGAGCGAAGCGCTGCACCAGCCCAAAAGCACCATGCCGTCTGCTCTTGCCAGAATGAGAGCCATGAATGCGATCATCAAGAGCCATGCACATTCTGTAAGACGGCCACGTCACCAAGGAGCTGCTGGGCTGCCAGTTCAAAGTGTCTGTGAGCAAGAAATCCCAAAGGTTCACAAAGGCGACATCTGTTCAGAGGAGCAGCTCCCTAAGCCTGGGGAGCCGCAGATGAGGGAGCCACTGAGACAACCCAAAAGCAGAAGCACTCGTGCGGCTTCCAGAATTAAGGCCATCAACGACATCCACAGGAACCTACACCATTCTCAAAGGCGTCCAAACCAGGAAGGGGCTGCTTTTCTGGTGGAGGATGCGCAAGGGTTCAAAACAACAGAATCCGGCCTGAAGAACGAAGACGCAAGCGTCACAGTCTCTGTGTTGTGCAGTAATGCACAACAAGTTGACAATAAAGAGATGAAGTGACTCAAAACTAACAGACTTGTCTGAACTTTTGCTGCCTGTCTCAACAGGTTGGAGCATCAGGCGGGGAGAAACTTCATGAAATATAACGAGGGCACGTGTAGAGCCCTGCATCGGGGCAAGAACAACCCCAGACACCAGGATAAGTTGGGGACTGCCCTGCTGGAGAGCAGCAAAGGGGGAAGGGACGTGGGTGTCCTGGCGGAGAGCTGGCTGACCATGAGCCAGCACTGTGCCCTTGTGGCCAAGAAGGCCAATGGCATCCTGGGGTGTATTAGCAGGGCTGTGGTTAGTAGGTCGAGAGAGGTTCTCCTCCCCCTCTACTCTGCCCTAGTGAGACCACATCTGCAATATTGCGTCCAGTTCTGGGCCCCCCAGTTCCAGAAGGACAGGGAACTGCTTGAGAGAGTCCAGCACAGAGCCACAAGGGTGATAAAGGGAGTGGAGCGTCTCCCTTTTGAGGAAAGGCTGAGGGAGCTGGGTCTCTTTAGTTGGAGAAGAGGAGACTGAGGGGTGACCTTCTTAATGTTTATAAATATGTAAAGGGAGAGTGTCAGGAGGACGGAGCCAGGCTCTTCTCAGCGACATCTAACAGTAGGACAGGGGGCACTGGGTGCGTGCTGGAACATAGGAGGTTCCACTTAAATGTGAGACAAAACTTTTTTATGGTGATGGTGACAGAACACCGGAACAGGCTGCACAGGGGGGATGTGGAGTTTCCTTCTCCAGAGGCATTCCAAAGCTGCCTGGACGCGTTCCTGTGTGACCTGATCTAGCTGCTCCTGCTCCGGCAGGGGCATTGGACCAGACGATCTTTCAAGGTCCCTTCCAATCCCTAACATTCAGTGATTCGGTGATTCTGTGATTCGTAGGCATCTCAGCAGTCTTCTACCATCTTTCTTTGGCAAAGGCATGTCTGGAAAGAAAAACTGTAAAAATCACAGTCAGGAGAAGAGCTCTGGATCTCCAAAGTACCAATCTGCAGGTCTGATATACAGGCTGCCATTATGTCAGGATAACAACAACCTGCTGCCCTGGAAGATTAATCTTACTTTGAAATCAGTGGGCACTGCAATACTATGCTCCTCAGAAAATCAGGACAATTATTGCCAGGTTTTGTGATTACCACTCGTTAAAATGAGGGGATACTGGATTAGGTCACCCAGGGCGTCTCTCAGGCTGAAATTTGTCATGTCAGAGCAAGAACAGGTCACACTTAGTGAAGCCGTGTAGTTCTGGGAACAAAACGTCCCTTCCTGCAATCGGCAGCTCGATTCTTTCTAGTCTTGGCTTTAGAGCACTATGCGGAGTTTATTACAATCTCCTGGAATCGGGAAGGCTCACCCTGAGCACTCTCTGGTGCACAAGTATCCAGGAAAGCCCTGCTGGGGCTCTTGTAGCCGCTTGCCTCAAGGCATTTTCCTAATCAAATTCCTACTCCTACCATGCCAGACCAGATATTCTTTCGTGCCCCCTGGCAAAGCTAATGGGCTCTGGGCTGGCTGCATTAGACCTTCTGCCTCAGCACCAGCAATGAGCCTGAGGCTACCAGGTAGCCGAAGCACATCCTCTCCAAGCAGCCCCATTCTGGAAGCATTATAGATTTGCAGTTCCCCTCCTTAGGTATATATGCAACAAGCAAAGCATCATTAGAAGCACAGCGTTTATGAGGGTTCTGAAAAATCACTTTTTTTACTCCTTAGCTAGGGCAAAGACTCCACAGATATGAGAAAAACGGTCAAATCTTTTCTAGCATTTCCCAGTTCATTATTCTTACTACTGTAGTCTTCTTCAGGCTTCACTTCAGAGTTGTGAAGGGCATCCCAAGTTCTCCTCCTCCAACTCAAATCTCTTCTCTTGCATTACCGATTATCTACTATGATCCCCCCCCCTTCCCCATCCCTCCCCCTACCCCCCCTCAAACTTCTCATCTGTACTTTCGCAAAGAGAGAAAAAATCTTTTCTCTTAAATTTTCCTGTTTCCTCTGTCAGGTGTGTCCTGACACCTGACCATCTTTGTCAGGTGCTCCTCAGAGAATTTTGTTTGATGACCACTCTCCTGGGGACCAGAAGTGGAAGACCAGTTTGCCTGCAACAGGAACCATCTCCCTGCGTATCGCATTAAAACAATTCATGCAGCTATAGTAATCTTTCCATGCTAGAAGGCAGGAAGTTCTCCCATCATCTTTTGTGGTTTCAGAGGAAAGAAAAACACACCACGTGTGACAGTCATACATTGTGAACACCTAACAGACACAGTCCACAGCAGGACAGAAACATCAAATCATCCCAACTCATCATCAAAACAGCTTGCATTTGTGACTGGCTTTTCATCCCAAAAGGGGGATTCTCCTGCCATCAGTCACGTGCTCTTAAACACTCACACCACCAGAGCAACGCGCAGACTCCCTGGGTGTGTGGCTGAGACCAGGGGTAAAGCGGACCACTGCAGATCAATGAGGCCAATCGTAAGGTCCACAGACCCTTGCACAAGTTGCTTCCAGTCAGCAGAAAACTACCTGTTCCTCCTCAACCTCAGAAACTCTGCTTGCAGATGTTAGAAGGAACCAACAAATGCAGCCTTCTGGCCTCTGCCCCAACAAGAGTCCATCTCCAAGCTCTGGAGACGGACAACCACCTAGAATGGAAAGCTCCTGGAAAGAGTGGGTGCACAGGACAGCAAGAGAGCGAGCACAAATGGTGTGTGAGCGTGCGTGAGTGAAGGCTGTGCGTGAGTGTAAGCCTTTGCCAGTCCTTCCTTTCCCACAGCATCCCTACCGGCACGGTGCTAAGGAGCCTCTGGGACCCTGAGCCACAGCTGCACAAGTCTGGTGGTGCCCTGGGGCAACAGGCTTCGTAGGCCTGCAGCCCAACAAGGGGCGAGAGCATCTTCTCTGGCTGAAGCGGCCAGCCAGCAGCTAACTCAGCTATCAGCAAAGTCCCTCAGGACAACTTCACTGCCTTCCTGACAAAACAGTCACTGCTGTATTTGCATCTTACTTTTGACAAGAACTTTCCTGCCTATAGGTGAGGCTGTACTATCAGAGTGCATCTTTCCTCCATACAAACCCCCTTTTGAGCAAATGATTCCTTCAGAAGGATTTACACTCCAGCTGAAGTGTGTCAAATCTGTGGCTAGTAATGAGCACATGAAAATATTTTTTCAGTATTTACATATGAAAGATATCAAATAGGATCACTGTAAGATTACTTCTTCAGTGTCGCCTTCTAAAGATGTGGTGGTTTTACTCAGGTGGGCAGCCGAGTTCCACCCGATCCTTTTCCAGAGGAAGATACATAACTGCCTCTAGAGAAGGACTAGCTCACTAAACGGGTTGGCCTACTAGAGAGTCCTTCAAAAGTTTGGTTGGCCAAGGAGCTGTAGCCTGAAAGTCAGAAGTCTGCTCCATACTACGGGAAGAGAGAACGCCCCCAAGGGTAAATTACCCAACATTTTGGTATTTCTCTTAGCTACCAGAAAAGAAACAAACACACCCCAAAACCACCAACATGCGTACGTGAAAGAAAACCAAGCACGGCATGCTAGAGCTGGTCAAACAATTCTGCCAGTTAGCTCTAAGAGAGAATTTGAAGTTAGCTGTGTAGCGGAGAATAAAAACGAAAAACCAGTGCTCTCTGTGTTTGAGGGCTTTTACTATCTACCACAACGGTCTGCCCAAGAACTTGTCCCTCAGGACACCAAGTTCTTTCTGGGAGAGGTTGTGCACCAACAACAGATTCTGTCCCGGGGAGTCTCTGCTCGGAATTTTGGGGTAAGGAAAGCCAGGAGGCTGGCTTGGTTGCCTTGGTTTCCGTATGCCCACGCGTGGAGACGGTAACCTGGACACTGTGGACTGATTGTGTGCTCACCGTGAAGACACGCAGGTTAAAAGGCGGCGCCTCTTCCTGCGGCCATCACTTCTTGGAAGTGAGATTGTGACGGACGAGGTAGGACGAGGCTTTTCTCCAATGCATACTGTGAACTGTCGATCTAGCTTCACATTCGTTAGTCAAATGAGAGCGGTGAATAAGAGAATGTTTACATTTGCCTTCCTTTCAACAGGCACGCAATGTGTGCAGCAGAGTCACAGAAGGAAAATTCAACTGAGAAGAGCCAAGCGGTAAGATTAGCTCCTTACGAATACACAAGTTCATGCACTGTTTTGGACGAAGGTGGTCTAGCGCAAAGCCTGATACTGTTTGTGTGATAAGTGGGCGAGAGGGGGCAAATGAAAAAAAAAAAAAAAAAGAATGCTTCAGATACTTGTGGCTCTGCTTACTTGCAGAAGAAAAACTGCAAGCTCTTCCAGTGACAGTGTCAGAAGCGTGCAGCTAGCTCTCACGTGCACTTTCAGGGAGTCTTTAGTGGAGAAGAGATCCTCTAGTACCGTGGCCAGTGAATATTAGTCACCAGACAGAGGGAAGAACTGAAGCAGCTTCTGGTTCTCCCTCACGCATCCCTCTGCCTTCTTGCCCAGCATGGCCATCGAGCAAAAAGCAGCCAAGCCCTTAGTTTGTGCCTTCCTCCGGCACGTTTTAAGCATGATAACTTTAGAAGTGGCCAGCAAAAGTTAGGAAGTACAGTCGGCAAAGGCGGTGTGAAATGCTACAGGTCATTGAAGCCCAGCTCCATACCTCTTTGGGTTTTCGTATTCCCCCAATTTTCTTCCTGCATTTTCATAAAGGCTAAGAAGGTTCTGCGAAGCCTGGGAAACAATTCAAGGCCCTGACAGTGTCAGACGTGCAGTCTTCACCAAGTATTTGACTTAAGAATGAATTGCCCTCAGCATTCTGTAGTGATTTAAGCGGCCATGAGCAGCTGGCAAAAGTGACTTAAAGTCAGGTTGAGGCCTAAAGTCAAATTCTTTGCTGACAAGTGCACATGCCCCAAGGGAATTTCCTTCATGAGTACCCTTGGGTTGCAGAAACCTAGCGCTTCTCCAGTGCTTCTTCTTCCCCCGTGAAATACTGCAGACCACTCAAACCCTGGTTAAAGATTTGTCCCAAAACAAAGAGAGCAAAAGTAAAGTGCCCACAAGCGAACAACGCAGACGGAAGCTCAGTCTGAAATACAAGCTATGTCATGAGGTACCCGTTGCATTGGCAGGGCGCGATGGAGCTGCCCGACTTGACCGTGCAGAAGAGCTCTGTGAAGCTCCTCACGAAGAGATGGGAGTCCGCCAGTGCTCTGGCACCCAGCCCGGCCTTCCAACGCCTGCCAGCCCCACGGTCCCTGGCACCAGAGCAAGCCAGCCCAGGCAGCACCGTGGACGAAGCTGCGGCAGACAGCGGGAGGGCGGACGTCACCCTGGGTGGCCCTCGCCGGACTGAGACCTTCCCCATCTCTGTCAAGGAGCTGCAGAGCCACTTTGAGACCCTGGGTGGCAGGAAGGTGAGTGCACGCAGGTTCCGCAGCTGAAAAGGATTCCCGCGCTCTCACTGAGGACTCGGAGAACACTACTGCCAGAACAGCACCCCCTTCCAATCTGCTGCCTCTTCATATCCTTTCTGCCCCCTGAAAGCCCTACCTGGCTCCTCCCAGTAGCTTCTAACTCACATCCCCTCCATGTCTTCCAACAGGAAGCGGAAAGTGGCAAAAGCTCACTGCCACCAGCACTGGCCACTCAGCCTGGGAGCCAGACAGACATTTCTCTCATGGAAATGTCCAGCGTGAAACGGGGGAGGGCAATCTTTGAGAAGATGTCCTCAGGCAATGGACAGACCACCAACACTGAAGGTTAGCCTTACCACTTGGATCGGATTTCTCCCTTTAGTTCAATGCGCTCCGTCTCTGAGGTGGCAAGGGGCAAGCACACTCACCTCATCAGGGCAGCCCCCAGGCCGCCCAGGGAGAGAACGTGGTGTTCTTCTCAGTGCAAAACAAGCTTTCTAGCCTTCTCCATTTTGTCTGTTGCATTATGGAGCAGTGCCTGATGCCCATTAAATACTTGTTGAGCAAAACACAACAGAATGGTGTCTTATGTTTTGAGAAGATAACTTTTGATGAAGACAGCCCAAATTACAAATAGGATATCAAAACTATGGGCAGCATCCATCAATTACAAAAAAGTGGTATCTTCATTTTCTTCTTTGGTGAAGATAGTTTGGATTTAGCAGTGCGTTGCTTTGGTAACAATGCGTTAACTTTTATTAGTTAAAGGCATTCTGGTTTCCACAAATCAAATGCTCCGTACTTGATGTGCTCTAAAGTAAAAGTGCGACGACACAGTGGGTAAAATGTTGGCAATACTGTTTGTTTTGCTTACTGCTTTTCTTTCAAGCTTTGAAACACATGCACCCATCTCCCTCTCCCCAACTATGACGTCTCTTTGTGGTTGCAGTGGGTGGCTGCAAAGCTGTAGGAGGACTTCCAGAAGAGAGCCCTCCCAACACCGGCAATACACTGACGGAATTCCAGGAGAATGTCTCCTTGAAAGACAAAATGGCTCTGTATCAGGCTGCGGTGTCAAAGGCAGAGAACAGCAACCGCTTTGCCAATGTAAGATACCAATGTCTCAATATCTTCTTAATTCTACGTTTGCTTTGCCCAGGGACAGATCGTAACCATCTTTATTTCTACAAGCAAGCTATCAGGTGGATCATAGGGTGGATGAAAATTTAAATCCCAAATTAGGAAACCTATAGAGCAAACATAGTCATCCATCAGTCTCTCTCTCTACCAAAAGAGGTTTTTCACGCTAGATGCCTTTGGTCTTTTGGACAATCCCCGTTATTTCGTGGACGTGCTCTTCCTTTCAGTCCACCTTTGCCTGAACTTCATGTATGAGGATCATGGGTGAGAGAGAGATCAGCAACACGGTTATCCTGTGATGACAAAACAAGGCAGTTTCCTTACCACAACAACTATTCTCTATCGCCAAATAATAAAATCCTGTTCAGGAGCACAGTGACTTTAGAGCTCTTGCTGCTCGAACTGAAGAATTTGAAATTACCGCATGATAAAACAGCTCAGCTATGGGTGCTCAGGTAGCCCAGAAGCCACCTGAGGGAAGCAGCCACCAGCCACGCTCGCCTTCAGAGTCCAGGTGTTTTCAAACCACGCAATTCCTGCCCACTGGCTTCTTGATTTCCTAATTGCCCTTGTGTATTTGGAACAGATTCCTGCAGTTCTTTGGGCCAAGAAGGTTCCAATTCCCTCCTCCCAACACTGCCAGCAATGGTGCTGTTAGCTCTCTCTCCCCAAAAGGAAGAACTGGAGGAAGCCTGACCCAACGGAACTGTGTTGAGAACATATGAACTGCTTCATTTCCACCCTATAACACCTTGCCCTTACTTGTTGAAATGGATGGTATGTTCTTACTGCAAATGGAAAACACCTGGCCTTATTTGATCCCTCTAGACCTCAGAGGAAATCAAGTCCTGCACTGTGCCCGGGGGCCTGGCTGCAGTGAGGAAACACTTTGAGAATGGGCAGATGACCCCTTCAATGACCACCTTTGCTCACTCCCAGCACCAGCACAAAGCTGCAGAGGTAACAATGGCATTTTGAATACTAACAAATTAGGTTTCCCCCGTTAAAGAGCTCGAGAGGAAAATAACACTATTTGCTTGATTCCAGGATTCACCATTCCCGGTGTCCCTGGAAAAATTTGCACCCCATTTTCTTTTCAACTCGCCCTCCTCGAGCCTCACCTAACTTTAACGGTTCAAACTTCTCATCACATGGGTTCCTTGTGGTGCTCGTAATCCCCTAAATCATCACGGTACACTGCCATAAAGGAACCATTTGGGCTTAACATCTGTTAAAGTAGAACTGATTTGTGACAGCCCTTCACAGGCAGAAACACAAATCCAGATTACTGTTAATTACGTGATTCTTTGTATTTGTTTTCAGGAGACCTCAAGAACCACTCAGCTCCCACTATCAAGCAGCACCAGGGAAGCTGAGTGCAGTGCGACGAGCTCCAAAGAAGCCCCACTAGAAGCCTTTCCAAGCAAAGAGGTAAGTTTATCAATTAACAATTATACCATTTGGCAGGTATGTTTTTAAAACAGTGTCCTAGACAGGGTTGTTTGGATGTGGTAATGAATGGGGCTTCCCACTCAGACTTCTCTGTGATGTTTCAAAGACAGCAGCCGAAATATGGAGTATTCTTCCATGTTGCACTAAATCCCGCAGTAACGTGAAGGTTTTGTGCACAGGTTTCTCTCGGGGAGCAAGTGACTCCAGAGACAAACGGGGCTTCTACACTCACCCGGCATACTGATGAAGCAGGTAAGAAGTGGCTTGAGAGTAACGGCTCCCAAAGGAGCACGACAAACCAAGTTCTTGGCAACTGTCTTTACTGGCACAAACGTGGGGCTGCTTTTAGGATACAGATACAGGACATTGCTCCAAGTTGTTCAGTGCCTCCTTCCTCAGCTAAGCACATTCATTGGTCTCAGTGGGACCTAAGAAACAGCTTTCCGTGCTGGTACACAGAGAGGAGTTTGGCAGAAGGAGGTCGCTCCAAATTTGTGCTGAGCTGCTGGAAAAAGCGGGGCATTTTAAGAGATGTCTGAAGACACACGCAAACCCTTGCCCCTGTATAGCCGAAACTGTGGATGATAAAGGCTCAATTTATAGCCAGGCGGAACCGGCCTGGACACCATGAGCACGGTGTAGAGGCGCTGCTTCTGCGGTCTAGTCCTGGTATTAGAATTCACGCGCTCGGTTAACACAAAGACCTCAGTCCTGTGCGAGCCCTGACATTCAGGCAATTCAGGTACGGCAAAACAGCAGGCCATAGATAACGTGTCCCTCAACACTTCTTCCATCCATTTCCTACATATTTCTTCTCTTCATATTGTCCGTTGTTCATTTACTTTTTTTTTTTTAATAATAATAGTAATTATTATTCTTTCCATTGCAGTAAGCAATGCAGCTATGGACGTGGAGGTCCCAAAGACTTCCACAGAGGTGTGTGACCATCAGACGGAAAGGACAGCAGAGGAAAACGCTGTTCCCATAGACAGAGAGACTGCAACATCTGTACCAGATGGCAAGGTCTGTGCCTTTATAGTAAGAGTAGACATCAGTCTGTCAAATACAGTCTGAATTTCTATTTTTACCATGTAGTTGCAACTGAAAATGCAACCTGTGAAAGCAGTAGGAATATACGGAGCTTAGCAATGACGGGCACACAAGGTGGTATTTAGTACAACCTGTAATTCAGCAAGTACTTCTATTACATGACAAACACAACTGAAAGTTGAACTCCAACGCTTCTGCTTTTCCTTTCCTTCTCTGATGAAGGCAGCCTCTTCTTTCCCTGCTTTCAGTCTCTAAAAGGCTATGTTTTCTGCCACCAGTTCCTCAGATGCACAGAAACTCTCAACTTGATGAAAAACGAAGACAAGCGTCAAAATGTCGAGGGCTGTCCGGACCAGACAATTCCACTGGCACTGCCGAGCGAAGCGCTGCACCAGCCCAAAAGCACCATGCCGTCTGCTCTTGCCAGAATGAGAGCCATGAATGCGATCATCAAGAGCCATGCACATTCTGTAAGACGGCCACGTCACCAAGGAGCTGCTGGGCTGCCAGTTCAAAGTGTCTGTGAGCAAGAAATCCCAAAGGTTCACAAAGGCGACATCTGTTCAGAGGAGCAGCTCCCTAAGCCTGGGGAGCCGCAGATGAGGGAGCCACTGAGACAACCCAAAAGCAGAAGCACTCGTGCGGCTTCCAGAATTAAGGCCATCAACGACATCCACAGGAACCTACACCATTCTCAAAGGCGTCCAAACCAGGAAGGGGCTGCTTTTCTGGTGGAGGATGCGCAAGGGTTCAAAACAACAGAATCCGGCCTGAAGAACGAAGACGCAAGCGTCACAGTCTCTGTGTTGTGCAGTAATGCACAACAAGTTGACAATAAAGAGATGAAGTGACTCAAAACTAACAGACTTGTCTGAACTTTTGCTGCCTGTCTCAACAGGTTGGAGCATCAGGCGGGGAGAAACTTCATGAAATATAACGAGGGCAAGTGTAGAGCCCTGCATCGGGGCAAGAACAACCCCAGACACCAGGATAAGTTGGGGACTGCCCTGCTGGAGAGCAGCAAAGGGGGAAGGGACGTGGGTGTCCTGGCGGAGAGCTGGCTGACCATGAGCCAGCACTGTGCCCTTGTGGCCAAGAAGGCCAATGGCATCCTGGGGTGTATTAGCAGGGCTGTGGTTAGTAGGTCGAGAGAGGTTCTCCTCCCCCTCTACTCTGCCCTAGTGAGACCACATCTGCAATATTGCGTCCAGTTCTGGGCCCCCCAGTTCCAGAAGGACAGGGAACTGCTTGAGAGAGTCCAGCACAGAGCCACAAGGGTGATAAAGGGAGTGGAGCGTCTCCCTTTTGAGGAAAGGCTGAGGGAGCTGGGTCTCTTTAGTTGGAGAAGAGGAGACTGAGGGGTGACCTTCTTAATGTTTATAAATATGTAAAGGGAGAGTGTCAGGAGGACGGAGCCAGGCTCTTCTCAGCGACATCTAACAGTAGGACAGGGGGCACTGGGTGCGTGCTGGAACATAGGAGGTTCCACTTAAATGTGAGACAAAACTTTTTTATGGTGATGGTGACAGAACACCGGAACAGGCTGCACAGGGGGGATGTGGAGTTTCCTTCTCCAGAGGCATTCCAAAGCTGCCTGGACGCGTTCCTGTGTGACCTGATCTAGCTGCTCCTGCTCCGGCAGGGGCATTGGACCAGACGATCTTTCAAGGTCCCTTCCAATCCCTAACATTCAGTGATTCGGTGATTCTGTGATTCGTAGGCATCTCAGCAGTCTTCTACCATCTTTCTTTGGCAAAGGCATGTCTGGAAAGAAAAACTGTAAAAATCACAGTCAGGAGAAGAGCTCTGGATCTCCAAAGTACCAATCTGCAGGTCTGATATACAGGCTGCCATTATGTCAGGATAACAACAACCTGCTGCCCTGGAAGATTAATCTTACTTTGAAATCAGTGGGCACTGCAATACTATGCTCCTCAGAAAATCAGGACAATTATTGCCAGGTTTTGTGATTACCACTCGTTAAAATGAGGGGATACTGGATTAGGTCACCCAGGGCGTCTCTCAGGCTGAAATTTGTCATGTCAGAGCAAGAACAGGTCACACTTAGTGAAGCCGTGTAGTTCTGGGAACAAAACGTCCCTTCCTGCAATCGGCAGCTCGATTCTTTCTAGTCTTGGCTTTAGAGCACTATGCGGAGTTTATTACAATCTCCTGGAATCGGGAAGGCTCACCCTGAGCACTCTCTGGTGCACAAGTATCCAGGAAAGCCCTGCTGGGGCTCTTGTAGCCGCTTGCCTCAAGGCATTTTCCTAATCAAATTCCTACTCCTACCATGCCAGACCAGATATTCTTTCGTGCCCCCTGGCAAAGCTAATGGGCTCTGGGCTGGCTGCATTAGACCTTCTGCCTCAGCACCAGCAATGAGCCTGAGGCTACCAGGTAGCCGAAGCACATCCTCTCCAAGCAGCCCCATTCTGGAAGCATTATAGATTTGCAGTTCCCCTCCTTAGGTATATATGCAACAAGCAAAGCATCATTAGAAGCACAGCGTTTATGAGGGTTCTGAAAAATCACTTTTTTTACTCCTTAGCTAGGGCAAAGACTCCACAGATATGAGAAAAACGGTCAAATCTTTTCTAGCATTTCCCAGTTCATTATTCTTACTACTGTAGTCTTCTTCAGGCTTCACTTCAGAGTTGTGAAGGGCATCCCAAGTTCTCCTCCTCCAACTCAAATCTCTTCTCTTGCATTACCGATTATCTACTATGATCCCCCCCCCTTCCCCATCCCTCCCCCTACCCCCCCTCAAACTTCTCATCTGTACTTTCGCAAAGAGAGAAAAAATCTTTTCTCTTAAATTTTCCTGTTTCCTCTGTCAGGTGTGTCCTGACACCTGACCATCTTTGTCAGGTGCTCCTCAGAGAATTTTGTTTGATGACCACTCTCCTGGGGACCAGAAGTGGAAGACCAGTTTGCCTGCAACAGGAACCATCTCCCTGCGTATCGCATTAAAACAATTCATGCAGCTATAGTAATCTTTCCATGCTAGAAGGCAGGAAGTTCTCCCATCATCTTTTGCGGTTTCAGAGGAAAGAAAAACACACCACGTGTGACAGTCATACATTGTGAACACCTAACAGACACAGTCCACAGCAGGACAGAAACATCAAATCATCCCAACTCATCATCAAAACAGCTTGCATTTGTGACTGGCTTTTCATCCCAAAAGGGGGATTCTCCTGCCATCAGTCACGTGCTCTTAAGCACTCACACCACCAGAGCAACGCGCAGACTCCCTGGGTGTGTGGCTGAGACCAGGGGTAAAGGGGACCACTGCAGATCAATGAGGCCAATCGTAAGGTCCACAGACCCTTGCACAAGTTGCTTCCAGTCAGCAGAAAACTACCTGTTCCTCCTCAACCTCAGAAACTCTGCTTGCAGATGTTAGAAGGAACCAACAAATGCAGCCTTCTGGCCTCTGCCCCAACAAGAGTCCATCTCCAAGCTCTGGAGACGGACAACCACCTAGAATGGAAAGCTCCTGGAAAGAGTGGGTGCACAGGACAGCAAGAGAGCGAGCACAAATGGTGTGTGAGCGTGCGTGAGTGAAGGCTGTGCGTGAGTGTAAGCCTTTGCCAGTCCTTCCTTTCCCACAGCATCCCTCCCGGCACGGTGCTAAGGAGCCTCTGGGACCCTGAGCCACAGCTGCACAAGTCTGGTGGTGCCCTGGGGCAACAGGCTTCGTAGGCCTGCAGCCCAACAAGGGGCGAGAGCATCTTCTCTGGCTGAAGCGGCCAGCCAGCAGCTAACTCAGCTATCAGCAAAGTCCCTCAGGACAACTTCACTGCCTTCCTGACAAAACAGTCACTGCTGTATTTGCATCTTACTTTTGACAAGAACTTTCCTGCCTATAGGTGAGGCTGTACTATCAGAGTGCATCTTTCCTCCATACAAACCCCCTTTTGAGCAAATGATTCCTTCAGAAGGATTTACACTCCAGCTGAAGTGTGTCAAATCTGTGGCTAGTAATGAGCACATGAAAATATTTTTTCAGTATTTACATATGAAAGATATCAAATAGGATCACTGTAAGATTACTTCTTCAGTGTCGCCTTCTAAAGATGTGGTGGTTTTACTCAGGTGGGCAGCCGAGTTCCACCCGATCCTTTTCCAGAGGAAGATACATAACTGCCTCTAGAGAAGGACTAGCTCACTAAACGGGTTGGCCTACTAGAGAGTCCTTCAAAAGTTTGGTTGGCCAAGGAGCTGTAGCCTGAAAGTCAGAAGTCTGCTCCATACTACGGGAAGAGAGAACGCCCCCAAGGGTAAATTACCCAACATTTTGGTATTTCTCTTAGCTACCAGAAAAGAAACAAACACACCCCAAAACCACCAACATGCGTACGTGAAAGAAAACCAAGCACGGCATGCTAGAGCTGGTCAAACAATTCTGCCAGTTAGCTCTAAGAGAGAATTTGAAGTTAGCTGTGTAGCGGAGAATAAAAACGAAAAACCAGTGCTCTCTGTGTTTGAGGGCTTTTATTATCTACCACAACGGTCTGCCCAAGAACTTGTCCCTCAGGACACCAAGTTCTTTCTGGGAGAGGTTGTGCACCAACAACAGATTCTGTCCCGGGGAGTCTCTGCTCGGAATTTTGGGGTAAGGAAAGCCAGGAGGCTGGCTTGGTTGCCTTGGTTTCCGTATGCCCACGCGTGGAGACGGTAACCTGGACACTGTGGACTGATTGTGTGCTCACCGTGAAGACACGCAGGTTAAAAGGCGGCGCCTCTTCCTGCGGCCATCACTTCTTGGAAGTGAGATTGTGACGGACGAGGTAGGACGAGGCTTTTCTCCAATGCATACTGTGAACTGTCGATCTAGCTTCACATTCGTTAGTCAAATGAGAGCGGTGAATAAGAGAATGTTTACATTTGCCTTCCTTTCAACAGGCACGCAATGTGTGCAGCAGAGTCACAGAAGGAAAATTCAACTGAGAAGAGCCAAGCGGTAAGATTAGCTCCTTACGAATACACAAGTTCATGCACTGTTTTGGACGAAGGTGGTCTAGCGCAAAGCCTGATACTGTTTGTGTGATAAGTGGGCGAGAGGGGGCAAATGAAAAAAAAAAAAAAAAAAGAATGCTTCAGATACTTGTGGCTCTGCTTACTTGCAGAAGAAAAACTGCAAGCTCTTCCAGTGACAGTGTCAGAAGCGTGCAGCTAGCTCTCACGTGCACTTTCAGGGAGTCTTTAGTGGAGAAGAGATCCTCTAGTACCGTGGCCAGTGAATATTAGTCACCAGACAGAGGGAAGAACTGAAGCAGCTTCTGGTTCTCCCTCACGCATCCCTCTGCCTTCCTGCCCAGCATGGCCATCGAGCAAAAAGCAGCCAAGCCCTTAGTTTGTGCCTTCCTCCGGCACGTTTTAAGCATGATAACTTTAGAAGTGGCCAGCAAAAGTTAGGAAGTACAGTCGGCAAATGCGGTGCGAAATGCTAAAGGTCATTGAAGCCCAGCTCCATACCTCTTTGGGTTTTTGTATTCCCCCAATTTTCTTCCTGCATTTTCGTAAAGGCTAAGAAGGTTCTGCGAAGCCTGGGAAACAATTCAAGGCCCTGACAGTGTCAGACGTGCAGTCTTCACCAAGTATTTGACTTAAGAATGAATTGCCCTCAGCATTCTGTAGTGATTTAAGCGGCCATGAGCAGCTGGCAAAAGTGACTTAAAGTCAGGTTGAGGCCTAAAGTCAAATTCTTTGCTGACAAGTGCACATGCCCCAAGGGAATTTCCTTCATGAGTACCCTTGGGTTGCAGAAACCTAGCGCTTCTCCTGTGCTTCTTCTTCCCCCGTGAAATACTGCAGACCACTCAAACCCTGGTTAAAGATTTGTCCCAAAACAAAGAGAGCAAAAGTAAAGTGCCCACAAGCGAACAACGCAGACGGAAGCTCAGTCTGAAATACAAGCTATGTCATGAGGTACCCGTTGCATTGGCAGGGCGCGATGGAGCTGCCCGACTTGACCGTGCAGAAGAGCTCTGTGAAGCTCCTCACGAAGAGATGGGAGTCCGCCAGTGCTCTGGCACCCAGCCCGGCCTTCCAACGCCTGCCAGCCCCACGGTCCCTGGCACCAGAGCAAGCCAGCCCAGGCAGCACCGTGGATGAAGCTGCGGCAGACAGCGGGAGGGCGGACGTCACCCTGGGTGGCCCTCGCCGGACTGAGACCTTCCCCATCTCTGTCAAGGAGCTGCAGAGCCACTTTGAGACCCTGGGTGGCAGGAAGGTGAGTGCACGCAGGTTCCGCAGCTGAAAAGGATTCCCGCGCTCTCACTGAGGACTCGGAGAACACTACTGCCAGAACAGCACCCCCTTCCAATCTGCTGCCTCTTCATATCCTTTCTGCCCCCTGAAAGCCCTACCTGGCTCCTCCCAGTAGCTTCTAACTCACATCCCCTCCATGTCTTCCAACAGGAAGCGGAAAGTGGCAAAAGCTCACTGCCACCAGCACTGGCCACTCAGCCTGGGAGCCAGACAGACATTTCTCTCATGGAAATGTCCAGCGTGAAACGGGGGAGGGCATTCTTTGAGAAGATGTCCTCAGGCAATGGACAGACCACCAACACTGAAGGTTAGCCTTACCACTTGGATCGGATTTCTCCCTTTAGTTCAATGCGCTCCGTCTCTGAGGTGGCAAGGGGCAAGCACACTCACCTCATCAGGGCAGCCCCCAGGCCGCCCAGGGAGAGAACGTGGTGTTCTTCTCAGTGCAAAACAAGCTTTCTAGCCTTCTCCATTTTGTCTGTTGCATTATGGAGCAGTGCCTGATGCCCATTAAATACTTGTTGAGCAAAACACAACAGAATGGTGTCTTATGTTTTGAGAAGATAACTTTTGATGAAGACAGCCCAAATTACAAATAGGATATCAAAACTATGGGCAGCATCCATCAATTACAAAAAAGTGGTATCTTCATTTTCTTCTTTGGTGAAGATAGTTTGGATTTAGCAGTGCGTTGCTTTGGTAACAATGCGTTAACTTTTATTAGTTAAAGGCATTCTGGTTTCCACAAATCAAATGCTCCGTACTTGATGTGCTCTAAAGTAAAAGTGCGACGACACAGTGGGTAAAATGTTGGCAATACTGTTTGTTTTGCTTACTGCTTTTCTTTCAAGCTTTGAAACACATGCACCCATCTCCCTCTCCCCAACTATGACGTCTCTTTGTGGTTGCAGTGGGTGGCTGCAAAGCTGTAGGAGGACTTCCAGAAGAGAGCCCTCCCAACACCGGCAATACACTGACGGAATTCCAGGAGAATGTCTCCTTGAAAGACAAAATGGCTCTGTATCAGGCTGCGGTGTCAAAGGCAGAGAACAGCAACCGCTTTGCCAATGTAAGATACCAATGTCTCAATATCTTCTTAATTCTACGTTTGCTTTGCCCAGGGACAGATCGTAACCATCTTTATTTCTACAAGCAAGCTATCAGGTGGATCATAGGGTGGATGAAAATTTAAATCCCAAATTAGGAAACCTATAGAGCAAACATAGTCATCCATCAGTCTCTCTCTCTACCAAAAGAGGTTTTTCACGCTAGATGCCTTTGGTCTTTTGGACAATCCCCGTTATTTCGTGGACGTGCTCTTCCTTTCAGTCCACCTTTGCCTGAACTTCATGTATGAGGATCATGGGTGAGAGAGAGATCAGCAACACGGTTATCCTGTGATGACAAAACAAGGCAGTTTCCTTACCACAACAACTATTCTCTATCGCCAAATAATAAAATCCTGTTCAGGAGCACAGTGACTTTAGAGCTCTTGCTGCTCGAACTGAAGAATTTGAAATTACCGCATGATAAAACAGCTCAGCTATGGGTGCTCAGGTAGCCCAGAAGCCACCTGAGGGAAGCAGCCACCAGCCACGCTCGCCTTCAGAGTCCAGGTGTTTTCAAACCACGCAATTCCTGCCCACTGGCTTCTTGATTTCCTAATTGCCCTTGTGTATTTGGAACAGATTCCTGCAGTTCTTTGGGCCAAGAAGGTTCCAATTCCCTCCTCCCAACACTGCCAGCAATGGTGCTGTTAGCTCTCTCTCCCCAAAAGGAAGAACTGGAGGAAGCCTGACCCAACCGAACTGTGTTGAGAACATATGAACTGCTTCATTTCCACCCTATAACACCTTGCCCTTACTTGTTGAAATGGATGGTATGTTCTTACTGCAAATGGAAAACACCTGGCCTTATTTGATCCCTCTAGACCTCAGAGGAAATCAAGTCCTGCACTGTGCCCGGGGGCCTGGCTGCAGTGAGGAAACACTTTGAGAATGGGCAGATGACCCCTTCAATGACCACCTTTGCTCACTCCCAGCACCAGCACAAAGCTGCAGAGGTAACAATGGCATTTTGAATACTAACAAATTAGGTTTCCCCCGTTAAAGAGCTCGAGAGGAAAATAACACTATTTGCTTGATTCCAGGATTCACCATTCCCGGTGTCCCTGGAAAAATTTGCACCCCATTTTCTTTTCAACTCGCCCTCCTCGAGCCTCACCTAACTTTAACGGTTCAAACTTCTCATCACATGGGTTCCTTGTGGTGCTCGTAATCCCCTAAATCATCACGGTACACTGCCATAAAGGAACCATTTGGGCTTAACATCTGTTAAAGTAGAACTGATTTGTGACAGCCCTTCACAGGCAGAAACACAAATCCAGATTACTGTTAATTACGTGATTCTTTGTATTTGTTTTCAGGAGACCTCAAGAACCACTCAGCTCCCACTATCAAGCAGCACCAGGGAAGCTGAGTGCAGTGCGACGAGCTCCAAAGAAGCCCCACTAGAAGCCTTTCCAAGCAAAGAGGTAAGTTTATCAATTAACAATTATACCATTTGGCAGGTATGTTTTTAAAACAGTGTCCTAGACAGGGTTGTTTGGATGTGGTAATGAATGGGGCTTCCCACTCAGACTTCTCTGTGATGTTTCAAAGACAGCAGCCGAAATATGGAGTATTCTTCCATGTTGCACTAAATCCCGCAGTAACGTGAAGGTTTTGTGCACAGGTTTCTCTCGGGGAGCAAGTGACTCCAGAGACAAACGGGGCTTCTACACTCACCCGGCATACTGATGAAGCAGGTAAGAAGTGGCTTGAGAGTAATGGCTCCCAAAGGAGCACGACAAACCAAGTTCTTGGCAACTGTCTTTACTGGCACAAACGTGGGGCTGCTTTTAGGATACAGATACAGGACATTGCTCCAAGTTGTTCAGTGCCTCCTTCCTCAGCTAAGCACATTCATTGGTCTCAGTGGGACCTAAGAAACAGCTTTCCGTGCTGGTACACAGAGAGGAGTTTGGCAGAAGGAGGTAGCTCCAAATTTGTGCTGAGCTGCTGGAAAAAGCGGGGCATTTTAAGAGATGTCTGAAGACACACGCAAACCCTTGCCCCTGTATAGCCGAAACTGTGGATGATAAAGGCTCAATTTATAGCCAGGCGGAACCGGCCTGGACACCATGAGCACGGTGTAGAGGCGCTGCTTCTGCGGTCTAGTCCTGGTATTAGAATTCACGCGTTCGGTTAACACAAAGACCTCAGTCCTGTGCGAGCCCTGACATTCAGGCAATTCAGGTACGGCAAAACAGTAGGCCATAGATAACGTGTCCCTCAACACTTCTTCCATCCATTTCCTATGTATTTCTTCTCTTCATATTGTCCGTTGTTCATTTACTTTTTTTTTTTTTTTAATAATAATAGTAATTATTATTCTTTCCATTGCAGTAAGCAATGCAGCTATGGACGTGGAGGTCCCAAAGACTTCCACAGAGGTGTGTGACCATCAGACGGAAAGGACAGCAGAGGAAAACGCTGTTCCCATAGACAGAGAGACTGCAACATCTGTACCAGATGGCAAGGTCTGTGCCTTTATAGTAAGAGTAGACATCAGTCTGTCAAATACAGTCTGAATTTCTATTTTTACCATGTAGTTGCAACTGAAAATGCAACCTGTGAAAGCAGTAGGAATATACGGAGCTTAGCAATGACGGGCACACAAGGTGGTATTTAGTACAACCTGTAATTCAGCAAGTACTTCTATTACATGACAAACACAACTGAAAGTTGAACTCCAACGCTTCTGCTTTTCCTTTCCTTCTCTGATGAAGGCAGCCTCTTCTTTCCCTGCTTTCAGTCTCTAAAAGGCTATGTTTTCTGTCACCAGTTCCTCAGATGCACAGAAACTCTCAACTTGATGAAAAACGAAGACAAGCGTCAAAATGTCGAGGGCTGTCCGGACCAGACAATTCCACTGGCACTGCCGAGCGAAGCGCTACACCAGCCCAAAAGCACCATGCCGTCTGCTCTTGCCAGAATGAGAGCCATGAATGCGATCATCAAGAGCCATGCACATTCTGTAAGACGGCCACGTCACCAAGGAGCTGCTGGGCTGCCAGTTCAAAGTGTCTGTGAGCAAGAAATCCCAAAGGTTCACAAAGGCGACATCTGTTCAGAGGAGCAGCTCCCTAAGCCTGGGGAGCCGCAGATGAGGGAGCCACTGAGACAACCCAAAAGCAGAAGCACTCGTGCGGCTTCCAGAATTAAGGCCATCAACGACATCCACAGGAACCTACACCATTCTCAAAGGCGTCCAAACCAGGAAGGGGCTGCTTTTCTGGTGGAGGATGCGCAAGGGTTCAAAACAACAGAATCCGGCCTGAAGAACGAAGACGCAAGCGTCACAGTCTCTGTGTTGTGCAGTAATGCACAACAAGTTGACAATAAAGAGATGAAGTGACTCAAAACTAACAGACTTGTCTGAACTTTTGCTGCCTGTCTCAACAGGTTGGAGCATCAGGCGGGGAGAAACTTCATGAAATATAACGAGGGCAAGTGTAGAGCCCTGCATCGGGGCAAGAACAACCCCAGACACCAGGATAAGTTGGGGACTGCCCTGCTGGAGAGCAGCAAAGGGGGAAGGGACGTGGGTGTCCTGGCGGAGAGCTGGCTGACCATGAGCCAGCACTGTGCCCTTGTGGCCAAGAAGGCCAATGGCATCCTGGGGTGTATTAGCAGGGCTGTGGTTAGTAGGTCGAGAGAGGTTCTCCTCCCCCTCTACTCTGCCCTAGTGAGACCACATCTGCAATATTGCGTCCAGTTCTGGGCCCCCCAGTTCCAGAAGGACAGGGAACTGCTTGAGAGAGTCCAGCACAGAGCCACAAGGGTGATAAAGGGAGTGGAGCGTCTCCCTTTTGAGGAAAGGCTGAGGGAGCTGGGTCTCTTTAGTTGGAGAAGAGGAGACTGAGGGGTGACCTTCTTAATGTTTATAAATATGTAAAGGGAGAGTGTCAGGAGGACGGAGCCAGGCTCTTCTCAGCGACATCTAACAGTAGGACAGGGGGCACTGGGTGCGTGCTGGAACATAGGAGGTTCCACTTAAATGTGAGACAAAACTTTTTTATGGTGATGGTGACAGAACACCGGAACAGGCTGCACAGGGGGGATGTGGAGTTTCCTTCTCCAGAGGCATTCCAAAGCTGCCTGGACGCGTTCCTGTGTGACCTGATCTAGCTGCTCCTGCTCCGGCAGGGGCATTGGACCAGACGATCTTTCAAGGTCCCTTCCAATCCCTAACATTCAGTGATTCGGTGATTCTGTGATTCGTAGGCATTTCAGCAGTCTTCTACCATCTTTCTTTGGCAAAGGCATGTCTGGAAAGAAAAACTGTAAAAATCACAGTCAGGAGAAGAGCTCTGGATCTCCAAAGTACCAATCTGCAGGTCTGATATACAGGCTGCCATTATGTCAGGATAACAACAACCTGCTGCCCTGGAAGATTAATCTTACTTTGAAATCAGTGGGCACTGCAATACTATGCTCCTCAGAAAATCAGGACAATTATTGCCAGGTTTTGTGATTACCACTCGTTAAAATGAGGGGATACTGGATTAGGTCACCCAGGGCGTCTCTCAGGCTGAAATTTGTCATGTCAGAGCAAGAACAGGTCACACTTAGTGAAGCCGTGTAGTTCTGGGAACAAAACGTCCCTTCCTGCAATCGGCAGCTCGATTCTTTCTAGTCTTGGCTTTAGAGCACTATGCGGAGTTTATTACAATCTCCTGGAATCGGGAAGGCTCACCCTGAGCACTCTCTGGTGCACAAGTATCCAGGAAAGCCCTGCTGGGGCTCTTGTAGCCGCTTGCCTCAAGGCATTTTCCTAATCAAATTCCTACTCCTACCATGCCAGACCAGATATTCTTTCGTGCCCCCTGGCAAAGCTAATGGGCTCTGGGCTGGCTGCATTAGACCTTCTGCCTCAGCACCAGCAATGAGCCTGAGGCTACCAGGTAGCCGAAGCACATCCTCTCCAAGCAGCCCCATTCTGGAAGCATTATAGATTTGCAGTTCCCCTCCTTAGGTATATATGCAACAAGCAAAGCATCATTAGAAGCACAGCGTTTATGAGGGTTCTGAAAAATCACTTTTTTTACTCCTTAGCTAGGGCAAAGACTCCACAGATATGAGAAAAACGGTCAAATCTTTTCTAGCATTTCCCAGTTCATTATTCTTACTACTGTAGTCTTCTTCAGGCTTCACTTCAGAGTTGTGAAGGGCATCCCAAGTTCTCCTCCTCCAACTCAAATCTCTTCTCTTGCATTACCGATTATCTACTATGATCCCCCCCCTTCCCCATCCCTCCCCCTACCCCCCCTCAAACTTCTCATCTGTACTTTCGCAAAGAGAGAAAAAATCTTTTCTCTTAAATTTTCCTGTTTCCTCTGTCAGGTGTGTCCTGACACCTGACCATCTTTGTCAGGTGCTCCTCAGAGAATTTTGTTTGATGACCACTCTCCTGGGGACCAGAAGTGGAAGACCAGTTTGCCTGCAACAGGAACCATCTCCCTGCGTATCGCATTAAAACAATTCATGCAGCTATAGTAATCTTTCCATGCTAGAAGGCAGGAAGTTCTCCCATCATCTTTTGTGGTTTCAGAGGAAAGAAAAACACACCACGTGTGACAGTCATACATTGTGAACACCTAACAGACACAGTCCACAGCAGGACAGAAACATCAAATCATCCCAACTCATCATCAAAACAGCTTGCATTTGTGACTGGCTTTTCATCCCAAAAGGGGGATTCTCCTGCCATCAGTCACGTGCTCTTAAACACTCACACCACCAGAGCAACGCGCAGACTCCCTGGGTGTGTGGCTGAGACCAGGGGTAAAGCGGACCACTGCAGATCAATGAGGCCAATCGTAAGGTCCACAGACCCTTGCACAAGTTGCTTCCAGTCAGCAGAAAACTACCTGTTCCTCCTCAACCTCAGAAACTCTGCTTGCAGATGTTAGAAGGAACCAACAAATGCAGCCTTCTGGCCTCTGCCCCAACAAGAGTCCATCTCCAAGCTCTGGAGACGGACAACCACCTAGAATGGAAAGCTCCTGGAAAGAGTGGGTGCACAGGACAGCAAGAGAGCGAGCACAAATGGTGTGTGAGCGTGCGTGAGTGAAGGCTGTGCGTGAGTGTAAGCCTTTGCCAGTCCTTCCTTTCCCACAGCATCCCTACCGGCACGGTGCTAAGGAGCCTCTGGGACCCTGAGCCACAGCTGCACAAGTCTGGTGGTGCCCTGGGGCAACAGGCTTCGTAGGCCTGCAGCCCAACAAGGGGCGAGAGCATCTTCTCTGGCTGAAGCGGCCAGCCAGCAGCTAACTCAGCTATCAGCAAAGTCCCTCAGGACAACTTCACTGCCTTCCTGACAAAACAGTCACTGCTGTATTTGCATCTTACTTTTGACAAGAACTTTCCTGCCTATAGGTGAGGCTGTACTATCAGAGTGCATCTTTCCTCCATACAAACCCCCTTTTGAGCAAATGATTCCTTCAGAAGGATTTACACTCCAGCTGAAGTGTGTCAAATCTGTGGCTAGTAATGAGCACATGAAAATATTTTTTCAGTATTTACATATGAAAGATATCAAATAGGATCACTGTAAGATTACTTCTTCAGTGTCGCCTTCTAAAGATGTGGTGGTTTTACTCAGGTGGGCAGCCGAGTTCCACCCGATCCTTTTCCAGAGGAAGATACATAACTGCCTCTAGAGAAGGACTAGCTCACTAAACGGGTTGGCCTACTAGAGAGTCCTTCAAAAGTTTGGTTGGCCAAGGAGCTGTAGCCTGAAAGTCAGAAGTCTGCTCCATACTACGGGAAGAGAGAACGCCCCCAAGGGTAAATTACCCAACATTTTGGTATTTCTCTTAGCTACCAGAAAAGAAACAAACACACCCCAAAACCACCAACATGCGTACGTGAAAGAAAACCAAGCACGGCATGCTAGAGCTGGTCAAACAATTCTGCCAGTTAGCTCTAAGAGAGAATTTGAAGTTAGCTGTGTAGCGGAGAATAAAAACGAAAAACCAGTGCTCTCTGTGTTTGAGGGCTTTTATTATCTACCACAACGGTCTGCCCAAGAACTTGTCCCTCAGGACACCAAGTTCTTTCTGGGAGAGGTTGTGCACCAACAACAGATTCTGTCCCGGGGAGTCTCTGCTCGGAATTTTGGGGTAAGGAAAGCCAGGAGGCTGGCTTGGTTGCCTTGGTTTCCGTATGCCCACGCGTGGAGATGGTAACCTGGACACTGTGGACTGATTGTGTGCTCACCGTGAAGACACGCAGGTTAAAAGGCGGCGCCTCTTCCTGCGGCCATCACTTCTTGGAAGTGAGATTGTGACGGACGAGGTAGGACGAGGCTTTTCTCCAATGCATACTGTGAACTGTCGATCTAGCTTCACATTCGTTAGTCAAATGAGAGCGGTGAATAAGAGAATGTTTACATTTGCCTTCCTTTCAACAGGCACGCAATGTGTGCAGCAGAGTCACAGAAGGAAAATTCAACTGAGAAGAGCCAAGCGGTAAGATTAGCTCCTCACGAATACACAAGTTCATGCACTTTTTTGGCCGAAGGTGGTCTAGCGCAAAGCCTGATACTGTTTGTGTGATAAGTGGGCGAGAGGGGGCAAATGAAAAAAAAAAAAAAAAAAGAATGCTTCAGATACTTGTGGCTCTGCTTACTTGCAGAAGAAAAACTGCAAGCTCTTCCAGTGACAGTGTCAGAAGCGTGCAGCTAGCTCTCACGTGCACTTTCAGGGAGTCTTTAGTGGAGAAGAGATCCTCTAGTACCGTGGCCAGTGAATATTAGTCACCAGACAGAGGGAAGAACTGAAGCAGCTTCTGGTTCTCCCTCACGCATCCCTCTGCCTTCCTGCCCAGCATGGCCATCGAGCAAAAAGCAGCCAAGCCCTTAGTTTGTGCCTTCCTCCGGCACGTTTTAAGCATGATAACTTTAGAAGTGGCCAGCAAAAGTTAGGAAGTACAGTCGGCAAAGGCGGTGTGAAATGCTAAAGGTCATTGAAGCCCAGCTCCATACCTCTTTGGGTTTTCGTATTCCCCCAATTTTCTTCCTGCATTTTCATAAAGGCTAAGAAGGTTCTGCGAAGCCTGGGAAACAATTCAAGGCCCTGACAGTGTCAGACGTGCAGTCTTCACCAAGTATTTGACTTAAGAATGAATTGCCCTCAGCATTCTGTAGTGATTTAAGCGGCCATGAGCAGGTGGCAAAAGTGACTTAAAGTCAGGTTGAGGCCTAAAGTCAAATTCTTTGCTGACAAGTGCACATGCCCCAAGGGAATTTCCTTCATGAGT
Organism: Anser brachyrhynchus; assembly: GCF_964034855.1. Classification (NCBI taxonomy): domain Eukaryota; kingdom Metazoa; phylum Chordata; class Aves; order Anseriformes; family Anatidae; genus Anser; species Anser brachyrhynchus. The sequence goes on along the minus strand of NC_137696.1, from coordinate 91,165,301 downwards.
ACCCTTGGGTTGCAGAAACCTAGCGCTTCTCCAGTGCTTCTTCTTCCCCCGTGAAATACTGCAGACCACTCAAACCCTGGTTAAAGATTTGTCCCAAAACAAAGAGAGCAAAAGTAAAGTGCCCACAAGCGAACAACGCAGACGGAAGCTCAGTCTGAAATACAAGCTATGTCATGAGGTACCCGTTGCATTGGCAGGGCGCGATGGAGCTGCCTGACTTGACCGTGCAGAAGAGCTCTGTGAAGCTCCTCACGAAGAGATGGGAGTCCGCCAGTGCTCTGGCACCCAGCCCGGCCTTCCAACGCCTGCCAGCCCCACGGTCCCTGGCACCAGAGCAAGCCAGCCCAGGCAGCACCGTGGACGAAGCTGCGGCAGACAGCGGGAGGGCGGACGTCACCCTGGGTGGCCCTCGCCGGACTGAGACCTTCCCCATCTCTGTCAAGGAGCTGCAGAGCCACTTTGAGACCCTGGGTGGCAGGAAGGTGAGTGCACGCAGGTTCCGCAGCTGAAAAGGATTCCCGCGCTCTCACTGAGGACTCGGAGAACACTACTGCCAGAACAGCACCCCCTTCCAATCTGCTGCCTCTTCATATCCTTTCTGCCCCCTGAAAGCCCTACCTGGCTCCTCCCAGTAGCTTCTAACTCACATCCCCTCCATGTCTTCCAACAGGAAGCGGAAAGTGGCAAAAGCTCACTGCCACCAGCACTGGCCACTCAGCCTGGGAGCCAGACAGACATTTCTCTCATGGAAATGTCCAGCGTGAAACGGGGGAGGGCAATCTTTGAGAAGATGTCCTCAGGCAATGGACAGACCACCAACACTGAAGGTTAGCCTTACCACTTGGATCGGATTTCTCCCTTTAGTTCAATGCGCTCCGTCTCTGAGGTGGCAAGGGGCAAGCACACTCACCTCATCAGGGCAGCCCCCAGGCCGCCCAGGGAGAGAACGTGGTGTTCTTCTCAGTGCAAAACAAGCTTTCTAGCCTTCTCCATTTTGTCTGTTGCATTATGGAGCAGTGCCTGATGCCCATTAAATACTTGTTGAGCAAAACACAACAGAATGGTGTCTTATGTTTTGAGAAGATAACTTTTGATGAAGACAGCCCAAATTACAAATAGGATATCAAAACTATGGGCAGCATCCATCAATTACAAAAAAGTGGTATCTTCATTTTCTTCTTTGGTGAAGATAGTTTGGATTTAGCAGTGCGTTGCTTTGGTAACAATGTGTTAACTTTTATTAGTTAAAGGCATTCTGGTTTCCACAAATCAAATGCTCCGTACTTGATGTGCTCTAAAGTAAAAGTGCGACGACACAGTGGGTAAAATGTTGGCAATACTGTTTGTTTTGCTTACTGCTTTTCTTTCAAGCTTTGAAACACATGCACCCATCTCCCTCTCCCCAACTATGACGTCTCTTTGTGGTTGCAGTGGGTGGCTGCAAAGCTGTAGGAGGACTTCCAGAAGAGAGCCCTCCCAACACCGGCAATACACTGACGGAATTCCAGGAGAATGTCTCCTTGAAAGACAAAATGGCTCTGTATCAGGCTGCGGTGTCAAAGGCAGAGAACAGCAACCGCTTTGCCAATGTAAGATACCAATGTCTCAATATCTTCTTAATTCTACGTTTGCTTTGCCCAGGGACAGATCGTAACCATCTTTATTTCTACAAGCAAGCTATCAGGTGGATCATAGGGTGGATGAAAATTTAAATCCCAAATTAGGAAACCTATAGAGCAAACATAGTCATCCATCAGTCTCTCTCTCTACCAAAAGAGGTTTTTCACGCTAGATGCCTTTGGTCTTTTGGACAATCCCCGTTATTTCGTGGACGTGCTCTTCCTTTCAGTCCACCTTTGCCTGAACTTCATGTATGAGGATCATGGGTGAGAGAGAGATCAGCAACACGGTTATCCTGTGATGACAAAACAAGGCAGTTTCCTTACCACAACAACTATTCTCTATCGCCAAATAATAAAATCCTGTTCAGGAGCACAGTGACTTTAGAGCTCTTGCTGCTCGAACTGAAGAATTTGAAATTACCGCATGATAAAACAGCTCAGCTATGGGTGCTCAGGTAGCCCAGAAGCCACCTGAGGGAAGCAGCCACCAGCCACGCTCGCCTTCAGAGTCCAGGTGTTTTCAAACCACGCAATTCCTGCCCACTGGCTTCTTGATTTCCTAATTGCCCTTGTGTATTTGGAACAGATTCCTGCAGTTCTTTGGGCCAAGAAGGTTCCAATTCCCTCCTCCCAACACTGCCAGCAATGGTGCTGTTAGCTCTCTCTCCCCAAAAGGAAGAACTGGAGGAAGCCTGACCCAACGGAACTGTGTTGAGAACATATGAACTGCTTCATTTCCACCCTATAACACCTTGCCCTTACTTGTTGAAATGGATGGTATGTTCTTACTGCAAATGGAAAACACCTGGCCTTATTTGATCCCTCTAGACCTCAGAGGAAATCAAGTCCTGCACTGTGCCCGGGGGCCTGGCTGCAGTGAGGAAACACTTTGAGAATGGGCAGATGACCCCTTCAATGACCACCTTTGCTCACTCCCAGCACCAGCACAAAGCTGCAGAGGTAACAATGGCATTTTGAATACTAACAAATTAGGTTTCCCCCGTTAAAGAGCTCGAGAGGAAAATAACACTATTTGCTTGATTCCAGGATTCACCATTCCCGGTGTCCCTGGAAAAATTTGCACCCCATTTTCTTTTCAACTCGCCCTCCTCGAGCCTCACCTAACTTTAACGGTTCAAACTTCTCATCACATGGGTTCCTTGTGGTGCTCGTAATCCCCTAAATCATCACGGTACACTGCCATAAAGGAACCATTTGGGCTTAACATCTGTTAAAGTAGAACTGATTTGTGACAGCCCTTCACAGGCAGAAACACAAATCCAGATTACTGTTAATTACGTGATTCTTTGTATTTGTTTTCAGGAGACCTCAAGAACCACTCAGCTCCCACTATCAAGCAGCACCAGGGAAGCTGAGTGCAGTGCGACGAGCTCCAAAGAAGCCCCACTAGAAGCCTTTCCAAGCAAAGAGGTAAGTTTATCAATTAACAATTATACCATTTGGCAGGTATGTTTTTAAAACAGTGTCCTAGACAGGGTTGTTTGGATGTGGTAATGAATGGGGCTTCCCACTCAGACTTCTCTGTGATGTTTCAAAGACAGCAGCCGAAATATGGAGTATTCTTCCATGTTGCACTAAATCCCGCAGTAACGTGAAGGTTTTGTGCACAGGTTTCTCTCGGGGAGCAAGTGACTCCAGAGACAAACGGGGCTTCTACACTCACCCGGCATACTGATGAAGCAGGTAAGAAGTGGCTTGAGAGTAATGGCTCCCAAAGGAGCACGACAAACCAAGTTCTTGGCAACTGTCTTTACTGGCACAAACGTGGGGCTGCTTTTAGGATACAGATACAGGACATTGCTCCAAGTTGTTCAGTGCCTCCTTCCTCAGCTAAGCACATTCATTGGTCTCAGTGGGACCTAAGAAACAGCTTTCCGTGCTGGTACACAGAGAGGAGTTTGGCAGAAGGAGGTAGCTCCAAATTTGTGCTGAGCTGCTGGAAAAAGCGGGGCATTTTAAGAGATGTCTGAAGACACACGCAAACCCTTGCCCCTGTATAGCCGAAACTGTGGATGATAAAGGCTCAATTTATAGCCAGGCGGAACCGGCCTGGACACCATGAGCACGGTGTAGAGGCGCTGCTTCTGCGGTCTAGTCCTGGTATTAGAATTCACGCGTTCGGTTAACACAAAGACCTCAGTCCTGTGCGAGCCCTGACATTCAGGCAATTCAGGTACGGCAAAACAGCAGGCCATAGATAACGTGTCCCTCAACACTTCTTCCATCCATTTCCTATGTATTTCTTCTCTTCATATTGTCCGTTGTTCATTTACTTTTTTTTTTTTTTTTAATAATAATAGTAATTATTATTCTTTCCATTGCAGTAAGCAATGCAGCTATGGACGTGGAGGTCCCAAAGACTTCCACAGAGGTGTGTGACCATCAGACGGAAAGGACAGCAGAGGAAAACGCTGTTCCCATAGACAGAGAGACTGCAACATCTGTACCAGGTGGCAAGGTCTGTGCCTTTATAGTAAGAGTAGACATCAGTCTGTCAAATACAGTCTGAATTTCTATTTTTACCATGTAGTTGCAACTGAAAATGCAACCTGTGAAAGCAGTAGGAATATACGGAGCTTAGCAATGACGGGCACACAAGGTGGTATTTAGTACAACCTGTAATTCAGCAAGTACTTCTATTACATGACAAACACAACTGAAAGTTGAACTCCAACGCTTCTGCTTTTCCTTTCCTTCTCTGATGAAGGCAGCCTCTTCTTTCCCTGCTTTCAGTCTCTAAAAGGCTATGTTTTCTGCCACCAGTTCCTCAGATGCACAGAAACTCTCAACTTGAGGAAAAACGAAGACAAGCGTCAAAATGTCGAGGGCTGTCCGGACCAGACAATTCCACTGGCACTGCCGAGCGAAGCGCTGCACCAGCCCAAAAGCACCATGCCGTCTGCTCTTGCCAGAATGAGAGCCATGAATGCGATCATCAAGAGCCATGCACATTCTGTAAGACGGCCACGTCACCAAGGAGCTGCTGGGCTGCCAGTTCAAAGTGTCTGTGAGCAAGAAATCCCAAAGGTTCACAAAGGCGACATCTGTTCAGAGGAGCAGCTCCCTAAGCCTGGGGAGCCGCAGATGAGGGAGCCACTGAGACAACCCAAAAGCAGAAGCACTCGTGCGGCTTCCAGAATTAAGGCCATCAACGACATCCACAGGAACCTACACCATTCTCAAAGGCGTCCAAACCAGGAAGGGGCTGCTTTTCTGGTGGAGGATGCGCAAGGGTTCAAAACAACAGAATCCGGCCTGAAGAACGAAGACGCAAGCGTCACAGTCTCTGTGTTGTGCAGTAATGCACAACAAGTTGACAATAAAGAGATGAAGTGACTCAAAACTAACAGACTTGTCTGAACTTTTGCTGCCTGTCTCAACAGGTTGGAGCATCAGGCGGGGAGAAACTTCATGAAATATAACGAGGGCAAGTGTAGAGCCCTGCATCGGGGCAAGAACAACCCCAGACACCAGGATAAGTTGGGGACTGCCCTGCTGGAGAGCAGCAAAGGGGGAAGGGACGTGGGTGTCCTGGCGGAGAGCTGGCTGACCATGAGCCAGCACTGTGCCCTTGTGGCCAAGAAGGCCAATGGCATCCTGGGGTGTATTAGCAGGGCTGTGGTTAGTAGGTCGAGAGAGGTTCTCCTCCCCCTCTACTCTGCCCTAGTGAGACCACATCTGCAATATTGCGTCCAGTTCTGGGCCCCCCAGTTCCAGAAGGACAGGGAACTGCTTGAGAGAGTCCAGCACAGAGCCACAAGGGTGATAAAGGGAGTGGAGCGTCTCCCTTTTGAGGAAAGGCTGAGGGAGCTGGGTCTCTTTAGTTGGAGAAGAGGAGACTGAGGGGTGACCTTCTTAATGTTTATAAATATGTAAAGGGAGAGTGTCAGGAGGACGGAGCCAGGCTCTTCTCAGCGACATCTAACAGTAGGACAGGGGGCACTGGGTGCGTGCTGGAACATAGGAGGTTCCACTTAAATGTGAGACAAAACTTTTTTATGGTGATGGTGACAGAACACCGGAACAGGCTGCACAGGGGGGATGTGGAGTTTCCTTCTCCAGAGGCATTCCAAAGCTGCCTGGACGCGTTCCTGTGTGACCTGATCTAGCTGCTCCTGCTCCGGCAGGGGCATTGGACCAGACGATCTTTCAAGGTCCCTTCCAATCCCTAACATTCAGTGATTCGGTGATTCTGTGATTCGTAGGCATTTCAGCAGTCTTCTACCATCTTTCTTTGGCAAAGGCATGTCTGGAAAGAAAAACTGTAAAAATCACAGTCAGGAGAAGAGCTCTGGATCTCCAAAGTACCAATCTGCAGGTCTGATATACAGGCTGCCATTATGTCAGGATAACAACAACCTGCTGCCCTGGAAGATTAATCTTACTTTGAAATCAGTGGGCACTGCAATACTATGCTCCTCAGAAAATCAGGACAATTATTGCCAGGTTTTGTGATTACCACTCGTTAAAATGAGGGGATACTGGATTAGGTCACCCAGGGCGTCTCTCAGGCTGAAATTTGTCATGTCAGAGCAAGAACAGGTCACACTTAGTGAAGCCGTGTAGTTCTGGGAACAAAACGTCCCTTCCTGCAATCGGCAGCTCGATTCTTTCTAGTCTTGGCTTTAGAGCACTATGCGGAGTTTATTACAATCTCCTGGAATCGGGAAGGCTCACCCTGAGCACTCTCTGGTGCACAAGTATCCAGGAAAGCCCTGCTGGGGCTCTTGTAGCCGCTTGCCTCAAGGCATTTTCCTAATCAAATTCCTACTCCTACCATGCCAGACCAGATATTCTTTCGTGCCCCCTGGCAAAGCTAATGGGCTCTGGGCTGGCTGCATTAGACCTTCTGCCTCAGCACCAGCAATGAGCCTGAGGCTACCAGGTAGCCGAAGCACATCCTCTCCAAGCAGCCCCATTCTGGAAGCATTATAGATTTGCAGTTCCCCTCCTTAGGTATATATGCAACAAGCAAAGCATCATTAGAAGCACAGCGTTTATGAGGGTTCTGAAAAATCACTTTTTTTACTCCTTAGCTAGGGCAAAGACTCCACAGATATGAGAAAAACGGTCAAATCTTTTCTAGCATTTCCCAGTTCATTATTCTTACTACTGTAGTCTTCTTCAGGCTTCACTTCAGAGTTGTGAAGGGCATCCCAAGTTCTCCTCCTCCAACTCAAATCTCTTCTCTTGCATTACCGATTATCTACTATGATCCCCCCCCCTTCCCCATCCCTCCCCCTACCCCCCCTCAAACTTCTCATCTGTACTTTCGCAAAGAGAGAAAAAATCTTTTCTCTTAAATTTTCCTGTTTCCTCTGTCAGGTGTGTCCTGACACCTGACCATCTTTGTCAGGTGCTCCTCAGAGAATTTTGTTTGATGACCACTCTCCTGGGGACCAGAAGTGGAAGACCAGTTTGCCTGCAACAGGAACCATCTCCCTGCGTATCGCATTAAAACAATTCATGCAGCTATAGTAATCTTTCCATGCTAGAAGGCAGGAAGTTCTCCCATCATCTTTTGTGGTTTCAGAGGAAAGAAAAACACACCACGTGTGACAGTCATACATTGTGAACACCTAACAGACACAGTCCACAGCAGGACAGAAACATCAAATCATCCCAACTCATCATCAAAACAGCTTGCATTTGTGACTGGCTTTTCATCCCAAAAGGGGGATTCTCCTGCCATCAGTCACGTGCTCTTAAGCACTCACACCACCAGAGCAACGCGCAGACTCCCTGGGTGTGTGACTGAGACCAGGGGTAAAGGGGACCACTGCAGATCAATGAGGCCAATCGTAAGGTCCACAGACCCTTGCACAAGTTGCTTCCAGTCAGCAGAAAACTACCTGTTCCTCCTCAACCTCAGAAACTCTGCTTGCAGATGTTAGAAGGAACCAACAAATGCAGCCTTCTGGCCTCTGCCCCAACAAGAGTCCATCTCCAAGCTCTGGAGACGGACAACCACCTAGAATGGAAAGCTCCTGGAAAGAGTGGGTGCACAGGACAGCAAGAGAGCGAGCACAAATGGTGTGTGAGCGTGCGTGAGTGAAGGCTGTGCGTGAGTGTAAGCCTTTGCCAGTCCTTCCTTTCCCACAGCATCCCTACCGGCACGGTGCTAAGGAGCCTCTGGGACCCTGAGCCACAGCTGCACAAGTCTGGTGGTGCCCTGGGGCAACAGGCTTCGTAGGCCTGCAGCCCAACAAGGGGCGAGAGCATCTTCTCTGGCTGAAGCGGCCAGCCAGCAGCTAACTCAGCTATCAGCAAAGTCCCTCAGGACAACTTCACTGCCTTCCTGACAAAACAGTCACTGCTGTATTTGCATCTTACTTTTGACAAGAACTTTCCTGCCTATAGGTGAGGCTGTACTATCAGAGTGCATCTTTCCTCCATACAAACCCCCTTTTGAGCAAATGATTCCTTCAGAAGGATTTACACTCCAGCTGAAGTGTGTCAAATCTGTGGCTAGTAATGAGCACATGAAAATATTTTTTCAGTATTTACATATGAAAGATATCAAATAGGATCACTGTAAGATTACTTCTTCAGTGTCGCCTTCTAAAGATGTGGTGGTTTTACTCAGGTGGGCAGCCGAGTTCCACCCGATCCTTTTCCAGAGGAAGATACATAACTGCCTCTAGAGAAGGACTAGCTCACTAAACGGGTTGGCCTACTAGAGAGTCCTTCAAAAGTTTGGTTGGCCAAGGAGCTGTAGCCTGAAAGTCAGAAGTCTGCTCCATACTACGGGAAGAGAGAACGCCCCCAAGGGTAAATTACCCAACATTTTGGTATTTCTCTTAGCTACCAGAAAAGAAACAAACACACCCCAAAACCACCAACATGCGTACGTGAAAGAAAACCAAGCACGGCATGCTAGAGCTGGTCAAACAATTCTGCCAGTTAGCTCTAAGAGAGAATTTGAAGTTAGCTGTGTAGCGGAGAATAAAAACGAAAAACCAGTGCTCTCTGTGTTTGAGGGCTTTTATTATCTACCACAACGGTCTGCCCAAGAACTTGTCCCTCAGGACACCAAGTTCTTTCTGGGAGAGGTTGTGCACCAACAACAGATTCTGTCCCGGGGAGTCTCTGCTCGGAATTTTGGGGTAAGGAAAGCCAGGAGGCTGGCTTGGTTGCCTTGGTTTCCGTATGCCCACGCGTGGAGACGGTAACCTGGACACTGTGGACTGATTGTGTGCTCACCGTGAAGACACGCAGGTTAAAAGGCGGCGCCTCTTCCTGCGGCCATCACTTCTTGGAAGTGAGATTGTGACGGACGAGGTAGGACGAGGCTTTTCTCCAATGCATACTGTGAACTGTCGATCTAGCTTCACATTCGTTAGTCAAATGAGAGCGGTGAATAAGAGAATGTTTACATTTGCCTTCCTTTCAACAGGCACGCAATGTGTGCAGCAGAGTCACAGAAGGAAAATTCAACTGAGAAGAGCCAAGCGGTAAGATTAGCTCCTTACGAATACACAAGTTCATGCACTGTTTTGGACGAAGGTGGTCTAGCGCAAAGCCTGATACTGTTTGTGTGATAAGTGGGCGAGAGGGGGCAAATGAAAAAAAAAAAAAAAAAAGAATGCTTCAGATACTTGTGGCTCTGCTTACTTGCAGAAGAAAAACTGCAAGCTCTTCCAGTGACAGTGTCAGAAGCGTGCAGCTAGCTCTCACGTGCACTTTCAGGGAGTCTTTAGTGGAGAAGAGATCCTCTAGTACCGTGGCCAGTGAATATTAGTCACCAGACAGAGGGAAGAACTGAAGCAGCTTCTGGTTCTCCCTCTCGCATCCCTCTGCCTTCCTGCCCAGCATGGCCATCGAGCAAAAAGCAGCCAAGCCCTTAGTTTGTGCCTTCCTCCGGCACGTTTTAAGCATGATAACTTTAGAAGTGGCCAGCAAAAGTTAGGAAGTACAGTCGGCAAATGCGGTGCGAAATGCTAAAGGTCATTGAAGCCCAGCTCCATACCTCTTTGGGTTTTCGTATTCCCCCAATTTTCTTCCTGCATTTTCGTAAAGGCTAAGAAGGTTCTGCGAAGCCTGGGAAACAATTCAAGGCCCTGACAGTGTCAGACGTGCAGTCTTCACCAAGTATTTGACTTAAGAATGAATTGCCCTCAGCATTCTGTAGTGATTTAAGCGGCCATGAGCAGCTGGCAAAAGTGACTTAAAGTCAGGTTGAGGCCTAAAGTCAAATTCTTTGCTGACAAGTGCACATGCCCCAAGGGAATTTCCTTCATGAGTACCCTTGGGTTGCAGAAACCTAGCGCTTCTCCTGTGCTTCTTCTTCCCCCGTGAAATACTGCAGACCACTCAAACCCTGGTTAAAGATTTGTCCCAAAACAAAGAGAGCAAAAGTAAAGTGCCCACAAGCGAACAACGCAGACGGAAGCTCAGTCTGAAATACAAGCTATGTCATGAGGTACCCGTTGCATTGGCAGGGCGCGATGGAGCTGCCCGACTTGACCGTGCAGAAGAGCTCTGTGAAGCTCCTCACAAAGAGATGGGAGTCCGCCAGTGCTCTGGCACCCAGCCCGGCCTTCCAACGCCTGCCAGCCCCACGGTCCCTGGCACCAGAGCAAGCCAGCCCAGGCAGCACCGTGGACGAAGCTGCGGCAGACAGCGGGAGGGCGGACGTCACCCTGGGTGGCCCTCGCCGGACTGAGACCTTCCCCATCTCTGTCAAGGAGCTGCAGAGCCACTTTGAGACCCTGGGTGGCAGGAAGGTGAGTGCACGCAGGTTCCGCAGCTGAAAAGGATTCCCGCGCTCTCACTGAGGACTCGGAGAACACTACTGCCACAACAGCACCCCCTTCCAATCTGCTGCCTCTTCATATCCTTTCTGCCCCCTGAAAGCCCTACCTGGCTCCTCCCAGTAGCTTCTAACTCACATCCCCTCCATGTCTTCCAACAGGAAGCGGAAAGTGGCAAAAGCTCACTGCCACCAGCACTGGCCACTCAGCCTGGGAGCCAGACAGACATTTCTCTCATGGAAATGTCCAGCGTGAAACGGGGGAGGGCATTCTTTGAGAAGATGTCCTCAGGCAATGGACAGACCACCAACACTGAAGGTTAGCCTTACCACTTGGATCGGATTTCTCCCTTTAGTTCAATGCGCTCCGTCTCTGAGGTGGCAAGGGGCAAGCACACTCACCTCATCAGGGCAGCCCCCAGGCCGCCCAGGGAGAGAACGTGGTGTTCTTCTCAGTGCAAAACAAGCTTTCTAGCCTTCTCCATTTTGTCTGTTGCATTATGGAGCAGTGCCTGATGCCCATTAAATACTTGTTGAGCAAAACACAACAGAATGGTGTCTTATGTTTTGAGAAGATAACTTTTGATGAAGACAGCCCAAATTACAAATAGGATATCAAAACTATGGGCAGCATCCATCAATTACAAAAAAGTGGTATCTTCATTTTCTTCTTTGGTGAAGATAGTTTGGATTTAGCAGTGCGTTGCTTTGGTAACAATGCGTTAACTTTTATTAGTTAAAGGCATTCTGGTTTCCACAAATCAAATGCTCCGTACTTGATGTGCTCTAAAGTAAAAGTGCGACGACACAGTGGGTAAAATGTTGGCAATACTGTTTGTTTTGCTTACTGCTTTTCTTTCAAGCTTTGAAACACATGCACCCATCTCCCTCTCCCCAACTATGACGTCTCTTTGTGGTTGCAGTGGGTGGCTGCAAAGCTGTAGGAGGACTTCCAGAAGAGAGCCCTCCCAACACCGGCAATACACTGACGGAATTCCAGGAGAATGTCTCCTTGAAAGACAAAATGGCTCTGTATCAGGCTGCGGTGTCAAAGGCAGAGAACAGCAACCGCTTTGCCAATGTAAGATACCAATGTCTCAATATCTTCTTAATTCTACGTTTGCTTTGCCCAGGGACAGATCGTAACCATCTTTATTTCTACAAGCAAGCTATCAGGTGGATCATAGGGTGGATGAAAATTTAAATCCCAAATTAGGAAACCTACAGAGCAAACATAGTCATCCATCAGTCTCTCTCTCTACCAAAAGAGGTTTTTCACGCTAGATGCCTTTGGTCTTTTGGACAATCCCCGTTATTTCGTGGACGTGCTCTTCCTTTCAGTCCACCTTTGCCTGAACTTCATGTATGAGGATCATGGGTGAGAGAGAGATCAGCAACACGGTTATCCTGTGATGACAAAACAAGGCAGTTTCCTTACCACAACAACTATTCTCTATCGCCAAATAATAAAATCCTGTTCAGGAGCACAGTGACTTTAGAGCTCTTGCTGCTCGAACTGAAGAATTTGAAATTACCGCATGATAAAACAGCTCAGCTATGGGTGCTCAGGTAGCCCAGAAGCCACCTGAGGGAAGCAGCCACCAGCCACGCTCGCCTTCAGAGTCCAGGTGTTTTCAAACCACGCAATTCCTGCCCACTGGCTTCTTGATTTCCTAATTGCCCTTGTGTATTTGGAACAGATTCCTGCAGTTCTTTGGGCCAAGAAGGTTCCAATTCCCTCCTCCCAACACTGCCAGCAATGGTGCTGTTAGCTCTCTCTCCCCAAAAGGAAGAACTGGAGGAAGCCTGACCCAACCGAACTGTGTTGAGAACATATGAACTGCTTCATTTCCACCCTATAACACCTTGCCCTTACTTGTTGAAATGGATGGTATGTTCTTACTGCAAATGGAAAACACCTGGCCTTATTTGATCCCTCTAGACCTCAGAGGAAATCAAGTCCTGCACTGTGCCCGGGGGCCTGGCTGCAGTGAGGAAACACTTTGAGAATGGGCAGATGACCCCTTCAATGACCACCTTTGTTCACTCCCAGCACCAGCACAAAGCTGCAGAGGTAACAATGGCATTTTGAATACTAACAAATTAGGTTTCCCCTGTTAAAGAGCTCGAGAGGAAAATAACACTATTTGCTTGATTCCAGGATTCACCATTCCCGGTGTCCCTGGAAAAATTTGCACCCCATTTTCTTTTCAACTCGCCCTCCTCGAGCCTCACCTAACTTTAACGGTTCAAACTTCTCATCACATGGGTTCCTTGTGGTGCTCGTAATCCCCTAAATCATCACGGTACACTGCCATAAAGGAACCATTTGGGCTTAACATCTGTTAAAGTAGAACTGATTTGTGACAGCCCTTCACAGGCAGAAACACAAATCCAGATTACTGTTAATTACGTGATTCTTTGTATTTGTTTTCAGGAGACCTCAAGAACCACTCAGCTCCCACTATCAAGCAGCACCAGGGAAGCTGAGTGCAGTGCGACGAGCTCCAAAGAAGCCCCACTAGAAGCCTTTCCAAGCAAAGAGGTAAGTTTATCAATTAACAATTATACCATTTGGCAGGTATGTTTTTAAAACAGTGTCCTAGACAGGGTTGTTTGGATGTGGTAATGAATGGGGCTTCCCACTCAGACTTCTCTGTGATGTTTCAAAGACAGCAGCCGAAATATGGAGTATTCTTCCATGTTGCACTAAATCCCGCAGTAACGTGAAGGTTTTGTGCACAGGTTTCTCTCGGGGAGCAAGTGACTCCAGAGACAAACGGGGCTTCTACACTCACCCGGCATACTGATGAAGCAGGTAAGAAGTGGCTTGAGAGTAATGGCTCCCAAAGGAGCACGACAAACCAAGTTCTTGGCAACTGTCTTTACTGGCACAAACGTGGGGCTGCTTTTAGGATACAGATACAGGACATTGCTCCAAGTTGTTCAGTGCCTCCTTCCTCAGCTAAGCACATTCATTGGTCTCAGTGGGACCTAAGAAACAGCTTTCCGTGCTGGTACACAGAGAGGAGTTTGGCAGAAGGAGGTAGCTCCAAATTTGTGCTGAGCTGCTGGAAAAAGCGGGGCATTTTAAGAGATGTCTGAAGACACACGCAAACCCTTGCCCCTGTATAGCCGAAACTGTGGATGATAAAGGCTCAATTTATAGCCAGGCGGAACCGGCCTGGACACCATGAGCACGGTGTAGAGGCGCTGCTTCTGCGGTCTAGTCCTGGTATTAGAATTCACGCGTTCGGTTAACACAAAGACCTCAGTCCTGTGCGAGCCCTGACATTCAGGCAATTCAGGTACGGCAAAACAGCAGGCCATAGATAACGTGTCCCTCAACACTTCTTCCATCCATTTCCTATGTATTTCTTCTCTTCATATTGTCCGTTGTTCATTTACTTTTTTTTTTTTTTTAATAATAATAGTAATTATTATTCTTTCCATTGCAGTAAGCAATGCAGCTATGGACGTGGAGGTCCCAAAGACTTCCACAGAGGTGTGTGACCATCAGACGGAAAGGACAGCAGAGGAAAACGCTGTTCCCATAGACAGAGAGACTGCAACATCTGTACCAGATGGCAAGGTCTGTGCCTTTATAGTAAGAGTAGACATCAGTCTGTCAAATACAGTCTGAATTTCTATTTTTACCATGTAGTTGCAACTGAAAATGCAACCTGTGAAAGCAGTAGGAATATACGGAGCTTAGCAATGACGGGCACACAAGGTGGTATTTAGTACAACCTGTAATTCAGCAAGTACTTCTATTACATGACAAACACAACTGAAAGTTGAACTCAAACGCTTCTGCTTTTCCTTTCCTTCTCTGATGAAGGCAGCCTCTTCTTTCCCTGCTTTCAGTCTCTAAAAGGCTATGTTTTCTGCCACCAGTTCCTCAGATGCACAGAAACTCTCAACTTGAGGAAAAACGAAGACAAGCGTCAAAATGTCGAGGGCTGTCCGGACCAGACAATTCCACTGGCACTGCCGAGCGAAGCGCTGCACCAGCCCAAAAGCACCATGCCGTCTGCTCTTGCCAGAATGAGAGCCATGAATGCGATCATCAAGAGCCATGCACATTCTGTAAGACGGCCACGTCACCAAGGAGCTGCTGGGCTGCCAGTTCAAAGTGTCTGTGAGCAAGAAATCCCAAAGGTTCACAAAGGCGACATCTGTTCAGAGGAGCAGCTCCCTAAGCCTGGGGAGCCGCAGATGAGGGAGCCACTGAGACAACCCAAAAGCAGAAGCACTCGTGCGGCTTCCAGAATTAAGGCCATCAACGACATCCACAGGAACCTACACCATTCTCAAAGGCGTCCAAACCAGGAAGGGGCTGCTTTTCTGGTGGAGGATGCGCAAGGGTTCAAAACAACAGAATCCGGCCTGAAGAACGAAGACGCAAGCGTCACAGTCTCTGTGTTGTGCAGTAATGCACAACAAGTTGACAATAAAGAGATGAAGTGACTCAAAACTAACAGACTTGTCTGAACTTTTGCTGCCTGTCTCAACAGGTTGGAGCATCAGGCGGGGAGAAACTTCATGAAATATAACGAGGGCAAGTGTAGAGCCCTGCATCGGGGCAAGAACAACCCCAGACACCAGGATAAGTTGGGGACTGCCCTGCTGGAGAGCAGCAAAGGGGGAAGGGACGTGGGTGTCCTGGCGGAGAACTGGCTGACCATGAGCCAGCACTGTGCCCTTGTGGCCAAGAAGGCCAATGGCATCCTGGGGTGTATTAGCAGGGCTGTGGTTAGTAGGTCGAGAGAGGTTCTCCTCCCCCTCTACTCTGCCCTAGTGAGACCACATCTGCAATATTGCGTCCAGTTCTGGGCCCCCCAGTTCCAGAAGGACAGGGAACTGCTTGAGAGAGTCCAGCACAGAGCCACAAGGGTGATAAAGGGAGTGGAGCGTCTCCCTTTTGAGGAAAGGCTGAGGGAGCTGGGTCTCTTTAGTTGGAGAAGAGGAGACTGAGGGGTGACCTTCTTAATGTTTATAAATATGTAAAGGGAGAGTGTCAGGAGGACGGAGCCAGGCTCTTCTCAGCGACATCTAACAGTAGGACAGGGGGCACTGGGTGCGTGCTGGAACATAGGAGGTTCCACTTAAATGTGAGACAAAACTTTTTTATGGTGATGGTGACAGAACACCGGAACAGGCTGCACAGTGGGGATGTGGAGTTTCCTTCTCCAGAGGCATTCCAAAGCTGCCTGGACGCGTTCCTGTGTGACCTGATCTAGCTGCTCCTGCTCCGGCAGGGGCATTGGACCAGACGATCTTTCAAGGTCCCTTCCAATCCCTAACATTCAGTGATTCGGTGATTCTGTGATTCGTAGGCATTTCAGCAGTCTTCTACCATCTTTCTTTGGCAAAGGCATGTCTGGAAAGAAAAACTGTAAAAATCACAGTCAGGAGAAGAGCTCTGGATCTCCAAAGTACCAATCTGCAGGTCTGATATACAGGCTGCCATTATGTCAGGATAACAACAACCTGCTGCCCTGGAAGATTAATCTTACTTTGAAATCAGTGGGCACTGCAATACTATGCTCCTCAGAAAATCAGGACAATTATTGCCAGATTTTGTGATTACCACTCGTTAAAATGAGGGGATACTGGATTAGGTCACCCAGGGCGTCTCTCAGGCTGAAATTTGTCATGTCAGAGCAAGAACAGGTCACACTTAGTGAAGCCGTGTAGTTCTGGGAACAAAACGTCCCTTCCTGCAATCGGCAGCTCGATTCTTTCTAGTCTTGGCTTTAGAGCACTATGCGGAGTTTATTACAATCTCCTGGAATCGGGAAGGCTCACCCTGAGCACTCTCTGGTGCACAAGTATCCAGGAAAGCCCTGCTGGGGCTCTTGTAGCCGCTTGCCTCAAGGCATTTTCCTAATCAAATTCCTACTCCTACCATGCCAGACCAGATATTCTTTCGTGCCCCCTGGCAAAGCTAATGGGCTCTGGGCTGGCTGCATTAGACCTTCTGCCTCAGCACCAGCAATGAGCCTGAGGCTACCAGGTAGCCGAAGCACATCCTCTCCAAGCAGCCCCATTCTGGAAGCATTATAGATTTGCAGTTCCCCTCCTTAGGTATATATGCAACAAGCAAAGCATCATTAGAAGCACAGCGTTTATGAGGGTTCTGAAAAATCACTTTTTTTACTCCTTAGCTAGGGCAAAGACTCCACAGATATGAGAAAAACGGTCAAATCTTTTCTAGCATTTCCCAGTTCATTATTCTTACTACTGTAGTCTTCTTCAGGCTTCACTTCAGAGTTGTGAAGGGCATCCCAAGTTCTCCTCCTCCAACTCAAATCTCTTCTCTTGCATTACCGATTATCTACTATGATCCCCCCCCCTTCCCCATCCCTCCCCCTACCCCCCCTCAAACTTCTCATCTGTACTTTCGCAAAGAGAGAAAAAATCTTTTCTCTTAAATTTTCCTGTTTCCTCTGTCAGGTGTGTCCTGACACCTGACCATCTTTGTCAGGTGCTCCTCAGAGAATTTTGTTTGATGACCACTCTCCTGGGGACCAGAAGTGGAAGACCAGTTTGCCTGCAACAGGAACCATCTCCCTGCGTATCGCATTAAAACAATTCATGCAGCTATAGTAATCTTTCCATGCTAGAAGGCAGGAAGTTCTCCCATCATCTTTTGTGGTTTCAGAGGAAAGAAAAACACACCACGTGTGACAGTCATACATTGTGAACACCTAACAGACACAGTCCACAGCAGGACAGAAACATCAAATCATCCCAACTCATCATCAAAACAGCTTGCATTTGTGACTGGCTTTTCATCCCAAAAGGGGGATTCTCCTGCCATCAGTCACGTGCTCTTAAGCACTCACACCACCAGAGCAACGCGCAGACTCCCTGGGTGTGTGGCTGAGACCAGGGGTAAAGCAGACCACTGCAGATCAATGAGGCCAATCGTAAGGTCCACAGACCCTTGCACAAGTTGCTTCCAGTCAGCAGAAAACTACCTGTTCCTCCTCAACCTCAGAAACTCTGCTTGCAGATGTTAGAAGGAACCAACAAATGCAGCCTTCTGGCCTCTGCCCCAACAAGAGTCCATCTCCAAGCTCTGGAGACGGACAACCACCTAGAATGGAAAGCTCCCGGAAAGAGTGGGTGCACAGGACAGCAAGAGAGCGAGCACAAATGGTGTGTGAGCGTGCGTGAGTGAAGGCTGTGCGTGAGTGTAAGCCTTTGCCAGTCCTTCCTTTCCCACAGCATCCCTACCGGCACGGTGCTAAGGAGCCTCTGGGACCCTGAGCCACAGCTGCACAAGTCTGGTGGTGCCCTGGGGCAACAGGCTTCGTAGGCCTGCAGCCCAACAAGGGGCGAGAGCATCTTCTCTGGCTGAAGCGGCCAGCCAGCAGCTAACTCAGCTATCAGCAAAGTCCCTCAGGACAACTTCACTGCCTTCCTGACAAAACAGTCACTGCTGTATTTGCATCTTACTTTTGACAAGAACTTTCCTGCCTATAGGTGAGGCTGTACTATCAGAGTGCATCTTTCCTCCATACAAACCCCCTTTTGAGCAAATGATTCCTTCAGAAGGATTTACACTCCAGCTGAAGTGTGTCAAATCTGTGGCTAGTAATGAGCACATGAAAATATTTTTTCAGTATTTACATATGAAAGATATCAAATAGGATCACTGTAAGATTACTTCTTCAGTGTCGCCTTCTAAAGATGTGGTGGTTTTACTCAGGTGGGCAGCCGAGTTCCACCCGATCCTTTTCCAGAGGAAGATACATAACTGCCTCTAGAGAAGGACTAGCTCACTAAACGGGTTGGCCTACTAGAGAGTCCTTCAAAAGTTTGGTTGGCCAAGGAGCTGTAGCCTGAAAGTCAGAAGTCTGCTCCATACTACGGGAAGAGAGAACGCCCCCAAGGGTAAATTACCCAACATTTTGGTATTTCTCTTAGCTACCAGAAAAGAAACAAACACACCCCAAAACCACCAACATGCGTACGTGAAAGAAAACCAAGCACGGCATGCTAGAGCTGGTCAAACAATTCTGCCAGTTAGCTCTAAGAGAGAATTTGAAGTTAGCTGTGTAGCGGAGAATAAAAACGAAAAACCAGTGCTCTCTGTGTTTGAGGGCTTTTATTATCTACCACAACGGTCTGCCCAAGAACTTGTCCCTCAGGACACCAAGTTCTTTCTGGGAGAGGTTGTGCACCAACAACAGATTCTGTCCCGGGGAGTCTCTGCTCGGAATTTTGGGGTAAGGAAAGCCAGGAGGCTGGCTTGGTTGCCTTGGTTTCCGTATGCCCACGCGTGG
Organism: Anser brachyrhynchus; assembly: GCF_964034855.1. Taxonomy (NCBI): domain Eukaryota; kingdom Metazoa; phylum Chordata; class Aves; order Anseriformes; family Anatidae; genus Anser; species Anser brachyrhynchus. Next base: position 91,146,609 of record NC_137696.1, on the reverse strand, counting down.
AGACGGTAACCTGGACACTGTGGACTGATTGTGTGCTCACCGTGAAGACACGCAGGTTAAAAGGCGGCGCCTCTTCCTGCGGCCATCACTTCTTGGAAGTGAGATTGTGACGGACGAGGTAGGACGAGGCTTTTCTCCAATGCATACTGTGAACTGTCGATCTAGCTTCACATTCGTTAGTCAAATGAGAGCGGTGAATAAGAGAATGTTTACATTTGCCTTCCTTTCAACAGGCACGCAATGTGTGCAGCAGAGTCACAGAAGGAAAATTCAACTGAGAAGAGCCAAGCGGTAAGATTAGCTCCTTACGAATACACAAGTTCATGCACTGTTTTGGACGAAGGTGGTCTAGCGCAAAGCCTGATACTGTTTGTGTGATAAGTGGGCGAGAGGGGGCAAATGAAAAAAAAAAAAAAAAAAGAATGCTTCAGATACTTGTGGCTCTGCTTACTTGCAGAAGAAAAACTGCAAGCTCTTCCAGTGACAGTGTCAGAAGCGTGCAGCTAGCTCTCACGTGCACTTTCAGGGAGTCTTTAGTGGAGAAGAGATCCTCTAGTACCGTGGCCAGTGAATATTAGTCACCAGACAGAGGGAAGAACTGAAGCAGCTTCTGGTTCTCCCTCTCGCATCCCTCTGCCTTCCTGCCCAGCATGGCCATCGAGCAAAAAGCAGCCAAGCCCTTAGTTTGTGCCTTCCTCCGGCACGTTTTAAGCATGATAACTTTAGAAGTGGCCAGCAAAAGTTAGGAAGTACAGTCGGCAAATGCGGTGCGAAATGCTAAAGGTCATTGAAGCCCAGCTCCATACCTCTTTGGGTTTTCGTATTCCCCCAATTTTCTTCCTGCATTTTCGTAAAGGCTAAGAAGGTTCTGCGAAGCCTGGGAAACAATTCAAGGCCCTGACAGTGTCAGACGTGCAGTCTTCACCAAGTATTTGACTTAAGAATGAATTGCCCTCAGCATTCTGTAGTGATTTAAGCGGCCATGAGCAGGTGGCAAAAGTGACTTAAAGTCAGGTTGAGGCCTAAAGTCAAATTCTTTGCTGACAAGTGCACATGCCCCAAGGGAATTTCCTTCATGAGTACCCTTGGGTTGCAGAAACCTAGCGCTTCTCCTGTGCTTCTTCTTCCCCTGTGAAATACTGCAGACCACTCAAACCCTGGTTAAAGATTTGTCCCAAAACAAAGAGAGCAAAAGTAAAGTGCCCACAAGCGAACAACGCAGACGGAAGCTCAGTCTGAAATACAAGCTATGTCATGAGGTACCCGTTGCATTGGCAGGGCGCGATGGAGCTGCCCGACTTGACCGTGCAGAAGAGCTCTGTGAAGCTCCTCACGAAGAGATGGGAGTCCGCCAGTGCTCTGGCACCCAGCCCGGCCTTCCAACGCCTGCCAGCCCCACGGTCCCTGGCACCAGAGCAAGCCAGCCCAGGCAGCACCGTGGACGAAGCTGCGGCAGACAGCGGGAGGGCGGACGTCACCCTGGGTGGCCCTCGCCGGACTGAGACCTTCCCCATCTCTGTCAAGGAGCTGCAGAGCCACTTTGAGACCCTGGGTGGCAGGAAGGTGAGTGCACGCAGGTTCCGCAGCTGAAAAGGATTCCCGCGCTCTCACTGAGGACTCGGAGAACACTACTGCCACAACAGCACCCCCTTCCAATCTGCTGCCTCTTCATATCCTTTCTGCCCCCTGAAAGCCCTACCTGGCTCCTCCCAGTAGCTTCTAACTCACATCCCCTCCATGTCTTCCAACAGGAAGCGGAAAGTGGCAAAAGCTCACTGCCACCAGCACTGGCCACTCAGCCTGGGAGCCAGACAGACATTTCTCTCATGGAAATGTCCAGCGTGAAACGGGGGAGGGCAATCTTTGAGAAGATGTCCTCAGGCAATGGACAGACCACCAACACTGAAGGTTAGCCTTACCACTTGGATCGGATTTCTCCCTTTAGTTCAATGCGCTCCGTCTCTGAGGTGGCAAGGGGCAAGCACACTCACCTCGTCAGGGCAGCCCCCAGGCCGCCCAGGGAGAGAACGTGGTGTTCTTCTCAGTGCAAAACAAGCTTTCTAGCCTTCTCCATTTTGTCTGTTGCATTATGGAGCAGTGCCTGATGCCCATTAAATACTTGTTGAGCAAAACACAACAGAATGGTGTCTTATGTTTTGAGAAGATAACTTTTGATGAAGACAGCCCAAATTACAAATAGGATATCAAAACTATGGGCAGCATCCATCAATTACAAAAAAGTGGTATCTTCATTTTCTTCTTTGGTGAAGATAGTTTGGATTTAGCAGTGCGTTGCTTTGGTAACAATGCGTTAACTTTTATTAGTTAAAGGCATTCTGGTTTCCACAAATCAAATGCTCCGTACTTGATGTGCTCTAAAGTCAAAGTGCGACGACACAGTGGGTAAAATGTTGGCAATACTGTTTGTTTTGCTTACTGCTTTTCTTTCAAGCTTTGAAACACATGCACCCATCTCCCTCTCCCCAACTATGACGTCTCTTTGTGGTTGCAGTGGGTGGCTGCAAAGCTGTAGGAGGACTTCCAGAAGAGAGCCCTCCCAACACCGGCAATACACTGACGGAATTCCAGGAGAATGTCTCCTTGAAAGACAAAATGGCTCTGTATCAGGCTGCGGTGTCAAAGGCAGAGAACAGCAACCGCTTTGCCAATGTAAGATACCAATGTCTCAATATCTTCTTAATTCTACGTTTGCTTTGCCCAGGGACAGATCGTAACCATCTTTATTTCTACAAGCAAGCTATCAGGTGGATCATAGGGTGGATGAAAATTTAAATCCCAAATTAGGAAACCTATAGAGCAAACATAGTCATCCATCAGTCTCTCTCTCTACCAAAAGAGGTTTTTCACGCTAGATGCCTTTGGTCTTTTGGACAATCCCCGTTATTTCGTGGACGTGCTCTTCCTTTCAGTCCACCTTTGCCTGAACTTCATGTATGAGGATCATGGGTGAGAGAGAGATCAGCAACACGGTTATCCTGTGATGACAAAACAAGGCAGTTTCCTTACCACAACAACTATTCTCTATCGCCAAATAATAAAATCCTGTTCAGGAGCACAGTGACTTTAGAGCTCTTGCTGCTCGAACTGAAGAATTTGAAATTACCGCATGATAAAACAGCTCAGCTATGGGTGCTCAGGTAGCCCAGAAGCCACCTGAGGGAAGCAGCCACCAGCCACGCTCGCCTTCAGAGTCCAGGTGTTTTCAAACCACGCAATTCCTGCCCACTGGCTTCTTGATTTCCTAATTGCCCTTGTGTATTTGGAACAGATTCCTGCAGTTCTTTGGGCCAAGAAGGTTCCAATTCCCTCCTCCCAACACTGCCAGCAATGGTGCTGTTAGCTCTCTCTCCCCAAAAGGAAGAACTGGAGGAAGCCTGACCCAACCGAACTGTGTTGAGAACATATGAACTGCTTCATTTCCACCCTATAACACCTTGCCCTTACTTGTTGAAATGGATGGTATGTTCTTACTGCAAATGGAAAACACCTGGCCTTATTTGATCCCTCTAGACCTCAGAGGAAATCAAGTCCTGCACTGTGCCCGGGGGCCTGGCTGCAGTGAGGAAACACTTTGAGAATGGGCAGATGACCCCTTCAATGACCACCTTTGCTCACTCCCAGCACCAGCACAAAGCTGCAGAGGTAACAATGGCATTTTGAATACTAACAAATTAGGTTTCCCCTGTTAAAGAGCTCGAGAGGAAAATAACACTATTTGCTTGATTCCAGGATTCACCATTCCCGGTGTCCCTGGAAAAATTTGCACCCCATTTTCTTTTCAACTCGCCCTCCTCGAGCCTCACCTAACTTTAACGGTTCAAACTTCTCATCACATGGGTTCCTTGTGGTGCTCGTAATCCCCTAAATCATCACGGTACACTGCCATAAAGGAACCATTTGGGCTTAACATCTGTTAAAGTAGAACTGATTTGTGACAGCCCTTCACAGGCAGAAACACAAATCCAGATTACTGTTAATTACGTGATTCTTTGTATTTGTTTTCAGGAGACCTCAAGAACCACTCAGCTCCCACTATCAAGCAGCACCAGGGAAGCTGAGTGCAGTGCGACGAGCTCCAAAGAAGCCCCACTAGAAGCCTTTCCAAGCAAAGAGGTAAGTTTATCAATTAACAATTATACCATTTGGCAGGTATGTTTTTAAAACAGTGTCCTAGACAGGGTTGTTTGGATGTGGTAATGAATGGGGCTTCCCACTCAGACTTCTCTGTGATGTTTCAAAGACAGCAGCCGAAATATGGAGTATTCTTCCATGTTGCACTAAATCCCGCAGTAACGTGAAGGTTTTGTGCACAGGTTTCTCTCGGGGAGCAAGTGACTCCAGAGACAAACGGGGCTTCTACACTCACCCGGCATACTGATGAAGCAGGTAAGAAGTGGCTTGAGAGTAATGGCTCCCAAAGGAGCACGACAAACCAAGTTCTTGGCAACTGTCTTTACTGGCACAAACGTGGGGCTGCTTTTAGGATACAGATACAGGACATTGCTCCAAGTTGTTCAGTGCCTCCTTCCTCAGCTAAGCACATTCATTGGTCTCAGTGGGACCTAAGAAACAGCTTTCCGTGCTGGTACACAGAGAGGAGTTTGGCAGAAGGAGGTAGCTCCAAATTTGTGCTGAGCTGCTGGAAAAAGCGGGGCATTTTAAGAGATGTCTGAAGACACACGCAAACCCTTGCCCCTGTATAGCCGAAACTGTGGATGATAAAGGCTCAATTTATAGCCAGGCGGAACCGGCCTGGACACCATGAGCACGGTGTAGAGGCGCTGCTTCTGCGGTCTAGTCCTGGTATTAGAATTCACGCGTTTGGTTAACACAAAGACCTCAGTCCTGTGCGAGCCCTGACATTCAGGCAATTCAGGTACGGCAAAACAGTAGGCCATAGATAACGTGTCCCTCAACACTTCTTCCATCCATTTCCTATGTATTTCTTCTCTTCATATTGTCCGTTGTTCATTTACTTTTTTTTTTTTTTTAATAATAATAGTAATTATTATTCTTTCCATTGCAGTAAGCAATGCAGCTATGGACGTGGAGGTCCCAAAGACTTCCACAGAGGTGTGTGACCATCAGACAGAAAGGACAGCAGAGGAAAACGCTGTTCCCATAGACAGAGAGACTGCAACATCTGTACCAGATGGCAAGGTCTGTGCCTTTATAGTAAGAGTAGACATCAGTCTGTCAAATACAGTCTGAATTTCTATTTTTACCATGTAGTTGCAACTGAAAATGCAACCTGTGAAAGCAGTAGGAATATACGGAGCTTAGCAATGACGGGCACACAAGGTGGTATTTAGTACAACCTGTAATTCAGCAAGTACTTCTATTACATGACAAACACAACTGAAAGTTGAACTCCAACGCTTCTGCTTTTCCTTTCCTTCTCTGATGAAGGCAGCCTCTTCTTTCCCTGCTTTCAGTCTCTAAAAGGCTATGTTTTCTGTCACCAGTTCCTCAGATGCACAGAAACTCTCAACTTGATGAAAAACGAAGACAAGCGTCAAAATGTCGAGGGCTGTCCGGACCAGACAATTCCACTGGCACTGCCGAGCGAAGCGCTGCACCAGCCCAAAAGCACCATGCCGTCTGCTCTTGCCAGAATGAGAGCCATGAATGCGATCATCAAGAGCCATGCACATTCTGTAAGACGGCCACGTCACCAAGGAGCTGCTGGGCTGCCAGTTCAAAGTGTCTGTGAGCAAGAAATCCCAAAGGTTCACAAAGGCGACATCTGTTCAGAGGAGCAGCTCCCTAAGCCTGGGGAGCCGCAGATGAGGGAGCCACTGAGACAACCCAAAAGCAGAAGCACTCGTGCGGCTTCCAGAATTAAGGCCATCAACGACATCCACAGGAACCTACACCATTCTCAAAGGCGTCCAAACCAGGAAGGGGCTGCTTTTCTGGTGGAGGATGCGCAAGGGTTCAAAACAACAGAATCCGGCCTGAAGAACGAAGACGCAAGCGTCACAGTCTCTGTGTTGTGCAGTAATGCACAACAAGTTGACAATAAAGAGATGAAGTGACTCAAAACTAACAGACTTGTCTGAACTTTTGCTGCCTGTCTCAACAGGTTGGAGCATCAGGCGGGGAGAAACTTCATGAAATATAACGAGGGCAAGTGTAGAGCCCTGCATCGGGGCAAGAACAACCCCAGACACCAGGATAAGTTGGGGACTGCCCTGCTGGAGAGCAGCAAAGGGGGAAGGGACGTGGGTGTCCTGGCGGAGAGCTGGCTGACCATGAGCCAGCACTGTGCCCTTGTGGCCAAGAAGGCCAATGGCATCCTGGGGTGTATTAGCAGGGCTGTGGTTAGTAGGTCGAGAGAGGTTCTCCTCCCCCTCTACTCTGCCCTAGTGAGACCACATCTGCAATATTGCGTCCAGTTCTGGGCCCCCCAGTTCCAGAAGGACAGGGAACTGCTTGAGAGAGTCCAGCACAGAGCCACAAGGGTGATAAAGGGAGTGGAGCGTCTCCCTTTTGAGGAAAGGCTGAGGGAGCTGGGTCTCTTTAGTTGGAGAAGAGGAGACTGAGGGGTGACCTTCTTAATGTTTATAAATATGTAAAGGGAGAGTGTCAGGAGGACGGAGCCAGGCTCTTCTCAGCGACATCTAACAGTAGGACAGGGGGCACTGGGTGCGTGCTGGAACATAGGAGGTTCCACTTAAATGTGAGACAAAACTTTTTTATGGTGATGGTGACAGAACACCGGAACAGGCTGCACAGGGGGGATGTGGAGTTTCCTTCTCCAGAGGCATTCCAAAGCTGCCTGGACGCGTTCCTGTGTGACCTGATCTAGCTGCTCCTGCTCCGGCAGGGGCATTGGACCAGACGATCTTTCAAGGTCCCTTCCAATCCCTAACATTCAGTGATTCGGTGATTCTGTGATTCGTAGGCATTTCAGCAGTCTTCTACCATCTTTCTTTGGCAAAGGCATGTCTGGAAAGAAAAACTGTAAAAATCACAGTCAGGAGAAGAGCTCTGGATCTCCAAAGTACCAATCTGCAGGTCTGATATACAGGCTGCCATTATGTCAGGATAACAACAACCTGCTGCCCTGGAAGATTAATCTTACTTTGAAATCAGTGGGCACTGCAATACTATGCTCCTCAGAAAATCAGGACAATTATTGCCAGGTTTTGTGATTACCACTCGTTAAAATGAGGGGATACTGGATTAGGTCACCCAGGGCGTCTCTCAGGCTGAAATTTGTCATGTCAGAGCAAGAACAGGTCACACTTAGTGAAGCCGTGTAGTTCTGGGAACAAAACGTCCCTTCCTGCAATCGGCAGCTCGATTCTTTCTAGTCTTGGCTTTAGAGTACTATGCGGAGTTTATTACAATCTCCTGGAATCGGGAAGGCTCACCCTGAGCACTCTCTGGTGCACAAGTATCCAGGAAAGCCCTGCTGGGGCTCTTGTAGCCGCTTGCCTCAAGGCATTTTCCTAATCAAATTCCTACTCCTACCATGCCAGACCAGATATTCTTTCGTGCCCCCTGGCAAAGCTAATGGGCTCTGGGCTGGCTGCATTAGACCTTCTGCCTCAGCACCAGCAATGAGCCTGAGGCTACCAGGTAGCCGAAGCACATCCTCTCCAAGCAGCCCCATTCTGGAAGCATTATAGATTTGCAGTTCCCCTCCTTAGGTATATATGCAACAAGCAAAGCATCATTAGAAGCACAGCGTTTATGAGGGTTCTGAAAAATCCCTTTTTTTACTCCTTAGCTAGGGCAAAGACTCCACAGATATGAGAAAAACGGTCAAATCTTTTCTAGCATTTCCCAGTTCATTATTCTTACTACTGTAGTCTTCTTCAGGCTTCACTTCAGAGTTGTGAAGGGCATCCCAAGTTCTCCTCCTCCAACTCAAATCTCTTCTCTTGCATTACCGATTATCTACTATGATCCCCCCCCCTTCCCCATCCCTCCCCCTACCCCCCCTCAAACTTCTCATCTGTACTTTCGCAAAGAGAGAAAAAATCTTTTCTCTTAAATTTTCCTGTTTCCTCTGTCAGGTGTGTCCTGACACCTGACCATCTTTGTCAGGTGCTCCTCAGAGAATTTTGTTTGATGACCACTCTCCTGGGGACCAGAAGTGGAAGACCAGTTTGCCTGCAACAGGAACCATCTCCCTGCGTATCGCATTAAAACAATTCATGCAGCTATAGTAATCTTTCCATGCTAGAAGGCAGGAAGTTCTCCCATCATCTTTTGTGGTTTCAGAGGAAAGAAAAACACACCACGTGTGACAGTCATACATTGTGAACACCTAACAGACACAGTCCACAGCAGGACAGAAACATCAAATCATCCCAACTCATCATCAAAACAGCTTGCATTTGTGACTGGCTTTTCATCCCAAAAGGGGGATTCTCCTGCCATCAGTCACGTGCTCTTAAGCACTCACACCACCAGAGCAACGCGCAGACTCCCTGGGTGTGTGACTGAGACCAGGGGTAAAGGGGACCACTGCAGATCAATGAGGCCAATCGTAAGGTCCACAGACCCTTGCACAAGTTGCTTCCAGTCAGCAGAAAACTACCTGTTCCTCCTCAACCTCAGAAACTCTGCTTGCAGATGTTAGAAGGAACCAACAAATGCAGCCTTCTGGCCTCTGCCCCAACAAGAGTCCATCTCCAAGCTCTGGAGACGGACAACCACCTAGAATGGAAAGCTCCTGGAAAGAGTGGGTGCACAGGACAGCAAGAGAGCGAGCACAAATGGTGTGTGAGCGTGCGTGAGTGAAGGCTGTGCGTGAGTGTAAGCCTTTGCCAGTCCTTCCTTTCCCACAGCATCCCTACCGGCACGGTGCTAAGGAGCCTCTGGGACCCTGAGCCACAGCTGCACAAGTCTGGTGGTGCCCTGGGGCAACAGGCTTCGTAGGCCTGCAGCCCAACAAGGGGCGAGAGCATCTTCTCTGGCTGAAGCGGCCAGCCAGCAGCTAACTCAGCTATCAGCAAAGTCCCTCAGGACAACTTCACTGCCTTCCTGACAAAACAGTCACTGCTGTATTTGCATCTTACTTTTGACAAGAACTTTCCTGCCTATAGGTGAGGCTGTACTATCAGAGTGCATCTTTCCTCCATACAAACCCCCTTTTGAGCAAATGATTCCTTCAGAAGGATTTACACTCCAGCTGAAGTGTGTCAAATCTGTGGCTAGTAATGAGCACATGAAAATATTTTTTCAGTATTTACATATGAAAGATATCAAATAGGATCACTGTAAGATTACTTCTTCAGTGTCGCCTTCTAAAGATGTGGTGGTTTTACTCAGGTGGGCAGCCGAGTTCCACCCGATCCTTTTCCAGAGGAAGATACATAACTGCCTCTAGAGAAGGACTAGCTCACTAAACGGGTTGGCCTACTAGAGAGTCCTTCAAAAGTTTGGTTGGCCAAGGAGCTGTAGCCTGAAAGTCAGAAGTCTGCTCCATACTACGGGAAGAGAGAACGCCCCCAAGGGTAAATTACCCAACATTTTGGTATTTCTCTTAGCTACCAGAAAAGAAACAAACACACCCCAAAACCACCAACATGCGTACGTGAAAGAAAACCAAGCACGGCATGCTAGAGCTGGTCAAACAATTCTGCCAGTTAGCTCTAAGAGAGAATTTGAAGTTAGCTGTGTAGCGGAGAATAAAAACGAAAAACCAGTGCTCTCTGTGTTTGAGGGCTTTTATTATCTACCACAACGGTCTGCCCAAGAACTTGTCCCTCAGGACACCAAGTTCTTTCTGGGAGAGGTTGTGCACCAACAACAGATTCTGTCCCGGGGAGTCTCTGCTCGGAATTTTGGGGTAAGGAAAGCCAGGAGGCTGGCTTGGTTGCCTTGGTTTCCGTATGCCCACGCGTGGAGACGGTAACCTGGACACTGTGGACTGATTGTGTGCTCACCGTGAAGACACGCAGGTTAAAAGGCGGCGCCTCTTCCTGCGGCCATCACTTCTTGGAAGTGAGATTGTGACGGACGAGGTAGGACGAGGCTTTTCTCCAATGCATACTGTGAACTGTCGATCTAGCTTCACATTCGTTAGTCAAATGAGAGCGGTGAATAAGAGAATGTTTACATTTGCCTTCCTTTCAACAGGCACGCAATGTGTGCAGCAGAGTCACAGAAGGAAAATTCAACTGAGAAGAGCCAAGCGGTAAGATTAGCTCCTTACGAATACACAAGTTCATGCACTGTTTTGGACGAAGGTGGTCTAGCGCAAAGCCTGATACTGTTTGTGTGATAAGTGGGCGAGAGGGGGCAAATGAAAAAAAAAAAAAAAAAAGAATGCTTCAGATACTTGTGGCTCTGCTTACTTGCAGAAGAAAAACTGCAAGCTCTTCCAGTGACAGTGTCAGAAGCGTGCAGCTAGCTCTCACGTGCACTTTCAGGGAGTCTTTAGTGGAGAAGAGATCCTCTAGTACCGTGGCCAGTGAATATTAGTCACCAGACAGAGGGAAGAACTGAAGCAGCTTCTGGTTCTCCCTCTCGCATCCCTCTGCCTTCCTGCCCAGCATAGCCATCGAGCAAAAAGCAGCCAAGCCCTTAGTTTGTGCCTTCCTCCGGCACGTTTTAAGCATGATAACTTTAGAAGTGGCCAGCAAAAGTTAGGAAGTACAGTCGGCAAATGCGGTGCGAAATGCTAAAGGTCATTGAAGCCCAGCTCCATACCTCTTTGGGTTTTCGTATTCCCCCAATTTTCTTCCTGCATTTTCGTAAAGGCTAAGAAGGTTCTGCGAAGCCTGGGAAACAATTCAAGGCCCTGACAGTGTCAGACGTGCAGTCTTCACCAAGTATTTGACTTAAGAATGAATTGCCCTCAGCATTCTGTAGTGATTTAAGCGGCCATGAGCAGGTGGCAAAAGTGACTTAAAGTCAGGTTGAGGCCTAAAGTCAAATTCTTTGCTGACAAGTGCACATGCCCCAAGGGAATTTCCTTCATGAGTACCCTTGGGTTGCAGAAACCTAGCGCTTCTCCTGTGCTTCTTCTTCCCCCGTGAAATACTGCAGACCACTCAAACCCTGGTTAAAGATTTGTCCCAAAACAAAGAGAGCAAAAGTAAAGTGCCCACAAGCGAACAACGCAGACGGAAGCTCAGTCTGAAATACAAGCTATGTCATGAGGTACCCGTTGCATTGGCAGGGCGCGATGGAGCTGCCCGACTTGACCGTGCAGAAGAGCTCTGTGAAGCTCCTCACGAAGAGATGGGAGTCCGCCAGTGCTCTGGCACCCAGCCCGGCCTTCCAACGCCTGCCAGCCCCACGGTCCCTGGCACCAGAGCAAGCCAGCCCAGGCAGCACCGTGGACGAAGCTGCGGCAGACAGCGGGAGGGCGGACGTCACCCTGGGTGGCCCTCGCCGGACTGAGACCTTCCCCATCTCTGTCAAGGAGCTGCAGAGCCACTTTGAGACCCTGGGTGGCAGGAAGGTGAGTGCACGCAGGTTCCGCAGCTGAAAAGGATTCCCGCGCTCTCACTGAGGACTCGGAGAACACTACTGCCAGAACAGCACCCCCTTCCAATCTGCTGCCTCTTCATATCCTTTCTGCCCCCTGAAAGCCCTACCTGGCTCCTCCCAGTAGCTTCTAACTCACATCCCCTCCATGTCTTCCAACAGGAAGCGGAAAGTGGCAAAAGCTCACTGCCACCAGCACTGGCCACTCAGCCTGGGAGCCAGACAGACATTTCTCTCATGGAAATGTCCAGCGTGAAACGGGGGAGGGCAATCTTTGAGAAGATGTCCTCAGGCAATGGACAGACCACCAACACTGAAGGTTAGCCTTACCACTTGGATCGGATTTCTCCCTTTAGTTCAATGCGCTCCGTCTCTGAGGTGGCAAGGGGCAAGCACACTCACCTCATCAGGGCAGCCCCCAGGCCGCCCAGGGAGAGAACGTGGTGTTCTTCTCAGTGCAAAACAAGCTTTCTAGCCTTCTCCATTTTGTCTGTTGCATTATGGAGCAGTGCCTGATGCCCATTAAATACTTGTTGAGCAAAACACAACAGAATGGTGTCTTATGTTTTGAGAAGATAACTTTTGATGAAGACAGCCCAAATTACAAATAGGATATCAAAACTATGGGCAGCATCCATCAATTACAAAAAAGTGGTATCTTCATTTTCTTCTTTGGTGAAGATAGTTTGGATTTAGCAGTGCGTTGCTTTGGTAACAATGCGTTAACTTTTATTAGTTAAAGGCATTCTGGTTTCCACAAATCAAATGCTCCGTACTTGATGTGCTCTAAAGTAAAAGTGCGACGACACAGTGGGTAAAATGTTGGCAATACTGTTTGTTTTGCTTACTGCTTTTCTTTCAAGCTTTGAAACACATGCACCCATCTCCCTCTCCCCAACTATGACGTCTCTTTGTGGTTGCAGTGGGTGGCTGCAAAGCTGTAGGAGGACTTCCAGAAGAGAGCCCTCCCAACACCGGCAATACACTGACGGAATTCCAGGAGAATGTCTCCTTGAAAGACAAAATGGCTCTGTATCAGGCTGCGGTGTCAAAGGCAGAGAACAGCAACCGCTTTGCCAATGTAAGATACCAATGTCTCAATATCTTCTTAATTCTACGTTTGCTTTGCCCAGGGACAGATCGTAACCATCTTTATTTCTACAAGCAAGCTATCAGGTGGATCATAGGGTGGATGAAAATTTAAATCCCAAATTAGGAAACCTATAGAGCAAACATAGTCATCCATCAGTCTCTCTCTCTACCAAAAGAGGTTTTTCACGCTAGATGCCTTTGGTCTTTTGGACAATCCCCGTTATTTCGTGGACGTGCTCTTCCTTTCAGTCCACCTTTGCCTGAACTTCATGTATGAGGATCATGGGTGAGAGAGAGATCAGCAACACGGTTATCCTGTGATGACAAAACAAGGCAGTTTCCTTACCACAACAACTATTCTCTATCGCCAAATAATAAAATCCTGTTCAGGAGCACAGTGACTTTAGAGCTCTTGCTGCTCGAACTGAAGAATTTGAAATTACCGCATGATAAAACAGCTCAGCTATGGGTGCTCAGGTAGCCCAGAAGCCACCTGAGGGAAGCAGCCACCAGCCACGCTCGCCTTCAGAGTCCAGGTGTTTTCAAACCACGCAATTCCTGCCCACTGGCTTCTTGATTTCCTAATTGCCCTTGTGTATTTGGAACAGATTCCTGCAGTTCTTTGGGCCAAGAAGGTTCCAATTCCCTCCTCCCAACACTGCCAGCAATGGTGCTGTTAGCTCTCTCTCCCCAAAAGGAAGAACTGGAGGAAGCCTGACCCAACCGAACTGTGTTGAGAACATATGAACTGCTTCATTTCCACCCTATAACACCTTGCCCTTACTTGTTGAAATGGATGGTATGTTCTTACTGCAAATGGAAAACACCTGGCCTTATTTGATCCCTCTAGACCTCAGAGGAAATCAAGTCCTGCACTGTGCCCGGGGGCCTGGCTGCAGTGAGGAAACACTTTGAGAATGGGCAGATGACCCCTTCAATGACCACCTTTGCTCACTCCCAGCACCAGCACAAAGCTGCAGAGGTAACAATGGCATTTTGAATACTAACAAAATAGGTTTCCCCCGTTAAAGAGCTCGAGAGGAAAATAACACTATTTGCTTGATTCCAGGATTCACCATTCCCGGTGTCCCTGGAAAAATTTGCACCCCATTTTCTTTTCAACTCGCCCTCCTCGAGCCTCACCTAACTTTAACGGTTCAAACTTCTCATCACATGGGTTCCTTGTGGTGCTCGTAATCCCCTAAATCATCACGGTACACTGCCATAAAGGAACCATTTGGGCTTAACATCTGTTAAAGTAGAACTGATTTGTGACAGCCCTTCACAGGCAGAAACACAAATCCAGATTACTGTTAATTACGTGATTCTTTGTATTTGTTTTCAGGAGACCTCAAGAACCACTCAGCTCCCACTATCAAGCAGCACCAGGGAAGCTGAGTGCAGTGCGACGAGCTCCAAAGAAGCCCCACTAGAAGCCTTTCCAAGCAAAGAGGTAAGTTTATCAATTAACAATTATACCATTTGGCAGGTATGTTTTTAAAACAGTGTCCTAGACAGGGTTGTTTGGATGTGGTAATGAATGGGGCTTCCCACTCAGACTTCTCTGTGATGTTTCAAAGACAGCAGCCGAAATATGGAGTATTCTTCCATGTTGCACTAAATCCCGCAGTAACGTGAAGGTTTTGTGCACAGGTTTCTCTTGGGGAGCAAGTGACTCCAGAGACAAACGGGGCTTCTACACTCACCCGGCATACTGATGAAGCAGGTAAGAAGTGGCTTGAGAGTAATGGCTCCCAAAGGAGCACGACAAACCAAGTTCTTGGCAACTGTCTTTACTGGCACAAACGTGGGGCTGCTTTTAGGATACAGATACAGGACATTGCTCCAAGTTGTTCAGTGCCTCCTTCCTCAGCTAAGCACATTCATTGGTCTCAGTGGGACCTAAGAAACAGCTTTCCGTGCTGGTACACAGAGAGGAGTTTGGCAGAAGGAGGTAGCTCCAAATTTGTGCTGAGCTGCTGGAAAAAGCGGGGCATTTTAAGAGATGTCTGAAGACACACGCAAACCCTTGCCCCTGTATAGCCGAAACTGTGGATGATAAAGGCTCAATTTATAGCCAGGCGGAACCGGCCTGGACACCATGAGCACGGTGTAGAGGCGCTGCTTCTGCGGTCTAGTCCTGGTATTAGAATTCACGCGTTCGGTTAACACAAAGACCTCAGTCCTGTGCGAGCCCTGACATTCAGGCAATTCAGGTACGGCAAAACAGCAGGCCATAGATAACGTGTCCCTCAACACTTCTTCCATCCATTTCCTATGTATTTCTTCTCTTCATATTGTCCGTTGTTCATTTACTTTTTTTTTTTTTTTTAATAATAATAGTAATTATTATTCTTTCCATTGCAGTAAGCAATGCAGCTATGGACGTGGAGGTCCCAAAGACTTCCACAGAGGTGTGTGACCATCAGACGGAAAGGACAGCAGAGGAAAACGCTGTTCCCATAGACAGAGAGACTGCAACATCTGTACCAGATGGCAAGGTCTGTGCCTTTATAGTAAGAGTAGACATCAGTCTGTCAAATACAGTCTGAATTTCTATTTTTACCATGTAGTTGCAACTGAAAATGCAACCTGTGAAAGCAGTAGGAATATACGGAGCTTAGCAATGACGGGCACACAAGGTGGTATTTAGTACAACCTGTAATTCAGCAAGTACTTCTATTACATGACAAACACAACTGAAAGTTGAACTCAAACGCTTCTGCTTTTCCTTTCCTTCTCTGATGAAGGCAGCCTCTTCTTTCCCTGCTTTCAGTCTCTAAAAGGCTATGTTTTCTGCCACCAGTTCCTCAGATGCACAGAAACTCTCAACTTGATGAAAAACGAAGACAAGCGTCAAAATGTCGAGGGCTGTCCGGACCAGACAATTCCACTGGCACTGCCGAGCGAAGCGCTGCACCAGCCCAAAAGCACCATGCCGTCTGCTCTTGCCAGAATGAGAGCCATGAATGCGATCATCAAGAGCCATGCACATTCTGTAAGACGGCCACGTCACCAAGGAGCTGCTGGGCTGCCAGTTCAAAGTGTCTGTGAGCAAGAAATCCCAAAGGTTCACAAAGGCGACATCTGTTCAGAGGAGCAGCTCCCTAAGCCTGGGGAGCCGCAGATGAGGGAGCCACTGAGACAACCCAAAAGCAGAAGCACTCGTGCGGCTTCCAGAATTAAGGCCATCAACGACATCCACAGGAACCTACACCATTCTCAAAGGCGTCCAAACCAGGAAGGGGCTGCTTTTCTGGTGGAGGATGCGCAAGGGTTCAAAACAACAGAATCCGGCCTGAAGAACGAAGACGCAAGCGTCACAGTCTCTGTGTTGTGCAGTAATGCACAACAAGTTGACAATAAAGAGATGAAGTGACTCAAAACTAACAGACTTGTCTGAACTTTTGCTGCCTGTCTCAACAGGTTGGAGCATCAGGCGGGGAGAAACTTCATGAAATATAACGAGGGCAAGTGTAGAGCCCTGCATCGGGGCAAGAACAACCCCAGACACCAGGATAAGTTGGGGACTGCCCTGCTGGAGAGCAGCAAAGGGGGAAGGGACGTGGGTGTCCTGGCGGAGAGCTGGCTGACCATGAGCCAGCACTGTGCCCTTGTGGCCAAGAAGGCCAATGGCATCCTGGGGTGTATTAGCAGGGCTGTGGTTAGTAGGTCGAGAGAGGTTCTCCTCCCCCTCTACTCTGCCCTAGTGAGACCACATCTGCAATATTGCGTCCAGTTCTGGGCCCCCCAGTTCCAGAAGGACAGGGAACTGCTTGAGAGAGTCCAGCACAGAGCCACAAGGGTGATAAAGGGAGTGGAGCGTCTCCCTTTTGAGGAAAGGCTGAGGGAGCTGGGTCTCTTTAGTTGGAGAAGAGGAGACTGAGGGGTGACCTTCTTAATGTTTATAAATATGTAAAGGGAGAGTGTCAGGAGGACGGAGCCAGGCTCTTCTCAGCGACATCTAACAGTAGGACAGGGGGCACTGGGTGCGTGCTGGAACATAGGAGGTTCCACTTAAATGTGAGACAAAACTTTTTTATGGTGATGGTGACAGAACACCGGAACAGGCTGCACAGGGGGGATGTGGAGTTTCCTTCTCCAGAGGCATTCCAAAGCTGCCTGGACGCGTTCCTGTGTGACCTGATCTAGCTGCTCCTGCTCCGGCAGGGGCATTGGACCAGACGATCTTTCAAGGTCCCTTCCAATCCCTAACATTCAGTGATTCGGTGATTCTGTGATTCGTAGGCATTTCAGCAGTCTTCTACCATCTTTCTTTGGCAAAGGCATGTCTGGAAAGAAAAACTGTAAAAATCACAGTCAGGAGAAGAGCTCTGGATCTCCAAAGTACCAATCTGCAGGTCTGATATACAGGCTGCCATTATGTCAGGATAACAACAACCTGCTGCCCTGGAAGATTAATCTTACTTTGAAATCAGTGGGCACTGCAATACTATGCTCCTCAGAAAATCAGGACAATTATTGCCAGGTTTTGTGATTACCACTCGTTAAAATGAGGGGATACTGGATTAGGTCACCCAGGGCGTCTCTCAGGCTGAAATTTGTCATGTCAGAGCAAGAACAGGTCACACTTAGTGAAGCCGTGTAGTTCTGGGAACAAAACGTCCCTTCCTGCAATCGGCAGCTCGATTCTTTCTAGTCTTGGCTTTAGAGCACTATGCGGAGTTTATTACAATCTCCTGGAATCGGGAAGGCTCACCCTGAGCACTCTCTGGTGCACAAGTATCCAGGAAAGCCCTGCTGGGGCTCTTGTAGCCGCTTGCCTCAAGGCATTTTCCTAATCAAATTCCTACTCCTACCATGCCAGACCAGATATTCTTTCGTGCCCCCTGGCAAAGCTAATGGGCTCTGGGCTGGCTGCATTAGACCTTCTGCCTCAGCACCAGCAATGAGCCTGAGGCTACCAGGTAGCCGAAGCACATCCTCTCCAAGCAGCCCCATTCTGGAAGCATTAGAGATTTGCAGTTCCCCTCCTTAGGTATATATGCAACAAGCAAAGCATCATTAGAAGCACAGCGTTTATGAGGGTTCTGAAAAATCACTTTTTTTACTCCTTAGCTAGGGCAAAGACTCCACAGATATGAGAAAAACGGTCAAATCTTTTCTAGCATTTCCCAGTTCATTATTCTTACTACTGTAGTCTTCTTCAGGCTTCACTTCAGAGTTGTGAAGGGCATCCCAAGTTCTCCTCCTCCAACTCAAATCTCTTCTCTTGCATTACCGATTATCTACTATGATCCCCCCCCCTTCCCCATCCCTCCCCCTACCCCCCCTCAAACTTCTCATCTGTACTTTCGCAAAGAGAGAAAAAATCTTTTCTCTTAAATTTTCCTGTTTCCTCTGTCAGGTGTGTCCTGACACCTGACCATCTTTGTCAGGTGCTCCTCAGAGAATTTTGTTTGATGACCACTCTCCTGGGGACCAGAAGTGGAAGACCAGTTTGCCTGCAACAGGAACCATCTCCCTGCGTATCGCATTAAAACAATTCATGCAGCTATAGTAATCTTTCCATGCTAGAAGGCAGGAAGTTCTCCCATCATCTTTTGTGGTTTCAGAGGAAAGAAAAACACACCACGTGTGACAGTCATACATTGTGAACACCTAACAGACACAGTCCACAGCAGGACAGAAACATCAAATCATCCCAACTCATCATCAAAACAGCTTGCATTTGTGACTGGCTTTTCATCCCAAAAGGGGGATTCTCCTGCCATCAGTCACGTGCTCTTAAGCACTCACACCACCAGAGCAACGCGCAGACTCCCTGGGTGTGTGGCTGAGACCAGGGGTAAAGCGGACCACTGCAGATCAATGAGGCCAATCGTAAGGTCCACAGACCCTTGCACAAGTTGCTTCCAGTCAGCAGAAAACTACCTGTTCCTCCTCAACCTCAGAAACTCTGCTTGCAGATGTTAGAAGGAACCAACAAATGCAGCCTTCTGGCCTCTGCCCCAACAAGAGTCCATCTCCAAGCTCTGGAGACGGACAACCACCTAGAATGGAAAGCTCCTGGAAAGAGTGGGTGCACAGGACAGCAAGAGAGCGAGCACAAATGGTGTGTGAGCGTGCGTGAGTGAAGGCTGTGCGTGAGTGTAAGCCTTTGCCAGTCCTTCCTTTCCCACAGCATCCCTACCGGCACGGTGCTAAGGAGCCTCTGGGACCCTGAGCCACAGCTGCACAAGTCTGGTGGTGCCCTGGGGCAACAGGCTTCGTAGGCCTGCAGCCCAACAAGGGGCGAGAGCATCTTCTCTGGCTGAAGCGGCCAGCCAGCAGCTAACTCAGCTATCAGCAAAGTCCCTCAGGACAACTTCACTGCCTTCCTGACAAAACAGTCACTGCTGTATTTGCATCTTACTTTTGACAAGAACTTTCCTGCCTATAGGTGAGGCTGTACTATCAGAGTGCATCTTTCCTCCATACAAACCCCCTTTTGAGCAAATGATTCCTTCAGAAGGATTTACACTCCAGCTGAAGTGTGTCAAATCTGTGGCTAGTAATGAGCACATGAAAATATTTTTTCAGTATTTACATATGAAAGATATCAAATAGGATCACTGTAAGATTACTTCTTCAGTGTCGCCTTCTAAAGATGTGGTGGTTTTACTCAGGTGGGCAGCCGAGTTCCACCCGATCCTTTTCCAGAGGAAGATACATAACTGCCTCTAGAGAAGGACTAGCTCACTAAACGGGTTGGCCTACTAGAGAGTCCTTCAAAAGTTTGGTTGGCCAAGGAGCTGTAGCCTGAAAGTCAGAAGTCTGCTCCATACTACGGGAAGAGAGAACGCCCCCAAGGGTAAATTACCCAACATTTTGGTATTTCTCTTAGCTACCAGAAAAGAAACAAACACACCCCAAAACCACCAACATGCGTACGTGAAAGAAAACCAAGCACGGCATGCTAGAGCTGGTCAAACAATTCTGCCAGTTAGCTCTAAGAGAGAATTTGAAGTTAGCTGTGTAGCGGAGAATAAAAACGAAAAACCAGTGCTCTCTGTGTTTGAGGGCTTTTATTATCTACCACAACGGTCTGCCCAAGAACTTGTCCCTCAGGACACCAAGTTCTTTCTGGGAGAGGTTGTGCACCAACAACAGATTCTGTCCCGGGGAGTCTCTGCTCGGAATTTTGGGGTAAGGAAAGCCAGGAGGCTGGCTTGGTTGCCTTGGTTTCCGTATGCCCACGCGTGGAGACGGTAACCTGGACACTGTGGACTGATTGTGTGCTCACCGTGAAGACACGCAGGTTAAAAGGCGGCGCCTCTTCCTGCGGCCATCACTTCTTGGAAGTGAGATTGTGACGGACGAGGTAGGACGAGGCTTTTCTCCAATGCATACTGTGAACTGTCGATCTAGCTTCACATTCGTTAGTCAAATGAGAGCGGTGAATAAGAGAATGTTTACATTTGCCTTCCTTTCAACAGGCACGCAATGTGTGCAGCAGAGTCACAGAAGGAAAATTCAACTGAGAAGAGCCAAGCGGTAAGATTAGCTCCTTACGAATACACAAGTTCATGCACTGTTTTGGACGAAGGTGGTCTAGCGCAAAGCCTGATACTGTTTGTGTGATAAGTGGGCGAGAGGGGGCAAATGAAAAAAAAAAAAAAAAAGAATGCTTCAGATACTCGTGGCTCTGCTTACTTGCAGAAGAAAAACTGCAAGCTCTTCCAGTGACAGTGTCAGAAGCGTGCAGCTAGCTCTCACGTGCACTTTCAGGGAGTCTTTAGTGGAGAAGAGATCCTCTAGTACCGTGGCCAGTGAATATTAGTCACCAGACAGAGGGAAGAACTGAAGCAGCTTCTGGTTCTCCCTCTCGCATCCCTCTGCCTTCCTGCCCAGCATGGCCATCGAGCAAAAAGCAGCCAAGCCCTTAGTTTGTGCCTTCCTCCGGCACGTTTTAAGCATGATAACTTTAGAAGTGGCCAGCAAAAGTTAGGAAGTACAGTCGGCAAATGCGGTGCGAAATGCTAAAGGTCATTGAAGCCCAGCTCCATACCTCTTTGGGTTTTCGTATTCCCCCAATTTTCTTCCTGCATTTTCGTAAAGGCTAAGAAGGTTCTGCGAAGCCTGGGAAACAATTCAAGGCCCTGACAGTGTCAGACGTGCAGTCTTCACCAAGTATTTGACTTAAGAATGAATTGCCCTCAGCATTCTGTAGTGATTTAAGCGGCCATGAGCAGCTGGCAAAAGTGACTTAAAGTCAGGTTGAGGCCTAAAGTCAAATTCTTTGCTGACAAGTGCACATGCCCCAAGGGAATTTCCTTCATGAGTACCCTTGGGTTGCAGAAACCTAGCGCTTCTCCTGTGCTTCTTCTTCCCCCGTGAAATACTGCAGACCACTCAAACCCTGGTTAAAGATTTGTCCCAAAACAAAGAGAGCAAAAGTAAAGTGCCCACAAGCGAACAACGCAGACGGAAGCTCAGTCTGAAATACAAGCTATGTCATGAGGTACCCGTTGCATTGGCAGGGCGCGATGGAGCTGCCCGACTTGACCGTGCAGAAGAGCTCTGTGAAGCTCCTCACGAAGAGATGGGAGTCCGCCAGTGCTCTGGCACCCAGCCCGGCCTTCCAACGCCTGCCAGCCCCACGGTCCCTGGCACCAGAGCAAGCCAGCCCAGGCAGCACCGTGGACGAAGCTGCGGCAGACAGCGGGAGGGCGGACGTCACCCTGGGTGGCCCTCGCCGGACTGAGACCTTCCCCATCTCTGTCAAGGAGCTGCAGAGCCACTTTGAGACCCTGGGTGGCAGGAAGGTGAGTGCACGCAGGTTCCGCAGCTGAAAAGGATTCCCGCGCTCTCACTGAGGACTCGGAGAACACTACTGCCAGAACAGCACCCCCTTCCAATCTGCTGCCTCTTCATATCCTTTCTGCCCCCTGAAAGCCCTACCTGGCTCCTCCCAGTAGCTTCTAACTCACATCCCCTCCATGTCTTCCAACAGGAAGCGGAAAGTGGCAAAAGCTCACTGCCACCAGCACTGGCCACTCAGCCTGGGAGCCAGACAGACATTTCTCTCATGGAAATGTCCAGCGTGAAACGGGGGAGGGCAATCTTTGAGAAGATGTCCTCAGGCAATGGACAGACCACCAACACTGAAGGTTAGCCTTACCACTTGGATCGGATTTCTCCCTTTAGTTCAATGCGCTCCGTCTCTGAGGTGGCAAGGGGCAAGCACACTCACCTCATCAGGGCAGCCCCCAGGCCGCCCAGGGAGAGAACGTGGTGTTCTTCTCAGTGCAAAACAAGCTTTCTAGCCTTCTCCATTTTGTCTGTTGCATTATGGAGCAGTGCCTGATGCCCATTAAATACTTGTTGAGCAAAACACAACAGAATGGTGTCTTATGTTTTGAGAAGATAACTTTTGATGAAGACAGCCCAAATTACAAATAGGATATCAAAACTATGGGCAGCATCCATCAATTACAAAAAAGTGGTATCTTCATTTTCTTCTTTGGTGAAGATAGTTTGGATTTAGCAGTGCGTTGCTTTGGTAACAATGCGTTAACTTTTATTAGTTAAAGGCATTCTGGTTTCCACAAATCAAATGCTCCGTACTTGATGTGCTGTAAAGTAAAAGTGCGACGACACAGTGGGTAAAATGTTGGCAATACTGTTTGTTTTGCTTACTGCTTTTCTTTCAAGCTTTGAAACACATGCACCCATCTCCCTCTCCCCAACTATGACGTCTCTTTGTGGTTGCAGTGGGTGGCTGCAAAGCTGTAGGAGGACTTCCAGAAGAGAGCCCTCCCAACACCGGCAATACACTGACGGAATTCCAGGAGAATGTCTCCTTGAAAGACAAAATGGCTCTGTATCAGGCTGCGGTGTCAAAGGCAGAGAACAGCAACCGCTTTGCCAATGTAAGATACCAATGTCTCAATATCTTCTTAATTCTACGTTTGCTTTGCCCAGGGACAGATCGTAACCATCTTTATTTCTACAAGCAAGCTATCAGGTGGATCATAGGGTGGATGAAAATTTAAATCCCAAATTAGGAAACCTATAGAGCAAACATAGTCATCCATCAGTCTCTCTCTCTACCAAAAGAGGTTTTTCACGCTAGATGCCTTTGGTCTTTTGGACAATCCCCGTTATTTCGTGGACGTGCTCTTCCTTTCAGTCCACCTTTGCCTGAACTTCATGTATGAGGATCATGGGTGAGAGAGAGATCAGCAACACGGTTATCCTGTGATGACAAAACAAGGCAGTTTCCTTACCACAACAACTATTCTCTATCGCCAAATAATAAAATCCTGTTCAGGAGCACAGTGACTTTAGAGCTCTTGCTGCTCGAACTGAAGAATTTGAAATTACCGCATGATAAAACAGCTCAGCTATGGGTGCTCAGGTAGCCCAGAAGCCACCTGAGGGAAGCAGCCACCAGCCACGCTCGCCTTCAGAGTCCAGGTGTTTTCAAACCACGCAATTCCTGCCCACTGGCTTCTTGATTTCCTAATTGCCCTTGTGTATTTGGAACAGATTCCTGCAGTTCTTTGGGCCAAGAAGGTTCCAATTCCCTCCTCCCAACACTGCCAGCAATGGTGCTGTTAGCTCTCTCTCCCCAAAAGGAAGAACTGGAGGAAGCCTGACCCAACCGAACTGTGTTGAGAACATATGAACTGCTTCATTTCCACCCTATAACACCTTGCCCTTACTTGTTGAAATGGATGGTATGTTCTTACTGCAAATGGAAAACACCTGGCCTTATTTGATCCCTCTAGACCTCAGAGGAAATCAAGTCCTGCACTGTGCCCGGGGGCCTGGCTGCAGTGAGGAAACACTTTGAGAATGGGCAGATGACCCCTTCAATGACCACCTTTGCTCACTCCCAGCACCAGCACAAAGCTGCAGAGGTAACAATGGCATTTTGAATACTAACAAATTAGGTTTCCCCCGTTAAAGAGCTCGAGAGGAAAATAACACTATTTGCTTGATTCCAGGATTCACCATTCCCGGTGTCCCTGGAAAAATTTGCACCCCATTTTCTTTTCAACTCGCCCTCCTCGAGCCTCACCTAACTTTAACGGTTCAAACTTCTCATCACATGGGTTCCTTGTGGTGCTCGTAATCCCCTAAATCATCACGGTACACTGCCATAAAGGAACCATTTGGGCTTAACATCTGTTAAAGTAGAACTGATTTGTGACAGCCCTTCACAGGCAGAAACACAAATCCAGATTACTGTTAATTACGTGATTCTTTGTATTTGTTTTCAGGAGACCTCAAGAACCACTCAGCTCCCACTATCAAGCAGCACCAGGGAAGCTGAGTGCAGTGCGACGAGCTCCAAAGAAGCCCCACTAGAAGCCTTTCCAAGCAAAGAGGTAAGTTTATCAATTAACAATTATACCATTTGGCAGGTATGTTTTTAAAACAGTGTCCTAGACAGGGTTGTTTGGATGTGGTAATGAATGGGGCTTCCCACTCAGACTTCTCTGTGATGTTTCAAAGACAGCAGCCGAAATATGGAGTATTCTTCCATGTTGCACTAAATCCCGCAGTAACGTGAAGGTTTTGTGCACAGGTTTCTCTCGGGGAGCAAGTGACTCCAGAGACAAACGGGGCTTCTACACTCACCCGGCATACTGATGAAGCAGGTAAGAAGTGGCTTGAGAGTAATGGCTCCCAAAGGAGCACGACAAACCAAGTTCTTGGCAACTGTCTTTACTGGCACAAACGTGGGGCTGCTTTTAGGATACAGATACAGGACATTGCTCCAAGTTGTTCAGTGCCTCCTTCCTCAGCTAAGCACATTCATTGGTCTCAGTGGGACCTAAGAAACAGCTTTCCGTGCTGGTACACAGAGAGGAGTTTGGCAGAAGGAGGTAGCTCCAAATTTGTGCTGAGCTGCTGGAAAAAGCGGGGCATTTTAAGAGATGTCTGAAGACACACGCAAACCCTTGCCCCTGTATAGCCGAAACTGTGGATGATAAAGGCTCAATTTATAGCCAGGCGGAACCGGCCTGGACACCATGAGCACGGTGTAGAGGCGCTGCTTCTGCGGTCTAGTCCTGGTATTAGAATTCACGCGTTCGGTTAACACAAAGACCTCAGTCCTGTGCGAGCCCTGACATTCAGGCAATTCAGGTACGGCAAAACAGCAGGCCATAGATAACGTGTCCCTCAACACTTCTTCCATCCATTTCCTATGTATTTCTTCTCTTCATATTGTCCGTTGTTCATTTACTTTTTTTTTTTTTTTTAATAATAATAGTAATTATTATTCTTTCCATTGCAGTAAGCAATGCAGCTATGGACGTGGAGGTCCCAAAGACTTCCACAGAGGTGTGTGACCATCAGACGGAAAGGACAGCAGAGGAAAACGCTGTTCCCATAGACAGAGAGACTGCAACATCTGTACCAGATGGCAAGGTCTGTGCCTTTATAGTAAGAGTAGACATCAGTCTGTCAAATACAGTCTGAATTTCTATTTTTGCCATGTAGTTGCAACTGAAAATGCAACCTGTGAAAGCAGTAGGAATATACGGAGCTTAGCAATGACGGGCACACAAGGTGGTATTTAGTACAACCTGTAATTCAGCAAGTACTTCTATTACATGACAAACACAACTGAAAGTTGAACTGAAACGCTTCTGCTTTTCCTTTCCTTCTCTGATGAAGGCAGCCTCTTCTTTCCCTGCTTTCAGTCTCTAAAAGGCTATGTTTTCTGCCACCAGTTCCTCAGATGCACAGAAACTCTCAACTTGATGAAAAACGAAGACAAGCGTCAAAATGTCGAGGGCTGTCCGGACCAGACAATTCCACTGGCACTGCCGAGCGAAGCGCTGCACCAGCCCAAAAGCACCATGCCGTCTGCTCTTGCCAGAATGAGAGCCATGAATGCGATCATCAAGAGCCATGCACATTCTGTAAGACGGCCACGTCACCAAGGAGCTGCTGGGCTGCCAGTTCAAAGTGTCTGTGAGCAAGAAATCCCAAAGGTTCACAAAGGCGACATCTGTTCAGAGGAGCAGCTCCCTAAGCCTGGGGAGCCGCAGATGAGGGAGCCACTGAGACAACCCAAAAGCAGAAGCACTCGTGCGGCTTCCAGAATTAAGGCCATCAACGACATCCACAGGAACCTACACCATTCTCAAAGGCGTCCAAACCAGGAAGGGGCTGCTTTTCTGGTGGAGGATGCGCAAGGGTTCAAAACAACAGAATCCGGCCTGAAGAACGAAGACGCAAGCGTCACAGTCTCTGTGTTGTGCAGTAATGCACAACAAGTTGACAATAAAGAGATGAAGTGACTCAAAACTAACAGACTTGTCTGAACTTTTGCTGCCTGTCTCAACAGGTTGGAGCATCAGGCGGGGAGAAACTTCATGAAATATAACGAGGGCAAGTGTAGAGCCCTGCATCGGGGCAAGAACAACCCCAGACACCAGGATAAGTTGGGGACTGCCCTGCTGGAGAGCAGCAAAGGGGGAAGGGACGTGGGTGTCCTGGCGGAGAGCTGGCTGACCATGAGCCAGCACTGTGCCCTTGTGGCCAAGAAGGCCAATGGCATCCTGGGGTGTATTAGCAGGGCTGTGGTTAGTAGGTCGAGAGAGGTTCTCCTCCCCCTCTACTCTGCCCTAGTGAGACCACATCTGCAATATTGCGTCCAGTTCTGGGCCCCCCAGTTCCAGAAGGACAGGGAACTGCTTGAGAGAGTCCAGCACAGAGCCACAAGGGTGATAAAGGGAGTGGAGCGTCTCCCTTTTGAGGAAAGGCTGAGGGAGCTGGGTCTCTTTAGTTGGAGAAGAGGAGACTGAGGGGTGACCTTCTTAATGTTTATAAATATGTAAAGGGAGAGTGTCAGGAGGACGGAGCCAGGCTCTTCTCAGCGACATCTAACAGTAGGACAGGGGGCACTGGGTGCGTGCTGGAACATAGGAGGTTCCACTTAAATGTGAGACAAAACTTTTTTATGGTGATGGTGACAGAACACCGGAACAGGCTGCACAGGGGGGATGTGGAGTTTCCTTCTCCAGAGGCATTCCAAAGCTGCCTGGACGCGTTCCTGTGTGACCTGATCTAGCTGCTCCTGCTCCGGCAGGGGCATTGGACCAGACGATCTTTCAAGGTCCCTTCCAATCCCTAACATTCAGTGATTCGGTGATTCTGTGATTCGTAGGCATCTCAGCAGTCTTCTACCATCTTTCTTTGGCAAAGGCATGTCTGGAAAGAAAAACTGTAAAAATCACAGTCAGGAGAAGAGCTCTGGATCTCCAAAGTACCAATCTGCAGGTCTGATATACAGGCTGCCATTATGTCAGGATAACAACAACCTGCTGCCCTGGAAGATTAATCTTACTTTGAAATCAGTGGGCACTGCAATACTATGCTCCTCAGAAAATCAGGACAATTATTGCCAGGTTTTGTGATTACCACTCGTTAAAATGAGGGGATACTGGATTAGGTCACCCAGGGCGTCTCTCAGGCTGAAATTTGTCATGTCAGAGCAAGAACAGGTCACACTTAGTGAAGCCGTGTAGTTCTGGGAACAAAACGTCCCTTCCTGCAATCGGCAGCTCGATTCTTTCTAGTCTTGGCTTTAGAGCACTATGCGGAGTTTATTACAATCTCCTGGAATCGGGAAGGCTCACCCTGAGCACTCTCTGGTGCACAAGTATCCAGGAAAGCCCTGCTGGGGCTCTTGTAGCCGCTTGCCTCAAGGCATTTTCCTAATCAAATTCCTACTCCTACCATGCCAGACCAGATATTCTTTCGTGCCCCCTGGCAAAGCTAATGGGCTCTGGGCTGGCTGCATTAGACCTTCTGCCTCAGCACCAGCAATGAGCCTGAGGCTACCAGGTAGCCGAAGCACATCCTCTCCAAGCAGCCCCATTCTGGAAGCATTATAGATTTGCAGTTCCCCTCCTTAGGTATATATGCAACAAGCAAAGCATCATTAGAAGCACAGCGTTTATGAGGGTTCTGAAAAATCACTTTTTTTACTCCTTAGCTAGGGCAAAGACTCCACAGATATGAGAAAAACGGTCAAATCTTTTCTAGCATTTCCCAGTTCATTATTCTTACTACTGTAGTCTTCTTCAGGCTTCACTTCAGAGTTGTGAAGGGCATCCCAAGTTCTCCTCCTCCAACTCAAATCTCTTCTCTTGCATTACCGATTATCTACTATGATCCCCCCCCCCTTCCCCATCCCTCCCCCTACCCCCCCTCAAACTTCTCATCTGTACTTTCGCAAAGAGAGAAAAAATCTTTTCTCTTAAATTTTCCTGTTTCCTCTGTCAGGTGTGTCCTGACACCTGACCATCTTTGTCAGGTGCTCCTCAGAGAATTTTGTTTGATGACCACTCTCCTGGGGACCAGAAGTGGAAGACCAGTTTGCCTGCAACAGGAACCATCTCCCTGCGTATCGCATTAAAACAATTCATGCAGCTATAGTAATCTTTCCATGCTAGAAGGCAGGAAGTTCTCCCATCATCTTTTGTGGTTTCAGAGGAAAGAAAAACACACCACGTGTGACAGTCATACATTGTGAACACCTAACAGACACAGTCCACAGCAGGACAGAAACATCAAATCATCCCAACTCATCATCAAAACAGCTTGCATTTGTGACTGGCTTTTCATCCCAAAAGGGGGATTCTCCTGCCATCAGTCACGTGCTCTTAAGCACTCACACCACCAGAGCAACGCGCAGACTCCCTGGGTGTGTGGCTGAGACCAGGGGTAAAGCGGACCACTGCAGATCAATGAGGCCAATCGTAAGGTCCACAGACCCTTGCACAAGTTGCTTCCAGTCAGCAGAAAACTACCTGTTCCTCCTCAACCTCAGAAACTCTGCTTGCAGATGTTAGAAGGAACCAACAAATGCAGCCTTCTGGCCTCTGCCCCAACAAGAGTCCATCTCCAAGCTCTGGAGACGGACAACCACCTAGAATGGAAAGCTCCTGGAAAGAGTGGGTGCACAGGACAGCAAGAGAGCGAGCACAAATGGTGTGTGAGCGTGCGTGAGTGAAGGCTGTGCGTGAGTGTAAGCCTTTGCCAGTCCTTCCTTTCCCACAGCATCCCTACCGGCACGGTGCTAAGGAGCCTCTGGGACCCTGAGCCACAGCTGCACAAGTCTGGTGGTGCCCTGGGGCAACAGGCTTCGTAGGCCTGCAGCCCAACAAGGGGCGAGAGCATCTTCTCTGGCTGAAGCGGCCAGCCAGCAGCTAACTCAGCTATCAGCAAAGTCCCTCAGGACAACTTCACTGCCTTCCTGACAAAACAGTCACTGCTGTATTTGCATCTTACTTTTGACAAGAACTTTCCTGCCTATAGGTGAGGCTGTACTATCAGAGTGCATCTTTCCTCCATACAAACCCCGTTTTGAGCAAATGATTCCTTCAGAAGGATTTACACTCCAGCTGAAGTGTGTCAAATCTGTGGCTAGTAATGAGCACATGAAAATATTTTTTCAGTATTTACATATGAAAGATATCAAATAGGATCACTGTAAGATTACTTCTTCAGTGTCGCCTTCTAAAGATGTGGTGGTTTTACTCAGGTGGGCAGCCGAGTTCCACCCGATCCTTTTCCAGAGGAAGCTACATAACTGCCTCTAGAGAAGGACTAGCTCACTAAACGGGTTGGCCTACTAGAGAGTCCTTCAAAAGTTTGGTTGGCCAAGGAGCTGTAGCCTGAAAGTCAGAAGTCTGCTCCATACTACGGGAAGAGAGAACGCCCCCAAGGGTAAATTACCCAACATTTTGGTATTTCTCTTAGCTACCAGAAAAGAAACAAACACACCCCAAAACCACCAACATGCGTACGTGAAAGAAAACCAAGCACGGCATGCTAGAGCTGGTCAAACAATTCTGCCAGTTAGCTCTAAGAGAGAATTTGAAGTTAGCTGTGTAGCGGAGAATAAAAACGAAAAACCAGTGCTCTCTGTGTTTGAGGGCTTTTATTATCTACCACAACGGTCTGCCCAAGAACTTGTCCCTCAGGACACCAAGTTCTTTCTGGGAGAGGTTGTGCAACAACAACAGGTTCTGTCCCGGGGAGTCTCTGCTCGGAATTTTGGGGTAAGGAAAGCCAGGAGGCTGGCTTGGTTGCCTTGGTTTCCGTATGCCCACGCGTGGAGACGGTAACCTGGACACTGTGGACTGATTGTGTGTTCACCGTGAAGACACGCAGGTTAAAAGGCGGCGCCTCTTCCTGCGGCCATCACTTCTTGGAAGTGAGATTGTGACGGACGAGGTAGGACGAGGCTTTTCTCCAATGCATACTGTGAACTGTCGATCTAGCTTCACATTCGTTAGTCAAATGAGAGCGGTGAATAAGAGAATGTTTACATTTGCCTTCCTTTCAACAGGCACGCAATGTGTGCAGCAGAGTCACAGAAGGAAAATTCAACTGAGAAGAGCCAAGCGGTAAGATTAGCTCCTTACGAATACACAAGTTCATGCACTGTTTTGGCCGAAGGTGGTCTAGCGCAAAGCCTGATACTGTTTGTGTGATAAGTGGGCGAGAGGGGGCAAATGAAAAAAAAAAAAAAAAAGAATGCTTCAGATACTCGTGGCTCTGCTTACTTGCAGAAGAAAAACTGCAAGCTCTTCCAGTGACAGTGTCAGAAGCGTGCAGCTAGCTCTCACGTACACTTTCAGGGAGTCTTTAGTGGAGAAGAGATCCTCTAGTACCGTGGCCAGTGAATATTAGTCACCAGACAGAGGGAAGAACTGAAGCAGCTTCTGGTTCTCCCTCTCGCATCCCTCTGCCTTCCTGCCCAGCATGGCCATCGAGCAAAAAGCAGCCAAGCCCTTAGTTTGTGCCTTCCTCCGGCACGTTTTAAGCATGATAACTTTAGAAGTGGCCAGCAAAAGTTAGGAAGTACAGTCGGCAAATGCGGTGCGAAATGCTAAAGGTCATTGAAGCCCAGCTCCATACCTCTTTGGGTTTTCGTATTCCCCCAATTTTCTTCCTGCATTTTCGTAAAGGCTAAGAAGGTTCTGCGAAGCCTGGGAAACAATTCAAGGCCCTGACAGTGTCAGACGTGCAGTCTTCACCAAGTATTTGACTTAAGAATGAATTGCCCTCAGCATTCTGTAGTGATTTAAGCGGCCATGAGCAGCTGGCAAAAGTGACTTAAAGTCAGGTTGAGGCCTAAAGTCAAATTCTTTGCTGACAAGTGCACATGCCCCAAGGGAATTTCCTTCATGAGTACCCTTGGGTTGCAGAAACCTAGCGCTTCTCCTGTGCTTCTTCTTCCCCCGTGAAATACTGCAGACCACTCAAACCCTGGTTAAAGATTTGTCCCAAAACAAAGAGAGCAAAAGTAAAGTGCCCACAAGCGAACAACGCAGACGGAAGCTCAGTCTGAAATACAAGCTATGTCATGAGGTACCCGTTGCATTGGCAGGGCGCGATGGAGCTGCCCGACTTGACCGTGCAGAAGAGCTCTGTGAAGCTCCTCACGAAGAGATGGGAGTCCGCCAGTGCTCTGGCACCCAGCCCGGCCTTCCAACGCCTGCCAGCCCCACGGTCCCTGGCACCAGAGCAAGCCAGCCCAGGCAGCACCGTGGACGAAGCTGCGGCAGACAGCGGGAGGGCGGACGTCACCCTGGGTGGCCCTCGCCGGACTGAGACCTTCCCCATCTCTGTCAAGGAGCTGCAGAGCCACTTTGAGACCCTGGGTGGCAGGAAGGTGAGTGCACGCAGGTTCCGCAGCTGAAAAGGATTCCCGCGCTCTCACTGAGGACTCGGAGAACACTACTGCCAGAACAGCACCCCCTTCCAATCTGCTGCCTCTTCATATCCTTTCTGCCCCCTGAAAGCCCTACCTGGCTCCTCCCAGTAGCTTCTAACTCACATCCCCTCCATGTCTTCCAACAGGAAGCGGAAAGTGGCAAAAGCTCACTGCCACCAGCACTGGCCACTCAGCCTGGGAGCCAGACAGACATTTCTCTCATGGAAATGTCCAGCGTGAAACGGGGGAGGGCAATCTTTGAGAAGATGTCCTCAGGCAATGGACAGACCACCAACACTGAAGGTTAGCCTTACCACTTGGATCGGATTTCTCCCTTTAGTTCAATGCGCTCCGTCTCTGAGGTGGCAAGGGGCAAGCACACTCACCTCATCAGGGCAGCCCCCAGGCCGCCCAGGGAGAGAACGTGGTGTTCTTCTCAGTGCAAAACAAGCTTTCTAGCCTTCTCCATTTTGTCTGTTGCATTATGGAGCAGTGCCTGATGCCCATTAAATACTTGTTGAGCAAAACACAACAGAATGGTGTCTTATGTTTTGAGAAGATAACTTTTGATGAAGACAGCCCAAATTACAAATAGGATATCAAAACTATGGGCAGCATCCATCAATTACAAAAAAGTGGTATCTTCATTTTCTTCTTTGGTGAAGATAGTTTGGATTTAGCAGTGCGTTGCTTTGGTAACAATGCGTTAACTTTTATTAGTTAAAGGCATTCTGGTTTCCACAAATCAAATGCTCCGTACTTGATGTGCTGTAAAGTAAAAGTGCGACGACACAGTGGGTAAAATGTTGGCAATACTGTTTGTTTTGCTTACTGCTTTTCTTTCAAGCTTTGAAACACATGCACCCATCTCCCTCTCCCCAACTATGACGTCTCTTTGTGGTTGCAGTGGGTGGCTGCAAAGCTGTAGGAGGACTTCCAGAAGAGAGCCCTCCCAACACCGGCAATACACTGACGGAATTCCAGGAGAATGTCTCCTTGAAAGACAAAATGGCTCTGTATCAGGCTGCGGTGTCAAAGGCAGAGAACAGCAACCGCTTTGCCAATGTAAGATACCAATGTCTCAATATCTTCTTAATTCTACGTTTGCTTTGCCCAGGGACAGATCGTAACCATCTTTATTTCTACAAGCAAGCTATCAGGTGGATCATAGGGTGGATGAAAATTTAAATCCCAAATTAGGAAACCTATAGAGCAAACATAGTCATCCATCAGTCTCTCTCTCTACCAAAAGAGGTTTTTCACGCTAGATGCCTTTGGTCTTTTGGACAATCCCCGTTATTTCGTGGACGTGCTCTTCCTTTCAGTCCACCTTTGCCTGAACTTCATGTATGAGGATCATGGGTGAGAGAGAGATCAGCAACACGGTTATCCTGTGATGACAAAACAAGGCAGTTTCCTTACCACAACAACTATTCTCTATCGCCAAATAATAAAATCCTGTTCAGGAGCACAGTGACTTTAGAGCTCTTGCTGCTCGAACTGAAGAATTTGAAATTACCGCATGATAAAACAGCTCAGCTATGGGTGCTCAGGTAGCCCAGAAGCCACCTGAGGGAAGCAGCCACCAGCCACGCTTGCCTTCAGAGTCCAGGTGTTTTCAAACCACGCAATTCCTGCCCACTGGCTTCTTGATTTCCTAATTGCCCTTGTGTATTTGGAACAGATTCCTGCAGTTCTTTGGGCCAAGAAGGTTCCAATTCCCTCCTCCCAACACTGCCAGCAATGGTGCTGTTAGCTCTCTCTCCCCAAAAGGAAGAACTGGAGGAAGCCTGACCCAACCGAACTGTGTTGAGAACATATGAACTGCTTCATTTCCGCCCTATAACACCTTGCCCTTACTTGTTGAAATGGATGGTATGTTCTTACTGCAAATGGAAAACACCTGGCCTTATTTGATCCCTCTAGACCTCAGAGGAAATCAAGTCCTGCACTGTGCCCGGGGGCCTGGCTGCAGTGAGGAAACACTTTGAGAATGGGCAGATGACCCCTTCAATGACCACCTTTGCTCACTCCCAGCACCAGCACAAAGCTGCAGAGGTAACAATGGCATTTTGAATACTAACAAATTAGGTTTCCCCCGTTAAAGAGCTCGAGAGGAAAATAACACTATTTGCTTGATTCCAGGATTCACCATTCCCGGTGTCCCTGGAAAAATTTGCACCCCATTTTCTTTTCAACTCGCCCTCCTCGAGCCTCACCTAACTTTAACGGTTCAAACTTCTCATCACATGGGTTCCTTGTGGTGCTCGTAATCCCCTAAATCATCACGATACACTGCCATAAAGGAACCATTTGGGCTTAACATCTGTTAAAGTAGAACTGATTTGTGACAGCCCTTCACAGGCAGAAACACAAATCCAGATTACTGTTAATTACGTGATTCTTTGTATTTGTTTTCAGGAGACCTCAAGAACCACTCAGCTCCCACTATCAAGCAGCACCAGGGAAGCTGAGTGCAGTGCGACGAGCTCCAAAGAAGCCCCACTAGAAGCCTTTCCAAGCAAAGAGGTAAGTTTATCAATTAACAATTATACCATTTGGCAGGTATGTTTTTAAAACAGTGTCCTAGACAGGGTTGTTTGGATGTGGTAATGAATGGGGCTTCCCACTCAGACTTCTCTGTGATGTTTCAAAGACAGCAGCCGAAATATGGAGTATTCTTCCATGTTGCACTAAATCCCGCAGTAACGTGAAGGTTTTGTGCACAGGTTTCTCTCGGGGAGCAAGTGACTCCAGAGACAAACGGGGCTTCTACACTCACCCGGCATACTGATGAAGCAGGTAAGAAGTGGCTTGAGAGTAATGGCTCCCAAAGGAGCACGACAAACCAAGTTCTTGGCAACTGTCTTTACTGGCACAAACGTGGGGCTGCTTTTAGGATACAGATACAGGACATTGCTCCAAGTTGTTCAGTGCCTCCTTCCTCAGCTAAGCACATTCATTGGTCTCAGTGGGACCTAAGAAACAGCTTTCCGTGCTGGTACACAGAGAGGAGTTTGGCAGAAGGAGGTAGCTCCAAATTTGTGCTGAGCTGCTGGAAAAAGCGGGGCATTTTAAGAGATGTCTGAAGACACACGCAAACCCTTGCCCCTGTATAGCCGAAACTGTGGATGATAAAGGCTCAATTTATAGCCAGGCGGAACCGGCCTGGACACCATGAGCACGGTGTAGAGGCGCTGCTTCTGCGGTCTAGTCCTGGTATTAGAATTCACGCGCTCGGTTAACACAAAGACCTCAGTCCTGTGCGAGCCCTGACATTCAGGCAATTCAGGTACGGCAAAACAGCAGGCCATAGATAACGTGTCCCTCAACACTTCTTCCATCCATTTCCTATGTATTTCTTCTCTTCATATTGTCCGTTGTTCATTTACTTTTTTTTTTTTTTAATAATAATAGTAATTATTATTCTTTCCATTGCAGTAAGCAATGCAGCTATGGACGTGGAGGTCCCAAAGACTTCCACAGAGGTGTGTGACCATCAGACGGAAAGGACAGCAGAGGAAAACGCTGTTCCCATAGACAGAGAGACTGCAACATCTGTACCAGATGGCAAGGTCTGTGCCTTTATAGTAAGAGTAGACATCAGTCTGTCAAATACAGTCTGAATTTCTATTTTTACCATGTAGTTGCAACTGAAAATGCAACCTGTGAAAGCAGTAGGAATATACGGAGCTTAGCAATGACGGGCACACAAGGTGGTATTTAGTACAACCTGTAATTCAGCAAGTACTTCTACTACATGACAAGCACAACTGAAAGTTGAACTCCAACGCTTCTGCTTTTCCTTTCCTTCTCTGATGAAGGCAGCCTCTTCTTTCCCTGCTTTCAGTCTCTAAAAGGCTATGTTTTCTGCCACCAGTTCCTCAGATGCACAGAAACTCTCAACTTGAGGAAAAACGAAGACAAGCGTCAAAATGTCGAGGGCTGTCCGGACCAGACAATTCCACTGGCACTGCCGAGCGAAGCGCTGCACCAGCCCAAAAGCACCATGCCGTCTGCTCTTGCCAGAATGAGAGCCATGAATGCGATCATCAAGAGCCATGCACATTCTGTAAGACGGCCACGTCACCAAGGAGCTGCTGGGCTGCCAGTTCAAAGTGTCTGTGAGCAAGAAATCCCAAAGGTTCACAAAGGCGACATCTGTTCAGAGGAGCAGCTCCCTAAGCCTGGGGAGCCGCAGATGAGGGAGCCACTGAGACAACCCAAAAGCAGAAGCACTCGTGCGGCTTCCAGAATTAAGGCCATCAACGACATCCACAGGAACCTACACCATTCTCAAAGGCGTCCAAACCAGGAAGGGGCTGCTTTTCTGGTGGAGGATGCGCAAGGGTTCAAAACAACAGAATCCGGCCTGAAGAACGAAGACGCAAGCGTCACAGTCTCTGTGTTGTGCAGTAATGCACAACAAGTTGACAATAAAGAGATGAAGTGACTCAAAACTAACAGACTTGTCTGAACTTTTGCTGCCTGTCTCAACAGGTTGGAGCATCAGGCGGGGAGAAACTTCATGAAATATAACGAGGGCAAGTGTAGAGCCCTGCATCGGGGCAAGAACAACCCCAGACACCAGGATAAGTTGGGGACTGCCCTGCTGGAGAGCAGCAAAGGGGGAAGGGACGTGGGTGTCCTGGCGGAGAGCTGGCTGACCATGAGCCAGCACTGTGCCCTTGTGGCCAAGAAGGCCAATGGCATCCTGGGGTGTATTAGCAGGGCTGTGGTTAGTAGGTCGAGAGAGGTTCTCCTCCCCCTCTACTCTGCCCTAGTGAGACCACATCTGCAATATTGCGTCCAGTTCTGGGCCCCCCAGTTCCAGAAGGACAGGGAACTGCTTGAGAGAGTCCAGCACAGAGCCACAAGGGTGATAAAGGGAGTGGAGCGTCTCCCTTTTGAGGAAAGGCTGAGGGAGCTGGGTCTCTTTAGTTGGAGAAGAGGAGACTGAGGGGTGACCTTCTTAATGTTTATAAATATGTAAAGGGAGAGTGTCAGGAGGACGGAGCCAGGCTCTTCTCAGCGACATCTAACAGTAGGACAGGGGGCACTGGGTGCGTGCTGGAACATAGGAGGTTCCACTTAAATGTGAGACAAAACTTTTTTATGGTGATGGTGACAGAACACCGGAACAGGCTGCACAGGGGGGATGTGGAGTTTCCTTCTCCAGAGGCATTCCAAAGCTGCCTGGACGCGTTCCTGTGTGACCTGATCTAGCTGCTCCTGCTCCGGCAGGGGCATTGGACCAGACGATCTTTCAAGGTCCCTTCCAATCCCTAACATTCAGTGATTCGGTGATTCTGTGATTCGTAGGCATCTCAGCAGTCTTCTACCATCTTTCTTTGGCAAAGGCATGTCTGGAAAGAAAAACTGTAAAAATCACAGTCAGGAGAAGAGCTCTGGATCTTCAAAGTACCAATCTGCAGGTCTGATATACAGGCTGCCATTATGTCAGGATAACAACAACCTGCTGCCCTGGAAGATTAATCTTACTTTGAAATCAGTGGGCACTGCAATACTATGCTCCTCAGAAAATCAGGACAATTATTGCCAGGTTTTGTGATTACCACTCGTTAAAATGAGGGGATACTGGATTAGGTCACCCAGGGCGTCTCTCAGGCTGAAATTTGTCATGTCAGAGCAAGAACAGGTCACACTTAGTGAAGCCGTGTAGTTCTGGGAACAAAACGTCCCTTCCTGCAATCGGCAGCTCGATTCTTTCTAGTCTTGGCTTTAGAGCACTATGCGGAGTTTATTACAATCTCCTGGAATCGGGAAGGCTCACCCTGAGCACTCTCTGGTGCACAAGTATCCAGGAAAGCCCTGCTGGGGCTCTTGTAGCCGCTTGCCTCAAGGCATTTTCCTAATCAAATTCCTACTCCTACCATGCCAGACCAGATATTCTTTCGTGCCCCCTGGCAAAGCTAATGGGCTCTGGGCTGGCTGCATTAGACCTTCTGCCTCAGCACCAGCAATGAGCCTGAGGCTACCAGGTAGCCGAAGCACATCCTCTCCAAGCAGCCCCATTCTGGAAGCATTATAGATTTGCAGTTCCCCTCCTTAGGTATATATGCAACAAGCAAAGCATCATTAGAAGCACAGCGTTTATGAGGGTTCTGAAAAATCCCTTTTTTTACTCCTTAGCTAGGGCAAAGACTCCACAGATATGAGAAAAACGGTCAAATCTTTTCTAGCATTTCCCAGTTCATTATTCTTACTACTGTAGTCTTCTTCAGGCTTCACTTCAGAGTTGTGAAGGGCATCCCAAGTTCTCCTCCTCCAACTCAAATCTCTTCTCTTGCATTACCGATTATCTACTATGATCCCCCCCCCTTCCCCATCCCTCCCCCTACCCCCCCTCAAACTTCTCATCTGTACTTTCGCAAAGAGAGAAAAAATCTTTTCTCTTAAATTTTCCTGTTTCCTCTGTCAGGTGTGTCCTGACATCTGACCATCTTTGTCAGGTGCTCCTCAGAGAATTTTGTTTGATGACCACTCTCCTGGGGACCAGAAGTGGAAGACCAGTTTGCCTGCAACAGGAACCATCTCCCTGCGTATCGCATTAAAACAATTCATGCAGCTATAGTAATCTTTCCATGCTAGAAGGCAGGAAGTTCTCCCATCATCTTTTGTGGTTTCAGAGGAAAGAAAAACACACCACGTGTGACAGTCATACATTGTGAACACCTAACAGACACAGTCCACAGCAGGACAGAAACATCAAATCATCCCAACTCATCATCAAAACAGCTTGCATTTGTGACTGGCTTTTCATCCCAAAAGGGGGATTCTCCTGCCATCAGTCACGTGCTCTTAAACACTCACACCACCAGAGCAACGCGCAGACTCCCTGGGTGTGTGGCTGAGACCAGGGGTAAAGGGGACCACTGCAGATCAATGAGGCCAATCGTAAGGTCCACAGACCCTTGCACAAGTTGCTTCCAGTCAGCAGAAAACTACCTGTTCCTCCTCAACCTCAGAAACTCTGCTTGCAGATGTTAGAAGGAACCAACAAATGCAGCCTTCTGGCCTCTGCCCCAACAAGAGTCCATCTCCAAGCTCTGGAGACGGACAACCACCTAGAACGGAAAGCTCCTGGAAAGAGTGGGTGCACAGGACAGCAAGAGAGCGAGCACAAATGGTGTGTGAGCGTGCGTGAGTGAAGGCTGTGCGTGAGTGTAAGCCTTTGCCAGTCCTTCCTTTCCCACAGCATCCCTACCGGCACGGTGCTAAGGAGCCTCTGGGACCCTGAGCCACAGCTGCACAAGTCTGGTGGTGCCCTGGGGCAACAGGCTTCGTAGGCCTGCAGCCCAACAAGGGGCGAGAGCATCTTCTCTGGCTGAAGCGGCCAGCCAGCAGCTAACTCAGCTATCAGCAAAGTCCCTCAGGACAACTTCACTGCCTTCCTGACAAAACAGTCACTGCTGTATTTGCATCTTACTTTTGACAAGAACTTTCCTGCCTATAGGTGAGGCTGTACTATCAGAGTGCATCTTTCCTCCATACAAACCCCGTTTTGAGCAAATGATTCCTTCAGAAGGATTTACACTCCAGCTGAAGTGTGTCAAATCTGTGGCTAGTAATGAGCACATGAAAATATTTTTTCAGTATTTACATATGAAAGATATCAAATAGGATCACTGTAAGATTACTTCTTCAGTGTTGCCTTCTAAAGATGTGGTGGTTTTACTCAGGTGGGCAGCCGAGTTCCACCCGATCCTTTTCCAGAGGAAGATACATAACTGCCTCTAGAGAAGGACTAGCTCACTAAACGGGTTGGCCTACTAGAGAGTCCTTCAAAAGTTTGGTTGGCCAAGGAGCTGTAGCCTGAAAGTCAGAAGTCTGCTCCATACTACGGGAAGAGAGAACGCCCCCAAGGGTAAATTACCCAACATTTTGGTATTTCTCTT
This sequence comes from Anser brachyrhynchus, assembly GCF_964034855.1. Taxonomy (NCBI): domain Eukaryota; kingdom Metazoa; phylum Chordata; class Aves; order Anseriformes; family Anatidae; genus Anser; species Anser brachyrhynchus. The sequence continues at coordinate 91,107,426 of NC_137696.1, read as the reverse complement.
AGCTACCAGAAAAGAAACAAACACACCCCAAAACCACCAACATGCGTACGTGAAAGAAAACCAAGCACGGCATGCTAGAGCTGGTCAAACAATTCTGCCAGTTAGCTCTAAGAGAGAATTTGAAGTTAGCTGTGTAGCGGAGAATAAAAACGAAAAACCAGTGCTCTCTGTGTTTGAGGGCTTTTATTATCTACCACAACGGTCTGCCCAAGAACTTGTCCCTCAGGACACCAAGTTCTTTCTGGGAGAGGTTGTGCACCAACAACAGGTTCTGTCCCGGGGAGTCTCTGCTCGGAATTTTGGGGTAAGGAAAGCCAGGAGGCTGGCTTGGTTGCCTTGGTTTCCGTATGCCCACGCGTGGAGACGGTAACCTGGACACTGTGGACTGATTGTGTGCTCACCGTGAAGACACGCAGGTTAAAAGGCGGCGCCTCTTCCTGCGGCCATCACTTCTTGGAAGTGAGATTGTGACGGACGAGGTAGGACGAGGCTTTTCTCCAATGCATACTGTGAACTGTCGATCTAGCTTCACATTCGTTAGTCAAATGAGAGCGGTGAATAAGAGAATGTTTACATTTGCCTTCCTTTCAACAGGCACGCAATGTGTGCAGCAGAGTCACAGAAGGAAAATTCAACTGAGAAGAGCCAAGCGGTAAGATTAGCTCCTCACGAATACACAAGTTCATGCACTTTTTTGGCCGAAGGTGGTCTAGCGCAAAGCCTGATACTGTTTGTGTGATAAGTGGGCGAGAGGGGGCAAATGAAAAAAAAAAAAAAGAAATGCTTCAGATACTTGTGGCTCTGCTTACTTGCAGAAGAAAAACTGCAAGCTCTTCCAGTGACAGTGTCAGAAGCGTGCAGCTAGCTCTCACGTACACTTTCAGGGAGTCTTTAGTGGAGAAGAGATCCTCTAGTACCGTGGCCAGTGAATATTAGTCACCAGACAGAGGGAAGAACTGAAGCAGCTTCTGGTTCTCCCTCTCGCATCCCTCTGCCTTCCTGCCCAGCATGGCCATCGAGCAAAAAGCAGCCAAGCCCTTAGTTTGTGCCTTCCTCCGGCACGTTTTAAGCATGATAACTTTAGAAGTGGCCAGCAAAAGTTAGGAAGTACAGTCGGCAAAGGCGGTGCGAAATGCTAAAGGTCATTGAAGCCCAGCTCCATACCTCTTTGGGTTTTCGTATTCCCCCAATTTTCTTCCTGCATTTTCGTAAAGGCTAAGAAGGTTCTGCGAAGCCTGGGAAACAATTCAAGGCCCTGACAGTGTCAGACGTGCAATCTTCACCAAGTATTTGACTTAAGAATGAATTGCCCTCAGCATTCTGTAGTGATTTAAGCGGCCATGAGCAGCTGGCAAAAGTGACTTAAAGTCAGGTTGAGGCCTAAAGTCAAATTCTTTGCTGACAAGTGCACATGCCCCAAGGGAATTTCCTTCATGAGTACCCTTGGGTTGCAGAAACCTAGCGCTTCTCCTGTGCTTCTTCTTCCCCCGTGAAATACTGCAGACCACTCAAACCCTGGTTAAAGATTTGTCCCAAAACAAAGAGAGCAAAAGTAAAGTGCCCACAAGCGAACAACGCAGACGGAAGCTCAGTCTGAAATACAAGCTATGTCATGAGGTACCCGTTGCATTGGCAGGGCGCGATGGAGCTGCCCGACTTGACCGTGCAGAAGAGCTCTGTGAAGCTCCTCACGAAGAGATGGGAGTCCGCCAGTGCTCTGGCACCCAGCCCGGCCTTCCAACGCCTGCCAGCCCCACGGTCCCTGGCACCAGAGCAAGCCAGCCCAGGCAGCACCGTGGACGAAGCTGCGGCAGACAGCGGGAGGGCGGACGTCACCCTGGGTGGCCCTCGCCGGACTGAGACCTTCCCCATCTCTGTCAAGGAGCTGCAGAGCCACTTTGAGACCCTGGGTGGCAGGAAGGTGAGTGCACGCAGGTTCCGCAGCTGAAAAGGATTCCCGCGCTCTCACTGAGGACTCGGAGAACACTACTGCCAGAACAGCACCCCCTTCCAATCTGCTGCCTCTTCATATCCTTTCTGCCCCCTGAAAGCCCTACCTGGCTCCTCCCAGTAGCTTCTAACTCACATCCCCTCCATGTCTTCCAACAGGAAGCGGAAAGTGGCAAAAGCTCACTGCCACCAGCACTGGCCACTCAGCCTGGGAGCCAGACAGACATTTCTCTCATGGAAATGTCCAGCGTGAAACGGGGGAGGGCAATCTTTGAGAAGATGTCCTCAGGCAATGGACAGACCACCAACACTGAAGGTTAGCCTTACCACTTGGATCGGATTTCTCCCTTTAGTTCAATGCGCTCCGTCTCTGAGGTGGCAAGGGGCAAGCACACTCACCTCATCAGGGCAGCCCCCAGGCCGCCCAGGGAGAGAACGTGGTGTTCTTCTCAGTGCAAAACAAGCTTTCTAGCCTTCTCCATTTTGTCTGTTGCATTATGGAGCAGTGCCTGATGCCCATTAAATACTTGTTGAGCAAAACACAACAGAATGGTGTCTTATGTTTTGAGAAGATAACTTTTGATGAAGACAGCCCAAATTACAAATAGGATATCAAAACTATGGGCAGCATCCATCAATTACAAAAAAGTGGTATCTTCATTTTCTTCTTTGGTGAAGATAGTTTGGATTTAGCAGTGCGTTGCTTTGGTAACAATGCGTTAACTTTTATTAGTTAAAGGCATTCTGGTTTCCACAAATCAAATGCTCCGTACTTGATGTGCTGTAAAGTAAAAGTGCGACGACACAGTGGGTAAAATGTTGGCAATACTGTTTGTTTTGCTTACTGCTTTTCTTTCAAGCTTTGAAACACATGCACCCATCTCCCTCTCCCCAACTATGACGTCTCTTTGTGGTTGCAGTGGGTGGCTGCAAAGCTGTAGGAGGACTTCCAGAAGAGAGCCCTCCCAACACCGGCAATACACTGACGGAATTCCAGGAGAATGTCTCCTTGAAAGACAAAATGGCTCTGTATCAGGCTGCGGTGTCAAAGGCAGAGAACAGCAACCGCTTTGCCAATGTAAGATACCAATGTCTCAATATCTTCTTAATTCTACGTTTGCTTTGCCCAGGGACAGATCGTAACCATCTTTATTTCTACAAGCAAGCTATCAGGTGGATCATAGGGTGGATGAAAATTTAAATCCCAAATTAGGAAACCTATAGAGCAAACATAGTCATCCATCAGTCTCTCTCTCTACCAAAAGAGGTTTTTCACGCTAGATGCCTTTGGTCTTTTGGACAATCCCCGTTATTTCGTGGACGTGCTCTTCCTTTCAGTCCACCTTTGCCTGAACTTCATGTATGAGGATCATGGGTGAGAGAGAGATCAGCAACACGGTTATCCTGTGATGACAAAACAAGGCAGTTTCCTTACCACAACAACTATTCTCTATCGCCAAATAATAAAATCCTGTTCAGGAGCACAGTGACTTTAGAGCTCTTGCTGCTCGAACTGAAGAATTTGAAATTACCGCATGATAAAACAGCTCAGCTATGGGTGCTCAGGTAGCCCAGAAGCCACCTGAGGGAAGCAGCCACCAGCCACGCTCGCCTTCAGAGTCCAGGTGTTTTCAAACCACGCAATTCCTGCCCACTGGCTTCTTGATTTCCTAATTGCCCTTGTGTATTTGGAACAGATTCCTGCAGTTCTTTGGGCCAAGAAGGTTCCAATTCCCTCCTCCCAACACTGCCAGCAATGGTGCTGTTAGCTCTCTCTCCCCAAAAGGAAGAACTGGAGGAAGCCTGACCCAACCGAACTGTGTTGAGAACATATGAACTGCTTCATTTCCACCCTATAACACCTTGCCCTTACTTGTTGAAATGGATGGTATGTTCTTACTGCAAATGGAAAACACCTGGCCTTATTTGATCCCTCTAGACCTCAGAGGAAATCAAGTCCTGCACTGTGCCCGGGGGCCTGGCTGCAGTGAGGAAACACTTTGAGAATGGGCAGATGACCCCTTCAATGACCACCTTTGCTCACTCCCAGCACCAGCACAAAGCTGCAGAGGTAACAATGGCATTTTGAATACTAACAAATTAGGTTTCCCCCGTTAAAGAGCTCGAGAGGAAAATAACACTATTTGCTTGATTCCAGGATTCACCATTCCCGGTGTCCCTGGAAAAATTTGCACCCCATTTTCTTTTCAACTCGCCCTCCTCGAGCCTCACCTAACTTTAACGGTTCAAACTTCTCATCACATGGGTTCCTTGTGGTGCTCGTAATCCCCTAAATCATCACGGTACACTGCCATAAAGGAACCATTTGGGCTTAACATCTGTTAAAGTAGAACTGATTTGTGACAGCCCTTCACAGGCAGAAACACAAATCCAGATTACTGTTAATTACGTGATTCTTTGTATTTGTTTTCAGGAGACCTCAAGAACCACTCAGCTCCCACTATCAAGCAGCACCAGGGAAGCTGAGTGCAGTGCGACGAGCTCCAAAGAAGCCCCACTAGAAGCCTTTCCAAGCAAAGAGGTAAGTTTATCAATTAACAATTATACCATTTGGCAGGTATGTTTTTAAAACAGTGTCCTAGACAGGGTTGTTTGGATGTGGTAATGAATGGGGCTTCCCACTCAGACTTCTCTGTGATGTTTCAAAGACAGCAGCCGAAATATGGAGTATTCTTCCATGTTGCACTAAATCCCGCAGTAACGTGAAGGTTTTGTGCACAGGTTTCTCTCGGGGAGCAAGTGACTCCAGAGACAAACGGGGCTTCTACACTCACCCGGCATACTGATGAAGCAGGTAAGAAGTGGCTTGAGAGTAACGGCTCCCAAAGGAGCACGACAAACCAAGTTCTTGGCAACTGTCTTTACTGGCACAAACGTGGGGCTGCTTTTAGGATACAGATACAGGACATTGCTCCAAGTTGTTCAGTGCCTCCTTCCTCAGCTAAGCACATTCATTGGTCTCAGTGGGACCTAAGAAACAGCTTTCCGTGCTGGTACACAGAGAGGAGTTTGGCAGAAGGAGGTAGCTCCAAATTTGTGCTGAGCTGCTGGAAAAAGCGGGGCATTTTAAGAGATGTCTGAAGACACACGCAAACCCTTGCCCCTGTATAGCCGAAACTGTGGATGATAAAGGCTCAATTTATAGCCAGGCGGAACCGGCCTGGACACCATGAGCACGGTGTAGAGGCGCTGCTTCTGCGGTCTAGTCCTGGTATTAGAATTCACGCGTTCGGTTAACACAAAGACCTCAGTCCTGTGCGAGCCCTGACATTCAGGCAATTCAGGTACGGCAAAACAGTAGGCCATAGATAACGTGTCCCTCAACACTTCTTCCATCCATTTCCTACGTATTTCTTCTCTTCATATTGTCCGTTGTTCATTTACTTTTTTTTTTTTTTTAATAATAATAGTAATTATTATTCTTTCCATTGCAGTAAGCAATGCAGCTATGGACGTGGAGGTCCCAAAGACTTCCACAGAGGTGTGTGACCATCAGACGGAAAGGACAGCAGAGGAAAACGCTGTTCCCATAGACAGAGAGACTGCAACATCTGTACCAGATGGCAAGGTCTGTGCCTTTATAGTAAGAGTAGACATCAGTCTGTCAAATACAGTCTGAATTTCTATTTTTACCATGTAGTTGCAACTGAAAATGCAACCTGTGAAAGCAGTAGGAATATACGGAGCTTAGCAATGACGGGCACACAAGGTGGTATTTAGTACAACCTGTAATTCAGCAAGTACTTCTATTACATGACAAGCACAACTGAAAGTTGAACTCCAACGCTTCTGCTTTTCCTTTCCTTCTCTGATGAAGGCAGCCTCTTCTTTCCCTGCTTTCAGTCTCTAAAAGGCTATGTTTTCTGCCACCAGTTCCTCAGATGCACAGAAACTCTCAACTTGATGAAAAACGAAGACAAGCGTCAAAATGTCGAGGGCTGTCCGGACCAGACAATTCCACTGGCACTGCCGAGCGAAGCGCTGCACCAGCCCAAAAGCACCATGCCGTCTGCTCTTGCCAGAATGAGAGCCATGAATGCGATCATCAAGAGCCATGCACATTCTGTAAGACGGCCACGTCACCAAGGAGCTGCTGGGCTGCCAGTTCAAAGTGTCTGTGAGCAAGAAATCCCAAAGGTTCACAAAGGCGACATCTGTTCAGAGGAGCAGCTCCCTAAGCCTGGGGAGCCGCAGATGAGGGAGCCACTGAGACAACCCAAAAGCAGAAGCACTCGTGCGGCTTCCAGAATTAAGGCCATCAACGACATCCACAGGAACCTACACCATTCTCAAAGGCGTCCAAACCAGGAAGGGGCTGCTTTTCTGGTGGAGGATGCGCAAGGGTTCAAAACAACAGAATCCGGCCTGAAGAACGAAGACGCAAGCGTCACAGTCTCTGTGTTGTGCAGTAATGCACAACAAGTTGACAATAAAGAGATGAAGTGACTCAAAACTAACAGACTTGTCTGAACTTTTGCTGCCTGTCTCAACAGGTTGGAGCATCAGGCGGGGAGAAACTTCATGAAATATAACGAGGGCAAGTGTAGAGCCCTGCATCGGGGCAAGAACAACCCCAGACACCAGGATAAGTTGGGGACTGCCCTGCTGGAGAGCAGCAAAGGGGGAAGGGACGTGGGTGTCCTGGCGGAGAGCTGGCTGACCATGAGCCAGCACTGTGCCCTTGTGGCCAAGAAGGCCAATGGCATCCTGGGGTGTATTAGCAGGGCTGTGGTTAGTAGGTCGAGAGAGGTTCTCCTCCCCCTCTACTCTGCCCTAGTGAGACCACATCTGCAATATTGCGTCCAGTTCTGGGCCCCCCAGTTCCAGAAGGACAGGGAACTGCTTGAGAGAGTCCAGCACAGAGCCACAAGGGTGATAAAGGGAGTGGAGCGTCTCCCTTTTGAGGAAAGGCTGAGGGAGCTGGGTCTCTTTAGTTGGAGAAGAGGAGACTGAGGGGTGACCTTCTTAATGTTTATAAATATGTAAAGGGAGAGTGTCAGGAGGACGGAGCCAGGCTCTTCTCAGCGACATCTAACAGTAGGACAGGGGGCACTGGGTGCGTGCTGGAACATAGGAGGTTCCACTTAAATGTGAGACAAAACTTTTTTATGGTGATGGTGACAGAACACCGGAACAGGCTGCACAGGGGGGATGTGGAGTTTCCTTCTCCAGAGGCATTCCAAAGCTGCCTGGACGCGTTCCTGTGTGACCTGATCTAGCTGCTCCTGCTCCGGCAGGGGCATTGGACCAGACGATCTTTCAAGGTCCCTTCCAATCCCTAACATTCAGTGATTCGGTGATTCTGTGATTCGTAGGCATTTCAGCAGTCTTCTACCATCTTTCTTTGGCAAAGGCATGTCTGGAAAGAAAAACTGTAAAAATCACAGTCAGGAGAAGAGCTCTGGATCTCCAAAGTACCAATCTGCAGGTCTGATATACAGGCTGCCATTATGTCAGGATAACAACAACCTGCTGCCCTGGAAGATTAATCTTACTTTGAAATCAGTGGGCACTGCAATACTATGCTCCTCAGAAAATCAGGACAATTATTGCCAGGTTTTGTGATTACCACTCGTTAAAATGAGGGGATACTGGATTAGGTCACCCAGGGCGTCTCTCAGGCTGAAATTTGTCATGTCAGAGCAAGAACAGGTCACACTTAGTGAAGCCGTGTAGTTCTGGGAACAAAACGTCCCTTCCTGCAATCGGCAGCTCGATTCTTTCTAGTCTTGGCTTTAGAGCACTATGCGGAGTTTATTACAATCTCCTGGAATCGGGAAGGCTCACCCTGAGCACTCTCTGGTGCACAAGTATCCAGGAAAGCCCTGCTGGGGCTCTTGTAGCCGCTTGCCTCAAGGCATTTTCCTAATCAAATTCCTACTCCTACCATGCCAGACCAGATATTCTTTCGTGCCCCCTGGCAAAGCTAATGGGCTCTGGGCTGGCTGCATTAGACCTTCTGCCTCAGCACCAGCAATGAGCCTGAGGCTACCAGGTAGCCGAAGCACATCCTCTCCAAGCAGCCCCATTCTGGAAGCATTATAGATTTGCAGTTCCCCTCCTTAGGTATATATGCAACAAGCAAAGCATCATTAGAAGCACAGCGTTTATGAGGGTTCTGAAAAATCCCTTTTTTTACTCCTTAGCTAGGGCAAAGACTCCACAGATATGAGAAAAACGGTCAAATCTTTTCTAGCATTTCCCAGTTCATTATTCTTACTACTGTAGTCTTCTTCAGGCTTCACTTCAGAGTTGTGAAGGGCATCCCAAGTTCTCCTCCTCCAACTCAAATCTCTTCTCTTGCATTACCGATTATCTACTATGATCCCCCCCCCTTCCCCATCCCTCCCCCTACCCCCCCTCAAACTTCTCATCTGTACTTTCGCAAAGAGAGAAAAAATCTTTTCTCTTAAATTTTCCTGTTTCCTCTGTCAGGTGTGTCCTGACACCTGACCATCTTTGTCAGGTGCTCCTCAGAGAATTTTGTTTGATGACCACTCTCCTGGGGACCAGAAGTGGAAGACCAGTTTGCCTGCAACAGGAACCATCTCCCTGCGTATCGCATTAAAACAATTCATGCAGCTATAGTAATCTTTCCATGCTAGAAGGCAGGAAGTTCTCCCATCATCTTTTGTGGTTTCAGAGGAAAGAAAAACACACCACGTGTGACAGTCATACATTGTGAACACCTAACAGACACAGTCCACAGCAGGACAGAAACATCAAATCATCCCAACTCATCATCAAAACAGCTTGCATTTGTGACTGGCTTTTCATCCCAAAAGGGGGATTCTCCTGCCATCAGTCACGTGCTCTTAAGCACTCACACCACCAGAGCAACGCGCAGACTCCCTGGGTGTGTGGCTGAGACCAGGGGTAAAGGGGACCACTGCAGATCAATGAGGCCAATCGTAAGGTCCACAGACCCTTGCACAAGTTGCTTCCAGTCAGCAGAAAACTACCTGTTCCTCCTCAACCTCAGAAACTCTGCTTGTAGATGTTAGAAGGAACCAACAAATGCAGCCTTCTGGCCTCTGCCCCAACAAGAGTCCATCTCCAAGCTCTGGAGACGGACAACCACCTAGAATGGAAAGCTCCTGGAAAGAGTGGGTGCACAGGACAGCAAGAGAGCGAGCACAAATGGTGTGTGAGCGTGCGTGAGTGAAGGCTGTGCGTGAGTGTAAGCCTTTGCCAGTCCTTCCTTTCCCACAGCATCCCTACCGGCACGGTGCTAAGGAGCCTCTGGGACCCTGAGCCACAGCTGCACAAGTCTGGTGGTGCCCTGGGGCAACAGGCTTCGTAGGCCTGCAGCCCAACAAGGGGCGAGAGCATCTTCTCTGGCTGAAGCGGCCAGCCAGCAGCTAACTCAGCTATCAGCAAAGTCCCTCAGGACAACTTCACTGCCTTCCTGACAAAACAGTCACTGCTGTATTTGCATCTTACTTTTGACAAGAACTTTCCTGCCTATAGGTGAGGCTGTACTATCAGAGTGCATCTTTCCTCCATACAAACCCCCTTTTGAGCAAATGATTCCTTCAGAAGGATTTACACTCCAGCTGAAGTGTGTCAAATCTGTGGCTAGTAATGAGCACATGAAAATATTTTTTCAGTATTTACATATGAAAGATATCAAATAGGATCACTGTAAGATTACTTCTTCAGTGTCGCCTTCTAAAGATGTGGTGGTTTTACTCAGGTGGGCAGCCGAGTTCCACCCGATCCTTTTCCAGAGGAAGATACATAACTGCCTCTAGAGAAGGACTAGCTCACTAAACGGGTTGGCCTACTAGAGAGTCCTTCAAAAGTTTGGTTGGCCAAGGAGCTGTAGCCTGAAAGTCAGAAGTCTGCTCCATACTACGGGAAGAGAGAACGCCCCCAAGGGTAAATTACCCAACATTTTGGTATTTCTCTTAGCTACCAGAAAAGAAACAAACACACCCCAAAACCACCAACATGCGTACGTGAAAGAAAACCAAGCACGGCATGCTAGAGCTGGTCAAACAATTCTGCCAGTTAGCTCTAAGAGAGAATTTGAAGTTAGCTGTGTAGCGGAGAATAAAAACGAAAAACCAGTGCTCTCTGTGTTTGAGGGCTTTTATTATCTACCACAACGGTCTGCCCAAGAACTTGTCCCTCAGGACACCAAGTTCTTTCTGGGAGAGGTTGTGCACCAACAACAGGTTCTGTCCCGGGGAGTCTCTGCTCGGAATTTTGGGGTAAGGAAAGCCAGGAGGCTGGCTTGGTTGCCTTGGTTTCCGTATGCCCACGCGTGGAGACGGTAACCTGGACACTGTGGACTGATTGTGTGCTCACCGTGAAGACACGCAGGTTAAAAGGCGGCGCCTCTTCCTGCGGCCATCACTTCTTGGAAGTGAGATTGTGACGGACGAGGTAGGACGAGGCTTTTCTCCAATGCATACTGTGAACTGTCGATCTAGCTTCACATTCGTTAGTCAAATGAGAGCGGTGAATAAGAGAATGTTTACATTTGCCTTCCTTTCAACAGGCACGCAATGTGTGCAGCAGAGTCACAGAAGGAAAATTCAACTGAGAAGAGCCAAGCGGTAAGATTAGCTCCTCACGAATACACAAGTTCATGCACTTTTTTGGCCGAAGGTGGTCTAGCGCAAAGCCTGATACTCTTTGTGTGATAAGTGGGCGAGAGGGGGCAAATGAAAAAAAAAAAAAAAGAAATGCTTCAGATACTTGTGGCTCTGCTTACTTGCAGAAGAAAAACTGCAAGCTCTTCCAGTGACAGTGTCAGAAGCGTGCAGCTAGCTCTCACGTGCACTTTCAGGGAGTCTTTAGTGGAGAAGAGATCCTCTAGTACCGTGGCCAGTGAATATTAGTCACCAGACAGAGGGAAGAACTGAAGCAGCTTCTGGTTCTCCCTCTCGCATCCCTCTGCCTTCCTGCCCAGCATGGCCATCGAGCAAAAAGCAGCCAAGCCCTTAGTTTGTACCTACCTCTGGCATGTTTTAAGCATGATAACTTTAGAAGTGGCCAGCAAAAGTTAGGAAGTACAGTCGGCAAAGGCGGTGCGAAATGCTAAAGGTCATTGAAGCCCAGCTCCATACCTCTTTGGGTTTTCGTATTCCCCCAATTTTCTTCCTGCATTTTCATAAAGGCTAAGAAGGTTCTGCGAAGCCTGGGAAACAATTCAAGGCCCTGACAGTGTCAGACGTGCAGTCTTCACCAAGTATTTGACTTAAGAATGAATTGCCCTCAGCATTCTGTAGTGATTTAAGCGGCCATGAGCAGCTGGCAAAAGTGACTTAAAGTCAGGTTGAGGCCTAAAGTCAAATTCTTTGCTGACAAGTGCACATGCCCCAAGGGAATTTCCTTCATGAGTACCCTTGGGTTGCAGAAACCTAGCGCTTCTCCAGTGCTTCTTCTTCCCCCGTGAAATACTGCAGACCACTCAAACCCTGGTTAAAGATTTGTCCCAAAACAAAGAAAGTAAAAGTAAAGTGCCCACGAGCGAACAACGCAGACGGAAGCTCAGTCTGAAATACAAGCTATGTCATGAGGTACTCGTTGCATTGGCAGGGCGCGATGGAGCTGCCCGACTTGACCGTGCAGAAGAGCTCTGTGAAGCTCCTCACGAAGAGATGGGAGTCCGCCAGTGCTCTGGCACCCAGCCCGGCCTTCCAACGCCTGCCAGCCCCACGGTCCCTGGCACCAGAGCAAGCCAGCCCAGGCAGCACCGTGGACGAAGCTGCGGCAGACAGCGGGAGGGCGGACGTCACCCTGGGTGGCCCTCGCCGGACTGAGACCTTCCCCATCTCTGTCAAGGAGCTGCAGAGCCACTTTGAGACCCTGGGTGGCAGGAAGGTGAGTGCACACAGGTTCCGCAGCTGAAAAGGATTCCCGCGCTCTCACTGAGGACTCGGAGAACACTACTGCCAGAACAGCACCCCCTTCCAATCTGCTGCCTCTTCATATCCTTTCTGCCCCCTGAAAGCCCTACCTGGCTCCTCCCAGTAGCTTCTAGCTCACATCCCCTCCATGTCTTCCAACAGGAAGCGGAAAGTGGCAAAAGCTCACTGCCACCAGCACTGGCCACTCAGCCTGGGAGCCAGACAGACATTTCTCTCATGGAAATGTCCAGCGTGAAACGGGGGAGGGCAATCTTTGAGAAGATGTCCTCAGGCAATGGACAGACCACCAACACTGAAGGTTAGCCTTACCACTTGGATCGGATTTCTCCCTTTAGTTCAATGCGCTCCGTCTCTGAGGTGGCAAGGGGCAAGCACACTCACCTCATCAGGGCAGCCCCCAGGCCGCCCAGGGAGAGAACGTGGTGTTCTTCTCAGTGCAAAACAAGCTTTCTAGCCTTCTCCATTTTGTCTGTTGCATTATGGAGCAGTGCCTGATGCCCATTAAATACTTGTTGAGCAAAACACAACAGAATGGTGTCTTATGTTTTGAGAAGATAACTTTTGATGAAGACAGCCCAAATTACAAATAGGATATCAAAACTATGGGCAGCATCCATCAATTACAAAAAAGTGGTATCTTCATTTTCTTCTTTGGTGAAGATAGTTTGGATTTAGCAGTGCGTTGCTTTGGTAACAATGCGTTAACTTTTATTAGTGGCATTCTGGTTTCCACAAATCAAATGCTCCGTACTTGATGTGCTGTAAAGTAAAAGTGCGACGACACAGTGGGTAAAATGTTGGCAATACTGTTTGTTTTGCTTACTGCTTTTCTTTCAAGCTTTGAAACACATGCACCCATCTCCCTCTCCCCAACTATGACGTCTCTTTGTGGTTGCAGTGGGTGGCTGCAAAGCTGTAGGAGGACTTCCAGAAGAGAGCCCTCCCAACACCGGCAATACACTGACGGAATTCCAGGAGAATGTCTCCTTGAAAGACAAAATGGCTCTGTATCAGGCTGCGGTGTCAAAGGCAGAGAACAGCAACCGCTTTGCCAATGTAAGATACCAATGTCTCAATATCTTCTTAATTCTACGTTTGCTTTGCCCAGGGACAGATCGTAACCATCTTTATTTCTACAAGCAAGCTATCAGGTGGATCATAGGGTGGATGAAAATTTAAATCCCAAATTAGGAAACCTATAGAGCAAACATAGTCATCCATCAGTCTCTCTCTCTACCAAAAGAGGTTTTTCACGCTAGATGCCTTTGGTCTTTTGGACAATCCCCGTTATTTCGTGGACGTGCTCTTCCTTTCAGTCCACCTTTGCCTGAACTTCATGTATGAGGATCATGGGTGAGAGAGAGATCAGCAACACGGTTATCCTGTGATGACAAAACAAGGCAGTTTCCTTACCACAACAACTATTCTCTATCGCCAAATAATAAAATCCTGTTCAGGAGCACAGTGACTTTAGAGCTCTTGCTGCTCGAACTGAAGAATTTGAAATTACCGCATGATAAAACAGCTCAGCTATGGGTGCTCAGGTAGCCCAGAAGCCACCTGAGGGAAGCAGCCACCAGCCACGCTCGCCTTCAGAGTCCAGGTGTTTTCAAACCACGCAATTCCTGCCCACTGGCTTCTTGATTTCCTAATTGCCCTTGTGTATTTGGAACAGATTCCTGCAGTTCTTTGGGCCAAGAAGGTTCCAATTCCCTCCTCCCAACACTGCCAGCAATGGTGCTGTTAGCTCTCTCTCCCCAAAAGGAAGAACTGGAGGAAGCCTGACCCAACCGAACTGTGTTGAGAACATATGAACTGCTTCATTTCCACCCTATAACACCTTGCCCTTACTTGTTGAAATGGATGGTATGTTCTTACTGCAAATGGAAAACACCTGGCCTTATTTGATCCCTCTAGACCTCAGAGGAAATCAAGTCCTGCACTGTGCCCGGGGGCCTGGCTGCAGTGAGGAAACACTTTGAGAATGGGCAGATGACCCCTTCAATGACCACCTTTGCTCACTCCCAGCACCAGCACAAAGCTGCAGAGGTAACAATGGCATTTTGAATACTAACAAATTAGGTTTCCCCCGTTAAAGAGCTCGAGAGGAAAATAACACTATTTGCTTGATTCCAGGATTCACCATTCCCGGTGTCCCTGGAAAAATTTGCACCCCATTTTCTTTTCAACTCGCCCTCCTCGAGCCTCACCTAACTTTAACGGTTCAAACTTCTCATCACATGGGTTCCTTGTGGTGCTCGTAATCCCCTAAATCATCACGGTACACTGCCATAAAGGAACCATTTGGGCTTAACATCTGTTAAAGTAGAACTGATTTGTGACAGCCCTTCACAGGCAGAAACACAAATCCAGATTACTGTTAATTACGTGATTCTTTGTATTTGTTTTCAGGAGACCTCAAGAACCACTCAGCTCCCACTATCAAGCAGCACCAGGGAAGCTGAGTGCAGTGCGACGAGCTCCAAAGAAGCCCCACTAGAAGCCTTTCCAAGCAAAGAGGTAAGTTTATCAATTAACAATTATACCATTTGGCAGGTATGTTTTTAAAACAGTGTCCTAGACAGGGTTGTTTGGATGTGGTAATGAATGGGGCTTCCCACTCAGACTTCTCTGTGATGTTTCAAAGACAGCAGCCGAAATATGGAGTATTCTTCCATGTTGCACTAAATCCCGCAGTAACGTGAAGGTTTTGTGCACAGGTTTCTCTCGGGGAGCAAGTGACTCCAGAGACAAACGGGGCTTCTACACTCACCCGGCATACTGATGAAGCAGGTAAGAAGTGGCTTGAGAGTAACGGCTCCCAAAGGAGCACGACAAACCAAGTTCTTGGCAACTGTCTTTACTGGCACAAACGTGGGGCTGCTTTTAGGATACAGATACAGGACATTGCTCCAAGTTGTTCAGTGCCTCCTTCCTCAGCTAAGCACATTCATTGGTCTCAGTGGGACCTAAGAAACAGCTTTCCGTGCTGGTACACAGAGAGGAGTTTGGCAGAAGGAGGTCGCTCCAAATTTGTGCTGAGCTGCTGGAAAAAGCGGGGCATTTTAAGAGATGTCTGAAGACACACGCAAACCCTTGCCCCTGTATAGCCGAAACTGTGGATGATAAAGGCTCAATTTATAGCCAGGCGGAACCGGCCTGGACACCATGAGCACGGTGTAGAGGCGCTGCTTCTGCGGTCTAGTCCTGGTATTAGAATTCACGCGCTCGGTTAACACAAAGACCTCAGTCCTGTGCGAGCCCTGACATTCAGGCAATTCAGGTACGGCAAAACAGCAGGCCATAGATAACGTGTCCCTCAACACTTCTTCCATCCATTTCCTACATATTTCTTCTCTTCATATTGTCCGTTGTTCATTTACTTTTTTTTTTTTAATAATAATAGTAATTATTATTCTTTCCATTGCAGTAAGCAATGCAGCTATGGACGTGGAGGTCCCAAAGACTTCCACAGAGGTGTGTGACCATCAGACGGAAAGGACAGCAGAGGAAAACGCTGTTCCCATAGACAGAGAGACTGCAACATCTGTACCAGATGGCAAGGTCTGTGCCTTTATAGTAAGAGTAGACATCAGTCTGTCAAATACAGTCTGAATTACTATTTTTCCATGTAGTTGCAACTGAAAATGCAACCTGTGAAAGCAGTAGGAATATACGGAGCTTAGCAATGACGGGCACACAAGGTGGTATTTAGTACAACCTGTAATTCAGCAAGTACTTCTATTACATGACAAACACAACTGAAAGTTGAACTCCAACGCTTCTGCTTTTCCTTTCCTTCTCTGATGAAGGCAGCCTCTTCTTTCCCTGCTTTCAGTCTCTAAAAGGCTATGTTTTCTGTCACCAGTTCCTCAGATGCACAGAAACTCTCAACTTGAGGAAAAACGAAGACAAGCGTCAAAATGTCGAGGGCTGTCCGGACCAGACAATTCCACTGGCACTGCCGAGCGAAGCGCTGCACCAGCCCAAAAGCACCATGCCGTCTGCTCTTGCCAGAATGAGAGCCATGAATGCGATCATCAAGAGCCATGCACATTCTGTAAGACGGCCACGTCACCAAGGAGCTGCTGGGCTGCCAGTTCAAAGTGTCTGTGAGCAAGAAATCCCAAAGGTTCACAAAGGCGACATCTGTTCAGAGGAGCAGCTCCCTAAGCCTGGGGAGCCGCAGATGAGGGAGCCACTGAGACAACCCAAAAGCAGAAGCACTCGTGCGGCTTCCAGAATTAAGGCCATCAACGACATCCACAGGAACCTACACCATTCTCAAAGGCGTCCAAACCAGGAAGGGGCTGCTTTTCTGGTGGAGGATGCGCAAGGGTTCAAAACAACAGAATCCGGCCTGAAGAACGAAGACGCAAGCGTCACAGTCTCTGTGTTGTGCAGTAATGCACAACAAGTTGACAATAAAGAGATGAAGTGACTCAAAACTAACAGACTTGTCTGAACTTTTGCTGCCTGTCTCAACAGGTTGGAGCATCAGGCGGGGAGAAACTTCATGAAATATAAGAGGGCAAGTGTAGAGCCCTGCATCGGGGCAAGAACAACCCCAGACACCAGGATAAGTTGGGGACTGCCCTGCTGGAGAGCAGCAAAGTGGGAAGGGACGTGGGTGTCCTGGCGGAGAGCTGGCTGACCATGAGCCAGCACTGTGCCCTTGTGGCCAAGAAGGCCAATGGCATCCTGGGGTGTATTAGCAGGGCTGTGGTTAGTAGGTCGAGAGAGGTTCTCCTCCCCCTCTACTCTGCCCTAGTGAGACCACATCTGCAATATTGCGTCCAGTTCTGGGCCCCCCAGTTCCAGAAGGACAGGGAACTGCTTGAGAGAGTCCAGCACAGAGCCACAAGGGTGATAAAGGGAGTGGAGCGTCTCCCTTTTGAGGAAAGGCTGAGGGAGCTGGGTCTCTTTAGTTGGAGAAGAGGAGACTGAGGGGTGACCTTCTTAATGTTTATAAATATGTAAAGGGAGAGTGTCAGGAGGACGGAGCCAGGCTCTTCTCAGCGACATCTAACAGTAGGACAGGGGGCACTGGGTGCGTGCTGGAACATAGGAGGTTCCACTTAAATGTGAGACAAAACTTTTTTATGGTGATGGTGACAGAACACCGGAACAGGCTGCACAGGGGGGATGTGGAGTTTCCTTCTCCAGAGGCATTCCAAAGCTGCCTGGACGCGTTCCTGTGTGACCTGATCTAGCTGCTCCTGCTCCGGCAGGGGCATTGGACCAGACGATCTTTCAAGGTCCCTTCCAATCCCTAACATTCAGTGATTCGGTGATTCTGTGATTCGTAGGCATCTCAGCAGTCTTCTACCATCTTTCTTTGGCAAAGGCATGTCTGGAAAGAAAAACTGTAAAAATCACAGTCAGGAGAAGAGCTCTGGATCTCCAAAGTACCAATCTGCAGGTCTGATATACAGGCTGCCATTATGTCAGGATAACAACAACCTGCTGCCCTGGAAGATTAATCTTACTTTGAAATCAGTGGGCACTGCAATACTATGCTCCTCAGAAAATCAGGACAATTATTGCCAGGTTTTGTGATTACCACTCGTTAAAATGAGGGGATACTGGATTAGGTCACCCAGGACGTCTCTCAGGCTGAAATTTGTCATGTCAGAGCAAGAACAGGTCACACTTAGTGAAGCCGTGTAGTTCTGGGAACAAAACGTCCCTTCCTGCAATCGGCAGCTCGATTCTTTCTAGTCTTGGCTTTAGAGCACTATGCGGAGTTTATTACAATCTCCTGGAATCGGGAAGGCTCACCCTGAGCACTCTCTGGTGCACAAGTATCCAGGAAAGCCCTGCTGGGGCTCTTGTAGCCGCTTGCCTCAAGGCATTTTCCTAATCAAATTCCTACTCCTACCATGCCAGACCAGATATTCTTTCGTGCCCCCTGGCAAAGCTAATGGGCTCTGGGCTGGCTGCATTAGACCTTCTGCCTCAGCACCAGCAATGAGCCTGAGGCTACCAGGTAGCCGAAGCACATCCTCTCCAAGCAGCCCCATTCTGGAAGCATTATAGATTTGCAGTTCCCCTCCTTAGGTATATATGCAACAAGCAAAGCATCATTAGAAGCACAGCGTTTATGAGGGTTCTGAAAAATCCCTTTTTTTACTCCTTAGCTAGGGCAAAGACTCCACAGATATGAGAAAAACGGTCAAATCTTTTCTAGCATTTCCCAGTTCATTATTCTTACTACTGTAGTCTTCTTCAGGCTTCACTTCAGAGTTGTGAAGGGCATCCCAAGTTCTCCTCCTCCAACTCAAATCTCTTCTCTTGCATTACCGATTATCTACTATGATCCCCCCCCCTTCCCCATCCCTCCCCCTACCCCCCCTCAAACTTCTCATCTGTACTTTCGCAAAGAGAGAAAAAATCTTTTCTCTTAAATTTTCCTGTTTCCTCTGTCAGGTGTGTCCTGACACCTGACCATCTTTGTCAGGTGCTCCTCAGAGAATTTTGTTTGATGACCACTCTCCTGGGGACCAGAAGTGGAAGACCAGTTTGCCTGCAACAGGAACCATCTCCCTGCGTATCGCATTAAAACAATTCATGCAGCTATAGTAATCTTTCCATGCTAGAAGGCAGGAAGTTCTCCCATCATCTTTTGTGGTTTCAGAGGAAAGAAAAACACACCACGTGTGACAGTCATACATTGTGAACACCTAACAGACACAGTCCACAGCAGGACAGAATCATCAAATCATCCCAACTCATCATCAAAACAGCTTGCATTTGTGACTGGCTTTTCATCCCAAAAGGGGGATTCTCCTGCCATCAGTCACGTGCTCTTAAACACTCACACCACCAGAGCAACGCGCAGACTCCCTGGGTGTGTGGCTGAGACCAGGGGTAAAGGGGACCACTGCAGATCAATGAGGCCAATCGTAAGGTCCACAGACCCTTGCACAAGTTGCTTCCAGTCAGCAGAAAACTACCTGTTCCTCCTCAACCTCAGAAACTCTGCTTGCAGATGTTAGAAGGAACCAACAAATGCAGCCTTCTGGCCTCTGCCCCAACAAGAGTCCATCTCCAAGCTCTGGAGACGGACAACCACCTAGAATGGAAAGCTCCTGGAAAGAGTGGGTGCACAGGACAGCAAGAGAGCGAGCACAAATGGTGTGTGAGCGTGCGTGAGTGAAGGCTGTGCGTGAGTGTAAGCCTTTGCCAGTCCTTCCTTTCCCACAGCATCCCTACCGGCACGGTGCTAAGGAGCCTCTGGGACCCTGAGCCACAGCTGCACAAGTCTGGTGGTGCCCTGGAGCAACAGGCTTCGTAGGCCTGCAGCCCAACAAGGGGCGAGAGCATCTTCTCTGGCTGAAGCGGCCAGCCAGCAGCTAACTCAGCTATCAGCAAAGTCCCTCAGGACAACTTCACTGCCTTCCTGACAAAACAGTCACTGCTGTATTTGCATCTTACTTTTGACAAGAACTTTCCTGCCTATAGGTGAGGCTGTACTATCAGAGTGCATCTTTCCTCCATACAAACCCCCTTTTGAGCAAATGATTCCTTCAGAAGGATTTACACTCCAGCTGAAGTGTGTCAAATCTGTGGCTAGTAATGAGCACATGAAAATATTTTTTCAGTATTTACATATGAAAGATATCAAATAGGATCACTGTAAGATTACTTCTTCAGTGTCGCCTTCTAAAGATGTGGTGGTTTTACTCAGGTGGGCAGCCGAGTTCCACCCGATCCTTTTCCAGAGGAAGATACATAACTGCCTCTAGAGAAGGACTAGCTCACTAAACGGGTTGGCCTACTAGAGAGTCCTTCAAAAGTTTGGTTGGCCAAGGAGCTGTAGCCTGAAAGTCAGAAGTCTGCTCCATACTACGGGAAGAGAGAACGCCCCCAAGGGTAAATTACCCAACATTTTGGTATTTCTCTTAGCTACCAGAAAAGAAACAAACACACCCCAAAACCACCAACATGCGTACGTGAAAGAAAACCAAGCACGGCATGCTAGAGCTGGTCAAACAATTCTGCCAGTTAGCTCTAAGAGAGAATTTGAAGTTAGCTGTGTAGCGGAGAATAAAAACGAAAAACCAGTGCTCTCTGTGTTTGAGGGCTTTTATTATCTACCACAACGGTCTGCCCAAGAACTTGTCCCTCAGGACACCAAGTTCTTTCTGGGAGAGGTTGTGCACCAACAACAGATTCTGTCCCGGGGAGTCTCTGCTCGGAATTTTGGGGTAAGGAAAGCCAGGAGGCTGGCTTGGTTGCCTTGGTTTCCGTATGCCCACGCGTGGAGACGGTAACCTGGACACTGTGGACTGATTGTGTGCTCACCGTGAAGACACGCAGGTTAAAAGGCGGCGCCTCTTCCTGCGGCCATCACTTCTTGGAAGTGAGATTGTGACGGACGAGGTAGGACGAGGCTTTTCTCCAATGCATACTGTGAACTGTCGATCTAGCTTCACATTCGTTAGTCAAATGAGAGCAGTGAATAAGAGAATGTTTACATTTGCCTTCCTTTCAACAGGCACGCAATGTGTGCAGCAGAGTCACAGAAGGAAAATTCAACTGAGAAGAGCCAAGCGGTAAGATTAGCTCCTTACGAATACACAAGTTCATGCACTTTTTTGGACGAAGGTGGTCTAGCGCAAAGCCTGATACTGTTTGTGTGATAAGTGGGCGAGAGGGGGCAAATGAAAAAAAAAAAAAAAAAGAATGCTTCAGATACTTGTGGCTCTGCTTACTTGCAGAAGAAAAACTGCAAGCTCTTCCAGTGACAGTGTCAGAAGCGTGCAGCTAGCTCTCACGTGCACTTTCAGGGAGTCTTTAGTGGAGAAGAGATCCTCTAGTACCGTGGCCAGTGAATATTAGTCACCAGACAGAGGGAAGAACTGAAGCAGCTTCTGGTTCTCTCTCTCGCATCCCTCTGCCTTCCTGCCCAGCATGGCCATCGAGCAAAAAGCAGCCAAGCCCTTAGTTTGTGCCTTCCTCCGGCACGTTTTAAGCATGATAACTTTAGAAGTGGCCAGCAAAAGTTAGGAAGTACAGTCGGCAAAGGCGGTGTGAAATGCTAAAGGTCATTGAAGCCCAGCTCCATACCTCTTTGGGTTTTCGTATTCCCCCAATTTTCTTCCTGCATTTTCATAAAGGCTAAGAAGGTTCTGCGAAGCCTGGGAAACAATTCAAGGCCCTGACAGTGTCAGACGTGCAGTCTTCACCAAGTATTTGACTTAAGAATGAATTGCCCTCAGCATTCTGTAGTGATTTAAGCGGCCATGAGCAGCTGGCAAAAGTGACTTAAAGTCAGGTTGAGGCCTAAAGTCAAATTCTTTGCTGACAAGTGCACATGCCCCAAGGGAATTTCCTTCATGAGTACCCTTGGGTTGCAGAAACCTAGCGCTTCTCCAGTGCTTCTTCTTCCCCCGTGAAATACTGCAGACCACTCAAACCCTGGTTAAAGATTTGTCCCAAAACAAAGAGAGCAAAAGTAAAGTGCCCACAAGCGAACAACGCAGACGGAAGCTCAGTCTGAAATACAAGCTATGTCATGAGGTACCCGTTGCATTGGCAGGGCGCGATGGAGCTGCCCGACTTGACCGTGCAGAAGAGCTCTGTGAAGCTCCTCACGAAGAGATGGGAGTCCGCCAGTGCTCTGGCACCCAGCCCGGCCTTCCAACGCCTGCCAGCCCCACGGTCCCTGGCACCAGAGCAAGCCAGCCCAGGCAGCACCGTGGACGAAGCTGCGGCAGACAGCGGGAGGGCGGACGTCACCCTGGGTGGCCCTCGCCGGACTGAGACCTTCCCCATCTCTGTCAAGGAGCTGCAGAGCCACTTTGAGACCCTGGGTGGCAGGAAGGTGAGTGCACGCAGGTTCCGCAGCTGAAAAGGATTCCCGCGCTCTCACTGAGGACTCGGAGAACACTACTGCCACAACAGCACCCCCTTCCAATCTGCTGCCTCTTCATATCCTTTCTGCCCCCTGAAAGCCCTACCTGGCTCCTCCCAGTAGCTTCTAACTCACATCCCCTCCATGTCTTCCAACAGGAAGCGGAAAGTGGCAAAAGCTCACTGCCACCAGCACTGGCCACTCAGCCTGGGAGCCAGACAGACATTTCTCTCATGGAAATGTCCAGCGTGAAACGGGGGAGGGCAATCTTTGAGAAGATGTCCTCAGGCAATGGACAGACCACCAACACTGAAGGTTAGCCTTACCACTTGGATCGGATTTCTCCCTTTAGTTCAATGCGCTCCGTCTCTGAGGTGGCAAGGGGCAAGCACACTCACCTCGTCAGGGCAGCCCCCAGGCCGCCCAGGGAGAGAACGTGGTGTTCTTCTCAGTGCAAAACAAGCTTTCTAGCCTTCTCCATTTTGTCTGTTGCATTATGGAGCAGTGCCTGATGCCCATTAAATACTTGTTGAGCAAAACACAACAGAATGGTGTCTTATGTTTTGAGAAGATAACTTTTGATGAAGACAGCCCAAATTACAAATAGGATATCAAAACTATGGGCAGCATCCATCAATTACAAAAAAGTGGTATCTTCATTTTCTTCTTTGGTGAAGATAGTTTGGATTTAGCAGTGCGTTGCTTTGGTAACAATGCGTTAACTTTTATTAGTTAAAGGCATTCTGGTTTCCACAAATCAAATGCTCCGTACTTGATGTGCTGTAAAGTAAAAGTGCGACGACACAGTGGGTAAAATGTTGGCAATACTGTTTGTTTTGCTTACTGCTTTTCTTTCAAGCTTTGAAACACATGCACCCATCTCCCTCTCCCCAACTATGACGTCTCTTTGTGGTTGCAGTGGGTGGCTGCAAAGCTGTAGGAGGACTTCCAGAAGAGAGCCCTCCCAACACCGGCAATACACTGACGGAATTCCAGGAGAATGTCTCCTTGAAAGACAAAATGGCTCTGTATCAGGCTGCGGTGTCAAAGGCAGAGAACAGCAACCGCTTTGCCAATGTAAGATACCAATGTCTCAATATCTTCTTAATTCTACGTTTGCTTTGCCCAGGGACAGATCGTAACCACCTTTATTTCTACAAGCAAGCTATCAGGTGGATCATAGGGTGGATGAAAATTTAAATCCCAAATTAGGAAACCTATAGAGCAAACATAGTCATCCATCAGTCTCTCTCTCTACCAAAAGAGGTTTTTCACGCTAGATGCCTTTGGTCTTTTGGACAATCCCCGTTATTTCGTGGACGTGCTCTTCCTTTCAGTCCACCTTTGCCTGAACTTCATGTATGAGGATCATGGGTGAGAGAGAGATCAGCAACGCGGTTATCCTGTGATGACAAAACAAGGCAGTTTCCTTACCACAACAACTATTCTCTATCGCCAAATAATAAAATCCTGTTCAGGAGCACAGTGACTTTAGAGCTCTTGCTGCTCGAACTGAAGAATTTGAAATTACCGCATGATAAAACAGCTCAGCTATGGGTGCTCAGGTAGCCCAGAAGCCACCTGAGGGAAGCAGCCACCAGCCACGCTCGCCTTCAGAGTCCAGGTGTTTTCAAACCACGCAATTCCTGCCCACTGGCTTCTTGATTTCCTAATTGCCCTTGTGTATTTGGAACAGATTCCTGCAGTTCTTTGGGCCAAGAAGGTTCCAATTCCCTCCTCCCAACACTGCCAGCAATGGTGCTGTTAGCTCTCTCTCCCCAAAAGGAAGAACTGGAGGAAGCCTGACCCAACCGAACTGTGTTGAGAACATATGAACTGCTTCATTTCCACCCTATAACACCTTGCCCTTACTTGTTGAAATGGATGGTATGTTCTTACTGCAAATGGAAAACACCTGGCCTTATTTGATCCCTCTAGACCTCAGAGGAAATCAAGTCCTGCACTGTGCCCGGGGGCCTGGCTGCAGTGAGGAAACACTTTGAGAATGGGCAGATGACCCCTTCAATGACCACCTTTGCTCACTCCCAGCACCAGCACAAAGCTGCAGAGGTAACAATGGCATTTTGAATACTAACAAATTAGGTTTCCCCCGTTAAAGAGCTCGAGAGGAAAATAACACTATTTGCTTGATTCCAGGATTCACCATTCCCGGTGTCCCTGGAAAAATTTGCACCCCATTTTCTTTTCAACTCGCCCTCCTCGAGCCTCACCTAACTTTAACGGTTCAAACTTCTCATCACATGGGTTCCTTGTGGTGCTCGTAATCCCCTAAATCATCACGGTACACTACCATAAAGGAACCATTTGGGCTTAACATCCGTTAAAGTAGAACTGATTTGTGACAGCCCTTCACAGGCAGAAACACAAATCCAGATTACTGTTAATTACGTGATTCTTTGTATTTGTTTTCAGGAGACCTCAAGAACCACTCAGCTCCCACTATCAAGCAGCACCAGGGAAGCTGAGTGCAGTGCGACGAGCTCCAAAGAAGCCCCACTAGAAGCCTTTCCAAGCAAAGAGGTAAGTTTATCAATTAACAATTATACCATTTGGCAGGTATGTTTTTAAAACAGTGTCCTAGACAGGGTTGTTTGGATGTGGTAATGAATGGGGCTTCCCACTCAGACTTCTCTGTGATGTTTCAAAGACAGCAGCCGAAATATGGAGTATTCTTCCATGTTGCACTAAATCCCGCAGTAACGTGAAGGTTTTGTGCACAGGTTTCTCTCGGGGAGCAAGTGACTCCAGAGACAAACGGGGCTTCTACACTCACCCGGCATACTGATGAAGCAGGTAAGAAGTGGCTTGAGAGTAATGGCTCCCAAAGGAGCACGACAAACCAAGTTCTTGGCAACTGTCTTTACTGGCACAAACGTGGGGCTGCTTTTAGGATACAGATACAGGACATTGCTCCAAGTTGTTCAGTGCCTCCTTCCTCAGCTAAGCACATTCATTGGTCTCAGTGGGACCTAAGAAACAGCTTTCCGTGCTGGTACACAGAGAGGAGTTTGGCAGAAGGAGGTAGCTTCCAATTTGTGCTGAGCTGCTGGAAAGAGCGGGGCATTTTAAGAGATGTCTGAAGACACACGCAAACCCTTGCCCCTGTATAGCCGAAACTGTGGATGATAAAGGCTCAATTTATAGCCAGGCGGAACCGGCCTGGACACCATGAGCACGGTGTAGAGGCGCTGCTTCTGCGGTCTAGTCCTGGTATTAGAATTCACGCGCTCGGTTAACACAAAGACCTCAGTCCTGTGCGAGCCCTGACATTCAGGCAATTCAGGTATGGCAAAACAGCAGGCCATAGATAACGTGTCCCTCAACACTTCTTCCATCCATTTCCTATGTATTTCTTCTCTTCATATTGTCCGTTGTTCATTTACTTTTTTTTAATAATAATAGTAATTATTATTCTTTCCATTGCAGTAAGCAATGCAGCTATGGACGTGGAGGTCCCAAAGACTTCCACAGAGGTGTGTGACCATCAGACGGAAAGGACAGCAGAGGAAAACGCTGTTCCCATAGACAGAGAGACTGCAACATCTGTACCAGATGGCAAGGTCTGTGCCTTTATAGTAAGAGTAGACATCAGTCTGTCAAATACAGTCTGAATTTCTATTTTTACCATGTAGTTGCAATTGAAAATGCAACCTGTGAAAGCAGTAGGAATATACGGAGCTTAGCAATGACGGGCACACAAGGTGGTATTTAGTACAACCTGTAATTCAGCAAGTACTTCTATTACATGACAAACACAACTGAAAGTTGAACTCAAACGCTTCTGCTTTTCCTTTCCTTCTCTGATGAAGGCAGCCTCTTCTTTCCCTGCTTTCAGTCTCTAAAAGGCTATGTTTTCTGCCACCAGTTCCTCAGATGCACAGAAACTCTCAACTTGATGAAAAACGAAGACAAGCGTCAAAATGTCGAGGGCTGTCCGGACCAGACAATTCCACTGGCACTGCCGAGCGAAGCGCTGCACCAGCCCAAAAGCACCATGCCGTCTGCTCTTGCCAGAATGAGAGCCATGAATGCGATCATCAAGAGCCATGCACATTCTGTAAGACGGCCACGTCACCAAGGAGCTGCTGGGCTGCCAGTTCAAAGTGTCTGTGAGCAAGAAATCCCAAAGGTTCACAAAGGCGACATCTGTTCAGAGGAGCAGCTCCCTAAGCCTGGGGAGCCGCAGATGAGGGAGCCACTGAGACAACCCAAAAGCAGAAGCACTCGTGCGGCTTCCAGAATTAAGGCCATCAACGACATCCACAGGAACCTACACCATTCTCAAAGGCGTCCAAACCAGGAAGGGGCTGCTTTTCTGGTGGAGGATGCGCAAGGGTTCAAAACAACAGAATCCGGCCTGAAGAACGAAGACGCAAGCGTCACAGTCTCTGTGTTGTGCAGTAATGCACAACAAGTTGACAATAAAGAGATGAAGTGACTCAAAACTAACAGACTTGTCTGAACTTTTGCTGCCTGTCTCAACAGGTTGGAGCATCAGGCGGGGAGAAACTTCATGAAATATAACGAGGGCAAGTGTAGAGCCCTGCATCAGGGCAAGAACAACCCCAGACACCAGGATAAGTTGGGGACTGCCCTGCTGGAGAGCAGCAAAGGGGGAAGGGACGTGGGTGTCCTGGCGGAGAGCTGGCTGACCATGAGCCAGCACTGTGCCCTTGTGGCCAAGAAGGCCAATGGCATCCTGGGGTGTATTAGCAGGGCTGTGGTTAGTAGGTCGAGAGAGGTTCTCCTCCCCCTCTACTCTGCCCTAGTGAGACCACATCTGCAATATTGCGTCCCGTTCTGGGCCCCCCAGTTCCAGAAGGACAGGGAACTGCTTGAGAGAGTCCAGCACAGAGCCACAAGGGTGATAAAGGGAGTGGAGCGTCTCCCTTTTGAGGAAAGGCTGAGGGAGCTGGGTCTCTTTAGTTGGAGAAGAGGAGACTGAGGGGTGACCTTCTTAATGTTTATAAATATGTAAAGGGAGAGTGTCAGGAGGACGGAGCCAGGCTCTTCTCAGCGACATCTAACAGTAGGACAGGGGGCACTGGGTGCGTGCTGGAACATAGGAGGTTCCACTTAAATGTGAGACAAAACTTTTTTATGGTGATGGTGACAGAACACCGGAACAGGCTGCACAGGGGGGATGTGGAGTTTCCTTCTCCAGAGGCATTCCAAAGCTGCCTGGACGCGTTCCTGTGTGACCTGATCTAGCTGCTCCTGCTCCGGCAGGGGCATTGGACCAGACGATCTTTCAAGGTCCCTTCCAATCCCTAACATTCAGTGATTCGGTGATTCTGTGATTCGTAGGCATCTCAGCAGTCTTCTACCATCTTTCTTTGGCAAAGGCATGTCTGGAAAGAAAAACTGTAAAAATCACAGTCAGGAGAAGAGCTCTGGATCTCCAAAGTACCAATCTGCAGGTCTGATATACAGGCTGCCATTATGTCAGGATAACAACAACCTGCTGCCCTGGAAGATTAATCTTACTTTGAAATCAGTGGGCACTGCAATACTATGCTCCTCAGAAAATCAGGACAATTATTGCCAGGTTTTGTGATTACCACTCGTTAAAATGAGGGGATACTGGATTAGGTCACCCAGGGCGTCTCTCAGGCTGAAATTTGTCATGTCAGAGCAAGAACAGGTCACACTTAGTGAAGCCGTGTAGTTCTGGGAACAAAACGTCCCTTCCTGCAATCGGCAGCTCGATTCTTTCTAGTCTTGGCTTTAGAGCACTATGCGGAGTTTATTACAATCTCCTGGAATCGGGAAGGCTCACCCTGAGCACTCTCTGGTGCACAAGTATCCAGGAAAGCCCTGCTGGGGCTCTTGTAGCCGCTTGCCTCAAGGCATTTTCCTAATCAAATTCCTACTCCTACCATGCCAGACCAGATATTCTTTCGTGCCCCCTGGCAAAGCTAATGGGCTCTGGGCTGGCTGCATTAGACCTTCTGCCTCAGCACCAGCAATGAGCCTGAGGCTACCAGGTAGCCGAAGCACATCCTCTCCAAGCAGCCCCATTCTGGAAGCATTATAGATTTGCAGTTCCCCTCCTTAGGTATATATGCAACAAGCAAAGCATCATTAGAAGCACAGCGTTTATGAGGGTTCTGAAAAATCACTTTTTTTACTCCTTAGCTAGGGCAAAGACTCCACAGATATGAGAAAAACAGTCAAATCTTTTCTAGCATTTCCCAGTTCATTATTCTTACTACTGTAGTCTTCTTCAGGCTACACTTCAGAGTTGTGAAGGGCATCCCAAGTTCTCCTCCTCCAACTCAAATCTCTTCTCTTGCATTACCGATTATCTACTATGATCCCCCCCCCTTCCCCATCCCTCCCCCTACCCCCCCTCAAACTTCTCATCTGTACTTTCGCAAAGAGAGAAAAAATCTTTTCTCTTAAATTTTCCTGTTTCCTCTGTCAGGTGTGTCCTGACATCTGAGCATCTTTGTCAGGTGCTCCTCAGAGAATTTTGTTTGATGACCACTCTCCTGGGGACCAGAAGTGGAAGACCAGTTTGCCTGCAACAGGAACCATCTCCCTGCGTATCGCATTAAAACAATTCATGCAGCTATAGTAATCTTTCCATGCTAGAAGGCAGGAAGTTCTCCCATCATCTTTTGTGGTTTCAGAGGAAAGAAAAACACACCACGTGTGACAGTCATACATTGTGAACACCTAACAAACACAGTCCACAGCAGGACAGAAACATCAAATCATCCCAACTCATCATCAAAACAGCTTGCATTTGTGACTGGCTTTTCATCCCAAAAGGGGGATTCTCCTGCCATCAGTCACGTGCTCTTAAACACTCACACCACCAGAGCAACGCGCAGACTCCCTGGGTGTGTGGCTGAGACCAGGGGTAAAGCGGACCACTGCAGATCAATGAGGCCAATCGTAAGGTCCACAGACCCTTGCACAAGTTGCTTCCCGTCAGCAGAAAACTACCTGTTCCTCCTCAACCTCAGAAACTCTGCTTGCAGATGTTAGAAGGAACCAACAAATGCAGCCTTCTGGCCTCTGCCCCAACAAGAGTCCATCTCCAAGCTCTGGAGACGGACAACCACCTAGAATGGAAAGCTCCTGGAAAGAGTGGGTGCACAGGACAGCAAGAGAGCGAGCACAAATGGTGTGTGAGCGTGCGTGAGTGAAGGCTGTGCGTGAGTGTAAGCCTTTGCCAGTCCTTCCTTTCCCACAGCATCCCTACCGGCACGGTGCTAAGGAGCCTCTGGGACCCTGAGCCACAGCTGCACAAGTCTGGTGGTGCCCTGGGGCAACAGGCTTCGTAGGCCTGCAGCCCAACAAGGGGCGAGAGCATCTTCTCTGGCTGAAGCGGCCAGCCAGCAGCTAACTCAGCTATCAGCAAAGTCCCTCAGGACAACTTCACTGCCTTCCTGACAAAACAGTCACTGCTGTATTTGCATCTTACTTTTGACAAGAACTTTCCTGCCTATAGGTGAGGCTGTACTATCAGAGTGCATCTTTCCTCCATACAAACCCCCTTTTGAGCAAATGATTCCTTCAGAAGGATTTACACTCCAGCTGAAGTGTGTCAAATCTGTGGCTAGTAATGAGCACATGAAAATATTTTTTCAGTATTTACATATGAAAGATATCAAATAGGATCACTGTAAGATTACTTCTTCAGTGTCGCCTTCTAAAGATGTGGTGGTTTTACTCAGGTGGGCAGCCGAGTTCCACCCGATCCTTTTCCAGAGGAAGATACATAACTGCCTCTAGAGAAGGACTAGCTCACTAAACGGGTTGGCCTACTAGAGAGTCCTTCAAAAGTTTGGTTGGCCAAGGAGCTGTAGCCTGAAAGTCAGAAGTCTGCTCCATACTACGGGAAGAGAGAACGCCCCCAAGGGTAAATTACCCAACATTTTGGTATTTCTCTTAGCTACCAGAAAAGAAACAAACACACCCCAAAACCACCAACATGCGTACGTGAAAGAAAACCAAGCACGGCATGCTAGAGCTGGTCAAACAATTCTGCCAGTTAGCTCTAAGAGAGAATTTGAAGTTAGCTGTGTAGCGGAGAATAAAAACGAAAAACCAGTGCTCTCTGTGTTTGAGGGCTTTTATTATCTACCACAACGGTCTGCCCAAGAACTTGTCCCTCAGGACACCAAGTTCTTTCTGGGAGAGGTTGTGCACCAACAACAGATTCTGTCCCGGGGAGTCTCTGCTCGGAATTTTGGGGTAAGGAAAGCCAGGAGGCTGGCTTGGTTGCCTTGGTTTCCGTATGCCCACGCGTGGAGACGGTAACCTGGACACTGTGGACTGATTGTGTGCTCACCGTGAAGACACGCAGGTTAAAAGGCGGCGCCTCTTCCTGCGGCCATCACTTCTTGGAAGTGAGATTGTGACGGACGAGGTAGGACGAGGCTTTTCTCCAATGCATACTGTGAACTGTCGATCTAGCTTCACATTCGTTAGTCAAATGAGAGCAGTGAATAAGAGAATGTTTACATTTGCCTTCCTTTCAACAGGCACGCAATGTGTGCAGCAGAGTCACAGAAGGAAAATTCAACTGAGAAGAGCCAAGCGGTAAGATTAGCTCCTCACGAATACACAAGTTCATGCACTGTTTTGGACGAAGGTTGTCTAGCGCAAAGCCTGATACTGTTTGTGTGATAAGTGGGCGAGAGGGGGCAAATGAAAAAAAAAAAAAAAGAAATGCTTCAGATACTTGTGGCTCTGCTTACTTGCAGAAGAAAAACTGCAAGCTCTTCCAGTGACAGTGTCAGAAGCGTGCAGCTAGCTCTCACGTGCACTTTCAGGGAGTCTTTAGTGGAGAAGAGATCCTCTAGTACCGTGGCCAGTGAATATTAGTCACCAGACAGAGGGAAGAACTGAAGCAGCTTCTGGTTCTCTCTCTCGCATCCCTCTGCCTTCCTGCCCAGCATGGCCATCGAGCAAAAAGCAGCCAAGCCCTTAGTTTGTACCTACCTCTGGCATGTTTTAAGCATGATAACTTTAGAAGTGGCCAGCAAAAGTTAGGAAGTACAGTCGGCAAAGGCGGTGTGAAATGCTAAAGGCCATTTTAGCCCAGCTCCGTACCTCTTTGGGTTTTCGTATTCCCCCAATTTTCTTCCTGCATTTTCATAAAGGCTAAGAAGGTTCTGCGAAGCCTGGGAAACAATTCAAGGCCCTGACAGTGTCAGACGTGCAGTCTTCACCAAGTATTTGACTTAAGAATGAATTGCCCTCAGCATTCTGTAGTGATTTAAGCGGCCATGAGCAGCTGGCAAAAGTGACTTAAAGTCAGGTTGAGGCCTAAAGTCAAATTCTTTGCTGACAAGTGCACATGCCCCAAGGGAATTTCCTTCATGAGTACCCTTGGGTTGCAGAAACCTAGCGCTTCTCCAGTGCTTCTTCTTCCCCCGTGAAATACTGCAGACCACTCAAACCCTGGTTAAAGATTTGTCCCAAAACAAAGAGAGCAAAAGTAAAGTGCCCACAAGCGAACAACGCAGACGGAAGCTCAGTCTGAAATACAAGCTATGTCATGAGGTACCCGTTGCATTGGCAGGGCGTGATGGAGCTGCCCGACTTGACCGTGCAGAAGAGCTCTGTGAAGCTCCTCACGAAGAGATGGGAGTCCGCCAGTGCTCTGGCACCCAGCCCGGCCTTCCAACGCCTGCCAGCCCCACGGTCCCTGGCACCAGAGCAAGCCAGCCCAGGCAGCACCGTGGACGAAGCTGCGGCAGACAGCGGGAGGGCGGACGTCACCCTGGGTGGCCCTCGCCGGACTGAGACCTTCCCCATCTCTGTCAAGGAGCTGCAGAGCCACTTTGAGACCCTGGGTGGCAGGAAGGTGAGTGCACGCAGGTTCCGCAGCTGAAAAGGATTCCCGCGCTCTCACTGAGGACTCGGAGAACACTACTGCCAGAACAGCACCCCCTTCCAATCTGCTGCCTCTTCATATCCTTTCTGCCCCCTGAAAGCCCTACCTGGCTCCTCCCAGTAGCTTCTAACTCACATCCCCTCCATGTCTTCCAACAGGAAGCGGAAAGTGGCAGAAGCTCACTGCCACCAGCACTGGCCACTCAGCCTGGGAGCCAGACAGACATTTCTCTCATGGAAATGTCCAGCGTGAAACGGGGGAGGGCAATCTTTGAGAAGATGTCCTCAGGCAATGGACAGACCACCAACACTGAAGGTTAGCCTTACCACTTGGATCGGATTTCTCCCTTTAGTTCAATGTGCTCCGTCTCTGAGGTGGCAAGGGGCAAGTACACTCACCTCATCAGGGCAGCCCCCAGGCCGCCCAGGGAGAGAACGTGGTGTTCTTCTCAGTGCAAAACAAGCTTTCTAGCCTTCTCCATTTTGTCTGTTGCATTATGGAGCAGTGCCTGATGCCCATTAAATACTTTTTGAGCAAAACACAACAGAATGGTGTCTTATGTTTTGAGAAGATAACTTTTGATGAAGACAGCCCAAATTACAAATAGGATATCAAAACTATGGGCAGCATCCATCAATTACAAAAAAGTGGTATCTTCATTTTCTTCTTTGGTGAAGATAGTTTGGATTTAGCAGTGCGTTGCTTTGGTAACAATGCGTTAACTTTTATTAGTTAAAGGCATTCTGGTTTCCACAAATCAAATGCTCCGTACTTGATGTGCTGTAAAGTCAAAGTGCGACGACACAGTGGGTAAAATGTTGGCAATACTGTTTGTTTTGCTTACTGCTTTTCTTTCAAGCTTTGAAACACATGCACCCATCTCCCTCTCCCCAACTATGACGTCTCTTTGTGGTTGCAGTGGGTGGCTGCAAAGCTGTAGGAGGACTTCCAGAAGAGAGCCCTCCCAACACCGGCAATACACTGACGGAATTCCAGGAGAATGTCTCCTTGAAAGACAAAATGGCTCTGTATCAGGCTGCGGTGTCAAAGGCAGAGAACAGCAACCGCTTTGCCAATGTA
The DNA here is from genome assembly GCF_964034855.1 of Anser brachyrhynchus. Taxonomy (NCBI): domain Eukaryota; kingdom Metazoa; phylum Chordata; class Aves; order Anseriformes; family Anatidae; genus Anser; species Anser brachyrhynchus. The sequence continues at coordinate 91,074,758 of NC_137696.1, read as the reverse complement.
AGATACCAATGTCTCAATATCTTCTTAATTCTACGTTTGCTTTGCCCAGGGACAGATCGTAACCATCTTTATTTCTACAAGCAAGCTATCAGGTGGATCATAGGGTGGATGAAAATTTAAATCCCAAATTAGGAAACCTATAGAGCAAACATAGTCATCCATCAGTCTCTCTCTCTACCAAAAGAGGTTTCTCACGCTAGATGCCTTTGGTCTTTTGGACAATCCCCGTTATTTCGTGGACGTGCTCTTCCTTTCAGTCCACCTTTGCCTGAACTTCATGTATGAGGATCATGGGTGAGAGAGAGATCAGCAACACGGTTATCCTGTGATGATAAAACAAGACAGTTTCCTTACCACAACAACTATTCTCTATCGCCAAATAATAAAATCCTGTTCAGGAGCACAGTGACTTTAGAGCTCTTGCTGCTCGAACTGAAGAATTTGAAATTACCGCATGATAAAACAGCTCAGCTATGGGTGCTCAGGTAGCCCAGAAGCCACCTGAGGGAAGCAGCCACCAGCCACGCTCGCCTTCAGAGTCCAGGTGTTTTCAAACCACGCAATTCCTGCCCACTGGCTTCTTGATTTCCTAATTGCCCTTGTGTATTTGGAACAGATTCCTGCAGTTCTTTGGGCCAAGAAGGTTCCAATTCCCTCCTCCCAACGCTGCCAGCAATGGTGCTGTTAGCTCTCTCTCCCCAAAAGGAAGAACTGGAGGAAGCCTGACCCAACCGAGCTGTGTTGAGAACATATGAACTGCTTCATTTCCACCCTATAACACCTTGCCCTTACTTGTTGAAATGGATGGTATGTTCTTACTGCAAATGGAAAACACCTGGCCTTATTTGATCCCTCTAGACCTCAGAGGAAATCAAGTCCTGCACTGTGCCCGGGGGCCTGGCTGCAGTGAGGAAACACTTTGAGAATGGGCAGATGACCCCTTCAATGACCACCTTTGCTCACTCCCAGCACCAGCACAAAGCTGCAGAGGTAACAATGGCATTTTGAATACTAACAAATTAGGTTTCCCCCGTTAAAGAGCTCGAGAGGAAAATAACACTATTTGCTTGATTCCAGGATTCACCATTCCCGGTGTCCCTGGAAAAATTTGCACCCCATTTTCTTTTCAACTCGCCCTCCTCGAGCCTCACCTAACTTTAACGGTTCAAACTTCTCATCACATGGGTTCCTTGTGGTGCTCGTAATCCCCTAAATCATCACGGTACACTGCCATAAAGGAACCATTTGGGCTTAACATCTGTTAAAGTAGAACTGATTTGTGACAGCCCTTCACAGGCAGAAACACAAATCCAGATTACTGTTAATTACGTGATTCTTTGTATTTGTTTTCAGGAGACCTCAAGAACCACTCAGCTCCCACTATCAAGCAGCACCAGGGAAGCTGAGTGCAGTGCGACGAGCTCCAAAGAAGCCCCACTAGAAGCCTTTCCAAGCAAAGAGGTAAGTTTATCAATTAACAATTATACCATTTGGCAGGTATGTTTTTAAAACAGTGTCCTAGACAGGGTTGTTTGGATGTGGTAATGAATGGGGCTTCCCACTCAGACTTCTCTGTGATGTTTCAAAGACAGCAGCCGAAATATGGAGTATTCTTCCATGTTGCACTAAATCCCGCAGTAACGTGAAGGTTTTGTGCACAGGTTTCTCTCGGGGAGCAAGTGACTCCAGAGACAAACGGGGCTTCTACACTCACCCGGCATACTGATGAAGCAGGTAAGAAGTGGCTTGAGAGTAATGGCTCCCAAAGGAGCACGACAAACCAAGTTCTTGGCAACTGTCTTTACTGGCACAAACGTGGGGCTGCTTTTAGGATACAGATACAGGACATTGCTCCAAGTTGTTCAGTGCCTCCTTCCTCAGCTAAGCACATTCATTGGTCTCAGTGGGACCTAAGAAACAGCTTTCCGTGCTGGTACACAGAGAGGAGTTTGGCAGAAGGAGGTAGCTTCCAATTTGTGCTGAGCTGCTGGAAAAAGCGGGGCATTTTAAGAGATGTCTGAAGACACACGCAAACCCTTGCCCCTGTATAGCCGAAACTGTGGATGATAAAGGCTCAATTTATAGCCAGGCGGAACCGGCCTGGACACCATGAGCACGGTGTAGAGGCGCTGCTTCTGCGGTCTAGTCCTGGTATTAGAATTCACGCGCTCGGTTAACACAAAGACCTCAGTCCTGTGCGAGCCCTGACATTCAGGCAATTCAGGTACGGCAAAACAGCAGGCCATAGATAACGTGTCCCTCAACACTTCTTCCATCCATTTCCTATGTATTTCTTCTCTTCATATTGTCCGTTGTTCATTTACTTTTTTTTAATAATAATAGTAATTATTATTCTTTCCATTGCAGTAAGCAATGCAGCTATGGACGTGGAGGTCCCAAAGACTTCCACAGAGGTGTGTGACCATCAGACGGAAAGGACAGCAGAGGAAAACGCTGTTCCCATAGACAGAGAGACTGCAACATCTGTACCAGATGGCAAGGTCTGTGCCTTTATAGTAAGAGTAGACATCAGTCTGTCAAATACAGTCTGAATTTCTATTTTTACCATGTAGTTGCAATTGAAAATGCAACCTGTGAAAGCAGTAGGAATATACGGAGCTTAGCAATGACGGGCACACAAGGTGGTATTTAGTACAACCTGTAATTCAGCAAGTACTTCTATTACATGACAAACACAACTGAAAGTTGAACTGAAACGCTTCTGCTTTTCCTTTCCTTCTCTGATGAAGGCAGCCTCTTCTTTCCCTGCTTTCAGTCTCTAAAAGGCTATGTTTTCTGTCACCAGTTCCTCAGATGCACAGAAACTCTCAACTTGATGAAAATCGAAGACAAGCGTCAAAATGTCGAGGGCTGTCCGGACCAGACAATTCCACTGGCACTGCCGAGCGAAGCACTGCACCAGCCCAAAAGCACCATGCCGTCTGCTCTTGCCAGAATGAGAGCCATGAATGCGATCATCAAGAGCCATGCACATTCTGTAAGACGGCCACGTCACCAAGGAGCTGCTGGGCTGCCAGTTCAAAGTGTCTGTGAGCAAGAAATCCCAAAGGTTCACAAAGGCGACATCTGTTCAGAGGAGCAGCTCCCTAAGCCTGGGGAGCCGCAGATGAGGGAGCCACTGAGACAACCCAAAAGCAGAAGCACTCGTGCGGCTTCCAGAATTAAGGCCATCAACGACATCCACAGGAACCTACACCATTCTCAAAGGCGTCCAAACCAGGAAGGGGCTGCTTTTCTGGTGGAGGATGCGCAAGGGTTCAAAACAACAGAATCCGGCCTGAAGAACGAAGACGCAAGCGTCACAGTCTCTGTGTTGTGCAGTAATGCACAACAAGTTGACAATAAAGAGATGAAGTGACTCAAAACTAACAGACTTGTCTGAACTTTTGCTGCCTGTCTCAACAGGTTGGAGCATCAGGCGGGGAGAAACTTCATGAAATATAACGAGGGCAAGTGTAGAGCCCTGCATCAGGGCAAGAACAACCCCAGACACCAGGATAAGTTGGGGACTGCCCTGCTGGAGAGCAGCAAAGGGGGAAGGGACGTGGGTGTCCTGGCGGAGAGCTGGCTGACCATGAGCCAGCACTGTGCCCTTGTGGCCAAGAAGGCCAATGGCATCCTGGGGTGTATTAGCAGGGCTGTGGTTAGTAGGTCGAGAGAGGTTCTCCTCCCCCTCTACTCTGCCCTAGTGAGACCACATCTGCAATATTGCGTCCCGTTCTGGGCCCCCCAGTTCCAGAAGGACAGGGAACTGCTTGAGAGAGTCCAGCACAGAGCCACAAGGGTGATAAAGGGAGTGGAGCGTCTCCCTTTTGAGGAAAGGCTGAGGGAGCTGGGTCTCTTTAGTTGGAGAAGAGGAGACTGAGGGGTGACCTTCTTAATGTTTATAAATATGTAAAGGGAGAGTGTCAGGAGGACGGAGCCAGGCTCTTCTCAGCGACATCTAACGGTAGGACAGGGGGCACTGGGTGCGTGCTGGAACATAGGAGGTTCCACTTAAATGTGAGACAAAACTTTTTTATGGTGATGGTGACAGAACACCGGAACAGGCTGCACAGGGGGGATGTGGAGTTTCCTTCTCCAGAGGCATTCCAAAGCTGCCTGGACGCGTTCCTGTGTGACCTGATCTAGCTGCTCCTGCTCCGGCAGGGGCATTGGACCAGACGATCTTTCAAGGTCCCTTCCAATCCCTAACATTCAGTGATTCGGTGATTCTGTGATTCGTAGGCATCTCAGCAGTCTTCTACCATCTTTCTTTGGCAAAGGCATGTCTGGAAAGAAAAACTGTAAAAATCACAGTCAGGAGAAGAGCTCTGGATCTCCAAAGTACCAATCTGCAGGTCTGATATACAGGCTGCCATTATGTCAGGATAACAACAACCTGCTGCCCTGGAAGATTAATCTTACTTTGAAATCAGTGGGCACTGCAATACTATGCTCCTCAGAAAATCAGGACAATTATTGCCAGGTTTTGTGATTACCACTCGTTAAAATGAGGGGATACTGGATTAGGTCACCCAGGGCGTCTCTCAGGCTGAAATTTGTCATGTCAGAGCAAGAACAGGTCACACTTAGTGAAGCCGTGTAGTTCTGGGAACAAAACGTCCCTTCCTGCAATCGGCAGCTCGATTCTTTCTAGTCTTGGCTTTAGAGCACTATGCGGAGTTTATTACAATCTCCTGGAATCGGGAAGGCTCACCCTGAGCACTCTCTGGTGCACAAGTATCCAGGAAAGCCCTGCTGGGGCTCTTGTAGCCGCTTGCCTCAAGGCATTTTCCTAATCAAATTCCTACTCCTACCATGCCAGACCAGATATTCTTTCGTGCCCCCTGGCAAAGCTAATGGGCTCTGGGCTGGCTGCATTAGACCTTCTGCCTCAGCACCAGCAATGAGCCTGAGGCTACCAGGTAGCCGAAGCACATCCTCTCCAAGCAGCCCCATTCTGGAAGCATTATAGATTTGCAGTTCCCCTCCTTAGGTATATATGCAACAAGCAAAGCATCATTAGAAGCACAGCGTTTATGAGGGTTCTGAAAAATCACTTTTTTTACTCCTTAGCTAGGGCAAAGACTCCACAGATATGAGAAAAACAGTCAAATCTTTTCTAGCATTTCCCAGTTCATTATTCTTACTACTGTAGTCTTCTTCAGGCTACACTTCAGAGTTGTGAAGGGCATCCCAAGTTCTCCTCCTCCAACTCAAATCTCTTCTCTTGCATTACCGATTATCTACTATGATCCCCCCCCCTTCCCCATCCCTCCCCCTACCCCCCCTCAAACTTCTCATCTGTACTTTCGCAAAGAGAGAAAAAATCTTTTCTCTTAAATTTTCCTGTTTCCTCTGTCAGGTGTGTCCTGACATCTGAGCATCTTTGTCAGGTGCTCCTCAGAGAATTTTGTTTGATGACCACTCTCCTGGGGACCAGAAGTGGAAGACCAGTTTGCCTGCAACAGGAACCATCTCCCTGCGTATCGCATTAAAACAATTCATGCAGCTATAGTAATCTTTCCATGCTAGAAGGCAGGAAGTTCTCCCATCATCTTTTGTGGTTTCAGAGGAAAGAAAAACACACCACGTGTGACAGTCATACATTGTGAACACCTAACAAACACAGTCCACAGCAGGACAGAAACATCAAATCATCCCAACTCATCATCAAAACAGCTTGCATTTGTGACTGGCTTTTCATCCCAAAAGGGGGATTCTCCTGCCATCAGTCACGTGCTCTTAAACACTCACACCACCAGAGCAACGCGCAGACTCCCTGGGTGTGTGGCTGAGACCAGGGGTAAAGCGGACCACTGCAGATCAATGAGGCCAATCGTAAGGTCCACAGACCCTTGCACAAGTTGCTTCCCGTCAGCAGAAAACTACCTGTTCCTCCTCAACCTCAGAAACTCTGCTTGCAGATGTTAGAAGGAACCAACAAATGCAGCCTTCTGGCCTCTGCCCCAACAAGAGTCCATCTCCAAGCTCTGGAGACGGACAACCACCTAGAATGGAAAGCTCCTGGAAAGAGTGGGTGCACAGGACAGCAAGAGAGCGAGCACAAATGGTGTGTGAGCGTGCGTGAGTGAAGGCTGTGCGTGAGTGTAAGCCTTTGCCAGTCCTTCCTTTCCCACAGCATCCCTACCGGCACGGTGCTAAGGAGCCTCTGGGACCCTGAGCCACAGCTGCACAAGTCTGGTGGTGCCCTGGGGCAACAGGCTTCGTAGGCCTGCAGCCCAACAAGGGGCGAGAGCATCTTCTCTGGCTGAAGCGGCCAGCCAGCAGCTAACTCAGCTATCAGCAAAGTCCCTCAGGACAACTTCACTGCCTTCCTGACAAAACAGTCACTGCTGTATTTGCATCTTACTTTTGACAAGAACTTTCCTGCCTATAGGTGAGGCTGTACTATCAGAGTGCATCTTTCCTCCATACAAACCCCCTTTTGAGCAAATGATTCCTTCAGAAGGATTTACACTCCAGCTGAAGTGTGTCAAATCTGTGGCTAGTAATGAGCACATGAAAATATTTTTTCAGTATTTACATATGAAAGATATCAAATAGGATCACTGTAAGATTACTTCTTCAGTGTCGCCTTCTAAAGATGTGGTGGTTTTACTCAGGTGGGCAGCCGAGTTCCACCCGATCCTTTTCCAGAGGAAGATACATAACTGCCTCTAGAGAAGGACTAGCTCACTAAACGGGTTGGCCTACTAGAGAGTCCTTCAAAAGTTTGGTTGGCCAAGGAGCTGTAGCCTGAAAGTCAGAAGTCTGCTCCATACTACGGGAAGAGAGAACGCCCCCAAGGGTAAATTACCCAACATTTTGGTATTTCTCTTAGCTACCAGAAAAGAAACAAACACACCCCAAAACCACCAACATGCGTACGTGAAAGAAAACCAAGCACGGCATGCTAGAGCTGGTCAAACAATTCTGCCAGTTAGCTCTAAGAGAGAATTTGAAGTTAGCTGTGTAGCGGAGAATAAAAACGAAAAACCAGTGCTCTCTGTGTTTGAGGGCTTTTATTATCTACCACAACGGTCTGCCCAAGAACTTGTCCCTCAGGACACCAAGTTCTTTCTGGGAGAGGTTGTGCACCAACAACAGATTCTGTCCCGGGGAGTCTCTGCTCGGAATTTTGGGGTAAGGAAAGCCAGGAGGCTGGCTTGGTTGCCTTGGTTTCCGTATGCCCACGCGTGGAGACGGTAACCTGGACACTGTGGACTGATTGTGTGCTCACCGTGAAGACACGCAGGTTAAAAGGCGGCGCCTCTTCCTGCGGCCATCACTTCTTGGAAGTGAGATTGTGACGGACGAGGTAGGACGAGGCTTTTCTCCAATGCATACTGTGAACTGTCGATCTAGCTTCACATTCGTTAGTCAAATGAGAGCAGTGAATAAGAGAATGTTTACATTTGCCTTCCTTTCAACAGGCACGCAATGTGTGCAGCAGAGTCACAGAAGGAAAATTCAACTGAGAAGAGCCAAGCGGTAAGATTAGCTCCTCACGAATACACAAGTTCATGCACTGTTTTGGACGAAGGTTGTCTAGCGCAAAGCCTGATACTGTTTGTGTGATAAGTGGGCGAGAGGGGGCAAATGAAAAAAAAAAAAAAAGAAATGCTTCAGATACTTGTGGCTCTGCTTACTTGCAGAAGAAAAACTGCAAGCTCTTCCAGTGACAGTGTCAGAAGCGTGCAGCTAGCTCTCACGTGCACTTTCAGGGAGTCTTTAGTGGAGAAGAGATCCTCTAGTACCGTGGCCAGTGAATATTAGTCACCAGACAGAGGGAAGAACTGAAGCAGCTTCTGGTTCTCTCTCTCGCATCCCTCTGCCTTCCTGCCCAGCATGGCCATCGAGCAAAAAGCAGCCAAGCCCTTAGTTTGTACCTACCTCTGGCATGTTTTAAGCATGATAACTTTAGAAGTGGCCAGCAAAAGTTAGGAAGTACAGTCGGCAAAGGCGGTGTGAAATGCTAAAGGCCATTTTAGCCCAGCTCCGTACCTCTTTGGGTTTTCGTATTCCCCCAATTTTCTTCCTGCATTTTCATAAAGGCTAAGAAGGTTCTGCGAAGCCTGGGAAACAATTCAAGGCCCTGACAGTGTCAGACGTGCAGTCTTCACCAAGTATTTGACTTAAGAATGAATTGCCCTCAGCATTCTGTAGTGATTTAAGCGGCCATGAGCAGCTGGCAAAAGTGACTTAAAGTCAGGTTGAGGCCTAAAGTCAAATTCTTTGCTGACAAGTGCACATGCCCCAAGGGAATTTCCTTCATGAGTACCCTTGGGTTGCAGAAACCTAGCGCTTCTCCAGTGCTTCTTCTTCCCCCGTGAAATACTGCAGACCACTCAAACCCTGGTTAAAGATTTGTCCCAAAACAAAGAGAGCAAAAGTAAAGTGCCCACAAGCGAACAACGCAGACGGAAGCTCAGTCTGAAATACAAGCTATGTCATGAGGTACCCGTTGCATTGGCAGGGCGTGATGGAGCTGCCCGACTTGACCGTGCAGAAGAGCTCTGTGAAGCTCCTCACGAAGAGATGGGAGTCCGCCAGTGCTCTGGCACCCAGCCCGGCCTTCCAACGCCTGCCAGCCCCACGGTCCCTGGCACCAGAGCAAGCCAGCCCAGGCAGCACCGTGGACGAAGCTGCGGCAGACAGCGGGAGGGCGGACGTCACCCTGGGTGGCCCTCGCCGGACTGAGACCTTCCCCATCTCTGTCAAGGAGCTGCAGAGCCACTTTGAGACCCTGGGTGGCAGGAAGGTGAGTGCACGCAGGTTCCGCAGCTGAAAAGGATTCCCGCGCTCTCACTGAGGACTCGGAGAACACTACTGCCAGAACAGCACCCCCTTCCAATCTGCTGCCTCTTCATATCCTTTCTGCCCCCTGAAAGCCCTACCTGGCTCCTCCCAGTAGCTTCTAACTCACATCCCCTCCATGTCTTCCAACAGGAAGCGGAAAGTGGCAGAAGCTCACTGCCACCAGCACTGGCCACTCAGCCTGGGAGCCAGACAGACATTTCTCTCATGGAAATGTCCAGCGTGAAACGGGGGAGGGCAATCTTTGAGAAGATGTCCTCAGGCAATGGACAGACCACCAACACTGAAGGTTAGCCTTACCACTTGGATCGGATTTCTCCCTTTAGTTCAATGTGCTCCGTCTCTGAGGTGGCAAGGGGCAAGTACACTCACCTCATCAGGGCAGCCCCCAGGCCGCCCAGGGAGAGAACGTGGTGTTCTTCTCAGTGCAAAACAAGCTTTCTAGCCTTCTCCATTTTGTCTGTTGCATTATGGAGCAGTGCCTGATGCCCATTAAATACTTTTTGAGCAAAACACAACAGAATGGTGTCTTATGTTTTGAGAAGATAACTTTTGATGAAGACAGCCCAAATTACAAATAGGATATCAAAACTATGGGCAGCATCCATCAATTACAAAAAAGTGGTATCTTCATTTTCTTCTTTGGTGAAGATAGTTTGGATTTAGCAGTGCGTTGCTTTGGTAACAATGCGTTAACTTTTATTAGTTAAAGGCATTCTGGTTTCCACAAATCAAATGCTCCGTACTTGATGTGCTGTAAAGTCAAAGTGCGACGACACAGTGGGTAAAATGTTGGCAATACTGTTTGTTTTGCTTACTGCTTTTCTTTCAAGCTTTGAAACACATGCACCCATCTCCCTCTCCCCAACTATGACGTCTCTTTGTGGTTGCAGTGGGTGGCTGCAAAGCTGTAGGAGGACTTCCAGAAGAGAGCCCTCCCAACACCGGCAATACACTGACGGAATTCCAGGAGAATGTCTCCTTGAAAGACAAAATGGCTCTGTATCAGGCTGCGGTGTCAAAGGCAGAGAACAGCAACCGCTTTGCCAATGTAAGATACCAATGTCTCAATATCTTCTTAATTCTACGTTTGCTTTGCCCAGGGACAGATCGTAACCATCTTTATTTCTACAAGCAAGCTATCAGGTGGATCATAGGGTGGATGAAAATTTAAATCCCAAATTAGGAAACCTATAGAGCAAACATAGTCATCCATCAGTCTCTCTCTCTACCAAAAGAGGTTTCTCACGCTAGATGCCTTTGGTCTTTTGGACAATCCCCGTTATTTCGTGGACGTGCTCTTCCTTTCAGTCCACCTTTGCCTGAACTTCATGTATGAGGATCATGGGTGAGAGAGAGATCAGCAACACGGTTATCCTGTGATGATAAAACAAGACAGTTTCCTTACCACAACAACTATTCTCTATCGCCAAATAATAAAATCCTGTTCAGGAGCACAGTGACTTTAGAGCTCTTGCTGCTCGAACTGAAGAATTTGAAATTACCGCATGATAAAACAGCTCAGCTATGGGTGCTCAGGTAGCCCAGAAGCCACCTGAGGGAAGCAGCCACCAGCCACGCTCGCCTTCAGAGTCCAGGTGTTTTCAAACCACGCAATTCCTGCCCACTGGCTTCTTGATTTCCTAATTGCCCTTGTGTATTTGGAACAGATTCCTGCAGTTCTTTGGGCCAAGAAGGTTCCAATTCCCTCCTCCCAACGCTGCCAGCAATGGTGCTGTTAGCTCTCTCTCCCCAAAAGGAAGAACTGGAGGAAGCCTGACCCAACCGAGCTGTGTTGAGAACATATGAACTGCTTCATTTCCACCCTATAACACCTTGCCCTTACTTGTTGAAATGGATGGTATGTTCTTACTGCAAATGGAAAACACCTGGCCTTATTTGATCCCTCTAGACCTCAGAGGAAATCAAGTCCTGCACTGTGCCCGGGGGCCTGGCTGCAGTGAGGAAACACTTTGAGAATGGGCAGATGACCCCTTCAATGACCACCTTTGCTCACTCCCAGCACCAGCACAAAGCTGCAGAGGTAACAATGGCATTTTGAATACTAACAAATTAGGTTTCCCCCGTTAAAGAGCTCGAGAGGAAAATAACACTATTTGCTTGATTCCAGGATTCACCATTCCCGGTGTCCCTGGAAAAATTTGCACCCCATTTTCTTTTCAACTCGCCCTCCTCGAGCCTCACCTAACTTTAACGGTTCAAACTTCTCATCACATGGGTTCCTTGTGGTGCTCGTAATCCCCTAAATCATCACGGTACACTGCCATAAAGGAACCATTTGGGCTTAACATCTGTTAAAGTAGAACTGATTTGTGACAGCCCTTCACAGGCAGAAACACAAATCCAGATTACTGTTAATTACGTGATTCTTTGTATTTGTTTTCAGGAGACCTCAAGAACCACTCAGCTCCCACTATCAAGCAGCACCAGGGAAGCTGAGTGCAGTGCGACGAGCTCCAAAGAAGCCCCACTAGAAGCCTTTCCAAGCAAAGAGGTAAGTTTATCAATTAACAATTATACCATTTGGCAGGTATGTTTTTAAAACAGTGTCCTAGACAGGGTTGTTTGGATGTGGTAATGAATGGGGCTTCCCACTCAGACTTCTCTGTGATGTTTCAAAGACAGCAGCCGAAATATGGAGTATTCTTCCATGTTGCACTAAATCCCGCAGTAACGTGAAGGTTTTGTGCACAGGTTTCTCTCGGGGAGCAAGTGACTCCAGAGACAAACGGGGCTTCTACACTCACCCGGCATACTGATGAAGCAGGTAAGAAGTGGCTTGAGAGTAATGGCTCCCAAAGGAGCACGACAAACCAAGTTCTTGGCAACTGTCTTTACTGGCACAAACGTGGGGCTGCTTTTAGGATACAGATACAGGACATTGCTCCAAGTTGTTCAGTGCCTCCTTCCTCAGCTAAGCACATTCATTGGTCTCAGTGGGACCTAAGAAACAGCTTTCCGTGCTGGTACACAGAGAGGAGTTTGGCAGAAGGAGGTAGCTTCCAATTTGTGCTGAGCTGCTGGAAAAAGCGGGGCATTTTAAGAGATGTCTGAAGACACACGCAAACCCTTGCCCCTGTATAGCCGAAACTGTGGATGATAAAGGCTCAATTTATAGCCAGGCGGAACCGGCCTGGACACCATGAGCACGGTGTAGAGGCGCTGCTTCTGCGGTCTAGTCCTGGTATTAGAATTCACGCGCTCGGTTAACACAAAGACCTCAGTCCTGTGCGAGCCCTGACATTCAGGCAATTCAGGTACGGCAAAACAGCAGGCCATAGATAACGTGTCCCTCAACACTTCTTCCATCCATTTCCTATGTATTTCTTCTCTTCATATTGTCCGTTGTTCATTTACTTTTTTTTTTTTTTAATAATAATAGTAATTATTATTCTTTCCATTGCAGTAAGCAATGCAGCTATGGACGTGGAGGTCCCAAAGACTTCCACAGAGGTGTGTGACCATCAGACGGAAAGGACAGCAGAGGAAAACGCTGTTCCCATAGACAGAGAGACTGCAACATCTGTACCAGATGGCAAGGTCTGTGCCTTTATAGTAAGAGTAGACATCAGTCTGTCAAATACAGTCTGAATTTCTATTTTTACCATGTAGTTGCAACTGAAAATGCAACCTGTGAAAGCAGTAGGAATATACGGAGCTTAGCAATGACGGGCACACAAGGTGGTATTTAGTACAACCTGTAATTCAGCAAGTACTTCTATTACATGACAAACACAACTGAAAGTTGAACTCCAACGCTTCTGCTTTTCCTTTCCTTCTCTGATGAAGGCAGCCTCTTCTTTCCCTGCTTTCAGTCTCTAAAAGGCTATGTTTTCTGCCACCAGTTCCTCAGATGCACAGAAACTCTCAACTTGAGGAAAAACGAAGACAAGCGTCAAAATGTCGAGGGCTGTCCGGACCAGACAATTCCACTGGCACTGCTGAGCGAAGCACTGCACCAGCCCAAAAGCACCATGCCGTCTGCTCTTGCCAGAATGAGAGCCATGAATGCGATCATCAAGAGCCATGCACATTCTGTAAGACGGCCACGTCACCAAGGAGCTGCTGGGCTGCCAGTTCAAAGTGTCTGTGAGCAAGAAATCCCAAAGGTTCACAAAGGCGACATCTGTTCAGAGGAGCAGCTCCCTAAGCCTGGGGAGCCACAGATGAGGGAGCCACTGAGACAACCCAAAAGCAGAAGCACTCGTGCGGCTTCCAGAATTAAGGCCATCAACGACATCCACAGGAACCTACACCATTCTCAAAGGCGTCCAAACCAGGAAGGGGCTGCTTTTCTGGTGGAGGATGCGCAAGGGTTCAAAACAACAGAATCCGGCCTGAAGAACGAAGACGCAAGCGTCACAGTCTCTGTGTTGTGCAGTAATGCACAACAAGTTGACAATAAAGAGATGAAGTGACTCAAAACTAACAGACTTGTCTGAACTTTTGCTGCCTGTCTCAACAGGTTGGAGCATCAGGCGGGGAGAAACTTCATGAAATATAACGAGGGCAAGTGTAGAGCCCTGCATCGGGGCAAGAACAACCCCAGACACCAGGATAAGTTGGGGACTGCCCTGCTGGAGAGCAGCAAAGGGGGAAGGGACGTGGGTGTCCTGGCGGAGAGCTGGCTGACCATGAGCCAGCACTGTGCCCTTGTGGCCAAGAAGGCCAATGGCATCCTGGGGTGTATTAGCAGGGCTGTGGTTAGTAGGTCGAGAGAGGTTCTCCTCCCCCTCTACTCTGCCCTAGTGAGACCACATCTGCAATATTGCGTCCAGTTCTGGGCCCCCCAGTTCCAGAAGGACAGGGAACTGCTTGAGAGAGTCCAGCACAGAGCCACAAGGGTGATAAAGGGAGTGGAGCGTCTCCCTTTTGAGGAAAGGCTGAGGGAGCTGGGTCTCTTTAGTTGGAGAAGAGGAGACTGAGGGGTGACCTTCTTAATGTTTATAAATATGTAAAGGGAGAGTGTCAGGAGGACGGAGCCAGGCTCTTCTCAGCGACATCTAACGGTAGGACAGGGGGCACTGGGTGCGTGCTGGAACATAGGAGGTTCCACTTAAATGTGAGACAAAACTTTTTTATGGTGATGGTGACAGAACACCGGAACAGGCTGCACAGGGGGGATGTGGAGTTTCCTTCTCCAGAGGCATTCCAAAGCTGCCTGGACGCGTTCCTGTGTGACCTGATCTAGCTGCTCCTGCTCCGGCAGGGGCATTGGACCAGACGATCTTTCAAGGTCCCTTCCAATCCCTAACATTCAGTGATTCGGTGATTCTGTGATTCGTAGGCATCTCAGCAGTCTTCTACCATCTTTCTTTGGCAAAGGCATGTCTGGAAAGAAAAACTGTAAAAATCACAGTCAGGAGAAGAGCTCTGGATCTCCAAAGTACCAATCTGCAGGTCTGATATACAGGCTGCCATTATGTCAGGATAACAACAACCTGCTGCCCTGGAAGATTAATCTTACTTTGAAATCAGTGGGCACTGCAATACTATGCTCCTCAGAAAATCAGGACAATTATTGCCAGGTTTTGTGATTACCACTCGTTAAAATGAGGGGATACTGGATTAGGTCACCCAGGGCGTCTCTCAGGCTGAAATTTGTCATGTCAGAGCAAGAACAGGTCACACTTAGTGAAGCCGTGTAGTTCTGGGAACAAAACGTCCCTTCCTGCAATCGGCAGCTCGATTCTTTCTAGTCTTGGCTTTAGAGCACTATGCGGAGTTTATTACAATCTCCTGGAATCGGGAAGGCTCACCCTGAGCACTCTCTGGTGCACAAGTATCCAGGAAAGCCCTGCTGGGGCTCTTGTAGCCGCTTGCCTCAAGGCATTTTCCTAATCAAATTCCTACTCCTACCATGCCAGACCAGATATTCTTTCGTGCCCCCTGGCAAAGCTAATGGGCTCTGGGCTGGCTGCATTAGACCTTCTGCCTCAGCACCAGCAATGAGCCTGAGGCTACCAGGTAGCCGAAGCACATCCTCTCCAAGCAGCCCCATTCTGGAAGCATTATAGATTTGCAGTTCCCCTCCTTAGGTATATATGCAACAAGCAAAGCATCATTAGAAGCACAGCGTTTATGAGGGTTCTGAAAAATCACTTTTTTTACTCCTTAGCTAGGGCAAAGACTCCACAGATATGAGAAAAACGGTCAAATCTTTTCTAGCATTTCCCAGTTCATTATTCTTACTACTGTAGTCTTCTTCAGGCTTCACTTCAGAGTTGTGAAGGGCATCCCAAGTTCTCCTCCTCCAACTCAAATCTCTTCTCTTGCATTACCGATTATCTACTATGATCCCCCCCCCTTCCCCATCCCTCCCCCTACCCCCCCTCAAACTTCTCATCTGTACTTTCGCAAAGAGAGAAAAAATCTTTTCTCTTAAATTTTCCTGTTTCCTCTGTCAGGTGTGTCCTGACACCTGACCATCTTTGTCAGGTGCTCCTCAGAGAATTTTGTTTGATGACCACTCTCCTGGGGACCAGAAGTGGAAGACCAGTTTGCCTGCAACAGGAACCATCTCCCTGCGTATCGCATTAAAACAATTCATGCAGCTATAGTGTTATAAGTGAGACCATACAAATTTCTTGGTCTATCAGAAATATTTTATTAATTAAGTAAGCAGGCACAAGCAAAACAGCGCTGGGCGGCTGGGGAGTCTCCGCTCCACCACAGCACGCAACTTTCCCTTTTCAGTGTCGCCGTTTTATAGCATCCAAGTTTCGGTTTGTCAGGACTTGTTGGACCTTCTGAAGCTGCGCAGTTCGTTGTTGGGGGTCGTTGTTTTTCTTTCAATGATCATGCGTTGTGCTCGTGTTCAAGGGGGAGGGTAGTGAAGCGGGAAACAGTATTTCACAGAGTCTTTGTTTTACCAAGGATGTTTATCCAACACCCCCTCCCCACTATCTACTTGCTTAGTCTTCCCCCTTAACAAGGTCGTAAATTGCAAAACCTTATCTTCTCAGCAGATCCTCTGAATTCCTTTTAAAGACAATGAACAAAGACCCGCTAATTTATCACAATCCCTCCTTTTTCTTTTTCTAACATATTTTGTTCATTGATGAATTTTTGAAGCACTTGTTTGCTCAATATTAAAGTTTCTCTGTCATCCTCCTCCTGTTCAAGAGATTCATATTTCGCACGCACAAGCATAAGGTGAGCTGCCTCTAATCGGTTTTTTTTACAATCGCGATTATTCGATTGAATATACATGGTACAAAAGTTAGTGTTAATATGAGCAGCAACAAAGGTCCTGCTATAGTTGATAGCAGTGTAGTGAGCCAAAGTGAGTAATTAAACCAGGATTCATACCAATTCTGGTGGGCTTCATTTTCTATTTTTCGTTTTTCTAGCCCTTCTCTCAATTTAGTCATTGTATCCCTTACTACTCCAGTATGATCTGCATATATGCAACACTCCTCTCGTAGGGCTGCACACAATCCTCCTTGTTGTAGAAAAATCAGATCTAATCCCCTACGATTTTGTCGTACAGATTTCTCTAAAGCTGATATAGATTGCTCGATACGGGCCAAATCCTCATCTACAGCAATGCGTAGAGAGGTAAATTCTTGGCTTTGTTTTACCAGAGAGGTAATTTCAGTTCCGGCTCCTGCAGCCCCCAGAATCATCAGAGTGGCTAAAGTGACAGCCGTAATAGGCTCTCTCTTCCTTAAGTGGTTTTTTTGCCATAGCATGTTGGATGTACATATACTCCTCAGAATGGTAAAGAATCCTAGGTATAATTACTACCTGTACACAAAAATCATGAGATGAGTTGAACAATTTCAAAGATAAGCATGGAGTTACCCCCAGAGACGAACATACCCATCTGGTGTTATCTGCTGGTATTAACCATTTTTCTTTGTCTAATTGTGTAACATTTTCTGTAATATTGCATAGATGGAACTTCTCACCAGGGACCGTGCCTACGCACCTGCCATTCCCAGTTACTTCTGTTAACGTTATTCCTACATCCCTTCCCCAATTGCATTGTGGGGGATCGGTTTCGTTTGAACGGGTGGTTTCTCCCAGATCCCCAATGGCGTCGTAATATGAGGGCCTTATATCAAGACATAACCAGCAAGGTCTAGGCACGTCTGGATTTGGTTGATTCAACAACTGATAACTAGCATTCATGATTCTCCATATGTTATTCCCGGTCACCCCTTCATTTCTAATCCCATACTCCGGGTTTACTGATATATTAGCAACCTCCAGTGGTTTAGGGCTATTAGGAGTTAGCATTCTAAAAGCTTGTGTAGGCTGAATCCTCAAAACACTCCCCGACAGTTTCTGATTTGGTCCCACCCGTTGGGGACTCTTAGTCTCTTCCTTCTTTATATAGATGATGCCTTCCCTATCAGTCCCCCAGCAGTAGTTATCTGCTGAACAACATGGTGATCTTCCCATCTAATCAGGCTCCATTTAAAAGGTTTGTGAGGGTGCGCAGACCCAGGAACAGTGTAAACAATCGTACCCATTACTATGTATCGCAAAAAAAAATGGCTAGGGCCCATTTTCCAGAGTTCTTTACCTGGCCACGTAATTCCCCACCGTTTCACTCTCTGCCTCGCTTGTCAGTTCGGTTGCAGCGAACTACAAGGTGCAAGTTCTTCTTGGCAGCAGCAGTGTTCTTCAGGGGAGTTTCTCAGGTAACCGCGACCTTTTTCTGATCAAACAGGGTCCCCTTTCCTCCTTTTTTTTTTTTACGATACATAGGCAGTTAGACCATACTTATCGAGTTCGTTTCAACGTGAGCTTTAAGTCATCAGGGCCTGCGACCGCTTCCCATTTGCTTTTCTGGATCGGTCCTTTCACGCGACTGGCATGCGTTCACCCCTTCTCAGCCGTCCGGATAGCCGTCTCTGTGATAAGTAAAACAACATAGGGGCCTCCCCACCGTGGTGTTAAAGACGTTTCTTTCCATGTCTTAATTAGAACCCTATCTCCAGGTTGTATCCTATGGATTGCTATATCTAGCCACCAAGCCTTTCGCTTGCAACTCCCTCCGTTGGTTCATAAGCTGTATTAAATAAGGTTTTAATTGGATATCCTGTACCTGGGGGTGATCAGATGGCATCTCTAAATCATAAGGCTTACCATACAGCCTTTCAAAAGGTGAGATTCCGACATCGGCTCGGGGCTATGTCCGGATATTCAATAGTGCAAGCGGTAAACATTTCACCCAGGAGGTTTTAGTCTTTATCATAAGCTTTGTTAGTTGCTTTTAATTTCACCATTCATTCGTTCTACCTTTCCCGAACTCTGAGGATGCCAGGGAGTGTGATATTCCCATTTAATTCCCAGAGCCTTCATCATGTCTCGGGATACCTTTGACACAAAGTGTGGGCCTCGATCAGAGTCAATTGCTTCTATTACCCCGTATCTGGGTATGATGCTTTCTAATAATATCTTTACCACGGTTTGAGCTGTGGCCCTTGCCGTAGGGAATGCTTCAACAAAGTTTGTGAGGTGGTCTACAATAACTAATAAGTATCTATATCGCCCCGTTTTTGGAAGTTCAGTAAAATCTAATTGAATCTTTGCAAAAGGTCGATGTGCCAATTCTCGTCCTCCTCCCGGGACCCTTTTTCTCATGTGTTGAGCATTTACCCTCCAACAAGTTATGCAATCATTTACGATCCTCTTTGCTATATTATAAATCCCTATACACATATAATATGTGGCAAATTGATCCACCAATGCCTGAGTACCCCAGTGCGTCTGTTCATGAAATCTCCGTAGCACCCTCATAGCTACTGATTTTGGTAACACTTCCCGTCCATCAGGCAGTACCCATTTCCCTTTATCGTTTTTTTTTTGTTTTTTTTTTTTTTTGAACCCCCATTTGTGTCATCTTGTCTTCTTCTGTAATAGTGAAACAGAGTAAGGGGAGGGGAATGGGTCCATTCGACCACAGGGAGTTAGTCGGCCCGCACTTGTAGCAGTTTTTATAAGGCGGGCTTTCTTCCTCTGAACAATTGCATTCAATCCCATCAACTCCCCATTCACTCCAGCAATCATAACATGGAAATTCCTTTAAGCCTTTCCCACAGTATTAAGTATTATATTAAGCATTATTATATATTATTATATTATTAATTATTATATTAATTATTATATATTAAGTATAAGTATTAAGTATTTCCCACAGTCTGGGCAATCTTCCCTCATTCTTATAATTCTTATACTCATTAATGCTGCCCTTTTTGCCTCCTGATCTGCTAGATTATTACCCCTAACCTGAGGGGTGAGGCCTTTTTGATGCCCTTTTATATGTACTACAGCAATTTCTTTGGGCTCTCTGATAGCTTGTAAAACCTGGGTAATCAATTCCTGATGTATTAAACCCTTTCCTTGTGAATTGATGAGCCCCCTTTCTTTCCATATTTTACCAAATGTATGTACTACCCCATAAGCATATTTTGAATCTGTATATATTGTACCGCTTTTATTTTTCAACAATTTTAGGGCCTGCAATATGGCATATAGCTCGCAAGCTTGGGCAGACCAGCTAGGGCTCAAAGGTCCAGATTCCACTATCTCAAATGTTTTCTCGTTTACTAACGCGTATCCTGATTTTTGCTTTCCCTCGACTACTCTCGAGGAACCATCCACATATATCTGTTCACCGATGGGTAATTCCACCTCCTCTAGATCAGGTCTCAATTTCGTTTGCTCTTCTATATTTCGGAGGCAATCATGTCCTAAGGACTCATTTGGTTCCCCATAAAGAAATTGAGCAGGGTTCTGTAGGGAGGTTGTTCGTAAGGTTAATTTTGGAGAGGAAATCAAAATTCCTTCATATTTTAATAATCTGGCGTCAGTGATCCATTTCTCTGCCTTCTGTTGCAGTACCCCGCATATATTGTGTAGAGATATTACTTTGATTTCCCCCCCAAAAGTGATCTTCTGTGCTTCTTCCACTAACAAGGCAGCAGCTACCACTACCTGCAAACAGTTTGGCCAACCCCGGCTAACCGGATCCAATAATTTAGACAAATAGGCCACAGGTTTTTTTTTTTTTTTTTTTTTTTCTTTTTCTCCCTGCCCATTCTTGGGCCAGCACTCTGTATGCTGTGCCTTCTGCGCTGTTCACAAAAAAAAAAAACAAAACAGCCTCCTTAAATCTGGTAAGCTTAACACTGGGGGGAGCGTA
This sequence comes from Anser brachyrhynchus, assembly GCF_964034855.1. NCBI lineage: Eukaryota > Metazoa > Chordata > Aves > Anseriformes > Anatidae > Anser > Anser brachyrhynchus. Next base: position 91,054,756 of record NC_137696.1, on the reverse strand, counting down.
CTAGTTCCTCCTTTAACTTGTTCAGTGGTTCCTCATCTTCTTTTGTCCATTTGAGTAATCCATCCTTATTCAGCTTGTTATATAAAAATTTAACCATTCCACTATAATCTTCTATCCATTGTCTACAGTATCCGGTCAACCCTAACAGTTGCCGTACCTGCTTTTTAGTTCGCGGGGATGCTAAATCCAATATTCCACTGATTCTGCCTGGGTCTAACTTCTTAGTCCCCTTACTTAACTGGTGACCCAGGTACTTTATCTCTTGCTCCACAATTTGTAATTTTGCCCCTCCTTTTTCTTTTAAAGGGTACAGAGGGTACAGATTAACTCGATTCTCTGAGCCAATCCAAAGGCTCGCATATTCGCTCTCCTCTAAACAAAAAGGTTCCTTTGCACTTACATAAATGTTTAAGGCTTGGCAAACCCAGTCTTCAAACGACCCGAATATGGGCCAATAATTTGCCTACCTCCCCAAACTTCAACACAATAATGAATCATTTTTACTTTATCCTTTCCCCGCCTAAAAGGGGAATCACTCCAGTTCTTAATCATTAACCCCAGTGGACTATCTGGGGGAATAGGGGGCAACCTAGCACTAGGCATTACCCCACCCATGGGACCAGAAGGCTTACTCTTCTTCTGTCCCATCTTCCGGAGTGCCTTCACACACACACAGAGCCGCTTCCCCCTGGTCGTGGCCCAGTCCCTCGCGGGATGTGGGAACCGCACTACTGAGGGGTCCGCACTCACTTCGTCCGCAATTGGACGTCTCACACAGACGCACTCCGGGATCACCAACCCCAACCGAACGGATCACCGGCCTATACTTACCCACCCCGTGGGTCTTCGTTCGGTCTTCGTGCACAAAGATTGCTTGGGGTTACCGGTTTTATTTGCTTGTGCCTAATTTTGGGTTCGTCGGTGAAGGGCTCGAGCGGGATTTCCCGTTCCCGGGGCCGCCAGAATCGGCGGGGCGCCTCCCCTAGAGGGATTCCCAGTCAATCCGCCTTCATCCGAGTCACGGCACCAAATTTGTTATAAGTGAGACCATACAAATTTCTTGGTCTATCAGAAATATTTTATTAATTAAGTAAGCAGGCACAAGCAAAACAGCGCTGGGCGGCTGGGGAGTCTCCGCTCCACCACAGCACGCAACTTTCCCTTTTCAGTGTCGCCGTTTTATAGCATCCAAGTTTCGGTTTGTCAGGACTTGTTGGACCTTCTGAAGCTGCGCAGTTCGTTGTTGGGGGTCGTTGTTTTTCTTTCAATGATCATGCGTTGTGCTCGTGTTCAAGGGGGAGGGTAGTGAAGCGGGAAACAGTATTTCACAGAGTCTTTGTTTTACCAAGGATGTTTATCCAACACCCCCTCCCCACTATCTACTTGCTTAGTCTTCCCCCTTAACAAGGTCGTAAATTGCAAAACCTTATCTTCTCAGCAGATCCTCTGAATTCCTTTTAAAGACAATGAACAAACACCCGCTAATTTATCACATATAGTAATCTTTCCATGCTAGAAGGCAGGAAGTTCTCCCATCATCTTTTGTGGTTTCAGAGGAAAGAAAAACACACCACGTGTGACAGTCATACATTGTGAACACCTAACAAACACAGTCCACAGCAGGACAGAAACATCAAATCATCCCAACTCATCATCAAAACAGCTTGCATTTGTGACTGGCTTTTCATCCCAAAAGGGGGATTCTCCTGCCATCAGTCACGTGCTCTTAAACACTCACACCACCAGAGCAACGCGCAGACTCCCTGGGTGTGTGGCTGAGACCAGGGGTAAAGCGGACCACTGCAGATCAATGAGGCCAATCGTAAGGTCCACAGACCCTTGCACAAGTTGCTTCCCGTCAGCAGAAAACTACCTGTTCCTCCTCAACCTCAGAAACTCTGCTTGCAGATGTTAGAAGGAACCAACAAATGCAGCCTTCTGGCCTCTGCCCCAACAAGAGTCCATCTCCAAGCTCTGGAGACGGACAACCACCTAGAATGGAAAGCTCCTGGAAAGAGTGGGTGCACAGGACAGCAAGAGAGCGAGCACAAATGGTGTGTGAGCGTGCGTGAGTGAAGGCTGTGCGTGAGTGTAAGCCTTTGCCAGTCCTTCCTTTCCTACAGCATCCCTAGCGGCACGGTGCTAAGGAGCCTCTGGGACCCTGAGCCACAGCTGCACAAGTCTGGTGGTGCCCTGGAGCAACAGGCTTCGTAGGCCTGCAGCCCAACAAGGGGTGAGAGCATCTTCTCTGGCTGAAGCGGCCAGCCAGCAGCTAACTCAGCTATCAGCAAAGTCCCTCAGGACAACTTCACTGCCTTCCTGACAAAACAGTCACTGCTGTATTTGCATCTTACTTTTGACAAGAACTTTCCTGCCTATAGGTGAGGCTGTACTATCAGAGTGCATCTTTCCTCCATACAAACCCCCTTTTGAGCAAATGATTCCTTCAGAAGGATTTACACTCCAGCTGAAGTGTGTCAAATCTGTGGCTAGTAATGAGCACATGAAAATATTTTTTCAGTATTTACATATGAAAGATATCAAATAGGATCACTGTAAGATTACTTCTTCAGTGTCGCCTTCTAAAGATGTGGTGGTTTTACTCAGGTGGGCAGCCGAGTTCCACCCGATCCTTTTCCAGAGGAAGATACATAACTGCCTCTAGAGAAGGACTAGCTCACTAAACGGGTTGGCCTACTAGAGAGTCCTTCAAAAGTTTGGTTGGCCAAGGAGCTGTAGCCTGAAAGTCAGAAGTCCGCTCCATACTACGGGAAGAGAGAACGCCCCCAAGGGTAAATTACCCAACATTTTGGTATTTCTCTTAGCTACCAGAAAAGAAACAAACACACCCCAAAACCACCAACATGCGTACATGAAAGAAAACCAAGCACGGCATGCTAGAGCTGGTCAAACAATTCTGCCAGTTAGCTCTAAGAGAGAATTTGAAGTTAGCTGTGTAGCGGAGAATAAAAACGAAAAACCAGTGCTCTCTGTGTTTGAGGGCTTTTATTATCTACCACAACGGTCTGCCCAAGAACTTGTCCCTCAGGACACCAAGTTCTTTCTGGGAGAGGTTGTGCACCAACAACAGATTCTGTCCCGGGGAGTCTCTGCTTGGAATTTTGGGGTAAGGAAAGCCAGGAGGCTGGCTTGGTTGCCTTGGTTTCCGTATGCCCACGCGTGGAGACGGTAACCTGGACACTGTGGACTGATTGTGTGCTCACCGTGAAGACACGCAGGTTAAAAGGCGGCGCCTCTTCCTGCGGCCATCACTTCTTGGAAGTGAGATTGTGACGGACGAGGTAGGACGAGGCTTTTCTCCAATGCATACTGTGAACTGTCGATCTAGCTTCACATTCGTTAGTCAAATGAGAGCGGTGAATAAGAGAATGTTTACATTTGCCTTCCTTTCAACAGGCACGCAATGTGTGCAGCAGAGTCACAGAAGGAAAATTCAACTGAGAAGAGCCAAGCGGTAAGATTAGCTCCTCACGAATACACAAGTTCATGCACTGTTTTGGACGAAGGTGGTCTAGCGCAAAGCCTGATACTGTTTGTGTGATAAGTGGGCGAGAGGGGGCAAATGAAAAAAAAAAAAAAAAAAGAATGCTTCAGATACTTGTGGCTCTGCTTACTTGCAGAAGAAAAACTGCAAGCTCTTCCAGTGACAGTGTCAGAAGCGTGCAGCTAGCTCTCACGTGCACTTTCAGGGAGTCTTTAGTGGAGAAGAGATCCTCTAGTACCGTGGCCAGTGAATATTAGTCACCAGACAGAGGGAAGAACTGAAGCAGCTTCTGGTTCTCTCTCTCGCATCCCTCTGCCTTCCTGCCCAGCATGGCCATCGAGCAAAAAGCAGCCAAGCCCTTAGTTTGTGCCTTCCTCCGGCACGTTTTAAGCATGATAACTTTAGAAGTGGCCAGCAAAAGTTAGGAAGTACAGTCGGCAAAGGCGGTGTGAAATGCTAAAGGTCATTGAAGCCCAGCTCCATACCTCTTTGGGTTTTCGTATTCCCCCAATTTTCTTCCTGCATTTTCATAAAGGCTAAGAAGGTTCTGCGAAGCCTGGGAAACAATTCAAGGCCCTGACAGTGTCAGACGTGCAGTCTTCACCAAGTATTTGACTTAAGAATGAATTGCCCTCAGCATTCTGTAGTGATTTAAGCGGCCATGAGCAGGTGGCAAAAGTGACTTAAAGTCAGGTTGAGGCCTAAAGTCAAATTCTTTGCTGACAAGTGCACATGCCCCAAGGGAATTTCCTTCATGAGTACCCTTGGGTTGCAGAAACCTAGCGCTTCTCCAGTGCTTCTTCTTCCCCCGTGAAATACTGCAGACCACTCAAACCCTGGTTAAAGATTTGTCCCAAAACAAAGAGAGCAAAAGTAAAGTGCCCACAAGCGAACAACGCAGACGGAAGCTCAGTCTGAAATACAAGCTATGTCATGAGGTACCCGTTGCATTGGCAGGGCGCGATGGAGCTGCCCGACTTGACCGTGCAGAAGAGCTCTGTGAAGCTCCTCACGAAGAGATGGGAGTCCGCCAGTGCTCTGGCACCCAGCCCGGCCTTCCAACGCCTGCCAGCCCCACGGTCCCTGGCACCAGAGCAAGCCAGCCCAGGCAGCACCGTGGACGAAGCTGCGGCAGACAGCGGGAGGGCGGACGTCACCCTGGGTGGCCCTCGCCGGACTGAGACCTTCCCCATCTCTGTCAAGGAGCTGCAGAGCCACTTTGAGACCCTGGGTGGCAGGAAGGTGAGTGCACGCAGGTTCCGCAGCTGAAAAGGATTCCCGCGCTCTCACTGAGGACTCGGAGAACACTACTGCCACAACAGCACCCCCTTCCAATCTGCTGCCTCTTCATATCCTTTCTGCCCCCTGAAAGCCCTACCTGGCTCCTCCCAGTAGCTTCTAACTCACATCCCCTCCATGTCTTCCAACAGGAAGCGGAAAGTGGCAAAAGCTCACTGCCACCAGCACTGGCCACTCAGCCTGGGAGCCAGACAGACATTTCTCTCATGGAAATGTCCAGCGTGAAACGGGGGAGGGCAATCTTTGAGAAGATGTCCTCAGGCAATGGACAGACCACCAACACTGAAGGTTAGCCTTACCACTTGGATCGGATTTCTCCCTTTAGTTCAATGCGCTCCGTCTCTGAGGTGGCAAGGGGCAAGCACACTCACCTCATCAGGGCAGCCCCCAGGCCGCCCAGGGAGAGAACGTGGTGTTCTTCTCAGTGCAAAACAAGCTTTCTAGCCTTCTCCATTTTGTCTGTTGCATTATGGAGCAGTGCCTGATGCCCATTAAATACTTTTTGAGCAAAACACAACAGAATGGTGTCTTATGTTTTGAGAAGATAACTTTTGATGAAGACAGCCCAAATTACAAATAGGATATCAAAACTATGGGCAGCATCCATCAATTACAAAAAAGTGGTATCTTCATTTTCTTCTTTGGTGAAGATAGTTTGGATTTAGCAGTGCGTTGCTTTGGTAACGATGCGTTAACTTTTATTAGTTAAAGGCATTCTGGTTTCCACAAATCAAATGCTCCGTACTTGATGTGCTCTAAAGTAAAAGTGCGACGACACAGTGGGTAAAATGTTGGCAATACTGTTTGTTTTGCTTACTGCTTTTCTTTCAAGCTTTGAAACACATGCACCCATCTCCCTCTCCCCAACTATGACGTCTCTTTGTGGTTGCAGTGGGTGGCTGCAAAGCTGTAGGAGGACTTCCAGAAGAGAGCCCTCCCAACACCGGCAATACACTGACGGAATTCCAGGAGAATGTCTCCTTGAAAGACAAAATGGCTCTGTATCAGGCTGCGGTGTCAAAGGCAGAGAACAGCAACCGCTTTGCCAATGTAAGATACCAATGTCTCAATATCTTCTTAATTCTACGTTTGCTTGGCCCAGGGACAGATCGTAACCATCTTTATTTCTACAAGCAAGCTATCAGGTGGATCATAGGGTGGATGAAAATTTAAATCCCAAATTAGGAAACCTATAGAGCAAACATAGTCATCCATCAGTCTCTCTCTCTACCAAAAGAGGTTTTTCACGCTAGATGCCTTTGGTCTTTTGGACAATCCCCGTTATTTCGTGGACGTGCTCTTCCTTTCAGTCCACCTTTGCCTGAACTTCATGTATGAGGATCATGGGTGAGAGAGAGATCAGCAACACGGTTATCCTGTGATGACAAAACAAGGCAGTTTCCTTACCACAACAACTATTCTCTATCGCCAAATAATAAAATCCTGTTCAGGAGCACAGTGACTTTAGAGCTCTTGCTGCTCGAACTGAAGAATTTGAAATTACCGCATGATAAAACAGCTCAGCTATGGGTGCTCAGGTAGCCCAGAAGCCACCTGAGGGAAGCAGCCACCAGCCACGCTCGCCTTCAGAGTCCAGGTGTTTTCAAACCACGCAATTCCTGCCCACTGGCTTCTTGATTTCCTAATTGCCCTTGTGTATTTGGAACAGATTCCTGCAGTTCTTTGGGCCAAGAAGGTTCCAATTCCCTCCTCCCAACGCTGCCAGCAATGGTGCTGTTAGCTCTCTCTCCCCAAAAGGAAGAACTGGAGGAAGCCTGACCCAACCGAACTGTGTTGAGAACATATGAACTGCTTCATTTCCACCCTATAACACCTTGCCCTTACTTGTTGAAATGGATGGTATGTTCTTACTGCAAATGGAAAACACCTGGCCTTATTTGATCCCTCTAGACCTCAGAGGAAATCAAGTCCTGCACTGTGCCCGGGGGCCTGGCTGCAGTGAGGAAACACTTTGAGAATGGGCAGATGACCCCTTCAATGACCACCTTTGCTCACTCCCAGCACCAGCACAAAGCTGCAGAGGTAACAATGGCATTTTGAATACTAACAAATTAGGTTTCCCCCGTTAAAGAGCTCGAGAGGAAAATAACGCTATTTGCTTGATTCCAGGATTCACCATTCCCGGTGTCCCTGGAAAAATTTGCACCCCATTTTCTTTTCAACTCGCCCTCCTCGAGCCTCACCTAACTTTAACGGTTCAAACTTCTCATCACATGGGTTCCTTGTGGCGCTCGTAATCCCCTAAATCATCACGGTACACTGCCATAAAGGAACCATTTGGGCTTAACATCTGTTAAAGTAGAACTGATTTGTGACAGCCCTTCACAGGCAGAAACACAAATCCAGATTACTGTTAATTACGTGATTCTTTGTATTTGTTTTCAGGAGACCTCAAGAACCACTCAGCTCCCACTATCAAGCAGCACCAGGGAAGCTGAGTGCAGTGCGACGAGCTCCAAAGAAGCCCCACTAGAAGCCTTTCCAAGCAAAGAGGTAAGTTTATCAATTAACAATTATACCATTTGGCAGGTATGTTTTTAAAACAGTGTCCTAGACAGGGTTGTTTGGATGTGGTAATGAATGGGGCTTCCCACTCAGACTTCTCTGTGATGTTTCAAAGACAGCAGCCGAAATATGGAGTATTCTTCCATGTTGCACTAAATCCCGCAGTAACGTGAAGGTTTTGTGCACAGGTTTCTCTCGGGGAGCAAGTGACTCCAGAGACAAACGGGGCTTCTACACTCACCCGGCATACTGATGAAGCAGGTAAGAAGTGGCTTGAGAGTAACGGCTCCCAAAGGAGCACGACAAACCAAGTTCTTGGCAACTGTCTTTACTGGCACAAACGTGGGGCTGCTTTTAGGATACAGATACAGGACATTGCTCCAAGTTGTTCAGTGCCTCCTTCCTCAGCTAAGCACATTCATTGGTCTCAGTGGGACCTAAGAAACAGCTTTCCGTGCTGGTACACAGAGAGGAGTTTGGCAGAAGGAGGTAGCTTCCAATTTGTGCTGAGCTGCTGGAAAGAGCGGGGCATTTTAAGAGATGTCTGAAGACACACGCAAACCCTTGCCCCTGTATAGCCGAAACTGTGGATGATAAAGGCTCAATTTATAGCCAGGCGGAACCGGCCTGGACACCATGAGCACGGTGTAGAGGCGCTGCTTCTGCGGTCTAGTCCTGGTATTAGAATTCACGCGCTCGGTTAACACAAAGACCTCAGTCCTGTGCGAGCCCTGACATTCAGGCAATTCAGGTACGGCAAAACAGCAGGCCATAGATAACGTGTCCCTCAACACTTCTTCCATCCATTTCCTACGTATTTCTTCTCTTCATATTGTCCGTTGTTCATTTACTTTTTTTTTTTTTTTAATAATAATAGTAATTATTATTCTTTCCATTGCAGTAAGCAATGCAGCTATGGACGTGGAGGTCCCAAAGACTTCCACAGAGGTGTGTGACCATCAGACGGAAAGGACAGCAGAGGAAAACGCTGTTCCCATAGACAGAGAGACTGCAACATCTGTACCAGATGGCAAGGTCTGTGCCTTTATAGTAAGAGTAGACATCAGTCTGTCAAATACAGTCTGAATTTCTATTTTTACCATGTAGTTGCAACTGAAAATGCAACCTGTGAAAGCAGTAGGAATATACGGAGCTTAGCAATGACGGGCACACAAGGTGGTATTTAGTACAACCTGTAATTCAGCAAGTACTTCTATTACATGACAAACACAACTGAAAGTTGAACTCCAACGCTTCTGCTTTTCCTTTCCTTCTCTGATGAAGGCAGCCTCTTCTTTCCCTGCTTTCAGTCTCTAAAAGGCTATGTTTTCTGCCACCAGTTCCTCAGATGCACAGAAACTCTCAACTTGAGGAAAAACGAAGACAAGCGTCAAAATGTCGAGGGCTGTCCGGACCAGACAATTCCACTGGCACTGCCGAGCGAAGCGCTGCACCAGCCCAAAAGCACCATGCCGTCTGCTCTTGCCAGAATGAGAGCCATGAATGCGATCATCAAGAGCCATGCACATTCTGTAAGACGGCCACGTCACCAAGGAGCTGCTGGGCTGCCAGTTCAAAGTGTCTGTGAGCAAGAAATCCCAAAGGTTCACAAAGGCGACATCTGTTCAGAGGAGCAGCTCCCTAAGCCTGGGGAGCCGCAGATGAGGGAGCCACTGAGACAACCCAAAAGCAGAAGCACTCGTGCGGCTTCCAGAATTAAGGCCATCAACGACATCCACAGGAACCTACACCATTCTCAAAGGCGTCCAAACCAGGAAGGGGCTGCTTTTCTGGTGGAGGATGCGCAAGGGTTCAAAACAACAGAATCCGGCCTGAAGAACGAAGACGCAAGCATCACAGTCTCTGTGTTGTGCAGTAATGCACAACAAGTTGACAATAAAGAGATGAAGTGACTCAAAACTAACAGACTTGTCTGAACTTTTGCTGCCTGTCTCAACAGGTTGGAGCATCAGGCGGGGAGAAACTTCATGAAATATAAGAGGGCAAGTGTAGAGCCCTGCATCGGGGCAAGAACAACCCCAGACACCAGGATAAGTTGGGGACTGCCCTGCTGGAGAGCAGCAAAGTGGGAAGGGACGTGGGTGTCCTGGCGGAGAGCTGGCTGACCATGAGCCAGCACTGTGCCCTTGTGGCCAAGAAGGCCAATGGCATCCTGGGGTGTATTAGCAGGGCTGTGGTTAGTAGGTCGAGAGAGGTTCTCCTCCCCCTCTACTCTGCCCTAGTGAGACCACATCTGCAATATTGCGTCCAGTTCTGGGCCCCCCAGTTCCAGAAGGACAGGGAACTGCTTGAGAGAGTCCAGCACAGAGCCACAAGGGTGATAAAGGGAGTGGAGCGTCTCCCTTTTGAGGAAAGGCTGAGGGAGCTGGGTCTCTTTAGTTGGAGAAGAGGAGACTGAGGGGTGACCTTCTTAATGTTTATAAATATGTAAAGGGAGAGTGTCAGGAGGACGGAGCCAGGCTCTTCTCAGCGACATCTAACAGTAGGACAGGGGGCACTGGGTGCGTGCTGGAACATAGGAGGTTCCACTTAAATGTGAGACAAAACTTTTTTATGGTGATGGTGACAGAACACCGGAACAGGCTGCACAGGGGGGATGTGGAGTTTCCTTCTCCAGAGGCATTCCAAAGCTGCCTGGACGCGTTCCTGTGTGACCTGATCTAGCTGCTCCTGCTCCGGCAGGGGCATTGGACCAGACGATCTTTCAAGGTCCCTTCCAATCCCTAACATTCAGTGATTCGGTGATTCTGTGATTCGTAGGCATCTCAGCAGTCTTCTACCATCTTTCTTTGGCAAAGGCATGTCTGGAAAGAAAAACTGTAAAAATCACAGTCAGGAGAAGAGCTCTGGATCTCCAAAGTACCAATCTGCAGGTCTGATATACAGGCTGCCATTATGTCAGGATAACAACAACCTGCTGCCCTGGAAGATTAATCTTACTTTGAAATCAGTGGGCACTGCAATACTATGCTCCTCAGAAAATCAGGACAATTATTGCCAGGTTTTGTGATTACCACTCGTTAAAATGAGGAGATACTGGATTAGGTCACCCAGGGCGTCTCTCAGGCTGAAATTTGTCATGTCAGAGCAAGAACAGGTCACACTTAGTGAAGCCGTGTAGTTCTGGGAACAAAACGTCCCTTCCTGCAATCGGCAGCTCGATTCTTTCTAGTCTTGGCTTTAGAGCACTATGCGGAGTTTATTACAATCTCCTGGAATCGGGAAGGCTCACCCTGAGCACTCTCTGGTGCACAAGTATCCAGGAAAGCCCTGCTGGGGCTCTTGTAGCCGCTTGCCTCAAGGCATTTTCCTAATCAAATTCCTACTCCTACCATGCCAGACCAGATATTCTTTCGTGCCCCCTGGCAAAGCTAATGGGCTCTGGGCTGGCTGCATTAGACCTTCTGCCTCAGCACCAGCAATGAGCCTGAGGCTACCAGGTAGCCGAAGCACATCCTCTCCAAGCAGCCCCATTCTGGAAGCATTAGAGATTTGCAGTTCCCCTCCTTAGGTATATATGCAACAAGCAAAGCATCATTAGAAGCACAGCGTTTATGAGGGTTCTGAAAAATCACTTTTTTTACTCCTTAGCTAGGGCAAAGACTCCACAGATATGAGAAAAACGGTCAAATCTTTTCTAGCATTTCCCAGTTCATTATTCTTACTACTGTAGTCTTCTTCAGGCTACACTTCAGAGTTGTGAAGGGCATCCCAAGTTCTCCTCCTCCAACTCAAATCTCTTCTCTTGCATTACCGATTATCTACTATGATCCCCCCCCCCTTCCCCATCCCTCCCCCTACCCCCCCTCAAACTTCTCATCTGTACTTTCGCAAAGAGAGAAAAAATCTTTTCTCTTAAATTTTCCTGTTTCCTCTGTCAGGTGTGTCCTGACATCTGACCATCTTTGTCAGGTGCTCCTCAGAGAATTTTGTTTGATGACCACTCTCCTGGGGACCAGAAGTGGAAGACCAGTTTGCCTGCAACAGGAACCATCTCCCTGCGTATCGCATTAAAACAATTCATGCAGCTATAGTAATCTTTCCATGCTAGAAGGCAGGAAGTTCTCCCATCATCTTTTGTGGTTTCAGAGGAAAGAAAAACACACCACGTGTGACAGTCATACATTGTGAACACCTAACAAACACAGTCCACAGCAGGACAGAAACATCAAATCATCCCAACTCATCATCAAAACAGCTTGCATTTGTGACTGGCTTTTCATCCCAAAAGGGGGATTCTCCTGCCATCAGTCACATGCTCTTAAACACTCACACCACCAGAGCAACGCGCAGACTCCCTGGGTGTGTGGCTGAGACCAGGGGTAAAGCGGACCACTGCAGATCAATGAGGCCAATCGTAAGGTCCACAGACCCTTGCACAAGTTGCTTCCAGTCAGCAGAAAACTACCTGTTCCTCCTCAACCTCAGAAACTCTGCTTGCAGATGTTAGAAGGAACCAACAAATGCAGCCTTCTGGCCTCTGCCCCAACAAGAGTCCATCTCCAAGCTCTGGAGACGGACAACCACCTAGAATGGAAAGCTCCTGGAAAGAGTGGGTGCACAGGACAGCAAGAGAGCGAGCACAAATGGTGTGTGAGCGTGTGTGAGTGAAGGCTGTGCGTGAGTGTAAGCCTTTGCCAGTCCTTCCTTTCCCACAGCATCCCTACCGGCACGGTGCTAAGGAGCCTCTGGGACCCTGAGCCACAGCTGCACAAGTCTGGTGGTGCCCTGGGGCAACAGGCTTCGTAGGCCTGCAGCCCAACAAGGGGCGAGAGCATCTTCTCTGGCTGAAGCGGCCAGCCAGCAGCTAACTCAGCTATCAGCAAAGTCCCTCAGGACAACTTCACTGCCTTCCTGACAAAACAGTCACTGCTGTATTTGCATCTTACTTTTGACAAGAACTTTCCTGCCTATAGGTGAGGCTGTACTATCAGAGTGCATCTTTCCTCCATACAAACCCCCTTTTGAGCAAATGATTCCTTCAGAAGGATTTACACTCCAGCTGAAGTGTGTCAAATCTGTGGCTAGTAATGAGCACATGAAAATATTTTTTCAGTATTTACATATGAACGATATCAAATAGGATCACTGTAAGATTACTTCTTCAGTGTCGCCTTCTAAAGATGTGGTGGTTTTACTCAGGTGGGCAGCCGAGTTCCACCCGATCCTTTTCCAGAGGAAGATACATAACTGCCTCTAGAGAAGGACTAGCTCACTAAACGGGTTGGCCTACTAGAGAGTCCTTCAAAAGTTTGGTTGGCCAAGGAGCTGTAGCCTGAAAGTCAGAAGTCTGCTCCATACTACGGGAAGAGAGAACGCCCCCAAGGGTAAATTACCCAACATTTTGGTATTTCTCTTAGCTACCAGAAAAGAAACAAACACACCCCAAAACCACCAACATGCGTACATGAAAGAAAACCAAGCACGGCATGCTAGAGCTGGTCAAACAATTCTGCCAGTTAGCTCTAAGAGAGAATTTGAAGTTAGCTGTGTAGCGGAGAATAAAAACGAAAAACCAGTGCTCTCTGTGTTTGAGGGCTTTTATTATCTACCACAACGGTCTGCCCAAGAACTTGTCCCTCAGGACACCAAGTTCTTTCTGGGAGAGGTTGTGCACCAACAACAGATTCTGTCCCGGGGAGTCTCTGCTCGGAATTTTGGGGTAAGGAAAGCCAGGAGGCCGGCTTGGTTGCCTTGGTTTCCGTATGCCCACGCGTGGAGACGGTAACCTGGACACTGTGGACTGATTGTGTGCTCACCGTGAAGACACGCAGGTTAAAAGTCGGCGCCTCTTCCTGCGGCCATCACTTCTTGGAAGTGAGATTGTGACGGACGAGGTAGGACGAGGCTTTTCTCCAATGCATACTGTGAACTGTCGATCTAGCTTCACATTCGTTAGTCAAATGAGAGCGGTGAATAAGAGAATGTTTACATTTGCCTTCCTTTCAACAGGCACGCAATGTGTGCAGCAGAGTCACAGAAGGAAAATTCAACTGAGAAGAGCCAAGCGGTAAGATTAGCTCCTCACGAATACACAAGTTCATGCACTTTTTTGGACGAAGGTGGTCTAGCGCAAAGCCTGATACTGTTTGTGTGATAAGTGGGCGAGAGGGGGCAAATGAAAAAAAAAAAAAAAAGAAATGCTTCAGATACTTGTGGCTCTGCTTACTTGCAGAAGAAAAACTGCAAGCTCTTCCAGTGACAGTGTCAGAAGCGTGCAGCTAGCTCTCACGTGCACTTTCAGGGAGTCTTTAGTGGAGAAGAGATCCTCTAGTACCGTGGCCAGTGAATATTAGTCACCAGACAGAGGGAAGAACTGAAGCAGCTTCTGGTTCTCTCTCTCGCATCCCTCTGCCTTCCTGCCCAGCATGGCCATCGAGCAAAAAGCAGCCAAGCCCTTAGTTTGTACCTACCTCTGGCATGTTTTAAGCATGATAACTTTAGAAGTGGCCAGCAAAAGTTAGGAAGTACAGTCGGCAAAGGCGGTATGAAATGCTAAAGGTCATTGAAGCCCAGCTCCATACCTCTTTGGGTTTTCGTATTCCCCCAATTTTCTTCCTGCATTTTCATAAAGGCTAAGAAGGTTCTGCGAAGCCTGGGAAACAATTCAAGGCCCTGACAGTGTCAGACGTGCAGTCTTCACCAAGTATTTGACTTAAGAATGAATTGCCCTCAGCATTCTGTAGTGATTTAAGCGGCCATGAGCAGCTGGCAAAAGTGACTTAAAGTCAGGTTGAGGCCTAAAGTCAAATTCTTTGCTGACAAGTGCACATGCCCCAAGGGAATTTCCTTCATGAGTACCCTTGGGTTGCAGAAACCTAGCGCTTCTCCTGTGCTTCTTCTTCCCCCGTGAAATACTGCAGACCACTCAAACCCTGGTTAAAGATTTGTCCCAAAACAAAGAGAGCAAAAGTAAAGTGCCCACAAGCGAACAACGCAGACGGAAGCTCAGTCTGAAATACAAGCTATGTCATGAGGTACCCGTTGCATTGGCAGGGCGCGATGGAGCTGCCCGACTTGACCGTGCAGAAGAGCTCTGTGAAGCTCCTCACGAAGAGATGGGAGTCCGCCAGTGCTCTGGCACCCAGCCCGGCCTTCCAACGCCTGCCAGCCCCACGGTCCCTGGCACCAGAGCAAGCCAGCCCAGGCAGCACCGTGGACGAAGCCGCGGCAGACAGCGGGAGGGCGGACGTCACCCTGGGTGGCCCTCGCCGGACTGAGACCTTCCCCATCTCTGTCAAGGAGCTGCAGAGCCACTTTGAGACCCTGGGTGGCAGGAAGGTGAGTGCACGCAGGTTCCGCAGCTGAAAAGGATTCCCGCGCTCTCACTGAGGACTCGGAGAACACTACTGCCAGAACAGCACCCCCTTCCAATCTGCTGCCTCTTCATATCCTTTCTGCCCCCTGAAAGCCCTACCTGGCTCCTCCCAGTAGCTTCTAACTCACATCCCCTCCATGTCTTCCAACAGGAAGCGGAAAGTGGCAAAAGCTCACTGCCACCAGCACTGGCCACTCAGCCTGGGAGCCAGACAGACATTTCTCTCATGGAAATGTCCAGCGTGAAACGGGGGAGGGCAATCTTTGAGAAGATGTCCTCAGGCAATGGACAGACCACCAACACTGAAGGTTAGCCTTACCACTTGGATCGGATTTCTCCCTTTAGTTCAATGCGCTCCGTCTCTGAGGTGGCAAGGGGCAAGCACACTCACCTCATCAGGGCAGCCCCCAGGCCGCCCAGGGAGAGAACGTGGTGTTCTTCTCAGTGCAAAACAAGCTTTCTAGCCTTCTCCATTTTGTCTGTTGCATTATGGAGCAGTGCCTGATGCCCATTAAATACTTGTTGAGCAAAACACAACAGAATGGTGTCTTATGTTTTGAGAAGATAACTTTTGATGAAGACAGCCCAAATTACAAATAGGATATCAAAACTATGGGCAGCATCCATCAATTACAAAAAAGTGGTATCTTCATTTTCTTCTTTGGTGAAGATAGTTTGGATTTAGCAGTGCGTTGCTTTGGTAACGATGCGTTAACTTTTATTAGTTAAAGGCATTCTGGTTTCCACAAATCAAATGCTCCGTACTTGATGTGCTGTAAAGTCAAAGTGCGACGACACAGTGGGTAAAATGTTGGCAATACTGTTTGTTTTGCTTACTGCTTTTCTTTCAAGCTTTGAAACACATGCACCCATCTCCCTCTCCCCAACTATGACGTCTCTTTGTGGTTGCAGTGGGTGGCTGCAAAGCTGTAGGAGGACTTCCAGAAGAGAGCCCTCCCAACACCGGCAATACACTGACGGAATTCCAGGAGAATGTCTCCTTGAAAGACAAAATGGCTCTGTATCAGGCTGCGGTGTCAAAGGCAGAGAACAGCAACCGCTTTGCCAATGTAAGATACCAATGTCTCAATATCTTCTTAATTCTACGTTTGCTTTGCCCAGGGACAGATCGTAACCATCTTTATTTCTACAAGCAAGCTATCAGGTGGATCATAGGGTGGATGAAAATTTAAATCCCAAATTAGGAAACCTATAGAGCAAACATAGTCATCCATCAGTCTCTCTCTCTACCAAAAGAGGTTTCTCACGCTAGATGCCTTTGGTCTTTTGGACAATCCCCGTTATTTCGTGGACGTGCTCTTCCTTTCAGTCCACCTTTGCCTGAACTTCATGTATGAGGATCATGGGTGAGAGAGAGATCAGCAACACGGTTATCCTGTGATGACAAAACAAGACAGTTTCCTTACCACAACAACTATTCTCTATCGCCAAATAATAAAATCCTGTTCAGGAGCACAGTGACTTTAGAGCTCTTGCTGCTCGAACTGAAGAATTTGAAATTACCGCATGATAAAACAGCTCTGCTATGGGTGCTCAGGTAGCCCAGAAGCCACCTGAGGGAAGCAGCCACCAGCCACGCTCGCCTTCAGAGTCCAGGTGTTTTCAAACCACGCAATTCCTGCCCACTGGCTTCTTGATTTCCTAATTGCCCTTGTGTATTTGGAACAGATTCCTGCAGTTCTTTGGGCCAAGAAGGTTCCAATTCCCTCCTCCCAACGCTGCCAGCAATGGTGCTGTTAGCTCTCTCTCCCCAAAAGGAAGAACTGGAGGAAGCCTGACCCAACCGAACTGTGTTGAGAACATATGAACTGCTTCATTTCCACCCTATAACACCTTGCCCTTACTTGTTGAAATGGATGGTATGTTCTTACTGCAAATGGAAAACACCTGGCCTTATTTGATCCCTCTAGACCTCAGAGGAAATCAAGTCCTGCACTGTGCCCGGGGGCCTGGCTGCAGTGAGGAAACACTTTGAGAATGGGCAGATGACCCCTTCAATGACCACCTTTGCTCACTCCCAGCACCAGCACAAAGCTGCAGAGGTAACAATGGCATTTTGAATACTAACAAATTAGGTTTCCCCCGTTAAAGAGCTCGAGAGGAAAATAACGCTATTTGCTTGATTCCAGGATTCACCATTCCCGGTGTCCCTGGAAAAATTTGCACCCCATTTTCTTTTCAACTCGCCCTCCTCGAGCCTCACCTAACTTTAACGGTTCAACCTTCTCATCACATGGGTTCCTTGTGGCGCTCGTAATCCCCTAAATCATCACGGTACACTGCCATAAAGGAACCATTTGGGCTTAACATCTGTTAAAGTAGAACTGATTTGTGACAGCCCTTCACAGGCAGAAACACAAATCCAGATTACTGTTAATTACGTGATTCTTTGTATTTGTTTTCAGGAGACCTCAAGAACCACTCAGCTCCCACTATCAAGCAGCACCAGGGAAGCTGAGTGCAGTGCGACGAGCTCCAAAGAAGCCCCACTAGAAGCCTTTCCAAGCAAAGAGGTAAGTTTATCAATTAACAATTATACCATTTGGCAGGTATGTTTTTAAAACAGTGTCCTAGACAGGGTTGTTTGGATGTGGTAATGAATGGGGCTTCCCACTCAGACTTCTCTGTGATGTTTCAAAGACAGCAGCCGAAATATGGAGTATTCTTCCATGTTGCACTAAATCCCGCAGTAACGTGAAGGTTTTGTGCACAGGTTTCTCTCGGGGAGCAAGTGACTCCAGAGACAAACGGGGCTTCTACACTCACCCGGCATACCGGTGAAGCAGGTAAGAAGTGGCTTGAGAGTAACGGCTCCCAAAGGAGCACGACAAACCAAGTTCTTGGCAACTGTCTTTACTGGCACAAACGTGGGGCTGCTTTTAGGATACAGATACAGGACATTGCTCCAAGTTGTTCAGTGCCTCCTTCCTCAGCTAAGCACATTCATTGGTCTCAGTGGGACCTAAGAAACAGCTTTGCGTGCTGGTACACAGAGAGGAGTTTGGCAGAAGGAGGTAGCTTCCAATTTGTGCTGAGCTGCTGGAAAGAGCGGGGCATTTTAAGAGATGTCTGAAGACACACGCAAACCCTTGCCCCTGTATAGCCGAAACTGTGGATGATAAAGGCTCAATTTATAGCCAGGCGGAACAGGCCTGGACACCATGAGCACGGTGTAGAGGCGCTGCTTCTGCGGTCTAGTCCTGGTATTAGAATTCACGCGCTCGGTTAACACAAAGACCTCAGTCCTGTGCGAGCCCTGACATTCAGGCAATTCAGGTACGGCAAAACAGCAGGCCATAGATAACGTGTCCCTCAACACTTCTTCCATCCATTTCCTACGTATTTCTTCTCTTCATATTGTCCGTTGTTCATTTACTTTTTTTTTTTTTTTTTTTAATAATAATAGTAATTATTATTCTTTCCATTGCAGTAAGCAATGCAGCTATGGACGTGGAGGTCCCAAAGACTTCCACAGAGGTGTGTGACCATCAGACGGAAAGGACAGCAGAGGAAAACGCTGTTCCCATAGACAGAGAGACTGCAACATCTGTACCAGATGGCAAGGTCTGTGCCTTTATAGTAAGAGTAGACATCAGTCTGTCAAATACAGTCTGAATTTCTATTTTTACCATGTAGTTGCAACTGAAAATGCAACCTGTGAAAGCAGTAGGAATATACGGAGCTTAGCAATGACGGGCACACAAGGTGGTATTTAGTACAACCTGTAATTCAGCAAGTACTTCTATTACATGACAAACACAACTGAAAGTTGAACTCCAACGCTTCTGCTTTTCCTTTCCTTCTCTGATGAAGGCAGCCTCTTCTTTCCCTGCTTTCAGTCTCTAAAAGGCTATGTTTTCTGTCACCAGTTCCTCAGATGCACAGAAACTCTCAACTTGAGGAAAAACGAAGACAAGCGTCAAAATGTCGAGGGCTGTCCGGACCAGACAATTCCACTGGCACTGCCGAGCGAAGCGCTGCACCAGCCCAAAAGCACCATGCCGTCTGCTCTTGCCAGAATGAGAGCCATGAATGCGATCATCAAGAGCCATGCACATTCTGTAAGACGGCCACGTCACCAAGGAGCTGCTGGGCTGCCAGTTCAAAGTGTCTGTGAGCAAGAAATCCCAAAGGTTCACAAAGGCGACATCTGTTCAGAGGAGCAGCTCCCTAAGCCTGGGGAGCCACAGATGAGGGAGCCACTGAGACAACCCAAAAGCAGAAGCACTCGTGCGGCTTCCAGAATTAAGGCCATCAACGACATCCACAGGAACCTACACCATTCTCAAAGGCGTCCAAACCAGGAAGGGGCTGCTTTTCTGGTGGAGGATGCGCAAGGGTTCAAAACAACAGAATCCGGCCTGAAGAACGAAGACGCAAGCGTCACAGTCTCTGTGTTGTGCAGTAATGCACAACAAGTTGACAATAAAGAGATGAAGTGACTCAAAACTAACAGACTTGTCTGAACTTTTGCTGCCTGTCTCAACAGGTTGGAGCATCAGGCGGGGAGAAACTTCATGAAATATAACGAGGGCACGTGTAGAGCCCTGCATCGGGGCAAGAACAACCCCAGACACCAGGATAAGTTGGGGACTGCCCTGCTGGAGAGCAGCAAAGGGGGAAGGGACGTGGGTGTCCTGGCGGAGAGCTGGCTGACCATGAGCCAGCACTGTGCCCTTGTGGCCAAGAAGGCCAATGGCATCCTGGGGTGTATTAGCAGGGCTGTGGTTAGTAGGTCGAGAGAGGTTCTCCTCCCCCTCTGCTCTGCCCTAGTGAGACCACATCTGCAATATTGCGTCCAGTTCTGGGCCCCCCAGTTCCAGAAGGACAGGGAACTGCTTGAGAGAGTCCAGCACAGAGCCACAAGGGTGATAAAGGGAGTGGAGCGTCTCCCTTTTGAGGAAAGGCTGAGGGAGCTGGGTCTCTTTAGTTGGAGAAGAGGAGACTGAGGGGTGACCTTCTTAATGTTTATAAATATGTAAAGGGAGAGTGTCAGGAGGACGGAGCCAGGCTCTTCTCAGCGACATCTAACAGTAGGACAGGGGGCACTGGGTGCGTGCTGGAACATAGGAGGTTCCACTTAAATGTGAGACAAAACATTTTATGGTGATGGTGACAGAACACCGGAACAGGCTGCACAGGGGGGATGTGGAGTTTCCTTCTCCAGAGGCATTCCAAAGCTGCCTGGACGCGTTCCTGTGTGACCTGATCTAGCTGCTCCTGCTCCGGCAGGGGCATTGGACCAGACGATCTTTCAAGGTCCCTTCCAATCCCTAACATTCAGTGATTCGGTGATTCTGTGATTCGTAGGCATCTCAGCAGTCTTCTACCATCTTTCTTTGGCAAAGGCATGTCTGGAAAGAAAAACTGTAAAAATCACAGTCAGGAGAAGAGCTCTGGATCTCCAAAGTACCAATCTGCAGGTCTGATATACAGGCTGCCATTATGTCAGGATAACAACAACCTGCTGCCCTGGAAGATTAATCTTACTTTGAAATCAGTGGGCACTGCAATACTATGCTCCTCAGAAAATCAGGACAATTATTGCCAGGTTTTGTGATTACCACTCGTTAAAATGAGGAGATACTGGATTAGGTCACCCAGGGCGTCTCTCAGGCTGAAATTTGTCATGTCAGAGCAAGAACAGGTCACACTTAGTGAAGCCGTGTAGTTCTGGGAACAAAACATCCCTTCCTGCAATCGGCAGCTCGATTCTTTCTAGTCTTGGCTTTAGAGCACTATGCGGAGTTTATTACAATCTCCTGGAATCGGGAAGGCTCACCCTGAGCACTCTCTGGTGCACAAGTATCCAGGAAAGCCCTGCTGGGGCTCTTGTAGCCGCTTGCCTCAAGGCATTTTCCTAATCAAATTCCTACTCCTACCATGCCAGACCAGATATTCTTTCGTGCCCCCTGGCAAAGCTAATGGGCTCTGGGCTGGCTGCATTAGACCTTCTGCCTCAGCACCAGCAATGAGCCTGAGGCTACCAGGTAGCCGAAGCACATCCTCTCCAAGCAGCCCCATTCTGGAAGCATTATAGATTTGCAGTTCCCCTCCTTAGGTATATATGCAACAAGCAAAGCATCATTAGAAGCACAGCGTTTATGAGGGTTCTGAAAAATCACTTTTTTTACTCCTTAGCTAGGGCAAAGACTCCACAGATATGAGAAAAACGGTCAAATCTTTTCTAGCATTTCCCAGTTCATTATTCTTACTACTGTAGTCTTCTTCAGGCTTCACTTCAGAGTTGTGAAGGGCATCCCAAGTTCTCCTCCTCCAACTTACATCTCTTCTCTTGCATTACCGATTATCTACTATGATCCCCCCCCCTTCCCCATCCCTCCCCCTACCCCCCCTCAAACTTCTCATCTGTACTTTCGCAAAGAGAGAAAAAATCTTTTCTCTTAAATTTTCCTGTTTCCTCTGTCAGGTGTGTCCTGACACCTGACCATCTTTGTCAGGTGCTCCTCAGAGAATTTTGTTTGATGACCACTCTCCTGGGGACCAGAAGTGGAAGACCAGTTTGCCTGCAACAGGAACCATCTCCCTGCGTATCGCATTAAAACAATTCATGCAGCTATAGTAATCTTTCCATGCTAGAAGGCAGGAAGTTCTCCCATCATCTTTTGTGGTTTCAGAGGAAAGAAAAACACACCACGTGTGACAGTCATACATTGTGAACACCTAACAGACACAGTCCACAGCAGGACAGAAACATCAAATCATCCCAACTCATCATCAAAACAGCTTGCATTTGTGACTGGCTTTTCATCCCAAAAGGGGGATTCTCCTGCCATCAGTCACGTGCTCTTAAACACTCACACCACCAGAGCAACGCGCAGACTCCCTGGGTGTGTGGCTGAGACCAGGGGTAAAGGGGACCACTGCAGATCAATGAGGCCAATCGTAAGGTCCACAGACCCTTGCACAAGTTGCTTCCAGTCAGCAGAAAACTACCTGTTCCTCCTCAACCTCAGAAACTCTGCTTGCAGATGTTAGAAGGAACCAACAAATGCAGCCTTCTGGCCTCTGCGCCAACAAGAGTCCATCTCCAAGCTCTGGAGATGGACAACCACCTAGAATGGAAAGCTCCTGGAAAGAGTGGGTGCACAGGACAGCAAGAGAGCGAGCACAAATGGTGTGTGAGCGTGCGTGAGTGAAGGCTGTGCGTGAGTGTAAGCCTTTGCCAGTCCTTCCTTTCCCACAGCATCCCTACCGGCACGGTGCTAAGGAGCCTCTGGGACCCTGAGCCACAGCTGCACAAGTCTGGTGGTGCCCTGGAGCAACAGGCTTCGTAGGCCTGCAGCCCAACAAGGGGCGAGAGCATCTTCTCTGGCTGAAGCGGCCAGCCAGCAGCTAACTCAGCTATCAGCAAAGTCCCTCAGGACAACTTCACTGCCTTCCTGACAAAACAGTCACTGCTGTATTTGCATCTTACTTTTGACAAGAACTTTCCTGCCTATAGGTGAGGCTGTACTATCAGAGTGCATCTTTCCTCCATACAAACCCCGTTTTGAGCAAATGATTCCTTCAGAAGGATTTACACTCCAGCTGAAGTGTGTCAAATCTGTGGCTAGTAATGAGCACATGAAAATATTTTTTCAGTATTTACATATGAACGATATCAAATAGGATCACTGTAAGATTACTTCTTCAGTGTCGCCTTCTAAAGATGTGGTGGTTTTACTCAGGTGGGCAGCCGAGTTCCACCCGATCCTTTTCCAGAGGAAGATACATAACTGCCTCTAGAGAAGGACTAGCTCACTAAACGGGTTGGCCTACTAGAGAGTCCTTCAAAAGTTTGGTTGGCCAAGGAGCTGTAGCCTGAAAGTCAGAAGTCTGCTCCATACTACGGGAAGAGAGAACGCCCCCAAGGGTAAATTACCCAACATTTTGGTATTTCTCTTAGCTACCAGAAAAGAAACAAACACACCCCAAAACCACCAACATGCGTACATGAAAGAAAACCAAGCACGGCATGCTAGAGCTGGTCAAACAATTCTGCCAGTTAGCTCTAAGAGAGAATTTGAAGTTAGCTGTGTAGCGGAGAATAAAAACGAAAAACCAGTGCTCTCTGTGTTTGAGGGCTTTTATTATCTACCACAACGGTCTGCCCAAGAACTTGTCCCTCAGGACACCAAGTTCTTTCTGGGAGAGGTTGTGCACCAACAACAGATTCTGTCCCGGGGAGTCTCTGCTCGGAATTTTGGGGTAAGGAAAGCCAGGAGGCCGGCTTGGTTGCCTTGGTTTCCGTATGCCCACGCGTGGAGACGGTAACCTGGACACTGTGGACTGATTGTGTGCTCACCGTGAAGACACGCAGGTTAAAAGTCGGCGCCTCTTCCTGCGGCCATCACTTCTTGGAAGTGAGATTGTGACGGACGAGGTAGGACGAGGCTTTTCTCCAATGCATACTGTGAACTGTCGATCTAGCTTCACATTCGTTAGTCAAATGAGAGCGGTGAATAAGAGAATGTTTACATTTGCCTTCCTTTCAACAGGCACGCAATGTGTGCAGCAGAGTCACAGAAGGAAAATTCAACTGAGAAGAGCCAAGCGGTAAGATTAGCTCCTCACGAATACACAAGTTCATGCACTTTTTTGGACGAAGGTGGTCTAGCGCAAAGCCTGATACTGTTTGTGTGATAAGTGGGCGAGAGGGGGCAAATGAAAAAAAAAAAAAAAAGAAATGCTTCAGATACTTGTGGCTCTGCTTACTTGCAGAAGAAAAACTGCAAGCTCTTCCAGTGACAGTGTCAGAAGCGTGCAGCTAGCTCTCACGTGCACTTTCAGGGAGTCTTTAGTGGAGAAGAGATCCTCTAGTACCGTGGCCAGTGAATATTAGTCACCAGACAGAGGGAAGAACTGAAGCAGCTTCTGGTTCTCTCTCTCGCATCCCTCTGCCTTCCTGCCCAGCATGGCCATCGAGCAAAAAGCAGCCAAGCCCTTAGTTTGTACCTACCTCTGGCATGTTTTAAGCATGATAACTTTAGAAGTGGCCAGCAAAAGTTAGGAAGTACAGTCGGCAAAGGCGGTATGAAATGCTAAAGGTCATTGAAGCCCAGCTCCATACCTCTTTGGGTTTTCGTATTCCCCCAATTTTCTTCCTGCATTTTCATAAAGGCTAAGAAGGTTCTGCGAAGCCTGGGAAACAATTCAAGGCCCTGACAGTGTCAGACGTGCAGTCTTCACCAAGTATTTGACTTAAGAATGAATTGCCCTCAGCATTCTGTAGTGATTTAAGCGGCCATGAGCAGCTGGCAAAAGTGACTTAAAGTCAGGTTGAGGCCTAAAGTCAAATTCTTTGCTGACAAGTGCACATGCCCCAAGGGAATTTCCTTCATGAGTACCCTTGGGTTGCAGAAACCTAGCGCTTCTCCTGTGCTTCTTCTTCCCCCGTGAAATACTGCAGACCACTCAAACCCTGGTTAAAGATTTGTCCCAAAACAAAGAGAGCAAAAGTAAAGTGCCCACAAGCGAACAACGCAGACGGAAGCTCAGTCTGAAATACAAGCTATGTCATGAGGTACCCATTGCATTGGCAGGGCGTGATGGAGCTGCCCGACTTGACCGTGCAGAAGAGCTCTGTGAAGCTCCTCACGAAGAGATGGGAGTCCGCCAGTGCTCTGGCACCCAGCCCGGCCTTCCAACGCCTGCCAGCCCCACGGTCCCTGGCACCAGAGCAAGCCAGCCCAGGCAGCACCGTGGACGAAGCCGCGGCAGACAGCGGGAGGGCGGACGTCACCCTGGGTGGCCCTCGCCGGACTGAGACCTTCCCCATCTCTGTCAAGGAGCTGCAGAGCCACTTTGAGACCCTGGGTGGCAGGAAGGTGAGTGCACGCAGGTTCCGCAGCTGAAAAGGATTCCCGCGCTCTCACTGAGGACTCGGAGAACACTACTGCCACAACAGCACCCCCTTCCAATCTGCTGCCTCTTCATATCCTTTCTGCCCCCTGAAAGCCCTACCTGGCTCCTCCCAGTAGCTTCTAACTCACATCCCCTCCATGTCTTCCAACAGGAAGCGGAAAGTGGCAAAAGCTCACTGCCACCAGCACTGGCCACTCAGCCTGGGAGCCAGACAGACATTTCTCTCATGGAAATGTCCAGCGTGAAACGGGGGAGGGCAATCTTTGAGAAGATGTCCTCAGGCAATGGACAGACCACCAACACTGAAGGTTAGCCTTACCACTTGGATCGGATTTCTCCCTTTAGTTCAATGCGCTCCGTCTCTGAGGTGGCAAGGGGCAAGCACACTCACCTCATCAGGGCAGCCCCCAGGCCGCCCAGGGAGAGAACGTGGTGTTCTTCTCAGTGCAAAACAAGCTTTCTAGCCTTCTCCATTTTGTCTGTTGCATTATGGAGCAGTGCCTGATGCCCATTAAATACTTGTTGAGCAAAACACAACAGAATGGTGTCTTATGTTTTGAGAAGATAACTTTTGATGAAGACAGCCCAAATTACAAATAGGATATCAAAACTATGGGCAGCATCCATCAATTACAAAAAAGTGGTATCTTCATTTTCTTCTTTGGTGAAGATAGTTTGGATTTAGCAGTGCGTTGCTTTGGTAACGATGCGTTAACTTTTATTAGTTAAAGGCATTCTGGTTTCCACAAATCAAATGCTCCGTACTTGATGTGCTGTAAAGTAAAAGTGCGACGACACAGTGGGTAAAATGTTGGCAATACTGTTTGTTTTGCTTACTGCTTTTCTTTCAAGCTTTGAAACACATGCACCCATCTCCCTCTCCCCAACTATGACGTCTCTTTGTGGTTGCAGTGGGTGGCTGCAAAGCTGTAGGAGGACTTCCAGAAGAGAGCCCTCCCAACACCGGCAATACACTGATGGAATTCCAGGAGAATGTCTCCTTGAAAGACAAAATGGCTCTGTATCAGGCTGCGGTGTCAAAGGCAGAGAACAGCAACCGCTTTGCCAATGTAAGATACCAATGTCTCAATATCTTCTTAATTCTACGTTTGCTTTGCCCAGGGACAGATCGTAACCATCTTTATTTCTACAAGCAAGCTATCAGGTGGATCATAGGGTGGATGAAAATTTAAATCCCAAATTAGGAAACCTATAGAGCAAACATAGTCATCCATCAGTCTCTCTCTCTACCAAAAGAGGTTTCTCACGCTAGATGCCTTTGGTCTTTTGGACAATCCCCGTTATTTCGTGGACGTGCTCTTCCTTTCAGTCCACCTTTGCCTGAACTTCATGTATGAGGATCATGGGTGAGAGAGAGATCAGCAACACGGTTATCCTGTGATGACAAAACAAGACAGTTTCCTTACCACAACAACTATTCTCTATCGCCAAATAATAAAATCCTGTTCAGGAGCACAGTGACTTTAGAGCTCTTGCTGCTCGAACTGAAGAATTTGAAATTACCGCATGATAAAACAGCTCTGCTATGGGTGCTCAGGTAGCCCAGAAGCCACCTGAGGGAAGCAGCCACCAGCCACGCTCGCCTTCAGAGTCCAGGTGTTTTCAAACCACGCAATTCCTGCCCACTGGCTTCTTGATTTCCTAATTGCCCTTGTGTATTTGGAACAGATTCCTGCAGTTCTTTGGGCCAAGAAGGTTCCAATTCCCTCCTCCCAACGCTGCCAGCAATGGTGCTGTTAGCTCTCTCTCCCCAAAAGGAAGAACTGGAGGAAGCCTGACCCAACCGAACTGTGTTGAGAACATATGAACTGCTTCATTTCCACCCTATAACACCTTGCCCTTACTTGTTGAAATGGATGGTATGTTCTTACTGCAAATGGAAAACACCTGGCCTTATTTGATCCCTCTAGACCTCAGAGGAAATCAAGTCCTGCACTGTGCCCGGGGGCCTGGCTGCAGTGAGGAAACACTTTGAGAATGGGCAGATGACCCCTTCAATGACCACCTTTGCTCACTCCCAGCACCAGCACAAAGCTGCAGAGGTAACAATGGCATTTTGAATACTAACAAATTAGGTTTCCCCCGTTAAAGAGCTCGAGAGGAAAATAACGCTATTTGCTTGATTCCAGGATTCACCATTCCCGGTGTCCCTGGAAAAATTTGCACCCCATTTTCTTTTCAACTCGCCCTCCTCGAGCCTCACCTAACTTTAACGGTTCAACCTTCTCATCACATGGGTTCCTTGTGGCGCTCGTAATCCCCTAAATCATCACGGTACACTGCCATAAAGGAACCATTTGGGCTTAACATCTGTTAAAGTAGAACTGATTTGTGACAGCCCTTCACAGGCAGAAACACAAATCCAGATTACTGTTAATTACGTGATTCTTTGTATTTGTTTTCAGGAGACCTCAAGAACCACTCAGCTCCCACTATCAAGCAGCACCAGGGAAGCTGAGTGCAGTGCGACGAGCTCCAAAGAAGCCCCACTAGAAGCCTTTCCAAGCAAAGAGGTAAGTTTATCAATTAACAATTATACCATTTGGCAGGTATGTTTTTAAAACAGTGTCCTAGACAGGGTTGTTTGGATGTGGTAATGAATGGGGCTTCCCACTCAGACTTCTCTGTGATGTTTCAAAGACAGCAGCCGAAATATGGAGTATTCTTCCATGTTGCACTAAATCCCGCAGTAACGTGAAGGTTTTGTGCACAGGTTTCTCTCGGGGAGCAAGTGACTCCAGAGACAAACGGGGCTTCTACACTCACCCGGCATACCGATGAAGCAGGTAAGAAGTGGCTTGAGAGTAACGGCTCCCAAAGGAGCACGACAAACCAAGTTCTTGGCAACTGTCTTTACTGGCACAAACGTGGGGCTGCTTTTAGGATACAGATACAGGACATTGCTCCAAGTTGTTCAGTGCCTCCTTCCTCAGCTAAGCACATTCATTGGTCTCAGTGGGACCTAAGAAACAGCTTTGCGTGCTGGTACACAGAGAGGAGTTTGGCAGAAGGAGGTAGCTTCCAATTTGTGCTGAGCTGCTGGAAAGAGCGGGGCATTTTAAGAGATGTCTGAAGACACACGCAAACCCTTGCCCCTGTATAGCCGAAACTGTGGATGATAAAGGCTCAATTTATAGCCAGGCGGAACAGGCCTGGACACCATGAGCACGGTGTAGAGGCGCTGCTTCTGCGGTCTAGTCCTGGTATTAGAATTCACGCGCTCGGTTAACACAAAGACCTCAGTCCTGTGCGAGCCCTGACATTCAGGCAATTCAGGTACGGCAAAACAGCAGGCCATAGATAACGTGTCCCTCAACACTTCTTCCATCCATTTCCTACGTATTTCTTCTCTTCATATTGTCCGTTGTTCATTTACTTTTTTTTTTTTTTTTTTTTTTTTAATAATAATAGTAATTATTATTCTTTCCATTGCAGTAAGCAATGCAGCTATGGACGTGGAGGTCCCAAAGACTTCCACAGAGGTGTGTGACCATCAGACGGAAAGGACAGCAGAGGAAAACGCTGTTCCCATAGACAGAGAGACTGCAACATCTGTACCAGATGGCAAGGTCTGTGCCTTTATAGTAAGAGTAGACATCAGTCTGTCAAATACAGTCTGAATTTCTATTTTTACCATGTAGTTGCAACTGAAAATGCAACCTGTGAAAGCAGTAGGAATATACGGAGCTTAGCAATGACGGGCACACAAGGTGGTATTTAGTACAACCTGTAATTCAGCAAGTACTTCTATTACATGACAAACACAACTGAAAGTTGAACTCCAACGCTTCTGCTTTTCCTTTCCTTCTCTGATGAAGGCAGCCTCTTCTTTCCCTGCTTTCAGTCTCTAAAAGGCTATGTTTTCTGTCACCAGTTCCTCAGATGCACAGAAACTCTCAACTTGAGGAAAAACGAAGACAAGCGTCAAAATGTCGAGGGCTGTCCGGACCAGACAATTCCACTGGCATTGCCGAGCGAAGCACTGCACCAGCCCAAAAGCACCATGCCGTCTGCTCTTGCCAGAATGAGAGCCATGAATGCGATCATCAAGAGCCATGCACATTCTGTAAGACGGCCACGTCACCAAGGAGCTGCTGGGCTGCCAGTTCAAAGTGTCTGTGAGCAAGAAATCCCAAAGGTTCACAAAGGCGACATCTGTTCAGAGGAGCAGCTCCCTAAGCCTGGGGAGCCGCAGATGAGGGAGCCACTGAGACAACCCAAAAGCAGAAGCACTCGTGCGGCTTCCAGAATTAAGGCCATCAACGACATCCACAGGAACCTACACCATTCTCAAAGGCGTCCAAACCAGGAAGGGGCTGCTTTTCTGGTGGAGGATGCGCAAGGGTTCAAAACAACAGAATCCGGCCTGAAGAACGAAGACGCAAGCGTCACAGTCTCTGTGTTGTGCAGTAATGCACAACAAGTTGACAATAAAGAGATGAAGTGACTCAAAACTAACAGACTTGTCTGAACTTTTGCTGCCTGTCTCAACAGGTTGGAGCATCAGGCGGGGAGAAACTTCATGAAATATAACGAGGGCACGTGTAGAGCCCTGCATCGGGGCAAGAACAACCCCAGACACCAGGATAAGTTGGGGACTGCCCTGCTGGAGAGCAGCAAAGGGGGAAGGGACGTGGGTGTCCTGGCGGAGAGCTGGCTGACCATGAGCCAGCACTGTGCCCTTGTGGCCAAGAAGGCCAATGGCATCCTGGGGTGTATTAGCAGGGCTGTGGTTGGTAGGTCGAGAGAGGTTCTCCTCCCCCTCTACTCTGCCCTAGTGAGACCACATCTGCAATATTGTGTCCAGTTCTGGGCCCCCCAGTTCCAGAAGGACAGGGAACTGCTTGAGAGAGTCCAGCACAGAGCCACAAGGGTGATAAAGGGAGTGGAGCGTCTCCCTTTTGAGGAAAGGCTGAGGGAGCTGGGTCTCTTTAGTTGGAGAAGAGGAGACTGAGGGGTGACCTTCTTAATGTTTATAAATATGTAAAGGGAGAGTGTCAGGAGGACGGAGCCAGGCTCTTCTCAGCGACATCTAACGGTAGGACAGGGGGCACTGGGTGCGTGCTGGAACATAGGAGGTTCCACTTAAATGTGAGACAAAACTTTTTTATGGTGATGGTGACAGAACACCGGAACAGGCTGCACAGGGGGGATGTGGAGTTTCCTTCTCCAGAGGCATTCCAAAGCTGCCTGGACGCGTTCCTGTGTGACCTGATCTAGCTGCTCCTGCTCCGGCAGGGGCATTGGACCAGACGATCTTTCAAGGTCCCTTCCAATCCCTAACATTCAGTGATTCGGTGATTCTGTGATTCGTAGGCATCTCAGCAGTCTTCTACCATCTTTCTTTGGCAAAGGCATGTCTGGAAAGAAAAACTGTAAAAATCACAGTCAGGAGAAGAGCTCTGGATCTCCAAAGTACCAATCTGCAGGTCTGATATACAGGCTGCCATTATGTCAGGATAACAACAACCTGCTGCCCTGGAAGATTAATCTTACTTTGAAATCAGTGGGCACTGCAATACTATGCTCCTCAGAAAATCAGGACAATTATTGCCAGGTTTTGTGATTACCACTCGTTAAAATGAGGAGATACTGGATTAGGTCACCCAGGGCGTCTCTCAGGCTGAAATTTGTCATGTCAGAGCAAGAACAGGTCACACTTAGTGAAGCCGTGTAGTTCTGGGAACAAAACATCCCTTCCTGCAATCGGCAGCTCGATTCTTTCTAGTCTTGGCTTTAGAGCACTATGCGGAGTTTATTACAATCTCCTGGAATCGGGAAGGCTCACCCTGAGCACTCTCTGGTGCACAAGTATCCAGGAAAGCCCTGCTGGGGCTCTTGTAGCCGCTTGCCTCAAGGCATTTTCCTAATCAAATTCCTACTCCTACCATGCCAGACCAGATATTCTTTCGTGCCCCCTGGCAAAGCTAATGGGCTCTGGGCTGGCTGCATTAGACCTTCTGCCTCAGCACCAGCAATGAGCCTGAGGCTACCAGGTAGCCGAAGCACATCCTCTCCAAGCAGCCCCATTCTGGAAGCATTAGAGATTTGCAGTTCCCCTCCTTAGGTATATATGCAACAAGCAAAGCATCATTAGAAGCACAGCGTTTATGAGGGTTCTGAAAAATCACTTTTTTTACTCCTTAGCTAGGGCAAAGACTCCACAGATATGAGAAAAACGGTCAAATCTTTTCTAGCATTTCCCAGTTCATTATTCTTACTACTGTAGTCTTCTTCAGGCTTCACTTCAGAGTTGTGAAGGGCATCCCAAGTTCTCCTCCTCCAACTCAAATCTCTTCTCTTGCATTACCGATTATCTACTATGATCCCCCCCCCTTCCCCATCCCTCCCCCTACCCCCCCTCAAACTTCTCATCTGTACTTTCGCAAAGAGAGAAAAAATCTTTTCTCTTAAATTTTCCTGTTTCCTCTGTCAGGTGTGTCCTGACACCTGACCATCTTTGTCAGGTGCTCCTCAGAGAATTTTGTTTGATGACCACTCTCCTGGGGACCAGAAGTGGAAGACCAGTTTGCCTGCAACAGGAACCATCTCCCTGCGTATCGCATTAAAACAATTCATGCAGCTATAGTAATCTTTCCATGCTAGAAGGCAGGAAGTTCTCCCATCATCTTTTGTGGTTTCAGAGGAAAGAAAAACACACCACGTGTGACAGTCATACATTGTGAACACCTAACAGACACAGTCCACAGCAGGACAGAAACATCAAATCATCCCAACTCATCATCAAAACAGCTTGCATTTGTGACTGGCTTTTCATCCCAAAAGGGGGATTCTCCTGCCATCAGTCACGTGCTCTTAAACACTCACACCACCAGAGCAACGCGCAGACTCCCTGGGTGTGTGGCTGAGACCAGGGGTAAAGGGGACCACTGCAGATCAATGAGGCCAATCGTAAGGTCCACAGACCCTTGCACAAGTTGCTTCCAGTCAGCAGAAAACTACCTGTTCCTCCTCAACCTCAGAAACTCTGCTTGCAGATGTTAGAAGGAACCAACAAATGCAGCCTTCTGGCCTCTGCGCCAACAAGAGTCCATCTCCAAGCTCTGGAGATGGACAACCACCTAGAATGGAAAGCTCCTGGAAAGAGTGGGTGCACAGGACAGCAAGAGAGCGAGCACAAATGGTGTGTGAGCGTGCGTGAGTGAAGGCTGTGCGTGAGTGTAAGCCTTTGCCAGTCCTTCCTTTCCCACAGCATCCCTACCGGCACGGTGCTAAGGAGCCTCTGGGACCCTGAGCCACAGCTGCACAAGTCTGGTGGTGCCCTGGAGCAACAGGCTTCGTAGGCCTGCAGCCCAACAAGGGGCGAGAGCATCTTCTCTGGCTGAAGCGGCCAGCCAGCAGCTAACTCAGCTATCAGCAAAGTCCCTCAGGACAACTTCACTGCCTTCCTGACAAAACAGTCACTGCTGTATTTGCATCTTACTTTTGACAAGAACTTTCCTGCCTATAGGTGAGGCTGTACTATCAGAGTGCATCTTTCCTCCATACAAACCCCGTTTTGAGCAAATGATTCCTTCAGAAGGATTTACACTCCAGCTGAAGTGTGTCAAATCTGTGGCTAGTAATGAGCACATGAAAATATTTTTTCAGTATTTACATATGAACGATATCAAATAGGATCACTGTAAGATTACTTCTTCAGTGTCGCCTTCTAAAGATGTGGTGGTTTTACTCAGGTGGGCAGCCGAGTTCCACCCGATCCTTTTCCAGAGGAAGATACATAACTGCCTCTAGAGAAGGACTAGCTCACTAAACGGGTTGGCCTACTAGAGAGTCCTTCAAAAGTTTGGTTGGCCAAGGAGCTGTAGCCTGAAAGTCAGAAGTCTGCTCCATACTACGGGAAGAGAGAACGCCCCCAAGGGTAAATTACCCAACATTTTGGTATTTCTCTTAGCTACCAGAAAAGAAACAAACACACCCCAAAACCACCAACATGCGTACATGAAAGAAAACCAAGCACGGCATGCTAGAGCTGGTCAAACAATTCTGCCAGTTAGCTCTAAGAGAGAATTTGAAGTTAGCTGTGTAGCGGAGAATAAAAACGAAAAACCAGTGCTCTCTGTGTTTGAGGGCTTTTATTATCTACCACAACGGTCTGCCCAAGAACTTGTCCCTCAGGACACCAAGTTCTTTCTGGGAGAGGTTGTGCACCAACAACAGATTCTGTCCCGGGGAGTCTCTGCTCGGAATTTTGGGGTAAGGAAAGCCAGGAGGCCGGCTTGGTTGCCTTGGTTTCCGTATGCCCACGCGTGGAGACGGTAACCTGGACACTGTGGACTGATTGTGTGCTCACCGTGAAGACACGCAGGTTAAAAGTCGGCGCCTCTTCCTGCGGCCATCACTTCTTGGAAGTGAGATTGTGACGGACGAGGTAGGACGAGGCTTTTCTCCAATGCATACTGTGAACTGTCGATCTAGCTTCACATTCGTTAGTCAAATGAGAGCGGTGAATAAGAGAATGTTTACATTTGCCTTCCTTTCAACAGGCACGCAATGTGTGCAGCAGAGTCACAGAAGGAAAATTCAACTGAGAAGAGCCAAGCGGTAAGATTAGCTCCTCACGAATACACAAGTTCATGCACTTTTTTGGACGAAGGTGGTCTAGCGCAAAGCCTGATACTGTTTGTGTGATAAGTGGGCGAGAGGGGGCAAATGAAAAAAAAAAAAAAAAGAAATGCTTCAGATACTTGTGGCTCTGCTTACTTGCAGAAGAAAAACTGCAAGCTCTTCCAGTGACAGTGTCAGAAGCGTGCAGCTAGCTCTCACGTGCACTTTCAGGGAGTCTTTAGTGGAGAAGAGATCCTCTAGTACCGTGGCCAGTGAATATTAGTCACCAGACAGAGGGAAGAACTGAAGCAGCTTCTGGTTCTCTCTCTCGCATCCCTCTGCCTTCCTGCCCAGCATGGCCATCGAGCAAAAAGCAGCCAAGCCCTTAGTTTGTACCTACCTCTGGCATGTTTTAAGCATGATAACTTTAGAAGTGGCCAGCAAAAGTTAGGAAGTACAGTCGGCAAAGGCGGTGTGAAATGCTAAAGGTCATTGAAGCCCAGCTCCATACCTCTTTGGGTTTTCGTATTCCCCCAATTTTCTTCCTGCATTTTCATAAAGGCTAAGAAGGTTCTGCGAAGCCTGGGAAACAATTCAAGGCCCTGACAGTGTCAGACGTGCAGTCTTCACCAAGTATTTGACTTAAGAATGAATTGCCCTCAGCATTCTGTAGTGATTTAAGCGGCCATGAGCAGCTGGCAAAAGTGACTTAAAGTCAGGTTGAGGCCTAAAGTCAAATTCTTTGCTGACAAGTGCACATGCCCCAAGGGAATTTCCTTCATGAGTACCCTTGGGTTGCAGAAACCTAGCGCTTCTCCTGTGCTTCTTCTTCCCCCGTGAAATACTGCAGACCACTCAAACCCTGGTTAAAGATTTGTCCCAAAACAAAGAGAGCAAAAGTAAAGTGCCCACAAGCGAACAACGCAGACGGAAGCTCAGTCTGAAATACAAGCTATGTCATGAGGTACCCATTGCATTGGCAGGGCGTGATGGAGCTGCCCGACTTGACCGTGCAGAAGAGCTCTGTGAAGCTCCTCACGAAGAGATGGGAGTCCGCCAGTGCTCTGGCACCCAGCCCGGCCTTCCAACGCCTGCCAGCCCCACGGTCCCTGGCACCAGAGCAAGCCAGCCCAGGCAGCACCGTGGACGAAGCCGCGGCAGACAGCGGGAGGGCGGACGTCACCCTGGGTGGCCCTCGCCGGACTGAGACCTTCCCCATCTCTGTCAAGGAGCTGCAGAGCCACTTTGAGACCCTGGGTGGCAGGAAGGTGAGTGCACGCAGGTTCCGCAGCTGAAAAGGATTCCCGCGCTCTCACTGAGGACTCGGAGAACACTACTGCCACAACAGCACCCCCTTCCAATCTGCTGCCTCTTCATATCCTTTCTGCCCCCTGAAAGCCCTACCTGGCTCCTCCCAGTAGCTTCTAACTCACATCCCCTCCATGTCTTCCAACAGGAAGCGGAAAGTGGCAAAAGCTCACTGCCACCAGCACTGGCCACTCAGCCTGGGAGCCAGACAGACATTTCTCTCATGGAAATGTCCAGCGTGAAACGGGGGAGGGCAATCTTTGAGAAGATGTCCTCAGGCAATGGACAGACCACCAACACTGAAGGTTAGCCTTACCACTTGGATCGGATTTCTCCCTTTAGTTCAATGCGCTCCGTCTCTGAGGTGGCAAGGGGCAAGCACACTCACCTCATCAGGGCAGCCCCCAGGCCGCCCAGGGAGAGAACGTGGTGTTCTTCTCAGTGCAAAACAAGCTTTCTAGCCTTCTCCATTTTGTCTGTTGCATTATGGAGCAGTGCCTGATGCCCATTAAATACTTGTTGAGCAAAACACAACAGAATGGTGTCTTATGTTTTGAGAAGATAACTTTTGATGAAGACAGCCCAAATTACAAATAGGATATCAAAACTATGGGCAGCATCCATCAATTACAAAAAAGTGGTATCTTCATTTTCTTCTTTGGTGAAGATAGTTTGGATTTAGCAGTGCGTTGCTTTGGTAACGATGCGTTAACTTTTATTAGTTAAAGGCATTCTGGTTTCCACAAATCAAATGCTCCGTACTTGATGTGCTGTAAAGTAAAAGTGCGACGACACAGTGGGTAAAATGTTGGCAATACTGTTTGTTTTGCTTACTGCTTTTCTTTCAAGCTTTGAAACACATGCACCCATCTCCCTCTCCCCAACTATGACGTCTCTTTGTGGTTGCAGTGGGTGGCTGCAAAGCTGTAGGAGGACTTCCAGAAGAGAGCCCTCCCAACACCGGCAATACACTGATGGAATTCCAGGAGAATGTCTCCTTGAAAGACAAAATGGCTCTGTATCAGGCTGCGGTGTCAAAGGCAGAGAACAGCAACCGCTTTGCCAATGTAAGATACCAATGTCTCAATATCTTCTTAATTCTACGTTTGCTTTGCCCAGGGACAGATCGTAACCATCTTTATTTCTACAAGCAAGCTATCAGGTGGATCATAGGGTGGATGAAAATTTAAATCCCAAATTAGGAAACCTATAGAGCAAACATAGTCATCCATCAGTCTCTCTCTCTACCAAAAGAGGTTTCTCACGCTAGATGCCTTTGGTCTTTTGGACAATCCCCGTTATTTCGTGGACGTGCTCTTCCTTTCAGTCCACCTTTGCCTGAACTTCATGTATGAGGATCATGGGTGAGAGAGAGATCAGCAACACGGTTATCCTGTGATGACAAAACAAGACAGTTTCCTTACCACAACAACTATTCTCTATCGCCAAATAATAAAATCCTGTTCAGGAGCACAGTGACTTTAGAGCTCTTGCTGCTCGAACTGAAGAATTTGAAATTACCGCATGATAAAACAGCTCTGCTATGGGTGCTCAGGTAGCCCAGAAGCCACCTGAGGGAAGCAGCCACCAGCCACGCTCGCCTTCAGAGTCCAGGTGTTTTCAAACCACGCAATTCCTGCCCACTGGCTTCTTGATTTCCTAATTGCCCTTGTGTATTTGGAACAGATTCCTGCAGTTCTTTGGGCCAAGAAGGTTCCAATTCCCTCCTCCCAACGCTGCCAGCAATGGTGCTGTTAGCTCTCTCTCCCCAAAAGGAAGAACTGGAGGAAGCCTGACCCAACCGAACTGTGTTGAGAACATATGAACTGCTTCATTTCCACCCTATAACACCTTGCCCTTACTTGTTGAAATGGATGGTATGTTCTTACTGCAAATGGAAAACACCTGGCCTTATTTGATCCCTCTAGACCTCAGAGGAAATCAAGTCCTGCACTGTGCCCGGGGGCCTGGCTGCAGTGAGGAAACACTTTGAGAATGGGCAGATGACCCCTTCAATGACCACCTTTGCTCACTCCCAGCACCAGCACAAAGCTGCAGAGGTAACAATGGCATTTTGAATACTAACAAATTAGGTTTCCCCCGTTAAAGAGCTCGAGAGGAAAATAACGCTATTTGCTTGATTCCAGGATTCACCATTCCCGGTGTCCCTGGAAAAATTTGCACCCCATTTTCTTTTCAACTCGCCCTCCTCGAGCCTCACCTAACTTTAACGGTTCAAACTTCTCATCACATGGGTTCCTTGTGGCGCTCGTAATCCCCTAAATCATCACGGTACACTGCCATAAAGGAACCATTTGGGCTTAACATCTGTTAAAGTAGAACTGATTTGTGACAGCCCTTCACAGGCAGAAACACAAATCCAGATTACTGTTAATTACGTGATTCTTTGTATTTGTTTTCAGGAGACCTCAAGAACCACTCAGCTCCCACTATCAAGCAGCACCAGGGAAGCTGAGTGCAGTGCGACGAGCTCCAAAGAAGCCCCACTAGAAGCCTTTCCAAGCAAAGAGGTAAGTTTATCAATTAACAATTATACCATTTGGCAGGTATGTTTTTAAAACAGTGTCCTAGACAGGGTTGTTTGGATGTGGTAATGAATGGGGCTTCCCACTCAGACTTCTCTGTGATGTTTCAAAGACAGCAGCCGAAATATGGAGTATTCTTCCATGTTGCACTAAATCCCGCAGTAACGTGAAGGTTTTGTGCACAGGTTTCTCTCGGGGAGCAAGTGACTCCAGAGACAAACGGGGCTTCTACACTCACCCGGCATACCGATGAAGCAGGTAAGAAGTGGCTTGAGAGTAACGGCTCCCAAAGGAGCACGACAAACCAAGTTCTTGGCAACTGTCTTTACTGGCACAAACGTGGGGCTGCTTTTAGGATACAGATACAGGACATTGCTCCAAGTTGTTCAGTGCCTCCTTCCTCAGCTAAGCACATTCATTGGTCTCAGTGGGACCTAAGAAACAGCTTTG
This sequence comes from Anser brachyrhynchus, assembly GCF_964034855.1. Lineage (NCBI taxonomy): Eukaryota > Metazoa > Chordata > Aves > Anseriformes > Anatidae > Anser > Anser brachyrhynchus. The sequence continues at coordinate 91,017,306 of NC_137696.1, read as the reverse complement.
CGTGCTGGTACACAGAGAGGAGTTTGGCAGAAGGAGGTAGCTTCCAATTTGTGCTGAGCTGCTGGAAAGAGCGGGGCATTTTAAGAGATGTCTGAAGACACACGCAAACCCTTGCCCCTGTATAGCCGAAACTGTGGATGATAAAGGCTCAATTTATAGCCAGGCGGAACAGGCCTGGACACCATGAGCACGGTGTAGAGGCGCTGCTTCTGCGGTCTAGTCCTGGTATTAGAATTCACGCGCTCGGTTAACACAAAGACCTCAGTCCTGTGCGAGCCCTGACATTCAGGCAATTCAGGTACGGCAAAACAGCAGGCCATAGATAACGTGTCCCTCAACACTTCTTCCATCCATTTCCTACGTATTTCTTCTCTTCATATTGTCCGTTGTTCATTTACTTTTTTTTTTTTTTTTTTTTTTTAATAATAATAGTAATTATTATTCTTTCCATTGCAGTAAGCAATGCAGCTATGGACGTGGAGGTCCCAAAGACTTCCACAGAGGTGTGTGACCATCAGACGGAAAGGACAGCAGAGGAAAACGCTGTTCCCATAGACAGAGAGACTGCAACATCTGTACCAGATGGCAAGGTCTGTGCCTTTATAGTAAGAGTAGACATCAGTCTGTCAAATACAGTCTGAATTTCTATTTTTACCATGTAGTTGCAACTGAAAATGCAACCTGTGAAAGCAGTAGGAATATACGGAGCTTAGCAATGACGGGCACACAAGGTGGTATTTAGTACAACCTGTAATTCAGCAAGTACTTCTATTACATGACAAACACAACTGAAAGTTGAACTCCAACGCTTCTGCTTTTCCTTTCCTTCTCTGATGAAGGCAGCCTCTTCTTTCCCTGCTTTCAGTCTCTAAAAGGCTATGTTTTCTGTCACCAGTTCCTCAGATGCACAGAAACTCTCAACTTGAGGAAAAACGAAGACAAGCGTCAAAATGTCGAGGGCTGTCCGGACCAGACAATTCCACTGGCATTGCCGAGCGAAGCACTGCACCAGCCCAAAAGCACCATGCCGTCTGCTCTTGCCAGAATGAGAGCCATGAATGCGATCATCAAGAGCCATGCACATTCTGTAAGACGGCCACGTCACCAAGGAGCTGCTGGGCTGCCAGTTCAAAGTGTCTGTGAGCAAGAAATCCCAAAGGTTCACAAAGGCGACATCTGTTCAGAGGAGCAGCTCCCTAAGCCTGGGGAGCCGCAGATGAGGGAGCCACTGAGACAACCCAAAAGCAGAAGCACTCGTGCGGCTTCCAGAATTAAGGCCATCAACGACATCCACAGGAACCTACACCATTCTCAAAGGCGTCCAAACCAGGAAGGGGCTGCTTTTCTGGTGGAGGATGCGCAAGGGTTCAAAACAACAGAATCCGGCCTGAAGAACGAAGACGCAAGCGTCACAGTCTCTGTGTTGTGCAGTAATGCACAACAAGTTGACAATAAAGAGATGAAGTGACTCAAAACTAACAGACTTGTCTGAACTTTTGCTGCCTGTCTCAACAGGTTGGAGCATCAGGCGGGGAGAAACTTCATGAAATATAACGAGGGCACGTGTAGAGCCCTGCATCGGGGCAAGAACAACCCCAGACACCAGGATAAGTTGGGGACTGCCCTGCTGGAGAGCAGCAAAGGGGGAAGGGACGTGGGTGTCCTGGCGGAGAGCTGGCTGACCATGAGCCAGCACTGTGCCCTTGTGGCCAAGAAGGCCAATGGCATCCTGGGGTGTATTAGCAGGGCTGTGGTTGGTAGGTCGAGAGAGGTTCTCCTCCCCCTCTACTCTGCCCTAGTGAGACCACATCTGCAATATTGTGTCCAGTTCTGGGCCCCCCAGTTCCAGAAGGACAGGGAACTGCTTGAGAGAGTCCAGCACAGAGCCACAAGGGTGATAAAGGGAGTGGAGCGTCTCCCTTTTGAGGAAAGGCTGAGGGAGCTGGGTCTCTTTAGTTGGAGAAGAGGAGACTGAGGGGTGACCTTCTTAATGTTTATAAATATGTAAAGGGAGAGTGTCAGGAGGACGGAGCCAGGCTCTTCTCAGCGACATCTAACGGTAGGACAGGGGGCACTGGGTGCGTGCTGGAACATAGGAGGTTCCACTTAAATGTGAGACAAAACTTTTTTATGGTGATGGTGACAGAACACCGGAACAGGCTGCACAGGGGGGATGTGGAGTTTCCTTCTCCAGAGGCATTCCAAAGCTGCCTGGACGCGTTCCTGTGTGACCTGATCTAGCTGCTCCTGCTCCGGCAGGGGCATTGGACCAGACGATCTTTCAAGGTCCCTTCCAATCCCTAACATTCAGTGATTCGGTGATTCTGTGATTCGTAGGCATCTCAGCAGTCTTCTACCATCTTTCTTTGGCAAAGGCATGTCTGGAAAGAAAAACTGTAAAAATCACAGTCAGGAGAAGAGCTCTGGATCTCCAAAGTACCAATCTGCAGGTCTGATATACAGGCTGCCATTATGTCACGATAACAACAACCTGCTGCCCTGGAAGATTAATCTTACTTTGAAATCAGTGGGCACTGCAATACTATGCTCCTCAGAAAATCAGGACAATTATTGCCAGGTTTTGTGATTACCACTCGTTAAAATGAGGAGATACTGGATTAGGTCACCCAGGGCGTCTCTCAGGCTGAAATTTGTCATGTCAGAGCAAGAACAGGTCACACTTAGTGAAGCCGTGTAGTTCTGGGAACAAAACATCCCTTCCTGCAATCGGCAGCTCGATTCTTTCTAGTCTTGGCTTTAGAGCACTATGCGGAGTTTATTACAATCTCCTGGAATCGGGAAGGCTCACCCTGAGCACTCTCTGGTGCACAAGTATCCAGGAAAGCCCTGCTGGGGCTCTTGTAGCCGCTTGCCTCAAGGCATTTTCCTAATCAAATTCCTACTCCTACCATGCCAGACCAGATATTCTTTCGTGCCCCCTGGCAAAGCTAATGGGCTCTGGGCTGGCTGCATTAGACCTTCTGCCTCAGCACCAGCAATGAGCCTGAGGCTACCAGGTAGCCGAAGCACATCCTCTCCAAGCAGCCCCATTCTGGAAGCATTAGAGATTTGCAGTTCCCCTCCTTAGGTATATATGCAACAAGCAAAGCATCATTAGAAGCACAGCGTTTATGAGGGTTCTGAAAAATCACTTTTTTTACTCCTTAGCTAGGGCAAAGACTCCACAGATATGAGAAAAACGGTCAAATCTTTTCTAGCATTTCCCAGTTCATTATTCTTACTACTGTAGTCTTCTTCAGGCTTCACTTCAGAGTTGTGAAGGGCATCCCAAGTTCTCCTCCTCCAACTCAAATCTCTTCTCTTGCATTACCGATTATCTACTATGATCCCCCCCCCTTCCCCATCCCTCCCCCTACCCCCCCTCAAACTTCTCATCTGTACTTTCGCAAAGAGAGAAAAAATCTTTTCTCTTAAATTTTCCTGTTTCCTCTGTCAGGTGTGTCCTGACACCTGACCATCTTTGTCAGGTGCTCCTCAGAGAATTTTGTTTGATGACCACTCTCCTGGGGACCAGAAGTGGAAGACCAGTTTGCCTGCAACAGGAACCATCTCCCTGCGTATCGCATTAAAACAATTCATGCAGCTATAGTAATCTTTCCATGCTAGAAGGCAGGAAGTTCTCCCATCATCTTTTGTGGTTTCAGAGGAAAGAAAAACACACCACGTGTGACAGTCATACATTGTGAACACCTAACAGACACAGTCCACAGCAGGACAGAAACATCAAATCATCCCAACTCATCATCAAAACAGCTTGCATTTGTGACTGGCTTTTCATCCCAAAAGGGGGATTCTCCTGCCATCAGTCACGTGCTCTTAAACACTCACACCACCAGAGCAACGCGCAGACTCCCTGGGTGTGTGGCTGAGACCAGGGGTAAAGCGGACCACTGCAGATCAATGAGGCCAATCGTAAGGTCCACAGACCCTTGCACAAGTTGCTTCCCGTCAGCAGAAAACTACCTGTTCCTCCTCAACCTCAGAAACTCTGCTTGCAGATGTTAGAAGGAACCAACAAATGCAGCCTTCTGGCCTCTGCCCCAACAAGAGTCCATCTCCAAGCTCTGGAGACGGACAACCACCTAGAATGGAAAGCTCCTGGAAAGAGTGGGTGCACAGGACAGCAAGAGAGCGAGCACAAATGGTGTGTGAGCGTGCGTGAGTGAAGGCTGTGCGTGAGTGTAAGCCTTTGCCAGTCCTTCCTTTCCCACAGCATCCCTAGCGGCACGGTGCTAAGGAGCCTCTGGGACCCTGAGCCACAGCTGCACAAGTCTGGTGGTGCCCTGGGGCAACAGGCTTCGTAGGCCTGCAGCCCAACAAGGGGTGAGAGCATCTTCTCTGGCTGAAGCGGCCAGCCAGCAGCTAACTCAGCTATCAGCAAAGTCCCTCAGGACAACTTCACTGCCTTCCTGACAAAACAGTCACTGCTGTATTTGCATCTTACTTTTGACAAGAACTTTCCTGCCTATAGGTGAGGCTGTACTATCAGAGTGCATCTTTCCTCCATACAAACCCCCTTTTGAGCAAATGATTCCTTCAGAAGGATTTACACTCCAGCTGAAGTGTGTCAAATCTGTGGCTAGTAATGAGCACATGAAAATATTTTTTCAGTATTTACATATGAAAGATATCAAATAGGATCACTGTAAGATTACTTCTTCAGTGTCGCCTTCTAAAGATGTGGTGGTTTTACTCAGGTGGGCAGCCGAGTTCCACCCGATCCTTTTCCAGAGGAAGATACATAACTGCCTCTAGAGAAGGACTAGCTCACTAAACGGGTTGGCCTACTAGAGAGTCCTTCAAAAGTTTGGTTGGCCAAGGAGCTGTAGCCTGAAAGTCAGAAGTCTGCTCCATACTACGGGAAGAGAGAACGCCCCCAAGGGTAAATTACCCAACATTTTGGTATTTCTCTTAGCTACCAGAAAAGAAACAAACACACCCCAAAACCACCAACATGCGTACGTGAAAGAAAACCAAGCACGGCATGCTAGAGCTGGTCAAACAATTCTGCCAGTTAGCTCTAAGAGAGAATTTGAAGTTAGCTGTGTAGCGGAGAATAAAAACGAAAAACCAGTGCTCTCTGTGTTTGAGGGCTTTTATTATCTACCACAACGGTCTGCCCAAGAACTTGTCCCTCAGGACACCAAGTTCTTTCTGGGAGAGGTTGTGCACCAACAACAGATTCTGTCCCGGGGAGTCTCTGCTCGGAATTTTGGGGTAAGGAAAGCCAGGAGGCCGGCTTGGTTGCCTTGGTTTCCGTATGCCCACGCGTGGAGACGGTAACCTGGACACTGTGGACTGATTGTGTGCTCACCGTGAAGACACGCAGGTTAAAAGGCGGCGCCTCTTCCTGCGGCCATCACTTCTTGGAAGTGAGATTGTGACGGACGAGGTAGGACGAGGCTTTTCTCCAATGCATACTGTGAACTGTCGATCTAGCTTCACATTCGTTAGTCAAATGAGAGCGGTGAATAAGAGAATGTTTACATTTGCCTTCCTTTCAACAGGCACGCAATGTGTGCAGCAGAGTCACAGAAGGAAAATTCAACTGAGAAGAGCCAAGCGGTAAGATTAGCTCCTTACGAATACACAAGTTCATGCACTTTTTTGGACGAAGGTGGTCTAGCGCAAAGCCTGATACTGTTTGTGTGATAAGTGGGCGAGAGGGGGCAAATGAAAAAAAAAAAAAAAAAAGAAATGCTTCAGATACTTGTGGCTCTGCTTACTTGCAGAAGAAAAACTGCAAGCTCTTCCAGTGACAGTGTCAGAAGCGTGCAGCTAGCTCTCACGTGCACTTTCAGGGAGTCTTTAGTGGAGAAGAGATCCTCTAGTACCGTGGCCAGTGAATATTAGTCACCAGACAGAGGGAAGAACTGAAGCAGCTTCTGGTTCTCTCTCTCGCATCCCTCTGCCTTCCTGCCCAGCATGGCCATCGAGCAAAAAGCAGCCAAGCCCTTAGTTTGTACCTACCTCTGGCATGTTTTAAGCATGATAACTTTAGAAGTGGCCAGCAAAAGTTAGGAAGTACAGTCGGCAAAGGCAGTATGAAATGCTAAAGGTCATTGAAGCCCAGCTCCATACCTCTTTGGGTTTTCGTATTCCCCCAATTTTCTTCCTGCATTTTCATAAAGGCTAAGAAGGTTCTGCGAAGCCTGGGAAACAATTCAAGGCCCTGACAGTGTCAGACGTGCAGTCTTCACCAAGTATTTGACTTAAGAATGAATTGCCCTCAGCATTCTGTAGTGATTTAAGCGGCCATGAGCAGCTGGCAAAAGTGACTTAAAGTCAGGTTGAGGCCTAAAGTCAAATTCTTTGCTGACAAGTGCACATGCCCCAAGGGAATTTCCTTCATGAGTACCCTTGGGTTGCAGAAACCTAGCGCTTCTGCAGTGCTTCTTCTTCCCCCGTGAAATACTGCAGACCACTCAAACCCTGGTTAAAGATTTGTCCCAAAACAAAGAGAGCAAAAGTAAAGTGCCCACAAGCGAACAACGCAGACGGAAGCTCAGTCTGAAATACAAGCTATGTCATGAGGTACCCGTTGCATTGGCAGGGCGTGATGGAGCTGCCCGACTTGACCGTGCAGAAGAGCTCTGTGAAGCTCCTCACGAAGAGATGGGAGTCCGCCAGTGCTCTGGCACCCAGCCCGGCCTTCCAACGCCTGCCAGCCCCACGGTCCCTGGCACCAGAGCAAGCCAGCCCAGGCAGCACCGTGGACGAAGCCGCGGCAGACAGCGGGAGGGCGGACGTCACCCTGGGTGGCCCTCGCCGGACTGAGACCTTCCCCATCTCTGTCAAGGAGCTGCAGAGCCACTTTGAGACCCTGGGTGGCAGGAAGGTGAGTGCACGCAGGTTCCGCAGCTGAAAAGGATTCCCGCGCTCTCACTGAGGACTCGGAGAACACTACTGCCAGAACAGCACCCCCTTCCAATCTGCTGCCTCTTCATATCCTTTCTGCCCCCTGAAAGCCCTACCTGGCTCCTCCCAGTAGCTTCTAACTCACATCCCCTCCATGTCTTCCAACAGGAAGCGGAAAGTGGCAAAAGCTCACTGCCACCAGCACTGGCCACTCAGCCTGGGAGCCAGACAGACATTTCTCTCATGGAAATGTCCAGCGTGAAACGGGGGAGGGCAATCTTTGAGAAGATGTCCTCAGGCAATGGACAGACCACCAACACTGAAGGTTAGCCTTACCACTTGGATCGGATTTCTCCCTTTAGTTCAATGCGCTCCGTCTCTGAGGTGGCAAGGGGCAAGCACACTCACCTCATCAGGGCAGCCCCCAGGCCGCCCAGGGAGAGAACGTGGTGTTCTTCTCAGTGCAAAACAAGCTTTCTAGCCTTCTCCATTTTGTCTGTTGCATTATGGAGCAGTGCCTGATGCCCATTAAATACTTTTTGAGCAAAACACAACAGAATGGTGTCTTATGTTTTGAGAAGATAACTTTTGATGAAGACAGCCCAAATTACAAATAGGATATCAAAACTATGGGCAGCATCCATCAATTACAAAAAAGTGGTATCTTCATTTTCTTCTTTGGTGAAGATAGTTTGGATTTAGCAGTGCGTTGCTTTGGTAACGATGCGTTAACTTTTATTAGTTAAAGGCATTCTGGTTTCCACAAATCAAATGCTCCGTACTTGATGTGCTGTAAAGTAAAAGTGCGACGACACAGTGGGTAAAATGTTGGCAATACTGTTTGTTTTGCTTACTGCTTTTCTTTCAAGCTTTGAAACACATGCACCCATCTCCCTCTCCCCAACTATGACGTCTCTTTGTGGTTGCAGTGGGTGGCTGCAAAGCTGTAGGAGGACTTCCAGAAGAGAGCCCTCCCAACACCGGCAATACACTGATGGAATTCCAGGAGAATGTCTCCTTGAAAGACAAAATGGCTCTGTATCAGGCTGCGGTGTCAAAGGCAGAGAACAGCAACCGCTTTGCCAATGTAAGATACCAATGTCTCAATATCTTCTTAATTCTACGTTTGCTTTGCCCAGGGACAGATCGTAACCATCTTTATTTCTACAAGCAAGCTATCAGGTGGATCATAGGGTGGATGAAAATTTAAATCCCAAATTAGGAAACCTATAGAGCAAACATAGTCATCCATCAGTCTCTCTCTCTACCAAAAGAGGTTTCTCACGCTAGATGCCTTTGGTCTTTTGGACAATCCCCGTTATTTCGTGGACGTGCTCTTCCTTTCAGTCCACCTTTGCCTGAACTTCATGTATGAGGATCATGGGTGAGAGAGAGATCAGCAACACGGTTATCCTGTGATGACAAAACAAGACAGTTTCCTTACCACAACAACTATTCTCTATCGCCAAATAATAAAATCCTGTTCAGGAGCACAGTGACTTTAGAGCTCTTGCTGCTCGAACTGAAGAATTTGAAATTACCGCATGATAAAACAGCTCAGCTATGGGTGCTCAGGTAGCCCAGAAGCCACCTGAGGGAAGCAGCCACCAGCCACGCTCGCCTTCAGAGTCCAGGTGTTTTCAAACCACGCAATTCCTGCCCACTGGCTTCTTGATTTCCTAATTGCCCTTGTGTATTTGGAACAGATTCCTGCAGTTCTTTGGGCCAAGAAGGTTCCAATTCCCTCCTCCCAACGCTGCCAGCAATGGTGCTGTTAGCTCTCTCTCCCCAAAAGGAAGAACTGGAGGAAGCCTGACCCAACCGAACTGTGTTGAGAACATATGAACTGCTTCATTTCCACCCTATAACACCTTGCCCTTACTTGTTGAAATGGATGGTATGTTCTTACTGCAAATGGAAAACACCTGGCCTTATTTGATCCCTCTAGACCTCAGAGGAAATCAAGTCCTGCACTGTGCCCGGGGGCCTGGCTGCAGTGAGGAAACACTTTGAGAATGGGCAGATGACCCCTTCAATGACCACCTTTGCTCACTCCCAGCACCAGCACAAAGCTGCAGAGGTAACAATGGCATTTTGAATACTAACAAATTAGGTTTCCCCCGTTAAAGAGCTCGAGAGGAAAATAACGCTATTTGCTTGATTCCAGGATTCACCATTCCCGGTGTCCCTGGAAAAATTTGCACCCCATTTTCTTTTCAACTCGCCCTCCTCGAGCCTCACCTAACTTTAACGGTTCAACCTTCTCATCACATGGGTTCCTTGTGGCGCTCGTAATCCCCTAAATCATCACGGTACACTGCCATAAAGGAACCATTTGGGCTTAACATCTGTTAAAGTAGAACTGATTTGTGACAGCCCTTCACAGGCAGAAACACAAATCCAGATTACTGTTAATTACGTGATTCTTTGTATTTGTTTTCAGGAGACCTCAAGAACCACTCAGCTCCCACTATCAAGCAGCACCAGGGAAGCTGAGTGCAGTGCGACGAGCTCCAAAGAAGCCCCACTAGAAGCCTTTCCAAGCAAAGAGGTAAGTTTATCAATTAACAATTATACCATTTGGCAGGTATGTTTTTAAAACAGTGTCCTAGACAGGGTTGTTTGGATGTGGTAATGAATGGGGCTTCCCACTCAGACTTCTCTGTGATGTTTCAAAGACAGCAGCCGAAATATGGAGTATTCTTCCATGTTGCACTAAATCCCGCAGTAACGTGAAGGTTTTGTGCACAGGTTTCTCTCGGGGAGCAAGTGACTCCAGAGACAAACGGGGCTTCTACACTCACCCGGCATACCGATGAAGCAGGTAAGAAGTGGCTTGAGAGTAACGGCTCCCAAAGGAGCACGACAAACCAAGTTCTTGGCAACTGTCTTTACTGGCACAAACGTGGGGCTGCTTTTAGGATACAGATACAGGACATTGCTCCAAGTTGTTCAGTGCCTCCTTCCTCAGCTAAGCACATTCATTGGTCTCAGTGGGACCTAAGAAACAGCTTTCCGTGCTGGTACACAGAGAGGAGTTTGGCAGAAGGAGGTAGCTTCCAATTTGTGCTGAGCTGCTGGAAAGAGCGGGGCATTTTAAGAGATGTCTGAAGACACACGCAAACCCTTGCCCCTGTATAGCCGAAACTGTGGATGATAAAGGCTCAATTTATAGCCAGGCGGAACAGGCCTGGACACCATGAGCACGGTGTAGAGGCGCTGCTTCTGCGGTCTAGTCCTGGTATTAGAATTCACGCGCTCGGTTAACACAAAGACCTCAGTCCTGTGCGAGCCCTGACATTCAGGCAATTCAGGTACGGCAAAACAGCAGGCCATAGATAACGTGTCCCTCAACACTTCTTCCATCCATTTCCTACGTATTTCTTCTCTTCATATTGTCCGTTGTTCATTTACTTTTTTTTTTTTTTTTTTTAATAATAATAGTAATTATTATTCTTTCCATTGCAGTAAGCAATGCAGCTATGGACGTGGAGGTCCCAAAGACTTCCACAGAGGTGTGTGACCATCAGACGGAAAGGACAGCAGAGGAAAACGCTGTTCCCATAGACAGAGAGACTGCAACATCTGTACCAGATGGCAAGGTCTGTGCCTTTATAGTAAGAGTAGACATCAGTCTGTCAAATACAGTCTGAATTTCTATTTTTACCATGTAGTTGCAACTGAAAATGCAACCTGTGAAAGCAGTAGGAATATACGGAGCTTAGCAATGACGGGCACACAAGGTGGTATTTAGTACAACCTGTAATTCAGCAAGTACTTCTATTACATGACAAACACAACTGAAAGTTGAACTCCAACGCTTCTGCTTTTCCTTTCCTTCTCTGATGAAGGCAGCCTCTTCTTTCCCTGCTTTCAGTCTCTAAAAGGCTATGTTTTCTGTCACCAGTTCCTCAGATGCACAGAAACTCTCAACTTGAGGAAAAACGAAGACAAGCGTCAAAATGTCGAGGGCTGTCCGGACCAGACAATTCCACTGGCACTGCCGAGCGAAGCGCTGCACCAGCCCAAAAGCACCATGCCGTCTGCTCTTGCCAGAATGAGAGCCATGAATGCGATCATCAAGAGCCATGCACATTCTGTAAGACGGCCACGTCACCAAGGAGCTGCTGGGCTGCCAGTTCAAAGTGTCTGTGAGCAAGAAATCCCAAAGGTTCACAAAGGCGACATCTGTTCAGAGGAGCAGCTCCCTAAGCCTGGGGAGCCGCAGATGAGGGAGCCACTGAGACAACCCAAAAGCAGAAGCACTCGTGCGGCTTCCAGAATTAAGGCCATCAACGACATCCACAGGAACCTACACCATTCTCAAAGGCGTCCAAACCAGGAAGGGGCTGCTTTTCTGGTGGAGGATGCGCAAGGGTTCAAAACAACAGAATCCGGCCTGAAGAACGAAGACGCAAGCGTCACAGTCTCTGTGTTGTGCAGTAATGCACAACAAGTTGACAATAAAGAGATGAAGTGACTCAAAACTAACAGACTTGTCTGAACTTTTGCTGCCTGTCTCAACAGGTTGGAGCATCAGGCGGGGAGAAACTTCATGAAATATAACGAGGGCAAGTGTAGAGCCCTGCATCGGGGCAAGAACAACCCCAGACACCAGGATAAGTTGGGGACTGCCCTGCTGGAGAGCAGCAAAGGGGGAAGGGACGTGGGTGTCCTGGCGGAGAGCTGGCTGACCATGAGCCAGCACTGTGCCCTTGTGGCCAAGAAGGCCAATGGCATCCTGGGGTGTATTAGCAGGGCTGTGGTTAGTAGGTCGAGAGAGGTTCTCCTCCCCCTCTGCTCTGCCCTAGTGAGACCACATCTGCAATATTGCGTCCAGTTCTGGGCCCCCCAGTTCCAGAAGGACAGGGAACTGCTTGAGAGAGTCCAGCACAGAGCCACAAGGGTGATAAAGGGAGTGGAGCGTCTCCCTTTTGAGGAAAGGCTGAGGGAGCTGGGTCTCTTTAGTTGGAGAAGAGGAGACTGAGGGGTGACCTTCTTAATGTTTATAAATATGTAAAGGGAGAGTGTCAGGAGGACGGAGCCAGGCTCTTCTCAGCGACATCTAACAGTAGGACAGGGGGCACTGGGTGCGTGCTGGAACATAGGAGGTTCCACTTAAATGCGAGACAAAACTTTTTTATGGTGATGGTGACAGAACACCGGAACAGGCTGCACAGGGGGGATGTGGAGTTTCCTTCTCCAGAGGCATTCCAAAGCTGCCTGGACGCGTTCCTGTGTGACCTGATCTAGCTGCTCCTGCTCCGGCAGGGGCATTGGACCAGACGATCTTTCAAGGTCCCTTCCAATCCCTAACATTCAGTGATTCGGTGATTCTGTGATTCGTAGGCATCTCAGCAGTCTTCTACCATCTTTCTTTGGCAAAGGCATGTCTGGAAAGAAAAACTGTAAAAATCACAGTCAGGAGAAGAGCTCTGGATCTCCAAAGTACCAATCTGCAGGTCTGATATACAGGCTGGCATTATGTCAGGATAACAACAATCTGCTGCCCTGGAAGATTAATCTTACTTTGAAATCAGTGGGCACTGCAATACTATGTTCCTCAGAAAATCAGGACAATTATTGCCAGGTTTTGTGATTACCACTCGTTAAAATGAGGGTATACTGGATTAGGTCACCCAGGGCGTCTCTCAGGCTGAAATTTGTCATGTCAGAGCAAGAACAGGTCACACTTAGTGAAGCCGTGTAGTTCTGGGAACAAAACGTCCCTTCCTGCAATCGGCAGCTCGATTCTTTCTAGTCTTGGCTTTAGAGCACTATGCGGAGTTTATTACAATCTCCTGGAATCGGGAAGGCTCACCCTGAGCACTCTCTGGTGCACAAGTATCCAGGAAAGCCCTGCTGGGGCTCTTGTAGCCGCTTGCCTCAAGGCATTTTCCTAATCAAATTCCTACTCCTACCATGCCAGACCAGATATTCTTTCGTGCCCCCTGGCAAAGCTAATGGGCTCTGGGCTGGCTGCATTAGACCTTCTGCCTCAGCACCAGCAATGAGCCTGAGGCTACCAGGTAGCCGAAGCACATCCTCTCCAAGCAGCCCCATTCTGGAAGCATTAGAGATTTGCAGTTCCCCTCCTTAGGTATATATGCAACAAGCAAAGCATCATTAGAAGCACAGCGTTTATGAGGGTTCTGAAAAATCACTTTTTTTACTCCTTAGCTAGGGCAAAGACTCCACAGATATGAGAAAAACGGTCAAATCTTTTCTAGCATTTCCCAGTTCATTATTCTTACTACTGTAGTCTTCTTCAGGCTTCACTTCAGAGTTGTGAAGGGCATCCCAAGTTCTCCTCCTCCAACTCAAATCTCTTCTCTTGCATTACCGATTATCTACTATGATCCCCCCCCCTTCCCCATCCCTCCCCCTACCCCCCCTCAAACTTCTCATCTGTACTTTCGCAAAGAGAGAAAAAATCTTTTCTCTTAAATTTTCCTGTTTCCTCTGTCAGGTGTGTCCTGACATCTGACCATCTTTGTCAGGTGCTCCTCAGAGAATTTTGTTTGATGACCACTCTCCTGGGGACCAGAAGTGGAAGACCAGTTTGCCTGCAACAGGAACCATCTCCCTGCGTATCGCATTAAAACAATTCATGCAGCTATAGTAATCTTTCCATGCTAGAAGGCAGGAAGTTCTCCCATCATCTTTTGTGGTTTCAGAGGAAAGAAAAACACACCACATGTGACAGTCATACATTGTGAACACCTAACAAACACAGTCCACAGCAGGACAGAAACATCAAATCCTCCCAACTCATCATCAAAACAGCTTGCATTTGTGACTGGCTTTTCATCCCAAAAGGGGGATTCTCCTGCCATCAGTCACGTGCTCTTAAACACTCACACCACCAGAGCAACGCGCAGACTCCCTGGGTGTGTGGCTGAGACCAGGGGTAAAGCGGACCACTGCAGATCAATGAGGCCAATCGTAAGGTCCACAGACCCTTGCACAAGTTGCTTCCCGTCAGCAGAAAACTACCTGTTCCTCCTCAACCTCAGAAACTCTGCTTGCAGATGTTAGAAGGAACCAACAAATGCAGCCTTCTGGCCTCTGCCCCAACAAGAGTCCATCTCCAAGCTCTGGAGACGGACAACCACCTAGAATGGAAAGCTCCTGGAAAGAGTGGGTGCACAGGACAGCAAGAGAGCGAGCACAAATGGTGTGTGAGCGTGCGTGAGTGAAGGCTGTGCGTGAGTGTAAGCCTTTGCCAGTCCTTCCTTTCCCACAGCATCCCTAGCGGCACGGTGCTAAGGAGCCTCTGGGACCCTGAGCCACAGCTGCACAAGTCTGGTGGTGCCCTGGGGCAACAGGCTTCGTAGGCCTGCAGCCCAACAAGGGGCAAGAGCATCTTCTCTGGCTGAAGCGGCCAGCCAGCAGCTAACTCAGCTATCAGCAAAGTCCCTCAGGACAACTTCACTGCCTTCCTGACAAAACAGTCACTGCTGTATTTGCATCTTACTTTTGACAAGAACTTTCCTGCCTATAGGTGAGGCTGTACTATCAGAGTGCATCTTTCCTCCATACAAACCCCCTTTTGAGCAAATGATTCCTTCAGAAGGATTTACACTCCAGCTGAAGTGTGTCAAATCTGTGGCTAGTAATGAGCACATGAAAATATTTTTTCAGTATTTACATATGAACGATATCAAATGGGATCACTGTAAGATTACTTCTTCAGTGTCGCCTTCTAAAGATGTGGTGGTTTTACTCAGGTGGGCAGCCGAGTTCCACCCGATCCTTTTCCAGAGGAAGCTACATAACTGCCTCTAGAGAAGGACTAGCTCACTAAACGGGTTGGCCTACTAGAGAGTCCTTCAAAAGTTTGGTTGGCCAAGGAGCTGTAGCCTGAAAGTCAGAAGTCTGCTCCATACTACGGGAAGAGAGAACGCCCCCAAGGGTAAATTACCCAACATTTTGGTATTTCTCTTAGCTACCAGAAAAGAAACAAACACACCCCAAAACCACCAACATGCGTACATGAAAGAAAACCAAGCACGGCATGCTAGAGCTGGTCAAACAATTCTGCCAGTTAGCTCTAAGAGAGAATTTGAAGTTAGCTGTGTAGCGGAGAATAAAAACGAAAAACCAGTGCTCTCTGTGTTTGAGGGCTTTTATTATCTACCACAACGGTCTGCCCAAGAACTTGTCCCTCAGGACACCAAGTTCTTTCTGGGAGAGGTTGTGCACCAACAACAGATTCTGTCCCGGGGAGTCTCTGCTCGGAATTTTGGGGTAAGGAAAGCCAGGAGGCTGGCTTGGTTGCCTTGGTTTCCGTATGCCCACGCGTGGAGACGGTAACCTGGACGCTGTGGACTGATTGTGTGCTCACCGTGAAGACACGCAGGTTAAAAGGCGGCGCCTCTTCCTGCGGCCATCACTTCTTGGAAGTGAGATTGTGACGGACGAGGTAGGACGAGGCTTTTCTCCAATGCATACTGTGAACTGTCGATCTAGCTTCACATTCGTTAGTCAAATGAGAGCGGTGAATAAGAGAATGTTTACATTTGCCTTCCTTTCAACAGGCACGCAATGTGTGCAGCAGAGTCACAGAAGGAAAATTCAACTGAGAAGAGCCAAGCGGTAAGATTAGCTCCTTACGAATACACAAGCTCATGCACTTTTTTGGACGAAGGTGGTCTAGCGCAAAGCCTGATACTGTTTGTGTGATAAGTGGGCGAGAGGGGTCAAATGAAAAAAAAAAAAAAAAAAGAATGCTTCAGATACTTGTGGCTCTGCTTACTTGCAGAAGAAAAACTGCAAGCTCTTCCAGTGACAGTGTCAGAAGCGTGCAGCTAGCTCTCACGTGCACTTTCAGGGAGTCTTTAGTGGAGAAGAGATCCTCTAGTACCGTGGCCAGTGAATATTAGTCACCAGACAGAGGGAAGAACTGAAGCAGCTTCTGGTTCTCTCTCTCGCATCCCTCTGCCTTCCTGCCCAGCATGGCCATCGAGCAAAAAGCAGCCAAGCCCTTAGTTTGTGCCTTCCTCCGGCACGTTTTAAGCATGATAACTTTAGAAGTGGCCAGCAAAAGTTAGGAAGTACAGTCGGCAAAGGCGGTGTGAAATGCTACAGGTCATTGAAGCCCAGCTCCATACCTCTTTGGGTTTTCGTATTCCCCCAATTTTCTTCCTGCATTTTCATAAAGGCTAAGAAGGTTCTGCGAAGCCTGGGAAACAATTCAAGGCCCTGACAGTGTCAGACGTGCAGTCTTCACCAAGTATTTGACTTAAGAATGAATTGCCCTCAGCATTCTGTAGTGATTTAAGCGGCCATGAGCAGGTGGCAAAAGTGACTTAAAGTCAGGTTGAGGCCTAAAGTCAAATTCTTTGCTGACAAGTGCACATGCCCCAAGGGAATTTCCTTCATGAGTACCCTTGGGTTGCAGAAACTTAGCGCTTCTCCAGTGCTTCTTCTTCCCCCGTGAAATACTGCAGACCACTCAAACCCTGGTTAAAGATTTGTCCCAAAACAAAGAGAGCAAAAGTAAAGTGCCCACAAGCGAACAACGCAGACGGAAGCTCAGTCTGAAATACAAGCTATGTCATGAGGTACCCGTTGCATTGGCAGGGCGCGATAGAGCTGCCCGACTTGACCGTGCAGAAGAGCTCTGTGAAGCTCCTCACGAAGAGATGGGAGTCCGCCAGTGCTCTGGCACCCAGCCCGGCCTTCCAACGCCTGCCAGCCCCACGGTCCCTGGCACCAGAGCAAGCCAGCCCAGGCAGCACCGTGGACGAAGCTGCGGCAGACAGCGGGAGGGCGGACGTCACCCTGGGTGGCCCTCGCCGGACTGAGACCTTCCCCATCTCTGTCAAGGAGCTGCAGAGCCACTTTGAGACCCTGGGTGGCAGGAAGGTGAGTGCACGCAGGTTCCGCAGCTGAAAAGGATTCCCGCGCTCTCACTGAGGACTCGGAGAACACTACTGCCACAACAGCACCCCCTTCCAATCTGCTGCCTCTTCATATCCTTTCTGCCCCCTGAAAGCCCTACCTGGCTCCTCCCAGTAGCTTCTAACTCACATCCCCTCCATGTCTTCCAACAGGAAGCGGAAAGTGGCAAAAGCTCACTGCCACCAGCACTGGCCACCCAGCCTGGGAGCCAGACAGACATTTCTCTCATGGAAATGTCCAGCGTGAAACGGGGGAGGGCAATCTTTGAGAAGATGTCCTCAGGCAATGGACAGACCACCAACACTGAAGGTTAGCCTTACCACTTGGACCGGATTTCTCCCTTTAGATCAACGCGCTCCGTCTCTGAGGTGGCAAGGGGCAAGCACACTCACCTCATCAGGGCAGCCCCCAGGCCGCCCAGGGAGAGAACGTGGTGTTCTTCTCAGTGCAAAACAAGCTTTCTAGCCTTCTCCATTTTGTCTGTTGCATTATGGAGCAGTGCCTGATGCCATTAAATACTTGTTGAGCAAAACACAACAGAATGGTGTCTTATGTTTTGAGAAGATAACTTTTGATGAAGACAGCCCAAATTACAAATAGGATATCAAAACTATGGGCAGCATCCATCAATTACAAAAAAGTGGTATCTTCATTTTCTTCTTTGGTGAAGATAGTTTGGATTTAGCAGTGCGTTGCTTTGGTAACAATGCGTTAACTTTTATTAGTTAAAGGCATTCTGGTTTCCACAAATCAAATGCTCCGTACTTGATGTGCTCTAAAGTAAAAGTGCGACGACACAGTGGGTAAAATGTTGGCAATACTGTTTGTTTTGCTTACTGCTTTTCTTTCAAGCTTTGAAACACATGCACCCATCTCCCTCTCCCCAACTATGACGTCTCTTTGTGGTTGCAGTGGGTGGCTGCAAAGCTGTAGGAGGACTTCCAGAAGAGAGCCCTCCCAACACCGGCAATGCACTGACGGAATTCCAGGAGAATGTCTCCTTGAAAGACAAAATGGCTCTGTATCAGGCTGCGGTGTCAAAGGCAGAGAACAGCAACCGCTTTGCCAATGTAAGATACCAATGTCTCAATATCTTCTTAATTCTACGTTTGCTTTGCCCAGGGACAGATCGTAACCATCTTTATTTCTACAAGCAAGCTATCAGGTGGATCATAGGGTGGATGAAAATTTAAATCCCAAATTAGGAAACCTATAGAGCAAACATAGTCATCCATCAGTCTCTCTCTCTACCAAAAGAGGTTTCTCACGCTAGATGCCTTTGGTCTTTTGGACAATCCCCGTTATTTCGTGGACGTGCTCTTCCTTTCAGTGCACCTTTGCCTGAACTTCATGTATGAGGATCATGGGTGAGAGAGAGATCAGCAACACGGTTATCCTGTGATGACAAAACAAGGCAGTTTCCTTACCACAACAACTATTCTCTATCGCCAAATAATAAAATCCTGTTCAGGAGCACAGTGACTTTAGAGCTCTTGCTGCTCGAACTGAAGAATTTGAAATTACCGCATGATAAAACAGCTCTGCTATGGGTGCTCAGGTAGCCCAGAAGCCACCTGAGGGAAGCAGCCACCAGCCACGCTCGCCTTCAGAGTCCAGGTGTTTTCAAACCACGCAATTCCTGCCCACTGGCTTCTTGATTTCCTAATTGCCCTTGTGTATTTGGAACAGATTCCTGCAGTTCTTTGGGCCAAGAAGGTTCCAATTCCCTCCTCCCAACGCTGCCAGCAATGGTGCTGTTAGCTCTCTCTCCCCAAAAGGAAGAACTGGAGGAAGCCTGACCCAACCGAACTGTGTTGAGAACATATGAACTGCTTCATTTCCACCCTATAACACCTTGCCCTTACTTGTTGAAATGGATGGTATGTTCTTACTGCAAATGGAAAACACCTGGCCTTATTTGATCCCTCTAGACCTCAGAGGAAATCAAGTCCTGCACTGTGCCCGGGGGCCTGGCTGCAGTGAGGAAACACTTTGAGAATGGGCAGATGACCCCTTCAATGACCACCTTTGCTCACTCCCAGCACCAGCACAAAGCTGCAGAGGTAACAATGGCATTTTGAATACTAACAAATTAGGTTTCCCCTGTTAAAGAGCTCGAGAGGAAAATAACACTATTTGCTTGATTCCAGGATTCACCATTCCCGGTGTCCCTGGAAAAATTTGCACCCCATTTTCTTTTCAACTCGCCCTCCTCGAGCCTCACCTAACTTTAACGGTTCAACCTTCTCATCACATGGGTTCCTTGTGGCGCTCGTAATCCCCTAAATCATCACGGTACACTGCCATAAAGGAACCATTTGGGCTTAACATCTGTTAAAGTAGAACTGATTTGTGACAGCCCTTCACAGGCAGAAACACAAATCCAGATTACTGTTAATTACGTGATTCTTTGTATTTGTTTTCAGGAGACCTCAAGAACCACTCAGCTCCCACTATCAAGCAGCACCAGGGAAGCTGAGTGCAGTGCGACGAGCTCCAAAGAAGCCCCACTAGAAGCCTTTCCAAGCAAAGAGGTAAGTTTATCAATTAACAATTATACCATTTGGCAGGTATGTTTTTAAAACAGTGTCCTAGACAGGGTTGTTTGGATGTGGTAATGAATGGGGCTTCCCACTCAGACTTCTCTGTGATGTTTCAAAGACAGCAGCCGAAATATGGAGTATTCTTCCATGTTGCACTAAATCCCGCAGTAACGTGAAGGTTTTGTGCACAGGTTTCTCTCGGGGAGCAAGTGACTCCAGAGACAAACGGGGCTTCTACACTCACCCGGCATACTGATGAAGCAGGTAAGAAGTGGCTTGAGAGTAATGGCTCCCAAAGGAGCACGACAAACCAAGTTCTTGGCAACTGTCTTTACTGGCACAAACGTGGGGCTGCTTTTAGGATACAGATACAGGACATTGCTCCAAGTTGTTCAGTGCCTCCTTCCTCAGCTAAGCACATTCATTGGTCTCAGTGGGACCTAAGAAACAGCTTTCCGTGCTGGTACACAGAGAGGAGTTTGGCAGAAGGAGGTAGCTTCCAATTTGTGCTGAGCTGCTGGAAAGAGCGGGGCATTTTAAGAGATGTCTGAAGACACACGCAAACCCTTGCCCCTGTATAGCCGAAACTGTGGATGATAAAGGCTCAATCTATAGCCAGGCGGAACAGGCCTGGACACCATGAGCACGGTGTAGAGGCGCTGCTTCTGCGGTCTAGTCCTGGTATTAGAATTCACGCGCTCGGTTAACACAAAGACCTCAGTCCTGTGCGAGCCCTGACATTCAGGCAATTCAGGTACGGCAAAACAGCAGGCCATAGATAACGTGTCCCTCAACACTTCTTCCATCCATTTCCTACGTATTTCTTCTCTTCATATTGTCCGTTGTTCATTTACTTTTTTTTTTTTTAATAATAATAGTAATTATTATTCTTTCCATTGCAGTAAGCAATGCAGCTATGGACGTGGAGGTCCCAAAGACTTCCACAGAGGTGTGTGACCATCAGACGGAAAGGACAGCAGAGGAAAACGCTGTTCCCATAGACAGAGAGACTGCAACATCTGTACCAGATGGCAAGGTCTGTGCCTTTATAGTAAGAGTAGACATCAGTCTGTCAAATACAGTCTGAATTTCTATTTTTACCATGTAGTTGCAACTGAAAATGCAACCTGTGAAAGCAGTAGGAATATACGGAGCTTAGCAATGACGGGCACACAAGGTGGTATTTAGTACAACCTGTAATTCAGCAAGTACTTCTATTACATGACAAACACAACTGAAAGTTGAACTCAAACGCTTCTGCTTTTCCTTTCCTTCTCTGATGAAGGCAGCCTCTTCTTTCCCTGCTTTCAGTCTCTAAAAGGCTATGTTTTCTGTCACCAGTTCCTCAGATGCACAGAAACTCTCAACTTGAGGAAAAACGAAGACAAGCGTCAAAATGTCGAGGGCTGTCCGGACCAGACAATTCCACTGGCACTGCCGAGCGAAGCGCTGCACCAGCCCAAAAGCACCATGCCGTCTGCTCTTGCCAGAATGAGAGCCATGAATGCGATCATCAAGAGCCATGCACATTCTGTAAGACGGCCACGTCACCAAGGAGCTGCTGGGCTGCCAGTTCAAAGTGTCTGTGAGCAAGAAATCCCAAAGGTTCACAAAGGCGACATCTGTTCAGAGGAGCAGCTCCCTAAGCCTGGGGAGCCGCAGATGAGGGAGCCACTGAGACAACCCAAAAGCAGAAGCACTCGTGCGGCTTCCAGAATTAAGGCCATCAACGACATCCACAGGAACCTACACCATTCTCAAAGGCGTCCAAACCAGGAAGGGGCTGCTTTTCTGGTGGAGGATGCGCAAGGGTTCAAAACAACAGAATCCGGCCTGAAGAACGAAGACGCAAGCGTCACAGTCTCTGTGTTGTGCAGTAATGCACAACAAGTTGACAATAAAGAGATGAAGTGACTCAAAACTAACAGACTTGTCTGAACTTTTGCTGCCTGTCTCAACAGGTTGGAGCATCAGGCGGGGAGAAACTTCATGAAATATAACGAGGGCAAGTGTAGAGCCCTGCATCGGGGCAAGAACAACCCCAGACACCAGGATAAGTTGGGGACTGCCCTGCTGGAGAGCAGCAAAGGGGGAAGGGACGTGGGTGTCCTGGCGGAGAGCTGGCTGACCATGAGCCAGCACTGTGCCCTTGTGGCCAAGAAGGCCAATGGCATCCTGGGGTGTATTAGCAGGGCTGTGGTTAGTAGGTCGAGAGAGGTTCTCCTCCCCCTCTACTCTGCCCTAGTGAGACCACATCTGCAATATTGCGTCCAGTTCTGGGCCCCCCAGTTCCAGAAGGACAGGGAACTGCTTGAGAGAGTCCAGCACAGAGCCACAAGGGTGATAAAGGGAGTGGAGCGTCTCCCTTTTGAGGAAAGGCTGAGGGAGCTGGGTCTCTTTAGTTGGAGAAGAGGAGACTGAGGGGTGACCTTCTTAATGTTTATGAATATGTAAAGGGAGAGTGTCAGGAGGACGGAGCCAGGCTCTTCTCAGCGACATCTAACAGTAGGACAGGGGGCACTGGGTGCGTGCTGGAACATAGGAGGTTCCACTTAAATGCGAGACAAAACTTTTTTATGGTGATGGTGACAGAACACCGGAACAGGCTGCACAGGGGGGATGTGGAGTTTCCTTCTCCAGAGGCATTCCAAAGCTGCCTGGACGCGTTCCTGTGTGACCTGATCTAGCTGCTCCTGCTCCGGCAGGGGCATTGGACCAGACGATCTTTCAAGGTCCCTTCCAATCCCTAACATTCAGTGATTCGGTGATTCTGTGATTCGTAGGCATCTCAGCAGTCTTCTACCATCTTTCTTTGGCAAAGGCATGTCTGGAAAGAAAAACTGTAAAAATCACAGTCAGGAGAAGAGCTCTGGATCTCCAAAGTACCAATCTGCAGGTCTGATATACAGGCTGCCATTATGTCACGATAACAACAACCTGCTGCCCTGGAAGATTAATCTTACTTTGAAATCAGTGGGCACTGCAATACTATGTTCCTCAGAAAATCAGGACAATTATTGCCAGGTTTTGTGATTACCACTCGTTAAAATGAGGGGATACTGGATTAGGTCACCCAGGGAGTCTCTCAGGCTGAAATTTGTCATGTCAGAGCAAGAACAGGTCACACTTAGTGAAGCCGTGTAGTTCTGGGAACAAAACGTCCCTTCCTGCAATCGGCAGCTCGATTCTTTCTAGTCTTGGCTTTAGAGCACTATGCGGAGTTTATTACAATCTCCTTGAATCGGGAAGGCTCACCCTGAGCACTCTCTGGTGCACAAGTATCCAGGAAAGCCCTGCTGGGGCTCTTGTAGCCGCTTGCCTCAAGGCATTTTCCTAATCAAATTCCTACTCCTACCATGCCAGACCAGATATTCTTTCGTGCCCCCTGGCAAAGCTAATGGGCTCTGGGCTGGCTGCATTAGACCTTCTGCCTCAGCACCAGCAATGAGCCTGAGGCTACCAGGTAGCCGAAGCACATCCTCTCCAAGCAGCCCCATTCTGGAAGCATTAGAGATTTGCAGTTCCCCTCCTTAGGTATATATGCAACAAGCAAAGCATCATTAGAAGCACAGCGTTTATGAGGGTTCTGAAAAATCACTTTTTTTACTCCTTAGCTAGGGCAAAGACTCCACAGATATGAGAAAAACGGTCAAATCTTTTCTAGCATTTCCCAGTTCATTATTCTTACTACTGTAGTCTTCTTCAGGCTTCACTTCAGAGTTGTGAAGGGCATCCCAAGTTCTCCTCCTCCAACTCAAATCTCTTCTCTTGCATTACCGATTATCTACTATGATCCCCCCCCCTTCCCCATCCCTCCCCCTACCCCCCCTCAAACTTCTCATCTGTACTTTCGCAAAGAGAGAAAAAATCTTTTCTCTTAAATTTTCCTGTTTCCTCTGTCAGGTGTGTCCTGACATCTGAGCATCTTTGTCAGGTGCTCCTCAGAGAATTTTGTTTGATGACCACTCTCCTGGGGACCAGAAGTGGAAGACCAGTTTGCCTGCAACAGGAACCATCTCCCTGCGTATCGCATTAAAACAATTCATGCAGCTATAGTAATCTTTCCATGCTAGAAGGCAGGAAGTTCTCCCATCATCTTTTGTGGTTTCAGAGGAAAGAAAAACACACCACGTGTGACAGTCATACATTGTGAACACCTAACAAACACAGTCCACAGCAGGACAGAAACATCAAATCCTCCCAACTCATCATCAAAACAGCTTGCATTTGTGACTGGCTTTTCATCCCAAAAGGGGGATTCTCCTGCCATCAGTCACGTGCTCTTAAACACTCACACCACCAGAGCAACGCGCAGACTCCCTGGGTGTGTGGCTGAGACCAGGGGTAAAGCGGACCACTGCAGATCAATGAGGCCAATCGTAAGGTCCACAGACCCTTGCACAAGTTGCTTCCTGTCAGCAGAAAACTACCTGTTCCTCCTCAACCTCAGAAACTCTGCTTGCAGATGTTAGAAGGAACCAACAAATGCAGCCTTCTGGCCTCTGCCCCAACAAGAGTCCATCTCCAAGCTCTGGAGACGGACAACCACCTAGAATGGAAAGCTCCTGGAAAGAGTGGGTGCACAGGACAGCAAGAGAGCGAGCACAAATGGTGTGTGAGCGTGCGTGAGTGAAGGCTGTGCGTGAGTGTAAGCCTTTGCCAGTCCTTCCTTTCCCACAGCATCCCTACCGGCACGGTGCTAAGGAGCCTCTGGGACCCTGAGCCACAGCTGCACAAGTCTGGTGGTGCCCTGGGGCAACAGGCTTCGTAGGCCTGCAGCCCAACAAGGGGCAAGAGCATCTTCTCTGGCTGAAGCGGCCAGCCAGCAGCTAGCTCAGCTATCAGCAAAGTCCCTCAGGACAACTTCACTGCCTTCCTGACAAAACAGTCACTGCTGTATTTGCATCTTACTTTTGACAAGAACTTTCCTGCCTATAGGTGAGGCTGTACTATCAGAGTGCATCTTTCCTCCATACAAACCCCCTTTTGAGCAAATGATTCCTTCAGAAGGATTTACACTCCAGCTGAAGTGTGTCAAATCTGTGGCTAGTAATGAGCACATGAAAATATTTTTTCAGTATTTACATATGAACGATATCAAATAGGATCACTGTAAGATTACTTCTTCAGTGTCGCC
This sequence comes from Anser brachyrhynchus, assembly GCF_964034855.1. Classification (NCBI taxonomy): domain Eukaryota; kingdom Metazoa; phylum Chordata; class Aves; order Anseriformes; family Anatidae; genus Anser; species Anser brachyrhynchus. Next base: position 90,992,841 of record NC_137696.1, on the reverse strand, counting down.
TTCTAAAGATGTGGTGGTTTTACTCAGGTGGGCAGCCGAGTTCCACCCGATCCTTTTCCAGAGGAAGATACATAACTGCCTCTAGAGAAGGACTAGCTCACTAAACGGGTTGGCCTACTAGAGAGTCCTTCAAAAGTTTGGTTGGCCAAGGAGCTGTAGCCTGAAAGTCAGAAGTCTGCTCCATACTACGGGAAGAGAGAACGCCCCCAAGGGTAAATTACCCAACATTTTGGTATTTCTCTTAGCTACCAGAAAAGAAACAAACACACCCCAAAACCACCAACATGCGTACATGAAAGAAAACCAAGCACGGCATGCTAGAGCTGGTCAAACAATTCTGCCAGTTAGCTCTCAGAGAGAATTTGAAGTTAGCTGTGTAGCGGAGAATAAAAACGAAAAACCAGTGCTCTCTGTGTTTGAGGGCTTTTATTATCTACCACAACGGTCTGCCCAAGAACTTGTCCCTCAGGACACCAAGTTCTTTCTGGGAGAGGTTGTGCACCAACAACAGATTCTGTCCCGGGGAGTCTCTGCTCGGAATTTTGGGGTAAGGAAAGCCAGGAGGCTGGCTTGGTTGCCTTGGTTTCCGTATGCCCACGCGTGGAGACGGTAACCTGGACACTGTGGACTGATTGTGTGCTCACCATGAAGACACGCAGGTTAAAAGGCGGCGCCTCTTCCTGCGGCCATCACTTCTTGGAAGTGAGATTGTGACGGACGAGGTAGGACGAGGCTTTTCTCCAATGCATACTGTGAACTGTCGATCTAGCTTCACATTCGTTAGTCAAATGAGAGCGGTGAATAAGAGAATGTTTACATTTGCCTTCCTTTCAACAGGCACGCAATGTGTGCAGCAGAGTCACAGAAGGAAAATTCAACTGAGAAGAGCCAAGCGGTAAGATTAGCTCCTCACGAATACACAAGTTCATGCACTGTTTTGGACGAAGGTGGTCTAGCGCAAAGCCTGATACTGTTTGTGTGATAAGTGGGCGAGAGGGGGCAAATGAAAAAAAAAAAAAAAAAAGAATGCTTCAGATACTTGTGGCTCTGCTTACTTGCAGAAGAAAAACTGCAAGCTCTTCCAGTGACAGTGTCAGAAGCGTGCAGCTAGCTCTCACGTGCACTTTCAGGGAGTCTTTAGTGGAGAAGAGATCCTCTAGTACCGTGGCCAGTGAATATTAGTCACCAGACAGAGGGAAGAACTGAAGCAGCTTCTGGTTCTCTCTCTCGCATCCCTCTGCCTTCCTGCCCAGCATGGCCATCGAGCAAAAAGCAGCCAAGCCCTTAGTTTGTGCCTTCCTCCGGCACGTTTTAAGCATGATAACTTTAGAAGTGGCCAGCAAAAGTTAGGAAGTACAGTCGGCAAAGGCGGTGTGAAATGCTACAGGTCATTGAAGCCCAGCTCCATACCTCTTTGGGTTTTCGTATTCCCCCAATTTTCTTCCTGCATTTTCATAAAGGCTAAGAAGGTTCTGCGAAGCCTGGGAAACAATTCAAGGCCCTGACAGTGTCAGACGTGCAGTCTTCACCAAGTATTTGACTTAAGAATGAATTGCCCTCAGCATTCTGTAGTGATTTAAGCGGCCATGAGCAGCTGGCAAAAGTGACTTAAAGTCAGGTTGAGGCCTAAAGTCAAATTCTTTGCTGACAAGTGCACATGCCCCAAGGGAATTTCCTTCATGAGTACCCTTGGGTTGCAGAAACCTAGCGCTTCTGCAGTGCTTCTTCTTCCCCCGTGAAATACTGCAGACCACTCAAACCCTGGTTAAAGATTTGTCCCAAAACAAAGAGAGCAAAAGTAAAGTGCCCACAAGCGAACAACGCAGACGGAAGCTCAGTCTGAAATACAAGCTATGTCATGAGGTACCCGTTGCATTGGCAGGGCGCAATGGAGCTGCCCGACTTGACCGTGCAGAAGAGCTCTGTGAAGCTCCTCACGAAGAGATGGGAGTCCGCCAGTGCTCTGGCACCCAGCCCGGCCTTCCAACGCCTGCCAGCCCCACGGTCCCTGGCACCAGAGCAAGCCAGCCCAGGCAGCACCGTGGACGAAGCTGCGGCAGACAGCGGGAGGGCGGACGTCACCCTGGGTGGCCCTCGCCGGACTGAGACCTTCCCCATCTCTGTCAAGGAGCTGCAGAGCCACTTTGAGACCCTGGGTGGCAGGAAGGTGAGTGCACGCAGGTTCCGCAGCTGAAAAGGATTCCCGCGCTCTCACTGAGGACTCGGAGAACACTACTGCCACAACAGCACCCCCTTCCAATCTGCTGCCTCTTCATATCCTTTCTGCCCCCTGAAAGCCCTACCTGGCTCCTCCCAGTAGCTTCTAACTCACATCCCCTCCATGTCTTCCAACAGGAAGCGGAAAGTGGCAAAAGCTCACTGCCACCAGCACTGGCCACTCAGCCTGGGAGCCAGACAGACATTTCTCTCATGGAAATGTCCAGCGTGAAACGGGGGAGGGCAATCTTTGAGAAGATGTCCTCAGGCAATGGACAGACCACCAACACTGAAGGTTAGCCTTACCACTTGGATCGGATTTCTCCCTTTAGTTCAATGCGCTCCGTCTCTGAGGTGGCAAGGGGCAAGCACACTCACCTCATCAGGGCAGCCCCCAGGCCGCCCAGGGAGAGAACGTGGTGTTCTTCTCAGTGCAAAACAAGCTTTCTAGCCTTCTCCATTTTGTCTGTTGCATTATGGAGCAGTGCCTGATGCCATTAAATACTTGTTGAGCAAAACACAACAGAATGGTGTCTTATGTTTTGAGAAGATAACTTTTGATGAAGACAGCCCAAATTACAAATAGGATATCAAAACTATGGGCAGCATCCATCAATTACAAAAAAGTGGTATCTTCATTTTCTTCTTTGGTGAAGATAGTTTGGATTTAGCAGTGCGTTGCTTTGGTAACAATGCGTTAACTTTTATTAGTTAAAGGCATTCTGGTTTCCACAAATCAAATGCTCCGTACTTGATGTGCTCTAAAGTAAAAGTGCGACGACACAGTGGGTAAAATGTTGGCAATACTGTTTGTTTTGCTTACTGCTTTTCTTTCAAGCTTTGAAACACATGCACCCATCTCCCTCTCCCCAACTATGACGTCTCTTTGTGGTTGCAGTGGGTGGCTGCAAAGCTGTAGGAGGACTTCCAGAAGAGAGCCCTCCCAACACCGGCAATACACTGACGGAATTCCAGGAGAATGTCTCCTTGAAAGACAAAATGGCTCTGTATCAGGCTGCGGTGTCAAAGGCAGAGAACAGCAACCGCTTTGCCAATGTAAGATACCAATGTCTCAATATCTTCTTAATTCTACGTTTGCTTTGCCCAGGGACAGATCGTAACCATCTTTATTTCTACAAGCAAGCTATCAGGTGGATCATAGGGTGGATGAAAATTTAAATCCCAAATTAGGAAACCTATAGAGCAAACATAGTCATCCATCAGTCTCTCTCTCTACCAAAAGAGGTTTTTCACGCTAGATGCCTTTGGTCTTTTGGACAATCCCCGTTATTTCGTGGACGTGCTCTTCCTTTCAGTGCACCTTTGCCTGAACTTCATGTATGAGGATCATGGGTGAGAGAGAGATCAGCAACACGGTTATCCTGTGATGACAAAACAAGGCAGTTTCCTTACCACAACAACTATTCTCTATCGCCAAATAATAAAATCCTGTTCAGGAGCACAGTGACTTTAGAGCTCTTGCTGCTCGAACTGAAGAATTTGAAATTACCGCATGATAAAACAGCTCTGCTATGGGTGCTCAGGTAGCCCAGAAGCCACCTGAGGGAAGCAGCCACCAGCCACGCTCGCCTTCAGAGTCCAGGTGTTTTCAAACCACGCAATTCCTGCCCACTGGCTTCTTGATTTCCTAATTGCCCTTGTGTATTTGGAACAGATTCCTGCAGTTCTTTGGGCCAAGAAGGTTCCAATTCCCTCCTCCCAACGCTGCCAGCAATGGTGCTGTTAGCTCTCTCTCCCCAAAAGGAAGAACTGGAGGAAGCCTGACCCAACCGAACTGTGTTGAGAACATATGAACTGCTTCATTTCCACCCTATAACACCTTGCCCTTACTTGTTGAAATGGATGGTATGTTCTTACTGCAAATGGAAAACACCTGGCCTTATTTGATCCCTCTAGACCTCAGAGGAAATCAAGTCCTGCACTGTGCCCGGGGGCCTGGCTGCAGTGAGGAAACACTTTGAGAATGGGCAGATGACCCCTTCAATGACCACCTTCGCTCACTCCCAGCACCAGCACAAAGCTGCAGAGGTAACAATGGCATTTTGAATACTAACAAATTAGGTTTCCCCTGTTAAAGAGCTCGAGAGGAAAATAACACTATTTGCTTGATTCCAGGATTCACCATTCCCGGTGTCCCTGGAAAAATTTGCACCCCATTTTCTTTTCAACTCGCCCTCCTCGAGCCTCACCTAACTTTAACGGTTCAACCTTCTCATCACATGGGTTCCTTGTGGTGCTCGTAATCCCCTAAATCTTCACGGTACGCTGCCATAAAGGAACCATTTGGGCTTAACATCTGTTAAAGTAGAACTGATTTGTGACAGCCCTTCACAGGCAGAAACACAAATCCAGATTACTGTTAATTACGTGATTCTTTGTATTTGTTTTCAGGAGACCTCAAGAACCACTCAGCTCCCACTATCAAGCAGCACCAGGGAAGCTGAGTGCAGTGCGACGAGCTCCAAAGAAGCCCCACTAGAAGCCTTTCCAAGCAAAGAGGTAAGTTTATCAATTAACAATTATACCATTTGGCAGGTATGTTTTTAAAACAGTGTCCTAGACAGGGTTGTTTGGATGTGGTAATGAATGGGGCTTCCCACTCAGACTTCTCTGTGATGTTTCAAAGACAGCAGCCGAAATATGGAGTATTCTTCCATGTTGCACTAAATCCCGCAGTAACGTGAAGGTTTTGTGCACAGGTTTCTCTCGGGGAGCAAGTGACTCCAGAGACAAACGGGGCTTCTACACTCACCCGGCATACTGATGAAGCAGGTAAGAAGTGGCTTGAGAGTAATGGCTCCCAAAGGAGCACGACAAACCAAGTTCTTGGCAACTGTCTTTACTGGCACAAACGTGGGGCTGCTTTTAGGATACAGATACAGGACATTGCTCCAAGTTGTTCAGTGCCTCCTTCCTCAGCTAAGCACATTCATTGGTCTCAGTGGGACCTAAGAAACAGCTTTCCGTGCTGGTACACAGAGAGGAGTTTGGCAGAAGGAGGTAGCTTCCAATTTGTGCTGAGCTGCTGGAAAGAGCGGGGCATTTTAAGAGATGTCTGAAGACACACGCAAACCCTTGCCCCTGTATAGCCGAAACTGTGGATGATAAAGGCTCAATTTATAGCCAGGCGGAACAGGCCTGGACACCATGAGCATGGTGTAGAGGCGCTGCTTCTGCGGTCTAGTCCTGGTATTAGAATTCACGCGCTCGGTTAACACAAAGACCTCAGTCCTGTGCGAGCCCTGACATTCAGGCAATTCAGGTACGGCAAAACAGCAGGCCATAGATAACGTGTCCCTCAACACTTCTTCCATCCATTTCCTACGTATTTCTTCTCTTCATATTGTCCGTTGTTCATTTACTTTTTTTTTTTTTAATAATAATAGTAATTATTATTCTTTCCATTGCAGTAAGCAATGCAGCTATGGACGTGGAGGTCCCAAAGACTTCCACAGAGGTGTGTGACCATCAGACGGACAGGACAGCAGAGGAAAACGCTGTTCCCATAGACAGAGAGACTGCAACATCTGTACCAGATGGCAAGGTCTGTGCCTTTATAGTAAGAGTAGACATCAGTCTGTCAAATACAGTCTGAATTTCTATTTTTACCATGTAGTTGCAACTGAAAATGCAACCTGTGAAAGCAGTAGGAATATACGGAGCTTAGCAATGACGGGCACACAAGGTGGTATTTAGTACAACCTGTAATTCAGCAAGTACTTCTATTACATGACAAACACAACTGAAAGTTGAACTCAAACGCTTCTGCTTTTCCTTTCCTTCTCTGATGAAGGCAGCCTCTTCTTTCCCTGCTTTCAGTCTCTAAAAGGCTATGTTTTCTGTCACCAGTTCCTCAGATGCACAGAAACTCTCAACTTGAGGAAAAACGAAGACAAGCGTCAAAATGTCGAGGGCTGTCCGGACCAGACAATTCCACTGGCACTGCCGAGCGAAGCACTGCACCAGCCCAAAAGCACCATGCCGTCTGCTCTTGCCAGAATGAGAGCCATGAATGCGATCATCAAGAGCCATGCACATTCTGTAAGACGGCCACGTCACCAAGGAGCTGCTGGGCTGCCAGTTCAAAGTGTCTGTGAGCAAGAAATCCCAAAGGTTCACAAAGGCGACATCTGTTCAGAGGAGCAGCTCCCTAAGCCTGGGGAGCCGCAGATGAGGGAGCCACTGAGACAACCCAAAAGCAGAAGCACTCGTGCGGCTTCCAGAATTAAGGCCATCAACGACATCCACAGGAACCTACACCATTCTCAAAGGCGTCCAAACCAGGAAGGGGCTGCTTTTCTGGTGGAGGATGCGCAAGGGTTCAAAACAACAGAATCCGGCCTGAAGAACGAAGACGCAAGCGTCACAGTCTCTGTGTTGTGCAGTAATGCACAACAAGTTGACAATAAAGAGATGAAGTGACTCAAAACTAACAGACTTGTCTGAACTTTTGCTGCCTGTCTCAACAGGTTGGAGCATCAGGCGGGGAGAAACTTCATGAAATATAACGAGGGCAAGTGTAGAGCCCTGCATCGGGGCAAGAACAACCCCAGACACCAGGATAAGTTGGGGACTGCCCTGCTGGAGAGCAGCAAAGGGGGAAGGGACGTGGGTGTCCTGGCGGAGAGCTGGCTGACCATGAGCCAGCACTGTGCCCTTGTGGCCAAGAAGGCCAATGGCATCCTGGGGTGTATTAGCAGGGCTGTGGTTAGTAGGTCGAGAGAGGTTCTCCTCCCCCTCTACTCTGCCCTAGTGAGACCACATCTGCAATATTGCGTCCAGTTCTGGGCCCCCCAGTTCCAGAAGGACAGGGAACTGCTTGAGAGAGTCCAGCACAGAGCCACAAGGGTGATAAAGGGAGTGGAGCGTCTCCCTTTTGAGGAAAGGCTGAGGGAGCTGGGTCTCTTTAGTTGGAGAAGAGGAGACTGAGGGGTGACCTTCTTAATGTTTATAAATATGTAAAGGGAGAGTGTCAGGAGGACGGAGCCAGGCTCTTCTCAGCGACATCTAACAGTAGGACAGGGGGCACTGGGTGCGTGCTGGAACATAGGAGGTTCCACTTAAATGCGAGACAAAACTTTTTTATGGTGATGGTGACAGAACACCGGAACAGGCTGCACAGGGGGGATGTGGAGTTTCCTTCTCCAGAGGCATTCCAAAGCTGCCTGGACGCGTTCCTGTGTGACCTGATCTAGCTGCTCCTGCTCCGGCAGGGGCATTGGACCAGACGATCTTTCAAGGTCCCTTCCAATCCCTAACATTCAGTGATTCGGTGATTCTGTGATTCGTAGGCATCTCAGCAGTCTTCTACCATCTTTCTTTGGCAAAGGCATGTCTGGAAAGAAAAACTGTAAAAATCACAGTCAGGAGAAGAGCTCTGGATCTCCAAAGTACCAATCTGCAGGTCTGATATACAGGCTGCCATTATGTCAGGATAACAACAATCTGCTGCCCTGGAAGATTAATCTTACTTTGAAATCAGTGGGCACTGCAATACTATGTTCCTCAGAAAATCAGGACAATTATTGCCAGGTTTTGTGATTACCACTCGTTAAAATGAGGGTATACTGGATTAGGTCACCCAGGGCGTCTCTCAGGCTGAAATTTGTCATGTCAGAGCAAGAACAGGTCACACTTAGTGAAGCCGTGTAGTTCTGGGAACAAAACGTCCCTTCCTGCAATCGGCAGCTCGATTCTTTCTAGTCTTGGCTTTAGAGCACTATGCGGAGTTTATTACAATCTCCTGGAATCGGGAAGGCTCACCCTGAGCACTCTCTGGTGCACAAGTATCCAGGAAAGCCCTGCTGGGGCTCTTGTAGCCGCTTGCCTCAAGGCATTTTCCTAATCAAATTCCTACTCCTACCATGCCAGACCAGATATTCTTTCGTGCCCCCTGGCAAAGCTAATGGGCTCTGGGCTGGCTGCATTAGACCTTCTGCCTCAGCACCAGCAATGAGCCTGAGGCTACCAGGTAGCCGAAGCACATCCTCTCCAAGCAGCCCCATTCTGGAAGCATTAGAGATTTGCAGTTCCCCTCCTTAGGTATATATGCAACAAGCAAAGCATCATTAGAAGCACAGCGTTTATGAGGGTTCTGAAAAATCACTTTTTTTACTCCTTAGCTAGGGCAAAGACTCCACAGATATGAGAAAAACGGTCAAATCTTTTCTAGCATTTCCCAGTTCATTATTCTTACTACTGTAGTCTTCTTCAGGCTTCACTTCAGAGTTGTGAAGGGCATCCCAAGTTCTCCTCCTCCAACTCAAATCTCTTCTCTTGCATTACCGATTATCTACTATGATCCCCCCCCCCTTCCCCATCCCTCCCTCTACCCCCCCTCAAACTTCTCATCTGTACTTTCGCAAAGAGAGAAAAAATCTTTTCTCTTAAATTTTCCTGTTTCCTCTGTCAGGTGTGTCCTGACATCTGAGCATCTTTGTCAGGTGCTCCTCAGAGAATTTTGTTTGATGACCACTCTCCTGGGGACCAGAAGTGGAAGACCAGTTTGCCTGCAACAGGAACCATCTCCCTGCGTATCGCATTAAAACAATTCATGCAGCTATAGTAATCTTTCCATGCTAGAAGGCAGGAAGTTCTCCCATCATCTTTTGTGGTTTCAGAGGAAAGAAAAACACACCACGTGTGACAGTCATACATTGTGAACACCTAACAAACACAGTCCACAGCAGGACAGAAACATCAAATCCTCCCAACTCATCATCAAAACAGCTTGCATTTGTGACTGGCTTTTCATCCCAAAAGGGGGATTCTCCTGCCATCAGTCACGTGCTCTTAAACACTCACACCACCAGAGCAACGCGCAGACTCCCTGGGTGTGTGGCTGAGACCAGGGGTAAAGCGGACCACTGCAGATCAATGAGGCCAATCGTAAGGTCCACAGACCCTTGCACAAGTTGCTTCCTGTCAGCAGAAAACTACCTGTTCCTCCTCAACCTCAGAAACTCTGCTTGCAGATGTTAGAAGGAACCAACAAATGCAGCCTTCTGGCCTCTGCCCCAACAAGAGTCCATCTCCAAGCTCTGGAGACGGACAACCACCTAGAATGGAAAGCTCCTGGAAAGAGTGGGTGCACAGGACAGCAAGAGAGCGAGCACAAATGGTGTGTGAGCGTGCGTGAGTGAAGGCTGTGCGTGAGTGTAAGCCTTTGCCAGTCCTTCCTTTCCCACAGCATCCCTAGCGGCACGGTGCTAAGGAGCCTCTGGGACCCTGAGCCACAGCTGCACAAGTCTGGTGGTGCCCTGGGGCAACAGGCTTCGTAGGCCTGCAGCCCAACAAGGGGCAAGAGCATCTTCTCTGGCTGAAGCGGCCAGCCAGCAGCTAGCTCAGCTATCAGCAAAGTCCCTCAGGACAACTTCACTGCCTTCCTGACAAAACAGTCACTGCTGTATTTGCATCTTACTTTTGACAAGAACTTTCCTGCCTATAGGTGAGGCTGTACTATCAGAGTGCATCTTTCCTCCATACAAACCCCCTTTTGAGCAAATGATTCCTTCAGAAGGATTTACACTCCAGCTGAAGTGTGTCAAATCTGTGGCTAGTAATGAGCACATGAAAATATTTTTTCAGTATTTACATATGAACGATATCAAATAGGATCACTGTAAGATTACTTCTTCAGTGTCGCCTTCTAAAGATGTGGTGGTTTTACTCAGGTGGGCAGCCGAGTTCCACCCGATCCTTTTCCAGAGGAAGATACATAACTGCCTCTAGAGAAGGACTAGCTCACTAAACGGGTTGGCCTACTAGAGAGTCCTTCAAAAGTTTGGTTGGCCAAGGAGCTGTAGCCTGAAAGTCAGAAGTCTGCTCCATACTACGGGAAGAGAGAACGCCCCCAAGGGTAAATTACCCAACATTTTGGTATTTCTCTTAGCTACCAGAAAAGAAACAAACACACCCCAAAACCACCAACATGCGTACATGAAAGAAAACCAAGCACGGCATGCTAGAGCTGGTCAAACAATTCTGCCAGTTAGCTCTAAGAGAGAATTTGAAGTTAGCTGTGTAGCGGAGAATAAAAACGAAAAACCAGTGCTCTCTGTGTTTGAGGGCTTTTATTATCTACCACAACGGTCTGCCCAAGAACTTGTCCCTCAGGACACCAAGTTCTTTCTGGGAGAGGTTGTGCACCAACAACAGATTCTGTCCCGGGGAGTCTCTGCTCGGAATTTTGGGGTAAGGAAAGCCAGGAGGCTGGCTTGGTTGCCTTGGTTTTCGTATGCCCACGCGTGGAGACGGTAACCTGGACGCTGTGGACTGATTGTGTGCTCACCGTGAAGACACGCAGGTTAAAAGGCGGCGCCTCTTCCTGCGGCCATCACTTCTTGGAAGTGAGATTGTGACGGACGAGGTAGGACGAGGCTTTTCTCCAATGCATACTGTGAACTGTCGATCTAGCTTCACATTCGTTAGTCAAATGAGAGCAGTGAATAAGAGAATGTTTACATTTGCCTTCCTTTCAACAGGCACGCAATGTGTGCAGCAGAGTCACAGAAGGAAAATTCAACTGAGAAGAGCCAAGCGGTAAGATTAGCTCCTTACGAATACACAAGCTCATGCACTTTTTTGGACGAAGGTGGTCTAGCGCAAAGCCTGATACTGTTTGTGTGATAAGTGGGCGAGAGGGGTCAAATGAAAAAAAAAAAAAAAAAGAATGCTTCAGATACTTGTGGCTCTGCTTACTTGCAGAAGAAAAACTGCAAGCTCTTCCAGTGACAGTGTCAGAAGCGTGCAGCTAGCTCTCACGTGCACTTTCAGGGAGTCTTTAGTGGAGAAGAGATCCTCTAGTACCGTGGCCAGTGAATATTAGTCACCAGACAGAGGGAAGAACTGAAGCAGCTTCTGGTTCTCTCTCTCGCATCCCTCTGCCTTCCTGCCCAGCATGGCCATCGAGCAAAAAGCAGCCAAGCCCTTAGTTTGTGCCTTCCTCCGGCACGTTTTAAGCATGATAACTTTAGAAGTGGCCAGCAAAAGTTAGGAAGTACAGTCGGCAAAGGCGGTGTGAAATGCTACAGGTCATTGAAGCCCAGCTCCATACCTCTTTGGGTTTTCGTATTCCCCCAATTTTCTTCCTGCATTTTCATAAAGGCTAAGAAGGTTCTGCGAAGCCTGGGAAACAATTCAAGGCCCTGACAGTGTCAGACGTGCAGTCTTCACCAAGTATTTGACTTAAGAATGAATTGCCCTCAGCATTCTGTAGTGATTTAAGCGGCCATGAGCAGGTGGCAAAAGTGACTTAAAGTCAGGTTGAGGCCTAAAGTCAAATTCTTTGCTGACAAGTGCACATGCCCCAAGGGAATTTCCTTCATGAGTACCCTTGGGTTGCAGAAACCTAGCGCTTCTGCAGTGCTTCTTCTTCCCCCGTGAAATACTGCAGACCACTCAAACCCTCGTTAAAGATTTGTCCCAAAACAAAGAGAGCAAAAGTAAAGTGCCCACAAGCGAACAACGCAGACGGAAGCTCAGTCTGAAATACAAGCTATGTCATGAGGTACCCGTTGCATTGGCAGGGCGCGATGGAGCTGCCCGACTTGACTGTGCAGAAGAGCTCTGTGAAGCTCCTCACGAAGAGATGGGAGTCCGCCAGTGCTCTGGCACCCAGCCCGGCCTTCCAACGCCTGCCAGCCCCACGGTCCCTGGCACCAGAGCAAGCCAGCCCAGGCAGCACCGTGGACGAAGCTGCGGCAGACAGCGGGAGGGCGGACGTCACCCTGGGTGGCCCTCGCCGGACTGAGACCTTCCCCATCTCTGTCAAGGAGCTGCAGAGCCACTTTGAGACCCTGGGTGGCAGGAAGGTGAGTGCACGCAGGTTCCGCAGCTGAAAAGGATTCCCGCGCTCTCACTGAGGACTCGGAGAACACTACTGCCAGAACAGCACCCCCTTCCAATCTGCTGCCTCTTCATATCCTTTCTGCCCCCTGAAAGCCCTACCTGGCTCCTCCCAGTAGCTTCTAACTCACATCCCCTCCATGTCTTCCAACAGGAAGCGGAAAGTGGCAAAAGCTCACTGCCACCAGCACTGGCCACTCAGCCTGGGAGCCAGACAGACATTTCTCTCATGGAAATGTCCAGCGTGAAACGGGGGAGGGCAATCTTTGAGAAGATGTCCTCAGGCAATGGACAGACCACCAACACTGAAGGTTAGCCTTACCACTTGGATCGGATTTCTCCCTTTAGTTCAATGCGCTCCGTCTCTGAGGTGGCAAGGGGCAAGCACACTCACCTCATCAGGGCAGCCCCCAGGCCGCCCAGGGAGAGAACGTGGTGTTCTTCTCAGTGCAAAACAAGCTTTCTAGCCTTCTCCATTTTGTCTGTTGCATTATGGAGCAGTGCCTGATGCCCATTAAATACTTGTTGAGCAAAACACAACAGAATGGTGTCTTATGTTTTGAGAAGATAACTTTTGATGAAGACAGCCCAAATTACAAATAGGATATCAAAACTATGGGCAGCATCCATCAATTACAAAAAAGTGGTATCTTCATTTTCTTCTTTGGTGAAGATAGTTTGGATTTAGCAGTGCGTTGCTTTGGTAACAATGCGTTAACTTTTATTAGTTAAAGGCATTCTGGTTTCCACAAATCAAATGCTCCGTACTTGATGTGCTCTAAAGTAAAAGTGCGACGACACAGTGGGTAAAATGTTGGCAATACTGTTTGTTTTGCTTACTGCTTTTCTTTCAAGCTTTGAAACACATGCACCCATCTCCCTCTCCCCAACTATGATGTCTCTTTGTGGTTGCAGTGGGTGGCTGCAAAGCTGTAGGAGGACTTCCAGAAGAGAGGCCTCCCAACACCGGCAATGCACTGACGGAATTCCAGGAGAATGTCTCCTTGAAAGACAAAATGGCTCTGTATCAGGCTGCGGTGTCAAAGGCAGAGAACAGCAACCGCTTTGCCAATGTAAGATACCAATGTCTCAATATCTTCTTAATTCTACGTTTGCTTTGCCCAGGGACAGATCGTAACCATCTTTATTTCTACAAGCAAGCTATCAGGTGGATCATAGGGTGGATGAAAATTTAAATCCCAAATTAGGAAACCTATAGAGCAAACATAGTCATCCATCAGTCTCTCTCTCTACCAAAAGAGGTTTTTCACGCTAGATGCCTTTGGTCTTTTGGACAATCCCCGTTATTTCGTGGACGTGCTCTTCCTTTCAGTGCACCTTTGCCTGAACTTCATGTATGAGGATCATGGGTGAGAGAGAGATCAGCAACACGGTTATCCTGTGATGACAAAACAAGGCAGTTTCCTTACCACAACAACTATTCTCTATCGCCAAATAATAAAATCCTGTTCAGGAGCACAGTGACTTTAGAGCTCTTGCTGCTCGAACTGAAGAATTTGAAATTACCGCATGATAAAACAGCTCAGCTATGGGTGCTCAGGTAGCCCAGAAGCCACCTGAGGGAAGCAGCCACCAGCCACGCTCGCCTTCAGAGTCCAGGTGTTTTCAAACCACGCAATTCCTGCCCACTGGCTTCTTGATTTCCTAATTGCCCTTGTGTATTTGGAACAGATTCCTGCAGTTCTTTGGGCCAAGAAGGTTCCAATTCCCTCCTCCCAACGCTGCCAGCAATGGTGCTGTTAGCTCTCTCTCCCCAAAAGGAAGAACTGGAGGAAGCCTGACCCAACCGAACTGTGTTGAGAACATATGAACTGCTTCATTTCCACCCTATAACACCTTGCCCTTACTTGTTGAAATGGATGGTATGTTCTTACTGCAAATGGAAAACACCTGGCCTTATTTGATCCCTCTAGACCTCAGAGGAAATCAAGTCCTGCACTGTGCCCGGGGGCCTGGCTGCAGTGAGGAAACACTTTGAGAATGGGCAGATGACCCCTTCAATGACCACCTTTGCTCACTCCCAGCACCAGCACAAAGCTGCAGAGGTAACAATGGCATTTTGAATACTAACAAATTAGGTTTCCCCCGTTAAAGAGCTCGAGAGGAAAATAACACTATTTGCTTGATTCCAGGATTCACCATTCCCGGTGTCCCTGGAAAAATTTGCACCCCATTTTCTTTTCAACTCGCCCTCCTCGAGCCTCACCTAACTTTAACGGTTCAACCTTCTCATCACATGGGTTCCTTGTGGTGCTCGTAATCCCCTAAATCATCACGATACACTGCCATAAAGGAACCATTTGGGCTTAACATCTGTTAAAGTAGAACTGATTTGTGACAGCCCTTCACAGGCAGAAACACAAATCCAGATTACTGTTAATTACGTGATTCTTTGTATTTGTTTTCAGGAGACCTCAAGAACCACTCAGCTCCCACTATCAAGCAGCACCAGGGAAGCTGAGTGCAGTGCGACGAGCTCCAAAGAAGCCCCACTAGAAGCCTTTCCAAGCAAAGAGGTAAGTTTATCAATCAACAATTATACCATTTGGCAGGTATGTTTTTAAAACAGTGTCCTAGACAGGGTTGTTTGGATGTGGTAATGAATGGGGCTTCCCACTCAGACTTCTCTGTGATGTTTCAAAGACAGCAGCCGAAATATGGAGTATTCTTCCATGTTGCACTAAATCCCGCAGTAACGTGAAGGTTTTGTGCACAGGTTTCTCTCGGGGAGCAAGTGACTCCAGAGACAAACGGGGCTTCTACACTCACCCGGCATACTGATGAAGCAGGTAAGAAGTGGCTTGAGAGTAATGGCTCCCAAAGGAGCACGACAAACCAAGTTCTTGGCAACTGTCTTTACTGGCACAAACGTGGGGCTGCTTTTAGGATACAGATACAGGACATTGCTCCAAGTTGTTCAGTGCCTCCTTCCTCAGCTAAGCACATTCATTGGTCTCAGTGGGACCTAAGAAACAGCTTTCCGTGCTGGTACACAGAGAGGAGTTTGGCAGAAGGAGGTAGCTTCCAATTTGTGCTGAGCTGCTGGAAAGAGCGGGGCATTTTAAGAGATGTCTGAAGACACACGCAAACCCTTGCCCCTGTATAGCCGAAACTGTGGATGATAAAGGCTCAATTTATAGCCAGGCGGAACAGGCCTGGACACCATGAGCATGGTGTAGAGGCGCTGCTTCTGCGGTCTAGTCCTGGTATTAGAATTCACGCGCTCGGTTAACACAAAGACCTCAGTCCTGTGCGAGCCCTGACATTCAGGCAATTCAGGTACGGCAAAACAGCAGGCCATAGATAACGTGTCCCTCAACACTTCTTCCATCCATTTCCTACGTATTTCTTCTCTTCATATTGTCCGTTGTTCATTTACTTTTTTTTTTTTTAATAATAATAGTAATTATTATTCTTTCCATTGCAGTAAGCAATGCAGCTATGGACGTGGAGGTCCCAAAGACTTCCACAGAGGTGTGTGACCATCAGACGGACAGGACAGCAGAGGAAAACGCTGTTCCCATAGACAGAGAGACTGCAACATCTGTACCAGATGGCAAGGTCTGTGCCTTTATAGTAAGAGTAGACATCAGTCTGTCAAATACAGTCTGAATTTCTATTTTTACCATGTAGTTGCAACTGAAAATGCAACCTGTGAAAGCAGTAGGAATATACGGAGCTTAGCAATGACGGGCACACAAGGTGGTATTTAGTACAACCTGTAATTCAGCAAGTACTTCTATTACATGACAAACACAACTGAAAGTTGAACTCAAACGCTTCTGCTTTTCCTTTCCTTCTCTGATGAAGGCAGCCTCTTCTTTCCCTGCTTTCAGTCTCTAAAAGGCTATGTTTTCTGTCACCAGTTCCTCAGATGCACAGAAACTCTCAACTTGAGGAAAAACGAAGACAAGCGTCAAAATGTCGAGGGCTGTCCGGACCAGACAATTCCACTGGCACTGCCGAGCGAAGCACTGCACCAGCCCAAAAGCACCATGCCGTCTGCTCTTGCCAGAATGAGAGCCATGAATGCGATCGTCAAGAGCCATGCACATTCTGTAAGACGGCCACGTCACCAAGGAGCTGCTGGGCTGCCAGTTCAAAGTGTCTGTGAGCAAGAAATCCCAAAGGTTCACAAAGGCGACATCTGTTCAGAGGAGCAGCTCCCTAAGCCTGGGGAGCCGCAGATGAGGGAGCCACTGAGACAACCCAAAAGCAGAAGCACTCGTGCGGCTTCCAGAATTAAGGCCATCAACGACATCCACAGGAACCTACACCATTCTCAAAGGCGTCCAAACCAGGAAGGGGCTGCTTTTCTGGTGGAGGATGCGCAAGGGTTCAAAACAACAGAATCCGGCCTGAAGAACGAAGACGCAAGCGTCACAGTCTCTGTGTTGTGCAGTAATGCACAACAAGTTGACAATAAAGAGATGAAGTGACTCAAAACTAACAGACTTGTCTGAACTTTTGCTGCCTGTCTCAACAGGTTGGAGCATCAGGCGGGGAGAAACTTCATGAAATATAACGAGGGCAAGTGTAGAGCCCTGCATCGGGGCAAGAACAACCCCAGACACCAGGATAAGTTGGGGACTGCCCTGCTGGAGAGCAGCAAAGGGGGAAGGGACGTGGGTGTCCTGGCGGAGAGCTGGCTGACCATGAGCCAGCACTGTGCCCTTGTGGCCAAGAAGGCCAATGGCATCCTGGGGTGTATTAGCAGGGCTGTGGTTAGTAGGTCGAGAGAGGTTCTCCTCCCCCTCTACTCTGCCCTAGTGAGACCACATCTGCAATATTGCGTCCAGTTCTGGGCCCCCCAGTTCCAGAAGGACAGGGAACTGCTTGAGAGAGTCCAGCACAGAGCCACAAGGGTGATAAAGGGAGTGGAGCGTCTCCCTTTTGAGGAAAGGCTGAGGGAGCTGGGTCTCTTTAGTTGGAGAAGAGGAGACTGAGGGGTGACCTTCTTAAGGTTTATGAATATGTAAAGGGAGAGTGTCAGGAGGACGGAGCCAGGCTCTTCTCAGCGACATCTAACAGTAGGACAGGGGGCACTGGGTGCGTGCTGGAACATAGGAGGTTCCACTTAAATGCGAGACAAAACTTTTTTATGGTGATGGTGACAGAACACCGGAACAGGCTGCACAGGGGGGATGTGGAGTTTCCTTCTCCAGAGGCATTCCAAAGCTGCCTAGACGCGTTCCTGTGTGACCTGATCTAGCTGCTCCTGCTCCGGCAGGGGCATTGGACCAGACGATCTTTCAAGGTCCCTTCCAATCCCTAACATTCAGTGATTCGGTGATTCTGTGATTCGTAGGCATCTCAGCAGTCTTCTACCATCTTTCTTTGGCAAAGGCATGTCTGGAAAGAAAAACTGTAAAAATCACAGTCAGGAGAAGAGCTCTGGATCTCCAAAGTACCAATCTGCAGGTCTGATATACAGGCTGCCATTATGTCAGGATAACAACAATCTGCTGCCCTGGAAGATTAATCTTACTTTGAAATCAGTGGGCACTGCAATACTATGTTCCTCAGAAAATCAGGACAATTATTGCCAGGTTTTGTGATTACCACTCGTTAAAATGAGGGTATACTGGATTAGGTCACCCAGGGCGTCTCTCAGGCTGAAATTTGTCATGTCAGAGCAAGAACAGGTCACACTTAGTGAAGCCGTGTAGTTCTGGGAACAAAACGTCCCTTCCTGCAATCGGCAGCTCGATTCTTTCTAGTCTTGGCTTTAGAGCACTATGCGGAGTTTATTACAATCTCCTGGAATCGGGAAGGCTCACCCTGAGCACTCTCTGGTGCACAAGTATCCAGGAAAGCCCTGCTGGGGCTCTTGTAGCCGCTTGCCTCAAGGCATTTTCCTAATCAAATTCCTACTCCTACCATGCCAGACCAGATATTCTTTCGTGCCCCCTGGCAAAGCTAATGGGCTCTGGGCTGGCTGCATTAGACCTTCTGCCTCAGCACCAGCAATGAGCCTGAGGCTACCAGGTAGCCGAAGCACATCCTCTCCAAGCAGCCCCATTCTGGAAGCATTAGAGATTTGCAGTTCCCCTCCTTAGGTATATATGCAACAAGCAAAGCATCATTAGAAGCACAGCGTTTATGAGGGTTCTGAAAAATCACTTTTTTTACTCCTTAGCTAGGGCAAAGACTCCACAGATATGAGAAAAACGGTCAAATCTTTTCTAGCATTTCCCAGTTCATTATTCTTACTACTGTAGTCTTCTTCAGGCTTCACTTCAGAGTTGTGAAGGGCATCCCAAGTTCTCCTCCTCCAACTCAAATCTCTTCTCTTGCATTACCGATTATCTACTATGATCCCCCCCCCTTCCCCATCCCTCCCCCTACCCCCCCTCAAACTTCTCATCTGTACTTTCGCAAAGAGAGAAAAAATCTTTTCTCTTAAATTTTCCTGTTTCCTCTGTCAGGTGTGTCCTGACATCTGAGCATCTTTGTCAGGTGCTCCTCAGAGAATTTTGTTTGATGACCACTCTCCTGGGGACCAGAAGTGGAAGACCAGTTTGCCTGCAACAGGAACCATCTCCCTGCGTATCGCATTAAAACAATTCATGCAGCTATAGTAATCTTTCCATGCTAGAAGGCAGGAAGTTCTCCCATCATCTTTTGTGGTTTCAGAGGAAAGAAAAACACACCACGTGTGACAGTCATACATTGTGAACACCTAACAAACACAGTCCACAGCAGGACAGAAACATCAAATCCTCCCAACTCATCATCAAAACAGCTTGCATTTGTGACTGGCTTTTCATCCCAAAAGGGGGATTCTCCTGCCATCAGTCACGTGCTCTTAAACACTCACACCACCAGAGCAACGCGCAGACTCCCTGGGTGTGTGGCTGAGACCAGGGGTAAAGCGGACCACTGCAGATCAATGAGGCCAATCGTAAGGTCCACAGACCCTTGCACAAGTTGCTTCCCGTCAGCAGAAAACTACCTGTTCCTCCTCAACCTCAGAAACTCTGCTTGCAGATGTTAGAAGGAACCAACAAATGCAGCCTTCTGGCCTCTGCCCCAACAAGAGTCCATCTCCAAGCTCTGGAGACGGACAACCACCTAGAATGGAAAGCTCCTGGAAAGAGTGGGTGCACAGGACAGCAAGAGAGCGAGCACAAATGGTGTGGGAGCGTGCGTGAGTGAAGGCTGTGCGTGAGTGTAAGCCTTTGCCAGTCCTTCCTTTCCCACAGCATCCCTAGCGGCACGGTGCTAAGGAGCCTCTGGGACCCTGAGCCACAGCTGCACAAGTCTGGTGGTGCCCTGGGGCAACAGGCTTCGTAGGCCTGCAGCCCAACAAGGGGCAAGAGCATCTTCTCTGGCTGAAGCGGCCAGCCAGCAGCTAGCTCAGCTATCAGCAAAGTCCCTCAGGACAACTTCACTGCCTTCCTGACAAAACAGTCACTGCTGTATTTGCATCTTACTTTTGACAAGAACTTTCCTGCCTATAGGTGAGGCTGTACTATCAGAGTGCATCTTTCCTCCATACAAACCCCCTTTTGAGCAAATGATTCCTTCAGAAGGATTTACACTCCAGCTGAAGTGTGTCAAATCTGTGGCTAGTAATGAGCACATGAAAATATTTTTTCAGTATTTACATATGAACGATATCAAATAGGATCACTGTAAGATTACTTCTTCAGTGTCGCCTTCTAAAGATGTGGTGGTTTTACTCAGGTGGGCTGCCGAGTTCCACCCGATCCTTTTCCAGAGGAAGATACATAACTGCCTCTAGAGAAGGACTAGCTCACTAAACGGGTTGGCCTACTAGAGAGTCCTTCAAAAGTTTGGTTGGCCAAGGAGCTGTAGCCTGAAAGTCAGAAGTCTGCTCCATACTACGGGAAGAGAGAACGCCCCCAAGGGTAAATTACCCAACATTTTGGTATTTCTCTTAGCTACCAGAAAAGAAACAAACACACCCCAAAACCACCAACATGCGTACATGAAAGAAAACCAAGCACGGCATGCTAGAGCTGGTCAAACAATTCTGCCAGTTAGCTCTAAGAGAGAATTTGAAGTTAGCTGTGTAGCGGAGAATAAAAACGAAAAACCAGTGCTCTCTGTGTTTGAGGGCTTTTATTATCTACCACAACGGTCTGCCCAAGAACTTGTCCCTCAGGACACCAAGTTCTTTCTGGGAGAGGTTGTGCACCAACAACAGATTCTGTCCCGGGGAGTCTCTGCTCGGAATTTTGGGGTAAGGAAAGCCAGGAGGCTGGCTTGGTTGCCTTGGTTTCCGTATGCCCACGCGTGGAGACGGTAACCTGGACACTGTGGACTGATTGTGTGCTCACCGTGAAGACACGCAGGTTAAAAGGCAGCGCCTCTTCCTGCGGCCATCACTTCTTGGAAGTGAGATTGTGACGGACGAGGTAGGACGAGGCTTTTCTCCAATGCATACTGTGAACTGTCGATCTAGCTTCACATTCGTTAGTCAAATGAGAGCGGTGAATAAGAGAATGTTTACATTTGCCTTCCTTTCAACAGGCACGCAATGTGTGCAGCAGAGTCACAGAAGGAAAATTCAACTGAGAAGAGCCAAGCGGTAAGATTAGCTCCTTACGAATACACAAGCTCATGCACTTTTTTGGACGAAGGTGGTCTAGCGCAAAGCCTGATACTGTTTGTGTGATAAGTGGGCGAGAGGGGGCAAATGAAAAAAAAAAAAAAAAAGAATGCTTCAGATACTTGTGGCTCTGCTTACTTGCAGAAGAAAAACTGCAAGCTCTTCCAGTGACAGTGTCAGAAGCGTGCAGCTAGCTCTCACGTGCACTTTCAGGGAGTCTTTAGTGGAGAAGAGATCCTCTAGTACCGTGGCCAGTGAATATTAGTCACCAGACAGAGGGAAGAACTGAAGCAGCTTCTGGTTCTCTCTCTCGCATCCCTCTGCCTTCCTGCCCAGCATGGCCATCGAGCAAAAAGCAGCCAAGCCCTTAGTTTGTGCCTTCCTCCGGCACGTTTTAAGCATGATAACTTTAGAAGTGGCCAGCAAAAGTTAGGAAGTACAGTCGGCAAAGGCGGTGTGAAATGCTACAGGTCATTGAAGCCCAGCTCCATACCTCTTTGGGTTTTCGTATTCCCCCAATTTTCTTCCTGCATTTTCATAAAGGCTAAGAAGGTTCTGCGAAGCCTGGGAAACAATTCAAGGCCCTGACAGTGTCAGACGTGCAGTCTTCACCAAGTATTTGACTTAAGAATGAATTGCCCTCAGCATTCTGTAGTGATTTAAGCGGCCATGAGCAGGTGGCAAAAGTGACTTAAAGTCAGGTTGAGGCCTAAAGTCAAATTCTTTGCTGACAAGTGCACATGCCCCAAGGGAATTTCCTTCATGAGTACCCTTGGGTTGCAGAAACCTAGCGCTTCTGCAGTGCTTCTTCTTCCCCCGTGAAATACTGCAGACCACTCAAACCCTGGTTAAAGATTTGTCCCAAAACAAAGAGAGCAAAAGTAAAGTGCCCACAAGCGAACAACGCAGACGGAAGCTCAGTCTGAAATACAAGCTATGTCATGAGGTACCCGTTGCATTGGCAGGGCGCGATGGAGCTGCCCGACTTGACTGTGCAGAAGAGCTCTGTGAAGCTCCTCACGAAGAGATGGGAGTCCGCCAGTGCTCTGGCACCCAGCCCGGCCTTCCAACGCCTGCCAGCCCCACGGTCCCTGGCACCAGAGCAAGCCAGCCCAGGCAGCACCGTGGACGAAGCTGCGGCAGACAGCGGGAGGGCGGACGTCACCCTGGGTGGCCCTCGCCGGACTGAGACCTTCCCCATCTCTGTCAAGGAGCTGCAGAGCCACTTTGAGACCCTGGGTGGCAGGAAGGTGAGTGCACGCAGGTTCCGCAGCTGAAAAGGATTCCCGCGCTCTCACTGAGGACTCGGAGAACACTACTGCCACAACAGCACCCCCTTCCAATCTGCTGCCTCTTCATATCCTTTCTGCCCCCTGAAAGCCCTACCTGGCTCCTCCCAGTAGCTTCTAACTCACATCCCCTCCATGTCTTCCAACAGGAAGCGGAAAGTGGCAAAAGCTCACTGCCACCAGCACTGGCCACTCAGCCTGGGAGCCAGACAGACATTTCTCTCATGGAAATGTCCAGCGTGAAACGGGGGAGGGCAATCTTTGAGAAGATGTCCTCAGGCAATGGACAGACCACCAACACTGAAGGTTAGCCTTACCACTTGGATCGGATTTCTCCCTTTAGTTCAATGCGCTCCGTCTCTGAGGTGGCAAGGGGCAAGCACACTCACCTCATCAGGGCAGCCCCCAGGCCGCCCAGGGAGAGAACGTGGTGTTCTTCTCAGTGCAAAACAAGCTTTCTAGCCTTCTCCATTTTGTCTGTTGCATTATGGAGCAGTGCCTGATGCCCATTAAATACTTGTTGAGCAAAACACAACAGAATGGTGTCTTATGTTTTGAGAAGATAACTTTTGATGAAGACAGCCCAAATTACAAATAGGATATCAAAACTATGGGCAGCATCCATCAATTACAAAAAAGTGGTATCTTCATTTTCTTCTTTGGTGAAGATAGTTTGGATTTAGCAGTGCGTTGCTTTGGTAACAATGCGTTAACTTTTATTAGTTAAAGGCATTCTGGTTTCCACAAATCAAATGCTCCGTACTTGATGTGCTCTAAAGTAAAAGTGCGACGACACAGTGGGTAAAATGTTGGCAATACTGTTTGTTTTGCTTACTGCTTTTCTTTCAAGCTTTGAAACACATGCACCCATCTCCCTCTCCCCAACTATGACGTCTCTTTGTGGTTGCAGTGGGTGGCTGCAAAGCTGTAGGAGGACTTCCAGAAGAGAGCCCTCCCAACACCGGCAATGCACTGACGGAATTCCAGGAGAATGTCTCCTTGAAAGACAAAATGGCTCTGTATCAGGCTGCGGTGTCAAAGGCAGAGAACAGCAACCGCTTTGCCAATGTAAGATACCAATGTCTCAATATCTTCTTAATTCTACGTTTGCTTTGCCCAGGGACAGATCGTAACCATCTTTATTTCTACAAGCAAGCTATCAGGTGGATCATAGGGTGGATGAAAATTTAAATCCCAAATTAGGAAACCTATAGAGCAAACATAGTCATCCATCAGTCTCTCTCTCTACCAAAAGAGGTTTTTCACGCTAGATGCCTTTGGTCTTTTGGACAATCCCCGTTATTTCGTGGACGTGCTCTTCCTTTCAGTGCACCTTTGCCTGAACTTCATGTATGAGGATCATGGGTGAGAGAGAGATCAGCAACACGGTTATCCTGTGATGACAAAACAAGGCAGTTTCCTTACCACAACAACTATTCTCTATCGCCAAATAATAAAATCCTGTTCAGGAGCACAGTGACTTTAGAGCTCTTGCTGCTCGAACTGAAGAATTTGAAATTACCGCATGATAAAACAGCTCAGCTATGGGTGCTCAGGTAGCCCAGAAGCCACCTGAGGGAAGCAGCCACCAGCCACGCTCGCCTTCAGAGTCCAGGTGTTTTCAAACCACGCAATTCCTGCCCACTGGCTTCTTGATTTCCTAATTGCCCTTGTGTATTTGGAACAGATTCCTGCAGTTCTTTGGGCCAAGAAGGTTCCAATTCCCTCCTCCCAACACTGCCAGCAATGGTGCTGTTAGCTCTCTCTCCCCAAAAGGAAGAACTGGAGGAAGCCTGACCCAACCGAACTGTGTTGAGAACATATGAACTGCTTCATTTCCACCCTATAACACCTTGCCCTTACTTGTTGAAATGGATGGTATGTTCTTACTGCAAATGGAAAACACCTGGCCTTATTTGATCCCTCTAGACCTCAGAGGAAATCAAGTCCTGCACTGTGCCCGGGGGCCTGGCTGCAGTGAGGAAACACTTTGAGAATGGGCAGATGACCCCTTCAATGACCACCTTCGCTCACTCCCAGCACCAGCACAAAGCTGCAGAGGTAACAATGGCATTTTGAATACTAACAAATTAGGTTTCCCCCGTTAAAGAGCTCGAGAGGAAAATAACACTATTTGCTTGATTCCAGGATTCACCATTCCCGGTGTCCCTGGAAAAATTTGCACCCCATTTTCTTTTCAACTCGCCCTCCTCGAGCCTCACCTAACTTTAACGGTTCAACCTTCTCATCACATGGGTTCCTTGTGGCGCTCGTAATCCCCTAAATCATCACGGTACACTGCCATAAAGGAACCATTTGGGCTTAACATCTGTTAAAGTAGAACTGATTTGTGACAGCCCTTCACAGGCAGAAACACAAATCCAGATTACTGTTAATTACGTGATTCTTTGTATTTGTTTTCAGGAGACCTCAAGAACCACTCAGCTCCCACTATCAAGCAGCACCAGGGAAGCTGAGTGCAGTGCGACGAGCTCCAAAGAAGCCCCACTAGAAGCCTTTCCAAGCAAAGAGGTAAGTTTATCAATTAACAATTATACCATTTGGCAGGTATGTTTTTAAAACAGTGTCCTAGACAGGGTTGTTTGGATGTGGTAATGAATGGGGCTTCCCACTCAGACTTCTCTGTGATGTTTCAAAGACAGCAGCCGAAATATGGAGTATTCTTCCATGTTGCACTAAATCCCGCAGTAACGTGAAGGTTTTGTGCACAGGTTTCTCTCGGGGAGCAAGTGACTCCAGAGACAAACGGGGCTTCTACACTCACCCGGCATACTGATGAAGCAGGTAAGAAGTGGCTTGAGAGTAACGGCTCCCAAAGGAGCACGACAAACCAAGTTCTTGGCAACTGTCTTTACTGGCACAAACGTGGGGCTGCTTTTAGGATACAGATACAGGACATTGCTCCAAGTTGTTCAGTGCCTCCTTCCTCAGCTAAGCACATTCATTGGTCTCAGTGGGACCTAAGAAACAGCTTTCCGTGCTGGTACACAGAGAGGAGTTTGGCAGAAGGAGGTAGCTTCCAATTTGTGCTGAGCTGCTGGAAAGAGCGGGGCATTTTAAGAGATGTCTGAAGACACACGCAAACCCTTGCCCCTGTATAGCCGAAACTGTGGATGATAAAGGCTCAATTTATAGCCAGGCGGAACCGGCCTGGACACCATGAGCACGGTGTAGAGGCGCTGCTTCTGCGGTCTAGTCCTGGTATTAGAATTCACGCGCTCGGTTAACACAAAGACCTCAGTCCTGTGCGAGCCCTGACATTCAGGCAATTCAGGTACGGCAAAACAGCAGGCCATAGATAACGTGTCCCTCAACACTTCTTCCATCCATTTCCTACGTATTTCTTCTCTTCATATTGTCCGTTGTTCATTTACTTTTTTTTTTTTTTTTAATAATAATAGTAATTATTATTCTTTCCATTGCAGTAAGCAATGCAGCTATGGACGTGGAGGTCCCAAAGACTTCCACAGAGGTGTGTGACCATCAGACGGAAAGGACAGCAGAGGAAAACGCTGTTCCCATAGACAGAGAGACTGCAACATCTGTACCAGATGGCAAGGTCTGTGCCTTTATAGTAAGAGTAGACATCAGTCTGTCAAATACAGTCTGAATTTCTATTTTTACCATGTAGTTGCAACTGAAAATGCAACCTGTGAAAGCAGTAGGAATATACGGAGCTTAGCAATGACGGGCACACAAGGTGGTATTTAGTACAACCTGTAATTCAGCAAGTACTTCTATTACATGACAAACACAACTGAAAGTTGAACTCAAACGCTTCTGCTTTTCCTTTCCTTCTCTGATGAAGGCAGCCTCTTCTTTCCCTGCTTTCAGTCTCTAAAAGGCTATGTTTTCTGTCACCAGTTCCTCAGATGCACAGAAACTCTCAACTTGAGGAAAAACGAAGACAAGCGTCAAAATGTCGAGGGCTGTCCGGACCAGACAATTCCACTGGCACTGCCGAGCGAAGCACTGCACCAGCCCAAAAGCACCATGCCGTCTGCTCTTGCCAGAATGAGAGCCATGAATGCGATCATCAAGAGCCATGCACATTCTGTAAGACGGCCACGTCACCAAGGAGCTGCTGGGCTGCCAGTTCAAAGTGTCTGTGAGCAAGAAATCCCAAAGGTTCACAAAGGCGACATCTGTTCAGAGGAGCAGCTCCCTAAGCCTGGGGAGCCGCAGATGAGGGAGCCACTGAGACAACCCAAAAGCAGAAGCACTCGTGCGGCTTCCAGAATTAAGGCCATCAACGACATCCACAGGAACCTACACCATTCTCAAAGGCGTCCAAACCAGGAAGGGGCTGCTTTTCTGGTGGAGGATGCGCAAGGGTTCAAAACAACAGAATCCGGCCTGAAGAACGAAGACGCAAGCGTCACAGTCTCTGTGTTGTGCAGTAATGCACAACAAGTTGACAATAAAGAGATGAAGTGACTCAAAACTAACAGACTTGTCTGAACTTTTGCTGCCTGTCTCAACAGGTTGGAGCATCAGGCGGGGAGAAACTTCATGAAATATAACGAGGGCAAGTGTAGAGCCCTGCATCGGGGCAAGAACAACCCCAGACACCAGGATAAGTTGGGGACTGCCCTGCTGGAGAGCAGCAAAGGGGGAAGGGACGTGGGTGTCCTGGCGGAGAGCTGGCTGACCATGAGCCAGCACTGTGCCCTTGTGGCCAAGAAGGCCAATGGCATCCTGGGGTGTATTAGCAGGGCTGTGGTTAGTAGGTCGAGAGAGGTCCTCCTCCCCCTCTACTCTGCCCTAGTGAGACCACATCTGCAATATTGCGTCCAGTTCTGGGCCCCCCAGTTCCAGAAGGACAGGGAACTGCTTGAGAGAGTCCAGCACAGAGCCACAAGGGTGATAAAGGGAGTGGAGCGTCTCCCTTTTGAGGAAAGGCTGAGGGAGCTGGGTCTCTTTAGTTGGAGAAGAGGAGACTGAGGGGTGACCTTCTTAATGTTTATGAATATGTAAAGGGAGAGTGTCAGGAGGACGGAGCCAGGCTCTTCTCAGCGACATCTAACAGTAGGACAGGGGGCACTGGGTGCGTGCTGGAACATAGGAGGTTCCACTTAAATGCGAGACAAAACTTTTTTATGGTGATGGTGACAGAACACCGGAACAGGCTGCACAGGGGGGATGTGGAGTTTCCTTCTCCAGAGGCATTCCAAAGCTGCCTGGACGCGTTCCTGTGTGACCTGATCTAGCTGCTCCTGCTCCGGCAGGGGCATTGGACCAGACGATCTTTCAAGGTCCCTTCCAATCCCTAACATTCAGTGATTCGGTGATTCTGTGATTCGTAGGCATCTCAGCAGTCTTCTACCATCTTTCTTTGGCAAAGGCATGTCTGGAAAGAAAAACTGTAAAAATCACAGTCAGGAGAAGAGCTCTGGATCTCCAAAGTACCAATCTGCAGGTCTGATATACAGGCTGCCATTATGTCAGGATAACAACAATCTGCTGCCCTGGAAGATTAATCTTACTTTGAAATCAGTGGGCACTGCAATACTATGTTCCTCAGAAAATCAGGACAATTATTGCCAGGTTTTGTGATTACCACTCGTTAAAATGAGGGTATACTGGATTAGGTCACCCAGGGCGTCTCTCAGGCTGAAATTTGTCATGTCAGAGCAAGAACAGGTCACACTTAGTGAAGCCGTGTAGTTCTGGGAACAAAACGTCCCTTCCTGCAATCGGCAGCTCGATTCTTTCTAGTCTTGGCTTTAGAGCACTATGCGGAGTTTATTACAATCTCCTGGAATCGGGAAGGCTCACCCTGAGCACTCTCTGGTGCACAAGTATCCAGGAAAGCCCTGCTGGGGCTCTTGTAGCCGCTTGCCTCAAGGCATTTTCCTAATCAAATTCCTACTCCTACCATGCCAGACCAGATATTCTTTCGTGCCCCCTGGCAAAGCTAATGGGCTCTGGGCTGGCTGCATTAGACCTTCTGCCTCAGCACCAGCAATGAGCCTGAGGCTACCAGGTAGCCGAAGCACATCCTCTCCAAGCAGCCCCATTCTGGAAGCATTAGAGATTTGCAGTTCCCCTCCTTAGGTATATATGCAACAAGCAAAGCATCATTAGAAGCACAGCGTTTATGAGGGTTCTGAAAAATCACTTTTTTTACTCCTTAGCTAGGGCAAAGACTCCACAGATATGAGAAAAACGGTCAAATCTTTTCTAGCATTTCCCAGTTCATTATTCTTACTACTGTAGTCTTCTTCAGGCTTCACTTCAGAGTTGTGAAGGGCATCCCAAGTTCTCCTCCTCCAACTCAAATCTCTTCTCTTGCATTACCGATTATCTACTATGATCCCCCCCCCTTCCCCATCCCTCCCCCTACCCCCCCTCAAACTTCTCATCTGTACTTTCGCAAAGAGAGAAAAAATCTTTTCTCTTAAATTTTCCTGTTTCCTCTGTCAGGTGTGTCCTGACATCTGACCATCTTTGTCAGGTGCTCCTCAGAGAATTTTGTTTGATGACCACTCTCCTGGGGACCAGAAGTGGAAGACCAGTTTGCCTGCAACAGGAACCATCTCCCTGCGTATCGCATTAAAACAATTCATGCAGCTATAGTAATCTTTCCATGCTAGAAGGCAGGAAGTTCTCCCATCATCTTTTGTGGTTTCAGAGGAAAGAAAAACACACCACGTGTGACAGTCATACATTGTGAACACCTAACAAACACAGTCCACAGCAGGACAGAAACATCAAATCATCCCAACTCATCATCAAAACAGCTTGCATTTGTGACTGGCTTTTCATCCCAAAAGGGGGATTCTCCTGCCATCAGTCACGTGCTCTTAAACACTCACACCACCAGAGCAACGCGCAGACTCCCTGGGTGTGTGGCTGAGACCAGGGGTAAAGCAGACCACTGCAGATCAATGAGGCCAATCGTAAGGTCCACAGACCCTTGCACAAGTTGCTTCCCGTCAGCAGAAAACTACCTGTTCCTCCTCAACCTCAGAAACTCTGCTTGCAGATGTTAGAAGGAACCAACAAATGCAGCCTTCTGGCCTCTGCCCCAACAAGAGTCCATCTCCAAGCTCTGGAGACGGACAACCACCTAGAATGGAAAGCTCCTGGAAAGAGTGGGTGCACAGGACAGCAAGAGAGCGAGCACAAATGGTGTGTGAGCGTGCGTGAGTGAAGGCTGTGCGTGAGTGTAAGCCTTTGCCAGTCCTTCCTTTCCCACAGCATCCCTAGCGGCACGGTGCTAAGGAGCCTCTGGGACCCTGAGCCACAGCTGCACAAGTCTGGTGGTGCCCTGGGGCAACAGGCTTCGTAGGCCTGCAGCCCAACAAGGGGCAAGAGCATCTTCTCTGGCTGAAGCGGCCAGCCAGCAGCTAACTCAGCTATCAGCAAAGTCCCTCAGGACAACTTCACTGCCTTCCTGACAAAACAGTCACTGCTGTATTTGCATCTTACTTTTGACAAGAACTTTCCTGCCTATAGGTGAGGCTGTACTATCAGAGTGCATCTTTCCTCCATACAAACCCCTTTTGAGCAAATGATTCCTTCAGAAGGATTTACACTCCAGCTGAAGTGTGTCAAATCTGTGGCTAGTAATGAGCACATGAAAATATTTTTTCAGTATTTACATATGAAAGATATCAAATGGGATCACTGTAAGATTACTTCTTCAGTGTCGCCTTCTAAAGATGTGGTGGTTTTACTCAGGTGGGCAGCCGAGTTCCACCCGATCCTTTTCCAGAGGAAGATACATAACTGCCTCTAGAGAAGGACTAGCTCACTAAACGGGTTGGCCTACTAGAGAGTCCTTCAAAAGTTTGGTTGGCCAAGGAGCTGTAGCCTGAAAGTCAGAAGTCTGCTCCATACTACGGGAAGAGAGAACGCCCCCAAGGGTAAAT
This sequence comes from Anser brachyrhynchus, assembly GCF_964034855.1. Classification (NCBI taxonomy): domain Eukaryota; kingdom Metazoa; phylum Chordata; class Aves; order Anseriformes; family Anatidae; genus Anser; species Anser brachyrhynchus. Next base: position 90,962,971 of record NC_137696.1, on the reverse strand, counting down.
TACCCAACATTTTGGTATTTCTCTTAGCTACCAGAAAAGAAACAAACACACCCCAAAACCACCAACATGCGTACATGAAAGAAAACCAAGCACGGCATGCTAGAGCTGGTCAAACAATTCTGCCAGTTAGCTCTAAGAGAGAATTTGAAGTTAGCTGTGTAGCGGAGAATAAAAACGAAAAACCAGTGCTCTCTGTGTTTGAGGGCTTTTATTATCTACCACAACGGTCTGCCCAAGAACTTGTCCCTCAGGACACCAAGTTCTTTCTGGGAGAGGTTGTGCACCAACAACAGATTCTGTCCCGGGGAGTCTCTGCTCGGAATTTTGGGGTAAGGAAAGCCAGGAGGCTGGCTTGGTTGCCTTGGTTTCCGTATGCCCACGCGTGGAGGCGGTAACCTGGACGCTGTGGACTGATTGTGTGCTCACCGTGAAGACACGCAGGTTAAAAGGCGGCGCCTCTTCCTGCGGCCATCACTTCTTGGAAGTGAGATTGTGACGGACGAGGTAGGACGAGGCTTTTCTCCAATGCATACTGTGAACTGTCGATCTAGCTTCACATTCGTTAGTCAAATGAGAGCGGTGAATAAGAGAATGTTTACATTTGCCTTCCTTTCAACAGGCACGCAATGTGTGCAGCAGAGTCACAGAAGGAAAATTCAACTGAGAAGAGCCAAGCGGTAAGATTAGCTCCTTATGAATACACAAGCTCATGCACTTTTTTGGACGAAGGTGGTCTAGCGCAAAGCCTGATACTGTTTGTGTGATAAGTGGGCGAGAGGGGGCAAATGAAAAAAAAAAAAAAAAAGAATGCTTCAGATACTTGTGGCTCTGCTTACTTGCAGAAGAAAAACTGCAAGCTCTTCCAGTGACAGTGTCAGAAGCGTGCAGCTAGCTCTCACGTGCACTTTCAGGGAGTCTTTAGTGGAGAAGAGATCCTCTAGTACCGTGGCCAGTGAATATTAGTCACCAGACAGAGGGAAGAACTGAAGCAGCTTCTGGTTCTCTCTCTCGCATCCCTCTGCCTTCCTGCCCAGCATGGCCATCGAGCAAAAAGCAGCCAAGCCCTTAGTTTGTGCCTTCCTCCGGCACGTTTTAAGCATGATAACTTTAGAAGTGGCCAGCAAAAGTTAGGAAGTACAGTCGGCAAAGGCGGTGTGAAATGCTACAGGTCATTGAAGCCCAGCTCCATACCTCTTTGGGTTTTCGTATTCCCCCAATTTTCTTCCTGCATTTTCATAAAGGCTAAGAAGGTTCTGCGAAGCCTGGGAAACAATTCAAGGCCCTGACAGTGTCAGACGTGCAGTCTTCACCAAGTATTTGACTTAAGAATGAATTGCCCTCAGCATTCTGTAGTGATTTAAGCGGCCATGAGCAGGTGGCAAAAGTGACTTAAAGTCAGGTTGAGGCCTAAAGTCAAATTCTTTGCTGACAAGTGCACATGCCCCAAGGGAATTTCCTTCATGAGTACCCTTGGGTTGCAGAAACCTAGCGCTTCTCCAGTGCTTCTTCTTCCCCCGTGAAATACTGCAGACCACTCAAACCCTGGTTAAAGATTTGTCCCAAAACAAAGAGAGCAAAAGTAAAGTGCCCACAAGCGAACAACGCAGACGGAAGCTCAGTCTGAAATACAAGCTATGTCATGAGGTACCCGTTGCATTGGCAGGGCGCGATGGAGCTGCCCGACTTGACTGTGCAGAAGAGCTCTGTGAAGCTCCTCACGAAGAGATGGGAGTCCGCCAGTGCTCTGGCACCCAGCCCGGCCTTCCAACGCCTGCCAGCCCCACGGTCCCTGGCACCAGAGCAAGCCAGCCCAGGCAGCACCGTGGACGAAGCTGCGGCAGACAGCGGGAGGGCGGACGTCACCCTGGGTGGCCCTCGCCGGACTGAGACCTTCCCCATCTCTGTCAAGGAGCTGCAGAGCCACTTTGAGACCCTGGGTGGCAGGAAGGTGAGTGCACGCAGGTTCCGCAGCTGAAAAGGATTCCCGCGCTCTCACTGAGGACTCGGAGAACACTACTGCCACAACAGCACCCCCTTCCAATCTGCTGCCTCTTCATATCCTTTCTGCCCCCTGAAAGCCCTACCTGGCTCCTCCCAGTAGCTTCTAACTCACATCCCCTCCATGTCTTCCAACAGGAAGCGGAAAGTGGCAAAAGCTCACTGCCACCAGCACTGGCCACTCAGCCTGGGAGCCAGACAGACATTTCTCTCATGGAAATGTCCAGCGTGAAACGGGGGAGGGCAATCTTTGAGAAGATGTCCTCAGGCAATGGACAGACCACCAACACTGAAGGTTAGCCTTACCACTTGGATCGGATTTCTCCCTTTAGTTCAATGCGCTCCGTCTCTGAGGTGGCAAGGGGCAAGCACACTCACCTCATCAGGGCAGCCCCCAGGCCGCCCAGGGAGAGAACGTGGTGTTCTTCTCAGTGCAAAACAAGCTTTCTAGCCTTCTCCATTTTGTCTGTTGCATTATGGAGCAGTGCCTGATGCCCATTAAATACTTGTTGAGCAAAACACAACAGAATGGTGTCTTATGTTTTGAGAAGATAACTTTTGATGAAGACAGCCCAAATTACAAATAGGATATCAAAACTATGGGCAGCATCCATCAATTACAAAAAAGTGGTATCTTCATTTTCTTCTTTGGTGAAGATAGTTTGGATTTAGCAGTGCGTTGCTTTGGTAACAATGCGTTAACTTTTATTAGTTAAAGGCATTCTGGTTTCCACAAATCAAATGCTCCGTACTTGATGTGCTCTAAAGTAAAAGTGCGACGACACAGTGGGTAAAATGTTGGCAATACTGTTTGTTTTGCTTACTGCTTTTCTTTCAAGCTTTGAAACACATGCACCCATCTCCCTCTCCCCAACTATGACGTCTCTTTGTGGTTGCAGTGGGTGGCTGCAAAGCTGTAGGAGGACTTCCAGAAGAGAGCCCTCCCAACACCGGCAATGCACTGACGGAATTCCAGGAGAATGTCTCCTTGAAAGACAAAATGGCTCTGTATCAGGCTGCGGTGTCAAAGGCAGAGAACAGCAACCGCTTTGCCAATGTAAGATACCAATGTCTCAATATCTTCTTAATTCTACGTTTGCTTTGCCCAGGGACAGATCGTAACCATCTTTATTTCTACAAGCAAGCTATCAGGTGGATCATAGGGTGGATGAAAATTTAAATCCCAAATTAGGAAACCTATAGAGCAAACATAGTCATCCATCAGTCTCTCTCTCTACCAAAAGAGGTTTTTCACGCTAGATGCCTTTGGTCTTTTGGACAATCCCCGTTATTTCGTGGACGTGCTCTTCCTTTCAGTGCACCTTTGCCTGAACTTCATGTATGAGGATCATGGGTGAGAGAGAGATCAGCAACACGGTTATCCTGTGATGACAAAACAAGGCAGTTTCCTTACCACAACAACTATTCTCTATCGCCAAATAATAAAATCCTGTTCAGGAGCACAGTGACTTTAGAGCTCTTGCTGCTCGAACTGAAGAATTTGAAATTACCGCATGATAAAACAGCTCAGCTATGGGTGCTCAGGTAGCCCAGAAGCCACCTGAGGGAAGCAGCCACCAGCCACGCTCGCCTTCAGAGTCCAGGTGTTTTCAAACCACGCAATTCCTGCCCACTGGCTTCTTGATTTCCTAATTGCCCTTGTGTATTTGGAACAGATTCCTGCAGTTCTTTGGGCCAAGAAGGTTCCAATTCCCTCCTCCCAACACTGCCAGCAATGGTGCTGTTAGCTCTCTCTCCCCAAAAGGAAGAACTGGAGGAAGCCTGACCCAACCGAACTGTGTTGAGAACATATGAACTGCTTCATTTCCACCCTATAACACCTTGCCCTTACTTGTTGAAATGGATGGTATGTTCTTACTGCAAATGGAAAACACCTGGCCTTATTTGATCCCTCTAGACCTCAGAGGAAATCAAGTCCTGCACTGTGCCCGGGGGCCTGGCTGCAGTGAGGAAACACTTTGAGAATGGGCAGATGACCCCTTCAATGACCACCTTCGCTCACTCCCAGCACCAGCACAAAGCTGCAGAGGTAACAATGGCATTTTGAATACTAACAAATTAGGTTTCCCCCGTTAAAGAGCTCGAGAGGAAAATAACACTATTTGCTTGATTCCAGGATTCACCATTCCCGGTGTCCCTGGAAAAATTTGCACCCCATTTTCTTTTCAACTCGCCCTCCTCGAGCCTCACCTAACTTTAACGGTTCAACCTTCTCATCACATGGGTTCCTTGTGGCGCTCGTAATCCCCTAAATCATCACGGTACACTGCCATAAAGGAACCATTTGGGCTTAACATCTGTTAAAGTAGAACTGATTTGTGACAGCCCTTCACAGGCAGAAACACAAATCCAGATTACTGTTAATTACGTGATTCTTTGTATTTGTTTTCAGGAGACCTCAAGAACCACTCAGCTCCCACTATCAAGCAGCACCAGGGAAGCTGAGTGCAGTGCGACGAGCTCCAAAGAAGCCCCACTAGAAGCCTTTCCAAGCAAAGAGGTAAGTTTATCAATTAACAATTATACCATTTGGCAGGTATGTTTTTAAAACAGTGTCCTAGACAGGGTTGTTTGGATGTGGTAATGAATGGGGCTTCCCACTCAGACTTCTCTGTGATGTTTCAAAGACAGCAGCCGAAATATGGAGTATTCTTCCATGTTGCACTAAATCCCGCAGTAACGTGAAGGTTTTGTGCACAGGTTTCTCTCGGGGAGCAAGTGACTCCAGAGACAAACGGGGCTTCTACACTCACCCGGCATACTGATGAAGCAGGTAAGAAGTGGCTTGAGAGTAACGGCTCCCAAAGGAGCACGACAAACCAAGTTCTTGGCAACTGTCTTTACTGGCACAAACGTGGGGCTGCTTTTAGGATACAGATACAGGACATTGCTCCAAGTTGTTCAGTGCCTCCTTCCTCAGCTAAGCACATTCATTGGTCTCAGTGGGACCTAAGAAACAGCTTTGCGTGCTGGTACACAGAGAGGAGTTTGGCAGAAGGAGGTAGCTTCCAATTTGTGCTGAGCTGCTGGAAAGAGCGGGGCATTTTAAGAGATGTCTGAAGACACACGCAAACCCTTGCCCCTGTATAGCCGAAACTGTGGATGATAAAGGCTCAATTTATAGCCAGGCGGAACAGGCCTGGACACCATGAGCACGGTGTAGAGGCGCTGCTTCTGCGGTCTAGTCCTGGTATTAGAATTCACGCGCTTGGTTAACACAAAGACCTCAGTCCTGTGCGAGCCCTGACATTCAGGCAATTCAGGTACGGCAAAACAGCAGGCCATAGATAACGTGTCCCTCAACACTTCTTCCATCCATTTCCTACATATTTCTTCTCTTCATATTGTCCGTTGTTCATTTACTTTTTTTTTTTTTAATAATAATAGTAATTATTATTCTTTCCATTGCAGTAAGCAATGCAGCTATGGACGTGGAGGTCCCAAAGACTTCCACAGAGGTGTGTGACCATCAGACGGAAAGGACAGCAGAGGAAAACGCTGTTCCCATAGACAGAGAGACTGCAACATCTGTACCAGATGGCAAGGTCTGTGCCTTTATAGTAAGAGTAGACATCAGTCTGTCAAATACAGTCTGAATTTCTATTTTTACCATGTAGTTGCAACTGAAAATGCAACCTGTGAAAGCAGTAGGAATATACGGAGCTTAGCAATGACGGGCACACAAGGTGGTATTTAGTACAACCTGTAATTCAGCAAGTACTTCTATTACATGACAAACACAACTGAAAGTTGAACTCAAACGCTTCTGCTTTTCCTTTCCTTCTCTGATGAAGGCAGCCTCTTCTTTCCCTGCTTTCAGTCTCTAAAAGGCTATGTTTTCTGTCACCAGTTCCTCAGATGCACAGAAACTCTCAACTTGAGGACAAACGAAGACAAGCGTCAAAATGTCGAGGGCTGTCCGGACCAGACAATTCCACTGGCACTGCCGAGCGAAGCACTGCACCAGCCCAAAAGCACCATGCCGTCTGCTCTTGCCAGAATGAGAGCCATGAATGCGATCATCAAGAGCCATGCACATTCTGTAAGACGGCCACGTCACCAAGGAGCTGCTGGGCTGCCAGTTCAAAGTGTCTGTGAGCAAGAAATCCCAAAGGTTCACAAAGGCGACATCTGTTCAGAGGAGCAGCTCCCTAAGCCTGGGGAGCCGCAGATGAGGGAGCCACTGAGACAACCCAAAAGCAGAAGCACTCGTGCGGCTTCCAGAATTAAGGCCATCAACGACATCCACAGGAACCTACACCATTCTCAAAGGCGTCCAAACCAGGAAGGGGCTGCTTTTCTGGTGGAGGATGCGCAAGGGTTCAAAACAACAGAATCCGGCCTGAAGAACGAAGACGCAAGCGTCACAGTCTCTGTGTTGTGCAGTAATGCACAACAAGTTGACAATAAAGAGATGAAGTGACTCAAAACTAACAGACTTGTCTGAACTTTTGCTGCCTGTCTCAACAGGTTGGAGCATCAGGCGGGGAGAAACTTCATGAAATATAACGAGGGCAAGTGTAGAGCCCTGCATCGGGGCAAGAACAACCCCAGACACCAGGATAAGTTGGGGACTGCCCTGCTGGAGAGCAGCAAAGGGGGAAGGGACGTGGGTGTCCTGGCGGAGAGCTGGCTGACCATGAGCCAGCACTGTGCCCTTGTGGCCAAGAAGGCCAATGGCATCCTGGGGTGTATTAGCAGGGCTGTGGTTAGTAGGTCGAGAGAGGTTCTCCTCCCCCTCTACTCTGCCCTAGTGAGACCACATCTGCAATATTGCGTCCAGTTCTGGGCCCCCCAGTTCCAGAAGGACAGGGAACTGCTTGAGAGAGTCCAGCACAGAGCCACAAGGGTGATAAAGGGAGTGGAGCGTCTCCCTTTTGAGGAAAGGCTGAGGGAGCTGGGTCTCTTTAGTTGGAGAAGAGGAGACTGAGGGGTGACCTTCTTAATGTTTATAAATATGTAAAGGGAGAGTGTCAGGAGGACGGAGCCAGGCTCTTCTCAGCGACATCTAACAGTAGGACAGGGGGCACTGGGTGCGTGCTGGAACATAGGAGGTTCCACTTAAATGCGAGACAAAACTTTTTTATGGTGATGGTGACAGAACACCGGAACAGGCTGCACAGGGGGGATGTGGAGTTTCCTTCTCCAGAGGCATTCCAAAGCTGCCTGGACGCGTTCCTGTGTGACCTGATCTAGCTGCTCCTGCTCCGGCAGGGGCATTGGACCAGACGATCTTTCAAGGTCCCTTCCAATCCCTAACATTCAGTGATTCAGTGATTCTGTGATTCGTAGGCATCTCAGCAGTCTTCTACCATCTTTCTTTGGCAAAGGCATGTCTGGAAAGAAAAACTGTAAAAATCACAGTCAGGAGAAGAGCTCTGGATCTCCAAAGTACCAATCTGCAGGTCTGATATACAGGCTGCCATTATGTCAGGATAACAACAATCTGCTGCCCTGGAAGATTAATCTTACTTTGAAATCAGTGGGCACTGCAATACTATGCTCCTCAGAAAATCAGGACAATTATTGCCAGGTTTTGTGATTACCACTCGTTAAAATGAGGGTATACTGGATTAGGTCACCCAGGGCGTCTCTCAGGCTGAAATTTGTCATGTCAGAGCAAGAACAGGTCACACTTAGTGAAGCCGTGTAGTTCTGGGAACAAAACGTCCCTTCCTGCAATCGGCAGCTCGATTCTTTCTAGTCTTGGCTTTAGAGCACTATGCGGAGTTTATTACAATCTCCTGGAATCGGGAAGGCTCACCCTGAGCACTCTCTGGTGCACAAGTATCCAGGAAAGCCCTGCTGGGGCTCTTGTAGCCGCTTGCCTCAAGGCATTTTCCTAATCAAATTCCTACTCCTACCATGCCAGACCAGATATTCTTTCGTGCCCCCTGGCAAAGCTAATGGGCTCTGGGCTGGCTGCATTAGACCTTCTGCCTCAGCACCAGCAATGAGCCTGAGGCTACCAGGTAGCCGAAGCACATCCTCTCCAAGCAGCCCCATTCTGGAAGCATTAGAGATTTGCAGTTCCCCTCCTTAGGTATATATGCAACAAGCAAAGCATCATTAGAAGCACAGCGTTTATGAGGGTTCTGAAAAATCACTTTTTTTACTCCTTAGCTAGGGCAAAGACTCCACAGATATGAGAAAAACGGTCAAATCTTTTCTAGCATTTCCCAGTTCATTATTCTTACTACTGTAGTCTTCTTCAGGCTTCACTTCAGAGTTGTGAAGGGCATCCCAAGTTCTCCTCCTCCAACTCAAATCTCTTCTCTTGCATTACCGATTATCTACTATGATCCCCCCCCCTTCCCCATCCCTCCCCCTACCCCCCCTCAAACTTCTCATCTGTACTTTCGCAAAGAGAGAAAAAATCTTTTCTCTTAAATTTTCCTGTTTCCTCTGTCAGGTGTGTCCTGACATCTGACCATCTTTGTCAGGTGCTCCTCAGAGAATTTTGTTTGATGACCACTCTCCTGGGGACCAGAAGTGGAAGACCAGTTTGCCTGCAACAGGAACCATCTCCCTGCGTATCGCATTAAAACAATTCATGCAGCTATAGTAATCTTTCCATGCTAGAAGGCAGGAAGTTCTCCCATCATCTTTTGTGGTTTCAGAGGAAAGAAAAACACACCACGTGTGACAGTCATACATTGTGAACACCTAACAAACACAGTCCACAGCAGGACAGAAACATCAAATCATCCCAACTCATCATCAAAACAGCTTGCATTTGTGACTGGCTTTTCATCCCAAAAGGGGGATTCTCCTGCCATCAGTCACGTGCTCTTAAACACTCACACCACCAGAGCAACGCGCAGACTCCCTGGGTGTGTGGCTGAGACCAGGGGTAAAGCGGACCACTGCAGATCAATGAGGCCAATCGTAAGGTCCACAGACCCTTGCACAAGTTGCTTCCCGTCAGCAGAAAACTACCTGTTCCTCCTCAACCTCAGAAACTCTGCTTGCAGATGTTAGAAGGAACCAACAAATGCAGCCTTCTGGCCTCTGCCCCAACAAGAGTCCATCTCCAAGCTCTGGAGACGGACAACCACCTAGAATGGAAAGCTCCTGGAAAGAGTGGGTGCACAGGACAGCAAGAGAGCGAGCACAAATGGTGTGTGAGCGTGCGTGAGTGAAGGCTGTGCGTGAGTGTAAGCCTTTGCCAGTCCTTCCTTTCCCACAGCATCCCTAGCGGCACGGTGCTAAGGAGCCTCTGGGACCCTGAGCCACAGCTGCACAAGTCTGGTGGTGCCCTGGGGCAACAGGCTTCGTAGGCCTGCAGCCCAACAAGGGGCAAGAGCATCTTCTCTGGCTGAAGCGGCCAGCCAGCAGCTAACTCAGCTATCAGCAAAGTCCCTCAGGACAACTTCACTGCCTTCCTGACAAAACAGTCACTGCTGTATTTGCATCTTACTTTTGACAAGAACTTTCCTGCCTATAGGTGAGGCTGTACTATCAGAGTGCATCTTTCCTCCATACAAACCCCCTTTTGAGCAAATGATTCCTTCAGAAGGATTTACACTCCAGCTGAAGTGTGTCAAATCTGTGGCTAGTAATGAGCACATGAAAATATTTTTTCAGTATTTACATATGAAAGATATCAAATGGGATCACTGTAAGATTACTTCTTCAGTGTCGCCTTCTAAAGATGTGGTGGTTTTACTCAGGTGGGCAGCCGAGTTCCACCCGATCCTTTTCCAGAGGAAGCTACATAACTGCCTCTAGAGAAGGACTAGCTCACTAAACGGGTTGGCCTACTAGAGAGTCCTTCAAAAGTTTGGTTGGCCAAGGAGCTGTAGCCTGAAAGTCAGAAGTCTGCTCCATACTACGGGAAGAGAGAACGCCCCCAAGGGTAAATTACCCAACATTTTGGTATTTCTCTTAGCTACCAGAAAAGAAACAAACACACCCCAAAACCATCAACATGCGTACATGAAAGAAAACCAAGCACGGCATGCTAGAGCTGGTCAAACAATTCTGCCAGTTAGCTCTACGAGAGAATTTGAAGTTAGCTGTGTAGCGGAGAATAAAAACGAAAAACCAGTGCTCTCTGTGTTTGAGGGCTTTTATTATCTACCACAACGGTCTGCCCAAGAACTTGTCCCTCAGGACACCAAGTTCTTTCTGGGAGAGGTTGTGCACCAACAACAGATTCTGTCCCGGGGAGTCTCTGCTCGGAATTTTGGGGTAAGGAAAGCCAGGAGGCTGGCTTGGTTGCCTTGGTTTTCGTATGCCCACGCGTGGAGACGGTAACCTGGACACTGTGGACTGATTGTGTGCTCACCGTGAAGACACGCAGGTTAAAAGGCGGCGCCTCTTCCTGCGGCCATCACTTCTTGGAAGTGAGATTGTGACGGACGAGGTAGGACGAGGCTTTTCTCCAATGCATACTGTGAACTGTCGATCTAGCTTCACATTCGTTAGTCAAATGAGAGCGGTGAATAAGAGAATGTTTACATTTGCCTTCCTTTCAACAGGCACGCAATGTGTGCAGCAGAGTCACAGAAGGAAAATTCAACTGAGAAGAGCCAAGCGGTAAGATTAGCTCCTTACGAATACACAAGTTCATGCACTGTTTTGGACGAAGGTGGTCTAGCGCAAAGCCTGATACTGTTTGTGTGATAAGTGGGCGAGAGGGGGCAAATGAAAAAAAAAAAAAAAAAGAATGCTTCAGATACTTGTGGCTCTGCTTACTTGCAGAAGAAAAACTGCAAGCTCTTCCAGTGACAGTGTCAGAAGCGTGCAGCTAGCTCTCACGTGCACTTTCAGGGAGTCTTTAGTGGAGAAGAGATCCTCTAGTACCGTGGCCAGTGAATATTAGTCACCAGACAGAGGGAAGAACTGAAGCAGCTTCTGGTTCTCTCTCTCGCATCCCTCTGCCTTCCTGCCCAGCATGGCCATCGAGCAAAAAGCAGCCAAGCCCTTAGTTTGTGCCTTCCTCCGGCACGTTTTAAGCATGATAACTTTAGAAGTGGCCAGCAAAAGTTAGGAAGTACAGTCGGCAAAGGCAGTATGAAATGCTACAGGTCATTGAAGCCCAGCTCCATACCTCTTTGGGTTTTCGTATTCCCCCAATTTTCTTCCTGCATTTTCATAAAGGCTAAGAAGGTTCTGCGAAGCCTGGGAAACAATTCAAGGCCCTGACAGTGTCAGACGTGCAGTCTTCACCAAGTATTTGACTTAAGAATGAATTGCCCTCAGCATTCTGTAGTGATTTAAGCGGCCATGAGCAGGTGGCAAAAGTGACTTAAAGTCAGGTTGAGGCCTAAAGTCAAATTCTTTGCTGACAAGTGCACATGCCCCAAGGGAATTTCCTTCATGAGTACCCTTGGGTTGCAGAAACCTAGCGCTTCTGCAGTGCTTCTTCTTCCCCCGTGAAATACTGCAGACCACTCAAACCCTCGTTAAAGATTTGTCCCAAAACAAAGAGAGCAAAAGTAAAGTGCCCACAAGCGAACAACGCAGACGGAAGCTCAGTCTGAAATACAAGCTATGTCATGAGGTACCCGTTGCATTGGCAGGGCGCGATGGAGCTGCCCGACTTGACCGTGCAGAAGAGCTCTGTGAAGCTCCTCACGAAGAGATGGGAGTCCGCCAGTGCTCTGGCACCCAGCCCGGCCTTCCAACGCCTGCCAGCCCCACGGTCCCTGGCACCAGAGCAAGCCAGCCCAGGCAGCACCGTGGACGAAGCTGCGGCAGACAGCGGGAGGGCGGACGTCACCCTGGGTGGCCCTCGCCGGACTGAGACCTTCCCCATCTCTGTCAAGGAGCTGCAGAGCCACTTTGAGACCCTGGGTGGCAGGAAGGTGAGTGCACGCAGGTTCCGCAGCTGAAAAGGATTCCCGCGCTCTCACTGAGGACTCGGAGAACACTACTGCCACAACAGCACCCCCTTCCAATCTGCTGCCTCTTCATATCCTTTCTGCCCCCTGAAAGCCCTACCTGGCTCCTCCCAGTAGCTTCTAACTCACATCCCCTCCATGTCTTCCAACAGGAAGCGGAAAGTGGCAAAAGCTCACTGCCACCAGCACTGGCCACTCAGCCTGGGAGCCAGACAGACATTTCTCTCATGGAAATGTCCAGCGTGAAACGGGGGAGGGCAATCTTTGAGAAGATGTCCTCAGGCAATGGACAGACCACCAACACTGAAGGTTAGCCTTACCACTTGGATCGGATTTCTCCCTTTAGATCAACGCGCTCCGTCTCTGAGGTGGCAAGGGGCAAGCACACTCACCTCATCAGGGCAGCCCCCAGGCCGCCCAGGGAGAGAACGTGGTGTTCTTCTCAGTGCAAAACAAGCTTTCTAGCCTTCTCCATTTTGTCTGTTGCATTATGGAGCAGTGCCTGATGCCATTAAATACTTGTTGAGCAAAACACAACAGAATGGTGTCTTATGTTTTGAGAAGATAACTTTTGATGAAGACAGCCCAAATTACAAATAGGATATCAAAACTATGGGCAGCATCCATCAATTACAAAAAAGTGGTATCTTCATTTTCTTCTTTGGTGAAGATAGTTTGGATTTAGCAGTGCGTTGCTTTGGTAACAATGCGTTAACTTTTATTAGTTAAAGGCATTCTGGTTTCCACAAATCAAATGCTCCGTACTTGATGTGCTCTAAAGTAAAAGTGCGACGACACAGTGGGTAAAATGTTGGCAATACTGTTTGTTTTGCTTACTGCTTTTCTTTCAAGCTTTGAAACACATGCACCCATCTCCCTCTCCCCAACTATGACGTCTCTTTGTGGTTGCAGTGGGTGGCTGCAAAGCTGTAGGAGGACTTCCAGAAGAGAGCCCTCCCAACACCGGCAATACACTGACGGAATTCCAGGAGAATGTCTCCTTGAAAGACAAAATGGCTCTGTATCAGGCTGCGGTGTCAAAGGCAGAGAACAGCAACCGCTTTGCCAATGTAAGATACCAATGTCTCAATATCTTCTTAATTCTACGTTTGCTTTGCCCAGGGACAGATCGTAACCATCTTTATTTCTACAAGCAAGCTATCAGGTGGATCATAGGGTGGATCAAAATTTAAATCCCAAATTAGGAAACCTATAGAGCAAACATAGTCATCCATCAGTCTCTCTCTCTACCAAAAGAGGTTTTTCACGCTAGATGCCTTTGGTCTTTTGGACAATCCCCGTTATTTCGTGGACGTGCTCTTCCTTTCAGTGCACCTTTGCCTGAACTTCATGTATGAGGATCATGGGTGAGAGAGAGATCAGCAACACGGTTATCCTGTGATGACAAAACAAGGCAGTTTCCTTACCACAACAACTATTCTCTATCGCCAAATAATAAAATCCTGTTCAGGAGCACAGTGACTTTAGAGCTCTTGCTGCTCGAACTGAAGAATTTGAAATTACCGCATGATAAAACAGCTCAGCTATGGGTGCTCAGGTAGCCCAGAAGCCACCTGAGGGAAGCAGCCACCAGCCACGCTCGCCTTCAGAGTCCAGGTGTTTTCAAACCACGCAATTCCTGCCCACTGGCTTCTTGATTTCCTAATTGCCCTTGTGTATTTGGAACAGATTCCTGCAGTTCTTTGGGCCAAGAAGGTTCCAATTCCCTCCTCCCAACGCTGCCAGCAATGGTGCTGTTAGCTCTCTCTCCCCAAAAGGAAGAACTGGAGGAAGCCTGACCCAACCGAACTGTGTTGAGAACATATGAACTGCTTCATTTCCACCCTATAACACCTTGCCCTTACTTGTTGAAATGGATGGTATGTTCTTACTGCAAATGGAAAACACCTGGCCTTATTTGATCCCTCTAGACCTCAGAGGAAATCAAGTCCTGCACTGTGCCCGGGGGCCTGGCTGCAGTGAGGAAACACTTTGAGAATGGGCAGATGACCCCTTCAATGACCACCTTCGCTCACTCCCAGCACCAGCACAAAGCTGCAGAGGTAACAATGGCATTTTGAATACTAACAAATTAGGTTTCCCCTGTTAAAGAGCTCGAGAGGAAAATAACACTATTTGCTTGATTCCAGGATTCACCATTCCCGGTGTCCCTGGAAAAATTTGCACCCCATTTTCTTTTCAACTCGCCCTCCTCGAGCCTCACCTAACTTTAACGGTTCAACCTTCTCATCACATGGGTTCCTTGTGGTGCTCGTAATCCCCTAAATCATCACGGTACGCTGCCATAAAGGAACCATTTGGGCTTAACATCTGTTAAAGTAGAACTGATTTGTGACAGCCCTTCACAGGCAGAAACACAAATCCAGATTACTGTTAATTACGTGATTCTTTGTATTTGTTTTCAGGAGACCTCAAGAACCACTCAGCTCCCACTATCAAGCAGCACCAGGGAAGCTGAGTGCAGTGCGACGAGCTCCAAAGAAGCCCCACTAGAAGCCTTTCCAAGCAAAGAGGTAAGTTTATCAATTAACAATTATACCATTTGGCAGGTATGTTTTTAAAACAGTGTCCTAGACAGGGTTGTTTGGATGTGGTAATGAATGGGGCTTCCCACTCAGACTTCTCTGTGATGTTTCAAAGACAGCAGCCGAAATATGGAGTATTCTTCCATGTTGCACTAAATCCCGCAGTAACGTGAAGGTTTTGTGCACAGGTTTCTCTCGGGGAGCAAGTGACTCCAGAGACAAACGGGGCTTCTACACTCACCCGGCATACTGATGAAGCAGGTAAGAAGTGGCTTGATAGTAATGGCTCCCAAAGGAGCACGACAAACCAAGTTCTTGGCAACTGTCTTTACTGGCACAAACATGGGGCTGCTTTTAGGATACAGATACAGGACATTGCTCCAAGTTGTTCAGTGCCTCCTTCCTCAGCTAAGCACATTCATTGGTCTCAGTGGGACCTAAGAAACAGCTTTCCGTGCTGGTACACAGAGAGGAGTTTGGCAGAAGGAGGTAGCTTCCAATTTGTGCTGAGCTGCTGGAAAGAGCGGGGCATTTTAAGAGATGTCTGAAGACACACGCAAACCCTTGCCCCTGTATAGCCAAAACTGTGGATGATAAAGGCTCAATTTATAGCCAGGCGGAACAGGCCTGGACACCATGAGCACGGTGTAGAGGCGCTGCTTCTGCGGTCTAGTCCTGGTATTAGAATTCACGCGCTCGGTTAACACAAAGACCTCAGTCCTGTGCGAGCCCTGACATTCAGGCAATTCAGGTACGGCAAAACAGCAGGCCATAGATAACGTGTCCCTCAACACTTCTTCCATCCATTTCCTACGTATTTCTTCTCTTCATATTGTCCGTTGTTCATTTACTTTTTTTTTTTTTTAATAATAATAGTAATTATTATTCTTTCCATTGCAGTAAGCAATGCAGCTATGGACGTGGAGGTCCCAAAGACTTCCACAGAGGTGTGTGACCATCAGACGGAAAGGACAGCAGAGGAAAACGCTGTTCCCATAGACAGAGAGACTGCAACATCTGTACCAGATGGCAAGGTCTGTGCCTTTATAGTAAGAGTAGACATCAGTCTGTCAAATACAGTCTGAATTTCTATTTTTACCATGTAGTTGCAACTGAAAATGCAACCTGTGAAAGCAGTAGGAATATACGGAGCTTAGCAATGACGGGCACACAAGGTGGTATTTAGTACAACCTGTAATTCAGCAAGTACTTCTATTACATGACAAACACAACTGAAAGTTGAACTCAAACGCTTCTGCTTTTCCTTTCCTTCTCTGATGAAGGCAGCCTCTTCTTTCCCTGCTTTCAGTCTCTAAAAGGCTATGTTTTCTGTCACCAGTTCCTCAGATGCACAGAAACTCTCAACTTGAGGAAAAACGAAGACAAGCGTCAAAATGTCGAGGGCTGTCCGGACCAGACAATTCCACTGGCACTGCCGAGCGAAGCACTGCACCAGCCCAAAAGCACCATGCCGTCTGCTCTTGCCAGAATGAGAGCCATGAATGCGATCATCAAGAGCCATGCACATTCTGTAAGACGGCCACGTCACCAAGGAGCTGCTGGGCTGCCAGTTCAAAGTGTCTGTGAGCAAGAAATCCCAAAGGTTCACAAAGGCGACATCTGTTCAGAGGAGCAGCTCCCTAAGCCTGGGGAGCCGCAGATGAGGGAGCCACTGAGACAACCCAAAAGCAGAAGCACTCGTGCGGCTTCCAGAATTAAGGCCATCAACGACATCCACAGGAACCTACACCATTCTCAAAGGCGTCCAAACCAGGAAGGGGCTGCTTTTCTGGTGGAAGATGCGCAAGGGTTCAAAACAACAGAATCCGGCCTGAAGAACGAAGATGCAAGCGTCACAGTCTCTGTGTTGTGCAGTAATGCACAACAAGTTGACAATAAAGAGATGAAGTGACTCAAAACTAACAGACTTGTCTGAACTTTTGCTGCCTGTCTCAACAGGTTGGAGCATCAGGCGGGGAGAAACTTCATGAAATATAACGAGGGCAAGTGTAGAGCCCTGCATCGGGGCAAGAACAACCCCAGACACCAGGATAAGTTGGGGACTGCCCTGCTGGAGAGCAGCAAAGGGGGAAGGGACGTGGGTGTCCTGGCGGAGAGCTGGCTGACCATGAGCCAGCACTGTGCCCTTGTGGCCAAGAAGGCCAATGGCATCCTGGGGTGTATTAGCAGGGCTGTGGTTAGTAGGTCGAGAGAGGTTCTCCTCCCCCTCTACTCTGCCCTAGTGAGACCACATCTGCAATATTGCGTCCAGTTCTGGGCCCCCCAGTTCCAGAAGGACAGGGAACTGCTTGAGAGAGTCCAGCACAGAGCCACAAGGGTGATAAAGGGAGTGGAGCGTCTCCCTTTTGAGGAAAGGCTGAGGGAGCTGGGTCTCTTTAGTTGGAGAAGAGGAGACTGAGGGGTGACCTTCTTAATGTTTATGAATATGTAAAGGGAGAGTGTCAGGAGGACGGAGCCAGGCTCTTCTCAGCGACATCTAACAGTAGGACAGGGGGCACTGGGTGCGTGCTGGAACATAGGAGGTTCCACTTAAATGCGAGACAAAACTTTTTTATGGTGATGGTGACAGAACACCGGAACAGGCTGCACAGGGGGGATGTGGAGTTTCCTTCTCCAGAGGCATTCCAAAGCTGCCTGGACGCGTTCCTGTGTGACCTGATCTAGCTGCTCCTGCTCTGGCAGGGGCATTGGACCAGACGATCTTTCAAGGTCCCTTCCAATCCCTAACATTCAGTGATTCGGTGATTCTGTGATTCGTAGGCATCTCAGCAGTCTTCTACCATCTTTCTTTGGCAAAGGCATGTCTGGAAAGAAAAACTGTAAAAATCACAGTCAGGAGAAGAGCTCTGGATCTCCAAAGTACCAATCTGCAGGTCTGATATACAGGCTGCCATTATGTCAGGATAACAACAATCTGCTGCCCTGGAAGATTAATCTTACTTTGAAATCAGTGGGCACTGCAATACTATGTTCCTCAGAAAATCAGGACAATTATTGCCAGGTTTTGTGATTACCACTCGTTAAAATGAGGGTATACTGGATTAGGTCACCCAGGGCGTCTCTCAGGCTGAAATTTGTCATGTCAGAGCAAGAACAGGTCACACTTAGTGAAGCCGTGTAGTTCTGGGAACAAAACGTCCCTTCCTGCAATCGGCAGCTCGATTCTTTCTAGTCTTGGCTTTAGAGCACTATGCGGAGTTTATTACAATCTCCTTGAATCGGGAAGGCTCACCCTGAGCACTCTCTGGTGCACAAGTATCCAGGAAAGCCCTGCTGGGGCTCTTGTAGCCGCTTGCCTCAAGGCATTTTCCTAATCAAATTCCTACTCCTACCATGCCAGACCAGATATTCTTTCGTGCCCCCTGGCAAAGCTAATGGGCTCTGGGCTGGCTGCATTAGACCTTCTGCCTCAGCACCAGCAATGAGCCTGAGGCTACCAGGTAGCCGAAGCACATCCTCTCCAAGCAGCCCCATTCTGGAAGCATTAGAGATTTGCAGTTCCCCTCCTTAGGTATATATGCAACAAGCAAAGCATCATTAGAAGCACAGCGTTTATGAGGGTTCTGAAAAATCACTTTTTTTACTCCTTAGCTAGGGCAAAGACTCCACAGATATGAGAAAAACGGTCAAATCTTTTCTAGCATTTCCCAGTTCATTATTCTTACTACTGTAGTCTTCTTCAGGCTTCACTTCAGAGTTGTGAAGGGCATCCCAAGTTCTCCTCCTCCAACTCAAATCTCTTCTCTTGCATTACCGATTATCTACTATGATCCCCCCCCCTTCCCCATCCCTCCCCCTACCCCCCCTCAAACTTCTCATCTGTACTTTCACAAAGAGAGAAAAAATCTTTTCTCTTAAATTTTCCTGTTTCCTCTGTCAGGTGTGTCCTGACATCTGACCATCTTTGTCAGGTGCTCCTCAGAGAATTTTGTTTGATGACCACTCTCCTGGGGACCAGAAGTGGAAGACCAGTTTGCCTGCAACAGGAACCATCTCCCTGCGTATCGCATTAAAACAATTCATGAAGCTATAGTAATCTTTCCATGCTAGAAGGCAGGAAGTTCTCCCATCATCTTTTGTGGTTTCAGAGGAAAGAAAAACACACCACGTGTGACAGTCATACATTGTGAACACCTAACAGACACAGTCCACAGCAGGACAGAAACATCAAATCATCCCAACTCATCATCAAAACAGCTTGCATTTGTGACTGGCTTTTCATCCCAAAAGGGGGATTCTCCTGCCATCAGTCACGTGCTCTTAAACACTCACACCACCAGAGCAACGCGCAGACTCCCTGGGTGTGTGGCTGAGACCAGGGGTAAAGCGGACCACTGCAGATCAATGAGGCCAATCGTAAGGTCCACAGACCCTTGCACAAGTTGCTTCCAGTCAGCAGAAAACTACCTGTTCCTCCTCAACCTCAGAAACTCTGCTTGCAGATGTTAGAAGGAACCAACAAATGCAGCCTTCTGGCCTCTGCCCCAACAAGAGTCCATCTCCAAGCTCTGGAGACGGACAACCACCTAGAATGGAAAGCTCCTGGAAAGAGTGGGTGCACAGGACAGCAAGAGAGCGAGCACAAATGGTGTGTGAGCGTGCGTGAGTGAAGGCTGTGCGTGAGTGTAAGCCTTTGCCAGTCCTTCCTTTCCCACAGCATCCCTACCGGCACGGTGCTAAGGAGCCTCTGGGACCCTGAGCCACAGCTGCACAAGTCTGGTGGTGCCCTGGGGCAACAGGCTTCGTAGGCCTGCAGCCCAACAAGGGGCGAGAGCATCTTCTCTGGCTGAAGCGGCCAGCCAGCAGCTAACTCAGCTATCAGCAAAGTCCCTCAGGACAACTTCACTGCCTTCCTGACAAAACAGTCACTGCTGTATTTGCATCTTACTTTTGACAAGAACTTTCCTGCCTATAGGTGAGGCTGTACTATCAGAGTGCATCTTTCCTCCATACAAACCCCCTTTTGAGCAAATGATTCCTTCAGAAGGATTTACACTCCAGCTGAAGTGTGTCAAATCTGTGGCTAGTAATGAGCACATGAAAATATTTTTTCAGTATTTACATATGAAAGATATCAAATAGGATCACTGTAAGATTACTTCTTCAGTGTCGCCTTCTAAAGATGTGGTGGTTTTACTCAGGTGGGCAGCCGAGTTCCACCCGATCCTTTTCCAGAGGAAGATACATAACTGCCTCTAGAGAAGGACTAGCTCACTAAACGGGTTGGCCTACTAGAGAGTCCTTCAAAAGTTTGGTTGGCCAAGGAGCTGTAGCCTGAAAGTCAGAAGTCTGCTCCATACTACGGGAAGAGAGAACGCCCCCAAGGGTAAATTACCCAACATTTTGGTATTTCTCTTAGCTACCAGAAAAGAAACAAACACACCCCAAAACCACCAACATGCGTACGTGAAAGAAAACCAAGCACGGCATGCTAGAGCTGGTCAAACAATTCTGCCAGTTAGCTCTAAGAGAGAATTTGAAGTTAGCTGTGTAGCGGAGAATAAAAACGAAAAACCAGTGCTCTCTGTGTTTGAGGGCTTTTATTATCTACCACAACGGTCTGCCCAAGAACTTGTCCCTCAGGACACCAAGTTCTTTCTGGGAGAGGTTGTGCACCAACAACAGATTCTGTCCCGGGGAGTCTCTGCTCGGAATTTTGGGGTAAGGAAAGCCAGGAGGCTGGCTTGGTTGCCTTGGTTTCCGTATGCCCACGCGTGGAGACGGTAACCTGGACACTGTGGACTGATTGTGTGCTCACCGTGAAGACACGCAGGTTAAAAGGCGGCGCCTCTTCCTGCGGCCATCACTTCTTGGAAGTGAGATTGTGACGGACGAGGTAGGACGAGGCTTTTCTCCAATGCATACTGTGAACTGTCGATCTAGCTTCACATTCGTTAGTCAAATGAGAGCGGTGAATAAGAGAATGTTTACATTTGCCTTCCTTTCAACAGGCACGCAATGTGTGCAGCAGAGTCACAGAAGGAAAATTCAACTGAGAAGAGCCAAGCGGTAAGATTAGCTCCTTACGAATACACAAGTTCATGCACTGTTTTGGACGAAGGTGGTCTAGCGCAAAGCCTGATACTGTTTGTGTGATAAGTGGGCGAGAGGGGGCAAATGAAAAAAAAAAAAAAAAAAAGAATGCTTCAGATACTTGTGGCTCTGCTTACTTGCAGAAGAAAAACTGCAAGCTCTTCCAGTGACAGTGTCAGAAGCGTGCAGCTAGCTCTCACGTGCACTTTCAGGGAGTCTTTAGTGGAGAAGAGATCCTCTAGTACCGTGGCCAGTGAATATTAGTCACCAGACAGAGGGAAGAACTGAAGCAGCTTCTGGTTCTCCCTCACGCATCCCTCTGCCTTCCTGCCCAGCATGGCCATCGAGCAAAAAGCAGCCAAGCCCTTAGTTTGTGCCTTCCTCCGGCACGTTTTAAGCATGATAACTTTAGAAGTGGCCAGCAAAAGTTAGGAAGTACAGTCGGCAAAGGCGGTGTGAAATGCTAAAGGTCATTGAAGCCCAGCTCCATACCTCTTTGGGTTTTCGTATTCCCCCAATTTTCTTCCTGCATTTTCATAAAGGCTAAGAAGGTTCTGCGAAGCCTGGGAAACAATTCAAGGCCCTGACAGTGTCAGACGTGCAGTCTTCACCAAGTATTTGACTTAAGAATGAATTGCCCTCAGCATTCTGTAGTGATTTAAGCGGCCATGAGCAGCTGGCAAAAGTGACTTAAAGTCAGGTTGAGGCCTAAAGTCAAATTCTTTGCTGACAAGTGCACATGCCCCAAGGGAATTTCCTTCATGAGTACCCTTGGGTTGCAGAAACCTAGCGCTTCTCCTGTGCTTCTTCTTCCCCCGTGAAATACTGCAGACCACTCAAACCCTGGTTAAAGATTTGTCCCAAAACAAAGAGAGCAAAAGTAAAGTGCCCACAAGCGAACAACGCAGACGGAAGCTCAGTCTGAAATACAAGCTATGTCATGAGGTACCCGTTGCATTGGCAGGGCGCGATGGAGCTGCCCGACTTGACCGTGCAGAAGAGCTCTGTGAAGCTCCTCACGAAGAGATGGGAGTCCGCCAGTGCTCTGGCACCCAGCCCGGCCTTCCAACGCCTGCCAGCCCCACGGTCCCTGGCACCAGAGCAAGCCAGCCCAGGCAGCACCGTGGACGAAGCTGCGGCAGACAGCGGGAGGGCGGACGTCACCCTGGGTGGCCCTCGCCGGACTGAGACCTTCCCCATCTCTGTCAAGGAGCTGCAGAGCCACTTTGAGACCCTGGGTGGCAGGAAGGTGAGTGCACGCAGGTTCCGCAGCTGAAAAGGATTCCCGCGCTCTCACTGAGGACTCGGAGAACACTACTGCCAGAACAGCACCCCCTTCCAATCTGCTGCCTCTTCATATCCTTTCTGCCCCCTGAAAGCCCTACCTGGCTCCTCCCAGTAGCTTCTAACTCACATCCCCTCCATGTCTTCCAACAGGAAGCGGAAAGTGGCAAAAGCTCACTGCCACCAGCACTGGCCACTCAGCCTGGGAGCCAGACAGACATTTCTCTCATGGAAATGTCCAGCGTGAAACGGGGGAGGGCAATCTTTGAGAAGATGTCCTCAGGCAATGGACAGACCACCAACACTGAAGGTTAGCCTTACCACTTGGATCGGATTTCTCCCTTTAGTTCAATGCGCTCCGTCTCTGAGGTGGCAAGGGGCAAGCACACTCACCTCATCAGGGCAGCCCCCAGGCCGCCCAGGGAGAGAACGTGGTGTTCTTCTCAGTGCAAAACAAGCTTTCTAGCCTTCTCCATTTTGTCTGTTGCATTATGGAGCAGTGCCTGATGCCCATTAAATACTTGTTGAGCAAAACACAACAGAATGGTGTCTTATGTTTTGAGAAGATAACTTTTGATGAAGACAGCCCAAATTACAAATAGGATATCAAAACTATGGGCAGCATCCATCAATTACAAAAAAGTGGTATCTTCATTTTCTTCTTTGGTGAAGATAGTTTGGATTTAGCAGTGCGTTGCTTTGGTAACAATGCGTTAACTTTTATTAGTTAAAGGCATTCTGGTTTCCACAAATCAAATGCTCCGTACTTGATGTGCTGTAAAGTAAAAGTGCGACGACACAGTGGGTAAAATGTTGGCAATACTGTTTGTTTTGCTTACTGCTTTTCTTTCAAGCTTTGAAACACATGCACCCATCTCCCTCTCCCCAACTATGACGTCTCTTTGTGGTTGCAGTGGGTGGCTGCAAAGCTGTAGGAGGACTTCCAGAAGAGAGCCCTCCCAACACCGGCAATACACTGACGGAATTCCAGGAGAATGTCTCCTTGAAAGACAAAATGGCTCTGTATCAGGCTGCGGTGTCAAAGGCAGAGAACAGCAACCGCTTTGCCAATGTAAGATACCAATGTCTCAATATCTTCTTAATTCTATGTTTGCTTTGCCCAGGGACAGATCGTAACCATCTTTATTTCTACAAGCAAGCTATCAGGTGGATCATAGGGTGGATGAAAATTTAAATCCCAAATTAGGAAACCTATAGAGCAAACATAGTCATCCATCAGTCTCTCTCTCTACCAAAAGAGGTTTTTCACGCTAGATGCCTTTGGTCTTTTGGACAATCCCCGTTATTTCGTGGACGTGCTCTTCCTTTCAGTCCACCTTTGCCTGAACTTCATGTATGAGGATCATGGGTGAGAGAGAGATCAGCAACACGGTTATCCTGTGATGACAAAACAAGGCAGTTTCCTTACCACAACAACTATTCTCTATCGCCAAATAATAAAATCCTGTTCAGGAGCACAGTGACTTTAGAGCTCTTGCTGCTCGAACTGAAGAATTTGAAAGTACCGCATGATAAAACAGCTCAGCTATGGGTGCTCAGGTAGCCCAGAAGCCACCTGAGGGAAGCAGCCACCAGCCACGCTCGCCTTCAGAGTCCAGGTGTTTTCAAACCACGCAATTCCTGCCCACTGGCTTCTTGATTTCCTAATTGCCCTTGTGTATTTGGAACAGATTCCTGCAGTTCTTTGGGCCAAGAAGGTTCCAATTCCCTCCTCCCAACACTGCCAGCAATGGTGCTGTTAGCTCTCTCTCCCCAAAAGGAAGAACTGGAGGAAGCCTGACCCAACCGAACTGTGTTGAGAACATATGAACTGCTTCATTTCCACCCTATAACACCTTGCCCTTACTTGTTGAAATGGATGGTATGTTCTTACTGCAAATGGAAAACACCTGGCCTTATTTGATCCCTCTAGACCTCAGAGGAAATCAAGTCCTGCACTGTGCCCGGGGGCCTGGCTGCAGTGAGGAAACACTTTGAGAATGGGCAGATGACCCCTTCAATGACCACCTTTGCTCACTCCCAGCACCAGCACAAAGCTGCAGAGGTAACAATGGCATTTTGAATACTAACAAAATAGGTTTCCCCCGTTAAAGAGCTCGAGAGGAAAATAACACTATTTGCTTGATTCCAGGATTCACCATTCCCGGTGTCCCTGGAAAAATTTGCACCCCATTTTCTTTTCAACTCGCCCTCCTCGAGCCTCACCTAACTTTAACGGTTCAAACTTCTCATCACATGGGTTCCTTGTGGTGCTCGTAATCCCCTAAATCATCACGGTACACTGCCATAAAGGAACCATTTGGGCTTAACATCTGTTAAAGTAGAACTGATTTGTGACAGCCCTTCACAGGCAGAAACACAAATCCAGATTACTGTTAATTACGTGATTCTTTGTATTTGTTTTCAGGAGACCTCAAGAACCACTCAGCTCCCACTATCAAGCAGCACCAGGGAAGCTGAGTGCAGTGCGACGAGCTCCAAAGAAGCCCCACTAGAAGCCTTTCCAAGCAAAGAGGTAAGTTTATCAATTAACAATTATACCATTTGGCAGGTATGTTTTTAAAACAGTGTCCTAGACAGGGTTGTTTGGATGTGGTAATGAATGGGGCTTCCCACTCAGACTTCTCTGTGATGTTTCAAAGACAGCAGCCGAAATATGGAGTATTCTTCCATGTTGCACTAAATCCCGCAGTAACGTGAAGGTTTTGTGCACAGGTTTCTCTCGGGGAGCAAGTGACTCCAGAGACAAACGGGGCTTCTACACTCACCCGGCATACTGATGAAGCAGGTAAGAAGTGGCTTGAGAGTAACGGCTCCCAAAGGAGCACGACAAACCAAGTTCTTGGCAACTGTCTTTACTGGCACAAACGTGGGGCTGCTTTTAGGATACAGATACAGGACATTGCTCCAAGTTGTTCAGTGCCTCCTTCCTCAGCTAAGCACATTCATTGGTCTCAGTGGGACCTAAGAAACAGCTTTCCGTGCTGGTACACAGAGAGGAGTTTGGCAGAAGGAGGTAGCTTCAAATTTGTGCTGAGCTGCTGGAAAAAGCGGGGCATTTTAAGAGATGTCTGAAGACACACGCAAACCCTTGCCCCTGTATAGCCGAAACTGTGGATGATAAAGGCTCAATTTATAGCCAGGCGGAACCGGCCTGGACACCATGAGCACGGTGTAGAGGCGCTGCTTCTGCGGTCTAGTCCTGGTATTAGAATTCACGCGTTCGGTTAACACAAAGACCTCAGTCCTGTGCGAGCCCTGACATTCAGGCAATTCAGGTACGGCAAAACAGCAGGCCATAGATAACGTGTCCCTCAACACTTCTTCCATCCATTTCCTATGTATTTCTTCTCTTCATATTGTCCGTTGTTCATTTACTTTTTTTTTTTTTTTAATAATAATAGTAATTATTATTCTTTCCATTGCAGTAAGCAATGCAGCTATGGACGTGGAGGTCCCAAAGACTTCCACAGAGGTGTGTGACCATCAGACGGAAAGGACAGCAGAGGAAAACGCTGTTCCCATAGACAGAGAGACTGCAACATCTGTACCAGATGGCAAGGTCTGTGCCTTTATAGTAAGAGTAGACATCAGTCTGTCAAATACAGTCTGAATTTCTATTTTTACCATGTAGTTGCAACTGAAAATGCAACCTGTGAAAGCAGTAGGAATATACGGAGCTTAGCAATGACGGGCACACAAGGTGGTATTTAGTACAACCTGTAATTCAGCAAGTACTTCTATTACATGACAAACACAACTGAAAGTTGAACTCCAACGCTTCTGCTTTTCCTTTCCTTCTCTGATGAAGGCAGCCTCTTCTTTCCCTGCTTTCAGTCTCTAAAAGGCTATGTTTTCTGTCACCAGTTCCTCAGATGCACAGAAACTCTCAACTTGAGGAAAAACGAAGACAAGCGTCAAAATGTCGAGGGCTGTCCGGACCAGACAATTCCACTGGCACTGCCGAGCGAAGCGCTGCACCAGCCCAAAAGCACCATGCCGTCTGCTCTTGCCAGAATGAGAGCCATGAATGCGATCATCAAGAGCCATGCACAT
Organism: Anser brachyrhynchus; assembly: GCF_964034855.1. Lineage (NCBI taxonomy): Eukaryota > Metazoa > Chordata > Aves > Anseriformes > Anatidae > Anser > Anser brachyrhynchus. The sequence continues at coordinate 90,937,143 of NC_137696.1, read as the reverse complement.
TCTGTAAGACGGCCACGTCACCAAGGAGCTGCTGGGCTGCCAGTTCAAAGTGTCTGTGAGCAAGAAATCCCAAAGGTTCACAAAGGCGACATCTGTTCAGAGGAGCAGCTCCCTAAGCCTGGGGAGCCGCAGATGAGGGAGCCACTGAGACAACCCAAAAGCAGAAGCACTCGTGCGGCTTCCAGAATTAAGGCCATCAACGACATCCACAGGAACCTACACCATTCTCAAAGGCGTCCAAACCAGGAAGGGGCTGCTTTTCTGGTGGAGGATGCGCAAGGGTTCAAAACAACAGAATCCGGCCTGAAGAACGAAGACGCAAGCGTCACAGTCTCTGTGTTGTGCAGTAATGCACAACAAGTTGACAATAAAGAGATGAAGTGACTCAAAACTAACAGACTTGTCTGAACTTTTGCTGCCTGTCTCAACAGGTTGGAGCATCAGGCGGGGAGAAACTTCATGAAATATAACGAGGGCACGTGTAGAGCCCTGCATAGGGGCAAGAACAACCCCAGACACCAGGATAAGTTGGGGACTGCCCTGCTGGAGAGCAGAAAAGGGGGAAGGGACGTGGGTGTCCTGGCGGAGAGCTGGCTGACCATGAGCCAGCACTGTGCCCTTGTGGCCAAGAAGGCCAATGGCATCCTGGGGTGTATTAGCAGGGCTGTGGTTAGTAGGTCGAGAGAGGTTCTCCTCCCCCTCTACTCTGCCCTAGTGAGACCACATCTGCAATATTGCGTCCAGTTCTGGGCCCCCCAGTTCCAGAAGGACAGGGAACTGCTTGAGAGAGTCCAGCACAGAGCCACAAGGGTGATAAAGGGAGTGGAGCGTCTCCCTTTTGAGGAAAGGCTGAGGGAGCTGGGTCTCTTTAGTTGGAGAAGAGGAGACTGAGGGGTGACCTTCTTAATGTTTATAAATATGTAAAGGGAGAGTGTCAGGAGGACGGAGCCAGGCTCTTCTCAGCGACATCTAACAGTAGGACAGGGGGCACTGGGTGCGTGCTGGAACATAGGAGGTTCCACTTAAATGTGAGACAAAACTTTTTTATGGTGATGGTGACAGAACACCGGAACAGGCTGCACAGGGGGGATGTGGAGTTTCCTTCTCCAGAGGCATTCCAAAGCTGCCTGGACGCGTTCCTGTGTGACCTGATCTAGCTGCTCCTGCTCCGGCAGGGGCATTGGACCAGACGATCTTTCAAGGTCCCTTCCAATCCCTAACATTCAGTGATTCGGTGATTCTGTGATTCGTAGGCATCTCAGCAGTCTTCTACCATCTTTCTTTGGCAAAGGCATGTCTGGAAAGAAAAACTGTAAAAATCACAGTCAGGAGAAGAGCTCTGGATCTCCAAAGTACCAATCTGCAGGTCTGATATACAGGCTGCCATTATGTCAGGATAACAACAACCTGCTGCCCTGGAAGATTAATCTTACTTTGAAATCAGTGGGCACTGCAATACTATGCTCCTCAGAAAATCAGGACAATTATTGCCAGGTTTTGTGATTACCACTCGTTAAAATGAGGGGATACTGGATTAGGTCACCCAGGGCGTCTCTCAGGCTGAAATTTGTCATGTCAGAGCAAGAACAGGTCACACTTAGTGAAGCCGTGTAGTTCTGGGAACAAAACGTCCCTTCCTGCAATCGGCAGCTCGATTCTTTCTAGTCTTGGCTTTAGAGCACTATGCGGAGTTTATTACAATCTCCTGGAATCGGGAAGGCTCACCCTGAGCACTCTCTGGTGCACAAGTATCCAGGAAAGCCCTGCTGGGGCTCTTGTAGCCGCTTGCCTCAAGGCATTTTCCTAATCAAATTCCTACTCCTACCATGCCAGACCAGATATTCTTTCGTGCCCCCTGGCAAAGCTAATGGGCTCTGGGCTGGCTGCATTAGACCTTCTGCCTCAGCACCAGCAATGAGCCTGAGGCTACCAGGTAGCCGAAGCACATCCTCTCCAAGCAGCCCCATTCTGGAAGCATTATAGATTTGCAGTTCCCCTCCTTAGGTATATATGCAACAAGCAAAACATCATTAGAAGCACAGCGTTTATGAGGGTTCTGAAAAATCCCTTTTTTTACTCCTTAGCTAGGGCAAAGACTCCACAGATATGAGAAAAACGGTCAAATCTTTTCTAGCATTTCCCAGTTCATTATTCTTACTACTGTAGTCTTCTTCAGGCTTCACTTCAGAGTTGTGAAGGGCATCCCAAGTTCTCCTCCTCCAACTCAAATCTCTTCTCTTGCATTACCGATTATCTACTATGATCCCCCCCCTTCCCCATCCCTCCCCCTACCCCCCCTCAAACTTCTCATCTGTACTTTCGCAAAGAGAGAAAAAATCTTTTCTCTTAAATTTTCCTGTTTCCTCTGTCAGGTGTGTCCTGACACCTGACCATCTTTGTCAGGTGCTCCTCAGAGAATTTTGTTTGATGACCACTCTCCTGGGGACCAGAAGTGGAAGACCAGTTTGCCTGCAACAGGAACCATCTCCCTGCGTATCGCATTAAAACAATTCATGCAGCTATAGTAATCTTTCCATGCTAGAAGGCAGGAAGTTCTCCCATCATCTTTTGTGGTTTCAGAGGAAAGAAAAACACACCACGTGTGACAGTCATACATTGTGAACACCTAACAGACACAGTCCACAGCAGGACAGAAACATCAAATCATCCCAACTCATCATCAAAACAGCTTGCATTTGTGACTGGCTTTTCATCCCAAAAGGGGGATTCTCCTGCCATCAGTCACGTGCTCTTAAACACTCACACCACCAGAGCAACGCGCAGACTCCCTGGGTGTGTGGCTGAGACCAGGGGTAAAGCGGACCACTGCAGATCAATGAGGCCAATCGTAAGGTCCACAGACCCTTGCACAAGTTGCTTCCAGTCAGCAGAAAACTACCTGTTCCTCCTCAACCTCAGAAACTCTGCTTGCAGATGTTAGAAGGAACCAACAAATGCAGCCTTCTGGCCTCTGCCCCAACAAGAGTCCATCTCCAAGCTCTGGAGACGGACAACCACCTAGAATGGAAAGCTCCTGGAAAGAGTGGGTGCACAGGACAGCAAGAGAGCGAGCACAAATGGTGTGTGAGCGTGCGTGAGTGAAGGCTGTGCGTGAGTGTAAGCCTTTGCCAGTCCTTCCTTTCCCACAGCATCCCTACCGGCACGGTGCTAAGGAGCCTCTGGGACCCTGAGCCACAGCTGCACAAGTCTGGTGGTGCCCTGGGGCAACAGGCTTCGTAGGCCTGCAGCCCAACAAGGGGCGAGAGCATCTTCTCTGGCTGAAGCGGCCAGCCAGCAGCTAACTCAGCTATCAGCAAAGTCCCTCAGGACAACTTCACTGCCTTCCTGACAAAACAGTCACTGCTGTATTTGCATCTTACTTTTGACAAGAACTTTCCTGCCTATAGGTGAGGCTGTACTATCAGAGTGCATCTTTCCTCCATACAAACCCCCTTTTGAGCAAATGATTCCTTCAGAAGGATTTACACTCCAGCTGAAGTGTGTCAAATCTGTGGCTAGTAATGAGCACATGAAAATATTTTTTCAGTATTTACATATGAAAGATATCAAATAGGATCACTGTAAGATTACTTCTTCAGTGTCGCCTTCTAAAGATGTGGTGGTTTTACTCAGGTGGGCAGCCGAGTTCCACCCGATCCTTTTCCAGAGGAAGATACATAACTGCCTCTAGAGAAGGACTAGCTCACTAAACGGGTTGGCCTACTAGAGAGTCCTTCAAAAGTTTGGTTGGCCAAGGAGCTGTAGCCTGAAAGTCAGAAGTCTGCTCCATACTACGGGAAGAGAGAACGCCCCCAAGGGTAAATTACCCAACATTTTGGTATTTCTCTTAGCTACCAGAAAAGAAACAAACACACCCCAAAACCACCAACATGCGTACGTGAAAGAAAACCAAGCACGGCATGCTAGAGCTGGTCAAACAATTCTGCCAGTTAGCTCTAAGAGAGAATTTGAAGTTAGCTGTGTAGCGGAGAATAAAAACGAAAAACCAGTGCTCTCTGTGTTTGAGGGCTTTTATTATCTACCACAACGGTCTGCCCAAGAACTTGTCCCTCAGGACACCAAGTTCTTTCTGGGAGAGGTTGTGCACCAACAACAGATTCTGTCCCGGGGAGTCTCTGCTCGGAATTTTGGGGTAAGGAAAGCCAGGAGGCTGGCTTGGTTGCCTTGGTTTCCGTATGCCCACGCGTGGAGACGGTAACCTGGACACTGTGGACTGATTGTGTGCTCACCGTGAAGACACGCAGGTTAAAAGGCGGCGCCTCTTCCTGCGGCCATCACTTCTTGGAAGTGAGATTGTGACGGACGAGGTAGGACGAGGCTTTTCTCCAATGCATACTGTGAACTGTCGATCTAGCTTCACATTCGTTAGTCAAATGAGAGCGGTGAATAAGAGAATGTTTACATTTGCCTTCCTTTCAACAGGCACGCAATGTGTGCAGCAGAGTCACAGAAGGAAAATTCAACTGAGAAGAGCCAAGCGGTAAGATTAGCTCCTTACGAATACACAAGTTCATGCACTGTTTTGGACGAAGGTGGTCTAGCGCAAAGCCTGATACTGTTTGTGTGATAAGTGGGCGAGAGGGGGCAAATGAAAAAAAAAAAAAAAAAGAATGCTTCAGATACTTGTGGCTCTGCTTACTTGCAGAAGAAAAACTGCAAGCTCTTCCAGTGACAGTGTCAGAAGCGTGCAGCTAGCTCTCACGTGCACTTTCAGGGAGTCTTTAGTGGAGAAGAGATCCTCTAGTACCGTGGCCAGTGAATATTAGTCACCAGACAGAGGGAAGAACTGAAGCAGCTTCTGGTTCTCCCTCACGCATCCCTCTGCCTTCCTGCCCAGCATGGCCATCGAGCAAAAAGCAGCCAAGCCCTTAGTTTGTGCCTTCCTCCGGCACGTTTTAAGCATGATAACTTTAGAAGTGGCCAGCAAAAGTTAGGAAGTACAGTCGGCAAAGGCGGTGTGAAATGCTAAAGGTCATTGAAGCCCAGCTCCATACCTCTTTGGGTTTTCGTATTCCCCCAATTTTCTTCCTGCATTTTCATAAAGGCTAAGAAGGTTCTGCGAAGCCTGGGAAACAATTCAAGGCCCTGACAGTGTCAGACGTGCAGTCTTCACCAAGTATTTGACTTAAGAATGAATTGCCCTCAGCATTCTGTAGTGATTTAAGCGGCCATGAGCAGCTGGCAAAAGTGACTTAAAGTCAGGTTGAGGCCTAAAGTCAAATTCTTTGCTGACAAGTGCACATGCCCCAAGGGAATTTCCTTCATGAGTACCCTTGGGTTGCAGAAACCTAGCGCTTCTCCAGTGCTTCTTCTTCCCCCGTGAAATACTGCAGACCACTCAAACCCTGGTTAAAAATTTGTCCCAAAACAAAGAGAGCAAAAGTAAAGTGCCCACAAGCGAACAACGCAGACGGAAGCTCAGTCTGAAATACAAGCTATGTCATGAGGTACCCGTTGCATTGGCAGGGCGTGATGGAGCTGCCCGACTTGACCGTGCAGAAGAGCTCTGTGAAGCTCCTCACGAAGAGATGGGAGTCCGCCAGTGCTCTGGCACCCAGCCCGGCCTTCCAACGCCTGCCAGCCCCACGGTCCCTGGCACCAGAGCAAGCCAGCCCAGGCAGCACCGTGGACGAAGCTGCGGCAGACAGCGGGAGGGCGGACGTCACCCTGGGTGGCCCTCGCCGGACTGAGACCTTCCCCATCTCTGTCAAGGAGCTGCAGAGCCACTTTGAGACCCTGGGTGGCAGGAAGGTGAGTGCACGCAGGTTCCGCAGCTGAAAAGGATTCCCGCGCTCTCACTGAGGACTCGGAGAACACTACTGCCAGAACAGCACCCCCTTCCAATCTGCTGCCTCTTCATATCCTTTCTGCCCCCTGAAAGCCCTACCTGGCTCCTCCCAGTAGCTTCTAACTCACATCCCCTCCATGTCTTCCAACAGGAAGCGGAAAGTGGCAAAAGCTCACTGCCACCAGCACTGGCCACTCAGCCTGGGAGCCAGACAGACATTTCTCTCATGGAAATGTCCAGCGTGAAACGGGGGAGGGCAATCTTTGAGAAGATGTCCTCAGGCAATGGACAGACCACCAACACTGAAGGTTAGCCTTACCACTTGGATCGGATTTCTCCCTTTAGTTCAATGCGCTCCGTCTCTGAGGTGGCAAGGGGCAAGCACACTCACCTCATCAGGGCAGCCCCCAGGCCGCCCAGGGAGAGAACGTGGTGTTCTTCTCAGTGCAAAACAAGCTTTCTAGCCTTCTCCATTTTGTCTGTTGCATTATGGAGCAGTGCCTGATGCCCATTAAATACTTGTTGAGCAAAACACAACAGAATGGTGTCTTATGTTTTGAGAAGATAACTTTTGATGAAGACAGCCCAAATTACAAATAGGATATCAAAACTATGGGCAGCATCCATCAATTACAAAAAAGTGGTATCTTCATTTTCTTCTTTGGTGAAGATAGTTTGGATTTAGCAGTGCGTTGCTTTGGTAACAATGCGTTAACTTTTATTAGTTAAAGGCATTCTGGTTTCCACAAATCAAATGCTCCGTACTTGATGTGCTCTAAAGTAAAAGTGCGACGACACAGTGGGTAAAATGTTGGCAATACTGTTTGTTTTGCTTACTGCTTTTCTTTCAAGCTTTGAAACACATGCACCCATCTCCCTCTCCCCAACTATGACGTCTCTTTGTGGTTGCAGTGGGTGGCTGCAAAGCTGTAGGAGGACTTCCAGAAGAGAGCCCTCCCAACACCGGCAATACACTGACGGAATTCCAGGAGAATGTCTCCTTGAAAGACAAAATGGCTCTGTATCAGGCTGCGGTGTCAAAGGCAGAGAACAGCAACCGCTTTGCCAATGTAAGATACCAATGTCTCAATATCTTCTTAATTCTACGTTTGCTTTGCCCAGGGACAGATCGTAACCATCTTTATTTCTACAAGCAAGCTATCAGGTGGATCATAGGGTGGATGAAAATTTAAATCCCAAATTAGGAAACCTATAGAGCAAACATAGTCATCCATCAGTCTCTCTCTCTACCAAAAGAGGTTTTTCACGCTAGATGCCTTTGGTCTTTTGGACAATCCCCGTTATTTCGTGGACGTGCTCTTCCTTTCAGTCCACCTTTGCCTGAACTTCATGTATGAGGATCATGGGTGAGAGAGAGATCAGCAACACGGTTATCCTGTGATGACAAAACAAGGCAGTTTCCTTACCACAACAACTATTCTCTATCGCCAAATAATAAAATCCTGTTCAGGAGCACAGTGACTTTAGAGCTCTTGCTGCTCGAACTGAAGAATTTGAAATTACCGCATGATAAAACAGCTCAGCTATGGGTGCTCAGGTAGCCCAGAAGCCACCTGAGGGAAGCAGCCACCAGCCACGCTCGCCTTCAGAGTCCAGGTGTTTTCAAACCACGCAATTCCTGCCCACTGGCTTCTTGATTTCCTAATTGCCCTTGTGTATTTGGAACAGATTCCTGCAGTTCTATGAGCCAAGAAGGTTCCAATTCCCTCCTCCCAACACTGCCAGCAATGGTGCTGTTAGCTCTCTCTCCCCAAAAGGAAGAACTGGAGGAAGCCTGACCCAACCGAACTGTGTTGAGAACATATGAACTGCTTCATTTCCACCCTATAACACCTTGCCCTTACTTGTTGAAATGGATGGTATGTTCTTACTGCAAATGGAAAACACCTGGCCTTATTTGATCCCTCTAGACCTCAGAGGAAATCAAGTCCTGCACTGTGCCCGGGGGCCTGGCTGCAGTGAGGAAACACTTTGAGAATGGGCAGATGACCCCTTCAATGACCACCTTTGCTCACTCCCAGCACCAGCACAAAGCTGCAGAGGTAACAATGGCATTTTGAATACTAACAAATTAGGTTTCCCCCGTTAAAGAGCTCGAGAGGAAAATAACACTATTTGCTTGATTCCAGGATTCACCATTCCCGGTGTCCCTGGAAAAATTTGCACCCCATTTTCTTTTCAACTCGCCCTCCTCGAGCCTCACCTAACTTTAACGGTTCAAACTTCTCATCACATGGGTTCCTTGTGGTGCTCGTAATCCCCTAAATCATCACGGTACACTGCCATAAAGGAACCATTTGGGCTTAACATCTGTTAAAGTAGAACTGATTTGTGACAGCCCTTCACAGGCAGAAACACAAATCCAGATTACTGTTAATTACGTGATTCTTTGTATTTGTTTTCAGGAGACCTCAAGAACCACTCAGCTCCCACTATCAAGCAGCACCAGGGAAGCTGAGTGCAGTGCGACGAGCTCCAAAGAAGCCCCACTAGAAGCCTTTCCAAGCAAAGAGGTAAGTTTATCAATTAACAATTATACCATTTGGCAGGTATGTTTTTAAAACAGTGTCCTAGACAGGGTTGTTTGGATGTGGTAATGAATGGGGCTTCCCACTCAGACTTCTCTGTGATGTTTCAAAGACAGCAGCCGAAATATGGGGTATTCTTCCATGTTGCACTAAATCCCGCAGTAACGTGAAGGTTTTGTGCACAGGTTTCTCTCGGGGAGCAAGTGACTCCAGAGACAAACGGGGCTTCTACACTCACCCGGCATACTGATGAAGCAGGTAAGAAGTGGCTTGAGAGTAATGGCTCCCAAAGGAGCACGACAAACCAAGTTCTTGGCAACTGTCTTTACTGGCACAAACGTGGGGCTGCTTTTAGGATACAGATACAGGACATTGCTCCAAGTTGTTCAGTGCCTCCTTCCTCAGCTAAGCACATTCATTGGTCTCAGTGGGACCTAAGAAACAGCTTTCCGTGCTGGTACACAGAGAGGAGTTTGGCAGAAGGAGGTAGCTCCAAATTTGTGCTGAGCTGCTGGAAAAAGCGGGGCATTTTAAGAGATGTCTGAAGACACACGCAAACCCTTGCCCCTGTATAGCCGAAACTGTGGATGATAAAGGCTCAATTTATAGCCAGGCGGAACCGGCCTGGACACCATGAGCACGGTGTAGAGGCGCTGCTTCTGCGGTCTAGTCCTGGTATTAGAATTCACGCGTTCGGTTAACACAAAGACCTCAGTCCTGTGCGAGCCCTGACATTCAGGCAATTCAGGTACGGCAAAACAGCAGGCCATAGATAACGTGTCCCTCAACACTTCTTCCATCCATTTCCTATGTATTTCTTCTCTTCATATTGTCCGTTGTTCATATACTTTTTTTTTTTTTTTAATAATAATAGTAATTATTATACTTTCCATTGCAGTAAGCAATGCAGCTATGGACGTGGAGGTCCCAAAGACTTCCACAGAGGTGTGTGACCATCAGACGGAAAGGACAGCAGAGGAAAACGCTGTTCCCATAGACAGAGAGATTGCAACATCTGTACCAGATGGCAAGGTCTGTGCCTTTATAGTAAGAGTAGACATCAGTCTGTCAAATACAGTCTGAATTTCTATTTTTACCATGTAGTTGCAACTGAAAATGCAACCTGTGAAAGCAGTAGGAATATACGGAGCTTAGCAATGACGGGCACACAAGGTGGTATTTAGTACAACCTGTAATTCAGCAAGTACTTCTATTACATGACAAACACAACTGAAAGTTGAACTCCAACGCTTCTGCTTTTCCTTTCCTTCTCTGATGAAGGCAGCCTCTTCTTTCCCTGCTTTCAGTCTCTAAAAGGCTATGTTTTCTGTCACCAGTTCCTCAGATGCACAGAAACTCTCAACTTGAGGAAAAACGAAGACAAGCGTCAAAATGTCGAGGGCTGTCCGGACCAGACAATTCCACTGGCACTGCCGAGCGAAGCGCTGCACCAGCCCAAAAGCACCATGCCGTCTGCTCTTGCCAGAATGAGAGCCATGAATGCGATCATCAAGAGCCATGCACATTCTGTAAGACGGCCACGTCACCAAGGAGCTGCTGGGCTGCCAGTTCAAAGTGTCTGTGAGCAAGAAATCCCAAAGGTTCACAAAGGCGACATCTGTTCAGAGGAGCAGCTCCCTAAGCCTGGGGAGCCGCAGATGAGGGAGCCACTGAGACAACCCAAAAGCAGAAGCACTCGTGCGGCTTCCAGAATTAAGGCCATCAACGACATCCACAGGAACCTACACCATTCTCAAAGGCGTCCAAATCAGGAAGGGGCTGCTTTTCTGGTGGAGGATGCGCAAGGGTTCAAAACAACAGAATCCGGCCTGAAGAACGAAGACGCAAGCGTCACAGTCTCTGTGTTGTGCAGTAATGCACAACAAGTTGACAATAAAGAGATGAAGTGACTCAAAACTAACAGACTTGTCTGAACTTTTGCTGCCTGTCTCAACAGGTTGGAGCATCAGGCGGGGAGAAACTTCATGAAATATAACGAGGGCACGTGTAGAGCCCTGCATCGGGGCAAGAACAACCCCAGACACCAGGATAAGTTGGGGACTGCCCTGCTGGAGAGCAGCAAAGGGGGAAGGGACGTGGGTGTCCTGGCGGAGAGCTGGCTGACCATGAGCCAGCACTGTGCCCTTGTGGCCAAGAAGGCCAATGGCATCCTGGGGTGTATTAGCAGGGCTGTGGTTAGTAGGTCGAGAGAGGTTCTCCTCCCCCTCTACTCTGCCCTAGTGAGACCACATCTGCAATATTGCGTCCAGTTCTGGGCCCCCCAGTTCCAGAAGGACAGGGAACTGCTTGAGAGAGTCCAGCACAGAGCCACAAGGGTGATAAAGGGAGTGGAGCGTCTCCCTTTTGAGGAAAGGCTGAGGGAGCTGGGTCTCTTTAGTTGGAGAAGAGGAGACTGAGGGGTGACCTTCTTAATGTTTATAAATATGTAAAGGGAGAGTGTCAGGAGGACGGAGCCAGGCTCTTCTCAGCGACATCTAACAGTAGGACAGGGGGCACTGGGTGCGTGCTGGGACATAGGAGGTTCCACTTAAATGTGAGACAAAACTTTTTTACGGTGATGGTGACAGAACACCGGAACAGGCTGCACAGGGGGGATGTGGAGTTTCCTTCTCCAGAGGCATTCCAAAGCTGCCTGGACGCGTTCCTGTGTGACCTGATCTAGCTGCTCCTGCTCCGGCAGGGGCATTGGACCAGACGATCTTTCAAGGTCCCTTCCAATCCCTAACATTCAGTGATTCGGTGATTCTGTGATTCGTAGGCATCTCAGCAGTCTTCTACCATCTTTCTTTGGCAAAGGCATGTCTGGAAAGAAAAACTGTAAAAATCACAGTCAGGAGAAGAGCTCTGGATCTCCAAAGTACCAATCTGCAGGTCTGATATACAGGCTGCCATTATGTCAGGATAACAACAACCTGCTGCCCTGGAAGATTAATCTTACTTTGAAATCAGTGGGCACTGCAATACTATGCTCCTCAGAAAATCAGGACAATTATTGCCAGGTTTTGTGATTACCACTCGTTAAAATGAGGGGATACTGGATTAGGTCACCCAGGGCGTCTCTCAGGCTGAAATTTGTCATGTCAGAGCAAGAACAGGTCACACTTAGTGAAGCCGTGTAGTTCTGGGAACAAAACGTCCCTTCCTGCAATCGGCAGCTCGATTCTTTCTAGTCTTGGCTTTAGAGCACTATGCGGAGTTTATTACAATCTCCTGGAATCGGGAAGGCTCACCCTGAGCACTCTCTGGTGCACAAGTATCCAGGAAAGCCCTGCTGGGGCTCTTGTAGCCGCTTGCCTCAAGGCATTTTCCTAATCAAATTCCTACTCCTACCATGCCAGACCAGATATTCTTTCGTGCCCCCTGGCAAAGCTAATGGGCTCTGGGCTGGCTGCATTAGACCTTCTGCCTCAGCACCAGCAATGAGCCTGAGGCTACCAGGTAGCCGAAGCACATCCTCTCCAAGCAGCCCCATTCTGGAAGCATTATAGATTTGCAGTTCCCCTCCTTAGGTATATATGCAACAAGCAAAGCATCATTAGAAGCACAGCGTTTATGAGGGTTCTGAAAAATCCCTTTTTTTACTCCTTAGCTAGGGCAAAGACTCCACAGATATGAGAAAAACGGTCAAATCTTTTCTAGCATTTCCCAGTTCATTATTCTTACTACTGTAGTCTTCTTCAGGCTTCACTTCAGAGTTGTGAAGGGCATCCCAAGTTCTCCTCCTCCAACTCAAATCTCTTCTCTTGCATTACCGATTATCTACTATGATCCCCCCCCTTCCCCATCCCTCCCCCTACCCCCCCTCAAACTTCTCATCTGTACTTTCGCAAAGAGAGAAAAAATCTTTTCTCTTAAATTTTCCTGTTTCCTCTGTCAGGTGTGTCCTGACACCTGACCATCTTTGTCAGGTGCTCCTCAGAGAATTTTGTTTGATGACCACTCTCCTGGGGACCAGAAGTGGAAGACCAGTTTGCCTGCAACAGGAACCATCTCCCTGCGTATCGCATTAAAACAATTCATGCAGCTATAGTAATCTTTCCATGCTAGAAGGCAGGAAGTTCTCCCATCATCTTTTGTGGTTTCAGAGGAAAGAAAAACACACCACGTGTGACAGTCATACATTGTGAACACCTAACAAACACAGTCCACAGCAGGACAGAAACATCAAATCATCCCAACTCATCATCAAAACAGCTTGCATTTGTGACTGGCTTTTCATCCCAAAAGGGGGATTCTCCTGCCATCAGTCACGTGCTCTTAAACACTCACACCACCAGAGCAACGCGCAGACTCCCTGGGTGTGTGGCTGAGACCAGGGGTAAAGCGGACCACTGCAGATCAATGAGGCCAATCGTAAGGTCCACAGACCCTTGCACAAGTTGCTTCCAGTCAGCAGAAAACTACCTGTTCCTCCTCAACCTCAGAAACTCTGCTTGCAGATGTTAGAAGGAACCAACAAATGCAGCCTTCTGGCCTCTGCCCCAACAAGAGTCCATCTCCAAGCTCTGGAGACGGACAACCACCTAGAATGGAAAGCTCCTGGAAAGAGTGGGTGCACAGGACAGCAAGAGAGCGAGCACAAATGGTGTGTGAGCGTGCGTGAGTGAAGGCTGTGCGTGAGTGTAAGCCTTTGCCAGTCCTTCCTTTCCCACAGCATCCCTACCGGCACGGTGCTAAGGAGCCTCTGGGACCCTGAGCCACAGCTGCACAAGTCTGGTGGTGCCCTGGGGCAACAGGCTTCGTAGGCCTGCAGCCCAACAAGGGGCGAGAGCATCTTCTCTGGCTGAAGCGGCCAGCCAGCAGCTAACTCAGCTATCAGCAAAGTCCCTCAGGACAACTTCACTGCCTTCCTGACAAAACAGTCACTGCTGTATTTGCATCTTACTTTTGACAAGAACTTTCCTGCCTATAGGTGAGGCTGTACTATCAGAGTGCATCTTTCCTCCATACAAACCCCCTTTTGAGCAAATGATTCCTTCAGCAGGATTTACACTCCAGCTGAAGTGTGTCAAATCTGTGGCTAGTAATGAGCACATGAAAATATTTTTTCAGTATTTACATATGAAAGATATCAAATAGGATCACTGTAAGATTACTTCTTCAGTGTCGCCTTCTAAAGATGTGGTGGTTTTACTCAGGTGGGCAGCCGAGTTCCACCCGATCCTTTTCCAGAGGAAGATACATAACTGCCTCTAGAGAAGGACTAGCTCACTAAACGGGTTGGCCTACTAGAGAGTCCTTCAAAAGTTTGGTTGGCCAAGGAGCTGTAGCCTGAAAGTCAGAAGTCTGCTCCATACTACGGGAAGAGAGAACGCCCCCAAGGGTAAATTACCCAACATTTTGGTATTTCTCTTAGCTACCAGAAAAGAAACAAACACACCCCAAAACCACCAACATGCGTACGTGAAAGAAAACCAAGCACGGCATGCTAGAGCTGGTCAAACAATTCTGCCAGTTAGCTCTAAGAGAGAATTTGAAGTTAGCTGTGTAGCGGAGAATAAAAACGAAAAACCAGTGCTCTCTGTGTTTGAGGGCTTTTATTATCTACCACAACGGTCTGCCCAAGAACTTGTCCCTCAGGACACCAAGTTCTTTCTGGGAGAGGTTGTGCACCAACAACAGATTCTGTCCCGGGGAGTCTCTGCTCGGAATTTTGGGGTAAGGAAAGCCAGGAGGCTGGCTTGGTTGCCTTGGTTTCCGTATGCCCACGCGTGGAGACGGTAACCTGGACACTGTGGACTGATTGTGTGCTCACCGTGAAGACACGCAGGTTAAAAGGCGGCGCCTCTTCCTGCGGCCATCACTTCTTGGAAGTGAGATTGTGACGGACGAGGTAGGACGAGGCTTTTCTCCAATGCATACTGTGAACTGTCGATCTAGCTTCACATTCGTTAGTCAAATGAGAGCGGTGAATAAGAGAATGTTTACATTTGCCTTCCTTTCAACAGGCACGCAATGTGTGCAGCAGAGTCACAGAAGGAAAATTCAACTGAGAAGAGCCAAGCGGTAAGATTAGCTCCTTACGAATACACAAGTTCATGCACTTTTTTGGACGAAGGTGGTCTAGCGCAAAGCCTGATACTGTTTGTGTGATAAGTGGGCGAGAGGGGGCAAATGAAAAAAAAAAAAAAAAAGAATGCTTCAGATACTTGTGGCTCTGCTTACTTGCAGAAGAAAAACTGCAAGCTCTTCCAGTGACAGTGTCAGAAGCGTGCAGCTAGCTCTCACGTGCACTTTCAGGGAGTCTTTAGTGGAGAAGAGATCCTCTAGTACCGTGGCCAGTGAATATTAGTCACCAGACAGAGGGAAGAACTGAAGCAGCTTCTGGTTCTCCCTCACGCATCCCTCTGCCTTCCTGCCCAGCATGGCCATCGAGCAAAAAGCAGCCAAGCCCTTAGTTTGTGCCTTCCTCCGGCACGTTTTAAGCATGATAACTTTAGAAGTGGCCAGCAAAAGTTAGGAAGTACAGTCGGCAAAGGCGGTGTGAAATGCTAAAGGTCATTGAAGCCCAGCTCCATACCTCTTTGGGTTTTCGTATTCCCCCAATTTTCTTCCTGCATTTTCATAAAGGCTAAGAAGGTTCTGCGAAGCCTGGGAAACAATTCAAGGCCCTGACAGTGTCAGACGTGCAGTCTTCACCAAGTATTTGACTTAAGAATGAATTGCCCTCAGCATTCTGTAGTGATTTAAGCGGCCATGAGCAGCTGGCAAAAGTGACTTAAAGTCAGGTTGAGGCCTAAAGTCAAATTCTTTGCTGACAAGTACACATGCCCCAAGGGAATTTCCTTCATGAGTACCCTTGGGTTGCAGAAACCTAGCGCTTCTCCAGTGCTTCTTCTTCCCCCGTGAAATACTGCAGACCACTCAAACCCTGGTTAAAGATTTGTCCCAAAACAAAGAGAGCAAAAGTAAAGTGCCCACAAGCGAACAACGCAGACGGAAGCTCAGTCTGAAATACAAGCTATGTCATGAGGTACCCGTTGCATTGGCAGGGCGCGATGGAGCTGCCTGACTTGACCGTGCAGAAGAGCTCTGTGAAGCTCCTCACGAAGAGATGGGAGTCCGCCAGTGCTCTGGCACCCAGCCCGGCCTTCCAACGCCTGCCAGCCCCACGGTCCCTGGCACCAGAGCAAGCCAGCCCAGGCAGCACCGTGGACGAAGCTGCGGCAGACAGCGGGAGGGCGGACGTCACCCTGGGTGGCCCTCGCCGGACTGAGACCTTCCCCATCTCTGTCAAGGAGCTGCAGAGCCACTTTGAGACCCTGGGTGGCAGGAAGGTGAGTGCACGCAGGTTCCGCAGCTGAAAAGGATTCCCGCGCTCTCACTGAGGACTCGGAGAACACTACTGCCAGAACAGCACCCCCTTCCAATCTGCTGCCTCTTCATATCCTTTCTGCCCCCTGAAAGCCCTACCTGGCTCCTCCCAGTAGCTTCTAACTCACATCCCCTCCATGTCTTCCAACAGGAAGCGGAAAGTGGCAAAAGCTCACTGCCACCAGCACTGGCCACTCAGCCTGGGAGCCAGACAGACATTTCTCTCATGGAAATGTCCAGCGTGAAACGGGGGAGGGCAATCTTTGAGAAGATGTCCTCAGGCAATGGACAGACCACCAACACTGAAGGTTAGCCTTACCACTTGGATCGGATTTCTCCCTTTAGTTCAATGCGCTCCGTCTCTGAGGTGGCAAGGGGCAAGCACACTCACCTCATCAGGGCAGCCCCCAGGCCGCCCAGGGAGAGAACGTGGTGTTCTTCTCAGTGCAAAACAAGCTTTCTAGCCTTCTCCATTTTGTCTGTTGCATTATGGAGCAGTGCCTGATGCCCATTAAATACTTGTTGAGCAAAACACAACAGAATGGTGTCTTATGTTTTGAGAAGATAACTTTTGATGAAGACAACCCAAATTACAAATAGGATATCAAAACTATGGGCAGCATCCATCAATTACAAAAAAGTGGTATCTTCATTTTCTTCTTTGGTGAAGATAGTTTGGATTTAGCAGTGCGTTGCTTTGGTAACAATGCGTTAACTTTTATTAGTTAAAGGCATTCTGGTTTCCACAAATCAAATGCTCCGTACTTGATGTGCTCTAAAGTAAAAGTGCGACGACACAGTGGGTAAAATGTTGGCAATACTGTTTGTTTTGCTTACTGCTTTTCTTTCAAGCTTTGAAACACATGCACCCATCTCCCTCTCCCCAACTATGACGTCTCTTTGTGGTTGCAGTGGGTGGCTGCAAAGCTGTAGGAGGACTTCCAGAAGAGAGCCCTCCCAACACCGGCAATACACTGACGGAATTCCAGGAGAATGTCTCCTTGAAAGACAAAATGGCTCTGTATCAGGCTGCGGTGTCAAAGGCAGAGAACAGCAACCGCTTTGCCAATGTAAGATACCAATGTCTCAATATCTTCTTAATTCTATGTTTGCTTTGCCCAGGGACAGATCGTAACCATCTTTATTTCTACAAGCAAGCTATCAGGTGGATCATAGGGTGGATGAAAATTTAAATCCCAAATTAGGAAACCTATAGAGCAAACATAGTCATCCATCAGTCTCTCTCTCTACCAAAAGAGGTTTTTCACGCTAGATGCCTTTGGTCTTTTGGACAATCCCCGTTATTTCGTGGACGTGCTCTTCCTTTCAGTCCACCTTTGCCTGAACTTCATGTATGAGGATCATGGGTGAGAGAGAGATCAGCAACACGGTTATCCTGTGATGACAAAACAAGGCAGTTTCCTTACCACAACAACTATTCTCTATCGCCAAATAATAAAATCCTGTTCAGGAGCACAGTGACTTTAGAGCTCTTGCTGCTCGAACTGAAGAATTTGAAATTACCGCATGATAAAACAGCTCAGCTATGGGTGCTCAGGTAGCCCAGAAGCCACCTGAGGGAAGCAGCCACCAGCCACGCTCGCCTTCAGAGTCCAGGTGTTTTCAAACCACGCAATTCCTGCCCACTGGCTTCTTGATTTCCTAATTGCCCTTGTGTATTTGGAACAGATTCCTGCAGTTCTTTGGGCCAAGAAGGTTCCAATTCCCTCCTCCCAACACTGCCAGCAATGGTGCTGTTAGCTCTCTCTCCCCAAAAGGAAGAACTGGAGGAAGCCTGACCCAACCGAACTGTGTTGAGAACATATGAACTGCTTCATTTCCACCCTATAACACCTTGCCCTTACTTGTTGAAATGGATGGTATGTTCTTACTGCAAATGGAAAACACCTGGCCTTATTTGATCCCTCTAGACCTCAGAGGAAATCAAGTCCTGCACTGTGCCCGGGGGCCTGGCTGCAGTGAGGAAACACTTTGAGAATGGGCAGATGACCCCTTCAATGACCACCTTTGCTCACTCCCAGCACCAGCACAAAGCTGCAGAGGTAACAATGGCATTTTGAATACTAACAAATTAGGTTTCCCCCGTTAAAGAGCTCGAGAGGAAAATAACACTATTTGCTTGATTCCAGGATTCACCATTCCCGGTGTCCCTGGAAAAATTTGCACCCCATTTTCTTTTCAACTCGCCCTCCTCGAGCCTCACCTAACTTTAACGGTTCAAACTTCTCATCACATGGGTTCCTTGTGGTGCTCGTAATCCCCTAAATCATCACGGTACACTGCCATAAAGGAACCATTTGGGCTTAACATCTGTTAAAGTAGAACTGATTTGTGACAGCCCTTCACAGGCAGAAACACAAATCCAGATTACTGTTAATTACGTGATTCTTTGTATTTGTTTTCAGGAGACCTCAAGAACCACTCAGCTCCCACTATCAAGCAGCACCAGGGAAGCTGAGTGCAGTGCGACGAGCTCCAAAGAAGCCCCACTAGAAGCCTTTCCAAGCAAAGAGGTAAGTTTATCAATTAACAATTATACCATTTGGCAGGTATGTTTTTAAAACAGTGTCCTAGACAGGGTTGTTTGGATGTGGTAATGAATGGGGCTTCCCACTCAGACTTCTCTGTGATGTTTCAAAGACAGCAGCCGAAATATGGAGTATTCTTCCATGTTGCACTAAATCCCGCAGTAACGTGAAGGTTTTGTGCACAGGTTTCTCTCGGGGAGCAAGTGACTCCAGAGACAAACGGGGCTTCTACACTCACCCGGCATACTGATGAAGCAGGTAAGAAGTGGCTTGAGAGTAATGGCTCCCAAAGGAGCACGACAAACCAAGTTCTTGGCAACTGTCTTTACTGGCACAAACGTGGGGCTGCTTTTAGGATACAGATACAGGACATTGCTCCAAGTTGTTCAGTGCCTCCTTCCTCAGCTAAGCACATTCATTGGTCTCAGTGGGACCTAAGAAACAGCTTTCCGTGCTGGTACACAGAGAGGAGTTTGGCAGAAGGAGGTAGCTCCAAATTTGTGCTGAGCTGCTGGAAAAAGCGGGGCATTTTAAGAGATGTCTGAAGACACACGCAAACCCTTGCCCCTGTATAGCCGAAACTGTGGATGATAAAGGCTCAATTTATAGCCAGGCGGAACCGGCCTGGACACCATGAGCACGGTGTAGAGGCGCTGCTTCTGCGGTCTAGTCCTGGTATTAGAATTCACGCGCTCGGTTAACACAAAGACCTCAGTCCTGTGCGAGCCCTGACATTCAGGCAATTCAGGTACGGCAAAACAGCAGGCCATAGATAACGTGTCCCTCAACACTTCTTCCATCCATTTCCTACGTATTTCTTCTCTTCATATTGTCCGTTGTTCATTTACTTTTTTTTTTTTTTTAATAATAATAGTAATTATTATTCTTTCCATTGCAGTAAGCAATGCAGCTATGGACGTGGAGGTCCCAAAGACTTCCACAGAGGTGTGTGACCATCAGACGGAAAGGACAGCAGAGGAAAACGCTGTTCCCATAGACAGAGAGACTGCAACATCTGTACCAGATGGCAAGGTCTGTGCCTTTATAGTAAGAGTAGACATCAGTCTGTCAAATACAGTCTGAATTTCTATTTTTACCATGTAGTTGCAACTGAAAATGCAACCTGTGAAAGCAGTAGGAATATACGGAGCTTAGCAATGACGGGCACACAAGGTGGTATTTAGTACAACCTGTAATTCAGCAAGTACTTCTATTACATGACAAACACAACTGAAAGTTGAACTCAAACGCTTCTGCTTTTCCTTTCCTTCTCTGATGAAGGCAGCCTCTTCTTTCCCTGCTTTCAGTCTCTAAAAGGCTATGTTTTCTGTCACCAGTTCCTCAGATGCACAGAAACTCTCAACTTGAGGAAAAACGAAGACAAGCGTCAAAATGTCGAGGGCTGTCCGGACCAGACAATTCCACTGGCACTGCCGAGCGAAGCGCTGCACCAGCCCAAAAGCACCATGCCGTCTGCTCTTGCCAGAATGAGAGCCATGAATGCGATCATCAAGAGCCATGCACATTCTGTAAGACGGCCACGTCACCAAGGAGCTGCTGGGCTGCCAGTTCAAAGTGTCTGTGAGCAAGAAATCCCAAAGGTTCACAAAGGCGACATCTGTTCAGAGGAGCAGCTCCCTAAGCCTGGGGAGCCGCAGATGAGGGAGCCACTGAGACAACCCAAAAGCAGAAGCACTCGTGCGGCTTCCAGAATTAAGGCCATCAACGACATCCACAGGAACCTACACCATTCTCAAAGGCGTCCAAACCAGGAAGGGGCTGCTTTTCTGGTGGAGGATGCGCAAGGGTTCAAAACAACAGAATCCGGCCTGAAGAACGAAGACGCAAGCGTCACAGTCTCTGTGTTGTGCAGTAATGCACAACAAGTTGACAATAAAGAGATGAAGTGACTCAAAACTAACAGACTTGTCTGAACTTTTGCTGCCTGTCTCAACAGGTTGGAGCATCAGGCGGGGAGAAACTTCATGAAATATAACGAGGGCAAGTGTAGAGCCCTGCATCGGGGCAAGAACAACCCCAGACACCAGGATAAGTTGGGGACTGCCCTGCTGGAGAGCAGCAAAGGGGGAAGGGACGTGGGTGTCCTGGCGGAGAGCTGGCTGACCATGAGCCAGCACTGTGCCCTTGTGGCCAAGAAGGCCAATGGCATCCTGGGGTGTATTAGCAGGGCTGTGGTTAGTAGGTCGAGAGAGGTTCTCCTCCCCCTCTACTCTGCCCTAGTGAGACCACATCTGCAATATTGCGTCCAGTTCTGGGCCCCCCAGTTCCAGAAGGACAGGGAACTGCTTGAGAGAGTCCAGCACAGAGCCACAAGGGTGATAAAGGGAGTGGAGCGTCTCCCTTTTGAGGAAAGGCTGAGGGAGCTGGGTCTCTTTAGTTGGAGAAGAGGAGACTGAGGGGTGACCTTCTTAATGTTTATAAATATGTAAAGGGAGAGTGTCAGGAGGACGGAGCCAGGCTCTTCTCAGCGACATCTAACAGTAGGACAGGGGGCACTTGGTGCGTGCTGGAACATAGGAGGTTCCACTTAAATGTGAGACAAAACTTTTTTATGGTGATGGTGACAGAACACCGGAACAGGCTGCACAGGGGGGATGTGGAGTTTCCTTCTCCAGAGGCATTCCAAAGCTGCCTGGACGCGTTCCTGTGTGACCTGATCTAGCTGCTCCTGCTCCGGCAGGGGCATTGGACCAGACGATCTTTCAAGGTCCCTTCCAATCCCTAACATTCAGTGATTCGGTGATTCTGTGATTCGTAGGCATCTCAGCAGTCTTCTACCATCTTTCTTTGGCAAAGGCATGTCTGGAAAGAAAAACTGTAAAAATCACAGTCAGGAGAAGAGCTCTGGATCTCCAAAGTACCAATCTGCAGGTCTGATATACAGGCTGCCATTATGTCAGGATAACAACAACCTGCTGCCCTGGAAGATTAATCTTACTTTGAAATCAGTGGGCACTGCAATACTATGCTCCTCAGAAAATCAGGACAATTATTGCCAGGTTTTGTGATTACCACTCGTTAAAATGAGGGGATACTGGATTAGGTCACCCAGGGCGTCTCTCAGGCTGAAATTTGTCATGTCAGAGCAAGAACAGGTCACACTTAGTGAAGCCGTGTAGTTCTGGGAACAAAACGTCCCTTCCTGCAATCGGCAGCTCGATTCTTTCTAGTCTTGGCTTTAGAGCACTATGCGGAGTTTATTACAATCTCCTGGAATTGGGAAGGCTCACCCTGAGCACTCTCTGGTGCACAAGTATCCAGGAAAGCCCTGCTGGGGCTCTTGTAGCCGCTTGCCTCAAGGCATTTTCCTAATCAAATTCCTACTCCTACCATGCCAGACCAGATATTCTTTCGTGCCCCCTGGCAAAGCTAATGGGCTCTGGGCTGGCTGCATTAGACCTTCTGCCTCAGCACCAGCAATGAGCCTGAGGCTACCAGGTAGCCGAAGCACATCCTCTCCAAGCAGCCCCATTCTGGAAGCATTATAGATTTGCAGTTCCCCTCCTTAGGTATATATGCAACAAGCAAAGCATCATTAGAAGCACAGCGTTTATGAGGGTTCTGAAAAATCCCTTTTTTTACTCCTTAGCTAGGGCAAAGACTCCACAGATATGAGAAAAACGGTCAAATCTTTTCTAGCATTTCCCAGTTCATTATTCTTACTACTGTAGTCTTCTTCAGGCTTCACTTCAGAGTTGTGAAGGGCATCCCAAGTTCTCCTCCTCCAACTCAAATCTCTTCTCTTGCATTACCAATTATCTACTATGATCCCCCCCCCTTCCCCATCCCTCCCCCTACCCCCCCTCAAACTTCTCATCTGTACTTTCGCAAAGA
This sequence comes from Anser brachyrhynchus, assembly GCF_964034855.1. Taxonomy (NCBI): domain Eukaryota; kingdom Metazoa; phylum Chordata; class Aves; order Anseriformes; family Anatidae; genus Anser; species Anser brachyrhynchus. The sequence continues at coordinate 90,915,046 of NC_137696.1, read as the reverse complement.
GAGAAAAAATCTTTTCTCTTAAATTTTCCTGTTTCCTCTGTCAGGTGTGTCCTGACACCTGACCATCTTTGTCAGGTGCTCCTCAGAGAATTTTGTTTGATGACCACTCTCCTGGGGACCAGAAGTGGAAGACCAGTTTGCCTGCAACAGGAACCATCTCCCTGCGTATCGCATTAAAACAATTCATGCAGCTATAGTAATCTTTCCATGCTAGAAGGCAGGAAGTTCTCCCATCATCTTTTGTGGTTTCAGAGGAAAGAAAAACACACCACGTGTGACAGTCATACATTGTGAACACCTAACAGACACAGTCCACAGCAGGACAGAATCATCAAATCATCCCAACTCATCATCAAAACAGCTTGCATTTGTGACTGGCTTTTCATCCCAAAAGGGGGATTCTCCTGCCATCAGTCACGTGCTCTTAAACACTCACACCACCAGAGCAACGCGCAGACTCCCTGGGTGTGTGGCTGAGACCAGGGGTAAAGGGGACCACTGCAGATCAATGAGGCCAATCGTAAGGTCCACAGACCCTTGCACAAGTTGCTTCCAGTCAGCAGAAAACTACCTGTTCCTCCTCAACCTCAGAAACTCTGCTTGCAGATGTTAGAAGGAACCAACAAATGCAGCCTTCTGGCCTCTGCCCCAACAAGAGTCCATCTCCAAGCTCTGGAGACGGACAACCACCTAGAATGGAAAGCTCCTGGAAAGAGTGGGTGCACAGGACAGCAAGAGAGCGAGCACAAATGGTGTGTGAGCGTGCGTGAGTGAAGGCTGTGCGTGAGTGTAAGCCTTTGCCAGTCCTTCCTTTCCCACAGCATCCCTACCGGCACGGTGCTAAGGAGCCTCTGGGACCCTGAGCCACAGCTGCACAAGTCTGGTGGTGCCCTGGGGCAACAGGCTTCGTAGGCCTGCAGCCCAACAAGGGGCGAGAGCATCTTCTCTGGCTGAAGCGGCCAGCCAGCAGCTAACTCAGCTATCAGCAAAGTCCCTCAGGACAACTTCACTGCCTTCCTGACAAAACAGTCACTGCTGTATTTGCATCTTACTTTTGACAAGAACTTTCCTGCCTATAGGTGAGGCTGTACTATCAGAGTGCATCTTTCCTCCATACAAACCCCCTTTTGAGCAAATGATTCCTTCAGAAGGATTTACACTCCAGCTGAAGTGTGTCAAATCTGTGGCTAGTAATGAGCACATGAAAATATTTTTTCAGTATTTACATATGAAAGATATCAAATAGGATCACTGTAAGATTACTTCTTCAGTGTCGCCTTCTAAAGATGTGGTGGTTTTACTCAGGTGGGCAGCCGAGTTCCACCCGATCCTTTTCCAGAGGAAGATACATAACTGCCTCTAGAGAAGGACTAGCTCACTAAACGGGTTGGCCTACTAGAGAGTCCTTCAAAAGTTTGGTTGGCCAAGGAGCTGTAGCCTGAAAGTCAGAAGTCTGCTCCATACTACGGGAAGAGAGAACGCCCCCAAGGGTAAATTACCCAACATTTTGGTATTTCTCTTAGCTACCAGAAAAGAAACAAACACACCCCAAAACCACCAACATGCGTACGTGAAAGAAAACCAAGCACGGCATGCTAGAGCTGGTCAAACAATTCTGCCAGTTAGCTCTAAGAGAGAATTTGAAGTTAGCTGTGTAGCGGAGAATAAAAACGAAAAACCAGTGCTCTCTGTGTTTGAGGGCTTTTATTATCTACCACAACGGTCTGCCCAAGAACTTGTCCCTCAGGACACCAAGTTCTTTCTGGGAGAGGTTGTGCACCAACAACAGATTCTGTCCCGGGGAGTCTCTGCTTGGAATTTTGGGGTAAGGAAAGCCAGGAGGCTGGCTTGGTTGCCTTGGTTTCCGTATGCCCACGCGTGGAGACGGTAACCTGGACACTGTGGACTGATTGTGTGCTCACCGTGAAGACACGCAGGTTAAAAGGCGGCGCCTCTTCCTGCGGCCATCACTTCTTGGAAGTGAGATTGTGACGGACGAGGTAGGACGAGGCTTTTCTCCAATGCATACTGTGAACTGTCGATCTAGCTTCACATTCGTTAGTCAAATGAGAGCGGTGAATAAGAGAATGTTTACATTTGCCTTCCTTTCAACAGGCACGCAATGTGTGCAGCAGAGTCACAGAAGGAAAATTCAACTGAGAAGAGCCAAGCGGTAAGATTAGCTCCTTACGAATACACAAGTTCATGCACTTTTTTGGACGAAGGTGGTCTAGCGCAAAGCCTGATACTGTTTGTGTGATAAGTGGGCGAGAGGGGGCAAATGAAAAAAAAAAAAAAAAAAGAATGCTTCAGATACTTGTGGCTCTGCTTACTTGCAGAAGAAAAACTGCAAGCTCTTCCAGTGACAGTGTCAGAAGCGTGCAGCTAGCTCTCACGTGCACTTTCAGGGAGTCTTTAGTGGAGAAGAGATCCTCTAGTACCGTGGCCAGTGAATATTAGTCACCAGACAGAGGGAAGAACTGAAGCAGCTTCTGGTTCTCCCTCACGCATCCCTCTGCCTTCCTGCCCAGCATGGCCATCGAGCAAAAAGCAGCCAAGCCCTTAGTTTGTGCCTTCCTCCGGCACGTTTTAAGCATGATAACTTTAGAAGTGGCCAGTAAAAGTTAGGAAGTACAGTCGGCAAAGGCGGTGTGAAATGCTAAAGGTCATTGAAGCCCAGCTCCATACCTCTTTGGGTTTTCGTATTCCCCCAATTTTCTTCCTGCATTTTCATAAAGGCTAAGAAGGTTCTGCGAAGCCTGAGAAACAATTCAAGGCCCTGACAGTGTCAGACGTGCAGTCTTCACCAAGTATTTGACTTAAGAATGAATTGCCCTCAGCATTCTGTAGTGATTTAAGCGGCCATGAGCAGCTGGCAAAAGTGACTTAAAGTCAGGTTGAGGCCTAAAGTCAAATTCTTTGCTGACAAGTGCACATGCCCCAAGGGAATTTCCTTCATGAGTACCCTTGGGTTGCAGAAACCTAGCGCTTCTCCTGTGCTTCTTCTTCCCCCGTGAAATACTGCAGACCACTCAAACCCTGGTTAAAGATTTGTCCCAAAACAAAGAGAGCAAAAGTAAAGTGCCCACAAGCGAACAACGCAGACGGAAGCTCAGTCTGAAATACAAGCTATGTCATGAGGTACCCGTTGCATTGGCAGGGCGCGATGGAGCTGCCCGACTTGACCGTGCAGAAGAGCTCTGTGAAGCTCCTCACGAAGAGATGGGAGTCCGCCAGTGCTCTGGCACCCAGCCCGGCCTTCCAACGCCTGCCAGCCCCACGGTCCCTGGCACCAGAGCAAGCCAGCCCAGGCAGCACCGTGGACGAAGCTGCGGCAGACAGCGGGAGGGCGGACGTCACCCTGGGTGGCCCTCGCCGGACTGAGACCTTCCCCATCTCTGTCAAGGAGCTGCAGAGCCACTTTGAGACCCTGGGTGGCAGGAAGGTGAGTGCACGCAGGTTCCGCAGCTGAAAAGGATTCCCGTGCTCTCACTGAGGACTCGGAGAACACTACTGCCAGAACAGCACCCCCTTCCAATCTGCTGCCTCTTCATATCCTTTCTGCCCCCTGAAAGCCCTACCTGGCTCCTCCCAGTAGCTTCTAACTCACATCCCCTCCATGTCTTCCAACAGGAAGCGGAAAGTGGCAAAAGCTCACTGCCACCAGCACTGGCCACTCAGCCTGGGAGCCAGACAGACATTTCTCTCATGGAAATGTCCAGCGTGAAACGGGGGAGGGCAATCTTTGAGAAGATGTCCTCAGGCAATGGACAGACCACCAACACTGAAGGTTAGCCTTACCACTTGGATCGGATTTCTCCCTTTAGTTCAATGCGCTCCGTCTCTGAGGTGGCAAGGGGCAAGCACACTCACCTCATCAGGGCAGCCCCCAGGCCGCCCAGGGAGAGAACGTGGTGTTCTTCTCAGTGCAAAACAAGCTTTCTAGCCTTCTCCATTTTGTCTGTTGCATTATGGAGCAGTGCCTGATGCCCATTAAATACTTGTTGAGCAAAACACAACAGAATGGTGTCTTATGTTTTGAGAAGATAACTTTTGATGAAGACAGCCCAAATTACAAATAGGATATCAAAACTATGGGCAGCATCCATCAATTACAAAAAAGTGGTATCTTCATTTTCTTCTTTGGTGAAGATAGTTTGGATTTAGCAGTGCGTTGCTTTGGTAACGATGCGTTAACTTTTATTAGTTAAAGGCATTCTGGTTTCCACAAATCAAATGCTCCGTACTTGATGTGCTCTAAAGTAAAAGTGCGACGACACAGTGGGTAAAATGTTGGCAATACTGTTTGTTTTGCTTACTGCTTTTCTTTCAAGCTTTGAAACACATGCACCCATCTCCCTCTCCCCAACTATGACGTCTCTTTGTGGTTGCAGTGGGTGGCTGCAAAGCTGTAGGAGGACTTCCAGAAGAGAGCCCTCCCAACACCGGCAATACACTGACGGAATTCCAGGAGAATGTCTCCTTGAAAGACAAAATGGCTCTGTATCAGGCTGCGGTGTCAAAGGCAGAGAACAGCAACCGCTTTGCCAATGTAAGATACCAATGTCTCAATATCTTCTTAATTCTATGTTTGCTTTGCCCAGGGACAGATCGTAACCATCTTTATTTCTACAAGCAAGCTATCAGGTGGATCATAGGGTGGATGAAAATTTAAATCCCAAATTAGGAAACCTATAGAGCAAACATAGTCATCCATCAGTCTCTCTCTCTACCAAAAGAGGTTTTTCACGCTAGATGCCTTTGGTCTTTTGGACAATCCCCGTTATTTCGTGGACGTGCTCTTCCTTTCAGTCCACCTTTGCCTGAACTTCATGTATGAGGATCATGGGTGAGAGAGAGATCAGCAACACGGTTATCCTGTGATGACAAAACAAGGCAGTTTCCTTACCACAACAACTATTCTCTATCGCCAAATAATAAAATCCTGTTCAGGAGCACAGTGACTTTAGAGCTCTTGCTGCTCGAACTGAAGAATTTGAAATTACCGCATGATAAAACAGCTCAGCTATGGGTGCTCAGGTAGCCCAGAAGCCACCTGAGGGAAGCAGCCACCAGCCACGCTCGCCTTCAGAGTCCAGGTGTTTTCAAACCACGCAATTCCTGCCCACTGGCTTCTTGATTTCCTAATTGCCCTTGTGTATTTGGAACAGATTCCTGCAGTTCTTTGGGCCAAGAAGGTTCCAATTCCCTCCTCCCAACACTGCCAGCAATGGTGCTGTTAGCTCTCTCTCCCCAAAAGGAAGAACTGGAGGAAGCCTGACCCAACCGAACTGTGTTGAGAACATATGAACTGCTTCATTTCCACCCTATAACACCTTGCCCTTACTTGTTGAAATGGATGGTATGTTCTTACTGCAAATGGAAAACACCTGGCCTTATTTGATCCCTCTAGACCTCAGAGGAAATCAAGTCCTGCACTGTGCCCGGGGGCCTGGCTGCAGTGAGGAAACACTTTGAGAATGGGCAGATGATCCCTTCAATGACCACCTTTGCTCACTCCCAGCACCAGCACAAAGCTGCAGAGGTAACAATGGCATTTTGAATACTAACAAATTAGGTTTCCCCCGTTAAAGAGCTCGAGAGGAAAATAACACTATTTGCTTGATTCCAGGATTCACCATTCCCGGTGTCCCTGGAAAAATTTGCACCCCATTTTCTTTTCAACTCGCCCTCCTCGAGCCTCACCTAACTTTAACGGTTCAAACTTCTCATCACATGGGTTCCTTGTGGTGCTCGTAATCCCCTAAATCATCACGGTACACTGCCATAAAGGAACCATTTGGGCTTAACATCTGTTAAAGTAGAACTGATTTGTGACAGCCCTTCACAGGCAGAAACACAAATCCAGATTACTGTTAATTACGTGATTCTTTGTATTTGTTTTCAGGAGACCTCAAGAACCACTCAGCTCCCACTATCAAGCAGCACCAGGGAAGCTGAGTGCAGTGTGACGAGCTCCAAAGAAGCCCCACTAGAAGCCTTTCCAAGCAAAGAGGTAAGTTTATCAATTAACAATTATACCATTTGGCAGGTATGTTTTTAAAACAGTGTCCTAGACAGGGTTGTTTGGATGTGGTAATGAATGGGGCTTCCCACTCAGACTTCTCTGTGATGTTTCAAAGACAGCAGCCGAAATATGGAGTATTCTTCCATGTTGCACTAAATCCCGCAGTAACGTGAAGGTTTTGTGCACAGGTTTCTCTCGGGGAGCAAGTGACTCCAGAGACAAACGGGGCTTCTACACTCACCCGGCATACTGATGAAGCAGGTAAGAAGTGGCTTGAGAGTAATGGCTCCCAAAGGAGCACGACAAACCAAGTTCTTGGCAACTGTCTTTACTGGCACAAACGTGGGGCTGCTTTTAGGATACAGATACAGGACATTGCTCCAAGTTGTTCAGTGCCTCCTTCCTCAGCTAAGCACATTCATTGGTCTCAGTGGGACCTAAGAAACAGCTTTCCGTGCTGGTATACAGAGAGGAGTTTGGCAGAAGGAGGTAGCTTCCAATTTGTGCTGAGCTGCTGGAAAGAGCGGGGCATTTTAAGAGATGTCTGAAGACACACGCAAACCCTTGCCCCTGTATAGCCGAAACTGTGGATGATAAAGGCTCAATTTATAGCCAGGCGGAACCGGCCTGGACACCATGAGCACGGTGTAGAGGCGCTGCTTCTGCGGTCTAGTCCTGGTATTAGAATTCACGCGTTCGGTTAACACAAAGACCTCAGTCCTGTGCGAGCCCTGACATTCAGGCAATTCAGGTACGGCAAAACAGCAGGCCATAGATAACGTGTCCCTCAACACTTCTTCCATCCATTTCCTATGTATTTCTTCTCTTCATATTGTCCGTTGTTCATATACTTTTTTTTTTTTTTTAATAATAATAGTAATTATTATACTTTCCATTGCAGTAAGCAATGCAGCTATGGACGTGGAGGTCCCAAAGACTTCCACAGAGGTGTGTGACCATCAGACGGAAAGGACAGCAGAGGAAAACGCTGTTCCCATAGACAGAGAGACTGCAACATCTGTACCAGATGGCAAGGTCTGTGCCTTTATAGTAAGAGTAGACATCAGTCTGTCAAATACAGTCTGAATTTCTATTTTTACCATGTAGTTGCAATTGAAAATGCAACCTGTGAAAGCAGTAGGAATATACGGAGCTTAGCAATGACGGGCACACAAGGTGGTATTTAGTACAACCTGTAATTCCGCAAGTACTTCTATTACATGACAAACACAACTGAAAGTTGAACTCAAACGCTTCTGCTTTTCCTTTCCTTCTCTGATGAAGGAAGCCTCTTCTTTCCCTGCTTTCAGTCTCTAAAAGGCTATGTTTTCTGTCACCAGTTCCTCAGATGCACAGAAACTCTCAACTTGATGAAAAACGAAGACAAGCGTCAAAATGTCGAGGGCTGTCCGGACCAGACAATTCCACTGGCACTGCCGAGCGAAGCGCTGCACCAGCCCAAAAGCACCATGCCGTCTGCTCTTGCCAGAATGAGAGCCATGAATGCGATCATCAAGAGCCATGCACATTCTGTAAGACGGCCACGTCACCAAGGAGCTGCTGGGCTGCCAGTTCAAAGTGTCTGTGAGCAAGAAATCCCAAAGGTTCACAAAGGCGACATCTGTTCAGAGGAGCAGCTCCCTAAGCCTGGGGAGCCGCAGATGAGGGAGCCACTGAGACAACCCAAAAGCAGAAGCACTCGTGCGGCTTCCAGAATTAAGGCCATCAACGACATCCACAGGAACCTACACCATTCTCAAAGGCGTCCAAACCAGGAAGGGGCTGCTTTTCTGGTGGAGGATGCGCAAGGGTTCAAAACAACAGAATCCGGCCTGAAGAACGAAGACGCAAGCGTCACAGTCTCTGTGTTGTGCAGTAATGCACAACAAGTTGACAATAAAGAGATGAAGTGACTCAAAACTAACAGACTTGTCTGAACTTTTGCTGCCTGTCTCAACAGGTTGGAGCATCAGGCGGGGAGAAACTTCATGAAATATAACGAGGGCACGTGTAGAGCCCTGCATCGGGGCAAGAACAACCCCAGACACCAGGATAAGTTGGGGACTGCCCTGCTGGAGAGCAGCAAAGGGGGAAGGGACGTGGGTGTCCTGGCGGAGAGCTGGCTGACCATGAGCCAGCACTGTGCCCTTGTGGCCAAGAAGGCCAATGGCATCCTGGGGTGTATTAGCAGGGCTGTGGTTAGTAGGTCGAGAGAGGTTCTCCTCCCCCTCTACTCTGCCCTAGTGAGACCACATCTGCAATATTGCGTCCAGTTCTGGGCCCCCCAGTTCCAGAAGGACAGGGAACTGCTTGAGAGAGTCCAGCACAGAGCCACAAGGGTGATAAAGGGAGTGGAGCGTCTCCCTTTTGAGGAAAGGCTGAGGGAGCTGGGTCTCTTTAGTTGGAGAAGAGGAGACTGAGGGGTGACCTTCTTAATGTTTATAAATATGTAAAGGGAGAGTGTCAGGAGGACGGAGCCAGGCTCTTCTCAGCGACATCTAACAGTAGGACAGGGGGCACTGGGTGCGTGCTGGGACATAGGAGGTTCCACTTAAATGTGAGACAAAACTTTTTTATGGTGATGGTGACAGAACACCGGAACAGGCTGCACAGGGGGGATGTGGAGTTTCCTTCTCCAGAGGCATTCCAAAGCTGCCTGGACGCGTTCCTGTGTGACCTGATCTAGCTGCTCCTGCTCCGGCAGGGGCATTGGACCAGACGATCTTTCAAGGTCCCTTCCAATCCCTAACATTCAGTGATTCGGTGATTCTGTGATTCGTAGGCATCTCAGCAGTCTTCTACCATCTTTCTTTGGCAAAGGCATGTCTGGAAAGAAAAACTGTAAAAATCACAGTCAGGAGAAGAGCTCTGGATCTCCAAAGTACCAATCTGCAGGTCTGATATACAGGCTGCCATTATGTCAGGATAACAACAATCTGCTGCCCTGGAAGATTAATCTTACTTTGAAATCAGTGGGCACTGCAATACTATGTTCCTCAGAAAATCAGGACAATTATTGCCAGGTTTTGTGATTACCACTCGTTAAAATGAGGGGATACTGGATTGGGTCACCCAGGGCGTCTCTCAGGCTGAAATTTGTCATGTCAGAGCAAGAACAGGTCACACTTAGTGAAGCCGTGTAGTTCTGGGAACAAAACGTCCCTTCCTGCAATCGGCAGCTCGATTCTTTCTAGTCTTGGCTTTAGAGCACTATGCGGAGTTTATTACAATCTCCTTGAATCGGGAAGGCTCACCCTGAGCACTCTCTGGTGCACAAGTATCCAGGAAAGCCCTGCTGGGGCTCTTGTAGCCGCTTGCCTCAAGGCATTTTCCTAATCAAATTCCTACTCCTACCATGCCAGACCAGATATTCTTTCGTGCCCCCTGACAAAGCTAATGGGCTCTGGGCTGGCTGCATTAGACCTTCTGCCTCAGCACCAGCAATGAGCCTGAGGCTACCAGGTAGCCGAAGCACATCCTCTCCAAGCAGCCCCATTCTGGAAGCATTATAGATTTGCAGTTCCCCTCCTTAGGTATATATGCAACAAGCAAAACATCATTAGAAGCACAGCGTTTATGAGGGTTCTGAAAAATCACTTTTTTTACTCCTTAGCTAGGGCAAAGACTCCACAGATATGAGAAAAACGGTCAAATCTTTTCTAGCATTTCCCAGTTCATTATTCTTACTACTGTAGTCTTCTTCAGGCTTCACTTCAGAGTTGTGAAGGGCATCCCAAGTTCTCCTCCTCCAACTCAAATCTCTTCTCTTGCATTACCGATTATCTACTATGATCCCCCCCCTTCCCCATCCCTCCCCCTACCCCCCCTCAAACTTCTCATCTGTACTTTCGCAAAGAGAGAAAAAATCTTTTCTCTTAAATTATCCTGTTTCCTCTGTCAGGTGTGTCCTGACATCTGACCATCTTTGTCAGGTGCTCCTCAGAGAATTTTGTTTGATGACCACTCTCCTGGGGACCAGAAGTGGAAGACCAGTTTGCCTGCAACAGGAACCATCTCCCTGCGTATCGCATTAAAACAATTCATGCAGCTATAGTAATCTTTCCATGCTAGAAGGCAGGAAGTTCTCCCATCATCTTTTGTGGTTTCAGAGGAAAGAAAAACACACCACGTGTGACAGTCATACATTGTGAACACCTAACAAACACAGTCCACAGCAGGACAGAAACATCAAATCATCCCAACTCATCATCAAAACAGCTTGCATTTGTGACTGGCTTTTCATCCCAAAAGGGGGATTCTCCTGCCATCAGTCACGTGCTCTTAAACACTCACACCACCAGAGCAACGCGCAGACTCCCTGGGTGTGTGGCTGAGACCAGGGGTAAAGCGGACCACTGCAGATCAATGAGGCCAATCGTAAGGTCCACAGACCCTTGCACAAGTTGCTTCCAGTCAGCAGAAAACTACCTGTTCCTCCTCAACCTCAGAAACTCTGCTTGCAGATGTTAGAAGGAACCAACAAATGCAGCCTTCTGGCCTCTGCCCCAACAAGAGTCCATCTCCAAGCTCTGGAGACGGACAACCACCTAGAATGGAAAGCTCCTGGAAAGAGTGGGTGCACAGGACAGCAAGAGAGCGAGCACAAATGGTGTGTGAGCGTGCGTGAGTGAAGGCTGTGCGTGAGTGTAAGCCTTTGCCAGTCCTTCCTTTCCCACAGCATCCCTACCGGCACGGTGCTAAGGAGCCTCTGGGACCCTGAGCCACAGCTGCACAAGTCTGGTGGTGCCCTGGGGCAACAGGCTTCGTAGGCCTGCAGCCCAACAAGGGGCGAGAGCATCTTCTCTGGCTGAAGCGGCCAGCCAGCAGCTAACTCAGCTATCAGCAAAGTCCCTCAGGACAACTTCACTGCCTTCCTGACAAAACAGTCACTGCTGTATTTGCATCTTACTTTTGACAAGAACTTTCCTGCCTATAGGTGAGGCTGTACTATCAGAGTGCATCTTTCCTCCATACAAACCCCCTTTTGAGCAAATGATTCCTTCAGAAGGATTTACACTCCAGCTGAAGTGTGTCAAATCTGTGGCTAGTAATGAGCACATGAAAATATTTTTTCAGTATTTACATATGAAAGATATCAAATAGGATCACTGTAAGATTACTTCTTCAGTGTCGCCTTCTAAAGATGTGGTGGTTTTACTCAGGTGGGCAGCCGAGTTCCACCCGATCCTTTTCCAGAGGAAGATACATAACTGCCTCTAGAGAAGGACTAGCTCACTAAACGGGTTGGCCTACTAGAGAGTCCTTCAAAAGTTTGGTTGGCCAAGGAGCTGTAGCCTGAAAGTCAGAAGTCTGCTCCATACTACGGGAAGAGAGAACGCCCCCAAGGGTAAATTACCCAACATTTTGGTATTTCTCTTAGCTACCAGAAAAGAAACAAACACACCCCAAAACCACCAACATGCGTACGTGAAAGAAAACCAAGCACGGCATGCTAGAGCTGGTCAAACAATTCTGCCAGTTAGCTCTAAGAGAGAATTTGAAGTTAGCTGTGTAGCGGAGAATAAAAAAGAAAAACCAGTGCTCTCTGTGTTTGAGGGCTTTTATTATCTACCACAACGGTCTGCCCAAGAACTTGTCCCTCAGGACACCAAGTTCTTTCTGGGAGAGGTTGTGCACCAACAACAGATTCTGTCCCGGGGAGTCTCTGCTCGGAATTTTGGGGTAAGGAAAGCCAGGAGGCTGGCTTGGTTGCCTTGGTTTCCGTATGCCCACGCGTGGAGACGGTAACCTGGACACTGTGGACTGATTGTGTGCTCACCGTGAAGACACGCAGGTTAAAAGGCGGCGCCTCTTCCTGCGGCCATCACTTCTTGGAAGTGAGATTGTGACGGACGAGGTAGGACGAGGCTTTTCTCCAATGCATACTGTGAACTGTCGATCTAGCTTCACATTCGTTAGTCAAATGAGAGCGGTGAATAAGAGAATGTTTACATTTGCCTTCCTTTCAACAGGCACGCAATGTGTGCAGCAGAGTCACAGAAGGAAAATTCAACTGAGAAGAGCCAAGCGGTAAGATTAGCTTCTTACGAATACACAAGTTCATGCACTGTTTTGGACGAAGGTGGTCTAGCGCAAAGCCTGATACTGTTTGTGTGATAAGTGGGTGAGAGGGGGCAAATGAAAAAAAAAAAAAAAAAGAATGCTTCAGATACTTGTGGCTCTGCTTACTTGCAGAAGAAAAACTGCAAGCTCTTCCAGTGACAGTGTCAGAAGCGTGCAGCTAGCTCTCACGTGCACTTTCAGGGAGTCTTTAGTGGAGAAGAGATCCTCTAGTACCGTGGCCAGTGAATATTAGTCACCAGACAGAGGGAAGAACTGAAGCAGCTTCTGGTTCTCCCTCACGCATCCCTCTGCCTTCCTGCCCAGCATGGCCATCGAGCAAAAAGCAGCCAAGCCCTTAGTTTGTGCCTTCCTCCGGCACGTTTTAAGCATGATAACTTTAGAAGTGGCCAGCAAAAGTTAGGAAGTACAGTCGGCAAAGGCGGTGTGAAATGCTAAAGGTCATTGAAGCCCAGCTCCATACCTCTTTGGGTTTTCGTATTCCCCCAATTTTCTTCCTGCATTTTCATAAAGGCTAAGAAGGTTCTGCGAAGCCTGAGAAACAATTCAAGGCCCTGACAGTGTCAGACGTGCAGTCTTCACCAAGTATTTGACTTAAGAATGAATTGCCCTCAGCATTCTGTAGTGATTTAAGCGGCCATGAGCAGGTGGCAAAAGTGACTTAAAGTCAGGTTGAGGCCTAAAGTCAAATTCTTTGCTGACAAGTGCACATGCCCCAAGGGAATTTCCTTCATGAGTACCCTTGGGTTGCAGAAACCTAGCGCTTCTCCTGTGCTTCTTCTTCCCCCGTGAAATACTGCAGACCACTCAAACCCTGGTTAAAGATTTGTCCCAAAACAAAGAGAGCAAAAGTAAAGTGCCCACAAGCGAACAACGCAGACGGAAGCTCAGTCTGAAATACAAGCTATGTCATGAGGTACCCGTTGCATTGGCAGGGCGCGATGGAGCTGCCCGACTTGACCGTGCAGAAGAGCTCTGTGAAGCTCCTCACGAAGAGATGGGAGTCCGCCAGTGCTCTGGCACCCAGCCCGGCCTTCCAACGCCTGCCAGCCCCACGGTCCCTGGCACCAGAGCAAGCCAGCCCAGGCAGCACCGTGGACGAAGCTGCGGCAGACAGCGGGAGGGCGGACGTCACCCTGGGTGGCCCTCGCCGGACTGAGACCTTCCCCATCTCTGTCAAGGAGCTGCAGAGCCACTTTGAGACCCTGGGTGGCAGGAAGGTGAGTGCACGCAGGTTCCGCAGCTGAAAAGGATTCCCGCGCTCTCACTGAGGACTCGGAGAACACTACTGCCAGAACAGCACCCCCTTCCAATCTGCTGCCTCTTCATATCCTTTCTGCCCCCTAAAAGCCCTACCTGGCTCCTCCCAGTAGCTTCTAACTCACATCCCCTCCATGTCTTCCAACAGGAAGCGGAAAGTGGCAAAAGCTCACTGCCACCAGCACTGGCCACTCAGCCTGGGAGCCAGACAGACATTTCTCTCATGGAAATGTCCAGCGTGAAACGGGGGAGGGCAATCTTTGAGAAGATGTCCTCAGGCAATGGACAGACCACCAACACTGAAGGTTAGCCTTACCACTTGGATCGGATTTCTCCCTTTAGTTCAATGCGCTCCGTCTCTGAGGTGGCAAGGGGCAAGCACACTCACCTCATCAGGGCAGCCCCCAGGCCGCCCAGGGAGAGAACGTGGTGTTCTTCTCAGTGCAAAACAAGCTTTCTAGCCTTCTCCATTTTGTCTGTTGCATTATGGAGCAGTGCCTGATGCCCATTAAATACTTGTTGAGCAAAACACAACAGAATGGTGTCTTATGTTTTGAGAAGATAACTTTTGATGAAGACAGCCCAAATTACAAATAGGATATCAAAACTATGGGCAGCATCCATCAATTACAAAAAAGTGGTATCTTCATTTTCTTCTTTGGTGAAGATAGTTTGGATTTAGCAGTGCGTTGCTTTGGTAACGATGCGTTAACTTTTATTAGTTAAAGGCATTCTGGTTTCCACAAATCAAATGCTCCGTACTTGATGTGCTCTAAAGTAAAAGTGCGACGACACAGTGGGTAAAATGTTGGCAATACTGTTTGTTTTGCTTACTGCTTTTCTTTCAAGCTTTGAAACACATGCACCCATCTCCCTCTCCCCAACTATGACGTCTCTTTGTGGTTGCAGTGGGTGGCTGCAAAGCTGTAGGAGGACTTCCAGAAGAGAGCCCTCCCAACACCGGCAATACACTGACGGAATTCCAGGAGAATGTCTCCTTGAAAGACAAAATGGCTCTGTATCAGGCTGCGGTGTCAAAGGCAGAGAACAGCAACCGCTTTGCCAATGTAAGATACCAATGTCTCAATATCTTCTTAATTCTACGTTTGCTTTGCCCAGGGACAGATCGTAACCATCTTTATTTCTACAAGCAAGCTATCAGGTGGATCATAGGGTGGATGAAAATTTAAATCCCAAATTAGGAAACCTATAGAGCAAACATAGTCATCCATCAGTCTCTCTCTCTACCAAAAGAGGTTTTTCACGCTAGATGCCTTTGGTCTTTTGGACAATCCCCGTTATTTCGTGGACGTGCTCTTCCTTTCAGTCCACCTTTGCCTGAACTTCATGTATGAGGATCATGGGTGAGAGAGAGATCAGCAACACGGTTATCCTGTGATGACAAAACAAGGCAGTTTCCTTACCACAACAACTATTCTCTATCGCCAAATAATAAAATCCTGTTCAGGAGCACAGTGACTTTAGAGCTCTTGCTGCTCGAACTGAAGAATTTGAAATTACCGCATGATAAAACAGCTCAGCTATGGGTGCTCAGGTAGCCCAGAAGCCACCTGAGGGAAGCAGCCACCAGCCACGCTCGCCTTCAGAGTCCAGGTGTTTTCAAACCACGCAATTCCTGCCCACTGGCTTCTTGATTTCCTAATTGCCCTTGTGTATTTGGAACAGATTCCTGCAGTTCTTTGGGCCAAGAAGGTTCCAATTCCCTCCTCCCAACACTGCCAGCAATGGTGCTGTTAGCTCTCTCTCCCCAAAAGGAAGAACTGGAGGAAGCCTGACCCAACCGAACTGTGTTGAGAACATATGAACTGCTTCATTTCCACCCTATAACACCTTGCCCTTACTTGTTGAAATGGATGGTATGTTCTTACTGCAAATGGAAAACACCTGGCCTTATTTGATCCCTCTAGACCTCAGAGGAAATCAAGTCCTGCACTGTGCCCGGGGGCCTGGCTGCAGTGAGGAAACACTTTGAGAATGGGCAGATGACCCCTTCAATGACCACCTTTGCTCACTCCCAGCACCAGCACAAAGCTGCAGAGGTAACAATGGCATTTTGAATACTAACAAAATAGGTTTCCCCCGTTAAAGAGCTCGAGAGGAAAATAACACTATTTGCTTGATTCCAGGATTCACCATTCCCGGTGTCCCTGGAAAAATTTGCACCCCATTTTCTTTTCAACTCGCCCTCCTCGAGCCTCACCTAACTTTAACGGTTCAAACTTCTCATCACATGGGTTCCTTGTGGTGCTCGTAATCCCCTAAATCATCACGGTACACTGCCATAAAGGAACCATTTGGGCTTAACATCTGTTAAAGTAGAACTGATTTGTGACAGCCCTTCACAGGCAGAAACACAAATCCAGATTACTGTTAATTACGTGATTCTTTGTATTTGTTTTCAGGAGACCTCAAGAACCACTCAGCTCCCACTATCAAGCAGCACCAGGGAAGCTGAGTGCAGTGCGACGAGCTCCAAAGAAGCCCCACTAGAAGCCTTTCCAAGCAAAGAGGTAAGTTTATCAATTAACAATTATACCATTTGGCAGGTATGTTTTTAAAACAGTGTCCTAGACAGGGTTGTTTGGATGTGGTAATGAATGGGGCTTCCCACTCAGACTTCTCTGTGATGTTTCAAAGACAGCAGCCGAAATATGGAGTATTCTTCCATGTTGCACTAAATCCCGCAGTAACGTGAAGGTTTTGTGCACAGGTTTCTCTCGGGGAGCAAGTGACTCCAGAGACAAACGGGGCTTCTACACTCACCCGGCATACTGATGAAGCAGGTAAGAAGTGGCTTGAGAGTAATGGCTCCCAAAGGAGCACGACAAACCAAGTTCTTGGCAACTGTCTTTACTGGCACAAACGTGGGGCTGCTTTTAGGATACAGATACAGGACATTGCTCCAAGTTGTTCAGTGCCTCCTTCCTCAGCTAAGCACATTCATTGGTCTCAGTGGGACCTAAGAAACAGCTTTCCGTGCTGGTATACAGAGAGGAGTTTGGCAGAAGGAGGTAGCTTCAAATTTGTGCTGAGCTGCTGGAAAGAGCGGGGCATTTTAAGAGATGTCTGAAGACACACGCAAACCCTTGCCCCTGTATAGCCGAAACTGTGGATGATAAAGGCTCAATTTATAGCCAGGCGGAACCGGCCTGGACACCATGAGCACGGTGTAGAGGCGCTGCTTCTGCGGTCTAGTCCTGGTATTAGAATTCACGCGTTCGGTTAACACAAAGACCTCAGTCCTGTGCGAGCCCTGACATTCAGGCAATTCAGGTACGGCAAAACAGCAGGCCATAGATAACGTGTCCCTCAACACTTCTTCCATCCATTTCCTATGTATTTCTTCTCTTCATATTGTCCGTTGTTCATATACTTTTTTTTTTTTTTAATAATAATAGTAATTATTATACTTTCCATTGCAGTAAGCAATGCAGCTATGGACGTGGAGGTCCCAAAGACTTCCACAGAGGTGTGTGACCATCAGACGGAAAGGACAGCAGAGGAAAACGCTGTTCCCATAGACAGAGAGACTGCAACATCTGTACCAGATGGCAAGGTCTGTGCCTTTATAGTAAGAGTAGACATCAGTCTGTCAAATACAGTCTGAATTTCTATTTTTACCATGTAGTTGCAATTGAAAATGCAACCTGTGAAAGCAGTAGGAATATACGGAGCTTAGCAATGACGGGCACACAAGGTGGTATTTAGTACAACCTGTAATTCAGCAAGTACTTCTATTACATGACAAACACAACTGAAAGTTGAACTCAAACGCTTCTGCTTTTCCTTTCCTTCTCTGATGAAGGAAGCCTCTTCTTTCCCTGCTTTCAGTCTCTAAAAGGCTATGTTTTCTGTCACCAGTTCCTCAGATGCACAGAAACTCTCAACTTGATGAAAAACGAAGACAAGCGTCAAAATGTCGAGGGCTGTCCGGACCAGACAATTCCACTGACACTGCCGAGCGAAGCACTGCACCAGCCCAAAAGCACCATGCCGTCTGCTCTTGCCAGAATGAGAGCCATGAATGCGATCATCAAGAGCCATGCACATTCTGTAAGACGGCCACGTCACCAAGGAGCTGCTGGGCTGCCAGTTCAAAGTGTCTGTGAGCAAGAAATCCCAAAGGTTCACAAAGGCGACATCTGTTCAGAGGAGCAGCTCCCTAAGCCTGGGGAGCCGCAGATGAGGGAGCCACTGAGACAACCCAAAAGCAGAAGCACTCGTGCGGCTTCCAGAATTAAGGCCATCAACGACATCCACAGGAACCTACACCATTCTCAAAGGCGTCCAAACCAGGAAGGGGCTGCTTTTCTGGTGGAGGATGCGCAAGGGTTCAAAACAACAGAATCCGGCCTGAAGAACGAAGACGCAAGCGTCACAGTCTCTGTGTTGTGCAGTAATGCACAACAAGTTGACAATAAAGAGATGAAGTGACTCAAAACTAACAGACTTGTCTGAACTTTTGCTGCCTGTCTCAACAGGTTGGAGCATCAGGCGGGGAGAAACTTCATGAAATATAACGAGGGCACGTGTAGAGCCCTGCATCGGGGCAAGAACAACCCCAGACACCAGGATAAGTTGGGGACTGCCCTGCTGGAGAGCAGCAAAGGGGGAAGGGACGTGGGTGTCCTGGCGGAGAGCTGGCTGACCATGAGCCAGCACTGTGCCCTTGTGGCCAAGAAGGCCAATGGCATCCTGGGGTATATTAGCAGGGCTGTGGTTAGTAGGTCGAGAGAGGTTCTCCTCCCCCTCTACTCTGCCCTAGTGAGACCACATCTGCAATATTGCGTCCAGTTCTGGGCCCCCCAGTTCCAGAAGGACAGGGAACTGCTTGAGAGAGTCCAGCACAGAGCCACAAGGGTGATAAAGGGAGTGGAGCGTCTCCCTTTTGAGGAAAGGCTG
Source organism: Anser brachyrhynchus (assembly GCF_964034855.1). NCBI lineage: Eukaryota > Metazoa > Chordata > Aves > Anseriformes > Anatidae > Anser > Anser brachyrhynchus. Next base: position 90,896,754 of record NC_137696.1, on the reverse strand, counting down.
AGGGAGCTGGGTCTCTTTAGTTGGAGAAGAGGAGACTGAGGGGTGACCTTCTTAATGTTTATAAATATGTAAAGGGAGAGTGTCAGGAGGACGGAGCCAGGCTCTTCTCAGCGACATCTAACAGTAGGACAGGGGGCACTGGGTGCGTGCTGGGACATAGGAGGTTCCACTTAAATGTGAGACAAAACTTTTTTATGGTGATGGTGACAGAACACCGGAACAGGCTGCACAGGGGGGATGTGGAGTTTCCTTCTCCAGAGGCATTCCAAAGCTGCCTGGACGCGTTCCTGTGTGACCTGATCTAGCTGCTCCTGCTCCGGCAGGGGCATTGGACCAGACGATCTTTCAAGGTCCCTTCCAATCCCTAACATTCAGTGATTCGGTGATTCTGTGATTCGTAGGCATCTCAGCAGTCTTCTACCATCTTTCTTTGGCAAAGGCATGTCTGGAAAGAAAAACTGTAAAAATCACAGTCAGGAGAAGAGCTCTGGATCTCCAAAGTACCAATCTGCAGGTCTGATATACAGGCTGCCATTATGTCAGGATAACAACAATCTGCTGCCCTGGAAGATTAATCTTACTTTGAAATCAGTGGGCACTGCAATACTATGTTCCTCAGAAAATCAGGACAATTATTGCCAGGTTTTGTGATTACCACTCGTTAAAATGAGGGGATACTGGATTGGGTCACCCAGGGCGTCTCTCAGGCTGAAATTTGTCATGTCAGAGCAAGAACAGGTCACACTTAGTGAAGCCGTGTAGTTCTGGGAACAAAACGTCCCTTCCTGCAATCGGCAGCTCGATTCTTTCTAGTCTTGGCTTTAGAGCACTATGCGGAGTTTATTACAATCTCCTTGAATCGGGAAGGCTCACCCTGAGCACTCTCTGGTGCACAAGTATCCAGGAAAGCCCTGCTGGGGCTCTTGTAGCCGCTTGCCTCAAGGCATTTTCCTAATCAAATTCCTACTCCTACCATGCCAGACCAGATATTCTTTCGTGCCCCCTGGCAAAGCTAATGGGCTCTGGGCTGGCTGCATTAGACCTTCTGCCTCAGCACCAGCAATGAGCCTGAGGCTACCAGGTAGCCGAAGCACATCCTCTCCAAGCAGCCCCATTCTGGAAGCATTATAGATTTGCAGTTCCCCTCCTTAGGTATATATGCAACAAGCAAAACATCATTAGAAGCACAGCGTTTATGAGGGTTCTGAAAAATCACTTTTTTTACTCCTTAGCTAGGGCAAAGACTCCACAGATATGAGAAAAACGGTCAAATCTTTTCTAGCATTTCCCAGTTCATTATTCTTACTACTGTAGTCTTCTTCAGGCTTCACTTCAGAGTTGTGAAGGGCATCCCAAGTTCTCCTCCTCCAACTCAAATCTCTTCTCTTGCATTACCGATTATCTACTATGATCCCCCCCCTTCCCCATCCCTCCCCCTACCCCCCCTCAAACTTCTCATCTGTACTTTCGCAAAGAGAGAAAAAATCTTTTCTCTTAAATTATCCTGTTTCCTCTGTCAGGTGTGTCCTGACATCTGACCATCTTTGTCAGGTGCTCCTCAGAGAATTTTGTTTGATGACCACTCTCCTGGGGACCAGAAGTGGAAGACCAGTTTGCCTGCAACAGGAACCATCTCCCTGCGTATCGCATTAAAACAATTCATGCAGCTATAGTAATCTTTCCATGCTAGAAGGCAGGAAGTTCTCCCATCATCTTTTGTGGTTTCAGAGGAAAGAAAAACACACCACGTGTGACAGTCATACATTGTGAACACCTAACAGACACAGTCCACAGCAGGACAGAAACATCAAATCATCCCAACTCATCATCAAAACAGCTTGCATTTGTGACTGGCTTTTCATCCCAAAAGGGGGATTCTCCTGCCATCAGTCACGTGCTCTTAAACACTCACACCACCAGAGCAACGCGCAGACTCCCTGGGTGTGTGGCTGAGACCAGGGGTAAAGCGGACCACTGCAGATCAATGAGGCCAATCGTAAGGTCCACAGACCCTTGCACAAGTTGCTTCCAGTCAGCAGAAAACTACCTGTTCCTCCTCAACCTCAGAAACTCTGCTTGCAGATGTTAGAAGGAACCAACAAATGCAGCCTTCTGGCCTCTGCCCCAACAAGAGTCCATCTCCAAGCTCTGGAGACGGACAACCACCTAGAATGGAAAGCTCCTGGAAAGAGTGGGTGCACAGGACAGCAAGAGAGCGAGCACAAATGGTGTGTGAGCGTGCGTGAGTGAAGGCTGTGCGTGAGTGTAAGCCTTTGCCAGTCCTTCCTTTCCCACAGCATCCCTACCGGCACGGTGCTAAGGAGCCTCTGGGACCCTGAGCCACAGCTGCACAAGTCTGGTGGTGCCCTGGGGCAACAGGCTTCGTAGGCCTGCAGCCCAACAAGGGGCGAGAGCATCTTCTCTGGCTGAAGCGGCCAGCCAGCAGCTAACTCAGCTATCAGCAAAGTCCCTCAGGACAACTTCACTGCCTTCCTGACAAAACAGTCACTGCTGTATTTGCATCTTACTTTTGACAAGAACTTTCCTGCCTATAGGTGAGGCTGTACTATCAGAGTGCATCTTTCCTCCATACAAACCCCCTTTTGAGCAAATGATTCCTTCAGAAGGATTTACACTCCAGCTGAAGTGTGTCAAATCTGTGGCTAGTAATGAGCACATGAAAATATTTTTTCAGTATTTACATATGAAAGATATCAAATAGGATCACTGTAAGATTACTTCTTCAGTGTCGCCTTCTAAAGATGTGGTGGTTTTACTCAGGTGGGCAGCCGAGTTCCACCCGATCCTTTTCCAGAGGAAGATACATAACTGCCTCTAGAGAAGGACTAGCTCACTAAACGGGTTGGCCTACTAGAGAGTCCTTCAAAAGTTTGGTTGGCCAAGGAGCTGTAGCCTGAAAGTCAGAAGTCTGCTCCATACTACGGGAAGAGAGAACGCCCCCAAGGGTAAATTACCCAACATTTTGGTATTTCTCTTAGCTACCAGAAAAGAAACAAACACACCCCAAAACCACCAACATGCGTACGTGAAAGAAAACCAAGCACGGCATGCTAGAGCTGGTCAAACAATTCTGCCAGTTAGCTCTAAGAGAGAATTTGAAGTTAGCTGTGTAGCGGAGAATAAAAACGAAAAACCAGTGCTCTCTGTGTTTGAGGGCTTTTATTATCTACCACAACGGTCTGCCCAAGAACTTGTCCCTCAGGACACCAAGTTCTTTCTGGGAGAGGTTGTGCACCAACAACAGATTCTGTCCCGGGGAGTCTCTGCTCGGAATTTTGGGGTAAGGAAAGCCAGGAGGCTGGCTTGGTTGCCTTGGTTTCCGTATGCCCACGCGTGGAGACGGTAACCTGGACACTGTGGACTGATTGTGTGCTCACCGTGAAGACACGCAGGTTAAAAGGCGGCGCCTCTTCCTGCGGCCATCACTTCTTGGAAGTGAGATTGTGACGGACGAGGTAGGACGAGGCTTTTCTCCAATGCATACTGTGAACTGTCGATCTAGCTTCACATTCGTTAGTCAAATGAGAGCGGTGAATAAGAGAATGTTTACATTTGCCTTCCTTTCAACAGGCACGCAATGTGTGCAGCAGAGTCACAGAAGGAAAATTCAACTGAGAAGAGCCAAGCGGTAAGATTAGCTTCTTACGAATACACAAGTTCATGCACTGTTTTGGACGAAGGTGGTCTAGCGCAAAGCCTGATACTGTTTGTGTGATAAGTGGGCGAGAGGGGGCAAATGAAAAAAAAAAAAAAAAAGAATGCTTCAGATACTTGTGGCTCTGCTTACTTGCAGAAGAAAAACTGCAAGCTCTTCCAGTGACAGTGTCAGAAGCGTGCAGCTAGCTCTCACGTGCACTTTCAGGGAGTCTTTAGTGGAGAAGAGATCCTCTAGTACCGTGGCCAGTGAATATTAGTCACCAGACAGAGGGAAGAACTGAAGCAGCTTCTGGTTCTCCCTCACGCATCCCTCTGCCTTCCTGCCCAGCATGGCCATCGAGCAAAAAGCAGCCAAGCCCTTAGTTTGTGCCTTCCTCCGGCACGTTTTAAGCATGATAACTTTAGAAGTGGCCAGCAAAAGTTAGGAAGTACAGTCGGCAAAGGCGGTGTGAAATGCTAAAGGTCATTGAAGCCCAGTTCCATACCTCTTTGGGTTTTCGTATTCCCCCAATTTTCTTCCTGCATTTTCATAAAGGCTAAGAAGGTTCTGCGAAGCCTGAGAAACAATTCAAGGCCCTGACAGTGTCAGACGTGCAGTCTTCACCAAGTATTTGACTTAAGAATGAATTGCCCTCAGCATTCTGTAGTGATTTAAGCGGCCATGAGCAGGTGGCAAAAGTGACTTAAAGTCAGGTTGAGGCCTAAAGTCAAATTCTTTGCTGACAAGTGCACATGCCCCAAGGGAATTTCCTTCATGAGTACCCTTGGGTTGCAGAAACCTAGCGCTTCTCCTGTGCTTCTTCTTCCCCCGTGAAATACTGCAGACCACTCAAACCCTGGTTAAAGATTTGTCCCAAAACAAAGAGAGCAAAAGTAAAGTGCCCACAAGCGAACAACGCAGACGGAAGCTCAGTCTGAAATACAAGCTATGTCATGAGGTACCCGTTGCATTGGCAGGGCGCGATGGAGCTGCCCGACTTGACCGTGCAGAAGAGCTCTGTGAAGCTCCTCACGAAGAGATGGGAGTCCGCCAGTGCTCTGGCACCCAGCCCGGCCTTCCAACGCCTGCCAGCCCCACGGTCCCTGGCACCAGAGCAAGCCAGCCCAGGCAGCACCGTGGACGAAGCTGCGGCAGACAGCGGGAGGGCGGACGTCACCCTGGGTGGCCCTCGCCGGACTGAGACCTTCCCCATCTCTGTCAAGGAGCTGCAGAGCCACTTTGAGACCCTGGGTGGCAGGAAGGTGAGTGCACGCAGGTTCCGCAGCTGAAAAGGATTCCCGCGCTCTCACTGAGGACTCGGAGAACACTACTGCCAGAACAGCACCCCCTTCCAATCTGCTGCCTCTTCATATCCTTTCTGCCCCCTAAAAGCCCTACCTGGCTCCTCCCAGTAGCTTCTAACTCACATCCCCTCCATGTCTTCCAACAGGAAGCGGAAAGTGGCAAAAGCTCACTGCCACCAGCACTGGCCACTCAGCCTGGGAGCCAGACAGACATTTCTCTCATGGAAATGTCCAGCGTGAAACGGGGGAGGGCAATCTTTGAGAAGATGTCCTCAGGCAATGGACAGACCACCAACACTGAAGGTTAGCCTTACCACTTGGATCGGATTTCTCCCTTTAGTTCAATGCGCTCCGTCTCTGAGGTGGCAAGGGGCAAGCACACTCACCTCATCAGGGCAGCCCCCAGGCCGCCCAGGGAGAGAACGTGGTGTTCTTCTCAGTGCAAAACAAGCTTTCTAGCCTTCTCCATTTTGTCTGTTGCATTATGGAGCAGTGCCTGATGCCCATTAAATACTTGTTGAGCAAAACACAACAGAATGGTGTCTTATGTTTTGAGAAGATAACTTTTGATGAAGACAGCCCAAATTACAAATAGGATATCAAAACTATGGGCAGCATCCATCAATTACAAAAAAGTGGTATCTTCATTTTCTTCTTTGGTGAAGATAGTTTGGATTTAGCAGTGCGTTGCTTTGGTAACGATGCGTTAACTTTTATTAGTTAAAGGCATTCTGGTTTCCACAAATCAAATGCTCCGTACTTGATGTGCTCTAAAGTAAAAGTGCGACGACACAGTGGGTAAAATGTTGGCAATACTGTTTGTTTTGCTTACTGCTTTTCTTTCAAGCTTTGAAACACATGCACCCATCTCCCTCTCCCCAACTATGACGTCTCTTTGTGGTTGCAGTGGGTGGCTGCAAAGCTGTAGGAGGACTTCCAGAAGAGAGCCCTCCCAACACCGGCAATACACTGACGGAATTCCAGGAGAATGTCTCCTTGAAAGACAAAATGGCTCTGTATCAGGCTGCGGTGTCAAAGGCAGAGAACAGCAACCGCTTTGCCAATGTAAGATACCAATGTCTCAATATCTTCTTAATTCTACGTTTGCTTTGCCCAGGGACAGATCGTAACCATCTTTATTTCTACAAGCAAGCTATCAGGTGGATCATAGGGTGGATGAAAATTTAAATCCCAAATTAGGAAACCTATAGAGCAAACATAGTCATCCATCAGTCTCTCTCTCTACCAAAAGAGGTTTTTCACGCTAGATGCCTTTGGTCTTTTGGACAATCCCCGTTATTTCGTGGACGTGCTCTTCCTTTCAGTCCACCTTTGCCTGAACTTCATGTATGAGGATCATGGGTGAGAGAGAGATCAGCAACACGGTTATCCTGTGATGACAAAACAAGGCAGTTTCCTTACCACAACAACTATTCTCTATCGCCAAATAATAAAATCCTGTTCAGGAGCACAGTGACTTTAGAGCTCTTGCTGCTCGAACTGAAGAATTTGAAATTACCGCATGATAAAACAGCTCAGCTATGGGTGCTCAGGTAGCCCAGAAGCCACCTGAGGGAAGCAGCCACCAGCCACGCTCGCCTTCAGAGTCCAGGTGTTTTCAAACCACGCAATTCCTGCCCACTGGCTTCTTGATTTCCTAATTGCCCTTGTGTATTTGGAACAGATTCCTGCAGTTCTTTGGGCCAAGAAGGTTCCAATTCCCTCCTCCCAACACTGCCAGCAATGGTGCTGTTAGCTCTCTCTCCCCAAAAGGAAGAACTGGAGGAAGCCTGACCCAACCGAACTGTGTTGAGAACATATGAACTGCTTCATTTCCACCCTATAACACCTTGCCCTTACTTGTTGAAATGGATGGTATGTTCTTACTGCAAATGGAAAACACCTGGCCTTATTTGATCCCTCTAGACCTCAGAGGAAATCAAGTCCTGCACTGTGCCCGGGGGCCTGGCTGCAGTGAGGAAACACTTTGAGAATGGGCAGATGACCCCTTCAATGACCACCTTTGCTCACTCCCAGCACCAGCACAAAGCTGCAGAGGTAACAATGGCATTTTGAATACTAACAAAATAGGTTTCCCCCGTTAAAGAGCTCGAGAGGAAAATAACACTATTTGCTTGATTCCAGGATTCACCATTCCCGGTGTCCCTGGAAAAATTTGCACCCCATTTTCTTTTCAACTCGCCCTCCTCGAGCCTCACCTAACTTTAACGGTTCAAACTTCTCATCACATGGGTTCCTTGTGGTGCTCGTAATCCCCTAAATCATCACGGTACACTGCCATAAAGGAACCATTTGGGCTTAACATCTGTTAAAGTAGAACTGATTTGTGACAGCCCTTCACAGGCAGAAACACAAATCCAGATTACTGTTAATTACGTGATTCTTTGTATTTGTTTTCAGGAGACCTCAAGAACCACTCAGCTCCCACTATCAAGCAGCACCAGGGAAGCTGAGTGCAGTGCGACGAGCTCCAAAGAAGCCCCACTAGAAGCCTTTCCAAGCAAAGAGGTAAGTTTATCAATTAACAATTATACCATTTGGCAGGTATGTTTTTAAAACAGTGTCCTAGACAGGGTTGTTTGGATGTGGTAATGAATGGGGCTTCCCACTCAGACTTCTCTGTGATGTTTCAAAGACAGCAGCCGAAATATGGAGTATTCTTCCATGTTGCACTAAATCCCGCAGTAACGTGAAGGTTTTGTGCACAGGTTTCTCTCGGGGAGCAAGTGACTCCAGAGACAAACGGGGCTTCTACACTCACCCGGCATACTGATGAAGCAGGTAAGAAGTGGCTTGAGAGTAATGGCTCCCAAAGGAGCACGACAAACCAAGTTCTTGGCAACTGTCTTTACTGGCACAAACGTGGGGCTGCTTTTAGGATACAGATACAGGACATTGCTCCAAGTTGTTCAGTGCCTCCTTCCTCAGCTAAGCACATTCATTGGTCTCAGTGGGACCTAAGAAACAGCTTTCCGTGCTGGTATACAGAGAGGAGTTTGGCAGAAGGAGGTAGCTTCCAATTTGTGCTGAGCTGCTGGAAAGAGCGGGGCATTTTAAGAGATGTCTGAAGACACACGCAAACCCTTGCCCCTGTATAGCCGAAACTGTGGATGATAAAGGCTCAATTTATAGCCAGGCGGAACCGGCCTGGACACCATGAGCACGGTGTAGAGGCGCTGCTTCTGCGGTCTAGTCCTGGTATTAGAATTCACGCGTTCGGTTAACACAAAGACCTCAGTCCTGTGCGAGCCCTGACATTCAGGCAATTCAGGTACGGCAAAACAGCAGGCCATAGATAACGTGTCCCTCAACACTTCTTCCATCCATTTCCTATGTATTTCTTCTCTTCATATTGTCCGTTGTTCATATACTTTTTTTTTTTTTTAATAATAATAGTAATTATTATACTTTCCATTGCAGTAAGCAATGCAGCTATGGACGTGGAGGTCCCAAAGACTTCCACAGAGGTGTGTGACCATCAGACGGAAAGGACAGCAGAGGAAAACGCTGTTCCCATAGACAGAGAGACTGCAACATCTGTACCAGATGGCAAGGTCTGTGCCTTTATAGTAAGAGTAGACATCAGTCTGTCAAATACAGTCTGAATTTCTATTTTTACCATGTAGTTGCAATTGAAAATGCAACCTGTGAAAGCAGTAGGAATATACGGAGCTTAGCAATGACGGGCACACAAGGTGGTATTTAGTACAACCTGTAATTCAGCAAGTACTTCTATTACATGACAAACACAACTGAAAGTTGAACTCAAACGCTTCTGCTTTTCCTTTCCTTCTCTGATGAAGGAAGCCTCTTCTTTCCCTGCTTTCAGTCTCTAAAAGGCTATGTTTTCTGTCACCAGTTCCTCAGATGCACAGAAACTCTCAACTTGATGAAAAACGAAGACAAGCGTCAAAATGTCGAGGGCTGTCCGGACCAGACAATTCCACTGACACTGCCGAGCGAAGCACTGCACCAGCCCAAAAGCACCATGCCGTCTGCTCTTGCCAGAATGAGAGCCATGAATGCGATCATCAAGAGCCATGCACATTCTGTAAGACGGCCACGTCACCAAGGAGCTGCTGGGCTGCCAGTTCAAAGTGTCTGTGAGCAAGAAATCCCAAAGGTTCACAAAGGCGACATCTGTTCAGAGGAGCAGCTCCCTAAGCCTGGGGAGCCGCAGATGAGGGAGCCACTGAGACAACCCAAAAGCAGAAGCACTCGTGCGGCTTCCAGAATTAAGGCCATCAACGACATCCACAGGAACCTACACCATTCTCAAAGGCGTCCAAACCAGGAAGGGGCTGCTTTTCTGGTGGAGGATGCGCAAGGGTTCAAAACAACAGAATCCGGCCTGAAGAACGAAGACGCAAGCGTCACAGTCTCTGTGTTGTGCAGTAATGCACAACAAGTTGACAATAAAGAGATGAAGTGACTCAAAACTAACAGACTTGTCTGAACTTTTGCTGCCTGTCTCAACAGGTTGGAGCATCAGGCGGGGAGAAACTTCATGAAATATAACGAGGGCACGTGTAGAGCCCTGCATCGGGGCAAGAACAACCCCAGACACCAGGATAAGTTGGGGACTGCCCTGCTGGAGAGCAGCAAAGGGGGAAGGGACGTGGGTGTCCTGGCGGAGAGCTGGCTGACCATGAGCCAGCACTGTGCCCTTGTGGCCAAGAAGGCCAATGGCATCCTGGGGTGTATTAGCAGGGCTGTGGTTAGTAGGTCGAGAGAGGTTCTCCTCCCCCTCTACTCTGCCCTAGTGAGACCACATCTGCAATATTGCGTCCAGTTCTGGGCCCCCCAGTTCCAGAAGGACAGGGAACTGCTTGAGAGAGTCCAGCACAGAGCCACAAGGGTGATAAAGGGAGTGGAGCGTCTCCCTTTTGAGGAAAGGCTGAGGGAGCTGGGTCTCTTTAGTTGGAGAAGAGGAGACTGAGGGGTGACCTTCTTAATGTTTATAAATATGTAAAGGGAGAGTGTCAGGAGGACGGAGCCAGGCTCTTCTCAGCGACATCTAACAGTAGGACAGGGGGCACTGGGTGCGTGCTGGGACATAGGAGGTTCCACTTAAATGTGAGACAAAACTTTTTTATGGTGATGGTGACAGAACACCGGAACAGGCTGCACAGGGGGGATGTGGAGTTTCCTTCTCCAGAGGCATTCCAAAGCTGCCTGGACGCGTTCCTGTGTGACCTGATCTAGCTGCTCCTGCTCCGGCAGGGGCATTGGACCAGACGATCTTTCAAGGTCCCTTCCAATCCCTAACATTCAGTGATTCGGTGATTCTGTGATTCGTAGGCATCTCAGCAGTCTTCTACCATCTTTCTTTGGCAAAGGCATGTCTGGAAAGAAAAACTGTAAAAATCACAGTCAGGAGAAGAGCTCTGGATCTCCAAAGTACCAATCTGCAGGTCTGATATACAGGCTGCCATTATGTCAGGATAACAACAATCTGCTGCCCTGGAAGATTAATCTTACTTTGAAATCAGTGGGCACTGCAATACTATGTTCCTCAGAAAATCAGGACAATTATTGCCAGGTTTTGTGATTACCACTCGTTAAAATGAGGGGATACTGGATTGGGTCACCCAGGGCGTCTCTCAGGCTGAAATTTGTCATGTCAGAGCAAGAACAGGTCACACTTAGTGAAGCCGTGTAGTTCTGGGAACAAAACGTCCCTTCCTGCAATCGGCAGCTCGATTCTTTCTAGTCTTGGCTTTAGAGCACTATGCGGAGTTTATTACAATCTCCTGGAATCGGGAAGGCTCACCCTGAGCACTCTCTGGTGCACAAGTATCCAGGAAAGCCCTGCTGGGGCTCTTGTAGCCGCTTGCCTCAAGGCATTTTCCTAATCAAATTCCTACTCCTACCATGCCAGACCAGATATTCTTTCGTGCCCCCTGACAAAGCTAATGGGCTCTGGGCTGGCTGCATTAGACCTTCTGCCTCAGCACCAGCAATGAGCCTGAGGCTACCAGGTAGCCGAAGCACATCCTCTCCAAGCAGCCCCATTCTGGAAGCATTATAGATTTGCAGTTCCCCTCCTTAGGTATATATGCAACAAGCAAAGCATCATTAGAAGCACAGCGTTTATGAGGGTTCTGAAAAATCACTTTTTTTACTCCTTAGCTAGGGCAAAGACTCCACAGATATGAGAAAAACGGTCAAATCTTTTCTAGCATTTCCCAGTTCATTATTCTTACTACTGTAGTCTTCTTCAGGCTTCACTTCAGAGTTGTGAAGGGCATCCCAAGTTCTCCTCCTCCAACTCAAATCTCTTCTCTTGCATTACCGATTATCTACTATGATCCCCCCCCTTCCCCATCCCTCCCCCTACCCCCCCTCAAACTTCTCATCTGTACTTTCGCAAAGAGAGAAAAAATCTTTTCTCTTAAATTTTCCTGTTTCCTCTGTCAGGTGTGTCCTGACACCTGACCATCTTTGTCAGGTGCTCCTCAGAGAATTTTGTTTGATGACCACTCTCCTGGGGACCAGAAGTGGAAGACCAGTTTGCCTGCAACAGGAACCATCTCCCTGCGTATCGCATTAAAACAATTCATGCAGCTATAGTAATCTTTCCATGCTAGAAGGCAGGAAGTTCTCCCATCATCTTTTGTGGTTTCAGAGGAAAGAAAAACACACCACGTGTGACAGTCATACATTGTGAACACCTAACAGACACAGTCCACAGCAGGACAGAAACATCAAATCATCCCAACTCATCATCAAAACAGCTTGCATTTGTGACTGGCTTTTCATCCCAAAAGGGGGATTCTCCTGCCATCAGTCACGTGCTCTTAAACACTCACACCACCAGAGCAACGTGCAGACTCCCTGGGTGTGTGGCTGAGACCAGGGGTAAAGCGGACCACTGCAGATCAATGAGGCCAATCGTAAGGTCCACAGACCCTTGCACAAGTTGCTTCCAGTCAGCAGAAAACTACCTGTTCCTCCTCAACCTCAGAAACTCTGCTTGCAGATGTTAGAAGGAACCAACAAATGCAGCCTTCTGGCCTCTGCCCCAACAAGAGTCCATCTCCAAGCTCTGGAGACGGACAACCACCTAGAATGGAAAGCTCCTGGAAAGAGTGGGTGCACAGGACAGCAAGAGAGCGAGCACAAATGGTGTGTGAGCGTGCGTGAGTGAAGGCTGTGCGTGAGTGTAAGCCTTTGCCAGTCCTTCCTTTCCCACAGCATCCCTACCGGCACGGTGCTAAGGAGCCTCTGGGACCCTGAGCCACAGCTGCACAAGTCTGGTGGTGCCCTGGGGCAACAGGCTTCGTAGGCCTGCAGCCCAACAAGGGGCGAGAGCATCTTCTCTGGCTGAAGCGGCCAGCCAGCAGCTAACTCAGCTATCAGCAAAGTCCCTCAGGACAACTTCACTGCCTTCCTGACAAAACAGTCACTGCTGTATTTGCATCTTACTTTTGACAAGAACTTTCCTGCCTATAGGTGAGGCTGTACTATCAGAGTGCATCTTTCCTCCATACAAACCCCCTTTTGAGCAAATGATTCCTTCAGAAGGATTTACACTCCAGCTGAAGTGTGTCAAATCTGTGGCTAGTAATGAGCACATGAAAATATTTTTTCAGTATTTACATATGAAAGATATCAAATAGGATCACTGTAAGATTACTTCTTCAGTGTCGCCTTCTAAAGATGTGGTGGTTTTACTCAGGTGGGCAGCCGAGTTCCACCCGATCCTTTTCCAGAGGAAGATACATAACTGCCTCTAGAGAAGGACTAGCTCACTAAACGGGTTGGCCTACTAGAGAGTCCTTCAAAAGTTTGGTTGGCCAAGGAGCTGTAGCCTGAAAGTCAGAAGTCTGCTCCATACTACGGGAAGAGAGAACGCCCCCAAGGGTAAATTACCCAACATTTTGGTATTTCTCTTAGCTACCAGAAAAGAAACAAACACACCCCAAAACCACCAACATGCGTACGTGAAAGAAAACCAAGCACGGCATGCTAGAGCTGGTCAAACAATTCTGCCAGTTAGCTCTAAGAGAGAATTTGAAGTTAGCTGTGTAGCGGAGAATAAAAACGAAAAACCAGTGCTCTCTGTGTTTGAGGGCTTTTATTATCTACCACAACGGTCTGCCCAAGAACTTGTCCCTCAGGACACCAAGTTCTTTCTGGGAGAGGTTGTGCACCAACAACAGATTCTGTCCCGGGGAGTCTCTGCTCGGAATTTTGGGGTAAGGAAAGCCAGGAGGCTGGCTTGGTTGCCTTGGTTTCCGTATGCCCACGCGTGGAGACGGTAACCTGGACACTGTGGACTGATTGTGTGCTCACCGTGAAGACACGCAGGTTAAAAGGCGGCGCCTCTTCCTGCGGCCATCACTTCTTGGAAGTGAGATTGTGACGGACGAGGTAGGACGAGGCTTTTCTCCAATGCATACTGTGAACTGTCGATCTAGCTTCACATTCGTTAGTCAAATGAGAGCGGTGAATAAGAGAATGTTTACATTTGCCTTCCTTTCAACAGGCACGCAATGTGTGCAGCAGAGTCACAGAAGGAAAATTCAACTGAGAAGAGCCAAGCGGTAAGATTAGCTCCTTACGAATACACAAGTTCATGCACTGTTTTGGACGAAGGTGGTCTAGTGCAAAGCCTGATACTGTTTGTGTGATAAGTGGGCGAGAGGGGGCAAATGAAAAAAAAAAAAAAAAAGAATGCTTCAGATACTTGTGGCTCTGCTTACTTGCAGAAGAAAAACTGCAAGCTCTTCCAGTGACAGTGTCAGAAGCGTGCAGCTAGCTCTCACGTGCACTTTCAGGGAGTCTTTAGTGGAGAAGAGATCCTCTAGTACCGTGGCCAGTGAATATTAGTCACCAGACAGAGGGAAGAACTGAAGCAGCTTCTGGTTCTCCCTCACGCATCCCTCTGCCTTCCTGCCCAGCATGGCCATCGAGCAAAAAGCAGCCAAGCCCTTAGTTTGTGCCTTCCTCCGGCACGTTTTAAGCATGATAACTTTAGAAGTGGCCAGCAAAAGTTAGGAAGTACAGTCGGCAAAGGCGGTGTGAAATGCTAAAGGTCATTGAAGCCCAGCTCCATACCTCTTTGGGTTTTCGTATTCCCCCAATTTTCTTCCTGCATTTTCATAAAGGCTAAGAAGGTTCTGCGAAGCCTGGGAAACAATTCAAGGCCCTGACAGTGTCAGACGTGCAGTCTTCACCAAGTATTTGACTTAAGAATGAATTGCCCTCAGCATTCTGTAGTGATTTAAGCGGCCATGAGCAGCTGGCAAAAGTGACTTAAAGTCAGGTTGAGGCCTAAAGTCAAATTCTTTGCTGACAAGTGCACATGCCCCAAGGGAATTTCCTTCATGAGTACCCTTGGGTTGCAGAAACCTAGCGCTTCTCCTGTGCTTCTTCTTCCCCCGTGAAATACTGCAGACCACTCAAACCCTGGTTAAAGATTTGTCCCAAAACAAAGAGAGCAAAAGTAAAGTGCCCACAAGCGAACAACGCAGACGGAAGCTCAGTCTGAAATACAAGCTATGTCATGAGGTACCCGTTGCATTGGCAGGGCGCGATGGAGCTGCCCGACTTGACCGTGCAGAAGAGCTCTGTGAAGCTCCTCACGAAGAGATGGGAGTCCGCCAGTGCTCTGGCACCCAGCCCGGCCTTCCAACGCCTGCCAGCCCCACGGTCCCTGGCACCAGAGCAAGCCAGCCCAGGCAGCACCGTGGACGAAGCTGCGGCAGACAGCGGGAGGGCGGACGTCACCCTGGGTGGCCCTCGCCGGACTGAGACCTTCCCCATCTCTGTCAAGGAGCTGCAGAGCCACTTTGAGACCCTGGGTGGCAGGAAGGTGAGTGCACGCAGGTTCCGCAGCTGAAAAGGATTCCCGCGCTCTCACTGAGGACTCGGAGAACACTACTGCCAGAACAGCACCCCCTTCCAATCTGCTGCCTCTTCATATCCTTTCTGCCCCCTGAAAGCCCTACCTGGCTCCTCCCAGTAGCTTCTAACTCACATCCCCTCCATGTCTTCCAACAGGAAGCGGAAAGTGGCAAAAGCTCACTGCCACCAGCACTGGCCACTCAGCCTGGGAGCCAGACAGACATTTCTCTCATGGAAATGTCCAGCGTGAAACGGGGGAGGGCAATCTTTGAGAAGATGTCCTCAGGCAATGGACAGACCACCAACACTGAAGGTTAGCCTTACCACTTGGATCGGATTTCTCCCTTTAGTTCAATGCGCTCCGTCTCTGAGGTGGCAAGGGGCAAGCACACTCACCTCATCAGGGCAGCCCCCAGGCCGCCCAGGGAGAGAACGTGGTGTTCTTCTCAGTGCAAAACAAGCTTTCTAGCCTTCTCCATTTTGTCTGTTGCATTATGGAGCAGTGCCTGATGCCCATTAAATACTTGTTGAGCAAAACACAACAGAATGGTGTCTTATGTTTTGAGAAGATAACTTTTGATGAAGACAGCCCAAATTACAAATAGGATATCAAAACTATGGGCAGCATCCATCAATTACAAAAAAGTGGTATCTTCATTTTCTTCTTTGGTGAAGATAGTTTGGATTTAGCAGTGCGTTGCTTTGGTAACAATGCGTTAACTTTTATTAGTTAAAGGCATTCTGGTTTCCACAAATCAAATGCTCCGTACTTGATGTGCTCTAAAGTAAAAGTGCGACGACACAGTGGGTAAAATGTTGGCAATACTGTTTGTTTTGCTTACTGCTTTTCTTTCAAGCTTTGAAACACATGCACCCATCTCCCTCTCCCCAACTATGACGTCTCTTTGTGGTTGCAGTGGGTGGCTGCAAAGCTGTAGGAGGACTTCCAGAAGAGAGCCCTCCCAACACCGGCAATACACTGACGGAATTCCAGGAGAATGTCTCCTTGAAAGACAAAATGGCTCTGTATCAGGCTGCGGTGTCAAAGGCAGAGAACAGCAACCGCTTTGCCAATGTAAGATACCAATGTCTCAATATCTTCTTAATTCTACGTTTGCTTTGCCCAGGGACAGATCGTAACCATCTTTATTTCTACAAGCAAGCTATCAGGTGGATCATAGGGTGGATGAAAATTTAAATCCCAAATTAGGAAACCTATAGAGCAAACATAGTCATCCATCAGTCTCTCTCTCTACCAAAAGAGGTTTTTCACGCTAGATGCCTTTGGTCTTTTGGACAATCCCCGTTATTTCGTGGACGTGCTCTTCCTTTCAGTCCACCTTTGCCTGAACTTCATGTATGAGGATCATGGGTGAGAGAGAGATCAGCAACACGGTTATCCTGTGATGACAAAACAAGGCAGTTTCCTTACCACAACAACTATTCTCTATCGCCAAATAATAAAATCCTGTTCAGGAGCACAGTGACTTTAGAGCTCTTGCTGCTCGAACTGAAGAATTTGAAATTACCGCATGATAAAACAGCTCAGCTATGGGTGCTCAGGTAGCCCAGAAGCCACCTGAGGGAAGCAGCCACCAGCCACGCTCGCCTTCAGAGTCCAGGTGTTTTCAAACCACGCAATTCCTGCCCACTGGCTTCTTGATTTCCTAATTGCCCTTGTGTATTTGGAACAGATTCCTGCAGTTCTTTGGGCCAAGAAGGTTCCAATTCCCTCCTCCCAACACTGCCAGCAATGGTGCTGTTAGCTCTCTCTCCCCAAAAGGAAGAACTGGAGGAAGCCTGACCCAACCGAACTGTGTTGAGAACATATGAACTGCTTCATTTCCACCCTATAACACCTTGCCCTTACTTGTTGAAATGGATGGTATGTTCTTACTGCAAATGGAAAACACCTGGCCTTATTTGATCCCTCTAGACCTCAGAGGAAATCAAGTCCTGCACTGTGCCCGGGGGCCTGGCTGCAGTGAGGAAACACTTTGAGAATGGGCAGATGACCCCTTCAATGACCACCTTTGCTCACTCCCAGCACCAGCACAAAGCTGCAGAGGTAACAATGGCATTTTGAATACTAACAAAATAGGTTTCCCCCGTTAAAGAGCTCGAGAGGAAAATAACACTATTTGCTTGATTCCAGGATTCACCATTCCCGGTGTCCCTGGAAAAATTTGCACCCCATTTTCTTTTACACTCGCCCTCCTCGAGCCTCACCTAACTTTAACGGTTCAAACTTCTCATCACATGGGTTCCTTGTGGTGCTCGTAATCCCCTAAATCATCACGGTACACTGCCATAAAGGAACCATTTGGGCTTAACATCTGTTAAAGTAGAACTGATTTGTGACAGCCCTTCACAGGCAGAAACACAAATCCAGATTACTGTTAATTACGTGATTCTTTGTATTTGTTTTCAGGAGACCTCAAGAACCACTCAGCTCCCACTATCAAGCAGCACCAGGGAAGCTGAGTGCAGTGCGACGAGCTCCAAAGAAGCCCCACTAGAAGCCTTTCCAAGCAAAGAGGTAAGTTTATCAATTAACAATTATACCATTTGGCAGGTATGTTTTTAAAACAGTGTCCTAGACAGGGTTGTTTGGATGTGGTAATGAATGGGGCTTCCCACTCAGACTTCTCTGTGATGTTTCAAAGACAGCAGCCGAAATATGGAGTATTCTTCCATGTTGCACTAAATCCCGCAGTAACGTGAAGGTTTTGTGCACAGGTTTCTCTCGGGGAGCAAGTGACTCCAGAGACAAACGGGGCTTCTACACTCACCCGGCATACTGATGAAGCAGGTAAGAAGTGGCTTGAGAGTAATGGCTCCCAAAGGAGCACGACAAACCAAGTTCTTGGCAACTGTCTTTACTGGCACAAACGTGGGGCTGCTTTTAGGATACAGATACAGGACATTGCTCCAAGTTGTTCAGTGCCTCCTTCCTCAGCTAAGCACATTCATTGGTCTCAGTGGGACCTAAGAAACAGCTTTCCGTGCTGGTATACAGAGAGGAGTTTGGCAGAAGGAGGTAGCTTCAAATTTGTGCTGAGCTGCTGGAAAGAGCGGGGCATTTTAAGAGATGTCTGAAGACACACGCAAACCCTTGCCCCTGTATAGCCGAAACTGTGGATGATAAAGGCTCAATTTATAGCCAGGCGGAACCGGCCTGGACACCATGAGCACGGTGTAGAGGTGCTGCTTCTGCGGTCTAGTCCTGGTATTAGAATTCACGCGTTCGGTTAACACAAAGACCTCAGTCCTGTGCGAGCCCTGACATTCAGGCAATTCAGGTACGGCAAAACAGCAGGCCATAGATAACGTGTCCCTCAACACTTCTTCCATCCATTTCCTATGTATTTCTTCTCTTCATATTGTCCGTTGTTCATATACTTTTTTTTTTTTTTTAATAATAATAGTAATTATTATACTTTCCATTGCAGTAAGCAATGCAGCTATGGACGTGGAGGTCCCAAAGACTTCCACAGAGGTGTGTGACCATCAGACGGAAAGGACAGCAGAGGAAAACGCTGTTCCCATAGACAGAGAGACTGCAACATCTGTACCAGATGGCAAGGTCTGTGCCTTTATAGTAAGAGTAGACATCAGTCTGTCAAATACAGTCTGAATTTCTATTTTTACCATGTAGTTGCAATTGAAAATGCAACCTGTGAAAGCAGTAGGAATATACGGAGCTTAGCAATGACGGGCACACAAGGTGGTATTTAGTACAACCTGTAATTCAGCAAGTACTTCTATTACATGACAAACACAACTGAAAGTTGAACTCAAACGCTTCTGCTTTTCCTTTCCTTCTCTGATGAAGGCAGCCTCTTCTTTCCCTGCTTTCAGTCTCTAAAAGGCTATGTTTTCTGTCACCAGTTCCTCAGATGCACAGAAACTCTCAACTTGATGAAAAACGAAGACAAGCGTCAAAATGTCGAGGGCTGTCCGGACCAGACAATTCCACTGACACTGCCGAGCGAAGCACTGCACCAGCCCAAAAGCACCATGCCGTCTGCTCTTGCCAGAATGAGAGCCATGAATGCGATCATCAAGAGCCATGCACATTCTGTAAGACGGCCACGTCACCAAGGAGCTGCTGGGCTGCCAGTTCAAAGTGTCTGTGAGCAAGAAATCCCAAAGGTTCACAAAGGCGACATCTGTTCAGAGGAGCAGCTCCCTAAGCCTGGGGAGCCGCAGATGAGGGAGCCACTGAGACAACCCAAAAGCAGAAGCACTCGTGCGGCTTCCAGAATTAAGGCCATCAACGACATCCACAGGAACCTACACCATTCTCAAAGGCGTCCAAACCAGGAAGGGGCTGCTTTTCTGGTGGAGGATGCGCAAGGGTTCAAAACAACAGAATCCGGCCTGAAGAACGAAGACGCAAGCGTCACAGTCTCTGTGTTGTGCAGTAATGCACAACAAGTTGACAATAAAGAGATGAAGTGACTCAAAACTAACAGACTTGTCTGAACTTTTGCTGCCTGTCTCAACAGGTTGGAGCATCAGGCGGGGAGAAACTTCATGAAATATAACGAGGGCACGTGTAGAGCCCTGCATCGGGGCAAGAACAACCCCAGACACCAGGATAAGTTGGGGACTGCCCTGCTGGAGAGCAGCAAAGGGGGAAGGGACGTGGGTGTCCTGGCGGAGAGCTGGCTGACCATGAGCCAGCACTGTGCCCTTGTGGCCAAGAAGGCCAATGGCATCCTGGGGTGTATTAGCAGGGCTGTGGTTAGTAGGTCGAGAGAGGTTCTCCTCCCCCTCTACTCTGCCCTAGTGAGACCACATCTGCAATATTGCGTCCAGTTCTGGGCCCCCCAGTTCCAGAAGGACAGGGAACTGCTTGAGAGAGTCCAGCACAGAGCCACAAGGGTGATAAAGGGAGTGGAGCGTCTCCCTTTTGAGGAAAGGCTGAGGGAGCTGGGTCTCTTTAGTTGGAGAAGAGGAGACTGAGGGGTGACCTTCTTAATGTTTATAAATATGTAAAGGGAGAGTGTCAGGAGGACGGAGCCAGGCTCTTCTCAGCGACATCTAACAGTAGGACAGGGGGCACTGGGTGCGTGCTGGGACATAGGAGGTTCCACTTAAATGTGAGACAAAACTTTTTTATGGTGATGGTGACAGAACACCGGAACAGGCTGCACAGGGGGGATGTGGAGTTTCCTTCTCCAGAGGCATTCCAAAGCTGCCTGGACGCGTTCCTGTGTGACCTGATCTAGCTGCTCCTGCTCCGGCAGGGGCATTGGACCAGACGATCTTTCAAGGTCCCTTCCAATCCCTAACATTCAGTGATTCGGTGATTCTGTGATTCGTAGGCATCTCAGCAGTCTTCTACCATCTTTCTTTGGCAAAGGCATGTCTGGAAAGAAAAACTGTAAAAATCACAGTCAGGAGAAGAGCTCTGGATCTCCAAAGTACCAATCTGCAGGTCTGATATGCAGGCTGCCATTATGTCAGGATAACAACAATCTGCTGCCCTGGAAGATTAATCTTACTTTGAAATCAGTGGGCACTGCAATACTATGTTCCTCAGAAAATCAGGACAATTATTGCCAGGTTTTGTGATTACCACTCGTTAAAATGAGGGGATACTGGATTGGGTCACCCAGGGCGTCTCTCAGGCTGAAATTTGTCATGTCAGAGCAAGAACAGGTCACACTTAGTGAAGCCGTGTAGTTCTGGGAACAAAACGTCCCTTCCTGCAATCGGCAGCTCGATTCTTTCTAGTCTTGGCTTTAGAGCACTATGCGGAGTTTATTACAATCTCCTTGAATCGGGAAGGCTCACCCTGAGCACTCTCTGGTGCACAAGTATCCAGGAAAGCCCTGCTGGGGCTCTTGTAGCCGCTTGCCTCAAGGCATTTTCCTAATCAAATTCCTACTCCTACCATGCCAGACCAGATATTCTTTCGTGCCCCCTGACAAAGCTAATGGGCTCTGGGCTGGCTGCATTAGACCTTCTGCCTCAGCACCAGCAATGAGCCTGAGGCTACCAGGTAGCCGAAGCACATCCTCTCCAAGCAGCCCCATTCTGGAAGCATTATAGATTTGCAGTTCCCCTCCTTAGGTATATATGCAACAAGCAAAGCATCATTAGAAGCACAGCGTTTATGAGGGTTCTGAAAAATCACTTTTTTTACTCCTTAGCTAGGGCAAAGACTCCACAGATATGAGAAAAACGGTCAAATCTTTTCTAGCATTTCCCAGTTCATTATTCTTACTACTGTAGTCTTCTTCAGGCTTCACTTCAGAGTTGTGAAGGGCATCCCAAGTTCTCCTCCTCCAACTCAAATCTCTTCTCTTGCATTACCGATTATCTACTATGATCCCCCCCCTTCCCCATCCCTCCCCCTACCCCCCCTCAAACTTCTCATCTGTACTTTCGCAAAGAGAGAAAAAATCTTTTCTCTTAAATTTTCCTGTTTCCTCTGTCAGGTGTGTCCTGACACCTGACCATCTTTGTCAGGTGCTCCTCAGAGAATTTTGTTTGATGACCACTCTCCTGGGGACCAGAAGTGGAAGACCAGTTTGCCTGCAACAGGAACCATCTCCCTGCGTATCGCATTAAAACAATTCATGCAGCTATAGTAATCTTTCCATGCTAGAAGGCAGGAAGTTCTCCCATCATCTTTTGTGGTTTCAGAGGAAAGAAAAACACACCACGTGTGACAGTCATACATTGTGAACACCTAACAGACACAGTCCACAGCAGGACAGAAACATCAAATCATCCCAACTCATCATCAAAACAGCTTGCATTTGTGACTGGCTTTTCATCCCAAAAGGGGGATTCTCCTGCCATCAGTCACGTGCTCTTAAACACTCACACCACCAGAGCAACGTGCAGACTCCCTGGGTGTGTGGCTGAGACCAGGGGTAAAGCGGACCACTGCAGATCAATGAGGCCAATCGTAAGGTCCACAGACCCTTGCACAAGTTGCTTCCAGTCAGCAGAAAACTACCTGTTCCTCCTCAACCTCAGAAACTCTGCTTGCAGATGTTAGAAGGAACCAACAAATGCAGCCTTCTGGCCTCTGCCCCAACAAGAGTCCATCTCCAAGCTCTGGAGACGGACAACCACCTAGAATGGAAAGCTCCTGGAAAGAGTGGGTGCACAGGACAGCAAGAGAGCGAGCACAAATGGTGTGTGAGCGTGCGTGAGTGAAGGCTGTGCGTGAGTGTAAGCCTTTGCCAGTCCTTCCTTTCCCACAGCATCCCTACCGGCACGGTGCTAAGGAGCCTCTGGGACCCTGAGCCACAGCTGCACAAGTCTGGTGGTGCCCTGGGGCAACAGGCTTCGTAGGCCTGCAGCCCAACAAGGGGCGAGAGCATCTTCTCTGGCTGAAGCGGCCAGCCAGCAGCTAACTCAGCTATCAGCAAAGTCCCTCAGGACAACTTCACTGCCTTCCTGACAAAACAGTCACTGCTGTATTTGCATCTTACTTTTGACAAGAACTTTCCTGCCTATAGGTGAGGCTGTACTATCAGAGTGCATCTTTCCTCCATACAAACCCCCTTTTGAGCAAATGATTCCTTCAGCAGGATTTACACTCCAGCTGAAGTGTGTCAAATCTGTGGCTAGTAATGAGCACATGAAAATATTTTTTCAGTATTTACATATGAAAGATATCAAATAGGATCACTGTAAGATTACTTCTTCAGTGTCACCTTCTAAAGATGTGGTGGTTTTACTCAGGTGGGCAGCCGAGTTCCACCCGATCCTTTTCCAGAGGAAGATACATAACTGCCTCTAGAGAAGGACTAGCTCACTAAACGGGTTGGCCTACTAGAGAGTCCTTCAAAAGTTTGGTTGGCCAAGGAGCTGTAGCCTGAAAGTCAGAAGTCTGCTCCATACTACGGGAAGAGAGAACGCCCCCAAGGGTAAATTACCCAACATTTTGGTATTTCTCTTAGCTACCAGAAAAGAAACAAACACACCCCAAAACCACCAACATGCGTACGTGAAAGAAAACCAAGCACGGCATGCTAGAGCTGGTCAAACAATTCTGCCAGTTAGCTCTAAGAGAGAATTTGAAGTTAGCTGTGTAGCGGAGAATAAAAACGAAAAACCAGTGCTCTCTGTGTTTGAGGGCTTTTATTATCTACCACAACGGTCTGCCCAAGAACTTGTCCCTCAGGACACCAAGTTCTTTCTGGGAGAGGTTGTGCACCAACAACAGATTCTGTCCCGGGGAGTCTCTGCTCGGAATTTTGGGGTAAGGAAAGCCAGGAGGCTGGCTTGGTTGCCTTGGTTTCCGTATGCCCACGCGTGGAGACGGTAACCTGGACACTGTGGACTGATTGTGTGCTCACCGTGAAGACACGCAGGTTAAAAGGCGGCGCCTCTTCCTGCGGCCATCACTTCTTGGAAGTGAGATTGTGACGGACGAGGTAGGACGAGGCTTTTCTCCAATGCATACTGTGAACTGTCGATCTAGCTTCACATTCGTTAGTCAAATGAGAGCGGTGAATAAGAGAATGTTTACATTTGCCTTCCTTTCAACAGGCACGCAATGTGTGCAGCAGAGTCACAGAAGGAAAATTCAACTGAGAAGAGCCAAGCGGTAAGATTAGCTCCTTACGAATACACAAGTTCATGCACTGTTTTGGACGAAGGTGGTCTAGCGCAAAGCCTGATACTGTTTGTGTGATAAGTGGGCGAGAGGGGGCAAATGAAAAAAAAAAAAAAAAAGAATGCTTCAGATACTTGTGGCTCTGCTTACTTGCAGAAGAAAAACTGCAAGCTCTTCCAGTGACAGTGTCAGAAGCGTGCAGCTAGCTCTCACGTGCACTTTCAGGGAGTCTTTAGTGGAGAAGAGATCCTCTAGTACCGTGGCCAGTGAATATTAGTCACCAGACAGAGGGAAGAACTGAAGCAGCTTCTGGTTCTCCCTCACGCATCCCTCTGCCTTCCTGCCCAGCATGGCCATCGAGCAAAAAGCAGCCAAGCCCTTAGTTTGTGCCTTCCTCCGGCACGTTTTAAGCATGATAACTTTAGAAGTGGCCAGCAAAAGTTAGGAAGTACAGTCGGCAAAGGCGGTGTGAAATGCTAAAGGTCATTGAAGCCCAGCTCCATACCTCTTTGGGTTTTCGTATTCCCCCAATTTTCTTCCTGCATTTTCATAAAGGCTAAGAAGGTTCTGCGAAGCCTGGGAAACAATTCAAGGCCCTGACAGTGTCAGACGTGCAGTCTTCACCAAGTATTTGACTTAAGAATGAATTGCCCTCAGCATTCTGTAGTGATTTAAGCGGCCATGAGCAGCTGGCAAAAGTGACTTAAAGTCAGGTTGAGGCCTAAAGTCAAATTCTTTGCTGACAAGTGCACATGCCCCAAGGGAATTTCCTTCATGAGTACCCTTGGGTTGCAGAAACCTAGCGCTTCTCCTGTGCTTCTTCTTCCCCCGTGAAATACTGCAGACCACTCAAACCCTGGTTAAAGATTTGTCCCAAAACAAAGAGAGCAAAAGTAAAGTGCCCACAAGCGAACAACGCAGACGGAAGCTCAGTCTGAAATACAAGCTATGTCATGAGGTACCCGTTGCATTGGCAGGGCGCGATGGAGCTGCCCGACTTGACCGTGCAGAAGAGCTCTGTGAAGCTCCTCACGAAGAGATGGGAGTCCGCCAGTGCTCTGGCACCCAGCCCGGCCTTCCAACGCCTGCCAGCCCCACGGTCCCTGGCACCAGAGCAAGCCAGCCCAGGCAGCACCGTGGACGAAGCTGCGGCAGACAGCGGGAGGGCGGACGTCACCCTGGGTGGCCCTCGCCGGACTGAGACCTTCCCCATCTCTGTCAAGGAGCTGCAGAGCCACTTTGAGACCCTGGGTGGCAGGAAGGTGAGTGCACGCAGGTTCCGCAGCTGAAAAGGATTCCCGCGCTCTCACTGAGGACTCGGAGAACACTACTGCCAGAACAGCACCCCCTTCCAATCTGCTGCCTCTTCATATCCTTTCTGCCCCCTGAAAGCCCTACCTGGCTCCTCCCAGTAGCTTCTAACTCACATCCCCTCCATGTCTTCCAACAGGAAGCGGAAAGTGGCAAAAGCTCACTGCCACCAGCACTGGCCACTCAGCCTGGGAGCCAGACAGACATTTCTCTCATGGAAATGTCCAGCGTGAAACGGGGGAGGGCAATCTTTGAGAAGATGTCCTCAGGCAATGGACAGACCACCAACACTGAAGGTTAGCCTTACCACTTGGATCGGATTTCTCCCTTTAGTTCAATGCGCTCCGTCTCTGAGGTGGCAAGGGGCAAGCACACTCACCTCATCAGGGCAGCCCCCAGGCCGCCCAGGGAGAGAACGTGGTGTTCTTCTCAGTGCAAAACAAGCTTTCTAGCCTTCTCCATTTTGTCTGTTGCATTATGGAGCAGTGCCTGATGCCCATTAAATACTTGTTGAGCAAAACACAACAGAATGGTGTCTTATGTTTTGAGAAGATAACTTTTGATGAAGACAGCCCAAATTACAAATAGGATATCAAAACTATGGGCAGCATCCATCAATTACAAAAAAGTGGTATCTTCATTTTCTTCTTTGGTGAAGATAGTTTGGATTTAGCAGTGCGTTGCTTTGGTAACGATGCGTTAACTTTTATTAGTTAAAGGCATTCTGGTTTCCACAAATCAAATGCTCCGTACTTGATGTGCTGTAAAGTAAAAGTGCGACGACACAGTGGGTAAAATGTTGGCAATACTGTTTGTTTTGCTTACTGCTTTTCTTTCAAGCTTTGAAACACATGCACCCATCTCCCTCTCCCCAACTATGACGTCTCTTTGTGGTTGCAGTGGGTGGCTGCAAAGCTGTAGGAGGACTTCCAGAAGAGAGCCCTCCCAACACCGGCAATACACTGACGGAATTCCAGGAGAATGTCTCCTTGAAAGACAAAATGGCTCTGTATCAGGCTGCGGTGTCAAAGGCAGAGAACAGCAACCGCTTTGCCAATGTAAGATACCAATGTCTCAATATCTTCTTAATTCTACGTTTGCTTTGCCCAGGGACAGATCGTAACCATCTTTATTTCTACAAGCAAGCTATCAGGTGGATCATAGGGTGGATGAAAATTTAAATCCCAAATTAGGAAACCTATAGAGCAAACATAGTCATCCATCAGTCTCTCTCTCTACCAAAAGAGGTTTTTCACGCTAGATGCCTTTGGTCTTTTGGACAATCCCCGTTATTTCGTGGACGTGCTCTTCCTTTCAGTCCACCTTTGCCTGAACTTCATGTATGAGGATCATGGGTGAGAGAGAGATCAGCAACACGGTTATCCTGTGATGACAAAACAAGGCAGTTTCCTTACCACAACAACTATTCTCTATCGCCAAATAATAAAATCCTGTTCAGGAGCACAGTGACTTTAGAGCTCTTGCTGCTCGAACTGAAGAATTTGAAATTACCGCATGATAAAACAGCTCAGCTATGGGTGCTCAGGTAGCCCAGAAGCCACCTGAGGGAAGCAGCCACCAGCCACGCTCGCCTTCAGAGTCCAGGTGTTTTCAAACCACGCAATTCCTGCCCACTGGCTTCTTGATTTCCTAATTGCCCTTGTGTATTTGGAACAGATTCCTGCAGTTCTTTGGGCCAAGAAGGTTCCAATTCCCTCCTCCCAACACTGCCAGCAATGGTGCTGTTAGCTCTCTCTCCCCAAAAGGAAGAACTGGAGGAAGCCTGACCCAACCGAACTGTGTTGAGAACATATGAACTGCTTCATTTCCACCCTATAACACCTTGCCCTTACTTGTTGAAATGGATGGTATGTTCTTACTGCAAATGGAAAACACCTGGCCTTATTTGATCCCTCTAGACCTCAGAGGAAATCAAGTCCTGCACTGTGCCCGGGGGCCTGGCTGCAGTGAGGAAACACTTTGAGAATGGGCAGATGACCCCTTCAATGACCACCTTTGCTCACTCCCAGCACCAGCACAAAGCTGCAGAGGTAACAATGGCATTTTGAATACTAACAAAATAGGTTTCCCCCGTTAAAGAGCTCGAGAGGAAAATAACACTATTTGCTTGATTCCAGGATTCACCATTCCCGGTGTCCCTGGAAAAATTTGCACCCCATTTTCTTTTCAACTCGCCCTCCTCGAGCCTCACCTAACTTTAACGGTTCAAACTTCTCATCACATGGGTTCCTTGTGGTGCTCGTAATCCCCTAAATCATCACGGTACACTGCCATAAAGGAACCATTTGGGCTTAACATCTGTTAAAGTAGAACTGATTTGTGACAGCCCTTCACAGGCAGAAACACAAATCCAGATTACTGTTAATTACGTGATTCTTTGTATTTGTTTTCAGGAGACCTCAAGAACCACTCAGCTCCCACTATCAAGCAGCACCAGGGAAGCTGAGTGCAGTGCAACGAGCTCCAAAGAAGCCCCACTAGAAGCCTTTCCAAGCAAAGAGGTAAGTTTATCAATTAACAATTATACCATTTGGCAGGTATGTTTTTAAAACAGTGTCCTAGACAGGGTTGTTTGGATGTGGTAATGAATGGGGCTTCCCACTCAGACTTCTCTGTGATGTTTCAAAGACAGCAGCCGAAATATGGAGTATTCTTCCATGTTGCACTAAATCCCGCAGTAACGTGAAGGTTTTGTGCACAGGTTTCTCTCGGGGAGCAAGTGACTCCAGAGACAAACGGGGCTTCTACACTCACCCGGCATACTGATGAAGCAGGTAAGAAGTGGCTTGAGAGTAATGGCTCCCAAAGGAGCACGACAAACCAAGTTCTTGGCAACTGTCTTTACTGGCACAAACGTGGGGCTGCTTTTAGGATACAGATACAGGACATTGCTCCAAGTTGTTCAGTGCCTCCTTCCTCAGCTAAGCACATTCATTGGTCTCAGTGGGACCTAAGAAACAGCTTTCCGTGCTGGTATACAGAGAGGAGTTTGGCAGAAGGAGGTAGCTTCAAATTTGTGCTGAGCTGCTGGAAAGAGCGGGGCATTTTAAGAGATGTCTGAAGACACACGCAAACCCTTGCCCCTGTATAGCCGAAACTGTGGATGATAAAGGCTCAATTTATAGCCAGGCGGAACCGGCCTGGACACCATGAGCACGGTGTAGAGGCGCTGCTTCTGCGGTCTAGTCCTGGTATTAGAATTCACGCGTTCGGTTAACACAAAGACCTCAGTCCTGTGCGAGCCCTGACATTCAGGCAATTCAGGTACGGCAAAACAGCAGGCCATAGATAACGTGTCCCTCAACACTTCTTCCATCCATTTCCTATGTATTTCTTCTCTTCATATTGTCCGTTGTTCATATACTTTTTTTTTTTTTTTAATAATAATAGTAATTATTATACTTTCCATTGCAGTAAGCAATGCAGCTATGGACGTGGAGGTCCCAAAGACTTCCACAGAGGTGTGTGACCATCAGACGGAAAGGACAGCAGAGGAAAACGCTGTTCCCATAGACAGAGAGACTGCAACATCTGTACCAGATGGCAAGGTCTGTGCCTTTATAGTAAGAGTAGACATCAGTCTGTCAAATACAGTCTGAATTTCTATTTTTACCATGTAGTTGCAACTGAAAATGCAACCTGTGAAAGCAGTAGGAATATACGGAGCTTAGCAATGACGGGCACACAAGGTGGTATTTAGTACAACCTGTAATTCAGCAAGTACTTCTATTACATGACAAACACAACTGAAAGTTGAACTCCAACGCTTCTGCTTTTCCTTTCCTTCTCTGATGAAGGCAGCCTCTTCTTTCCCTGCTTTCAGTCTCTAAAAGGCTATGTTTTCTGTCACCAGTTCCTCAGATGCACAGAAACTCTCAACTTGAGGAAAAACGAAGACAAGCGTCAAAATGTCGAGGGCTGTCCGGACCAGACAATTCCACTGACACTGCCGAGCGAAGCGCTGCACCAGCCCAAAAGCACCATGCCGTCTGCTCTTGCCAGAATGAGAGCCATGAATGCGATCATCAAGAGCCATGCACATTCTGTAAGACGGCCACGTCACCAAGGAGCTGCTGGGCTGCCAGTTCAAAGTGTCTGTGAGCAAGAAATCCCAAAGGTTCACAAAGGCGACATCTGTTCAGAGGAGCAGCTCCCTAAGCCTGGGGAGCCGCAGATGAGGGAGCCACTGAGACAACCCAAAAGCAGAAGCACTCGTGCGGCTTCCAGAATTAAGGCCATCAACGACATCCACAGGAACCTACACCATTCTCAAAGGCGTCCAAACCAGGAAGGGGCTGCTTTTCTGGTGGAGGATGCGCAAGGGTTCAAAACAACAGAATCCGGCCTGAAGAACGAAGACGCAAGCGTCACAGTCTCTGTGTTGTGCAGTAATGCACAACAAGTTGACAATAAAGAGATGAAGTGACTCAAAACTAACAGACTTGTCTGAACTTTTGCTGCCTGTC
This sequence comes from Anser brachyrhynchus, assembly GCF_964034855.1. NCBI lineage: Eukaryota > Metazoa > Chordata > Aves > Anseriformes > Anatidae > Anser > Anser brachyrhynchus. The sequence continues at coordinate 90,867,531 of NC_137696.1, read as the reverse complement.
TCAACAGGTTGGAGCATCAGGCGGGGAGAAACTTCATGAAATATAACGAGGGCACGTGTAGAGCCCTGCATCGGGGCAAGAACAACCCCAGACACCAGGATAAGTTGGGGACTGCCCTGCTGGAGAGCAGCAAAGGGGGAAGGGACGTGGGTGTCCTGGCGGAGAGCTGGCTGACCATGAGCCAGCACTGTGCCCTTGTGGCCAAGAAGGCCAATGGCATCCTGGGGTGTATTAGCAGGGCTGTGGTTAGTAGGTCGAGAGAGGTTCTCCTCCCCCTCTACTCTGCCCTAGTGAGACCACATCTGCAATATTGCGTCCAGTTCTGGGCCCCCCAGTTCCAGAAGGACAGGGAACTGCTTGAGAGAGTCCAGCACAGAGCCACAAGGGTGATAAAGGGAGTGGAGCGTCTCCCTTTTGAGGAAAGGCTGAGGGAGCTGGGTCTCTTTAGTTGGAGAAGAGGAGACTGAGGGGTGACCTTCTTAATGTTTATAAATATGTAAAGGGAGAGTGTCAGGAGGACGGAGCCAGGCTCTTCTCAGCGACATCTAACAGTAGGACAGGGGGCACTGGGTGCGTGCTGGAACATAGGAGGTTCCACTTAAATGTGAGACAAAACTTTTTTATGGTGATGGTGACAGAACACCGGAACAGGCTGCACAGGGGGGATGTGGAGTTTCCTTCTCCAGAGGCATTCCAAAGCTGCCTGGACGCGTTCCTGTGTGACCTGATCTAGCTGCTCCTGCTCCGGCAGGGGCATTGGACCAGACGATCTTTCAAGGTCCCTTCCAATCCCTAACATTCAGTGATTCGGTGATTCTGTGATTCGTAGGCATCTCAGCAGTCTTCTACCATCTTTCTTTGGCAAAGGCATGTCTGGAAAGAAAAACTGTAAAAATCACAGTCAGGAGAAGAGCTCTGGATCTCCAAAGTACCAATCTGCAGGTCTGATATACAGGCTGCCATTATGTCAGGATAACAACAACCTGCTGCCCTGGAAGATTAATCTTACTTTGAAATCAGTGGGCACTGCAATACTATGTTCCTCAGAAAATCAGGACAATTATTGCCAGGTTTTGTGATTACCACTCGTTAAAATGAGGGGATACTGGATTGGGTCACCCAGGGCGTCTCTCAGGCTGAAATTTGTCATGTCAGAGCAAGAACAGGTCACACTTAGTGAAGCCGTGTAGTTCTGGGAACAAAACGTCCCTTCCTGCAATCGGCAGCTCGATTCTTTCTAGTCTTGGCTTTAGAGCACTATGCGGAGTTTATTACAATCTCCTGGAATCGGGAAGGCTCACCCTGAGCACTCTCTGGTGCACAAGTATCCAGGAAAGCCCTGCTGGGGCTCTTGTAGCCGCTTGCCTCAAGGCATTTTCCTAATCAAATTCCTACTCCTACCATGCCAGACCAGATATTCTTTCGTGCCCCCTGGCAAAGCTAATGGGCTCTGGGCTGGCTGCATTAGACCTTCTGCCTCAGCACCAGCAATGAGCCTGAGGCTACCAGGTAGCCGAAGCACATCCTCTCCAAGCAGCCCCATTCTGGAAGCATTATAGATTTGCAGTTCCCCTCCTTAGGTATATATGCAACAAGCAAAACATCATTAGAAGCACAGCGTTTATGAGGGTTCTGAAAAATCACTTTTTTTACTCCTTAGCTAGGGCAAAGACTCCACAGATATGAGAAAAACGGTCAAATCTTTTCTAGCATTTCCCAGTTCATTATTCTTACTACTGTAGTCTTCTTCAGGCTTCACTTCAGAGTTGTGAAGGGCATCCCAAGTTCTCCTCCTCCAACTCAAATCTCTTCTCTTGCATTACCGATTATCTACTATGATCCCCCCCCTTCCCCATCCCTCCCCCTACCCCCCCTCAAACTTCTCATCTGTACTTTCACAAAGAGAGAAAAAATCTTTTCTCTTAAATTATCCTGTTTCCTCTGTCAGGTGTGTCCTGACATCTGACCATCTTTGTCAGGTGCTCCTCAGAGAATTTTGTTTGATGACCACTCTCCTGGGGACCAGAAGTGGAAGACCAGTTTGCCTGCAACAGGAACCATCTCCCTGCGTATCGCATTAAAACAATTCATGCAGCTATAGTAATCTTTCCATGCTAGAAGGCAGGAAGTTCTCCCATCATCTTTTGTGGTTTCAGAGGAAAGAAAAACACACCACGTGTGACAGTCATACATTGTGAACACCTAACAAACACAGTCCACAGCAGGACAGAAACATCAAATCATCCCAACTCATCATCAAAACAGCTTGCATTTGTGACTGGCTTTTCATCCCAAAAGGGGGATTCTCCTGCCATCAGTCACGTGCTCTTAAACACTCACACCACCAGAGCAATGCGCAGACTCCCTGGGTGTGTGGCTGAGACCAGGGGTAAAGGGGACCACTGCAGATCAATGAGGCCAATCGTAAGGTCCACAGACCCTTGCACAAGTTGCTTCCAGTCAGCAGAAAACTACCTGTTCCTCCTCAACCTCAGAAACTCTGCTTGCAGATGTTAGAAGGAACCAACAAATGCAGCCTTCTGGCCTCTGCCCCAACAAGAGTCCATCTCCAAGCTCTGGAGACGGACAACCACCTAGAATGGAAAGCTCCTGGAAAGAGTGGGTGCACAGGACAGCAAGAGAGCGAGCACAAATGGTGTGTGAGCGTGCGTGAGTGAAGGCTGTGCGTGAGTGTAAGCCTTTGCCAGTCCTTCCTTTCCCACAGCATCCCTACCGGCACGGTGCTAAGGAGCCTCTGGGACCCTGAGCCACAGCTGCACAAGTCTGGTGGTGCCCTGGGGCAACAGGCTTCGTAGGCCTGCAGCCCAACAAGGGGCGAGAGCATCTTCTCTGGCTGAAGCGGCCAGCCAGCAGCTAACTCAGCTATCAGCAAAGTCCCTCAGGACAACTTCACTGCCTTCCTGACAAAACAGTCACTGCTGTATTTGCATCTTACTTTTGACAAGAACTTTCCTGCCTATAGGTGAGGCTGTACTATCAGAGTGCATCTTTCCTCCATACAAACCCCCTTTTGAGCAAATGATTCCTTCAGCAGGATTTACACTCCAGCTGAAGTGTGTCAAATCTGTGGCTAGTAATGAGCACATGAAAATATTTTTTCAGTATTTACATATGAAAGATATCAAATAGGATCACTGTAAGATTACTTCTTCAGTGTCGCCTTCTAAAGATGTGGTGGTTTTACTCAGGTGGGCAGCCGAGTTCCACCCGATCCTTTTCCAGAGGAAGATACATAACTGCCTCTAGAGAAGGACTAGCTCACTAAACGGGTTGGCCTACTAGAGAGTCCTTCAAAAGTTTGGTTGGCCAAGGAGCTGTAGCCTGAAAGTCAGAAGTCTGCTCCATACTACGGGAAGAGAGAACGCCCCCAAGGGTAAATTACCCAACATTTTGGTATTTCTCTTAGCTACCAGAAAAGAAACAAACACACCCCAAAACCACCAACATGCGTACGTGAAAGAAAACCAAGCACGGCATGCTAGAGCTGGTCAAACAATTCTGCCAGTTAGCTCTAAGAGAGAATTTGAAGTTAGCTGTGTAGCGGAGAATAAAAACGAAAAACCAGTGCTCTCTGTGTTTGAGGGCTTTTATTATCTACCACAACGGTCTGCCCAAGAACTTGTCCCTCAGGACACCAAGTTCTTTCTGGGAGAGGTTGTGCACCAACAACAGATTCTGTCCCGGGGAGTCTCTGCTCGGAATTTTGGGGTAAGGAAAGCCAGGAGGCTGGCTTGGTTGCCTTGGTTTCCGTATGCCCACGCGTGGAGACGGTAACCTGGACACTGTGGACTGATTGTGTGCTCACCGTGAAGACACGCAGGTTAAAAGGCGGCGCCTCTTCCTGCGGCCATCACTTCTTGGAAGTGAGATTGTGACGGACGAGGTAGGACGAGGCTTTTCTCCAATGCATACTGTGAACTGTCGATCTAGCTTCACATTCGTTAGTCAAATGAGAGCGGTGAATAAGAGAATGTTTACATTTGCCTTCCTTTCAACAGGCACGCAATGTGTGCAGCAGAGTCACAGAAGGAAAATTCAACTGAGAAGAGCCAAGCGGTAAGATTAGCTCCTTACGAATACACAAGTTCATGCACTGTTTTGGACGAAGGTGGTCTAGCGCAAAGCCTGATACTGTTTGTGTGATAAGTGGGCGAGAGGGGGCAAATGAAAAAAAAAAAAAAAAGAATGCTTCAGATACTTGTGGCTCTGCTTACTTGCAGAAGAAAAACTGCAAGCTCTTCCAGTGACAGTGTCAGAAGCGTGCAGCTAGCTCTCACGTGCACTTTCAGGGAGTCTTTAGTGGAGAAGAGATCCTCTAGTACCGTGGCCAGTGAATATTAGTCACCAGACAGAGGGAAGAACTGAAGCAGCTTCTGGTTCTCCCTCACGCATCCCTCTGCCTTCCTGCCCAGCATGGCCATCGAGCAAAAAGCAGCCAAGCCCTTAGTTTGTGCCTTCCTCCGGCACGTTTTAAGCATGATAACTTTAGAAGTGGCCAGCAAAAGTTAGGAAGTACAGTCGGCAAAGGCGGTGTGAAATGCTAAAGGTCATTGAAGCCCAGCTCCATACCTCTTTGGGTTTTCGTATTCCCCCAATTTTCTTCCTGCATTTTCATAAAGGCTAAGAAGGTTCTGCGAAGCCTGAGAAACAATTCAAGGCCCTGACAGTGTCAGACGTGCAGTCTTCACCAAGTATTTGACTTAAGAATGAATTGCCCTCAGCATTCTGTAGTGATTTAAGCGGCCATGAGCAGCTGGCAAAAGTGACTTAAAGTCAGGTTGAGGCCTAAAGTCAAATTCTTTGCTGACAAGTGCACATGCCCCAAGGGAATTTCCTTCATGAGTACCCTTGGGTTGCAGAAACCTAGCGCTTCTCCTGTGCTTCTTCTTCCCCCGTGAAATACTGCAGACCACTCAAACCCTGGTTAAAGATTTGTCCCAAAACAAAGAGAGCAAAAGTAAAGTGCCCACAAGCGAACAACGCAGACGGAAGCTCAGTCTGAAATACAAGCTATGTCATGAGGTACCCGTTGCATTGGCAGGGCGCGATGGAGCTGCCCGACTTGACCGTGCAGAAGAGCTCTGTGAAGCTCCTCACGAAGAGATGGGAGTCCGCCAGTGCTCTGGCACCCAGCCCGGCCTTCCAACGCCTGCCAGCCCCACGGTCCCTGGCACCAGAGCAAGCCAGCCCAGGCAGCACCGTGGACGAAGCTGCGGCAGACAGCGGGAGGGCGGACGTCACCCTGGGTGGCCCTCGCCGGACTGAGACCTTCCCCATCTCTGTCAAGGAGCTGCAGAGCCACTTTGAGACCCTGGGTGGCAGGAAGGTGAGTGCACGCAGGTTCCGCAGCTGAAAAGGATTCCCGCGCTCTCACTGAGGACTCGGAGAACACTACTGCCAGAACAGCACCCCCTTCCAATCTGCTGCCTCTTCATATCCTTTCTGCCCCCTGAAAGCCCTACCTGGCTCCTCCCAGTAGCTTCTAACTCACATCCCCTCCATGTCTTCCAACAGGAAGCGGAAAGTGGCAAAAGCTCACTGCCACCAGCACTGGCCACTCAGCCTGGGAGCCAGACAGACATTTCTCTCATGGAAATGTCCAGCGTGAAACGGGGGAGGGCAATCTTTGAGAAGATGTCCTCAGGCAATGGACAGACCACCAACACTGAAGGTTAGCCTTACCACTTGGATCGGATTTCTCCCTTTAGTTCAATGCGCTCCGTCTCTGAGGTGGCAAGGGGCAAGCACACTCACCTCATCAGGGCAGCCCCCAGGCCGCCCAGGGAGAGAACGTGGTGTTCTTCTCAGTGCAAAACAAGCTTTCTAGCCTTCTCCATTTTGTCTGTTGCATTATGGAGCAGTGCCTGATGCCCATTAAATACTTGTTGAGCAAAACACAACAGAATGGTGTCTTATGTTTTGAGAAGATAACTTTTGATGAAGACAGCCCAAATTACAAATAGGATATCAAAACTATGGGCAGCATCCATCAATTACAAAAAAGTGGTATCTTCATTTTCTTCTTTGGTGAAGATAGTTTGGATTTAGCAGTGTGTTGCTTTGGTAACAATGCGTTAACTTTTATTAGTTAAAGGCATTCTGGTTTCCACAAATCAAATGCTCCGTACTTGATGTGCTCTAAAGTAAAAGTGCGACGACACAGTGGGTAAAATGTTGGCAATACTGTTTGTTTTGCTTACTGCTTTTCTTTCAAGCTTTGAAACACATGCACCCATCTCCCTCTCCCCAACTATGACGTCTCTTTGTGGTTGCAGTGGGTGGCTGCAAAGCTGTAGGAGGACTTCCAGAAGAGAGCCCTCCCAACACCGGCAATACACTGACGGAATTCCAGGAGAATGTCTCCTTGAAAGACAAAATGGCTCTGTATCAGGCTGCGGTGTCAAAGGCAGAGAACAGCAACCGCTTTGCCAATGTAAGATACCAATGTCTCAATATCTTCTTAATTCTACGTTTGCTTTGCCCAGGGACAGATCGTAACCATCTTTATTTCTACAAGCAAGCTATCAGGTGGATCATAGGGTGGATGAAAATTTTAATCCCAAATTAGGAAACCTATAGAGCAAACATAGTCATCCATCAGTCTCTCTCTCTACCAAAAGAGGTTTTTCACGCTAGATGCCTTTGGTCTTTTGGACAATCCCCGTTATTTCGTGGACGTGCTCTTCCTTTCAGTCCACCTTTGCCTGAACTTCATGTATGAGGATCATGGGTGAGAGAGAGATCAGCAACACGGTTATCCTGTGATGACAAAACAAGGCAGTTTCCTTACCACAACAACTATTCTCTATCGCCAAATAATAAAATCCTGTTCAGGAGCACAGTGACTTTAGAGCTCTTGCTGCTCGAACTGAAGAATTTGAAATTACCGCATGATAAAACAGCTCAGCTATGGGTGCTCAGGTAGCCCAGAAGCCACCTGAGGGAAGCAGCCACCAGCCACGCTCGCCTTCAGAGTCCAGGTGTTTTCAAACCACGCAATTCCTGCCCACTGGCTTCTTGATTTCCTAATTGCCCTTGTGTATTTGGAACAGATTCCTGCAGTTCTTTGGGCCAAGAAGGTTCCAATTCCCTCCTCCCAACACTGCCAGCAATGGTGCTGTTAGCTCTCTCTCCCCAAAAGGAAGAACTGGAGGAAGCCTGACCCAACCGAACTGTGTTGAGAACATATGAACTGCTTCATTTCCACCCTATAACACCTTGCCCTTACTTGTTGAAATGGATGGTATGTTCTTACTGCAAATGGAAAACACCTGGCCTTATTTGATCCCTCTAGACCTCAGAGGAAATCAAGTCCTGCACTGTGCCCGGGGGCCTGGCTGCAGTGAGGAAACACTTTGAGAATGGGCAGATGACCCCTTCAATGACCACCTTTGCTCACTCCCAGCACCAGCACAAAGCTGCAGAGGTAACAATGGCATTTTGAATACTAACAAAATAGGTTTCCCCCGTTAAAGAGCTCGAGAGGAAAATAACACTATTTGCTTGATTCCAGGATTCACCATTCCCGGTGTCCCTGGAAAAATTTGCACCCCATTTTCTTTTCAACTCGCCCTCCTCGAGCCTCACCTAACTTTAACGGTTCAAACTTCTCATCACATGGGTTCCTTGTGGTGCTCGTAATCCCCTAAATCATCACGGTACACTGCCATAAAGGAACCATTTGGGCTTAACATCTGTTAAAGTAGAACTGATTTGTGACAGCCCTTCACAGGCAGAAACACAAATCCAGATTACTGTTAATTATGTGATTCTTTGTATTTGTTTTCAGGAGACCTCAAGAACCACTCAGCTCCCACTATCAAGCAGCACCAGGGAAGCTGAGTGCAGTGCAACGAGCTCCAAAGAAGCCCCACTAGAAGCCTTTCCAAGCAAAGAGGTAAGTTTATCAATTAACAATTATACCATTTGGCAGGTATGTTTTTAAAACAGTGTCCTAGACAGGGTTGTTTGGATGTGGTAATGAATGGGGCTTCCCACTCAGACTTCTCTGTGATGTTTCAAAGACAGCAGCCGAAATATGGAGTATTCTTCCATGTTGCACTAAATCCCGCAGTAACGTGAAGGTTTTGTGCACAGGTTTCTCTCGGGGAGCAAGTGACTCCAGAGACAAACGGGGCTTCTACACTCACCCGGCATACCGATGAAGCAGGTAAGAAGTGGCTTGAGAGTAATGGCTCCCAAAGGAGCACGACAAACCAAGTTCTTGGCAACTGTCTTTACTGGCACAAACGTGGGGCTGCTTTTAGGATACAGATACAGGACATTGCTCCAAGTTGTTCAGTGCCTCCTTCCTCAGCTAAGCACATTCATTGGTCTCAGTGGGACCTAAGAAACAGCTTTCCGTGCTGGTATACAGAGAGGAGTTTGGCAGAAGGAGGTAGCTTCAAATTTGTGCTGAGCTGCTGGAAAGAGCGGGGCATTTTAAGAGATGTCTGAAGACACACGCAAACCCTTGCCCCTGTATAGCCGAAACTGTGGATGATAAAGGCTCAATTTATAGCCAGGCGGAACCGGCCTGGACACCATGAGCACGGTGTAGAGGCGCTGCTTCTGCGGTCTAGTCCTGGTATTAGAATTCACGCGTTCGGTTAACACAAAGACCTCAGTCCTGTGCGAGCCCTGACATTCAGGCAATTCAGGTACGGCAAAACAGCAGGCCATAGATAACGTGTCCCTCAACACTTCTTCCATCCATTTCCTATGTATTTCTTCTCTTCATATTGTCCGTTGTTCATATACTTTTTTTTTTTTTTAATAATAATAGTAATTATTATACTTTCCATTGCAGTAAGCAATGCAGCTATGGACGTGGAGGTCCCAAAGACTTCCACAGAGGTGTGTGACCATCAGACGGAAAGGACAGCAGAGGAAAACGCTGTTCCCATAGACAGAGAGACTGCAACATCTGTACCAGATGGCAAGGTCTGTGCCTTTATAGTAAGAGTAGACATCAGTCTGTCAAATACAGTCTGAATTTCTATTTTTACCATGTAGTTGCAATTGAAAATGCAACCTGTGAAAGCAGTAGGAATATACGGAGCTTAGCAATGACGGGCACACAAGGTGGTATTTAGTACAACCTGTAATTCAGCAAGTACTTCTATTACATGACAAACACAACTGAAAGTTGAACTCAAACGCTTCTGCTTTTCCTTTCCTTCTCTGATGAAGGAAGCCTCTTCTTTCCCTGCTTTCAGTCTCTAAAAGGCTATGTTTTCTGTCACCAGTTCCTCAGATGCACAGAAACTCTCAACTTGATGAAAAACGAAGACAAGCGTCAAAATGTCGAGGGCTGTCCGGACCAGACAATTCCACTGACACTGCCGAGCGAAGCACTGCACCAGCCCAAAAGCACCATGCCGTCTGCTCTTGCCAGAATGAGAGCCATGAATGCGATCATCAAGAGCCATGCACATTCTGTAAGACGGCCACGTCACCAAGGAGCTGCTGGGCTGCCAGTTCAAAGTGTCTGTGAGCAAGAAATCCCAAAGGTTCACAAAGGCGACATCTGTTCAGAGGAGCAGCTCCCTAAGCCTGGGGAGCCGCAGATGAGGGAGCCACTGAGACAACCCAAAAGCAGAAGCACTCGTGCGGCTTCCAGAATTAAGGCCATCAACGACATCCACAGGAACCTACACCATTCTCAAAGGCGTCCAAACCAGGAAGGGGCTGCTTTTCTGGTGGAGGATGCGCAAGGGTTCAAAACAACAGAATCCGGCCTGAAGAACGAAGACGCAAGCGTCACAGTCTCTGTGTTGTGCAGTAATGCACAACAAGTTGACAATAAAGAGATGAAGTGACTCAAAACTAACAGACTTGTCTGAACTTTTGCTGCCTGTCTCAACAGGTTGGAGCATCAGGCGGGGAGAAACTTCATGAAATATAACGAGGGCACGTGTAGAGCCCTGCATCGGGGCAAGAACAACCCCAGACACCAGGATAAGTTGGGGACTGCCCTGCTGGAGAGCAGCAAAGGGGGAAGGGACGTGGGTGTCCTGGCGGAGAGCTGGCTGACCATGAGCCAGCACTGTGCCCTTGTGGCCAAGAAGGCCAATGGCATCCTGGGGTGTATTAGCAGGGCTGTGGTTAGTAGGTCGAGAGAGGTTCTCCTCCCCCTCTACTCTGCCCTAGTGAGACCACATCTGCAATATTGCGTCCAGTTCTGGGCCCCCCAGTTCCAGAAGGACAGGGAACTGCTTGAGAGAGTCCAGCACAGAGCCACAAGGGTGATAAAGGGAGTGGAGCGTCTCCCTTTTGAGGAAAGGCTGAGGGAGCTGGGTCTCTTTAGTTGGAGAAGAGGAGACTGAGGGGTGACCTTCTTAATGTTTATAAATATGTAAAGGGAGAGTGTCAGGAGGACGGAGCCAGGCTCTTCTCAGCGACATCTAACAGTAGGACAGGGGGCACTGGGTGCGTGCTGGGACATAGGAGGTTCCACTTAAATGTGAGACAAAACTTTTTTATGGTGATGGTGACAGAACACCGGAACAGGCTGCACAGGGGGGATGTGGAGTTTCCTTCTCCAGAGGCATTCCAAAGCTGCCTGGACGCGTTCCTGTGTGACCTGATCTAGCTGCTCCTGCTCCGGCAGGGGCATTGGACCAGACGATCTTTCAAGGTCCCTTCCAATCCCTAACATTCAGTGATTCGGTGATTCTGTGATTCGTAGGCATCTCAGCAGTCTTCTACCATCTTTCTTTGGCAAAGGCATGTCTGGAAAGAAAAACTGTAAAAATCACAGTCAGGAGAAGAGCTCTGGATCTCCAAAGTACCAATCTGCAGGTCTGATATACAGGCTGCCATTATGTCAGGATAACAACAATCTGCTGCCCTGGAAGATTAATCTTACTTTGAAATCAGTGGGCACTGCAATACTATGTTCCTCAGAAAATCAGGACAATTATTGCCAGGTTTTGTGATTACCACTCGTTAAAATGAGGGGATACTGGATTGGGTCACCCAGGGCGTCTCTCAGGCTGAAATTTGTCATGTCAGAGCAAGAACAGGTCACACTTAGTGAAGCCGTGTAGTTCTGGGAACAAAACGTCCCTTCCTGCAATCGGCAGCTCGATTCTTTCTAGTCTTGGCTTTAGAGCACTATGCGGAGTTTATTACAATCTCCTGGAATCGGGAAGGCTCACCCTGAGCACTCTCTGGTGCACAAGTATCCAGGAAAGCCCTGCTGGGGCTCTTGTAGCCGCTTGCCTCAAGGCATTTTCCTAATCAAATTCCTACTCCTACCATGCCAGACCAGATATTCTTTCGTGCCCCCTGACAAAGCTAATGGGCTCTGGGCTGGCTGCATTAGACCTTCTGCCTCAGCACCAGCAATGAGCCTGAGGCTACCAGGTAGCCGAAGCACATCCTCTCCAAGCAGCCCCATTCTGGAAGCATTATAGATTTGCAGTTCCCCTCCTTAGGTATATATGCAACAAGCAAAGCATCATTAGAAGCACAGCGTTTATGAGGGTTCTGAAAAATCACTTTTTTTACTCCTTAGCTAGGGCAAAGACTCCACAGATATGAGAAAAACGGTCAAATCTTTTCTAGCATTTCCCAGTTCATTATTCTTACTACTGTAGTCTTCTTCAGGCTTCACTTCAGAGTTGTGAAGGGCATCCCAAGTTCTCCTCCTCCAACTCAAATCTCTTCTCTTGCATTACCGATTATCTACTATGATCCCCCCCCTTCCCCATCCCTCCCCCTACCCCCCCTCAAACTTCTCATCTGTACTTTCGCAAAGAGAGAAAAAATCTTTTCTCTTAAATTTTCCTGTTTCCTCTGTCAGGTGTGTCCTGACACCTGACCATCTTTGTCAGGTGCTCCTCAGAGAATTTTGTTTGATGACCACTCTCCTGGGGACCAGAAGTGGAAGACCAGTTTGCCTGCAACAGGAACCATCTCCCTGCGTATCGCATTAAAACAATTCATGCAGCTATAGTAATCTTTCCATGCTAGAAGGCAGGAAGTTCTCCCATCATCTTTTGTGGTTTCAGAGGAAAGAAAAACACACCACGTGTGACAGTCATACATTGTGAACACCTAACAGACACAGTCCACAGCAGGACAGAAACATCAAATCATCCCAACTCATCATCAAAACAGCTTGCATTTGTGACTGGCTTTTCATCCCAAAAGGGGGATTCTCCTGCCATCAGTCACGTGCTCTTAAACACTCACACCACCAGAGCAACGTGCAGACTCCCTGGGTGTGTGGCTGAGACCAGGGGTAAAGCGGACCACTGCAGATCAATGAGGCCAATCGTAAGGTCCACAGACCCTTGCACAAGTTGCTTCCAGTCAGCAGAAAACTACCTGTTCCTCCTCAACCTCAGAAACTCTGCTTGCAGATGTTAGAAGGAACCAACAAATGCAGCCTTCTGGCCTCTGCCCCAACAAGAGTCCATCTCCAAGCTCTGGAGACGGACAACCACCTAGAATGGAAAGCTCCTGGAAAGAGTGGGTGCACAGGACAGCAAGAGAGCGAGCACAAATGGTGTGTGAGCGTGCGTGAGTGAAGGCTGTGCGTGAGTGTAAGCCTTTGCCAGTCCTTCCTTTCCCACAGCATCCCTACCGGCACGGTGCTAAGGAGCCTCTGGGACCCTGAGCCACAGCTGCACAAGTCTGGTGGTGCCCTGGGGCAACAGGCTTCGTAGGCCTGCAGCCCAACAAGGGGCGAGAGCATCTTCTCTGGCTGAAGCGGCCAGCCAGCAGCTAACTCAGCTATCAGCAAAGTCCCTCAGGACAACTTCACTGCCTTCCTGACAAAACAGTCACTGCTGTATTTGCATCTTACTTTTGACAAGAACTTTCCTGCCTATAGGTGAGGCTGTACTATCAGAGTGCATCTTTCCTCCATACAAACCCCCTTTTGAGCAAATGATTCCTTCAGCAGGATTTACACTCCAGCTGAAGTGTGTCAAATCTGTGGCTAGTAATGAGCACATGAAAATATTTTTTCAGTATTTACATATGAAAGATATCAAATAGGATCACTGTAAGATTACTTCTTCAGTGTCGCCTTCTAAAGATGTGGTGGTTTTACTCAGGTGGGCAGCCGAGTTCCACCCGATCCTTTTCCAGAGGAAGATACATAACTGCCTCTAGAGAAGGACTAGCTCACTAAACGGGTTGGCCTACTAGAGAGTCCTTCAAAAGTTTGGTTGGCCAAGGAGCTGTAGCCTGAAAGTCAGAAGTCTGCTCCATACTACGGGAAGAGAGAACGCCCCCAAGGGTAAATTACCCAACATTTTGGTATTTCTCTTAGCTACCAGAAAAGAAACAAACACACCCCAAAACCACCAACATGCGTACGTGAAAGAAAACCAAGCACGGCATGCTAGAGCTGGTCAAACAATTCTGCCAGTTAGCTCTAAGAGAGAATTTGAAGTTAGCTGTGTAGCGGAGAATAAAAACGAAAAACCAGTGCTCTCTGTGTTTGAGGGCTTTTATTATCTACCACAACGGTCTGCCCAAGAACTTGTCCCTCAGGACACCAAGTTCTTTCTGGGAGAGGTTGTGCACCAACAACAGATTCTGTCCCGGGGAGTCTCTGCTTGGAATTTTGGGGTAAGGAAAGCCAGGAGGCTGGCTTGGTTGCCTTGGTTTCCGTATGCCCACGCGTGGAGACGGTAACCTGGACACTGTGGACTGATTGTGTGCTCACCGTGAAGACACGCAGGTTAAAAGGCGGCGCCTCTTCCTGCGGCCATCACTTCTTGGAAGTGAGATTGTGACGGACGAGGTAGGACGAGGCTTTTCTCCAATGCATACTGTGAACTGTCGATCTAGCTTCACATTCGTTAGTCAAATGAGAGCGGTGAATAAGAGAATGTTTACATTTGCCTTCCTTTCAACAGGCACGCAATGTGTGCAGCAGAGTCACAGAAGGAAAATTCAACTGAGAAGAGCCAAGCGGTAAGATTAGCTTCTTACGAATACACAAGTTCATGCACTGTTTTGGACGAAGGTGGTCTAGCGCAAAGCCTGATACTGTTTGTGTGATAAGTGGGCGAGAGGGGGCAAATGAAAAAAAAAAAAAAAAAGAATGCTTCAGATACTTGTGGCTCTGCTTACTTGCAGAAGAAAAACTGCAAGCTCTTCCAGTGACAGTGTCAGAAGCGTGCAGCTAGCTCTCACGTGCACTTTCAGGGAGTCTTTAGTGGAGAAGAGATCCTCTAGTACCGTGGCCAGTGAATATTAGTCACCAGACAGAGGGAAGAACTGAAGCAGCTTCTGGTTCTCCCTCACGCATCCCTCTGCCTTCCTGCCCAGCATGGCCATCGAGCAAAAAGCAGCCAAGCCCTTAGTTTGTGCCTTCCTCCGGCACGTTTTAAGCATGATAACTTTAGAAGTGGCCAGCAAAAGTTAGGAAGTACAGTCGGCAAAGGCGGTGTGAAATGCTAAAGGTCATTGAAGCCCAGCTCCATACCTCTTTGGGTTTTCGTATTCCCCCAATTTTCTTCCTGCATTTTCATAAAGGCTAAGAAGGTTCTGCGAAGCCTGGGAAACAATTCAAGGCCCTGACAGTGTCAGACGTGCAGTCTTCACCAAGTATTTGACTTAAGAATGAATTGCCCTCAGCATTCTGTAGTGATTTAAGCGGCCATGAGCAGCTGGCAAAAGTGACTTAAAGTCAGGTTGAGGCCTAAAGTCAAATTCTTTGCTGACAAGTGCACATGCCCCAAGGGAATTTCCTTCATGAGTACCCTTGGGTTGCAGAAACCTAGCGCTTCTCCTGTGCTTCTTCTTCCCCCGTGAAATACTGCAGACCACTCAAACCCTGGTTAAAGATTTGTCCCAAAACAAAGAGAGCAAAAGTAAAGTGCCCACAAGCGAACAACGCAGACGGAAGCTCAGTCTGAAATACAAGCTATGTCATGAGGTACCCGTTGCATTGGCAGGGCGCGATGGAGCTGCCCGACTTGACCGTGCAGAAGAGCTCTGTGAAGCTCCTCACGAAGAGATGGGAGTCCGCCAGTGCTCTGGCACCCAGCCCGGCCTTCCAACGCCTGCCAGCCCCACGGTCCCTGGCACCAGAGCAAGCCAGCCCAGGCAGCACCGTGGACGAAGCTGCGGCAGACAGCGGGAGGGCGGACGTCACCCTGGGTGGCCCTCGCCGGACTGAGACCTTCCCCATCTCTGTCAAGGAGCTGCAGAGCCACTTTGAGACCCTGGGTGGCAGGAAGGTGAGTGCACGCAGGTTCCGCAGCTGAAAAGGATTCCCGCGCTCTCACTGAGGACTCGGAGAACACTACTGCCAGAACAGCACCCCCTTCCAATCTGCTGCCTCTTCATATCCTTTCTGCCCCCTGAAAGCCCTACCTGGCTCCTCCCAGTAGCTTCTAACTCACATCCCCTCCATGTCTTCCAACAGGAAGCGGAAAGTGGCAAAAGCTCACTGCCACCAGCACTGGCCACTCAGCCTGGGAG
This sequence comes from Anser brachyrhynchus, assembly GCF_964034855.1. NCBI lineage: Eukaryota > Metazoa > Chordata > Aves > Anseriformes > Anatidae > Anser > Anser brachyrhynchus. Next base: position 90,852,057 of record NC_137696.1, on the reverse strand, counting down.
CCAGACAGACATTTCTCTCATGGAAATGTCCAGCGTGAAACGGGGGAGGGCAATCTTTGAGAAGATGTCCTCAGGCAATGGACAGACCACCAACACTGAAGGTTAGCCTTACCACTTGGATCGGATTTCTCCCTTTAGTTCAATGCGCTCCGTCTCTGAGGTGGCAAGGGGCAAGCACACTCACCTCATCAGGGCAGCCCCCAGGCCGCCCAGGGAGAGAACGTGGTGTTCTTCTCAGTGCAAAACAAGCTTTCTAGCCTTCTCCATTTTGTCTGTTGCATTATGGAGCAGTGCCTGATGCCCATTAAATACTTGTTGAGCAAAACACAACAGAATGGTGTCTTATGTTTTGAGAAGATAACTTTTGATGAAGACAGCCCAAATTACAAATAGGATATCAAAACTATGGGCAGCATCCATCAATTACAAAAAAGTGGTATCTTCATTTTCTTCTTTGGTGAAGATAGTTTGGATTTAGCAGTGCGTTGCTTTGGTAACAATGCGTTAACTTTTATTAGTTAAAGGCATTCTGGTTTCCACAAATCAAATGCTCCGTACTTGATGTGCTGTAAAGTAAAAGTGCGACGACACAGTGGGTAAAATGTTGGCAATACTGTTTGTTTTGCTTACTGCTTTTCTTTCAAGCTTTGAAACACATGCACCCATCTCCCTCTCCCCAACTATGACGTCTCTTTGTGGTTGCAGTGGGTGGCTGCAAAGCTGTAGGAGGACTTCCAGAAGAGAGCCCTCCCAACACCGGCAATACACTGACGGAATTCCAGGAGAATGTCTCCTTGAAAGACAAAATGGCTCTGTATCAGGCTGCGGTGTCAAAGGCAGAGAACAGCAACCGCTTTGCCAATGTAAGATACCAATGTCTCAATATCTTCTTAATTCTACGTTTGCTTTGCCCAGGGACAGATCGTAACCATCTTTATTTCTACAAGCAAGCTATCAGGTGGATCATAGGGTGGATGAAAATTTAAATCCCAAATTAGGAAACCTATAGAGCAAACATAGTCATCCATCAGTCTCTCTCTCTACCAAAAGAGGTTTTTCACGCTAGATGCCTTTGGTCTTTTGGACAATCCCCGTTATTTCGTGGACGTGCTCTTCCTTTCAGTCCACCTTTGCCTGAACTTCATGTATGAGGATCATGGGTGAGAGAGAGATCAGCAACACGGTTATCCTGTGATGACAAAACAAGGCAGTTTCCTTACCACAACAACTATTCTCTATCGCCAAATAATAAAATCCTGTTCAGGAGCACAGTGACTTTAGAGCTCTTGCTGCTCGAACTGAAGAATTTGAAATTACCGCATGATAAAACAGCTCAGCTATGGGTGCTCAGGTAGCCCAGAAGCCACCTGAGGGAAGCAGCCACCAGCCACGCTCGCCTTCAGAGTCCAGGTGTTTTCAAACCACGCAATTCCTGCCCACTGGCTTCTTGATTTCCTAATTGCCCTTGTGTATTTGGAACAGATTCCTGCAGTTCTTTGGGCCAAGAAGGTTCCAATTCCCTCCTCCCAACACTGCCAGCAATGGTGCTGTTAGCTCTCTCTCCCCAAAAGGAAGAACTGGAGGAAGCCTGACCCAACCGAACTGTGTTGAGAACATATGAACTGCTTCATTTCCACCCTATAACACCTTGCCCTTACTTGTTGAAATGGATGGTATGTTCTTACTGCAAATGGAAAACACCTGGCCTTATTTGATCCCTCTAGACCTCAGAGGAAATCAAGTCCTGCACTGTGCCCGGGGGCCTGGCTGCAGTGAGGAAACACTTTGAGAATGGGCAGATGACCCCTTCAATGACCACCTTTGCTCACTCCCAGCACCAGCACAAAGCTGCAGAGGTAACAATGGCATTTTGAATACTAACAAAATAGGTTTCCCCCGTTAAAGAGCTCGAGAGGAAAATAACACTATTTGCTTGATTCCAGGATTCACCATTCCCGGTGTCCCTGGAAAAATTTGCACCCCATTTTCTTTTCAACTCGCCCTCCTCGAGCCTCACCTAACTTTAACGGTTCAAACTTCTCATCACATGGGTTCCTTGTGGCGCTCGTAATCCCCTAAATCATCACGGTACACTGCCATAAAGGAACCATTTGGGCTTAACATCTGTTAAAGTAGAACTGATTTGTGACAGCCCTTCACAGGCAGAAACACAAATCCAGATTACTGTTAATTACGTGATTCTTTGTATTTGTTTTCAGGAGACCTCAAGAACCACTCAGCTCCCACTATCAAGCAGCACCAGGGAAGCTGAGTGCAGTGCGACGAGCTCCAAAGAAGCCCCACTAGAAGCCTTTCCAAGCAAAGAGGTAAGTTTATCAATTAACAATTATACCATTTGGCAGGTATGTTTTTAAAACAGTGTCCTAGACAGGGTTGTTTGGATGTGGTAATGAATGGGGCTTCCCACTCAGACTTCTCTGTGATGTTTCAAAGACAGCAGCCGAAATATGGAGTATTCTTCCATGTTGCACTAAATCCCGCAGTAACGTGAAGGTTTTGTGCACAGGTTTCTCTCGGGGAGCAAGTGACTCCAGAGACAAACGGGGCTTCTACACTCACCCGGCATACTGATGAAGCAGGTAAGAAGTGGCTTGAGAGTAATGGCTCCCAAAGGAGCACGACAAACCAAGTTCTTGGCAACTGTCTTTACTGGCACAAACGTGGGGCTGCTTTTAGGATACAGATACAGGACATTGCTCCAAGTTGTTCAGTGCCTCCTTCCTCAGCTAAGCACATTCATTGGTCTCAGTGGGACCTAAGAAACAGCTTTCCGTGCTGGTACACAGAGAGGAGTTTGGCAGAAGGAGGTAGCTCCAAATTTGTGCTGAGCTGCTGGAAAAAGCGGGGCATTTTAAGAGATGTCTGAAGACACACGCAAACCCTTGCCCCTGTATAGCCGAAACTGTGGATGATAAAGGCTCAATTTATAGCCAGGCGGAACCGGCCTGGACACCATGAGCACGGTGTAGAGGCGCTGCTTCTGCGGTCTAGTCCTGGTATTAGAATTCACGCGTTCGGTTAACACAAAGACCTCAGTCCTGTGCGAGCCCTGACATTCAGGCAATTCAGGTACGGCAAAACAGCAGGCCATAGATAACGTGTCCCTCAACACTTCTTCCATCCATTTCCTATGTATTTCTTCTCTTCATATTGTCCGTTGTTCATATACTTTTTTTTTTTTTTTAATAATAATAGTAATTATTATACTTTCCATTGCAGTAAGCAATGCAGCTATGGACGTGGAGGTCCCAAAGACTTCCACAGAGGTGTGTGACCATCAGACGGAAAGGACAGCAGAGGAAAACGCTGTTCCCATAGACAGAGAGACTGCAACATCTGTACCAGATGGCAAGGTCTGTGCCTTTATAGTAAGAGTAGACATCAGTCTGTCAAATACAGTCTGAATTTCTATTTTTACCATGTAGTTGCAATTGAAAATGCAACCTGTGAAAGCAGTAGGAATATACGGAGCTTAGCAATGACGGGCACACAAGGTGGTATTTAGTACAACCTGTAATTCAGCAAGTACTTCTATTACATGACAAACACAACTGAAAGTTGAACTCCAACGCTTCTGCTTTTCCTTTCCTTCTCTGATGAAGGCAGCCTCTTCTTTCCCTGCTTTCAGTCTCTAAAAGGCTATGTTTTCTGTCACCAGTTCCTCAGATGCACAGAAACTCTCAACTTGAGGAAAAACGAAGACAAGCGTCAAAATGTCGAGGGCTGTCCGGACCAGACAATTCCACTGGCACTGCCGAGCGAAGCGCTGCACCAGCCCAAAAGCACCATGCCGTCTGCTCTTGCCAGAATGAGAGCCATGAATGCGATCATCAAGAGCCATGCACATTCTGTAAGACGGCCACGTCACCAAGGAGCTGCTGGGCTGCCAGTTCAAAGTGTCTGTGAGCAAGAAATCCCAAAGGTTCACAAAGGCGACATCTGTTCAGAGGAGCAGCTCCCTAAGCCTGGGGAGCCGCAGATGAGGGAGCCACTGAGACAACCCAAAAGCAGAAGCACTCGTGCGGCTTCCAGAATTAAGGCCATCAACGACATCCACAGGAACCTACACCATTCTCAAAGGCGTCCAAACCAGGAAGGGGCTGCTTTTCTGGTGGAGGATGCGCAAGGGTTCAAAACAACAGAATCCGGCCTGAAGAACGAAGACGCAAGCGTCACAGTCTCTGTGTTGTGCAGTAATGCACAACAAGTTGACAATAAAGAGATGAAGTGACTCAAAACTAACAGACTTGTCTGAACTTTTGCTGCCTGTCTCAACAGGTTGGAGCATCAGGCGGGGAGAAACTTCATGAAATATAACGAGGGCACGTGTAGAGCCCTGCATCGGGGCAAGAACAACCCCAGACACCAGGATAAGTTGGGGACTGCCCTGCTGGAGAGCAGCAAAGGGGGAAGGGACGTGGGTGTCCTGGCGGAGAGCTGGCTGACCATGAGCCAGCACTGTGCCCTTGTGGCCAAGAAGGCCAATGGCATCCTGGGGTGTATTAGCAGGGCTGTGGTTAGTAGGTCGAGAGAGGTTCTCCTCCCCCTCTACTCTGCCCTAGTGAGACCACATCTGCAATATTGCGTCCAGTTCTGGGCCCCCCAGTTCCAGAAGGACAGGGAACTGCTTGAGAGAGTCCAGCACAGAGCCACAAGGGTGATAAAGGGAGTGGAGCGTCTCCCTTTTGAGGAAAGGCTGAGGGAGCTGGGTCTCTTTAGTTGGAGAAGAGGAGACTGAGGGGTGACCTTCTTAATGTTTATAAATATGTAAAGGGAGAGTGTCAGGAGGACGGAGCCAGGCTCTTCTCAGCGACATCTAACAGTAGGACAGGGGGCACTGGGTGCGTGCTGGGACATAGGAGGTTCCACTTAAATGTGAGACAAAACTTTTTTATGGTGATGGTGACAGAACACCGGAACAGGCTGCACAGGGGGGATGTGGAGTTTCCTTCTCCAGAGGCATTCCAAAGCTGCCTGGACGCGTTCCTGTGTGACCTGATCTAGCTGCTCCTGCTCCGGCAGGGGCATTGGACCAGACGATCTTTCAAGGTCCCTTCCAATCCCTAACATTCAGTGATTCGGTGATTCTGTGATTCGTAGGCATCTCAGCAGTCTTCTACCATCTTTCTTTGGCAAAGGCATGTCTGGAAAGAAAAACTGTAAAAATCACAGTCAGGAGAAGAGCTCTGGATCTCCAAAGTACCAATCTGCAGGTCTGATATACAGGCTGCCATTATGTCAGGATAACAACAATCTGCTGCCCTGGAAGATTAATCTTACTTTGAAATCAGTGGGCACTGCAATACTATGTTCCTCAGAAAATCAGGACGATTATTGCCAGGTTTTGTGATTACCACTCGTTAAAATGAGGGGATACTGGATTGGGTCACCCAGGGCGTCTCTCAGGCTGAAATTTGTCATGTCAGAGCAAGAACAGGTCACACTTAGTGAAGCCGTGTAGTTCTGGGAACAAAACGTCCCTTCCTGCAATCGGCAGCTCGATTCTTTCTAGTCTTGGCTTTAGAGCACTATGCGGAGTTTATTACAATCTCCTGGAATCGGGAAGGCTCACCCTGAGCACTCTCTGGTGCACAAGTATCCAGGAAAGCCCTGCTGGGGCTCTTGTAGCCGCTTGCCTCAAGGCATTTTCCTAATCAAATTCCTACTCCTACCATGCCAGACCAGATATTCTTTCGTGCCCCCTGGCAAAGCTAATGGGCTCTGGGCTGGCTGCATTAGACCTTCTGCCTCAGCACCAGCAATGAGCCTGAGGCTACCAGGTAGCCGAAGCACATCCTCTCCAAGCAGCCCCATTCTGGAAGCATTATAGATTTGCAGTTCCCCTCCTTAGGTATATATGCAACAAGCAAAACATCATTAGAAGCACAGCGTTTATGAGGGTTCTGAAAAATCACTTTTTTTACTCCTTAGCTAGGGCAAAGACTCCACAGATATGAGAAAAACGGTCAAATCTTTTCTAGCATTTCCCAGTTCATTATTCTTACTACTGTAGTCTTCTTCAGGCTTCACTTCAGAGTTGTGAAGGGCATCCCAAGTTCTCCTCCTCCAACTCAAATCTCTTCTCTTGCATTACCGATTATCTACTATGATCCCCCCCCTTCCCCATCCCTCCCCCTACCCCCCCTCAAACTTCTCATCTGTACTTTCACAAAGAGAGAAAAAATCTTTTCTCTTAAATTATCCTGTTTCCTCTGTCAGGTGTGTCCTGACATCTGACCATCTTTGTCAGGTGCTCCTCAGAGAATTTTGTTTGATGACCACTCTCCTGGGGACCAGAAGTGGAAGACCAGTTTGCCTGCAACAGGAACCATCTCCCTGCGTATCGCATTAAAACAATTCATGCAGCTATAGTAATCTTTCCATGCTAGAAGGCAGGAAGTTCTCCCATCATCTTTTGTGGTTTCAGAGGAAAGAAAAACACACCACGTGTGACAGTCATACATTGTGAACACCTAACAAACACAGTCCACAGCAGGACAGAAACATCAAATCATCCCAACTCATCATCAAAACAGCTTGCATTTGTGACTGGCTTTTCATCCCAAAAGGGGGATTCTCCTGCCATCAGTCACGTGCTCTTAAACACTCACACCACCAGAGCAACGCGCAGACTCCCTGGGTGTGTGGCTGAGACCAGGGGTAAAGGGGACCACTGCAGATCAATGAGGCCAATCGTAAGGTCCACAGACCCTTGCACAAGTTGCTTCCAGTCAGCAGAAAACTACCTGTTCCTCCTCAACCTCAGAAACTCTGCTTGCAGATGTTAGAAGGAACCAACAAATGCAGCCTTCTGGCCTCTGCCCCAACAAGAGTCCATCTCCAAGCTCTGGAGACGGACAACCACCTAGAATGGAAAGCTCCTGGAAAGAGTGGGTGCACAGGACAGCAAGAGAGCGAGCACAAATGGTGTGTGAGCGTGCGTGAGTGAAGGCTGTGCGTGAGTGTAAGCCTTTGCCAGTCCTTCCTTTCCCACAGCATCCCTACCGGCACGGTGCTAAGGAGCCTCTGGGACCCTGAGCCACAGCTGCACAAGTCTGGTGGTGCCCTGGGGCAACAGGCTTCGTAGGCCTGCAGCCCAACAAGGGGCGAGAGCATCTTCTCTGGCTGAAGCGGCCAGCCAGCAGCTAACTCAGCTATCAGCAAAGTCCCTCAGGACAACTTCACTGCCTTCCTGACAAAACAGTCACTGCTGTATTTGCATCTTACTTTTGACAAGAACTTTCCTGCCTATAGGTGAGGCTGTACTATCAGAGTGCATCTTTCCTCCATACAAACCCCCTTTTGAGCAAATGATTCCTTCAGCAGGATTTACACTCCAGCTGAAGTGTGTCAAATCTGTGGCTAGTAATGAGCACATGAAAATATTTTTTCAGTATTTACATATGAAAGATATCAAATAGGATCACTGTAAGATTACTTCTTCAGTGTCGCCTTCTAAAGATGTGGTGGTTTTACTCAGGTGGGCAGCCGAGTTCCACCCGATCCTTTTCCAGAGGAAGATACATAACTGCCTCTAGAGAAGGACTAGCTCACTAAACGGGTTGGCCTACTAGAGAGTCCTTCAAAAGTTTGGTTGGCCAAGGAGCTGTAGCCTGAAAGTCAGAAGTCTGCTCCATACTACGGGAAGAGAGAACGCCCCCAAGGGTAAATTACCCAACATTTTGGTATTTCTCTTAGCTACCAGAAAAGAAACAAACACACCCCAAAACCACCAACATGCGTACGTGAAAGAAAACCAAGCACGGCATGCTAGAGCTGGTCAAACAATTCTGCCAGTTAGCTCTAAGAGAGAATTTGAAGTTAGCTGTGTAGCGGAGAATAAAAACGAAAAACCAGTGCTCTCTGTGTTTGAGGGCTTTTATTATCTACCACAACGGTCTGCCCAAGAACTTGTCCCTCAGGACACCAAGTTCTTTCTGGGAGAGGTTGTGCACCAACAACAGATTCTGTCCCGGGGAGTCTCTGCTTGGAATTTTGGGGTAAGGAAAGCCAGGAGGCTGGCTTGGTTGCCTTGGTTTCCGTATGCCCACGCGTGGAGACGGTAACCTGGACACTGTGGACTGATTGTGTGCTCACCGTGAAGACACGCAGGTTAAAAGGCGGCGCCTCTTCCTGCGGCCATCACTTCTTGGAAGTGAGATTGTGACGGACGAGGTAGGACGAGGCTTTTCTCCAATGCATACTGTGAACTGTCGATCTAGCTTCACATTCGTTAGTCAAATGAGAGCGGTGAATAAGAGAATGTTTACATTTGCCTTCCTTTCAACAGGCACGCAATGTGTGCAGCAGAGTCACAGAAGGAAAATTCAACTGAGAAGAGCCAAGCGGTAAGATTAGCTCCTTACGAATACACAAGTTCATGCACTTTTTTGGACGAAGGTGGTCTAGCGCAAAGCCTGATACTGTTTGTGTGATAAGTGGGCGAGAGGGGGCAAATGAAAAAAAAAAAAAAAAAGAATGCTTCAGATACTTGTGGCTCTGCTTACTTGCAGAAGAAAAACTGCAAGCTCTTCCAGTGACAGTGTCAGAAGCGTGCAGCTAGCTCTCACGTGCACTTTCAGGGAGTCTTTAGTGGAGAAGAGATCCTCTAGTACCGTGGCCAGTGAATATTAGTCACCAGACAGAGGGAAGAACTGAAGCAGCTTCTGGTTCTCCCTCACGCATCCCTCTGCCTTCCTGCCCAGCATGGCCATCGAGCAAAAAGCAGCCAAGCCCTTAGTTTGTGCCTTCCTCCGGCACGTTTTAAGCATGATAACTTTAGAAGTGGCCAGCAAAAGTTAGGAAGTACAGTCGGCAAAGGCGGTGTGAAATGCTAAAGGTCATTGAAGCCCAGCTCCATACCTCTTTGGGTTTTCGTATTCCCCCAATTTTCTTCCTGCATTTTCATAAAGGCTAAGAAGGTTCTGCGAAGCCTGGGAAACAATTCAAGGCCCTGACAGTGTCAGACGTGCAGTCTTCACCAAGTATTTGACTTAAGAATGAATTGCCCTCAGCATTCTGTAGTGATTTAAGCGGCCATGAGCAGCTGGCAAAAGTGACTTAAAGTCAGGTTGAGGCCTAAAGTCAAATTCTTTGCTGACAAGTGCACATGCCCCAAGGGAATTTCCTTCATGAGTACCCTTGGGTTGCAGAAACCTAGCGCTTCTCCTGTGCTTCTTCTTCCCCCGTGAAATACTGCAGACCACTCAAACCCTGGTTAAAGATTTGTCCCAAAACAAAGAGAGCAAAAGTAAAGTGCCCACAAGCGAACAACGCAGACGGAAGCTCAGTCTGAAATACAAGCTATGTCATGAGGTACCCGTTGCATTGGCAGGGCGCGATGGAGCTGCCCGACTTGACCGTGCAGAAGAGCTCTGTGAAGCTCCTCACGAAGAGATGGGAGTCCGCCAGTGCTCTGGCACCCAGCCCGGCCTTCCAACGCCTGCCAGCCCCACGGTCCCTGGCACCAGAGCAAGCCAGCCCAGGCAGCACCGTGGACGAAGCTGCGGCAGACAGCGGGAGGGCGGACGTCACCCTGGGTGGCCCTCGCCGGACTGAGACCTTCCCCATCTCTGTCAAGGAGCTGCAGAGCCACTTTGAGACCCTGGGTGGCAGGAAGGTGAGTGCACGCAGGTTCCGCAGCTGAAAAGGATTCCCGCGCTCTCACTGAGGACTCGGAGAACACTACTGCCAGAACAGCACCCCCTTCCAATCTGCTGCCTCTTCATATCCTTTCTGCCCCCTGAAAGCCCTACCTGGCTCCTCCCAGTAGCTTCTAACTCACATCCCCTCCATGTCTTCCAACAGGAAGCGGAAAGTGGCAAAAGCTCACTGCCACCAGCACTGGCCACTCAGCCTGGGAGCCAGACAGACATTTCTCTCATGGAAATGTCCAGCGTGAAACGGGGGAGGGCAATCTTTGAGAAGATGTCCTCAGGCAATGGACAGACCACCAACACTGAAGGTTAGCCTTACCACTTGGATCGGATTTCTCCCTTTAGTTCAATGCGCTCCGTCTCTGAGGTGGCAAGGGGCAAGCACACTCACCTCATCAGGGCAGCCCCCAGGCCGCCCAGGGAGAGAACGTGGTGTTCTTCTCAGTGCAAAACAAGCTTTCTAGCCTTCTCCATTTTGTCTGTTGCATTATGGAGCAGTGCCTGATGCCCATTAAATACTTGTTGAGCAAAACACAACAGAATGGTGTCTTATGTTTTGAGAAGATAACTTTTGATGAAGACAGCCCAAATTACAAATAGGATATCAAAACTATGGGCAGCATCCATCAATTACAAAAAAGTGGTATCTTCATTTTCTTCTTTGGTGAAGATAGTTTGGATTTAGCAGTGCGTTGCTTTGGTAACAATGCGTTAACTTTTATTAGTTAAAGGCATTCTGGTTTCCACAAATCAAATGCTCCGTACTTGATGTGCTCTAAAGTAAAAGTGCGACGACACAGTGGGTAAAATGTTGGCAATACTGTTTGTTTTGCTTACTGCTTTTCTTTCAAGCTTTGAAACACATGCACCCATCTCCCTCTCCCCAACTATGACGTCTCTTTGTGGTTGCAGTGGGTGGCTGCAAAGCTGTAGGAGGACTTCCAGAAGAGAGCCCTCCCAACACCGGCAATACACTGACGGAATTCCAGGAGAATGTCTCCTTGAAAGACAAAATGGCTCTGTATCAGGCTGCGGTGTCAAAGGCAGAGAACAGCAACCGCTTTGCCAATGTAAGATACCAATGTCTCAATATCTTCTTAATTCTACGTTTGCTTTGCCCAGGGACAGATCGTAACCATCTTTATTTCTACAAGCAAGCTATCAGGTGGATCATAGGGTGGATGAAAATTTAAATCCCAAATTAGGAAACCTATAGAGCAAACATAGTCATCCATCAGTCTCTCTCTCTACCAAAAGAGGTTTTTCACGCTAGATGCCTTTGGTCTTTTGGACAATCCCCGTTATTTCGTGGACGTGCTCTTCCTTTCAGTCCACCTTTGCCTGAACTTCATGTATGAGGATCATGGGTGAGAGAGAGATCAGCAACACGGTTATCCTGTGATGACAAAACAAGGCAGTTTCCTTACCACAACAACTATTCTCTATCGCCAAATAATAAAATCCTGTTCAGGAGCACAGTGACTTTAGAGCTCTTGCTGCTCGAACTGAAGAATTTGAAATTACCGCATGATAAAACAGCTCAGCTATGGGTGCTCAGGTAGCCCAGAAGCCACCTGAGGGAAGCAGCCACCAGCCACGCTCGCCTTCAGAGTCCAGGTGTTTTCAAACCACGCAATTCCTGCCCACTGGCTTCTTGATTTCCTAATTGCCCTTGTGTATTTGGAACAGATTCCTGCAGTTCTTTGGGCCAAGAAGGTTCCAATTCCCTCCTCCCAACACTGCCAGCAATGGTGCTGTTAGCTCTCTCTCCCCAAAAGGAAGAACTGGAGGAAGCCTGACCCAACCGAACTGTGTTGAGAACATATGAACTGCTTCATTTCCACCCTATAACACCTTGCCCTTACTTGTTGAAATGGATGGTATGTTCTTACTGCAAATGGAAAACACCTGGCCTTATTTGATCCCTCTAGACCTCAGAGGAAATCAAGTCCTGCACTGTGCCCGGGGGCCTGGCTGCAGTGAGGAAACACTTTGAGAATGGGCAGATGACCCCTTCAATGACCACCTTTGCTCACTCCCAGCACCAGCACAAAGCTGCAGAGGTAACAATGGCATTTTGAATACTAACAAAATAGGTTTCCCCCGTTAAAGAGCTCGAGAGGAAAATAACACTATTTGCTTGATTCCAGGATTCACCATTCCCGGTGTCCCTGGAAAAATTTGCACCCCATTTTCTTTTCAACTCGCCCTCCTCGAGCCTCACCTAACTTTAACGGTTCAAACTTCTCATCACATGGGTTCCTTGTGGTGCTCGTAATCCCCTAAATCATCACGGTACACTGCCATAAAGGAACCATTTGGGCTTAACATCTGTTAAAGTAGAACTGATTTGTGACAGCCCTTCACAGGCAGAAACACAAATCCAGATTACTGTTAATTACGTGATTCTTTGTATTTGTTTTCAGGAGACCTCAAGAACCACTCAGCTCCCACTATCAAGCAGCACCAGGGAAGCTGAGTGCAGTGCGACGAGCTCCAAAGAAGCCCCACTAGAAGCCTTTCCAAGCAAAGAGGTAAGTTTATCAATTAACAATTATACCATTTGGCAGGTATGTTTTTAAAACAGTGTCCTAGACAGGGTTGTTTGGATGTGGTAATGAATGGGGCTTCCCACTCAGACTTCTCTGTGATGTTTCAAAGACAGCAGCCGAAATATGGAGTATTCTTCCATGTTGCACTAAATCCCGCAGTAACGTGAAGGTTTTGTGCACAGGTTTCTCTCGGGGAGCAAGTGACTCCAGAGACAAACGGGGCTTCTACACTCACCCGGCATACTGATGAAGCAGGTAAGAAGTGGCTTGAGAGTAATGGCTCCCAAAGGAGCACGACAAACCAAGTTCTTGGCAACTGTCTTTACTGGCACAAACGTGGGGCTGCTTTTAGGATACAGATACAGGACATTGCTCCAAGTTGTTCAGTGCCTCCTTCCTCAGCTAAGCACATTCATTGGTCTCAGTGGGACCTAAGAAACAGCTTTCTGTGCTGGTATACAGAGAGGAGTTTGGCAGAAGGAGGTAGCTTCAAATTTGTGCTGAGCTGCTGGAAAGAGCGGGGCATTTTAAGAGATGTCTGAAGACACACGCAAACCCTTGCCCCTGTATAGCCGAAACTGTGGATGATAAAGGCTCAATTTATAGCCAGGCGGAACCGGCCTGGACACCATGAGCACGGTGTAGAGGCGCTGCTTCTGCGGTCTAGTCCTGGTATTAGAATTCACGCGTTCGGTTAACACAAAGACCTCAGTCCTGTGCGAGCCCTGACATTCAGGCAATTCAGGTACGGCAAAACAGCAGGCCATAGATAACGTGTCCCTCAACACTTCTTCCATCCATTTCCTATGTATTTCTTCTCTTCATATTGTCCGTTGTTCATATACTTTTTTTTTTTTTTAATAATAATAGTAATTATTATACTTTCCATTGCAGTAAGCAATGCAGCTATGGACGTGGAGGTCCCAAAGACTTCCACAGAGGTGTGTGACCATCAGACGGAAAGGACAGCAGAGGAAAACGCTGTTCCCATAGACAGAGAGACTGCAACATCTGTACCAGATGGCAAGGTCTGTGCCTTTATAGTAAGAGTAGACATCAGTCTGTCAAATACAGTCTGAATTTCTATTTTTACCATGTAGTTGCAATTGAAAATGCAACCTGTGAAAGCAGTAGGAATATACGGAGCTTAGCAATGACGGGCACACAAGGTGGTATTTAGTACAACCTGTAATTCAGCAAGTACTTCTATTACATGACAAACACAACTGAAAGTTGAACTCAAACGCTTCTGCTTTTCCTTTCCTTCTCTGATGAAGGAAGCCTCTTCTTTCCCTGCTTTCAGTCTCTAAAAGGCTATGTTTTCTGTCACCAGTTCCTCAGATGCACAGAAACTCTCAACTTGATGAAAAACGAAGACAAGCGTCAAAATGTCGAGGGCTGTCCGGACCAGACAATTCCACTGACACTGCCGAGCGAAGCACTGCACCAGCCCAAAAGCACCATGCCGTCTGCTCTTGCCAGAATGAGAGCCATGAATGCGATCATCAAGAGCCATGCACATTCTGTAAGACGGCCACGTCACCAAGGAGCTGCTGGGCTGCCAGTTCAAAGTGTCTGTGAGCAAGAAATCCCAAAGGTTCACAAAGGCGACATCTGTTCAGAGGAGCAGCTCCCTAAGCCTGGGGAGCCGCAGATGAGGGAGCCACTGAGACAACCCAAAAGCAGAAGCACTCGTGCGGCTTCCAGAATTAAGGCCATCAACGACATCCACAGGAACCTACACCATTCTCAAAGGCGTCCAAACCAGGAAGGGGCTGCTTTTCTGGTGGAGGATGCGCAAGGGTTCAAAACAACAGAATCCGGCCTGAAGAACGAAGACGCAAGCGTCACAGTCTCTGTGTTGTGCAGTAATGCACAACAAGTTGACAATAAAGAGATGAAGTGACTCAAAACTAACAGACTTGTCTGAACTTTTGCTGCCTGTCTCAACAGGTTGGAGCATCAGGCGGGGAGAAACTTCATGAAATATAACGAGGGCACGTGTAGAGCCCTGCATCGGGGCAAGAACAACCCCAGACACCAGGATAAGTTGGGGACTGCCCTGCTGGAGAGCAGCAAAGGGGGAAGGGACGTGGGTGTCCTGGCGGAGAGCTGGCTGACCATGAGCCAGCACTGTGCCCTTGTGGCCAAGAAGGCCAATGGCATCCTGGGGTGTATTAGCAGGGCTGTGGTTAGTAGGTCGAGAGAGGTTCTCCTCCCCCTCTACTCTGCCCTAGTGAGACCACATCTGCAATATTGCGTCCAGTTCTGGGCCCCCCAGTTCCAGAAGGACAGGGAACTGCTTGAGAGAGTCCAGCACAGAGCCACAAGGGTGATAAAGGGAGTGGAGCGTCTCCCTTTTGAGGAAAGGCTGAGGGAGCTGGGTCTCTTTAGTTGGAGAAGAGGAGACTGAGGGGTGACCTTCTTAATGTTTATAAATATGTAAAGGGAGAGTGTCAGGAGGACGGAGCCAGGCTCTTCTCAGCGACATCTAACAGTAGGACAGGGGGCACTGGGTGCGTGCTGGGACATAGGAGGTTCCACTTAAATGTGAGACAAAACTTTTTTATGGTGATGGTGACAGAACACCGGAACAGGCTGCACAGGGGGGATGTGGAGTTTCCTTCTCCAGAGGCATTCCAAAGCTGCCTGGACGCGTTCCTGTGTGACCTGATCTAGCTGCTCCTGCTCCGGCAGGGGCATTGGACCAGACGATCTTTCAAGGTCCCTTCCAATCCCTAACATTCAGTGATTCGGTGATTCTGTGATTCGTAGGCATCTCAGCAGTCTTCTACCATCTTTCTTTGGCAAAGGCATGTCTGGAAAGAAAAACTGTAAAAATCACAGTCAGGAGAAGAGCTCTGGATCTCCAAAGTACCAATCTGCAGGTCTGATATACAGGCTGCCATTATGTCAGGATAACAACAATCTGCTGCCCTGGAAGATTAATCTTACTTTGAAATCAGTGGGCACTGCAATACTATGTTCCTCAGAAAATCAGGACAATTATTGCCAGGTTTTGTGATTACCACTCGTTAAAATGAGGGGATACTGGATTGGGTCACCCAGGGCGTCTCTCAGGCTGAAATTTGTCATGTCAGAGCAAGAACAGGTCACACTTAGTGAAGCCGTGTAGTTCTGGGAACAAAACGTCCCTTCCTGCAATCGGCAGCTCGATTCTTTCTAGTCTTGGCTTTAGAGCACTATGCGGAGTTTATTACAATCTCCTGGAATCGGGAAGGCTCACCCTGAGCACTCTCTGGTGCACAAGTATCCAGGAAAGCCCTGCTGGGGCTCTTGTAGCCGCTTGCCTCAAGGCATTTTCCTAATCAAATTCCTACTCCTACCATGCCAGACCAGATATTCTTTCGTGCCCCCTGGCAAAGCTAATGGGCTCTGGGCTGGCTGCATTAGACCTTCTGCCTCAGCACCAGCAATGAGCCTGAGGCTACCAGGTAGCCGAAGCACATCCTCTCCAAGCAGCCCCATTCTGGAAGCATTATAGATTTGCAGTTCCCCTCCTTAGGTATATATGCAACAAGCAAAGCATCATTAGACGCACAGCGTTTATGAGGGTTCTGAAAAATCACTTTTTTTACTCCTTAGCTAGGGCAAAGACTCCACAGATATGAGAAAAACGGTCAAATCTTTTCTAGCATTTCCCAGTTCATTATTCTTACTACTGTAGTCTTCTTCAGGCTTCACTTCAGAGTTGTGAAGGGCATCCCAAGTTCTCCTCCTCCAACTCAAATCTCTTCTCTTGCATTACCGACTATCTACTATGATCCCCCCCCTTCCCCATCCCTCCCCCTACCCCCCCTCAAACTTCTCATCTGTACTTTCGCAAAGAGAGAAAAAATCTTTTCTCTTAAATTTTCCTGTTTCCTCTGTCAGGTGTGTCCTGACACCTGACCATCTTTGTCAGGTGCTCCTCAGAGAATTTTGTTTGATGACCACTCTCCTGGGGACCAGAAGTGGAAGACCAGTTTGCCTGCAACAGGAACCATCTCCCTGCGTATCGCATTAAAACAATTCATGCAGCTATAGTAATCTTTCCATGCTAGAAGGCAGGAAGTTCTCCCATCATCTTTTGTGGTTTCAGAGGAAAGAAAAACACACCACGTGTGACAGTCATACATTGTGAACACCTAACAGACACAGTCCACAGCAGGACAGAAACATCAAATCATCCCAACTCATCATCAAAACAGCTTGCATTTGTGACTGGCTTTTCATCCCAAAAGGGGGATTCTCCTGCCATCAGTCACGTGCTCTTAAACACTCACACCACCAGAGCAACGTGCAGACTCCCTGGGTGTGTGGCTGAGACCAGGGGTAAAGCGGACCACTGCAGATCAATGAGGCCAATCGTAAGGTCCACAGACCCTTGCACAAGTTGCTTCCAGTCAGCAGAAAACTACCTGTTCCTCCTCAACCTCAGAAACTCTGCTTGCAGATGTTAGAAGGAACCAACAAATGCAGCCTTCTGGCCTCTGCCCCAACAAGAGTCCATCTCCAAGCTCTGGAGACGGACAACCACCTAGAATGGAAAGCTCCTGGAAAGAGTGGGTGCACAGGACAGCAAGAGAGCGAGCACAAATGGTGTGTGAGCGTGCGTGAGTGAAGGCTGTGCGTGAGTGTAAGCCTTTGCCAGTCCTTCCTTTCCCACAGCATCCCTACCGGCACGGTGCTAAGGAGCCTCTGGGACCCTGAGCCACAGCTGCACAAGTCTGGTGGTGCCCTGGGGCAACAGGCTTCGTAGGCCTGCAGCCCAACAAGGGGCGAGAGCATCTTCTCTGGCTGAAGCGGCCAGCCAGCAGCTAACTCAGCTATCAGCAAAGTCCCTCAGGACAACTTCACTGCCTTCCTGACAAAACAGTCACTGCTGTATTTGCATCTTACTTTTGACAAGAACTTTCCTGCCTATAGGTGAGGCTGTACTATCAGAGTGCATCTTTCCTCCATACAAACCCCCTTTTGAGCAAATGATTCCTTCAGCAGGATTTACACTCCAGCTGAAGTGTGTCAAATCTGTGGCTAGTAATGAGCACATGAAAATATTTTTTCAGTATTTACATATGAAAGATATCAAATAGGATCACTGTAAGATTACTTCTTCAGTGTCGCCTTCTAAAGATGTGGTGGTTTTACTCAGGTGGGCAGCCGAGTTCCACCCGATCCTTTTCCAGAGGAAGATACATAACTGCCTCTAGAGAAGGACTAGCTCACTAAACGGGTTGGCCTACTAGAGAGTCCTTCAAAAGTTTGGTTGGCCAAGGAGCTGTAGCCTGAAAGTCAGAAGTCTGCTCCATACTACGGGAAGAGAGAACGCCCCCAAGGGTAAATTACCCAACATTTTGGTATTTCTCTTAGCTACCAGAAAAGAAACAAACACACCCCAAAACCACCAACATGCGTACGTGAAAGAAAACCAAGCACGGCATGCTAGAGCTGGTCAAACAATTCTGCCAGTTAGCTCTAAGAGAGAATTTGAAGTTAGCTGTGTAGCGGAGAATAAAAACGAAAAACCAGTGCTCTCTGTGTTTGAGGGCTTTTATTATCTACCACAACGGTCTGCCCAAGAACTTGTCCCTCAGGACACCAAGTTCTTTCTGGGAGAGGTTGTGCACCAACAACAGATTCTGTCCCGGGGAGTCTCTGCTCGGAATTTTGGGGTAAGGAAAGCCAGGAGGCTGGCTTGGTTGCCTTGGTTTCCGTATGCCCACGCGTGGAGACGGTAACCTGGACACTGTGGACTGATTGTGTGCTCACCGTGAAGACACGCAGGTTAAAAGGCGGCGCCTCTTCCTGCGGCCATCACTTCTTGGAAGTGAGATTGTGACGGACGAGGTAGGACGAGGCTTTTCTCCAATGCATACTGTGAACTGTCGATCTAGCTTCACATTCGTTAGTCAAATGAGAGCGGTGAATAAGAGAATGTTTACATTTGCCTTCCTTTCAACAGGCACGCAATGTGTGCAGCAGAGTCACAGAAGGAAAATTCAACTGAGAAGAGCCAAGCGGTAAGATTAGCTCCTTACGAATACACAAGTTCATGCACTGTTTTGGACGAAGGTGGTCTAGCGCAAAGCCTGATACTGTTTGTGTGATAAGTGGGCGAGAGGGGGCAAATGAAAAAAAAAAAAAAAAAGAATGCTTCAGATACTTGTGGCTCTGCTTACTTGCAGAAGAAAAACTGCAAGCTCTTCCAGTGACAGTGTCAGAAGCGTGCAGCTAGCTCTCACGTGCACTTTCAGGGAGTCTTTAGTGGAGAAGAGATCCTCTAGTACCGTGGCCAGTGAATATTAGTCACCAGACAGAGGGAAGAACTGAAGCAGCTTCTGGTTCTCCCTCACGCATCCCTCTGCCTTCCTGCCCAGCATGGCCATCGAGCAAAAAGCAGCCAAGCCCTTAGTTTGTGCCTTCCTCCGGCACGTTTTAAGCATGATAACTTTAGAAGTGGCCAGCAAAAGTTAGGAAGTACAGTCGGCAAAGGCGGTGTGAAATGCTAAAGGTCATTGAAGCCCAGCTCCATACCTCTTTGGGTTTTCGTATTCCCCCAATTTTCTTCCTGCATTTTCATAAAGGCTAAGAAGGTTCTGCGAAGCCTGGGAAACAATTCAAGGCCCTGACAGTGTCAGACGTGCAGTCTTCACCAAGTATTTGACTTAAGAATGAATTGCCCTCAGCATTCTGTAGTGATTTAAGCGGCCATGAGCAGCTGGCAAAAGTGACTTAAAGTCAGGTTGAGGCCTAAAGTCAAATTCTTTGCTGACAAGTGCACATGCCCCAAGGGAATTTCCTTCATGAGTACCCTTGGGTTGCAGAAACCTAGCGCTTCTCCTGTGCTTCTTCTTCCCCCGTGAAATACTGCAGACCACTCAAACCCTGGTTAAAGATTTGTCCCAAAACAAAGAGAGCAAAAGTAAAGTGCCCACAAGCGAACAACGCAGACGGAAGCTCAGTCTGAAATACAAGCTATGTCATGAGGTACCCGTTGCATTGGCAGGGCGCGATGGAGCTGCCCGACTTGACCGTGCAGAAGAGCTCTGTGAAGCTCCTCACGAAGAGATGGGAGTCCGCCAGTGCTCTGGCACCCAGCCCGGCCTTCCAACGCCTGCCAGCCCCACGGTCCCTGGCACCAGAGCAAGCCAGCCCAGGCAGCACCGTGGACGAAGCTGCGGCAGACAGCGGGAGGGCGGACGTCACCCTGGGTGGCCCTCGCCGGACTGAGACCTTCCCCATCTCTGTCAAGGAGCTGCAGAGCCACTTTGAGACCCTGGGTGGCAGGAAGGTGAGTGCACGCAGGTTCCGCAGCTGAAAAGGATTCCCGCGCTCTCGCTGAGGACTCGGAGAACACTACTGCCAGAACAGCACCCCCTTCCAATCTGCTGCCTCTTCATATCCTTTCTGCCCCCTGAAAGCCCTACCTGGCTCCTCCCAGTAGCTTCTAACTCACATCCCCTCCATGTCTTCCAACAGGAAGCGGAAAGTGGCAAAAGCTCACTGCCACCAGCACTGGCCACTCAGCCTGGGAGCCAGACAGACATTTCTCTCATGGAAATGTCCAGCGTGAAACGGGGGAGGGCAATCTTTGAGAAGATGTCCTCAGGCAATGGACAGACCACCAACACTGAAGGTTAGCCTTACCACTTGGATCGGATTTCTCCCTTTAGTTCAATGCGCTCCGTCTCTGAGGTGGCAAGGGGCAAGCACACTCACCTCATCAGGGCAGCCCCCAGGCCGCCCAGGGAGAGAACGTGGTGTTCTTCTCAGTGCAAAACAAGCTTTCTAGCCTTCTCCATTTTGTCTGTTGCATTATGGAGCAGTGCCTGATGCCCATTAAATACTTGTTGAGCAAAACACAACAGAATGGTGTCTTATGTTTTGAGAAGATAACTTTTGATGAAGACAGCCCAAATTACAAATAGGATATCAAAACTATGGGCAGCATCCATCAATTACAAAAAAGTGGTATCTTCATTTTCTTCTTTGGTGAAGATAGTTTGGATTTAGCAGTGCGTTGCTTTGGTAACAATGCGTTAACTTTTATTAGTTAAAGGCATTCTGGTTTCCACAAATCAAATGCTCCGTACTTGATGTGCTCTAAAGTAAAAGTGCGACGACACAGTGGGTAAAATGTTGGCAATACTGTTTGTTTTGCTTACTGCTTTTCTTTCAAGCTTTGAAACACATGCACCCATCTCCCTCTCCCCAACTATGACGTCTCTTTGTGGTTGCAGTGGGTGGCTGCAAAGCTGTAGGAGGACTTCCAGAAGACAGCCCTCCCAACACCGGCAATACACTGACGGAATTCCAGGAGAATGTCTCCTTGAAAGACAAAATGGCTCTGTATCAGGCTGCGGTGTCAAAGGCAGAGAACAGCAACCGCTTTGCCAATGTAAGATACCAATGTCTCAATATCTTCTTAATTCTACGTTTGCTTTGCCCAGGGACAGATCGTAACCATCTTTATTTCTACAAGCAAGCTATCAGGTGGATCATAGGGTGGATGAAAATTTAAATCCCAAATTAGGAAACCTATAGAGCAAACATAGTCATCCATCAGTCTCTCTCTCTACCAAAAGAGGTTTCTCACGCTAGATGCCTTTGGTCTTTTGGACAATCCCCGTTATTTCGTGGACGTGCTCTTCCTTTCAGTCCACCTTTGCCTGAACTTCATGTATGAGGATCATGGGTGAGAGAGAGATCAGCAACACGGTTATCCTGTGATGACAAAACAAGGCAGTTTCCTTACCACAACAACTATTCTCTATCGCCAAATAATAAAATCCTGTTCAGGAGCACAGTGACTTTAGAGCTCTTGCTGCTCGAACTGAAGAATTTGAAATTACCGCATGATAAAACAGCTCAGCTATGGGTGCTCAGGTAGCCCAGAAGCCACCTGAGGGAAGCAGCCACCAGCCACGCTCGCCTTCAGAGTCCAGGTGTTTTCAAACCACGCAATTCCTGCCCACTGGCTTCTTGATTTCCTAATTGCCCTTGTGTATTTGGAACAGATTCCTGCAGTTCTTTGGGCCAAGAAGGTTCCAATTCCCTCCTCCCAACACTGCCAGCAATGGTGCTGTTAGCTCTCTCTCCCCAAAAGGAAGAACTGGAGGAAGCCTGACCCAACCGAACTGTGTTGAGAACATATGAACTGCTTCATTTCCACCCTATAACACCTTGCCCTTACTTGTTGAAATGGATGGTATGTTCTTACTGCAAATGGAAAACACCTGGCCTTATTTGATCCCTCTAGACCTCAGAGGAAATCAAGTCCTGCACTGTGCCCGGGGGCCTGGCTGCAGTGAGGAAACACTTTGAGAATGGGCAGATGACCCCTTCAATGACCACCTTTGCTCACTCCCAGCACCAGCACAAAGCTGCAGAGGTAACAATGGCATTTTGAATACTAACAAAATAGGTTTCCCCCGTTAAAGAGCTCGAGAGGAAAATAACACTATTTGCTTGATTCCAGGATTCACCATTCCCGGTGTCCCTGGAAAAATTTGCACCCCATTTTCTTTTCAACTCGCCCTCCTCGAGCCTCACCTAACTTTAACGGTTCAAACTTCTCATCACATGGGTTCCTTGTGGTGCTCGTAATCCCCTAAATCATCACGGTACACTGCCATAAAGGAACCATTTGGGCTTAACATCTGTTAAAGTAGAACTGATTTGTGACAGCCCTTCACAGGCAGAAACACAAATCCAGATTACTGTTAATTACGTGATTCTTTGTATTTGTTTTCAGGAGACCTCAAGAACCACTCAGCTCCCACTATCAAGCAGCACCAGGGAAGCTGAGTGCAGTGCGACGAGCTCCAAAGAAGCCCCACTAGAAGCCTTTCCAAGCAAAGAGGTAAGTTTATCAATTAACAATTATACCATTTGGCAGGTATGTTTTTAAAACAGTGTCCTAGACAGGGTTGTTTGGATGTGGTAATGAATGGGGCTTCCCACTCAGACTTCTCTGTGATGTTTCAAAGACAGCAGCCGAAATATGGAGTATTCTTCCATGTTGCACTAAATCCCGCAGTAACGTGAAGGTTTTGTGCACAGGTTTCTCTCGGGGAGCAAGTGACTCCAGAGACAAACGGGGCTTCTACACTCACCCGGCATACTGATGAAGCAGGTAAGAAGTGGCTTGAGAGTAATGGCTCCCAAAGGAGCACGACAAACCAAGTTCTTGGCAACTGTCTTTACTGGCACAAACGTGGGGCTGCTTTTAGGATACAGATACAGGACATTGCTCCAAGTTGTTCAGTGCCTCCTTCCTCAGCTAAGCACATTCATTGGTCTCAGTGGGACCTAAGAAACAGCTTTCCGTGCTGGTATACAGAGAGGAGTTTGGCAGAAGGAGGTAGCTTCAAATTTGTGCTGAGCTGCTGGAAAGAGCGGGGCATTTTAAGAGATGTCTGAAGACACACGCAAACCCTTGCCCCTGTATAGCCGAAACTGTGGATGATAAAGGCTCAATTTATAGCCAGGCGGAACCGGCCTGGACACCATGAGCACGGTGTAGAGGCGCTGCTTCTGCGGTCTAGTCCTGGTATTAGAATTCACGCGTTCGGTTAACACAAAGACCTCAGTCCTGTGCGAGCCCTGACATTCAGGCAATTCAGGTACGGCAAAACAGCAGGCCATAGATAACGTGTCCCTCAACACTTCTTCCATCCATTTCCTATGTATTTCTTCTCTTCATATTGTCCGTTGTTCATATACTTTTTTTTTTTTTTTAATAATAATAGTAATTATTATACTTTCCATTGCAGTAAGCAATGCAGCTATGGACGTGGAGGTCCCAAAGACTTCCACAGAGGTGTGTGACCATCAGACGGAAAGGACAGCAGAGGAAAACGCTGTTCCCATAGACAGAGAGACTGCAACATCTGTACCAGATGGCAAGGTCTGTGCCTTTATAGTAAGAGTAGACATCAGTCTGTCAAATACAGTCTGAATTTCTATTTTTACCATGTAGTTGCAATTGAAAATGCAACCTGTGAAAGCAGTAGGAATATACGGAGCTTAGCAATGACGGGCACACAAGGTGGTATTTAGTACAACCTGTAATTCAGCAAGTACTTCTATTACATGACAAACACAACTGAAAGTTGAACTCAAACGCTTCTGCTTTTCCTTTCCTTCTCTGATGAAGGAAGCCTCTTCTTTCCCTGCTTTCAGTCTCTAAAAGGCTATGTTTTCTGTCACCAGTTCCTCAGATGCACAGAAACTCTCAACTTGAGGAAAAACGAAGACAAGCGTCAAAATGTCGAGGGCTGTCCGGACCAGACAATTCCACTGACACTGCCGAGCGAAGCGCTGCACCAGCCCAAAAGCACCATGCCGTCTGCTCTTGCCAGAATGAGAGCCATGAATGCGATCATCAAGAGCCATGCACATTCTGTAAGACGGCCACGTCACCAAGGAGCTGCTGGGCTGCCAGTTCAAAGTGTCTGTGAGCAAGAAATCCCAAAGGTTCACAAAGGCGACATCTGTTCAGAGGAGCAGCTCCCTAAGCCTGGGGAGCCGCAGATGAGGGAGCCACTGAGACAACCCAAAAGCAGAAGCACTCGTGCGGCTTCCAGAATTAAGGCCATCAACGACATCCACAGGAACCTACACCATTCTCAAAGGCGTCCAAATCAGGAAGGGGCTGCTTTTCTGGTGGAGGATGCGCAAGGGTTCAAAACAACAGAATCCGGCCTGAAGAACGAAGACGCAAGCGTCACAGTCTCTGTGTTGTGCAGTAATGCACAACAAGTTGACAATAAAGAGATGAAGTGACTCAAAACTAACAGACTTGTCTGAACTTTTGCTGCCTGTCTCAACAGGTTGGAGCATCAGGCGGGGAGAAACTTCATGAAATATAACGAGGGCACGTGTAGAGCCCTGCATCGGGGCAAGAACAACCCCAGACACCAGGATAAGTTGGGGACTGCCCTGCTGGAGAGCAGCAAAGGGGGAAGGGACGTGGGTGTCCTGGCGGAGAGCTGGCTGACCATGAGCCAGCACTGTGCCCTTGTGGCCAAGAAGGCCAATGGCATCCTGGGGTGTATTAGCAGGGCTGTGGTTAGTAGGTCGAGAGAGGTTCTCCTCCCCCTCTACTCTGCCCTAGTGAGACCACATCTGCAATATTGCGTCCAGTTCTGGGCCCCCCAGTTCCAGAAGGACAGGGAACTGCTTGAGAGAGTCCAGCACAGAGCCACAAGGGTGATAAAGGGAGTGGAGCGTCTCCCTTTTGAGGAAAGGCTGAGGGAGCTGGGTCTCTTTAGTTGGAGAAGAGGAGACTGAGGGGTGACCTTCTTAATGTTTATAAATATGTAAAGGGAGAGTGTCAGGAGGACGGAGCCAGGCTCTTCTCAGCGACATCTAACAGTAGGACAGGGGGCACTGGGTGCGTGCTGGGACATAGGAGGTTCCACTTAAATGTGAGACAAAACTTTTTTATGGTGATGGTGACAGAACACCGGAACAGGCTGCACAGGGGGGATGTGGAGTTTCCTTCTCCAGAGGCATTCCAAAGCTGCCTGGACGCGTTCCTGTGTGACCTGATCTAGCTGCTCCTGCTCCGGCAGGGGCATTGGACCAGACGATCTTTCAAGGTCCCTTCCAATCCCTAACATTCAGTGATTCGGTGATTCTGTGATTCGTAGGCATCTCAGCAGTCTTCTACCATCTTTCTTTGGCAAAGGCATGTCTGGAAAGAAAAACTGTAAAAATCACAGTCAGGAGAAGAGCTCTGGATCTCCAAAGTACCAATCTGCAGGTCTGATATACAGGCTGCCATTATGTCAGGATAACAACAATCTGCTGCCCTGGAAGATTAATCTTACTTTGAAATCAGTGGGCACTGCAATACTATGTTCCTCAGAAAATCAGGACAATTATTGCCAGGTTTTGTGATTACCACTCGTTAAAATGAGGGGATACTGGATTGGGTCACCCAGGGCGTCTCTCAGGCTGAAATTTGTCATGTCAGAGCAAGAACAGGTCACACTTAGTGAAGCCGTGTAGTTCTGGGAACAAAACGTCCCTTCCTGCAATCGGCAGCTCGATTCTTTCTAGTCTTGGCTTTAGAGCACTATGCGGAGTTTATTACAATCTCCTGGAATCGGGAAGGCTCACCCTGAGCACTCTCTGGTGCACAAGTATCCAGGAAAGCCCTGCTGGGGCTCTTGTAGCCGCTTGCCTCAAGGCATTTTCCTAATCAAATTCCTACTCCTACCATGCCAGACCAGATATTCTTTCGTGCCCCCTGGCAAAGCTAATGGGCTCTGGGCTGGCTGCATTAGACCTTCTGCCTCAGCACCAGCAATGAGCCTGAGGCTACCAGGTAGCCGAAGCACATCCTCTCCAAGCAGCCCCATTCTGGAAGCATTATAGATTTGCAGTTCCCCTCCTTAGGTATATATGCAACAAGCAAAGCATCATTAGAAGCACAGCGTTTATGAGGGTTCTGAAAAATCACTTTTTTTACTCCTTAGCTAGGGCAAAGACTCCACAGATATGAGAAAAACGGTCAAATCTTTTCTAGCATTTCCCAGTTCATTATTCTTACTACTGTAGTCTTCTTCAGGCTTCACTTCAGAGTTGTGAAGGGCATCCCAAGTTCTCCTCCTCCAACTCAAATCTCTTCTCTTGCATTACCGATTATCTACTATGATCCCCCCCCTTCCCCATCCCTCCCCCTACCCCCCCTCAAACTTCTCATCTGTACTTTCGCAAAGAGAGAAAAAATCTTTTCTCTTAAATTTTCCTGTTTCCTCTGTCAGGTGTGTCCTGACATCTGACCATCTTTGTCAGGTGCTCCTCAGAGAATTTTGTTTGATGACCACTCTCCTGGGGACCAGAAGTGGAAGACCAGTTTGCCTGCAACAGGAACCATCTCCCTGCGTATCGCATTAAAACAATTCATGCAGCTATAGTAATCTTTCCATGCTAGAAGGCAGGAAGTTCTCCCATCATCTTTTGTGGTTTCAGAGGAAAGAAAAACACACCACGTGTGACAGTCATACATTGTGAACACCTAACAGACACAGTCCACAGCAGGACAGAAACATCAAATCATCCCAACTCATCATCAAAACAGCTTGCATTTGTGACTGGCTTTTCATCCCAAAAGGGGGATTCTCCTGCCATCAGTCACGTGCTCTTAAACACTCACACCACCAGAGCAACGTGCAGACTCCCTGGGTGTGTGGCTGAGACCAGGGGTAAAGCGGACCACTGCAGATCAATGAGGCCAATCGTAAGGTCCACAGACCCTTGCACAAGTTGCTTCCAGTCAGCAGAAAACTACCTGTTCCTCCTCAACCTCAGAAACTCTGCTTGCAGATGTTAGAAGGAACCAACAAATGCAGCCTTCTGGCCTCTGCCCCAACAAGAGTCCATCTCCAAGCTCTGGAGACGGACAACCACCTAGAATGGAAAGCTCCTGGAAAGAGTGGGTGCACAGGACAGCAAGAGAGCGAGCACAAATGGTGTGTGAGCGTGCGTGAGTGAAGGCTGTGCGTGAGTGTAAGCCTTTGCCAGTCCTTCCTTTCCCACAGCATCCCTACCGGCACGGTGCTAAGGAGCCTCTGGGACCCTGAGCCACAGCTGCACAAGTCTGGTGGTGCCCTGGGGCAACAGGCTTCGTAGGCCTGCAGCCCAACAAGGGGCGAGAGCATCTTCTCTGGCTGAAGCGGCCAGCCAGCAGCTAACTCAGCTATCAGCAAAGTCCCTCAGGACAACTTCACTGCCTTCCTGACAAAACAGTCACTGCTGTATTTGCATCTTACTTTTGACAAGAACTTTCCTGCCTATAGGTGAGGCTGTACTATCAGAGTGCATCTTTCCTCCATACAAACCCCCTTTTGAGCAAATGATTCCTTCAGCAGGATTTACACTCCAGCTGAAGTGTGTCAAATCTGTGGCTAGTAATGAGCACATGAAAATATTTTTTCAGTATTTACATATGAAAGATATCAAATAGGATCACTGTAAGATTACTTCTTCAGTGTCGCCTTCTAAAGATGTGGTGGTTTTACTCAGGTGGGCAGCCGAGTTCCACCCGATCCTTTTCCAGAGGAAGATACATAACTGCCTCTAGAGAAGGACTAGCTCACTAAACGGGTTGGCCTACTAGAGAGTCCTTCAAAAGTTTGGTTGGCCAAGGAGCTGTAGCCTGAAAGTCAGAAGTCTGCTCCATACTACGGGAAGAGAGAACGCCCCCAAGGGTAAATTACCCAACATTTTGGTATTTCTCTTAGCTACCAGAAAAGAAACAAACACACCCCAAAACCACCAACATGCGTACGTGAAAGAAAACCAAGCACGGCATGCTAGAGCTGGTCAAACAATTCTGCCAGTTAGCTCTAAGAGAGAATTTGAAGTTAGCTGTGTAGCGGAGAATAAAAATGAAAAACCAGTGCTCTCTGTGTTTGAGGGCTTTTATTATCTACCACAACGGTCTGCCCAAGAACTTGTCCCTCAGGACACCAAGTTCTTTCTGGGAGAGGTTGTGCACCAACAACAGATTCTGTCCCGGGGAGTCTCTGCTCGGAATTTTGGGGTAAGGAAAGCCAGGAGGCTGGCTTGGTTGCCTTGGTTTCCGTATGCCCACGCGTGGAGACGGTAACCTGGACACTGTGGACTGATTGTGTGCTCACCGTGAAGACACGCAGGTTAAAAGGCGGCGCCTCTTCCTGCGGCCATCACTTCTTGGAAGTGAGATTGTGACGGACGAGGTAGGACGAGGCTTTTCTCCAATGCATACTGTGAACTGTCGATCTAGCTTCACATTCGTTAGTCAAATGAGAGCGGTGAATAAGAGAATGTTTACATTTGCCTTCCTTTCAACAGGCACGCAATGTGTGCAGCAGAGTCACAGAAGGAAAATTCAACTGAGAAGAGCCAAGCGGTAAGATTAGCTCCTTACGAATACACAAGTTCATGCACTGTTTTGGACGAAGGTGGTCTAGCGCAAAGCCTGATACTGTTTGTGTGATAAGTGGGCGAGAGGGGGCAAATGAAAAAAAAAAAAAAAAGAATGCTTCAGATACTTGTGGCTCTGCTTACTTGCAGAAGAAAAACTGCAAGCTCTTCCAGTGACAGTGTCAGAAGCGTTCAGCTAGCTCTCACGTGCACTTTCAGGGAGTCTTTAGTGGAGAAGAGATCCTCTAGTACCGTGGCCAGTGAATATTAGTCACCAGACAGAGGGAAGAACTGAAGCAGCTTCTGGTTCTCCCTCACGCATCCCTCTGCCTTCCTGCCCAGCATGGCCATCGAGCAAAAAGCAGCCAAGCCCTTAGTTTGTGCCTTCCTCCGGCACGTTTTAAGCATGATAACTTTAGAAGTGGCCAGCAAAAGTTAGGAAGTACAGTCGGCAAAGGCGGTGTGAAATGCTAAAGGTCATTGAAGCCCAGCTCCATACCTCTTTGGGTTTTCGTATTCCCCCAATTTTCTTCCTGCATTTTCATAAAGGCTAAGAAGGTTCTGCGAAGCCTGGGAAACAATTCAAGGCCCTGACAGTGTCAGACGTGCAGTCTTCACCAAGTATTTGACTTAAGAATGAATTGCCCTCAGCATTCTGTAGTGATTTAAGCGGCCATGAGCAGCTGGCAAAAGTGACTTAAAGTCAGGTTGAGGCCTAAAGTCAAATTCTTTGCTGACAAGTGCACATGCCCCAAGGGAATTTCCTTCATGAGTACCCTTGGGTTGCAGAAACCTAGCGCTTCTCCTGTGCTTCTTCTTCCCCCGTGAAATACTGCAGACCACTCAAACCCTGGTTAAAGATTTGTCCCAAAACAAAGAGAGCAAAAGTAAAGTGCCCACAAGCGAACAACGCAGACGGAAGCTCAGTCTGAAATACAAGCTATGTCATGAGGTACCCGTTGCATTGGCAGGGCGTGATGGAGCTGCCCGACTTGACCGTGCAGAAGAGCTCTGTGAAGCTCCTCACGAAGAGATGGGAGTCCGCCAGTGCTCTGGCACCCAGCCCGGCCTTCCAACGCCTGCCAGCCCCACGGTCCCTGGCACCAGAGCAAGCCAGCCCAGGCAGCACCGTGGACGAAGCTGCGGCAGACAGCGGGAGGGCGGACGTCACCCTGGGTGGCCCTCGCCGGACTGAGACCTTCCCCATCTCTGTCAAGGAGCTGCAGAGCCACTTTGAGACCCTGGGTGGCAGGAAGGTGAGTGCACGCAGGTTCCGCAGCTGAAAAGGATTCCCGCGCTCTCACTGAGGACT
This sequence comes from Anser brachyrhynchus, assembly GCF_964034855.1. Classification (NCBI taxonomy): domain Eukaryota; kingdom Metazoa; phylum Chordata; class Aves; order Anseriformes; family Anatidae; genus Anser; species Anser brachyrhynchus. Next base: position 90,822,595 of record NC_137696.1, on the reverse strand, counting down.
CGGAGAACACTACTGCCAGAACAGCACCCCCTTCCAATCTGCTGCCTCTTCATATCCTTTCTGCCCCCTGAAAGCCCTACCTGGCTCCTCCCAGTAGCTTCTAACTCACATCCCCTCCATGTCTTCCAACAGGAAGCGGAAAGTGGCAAAAGCTCACTGCCACCAGCACTGGCCACTCAGCCTGGGAGCCAGACAGACATTTCTCTCATGGAAATGTCCAGCGTGAAACGGGGGAGGGCAATCTTTGAGAAGATGTCCTCAGGCAATGGACAGACCACCAACACTGAAGGTTAGCCTTACCACTTGGATCGGATTTCTCCCTTTAGTTCAATGCGCTCCGTCTCTGAGGTGGCAAGGGGCAAGCACACTCACCTCATCAGGGCAGCCCCCAGGCCGCCCAGGGAGAGAACGTGGTGTTCTTCTCAGTGCAAAACAAGCTTTCTAGCCTTCTCCATTTTGTCTGTTGCATTATGGAGCAGTGCCTGATGCCCATTAAATACTTGTTGAGCAAAACACAACAGAATGGTGTCTTATGTTTTGAGAAGATAACTTTTGATGAAGACAGCCCAAATTACAAATAGGATATCAAAACTACGGGCAGCATCCATCAATTACAAAAAAGTGGTATCTTCATTTTCTTCTTTGGTGAAGATAGTTTGGATTTAGCAGTGCGTTGCTTTGGTAACAATGCGTTAACTTTTATTAGTTAAAGGCATTCTGGTTTCCACAAATCAAATGCTCCGTACTTGATGTGCTGTAAAGTAAAAGTGCGACGACACAGTGGGTAAAATGTTGGCAATACTGTTTGTTTTGCTTACTGCTTTTCTTTCAAGCTTTGAAACACATGCACCCATCTCCCTCTCCCCAACTATGACGTCTCTTTGTGGTTGCAGTGGGTGGCTGCAAAGCTGTAGGAGGACTTCCAGAAGAGAGCCCTCCCAACACCGGCAATACACTGACGGAATTCCAGGAGAATGTCTCCTTGAAAGACAAAATGGCTCTGTATCAGGCTGCGGTGTCAAAGGCAGAGAACAGCAACCGCTTTGCCAATGTAAGATACCAATGTCTCAATATCTTCTTAATTCTACGTTTGCTTTGCCCAGGGACAGATCGTAACCATCTTTATTTCTACAAGCAAGCTATCAGGTGGATCATAGGGTGGATGAAAATTTAAATCCCAAATTAGGAAACCTATAGAGCAAACATAGTCATCCATCAGTCTCTCTCTCTACCAAAAGAGGTTTTTCACGCTAGATGCCTTTGGTCTTTTGGACAATCCCCGTTATTTCGTGGACGTGCTCTTCCTTTCAGTCCACCTTTGCCTGAACTTCATGTATGAGGATCATGGGTGAGAGAGAGATCAGCAACACGGTTATCCTGTGATGACAAAACAAGGCAGTTTCCTTACCACAACAACTATTCTCTATCGCCAAATAATAAAATCCTGTTCAGGAGCACAGTGACTTTAGAGCTCTTGCTGCTCGAACTGAAGAATTTGAAATTACCGCATGATAAAACAGCTCAGCTATGGGTGCTCAGGTAGCCCAGAAGCCACCTGAGGGAAGCAGCCACCAGCCACGCTCGCCTTCAGAGTCCAGGTGTTTTCAAACCACGCAATTCCTGCCCACTGGCTTCTTGATTTCCTAATTGCCCTTGTGTATTTGGAACAGATTCCTGCAGTTCTTTGGGCCAAGAAGGTTCCAATTCCCTCCTCCCAACACTGCCAGCAATGGTGCTGTTAGCTCTCTCTCCCCAAAAGGAAGAACTGGAGGAAGCCTGACCCAACCGAACTGTGTTGAGAACATATGAACTGCTTCATTTCCACCCTATAACACCTTGCCCTTACTTGTTGAAATGGATGGTATGTTCTTACTGCAAATGGAAAACACCTGGCCTTATTTGATCCCTCTAGACCTCAGAAGAAATCAAGTCCTGCACTGTGCCCGGGGGCCTGGCTGCAGTGAGGAAACACTTTGAGAATGGGCAGATGACCCCTTCAATGACCACCTTTGCTCACTCCCAGCACCAGCACAAAGCTGCAGAGGTAACAATGGCATTTTGAATACTAACAAAATAGGTTTCCCCCGTTAAAGAGCTCGAGAGGAAAATAACACTATTTGCTTGATTCCAGGATTCACCATTCCCGGTGTCCCTGGAAAAATTTGCACCCCATTTTCTTTTCAACTCGCCCTCCTCGAGCCTCACCTAACTTTAACGGTTCAAACTTCTCATCACATGGGTTCCTTGTGGTGCTCGTAATCCCCTAAATCATCACGGTACACTGCCATAAAGGAACCATTTGGGCTTAACATCTGTTAAAGTAGAACTGATTTGTGACAGCCCTTCACAGGCAGAAACACAAATCCAGATTACTGTTAATTACGTGATTCTTTGTATTTGTTTTCAGGAGACCTCAAGAACCACTCAGCTCCCACTATCAAGCAGCACCAGGGAAGCTGAGTGCAGTGCGACGAGCTCCAAAGAAGCCCCACTAGAAGCCTTTCCAAGCAAAGAGGTAAGTTTATCAATTAACAATTATACCATTTGGCAGGTATGTTTTTAAAACAGTGTCCTAGACAGGGTTGTTTGGATGTGGTAATGAATGGGGCTTCCCACTCAGACTTCTCTGTGATGTTTCAAAGACAGCAGCCGAAATATGGAGTATTCTTCCATGTTGCACTAAATCCCGCAGTAACGTGAAGGTTTTGTGCACAGGTTTCTCTCGGGGAGCAAGTGACTCCAGAGACAAACGGGGCTTCTACACTCACCCGGCATACTGATGAAGCAGGTAAGAAGTGGCTTGAGAGTAATGGCTCCCAAAGGAGCACGACAAACCAAGTTCTTGGCAACTGTCTTTACTGGCACAAACGTGGGGCTGCTTTTAGGATACAGATACAGGACATTGCTCCAAGTTGTTCAGTGCCTCCTTCCTCAGCTAAGCACATTCATTGGTCTCAGTGGGACCTAAGAAACAGCTTTCCGTGCTGGTATACAGAGAGGAGTTTGGCAGAAGGAGGTAGCTTCAAATTTGTGCTGAGCTGCTGGAAAGAGCGGGGCATTTTAAGAGATGTCTGAAGACACACGCAAACCCTTGCCCCTGTATAGCCGAAACTGTGGATGATAAAGGCTCAATTTATAGCCAGGCGGAACCGGCCTGGACACCATGAGCACGGTGTAGAGGCGCTGCTTCTGCGGTCTAGTCCTGGTATTAGAATTCACGCGTTCGGTTAACACAAAGACCTCAGTCCTGTGCGAGCCCTGACATTCAGGCAATTCAGGTACGGCAAAACAGCAGGCCATAGATAACGTGTCCCTCAACACTTCTTCCATCCATTTCCTATGTATTTCTTCTCTTCATATTGTCCGTTGTTCATATACTTTTTTTTTTTTTTTAATAATAATAGTAATTATTATACTTTCCATTGCAGTAAGCAATGCAGCTATGGACGTGGAGGTCCCAAAGACTTCCACAGAGGTGTGTGACCATCAGACGGAAAGGACAGCAGAGGAAAACGCTGTTCCCATAGACAGAGAGACTGCAACATCTGTACCAGATGGCAAGGTCTGTGCCTTTATAGTAAGAGTAGACATCAGTCTGTCAAATACAGTCTGAATTTCTATTTTTACCATGTAGTTGCAATTGAAAATGCAACCTGTGAAAGCAGTAGGAATATACGGAGCTTAGCAATGACGGGCACACAAGGTGGTATTTAGTACAACCTGTAATTCAGCAAGTACTTCTATTACATGACAAACACAACTGAAAGTTGAACTCCAACGCTTCTGCTTTTCCTTTCCTTCTCTGATGAAGGCAGCCTCTTCTTTCCCTGCTTTCAGTCTCTAAAAGGCTATGTTTTCTGTCACCAGTTCCTCAGATGCACAGAAACTCTCAACTTGAGGAAAAACGAAGACAAGCGTCAAAATGTCGAGGGCTGTCCGGACCAGACAATTCCACTGACACTGCCGAGCGAAGCGCTGCACCAGCCCAAAAGCACCATGCCGTCTGCTCTTGCCAGAATGAGAGCCATGAATGCGATCATCAAGAGCCATGCACATTCTGTAAGACGGCCACGTCACCAAGGAGCTGCTGGGCTGCCAGTTCAAAGTGTCTGTGAGCAAGAAATCCCAAAGGTTCACAAAGGCGACATCTGTTCAGAGGAGCAGCTCCCTAAGCCTGGGGAGCCGCAGATGAGGGAGCCACTGAGACAACCCAAAAGCAGAAGCACTCGTGCGGCTTCCAGAATTAAGGCCATCAACGACATCCACAGGAACCTACACCATTCTCAAAGGCGTCCAAACCAGGAAGGGGCTGCTTTTCTGGTGGAGGATGCGCAAGGGTTCAAAACAACAGAATCCGGCCTGAAGAACGAAGACGCAAGCGTCACAGTCTCTGTGTTGTGCAGTAATGCACAACAAGTTGACAATAAAGAGATGAAGTGACTCAAAACTAACAGACTTGTCTGAACTTTTGCTGCCTGTCTCAACAGGTTGGAGCATCAGGCGGGGAGAAACTTCATGAAATATAACGAGGGCACGTGTAGAGCCCTGCATCGGGGCAAGAACAACCCCAGACACCAGGATAAGTTGGGGACTGCCCTGCTGGAGAGCAGCAAAGGGGGAAGGGACGTGGGTGTCCTGGCGGAGAGCTGGCTGACCATGAGCCAGCACTGTGCCCTTGTGGCCAAGAAGGCCAATGGCATCCTGGGGTGTATTAGCAGGGCTGTGGTTAGTAGGTCGAGAGAGGTTCTCCTCCCCCTCTACTCTGCCCTAGTGAGACCACATCTGCAATATTGCGTCCAGTTCTGGGCCCCCCAGTTCCAGAAGGACAGGGAACTGCTTGAGAGAGTCCAGCACAGAGCCACAAGGGTGATAAAGGGAGTGGAGCGTCTCCCTTTTGAGGAAAGGCTGAGGGAGCTGGGTCTCTTTAGTTGGAGAAGAGGAGACTGAGGGGTGACCTTCTTAATGTTTATAAATATGTAAAGGGAGAGTGTCAGGAGGACGGAGCCAGGCTCTTCTCAGCGACATCTAACAGTAGGACAGGGGGCACTGGGTGCGTGCTGGGACATAGGAGGTTCCACTTAAATGTGAGACAAAACTTTTTTATGGTGATGGTGACAGAACACCGGAACAGGCTGCACAGGGGGGATGTGGAGTTTCCTTCTCCAGAGGCATTCCAAAGCTGCCTGGACGCGTTCCTGTGTGACCTGATCTAGCTGCTCCTGCTCCGGCAGGGGCATTGGACCAGACGATCTTTCAAGGTCCCTTCCAATCCCTAACATTCAGTGATTCGGTGATTCTGTGATTCGTAGGCATCTCAGCAGTCTTCTACCATCTTTCTTTGGCAAAGGCATGTCTGGAAAGAAAAACTGTAAAAATCACAGTCAGGAGAAGAGCTCTGGATCTCCAAAGTACCAATCTGCAGGTCTGATATACAGGCTGCCATTATGTCAGGATAACAACAATCTGCTGCCCTGGAAGATTAATCTTACTTTGAAATCAGTGGGCACTGCAATACTATGTTCCTCAGAAAATCAGGACGATTATTGCCAGGTTTTGTGATTACCACTCGTTAAAATGAGGGGATACTGGATTGGGTCACCCAGGGCGTCTCTCAGGCTGAAATTTGTCATGTCAGAGCAAGAACAGGTCACACTTAGTGAAGCCGTGTAGTTCTGGGAACAAAACGTCCCTTCCTGCAATCGGCAGCTCGATTCTTTCTAGTCTTGGCTTTAGAGCACTATGCGGAGTTTATTACAATCTCCTGGAATCGGGAAGGCTCACCCTGAGCACTCTCTGGTGCACAAGTATCCAGGAAAGCCCTGCTGGGGCTCTTGTAGCCGCTTGCCTCAAGGCATTTTCCTAATCAAATTCCTACTCCTACCATGCCAGACCAGATATTCTTTCGTGCCCCCTGGCAAAGCTAATGGGCTCTGGGCTGGCTGCATTAGACCTTCTGCCTCAGCACCAGCAATGAGCCTGAGGCTACCAGGTAGCCGAAGCACATCCTCTCCAAGCAGCCCCATTCTGGAAGCATTATAGATTTGCAGTTCCCCTCCTTAGGTATATATGCAACAAGCAAAACATCATTAGAAGCACAGCGTTTATGAGGGTTCTGAAAAATCACTTTTTTTACTCCTTAGCTAGGGCAAAGACTCCACAGATATGAGAAAAACGGTCAAATCTTTTCTAGCATTTCCCAGTTCATTATTCTTACTACTGTAGTCTTCTTCAGGCTTCACTTCAGAGTTGTGAAGGGCATCCCAAGTTCTCCTCCTCCAACTCAAATCTCTTCTCTTGCATTACCGATTATCTACTATGATCCCCCCCCTTCCCCATCCCTCCCCCTACCCCCCCTCAAACTTCTCATCTGTACTTTCACAAAGAGAGAAAAAATCTTTTCTCTTAAATTATCCTGTTTCCTCTGTCAGGTGTGTCCTGACATCTGACCATCTTTGTCAGGTGCTCCTCAGAGAATTTTGTTTGATGACCACTCTCCTGGGGACCAGAAGTGGAAGACCAGTTTGCCTGCAACAGGAACCATCTCCCTGCGTATCGCATTAAAACAATTCATGCAGCTATAGTAATCTTTCCATGCTAGAAGGCAGGAAGTTCTCCCATCATCTTTTGTGGTTTCAGAGGAAAGAAAAACACACCACGTGTGACAGTCATACATTGTGAACACCTAACAAACACAGTCCACAGCAGGACAGAAACATCAAATCATCCCAACTCATCATCAAAACAGCTTGCATTTGTGACTGGCTTTTCATCCCAAAAGGGGGATTCTCCTGCCATCAGTCACGTGCTCTTAAACACTCACACCACCAGAGCAACGCGCAGACTCCCTGGGTGTGTGGCTGAGACCAGGGGTAAAGGGGACCACTGCAGATCAATGAGGCCAATCGTAAGGTCCACAGACCCTTGCACAAGTTGCTTCCAGTCAGCAGAAAACTACCTGTTCCTCCTCAACCTCAGAAACTCTGCTTGCAGATGTTAGAAGGAACCAACAAATGCAGCCTTCTGGCCTCTGCCCCAACAAGAGTCCATCTCCAAGCTCTGGAGACGGACAACCACCTAGAATGGAAAGCTCCTGGAAAGAGTGGGTGCACAGGACAGCAAGAGAGCGAGCACAAATGGTGTGTGAGCGTGCGTGAGTGAAGGCTGTGCGTGAGTGTAAGCCTTTGCCAGTCCTTCCTTTCCCACAGCATCCCTACCGGCACGGTGCTAAGGAGCCTCTGGGACCCTGAGCCACAGCTGCACAAGTCTGGTGGTGCCCTGGGGCAACAGGCTTCGTAGGCCTGCAGCCCAACAAGGGGCGAGAGCATCTTCTCTGGCTGAAGCGGCCAGCCAGCAGCTAACTCAGCTATCAGCAAAGTCCCTCAGGACAACTTCACTGCCTTCCTGACAAAACAGTCACTGCTGTATTTGCATCTTACTTTTGACAAGAACTTTCCTGCCTATAGGTGAGGCTGTACTATCAGAGTGCATCTTTCCTCCATACAAACCCCCTTTTGAGCAAATGATTCCTTCAGAAGGATTTACACTCCAGCTGAAGTGTGTCAAATCTGTGGCTAGTAATGAGCACATGAAAATATTTTTTCAGTATTTACATATGAAAGATATCAAATAGGATCACTGTAAGATTACTTCTTCAGTGTCGCCTTCTAAAGATGTGGTGGTTTTACTCAGGTGGGCAGCCGAGTTCCACCCGATCCTTTTCCAGAGGAAGATACATAACTGCCTCTAGAGAAGGACTAGCTCACTAAACGGGTTGGCCTACTAGAGAGTCCTTCAAAAGTTTGGTTGGCCAAGGAGCTGTAGCCTGAAAGTCAGAAGTCTGCTCCATACTACGGGAAGAGAGAACGCCCCCAAGAGTAAATTACCCAACATTTTGGTATTTCTCTTAGCTACCAGAAAAGAAACAAACACACCCCAAAACCACCAACATGCGTACGTGAAAGAAAACCAAGCACGGCATGCTAGAGCTGGTCAAACAATTCTGCCAGTTAGCTCTAAGAGAGAATTTGAAGTTAGCTGTGTAGCGGAGAATAAAAACGAAAAACCAGTGCTCTCTGTGTTTGAGGGCTTTTATTATCTACCACAACGGTCTGCCCAAGAACTTGTCCCTCAGGACACCAAGTTCTTTCTGGGAGAGGTTGTGCACCAACAACAGATTCTGTCCCGGGGAGTCTCTGCTCGGAATTTTGGGGTAAGGAAAGCCAGGAGGCTGGCTTGGTTGCCTTGGTTTCCGTATGCCCACGCGTGGAGACGGTAACCTGGACACTGTGGACTGATTGTGTGCTCACCGTGAAGACACGCAGGTTAAAAGGCGGCGCCTCTTCCTGCGGCCATCACTTCTTGGAAGTGAGATTGTGACGGACGAGGTAGGACGAGGCTTTTCTCCAATGCATACTGTGAACTGTCGATCTAGCTTCACATTCGTTAGTCAAATGAGAGCGGTGAATAAGAGAATGTTTACATTTGCCTTCCTTTCAACAGGCACGCAATGTGTGCAGCAGAGTCACAGAAGGAAAATTCAACTGAGAAGAGCCAAGCGGTAAGATTAGCTTCTTACGAATACACAAGTTCATGCACTGTTTTGGACGAAGGTGGTCTAGCGCAAAGCCTGATACTGTTTGTGTGATAAGTGGGCGAGAGGGGGCAAATGAAAAAAAAAAAAAAAAAGAATGCTTCAGATACTTGTGGCTCTGCTTACTTGCAGAAGAAAAACTGCAAGCTCTTCCAGTGACAGTGTCAGAAGCGTGCAGCTAGCTCTCACGTGCACTTTCAGGGAGTCTTTAGTGGAGAAGAGATCCTCTAGTACCGTGGCCAGTGAATATTAGTCACCAGACAGAGGGAAGAACTGAAGCAGCTTCTGGTTCTCCCTCACGCATCCCTCTGCCTTCCTGCCCAGCATGGCCATCGAGCAAAAAGCAGCCAAGCCCTTAGTTTGTGCCTTCCTCCGGCACGTTTTAAGCATGATAACTTTAGAAGTGGCCAGCAAAAGTTAGGAAGTACAGTCGGCAAAGGCGGTGTGAAATGCTAAAGGTCATTGAAGCCCAGCTCCATACCTCTTTGGGTTTTCGTATTCCCCCAATTTTCTTCCTGCATTTTCATAAAGGCTAAGAAGGTTCTGCGAAGCCTGGGAAACAATTCAAGGCCCTGACAGTGTCAGACGTGCAGTCTTCACCAAGTATTTGACTTAAGAATGAATTGCCCTCAGCATTCTGTAGTGATTTAAGCGGCCATGAGCAGCTGGCAAAAGTGACTTAAAGTCAGGTTGAGGCCTAAAGTCAAATTCTTTGCTGACAAGTGCACATGCCCCAAGGGAATTTCCTTCATGAGTACCCTTGGGTTGCAGAAACCTAGCGCTTCTCCTGTGCTTCTTCTTCCCCCGTGAAATACTGCAGACCACTCAAACCCTGGTTAAAGATTTGTCCCAAAACAAAGAGAGCAAAAGTAAAGTGCCCACAAGCGAACAACGCAGACGGAAGCTCAGTCTGAAATACAAGCTATGTCATGAGGTACCCGTTGCATTGGCAGGGCGCGATGGAGCTGCCCGACTTGACCGTGCAGAAGAGCTCTGTGAAGCTCCTCACGAAGAGATGGGAGTCCGCCAGTGCTCTGGCACCCAGCCCGGCCTTCCAACGCCTGCCAGCCCCACGGTCCCTGGCACCAGAGCAAGCCAGCCCAGGCAGCACCGTGGACGAAGCTGCGGCAGACAGCGGGAGGGCGGACGTCACCCTGGGTGGCCCTCGCCGGACTGAGACCTTCCCCATCTCTGTCAAGGAGCTGCAGAGCCACTTTGAGACCCTGGGTGGCAGGAAGGTGAGTGCACGCAGGTTCCGCAGCTGAAAAGGATTCCCGCGCTCTCACTGAGGACTCGGAGAACACTACTGCCAGAACAGCACCCCCTTCCAATCTGCTGCCTCTTCATATCCTTTCTGCCCCCTGAAAGCCCTACCTGGCTCCTCCCAGTAGCTTCTAACTCACATCCCCTCCATGTCTTCCAACAGGAAGCGGAAAGTGGCAAAAGCTCACTGCCACCAGCACTGGCCACTCAGCCTGGGAGCCAGACAGACATTTCTCTCATGGAAATGTCCAGCGTGAAACGGGGGAGGGCAATCTTTGAGAAGATGTCCTCAGGCAATGGACAGACCACCAACACTGAAGGTTAGCCTTACCACTTGGATCGGATTTCTCCCTTTAGTTCAATGCGCTCCGTCTCTGAGGTGGCAAGGGGCAAGCACACTCACCTCATCAGGGCAGCCCCCAGGCCGCCCAGGGAGAGAACGTGGTGTTCTTCTCAGTGCAAAACAAGCTTTCTAGCCTTCTCCATTTTGTCTGTTGCATTATGGAGCAGTGCCTGATGCCCATTAAATACTTGTTGAGCAAAACACAACAGAATGGTGTCTTATGTTTTGAGAAGATAACTTTTGATGAAGACAGCCCAAATTACAAATAGGATATCAAAACTATGGGCAGCATCCATCAATTACAAAAAAGTGGTATCTTCATTTTCTTCTTTGGTGAAGATAGTTTGGATTTAGCAGTGCGTTGCTTTGGTAACAATGCGTTAACTTTTATTAGTTAAAGGCATTCTGGTTTCCACAAATCAAATGCTCCGTACTTGATGTGCTCTAAAGTAAAAGTGCGACGACACAGTGGGTAAAATGTTGGCAATACTGTTTGTTTTGCTTACTGCTTTTCTTTCAAGCTTTGAAACACATGCACCCATCTCCCTCTCCCCAACTATGACGTCTCTTTGTGGTTGCAGTGGGTGGCTGCAAAGCTGTAGGAGGACTTCCAGAAGAGAGCCCTCCCAACACCGGCAATACACTGACGGAATTCCAGGAGAATGTCTCCTTGAAAGACAAAATGGCTCTGTATCAGGCTGCGGTGTCAAAGGCAGAGAACAGCAACCGCTTTGCCAATGTAAGATACCAATGTCTCAATATCTTCTTAATTCTACGTTTGCTTTGCCCAGGGACAGATCGTAACCATCTTTATTTCTACAAGCAAGCTATCAGGTGGATCATAGGGTGGATGAAAATTTAAATCCCAAATTAGGAAACCTATAGAGCAAACATAGTCATCCATCAGTCTCTCTCTCTACCAAAAGAGGTTTTTCACGCTAGATGCCTTTGGTCTTTTGGACAATCCCCGTTATTTCGTGGACGTGCTCTTCCTTTCAGTCCACCTTTGCCTGAACTTCATGTATGAGGATCATGGGTGAGAGAGAGATCAGCAACACGGTTATCCTGTGATGACAAAACAAGGCAGTTTCCTTACCACAACAACTATTCTCTATCGCCAAATAATAAAATCCTGTTCAGGAGCACAGTGACTTTAGAGCTCTTGCTGCTCGAACTGAAGAATTTGAAATTACCGCATGATAAAACAGCTCAGCTATGGGTGCTCAGGTAGCCCAGAAGCCACCTGAGGGAAGCAGCCACCAGCCACGCTCGCCTTCAGAGTCCAGGTGTTTTCAAACCACGCAATTCCTGCCCACTGGCTTCTTGATTTCCTAATTGCCCTTGTGTATTTGGAACAGATTCCTGCAGTTCTTTGGGCCAAGAAGGTTCCAATTCCCTCCTCCCAACACTGCCAGCAATGGTGCTGTTAGCTCTCTCTCCCCAAAAGGAAGAACTGGAGGAAGCCTGACCCAACCGAACTGTGTTGAGAACATATGAACTGCTTCATTTCCACCCTATAACACCTTGCCCTTACTTGTTGAAATGGATGGTATGTTCTTACTGCAAATGGAAAACACCTGGCCTTATTTGATCCCTCTAGACCTCAGAGGAAATCAAGTCCTGCACTGTGCCCGGGGGCCTGGCTGCAGTGAGGAAACACTTTGAGAATGGGCAGATGACCCCTTCAATGACCACCTTTGCTCACTCCCAGCACCAGCACAAAGCTGCAGAGGTAACAATGGCATTTTGAATACTAACAAAATAGGTTTCCCCCGTTAAAGAGCTCGAGAGGAAAATAACACTATTTGCTTGATTCCAGGATTCACCATTCCCGGTGTCCCTGGAAAAATTTGCACCCCATTTTCTTTTCAACTCGCCCTCCTCGAGCCTCACCTAACTTTAACGGTTCAAACTTCTCATCACATGGGTTCCTTGTGGTGCTCGTAATCCCCTAAATCATCACGGTACACTGCCATAAAGGAACCATTTGGGCTTAACATCTGTTAAAGTAGAACTGATTTGTGACAGCCCTTCACAGGCAGAAACACAAATCCAGATTACTGTTAATTACGTGATTCTTTGTATTTGTTTTCAGGAGACCTCAAGAACCACTCAGCTCCCACTATCAAGCAGCACCAGGGAAGCTGAGTGCAGTGCGACGAGCTCCAAAGAAGCCCCACTAGAAGCCTTTCCAAGCAAAGAGGTAAGTTTATCAATTAACAATTATACCATTTGGCAGGTATGTTTTTAAAACAGTGTCCTAGACAGGGTTGTTTGGATGTGGTAATGAATGGGGCTTCCCACTCAGACTTCTCTGTGATGTTTCAAAGACAGCAGCCGAAATATGGAGTATTCTTCCATGTTGCACTAAATCCCGCAGTAACGTGAAGGTTTTGTGCACAGGTTTCTCTCGGGGAGCAAGTGACTCCAGAGACAAACGGGGCTTCTACACTCACCCGGCATACTGATGAAGCAGGTAAGAAGTGGCTTGAGAGTAATGGCTCCCAAAGGAGCACGACAAACCAAGTTCTTGGCAACTGTCTTTACTGGCACAAACGTGGGGCTGCTTTTAGGATACAGATACAGGACATTGCTCCAAGTTGTTCAGTGCCTCCTTCCTCAGCTAAGCACATTCATTGGTCTCAGTGGGACCTAAGAAACAGCTTTCCGTGCTGGTATACAGAGAGGAGTTTGGCAGAAGGAGGTAGCTTCAAATTTGTGCTGAGCTGCTGGAAAGAGCGGGGCATTTTAAGAGATGTCTGAAGACACACGCAAACCCTTGCCCCTGTATAGCCGAAGCTGTGGATGATAAAGGCTCAATTTATAGCCAGGCGGAACCGGCCTGGACACCATGAGCACGGTGTAGAGGCGCTGCTTCTGCGGTCTAGTCCTGGTATTAGAATTCACGCGTTCGGTTAACACAAAGACCTCAGTCCTGTGCGAGCCCTGACATTCAGGCAATTCAGGTACGGCAAAACAGCAGGCCATAGATAACGTGTCCCTCAACACTTCTTCCATCCATTTCCTATGTATTTCTTCTCTTCATATTGTCCGTTGTTCATATACTTTTTTTTTTTTTTAATAATAATAGTAATTATTATACTTTCCATTGCAGTAAGCAATGCAGCTATGGACGTGGAGGTCCCAAAGACTTCCACAGAGGTGTGTGACCATCAGACGGAAAGGACAGCAGAGGAAAACGCTGTTCCCATAGACAGAGAGACTGCAACATCTGTACCAGATGGCAAGGTCTGTGCCTTTATAGTAAGAGTAGACATCAGTCTGTCAAATACAGTCTGAATTTCTATTTTTACCATGTAGTTGCAATTGAAAATGCAACCTGTGAAAGCAGTAGGAATATACGGAGCTTAGCAATGACGGGCACACAAGGTGGTATTTAGTACAACCTGTAATTCAGCAAGTACTTCTATTACATGACAAACACAACTGAAAGTTGAACTCAAACGCTTCTGCTTTTCCTTTCCTTCTCTGATGAAGGCAGCCTCTTCTTTCCCTGCTTTCAGTCTCTAAAAGGCTATGTTTTCTGTCACCAGTTCCTCAGATGCACAGAAACTCTCAACTTGAGGAAAAACGAAGACAAGCGTCAAAATGTCGAGGGCTGTCCGGACCAGACAATTCCACTGGCACTGCCGAGCGAAGCACTGCACCAGCCCAAAAGCACCATGCCGTCTGCTCTTGCCAGAATGAGAGCCATGAATGCGATCATCAAGAGCCATGCACATTCTGTAAGACGGCCACGTCACCAAGGAGCTGCTGGGCTGCCAGTTCAAAGTGTCTGTGAGCAAGAAATCCCAAAGGTTCACAAAGGCGACATCTGTTCAGAGGAGCAGCTCCCTAAGCCTGGGGAGCCGCAGATGAGGGAGCCACTGAGACAACCCAAAAGCAGAAGCACTCGTGCGGCTTCCAGAATTAAGGCCATCAACGACATCCACAGGAACCTACACCATTCTCAAAGGCGTCCAAACCAGGAAGGGGCTGCTTTTCTGGTGGAGGATGCGCAAGGGTTCAAAACAACAGAATCCGGCCTGAAGAACGAAGACGCAAGCGTCACAGTCTCTGTGTTGTGCAGTAATGCACAACAAGTTGACAATAAAGAGATGAAGTGACTCAAAACTAACAGACTTGTCTGAACTTTTGCTGCCTGTCTCAACAGGTTGGAGCATCAGGCGGGGAGAAACTTCACGAAATATAACGAGGGCACGTGTAGAGCCCTGCATCGGGGCAAGAACAACCCCAGACACCAGGATAAGTTGGGGACTGCCCTGCTGGAGAGCAGCAAAGGGGGAAGGGACGTGGGTGTCCTGGCGGAGAGCTGGCTGACCATGAGCCAGCACTGTGCCCTTGTGGCCAAGAAGGCCAATGGCATCCTGGGGTGTATTAGCAGGGCTGTGGTTAGTAGGTCGAGAGAGGTTCTCCTCCCCCTCTACTCTGCCCTAGTGAGACCACATCTGCAATATTGCGTCCAGTTCTGGGCCCCCCAGTTCCAGAAGGACAGGGAACTGCTTGAGAGAGTCCAGCACAGAGCCACAAGGGTGATAAAGGGAGTGGAGCGTCTCCCTTTTGAGGAAAGGCTGAGGGAGCTGGGTCTCTTTAGTTGGAGAAGAGGAGACTGAGGGGTGACCTTCTTAATGTTTATAAATATGTAAAGGGAGAGTGTCAGGAGGACGGAGCCAGGCTCTTCTCAGCGACATCTAACAGTAGGACAGGGGGCACTGGGTGCGTGCTGGGACATAGGAGGTTCCACTTAAATGTGAGACAAAACTTTTTTATGGTGATGGTGACAGAACACCGGAACAGGCTGCACAGGGGGGATGTGGAGTTTCCTTCTCCAGAGGCATTCCAAAGCTGCCTGGACGCGTTCCTGTGTGACCTGATCTAGCTGCTCCTGCTCCGGCAGGGGCATTGGACCAGACGATCTTTCAAGGTCCCTTCCAATCCCTAACATTCAGTGATTCGGTGATTCTGTGATTCGTAGGCATCTCAGCAGTCTTCTACCATCTTTCTTTGGCAAAGGCATGTCTGGAAAGAAAAACTGTAAAAATCACAGTCAGGAGAAGAGCTCTGGATCTCCAAAGTACCAATCTGCAGGTCTGATATACAGGCTGCCATTATGTCAGGATAACAACAACCTGCTGCCCTGGAAGATTAATCTTACTTTGAAATCAGTGGGCACTGCAATACTATGCTCCTCAGAAAATCAGGACAATTATTGCCAGGTTTTGTGATTACCACTCGTTAAAATGAGGGGATACTGGATTAGGTCACCCAGGGCGTCTCTCAGGCTGAAATTTGTCATGTCAGAGCAAGAACAGGTCACACTTAGTGAAGCCGTGTAGTTCTGGGAACAAAACGTCCCTTCCTGCAATCGGCAGCTCGATTCTTTCTAGTCTTGGCTTTAGAGCACTATGCGGAGTTTATTACAATCTCCTGGAATCGGGAAGGCTCACCCTGAGCACTCTCTGGTGCACAAGTATCCAGGAAAGCCCTGCTGGGGCTCTTGTAGCCGCTTGCCTCAAGGCATTTTCCTAATCAAATTCCTACTCCTACCATGCCAGACCAGATATTCTTTCGTGCCCCCTGGCAAAGCTAATGGGCTCTGGGCTGGCTGCATTAGACCTTCTGCCTCAGCACCAGCAATGAGCCTGAGGCTACCAGGTAGCCGAAGCACATCCTCTCCAAGCAGCCCCATTCTGGAAGCATTATAGATTTGCAGTTCCCCTCCTTAGGTATATATGCAACAAGCAAAGCATCATTAGAAGCACAGCGTTTATGAGGGTTCTGAAAAATCACTTTTTTTACTCCTTAGCTAGGGCAAAGACTCCACAGATATGAGAAAAACGGTCAAATCTTTTCTAGCATTTCCCAGTTCATTATTCTTACTACTGTAGTCTTCTTCAGGCTTCACTTCAGAGTTGTGAAGGGCATCCCAAGTTCTCCTCCTCCAACTCAAATCTCTTCTCTTGCATTACCGATTATCTACTATGATCCCCCCCCCTTCCCCGTCCCTCCCCCTACCCCCCCTCAAACTTCTCATCTGTACTTTCGCAAAGAGAGAAAAAATCTTTTCTCTTAAATTTTCCTGTTTCCTCTGTCAGGTGTGTCCTGACACCTGACCATCTTTGTCAGGTGCTCCTCAGAGAATTTTGTTTGATGACCACTCTCCTGGGGACCAGAAGTGGAAGACCAGTTTGCCTGCAACAGGAACCATCTCCCTGCGTATCGCATTAAAACAATTCATGCAGCTATAGTAATCTTTCCATGCTAGAAGGCAGGAAGTTCTCCCATCATCTTTTGTGGTTTCAGAGGAAAGAAAAACACACCACGTGTGACAGTCATACATTGTGAACACCTAACAGACACAGTCCACAGCAGGACAGAAACATCAAATCATCCCAACTCATCATCAAAACAGCTTGCATTTGTGACTGGCTTTTCATCCCAAAAGGGGGATTCTCCTGCCATCAGTCACGTGCTCTTAAGCACTCACACCACCAGAGCAACGCGCAGACTCCCTGGGTGTGTGACTGAGACCAGGGGTAAAGGGGACCACTGCAGATCAATGAGGCCAATCGTAAGGTCCACAGACCCTTGCACAAGTTGCTTCCAGTCAGCAGAAAACTACCTGTTCCTCCTCAACCTCAGAAACTCTGCTTGCAGATGTTAGAAGGAACCAACAAATGCAGCCTTCTGGCCTCTGCCCCAACAAGAGTCCATCTCCAAGCTCTGGAGACGGACAACCACCTAGAATGGAAAGCTCCTGGAAAGAGTGGGTGCACAGGACAGCAAGAGAGCGAGCACAAATGGTGTGTGAGCGTGCGTGAGTGAAGGCTGTGCGTGAGTGTAAGCCTTTGCCAGTCCTTCCTTTCCCACAGCATCCCTACCGGCACGGTGCTAAGGAGCCTCTGGGACCCTGAGCCACAGCTGCACAAGTCTGGTGGTGCCCTGGGGCAACAGGCTTCGTAGGCCTGCAGCCCAACAAGGGGCGAGAGCATCTTCTCTGGCTGAAGCGGCCAGCCAGCAGCTAACTCAGCTATCAGCAAAGTCCCTCAGGACAACTTCACTGCCTTCCTGACAAAACAGTCACTGCTGTATTTGCATCTTACTTTTGACAAGAACTTTCCTGCCTATAGGTGAGGCTGTACTATCAGAGTGCATCTTTCCTCCATACAAACCCCCTTTTGAGCAAATGATTCCTTCAGAAGGATTTACACTCCAGCTGAAGTGTGTCAAATCTGTGGCTAGTAATGAGCACATGAAAATATTTTTTCAGTATTTACATATGAAAGATATCAAATAGGATCACTGTAAGATTACTTCTTCAGTGTCGCCTTCTAAAGATGTGGTGGTTTTACTCAGGTGGGCAGCCGAGTTCCACCCGATCCTTTTCCAGAGGAAGATACATAACTGCCTCTAGAGAAGGACTAGCTCACTAAACGGGTTGGCCTACTAGAGAGTCCTTCAAAAGTTTGGTTGGCCAAGGAGCTGTAGCCTGAAAGTCAGAAGTCTGCTCCATACTACGGGAAGAGAGAACGCCCCCAAGGGTAAATTACCCAACATTTTGGTATTTCTCTTAGCTACCAGAAAAGAAACAAACACACCCCAAAACCACCAACATGCGTACGTGAAAGAAAACCAAGCACGGCATGCTAGAGCTGGTCAAACAATTCTGCCAGTTAGCTCTAAGAGAGAATTTGAAGTTAGCTGTGTAGCGGAGAATAAAAACGAAAAACCAGTGCTCTCTGTGTTTGAGGGCTTTTATTATCTACCACAACGGTCTGCCCAAGAACTTGTCCCTCAGGACACCAAGTTCTTTCTGGGAGAGGTTGTGCACCAACAACAGATTCTGTCCCGGGGAGTCTCTGCTCGGAATTTTGGGGTAAGGAAAGCCAGGAGGCTGGCTTGGTTGCCTTGGTTTCCGTATGCCCACGCGTGGAGACGGTAACCTGGACACTGTGGACTGATTGTGTGCTCACCGTGAAGACACGCAGGTTAAAAGGCGGCGCCTCTTCCTGCGGCCATCACTTCTTGGAAGTGAGATTGTGACGGACGAGGTAGGACGAGGCTTTTCTCCAATGCATACTGTGAACTGTCGATCTAGCTTCACATTCGTTAGTCAAATGAGAGCGGTGAATAAGAGAATGTTTACATTTGCCTTCCTTTCAACAGGCACGCAATGTGTGCAGCAGAGTCACAGAAGGAAAATTCAACTGAGAAGAGCCAAGCGGTAAGATTAGCTCCTTACGAATACACAAGTTCATGCACTGTTTTGGACGAAGGTGGTCTAGCGCAAAGCCTGATACTGTTTGTGTGATAAGTGGGCGAGAGGGGGCAAATGAAAAAAAAAAAAAAAAAAGAATGCTTCAGATACTTGTGGCTCTGCTTACTTGCAGAAGAAAAACTGCAAGCTCTTCCAGTGACAGTGTCAGAAGCGTGCAGCTAGCTCTCACGTGCACTTTCAGGGAGTCTTTAGTGGAGAAGAGATCCTCTAGTACCGTGGCCAGTGAATATTAGTCACCAGACAGAGGGAAGAACTGAAGCAGCTTCTGGTTCTCCCTCTCGCATCCCTCTGCCTTCCTGCCCAGCATGGCCATCGAGCAAAAAGCAGCCAAGCCCTTAGTTTGTGCCTTCCTCCGGCACGTTTTAAGCATGATAACTTTAGAAGTGGCCAGCAAAAGTTAGGAAGTACAGTCGGCAAATGCGGTGCGAAATGCTAAAGGTCATTGAAGCCCAGCTCCATACCTCTTTGGGTTTTCGTATTCCCCCAATTTTCTTCCTGCATTTTCGTAAAGGCTAAGAAGGTTCTGCGAAGCCTGGGAAACAATTCAAGGCCCTGACAGTGTCAGACGTGCAGTCTTCACCAAGTATTTGACTTAAGAATGAATTGCCCTCAGCATTCTGTAGTGATTTAAGCGGCCATGAGCAGCTGGCAAAAGTGACTTAAAGTCAGGTTGAGGCCTAAAGTCAAATTCTTTGCTGACAAGTGCACATGCCCCAAGGGAATTTCCTTCATGAGTACCCTTGGGTTGCAGAAACCTAGCGCTTCTCCTGTGCTTCTTCTTCCCCCGTGAAATACTGCAGACCACTCAAACCCTGGTTAAAGATTTGTCCCAAAACAAAGAGAGCAAAAGTAAAGTGCCCACAAGCGAACAACGCAGACGGAAGCTCAGTCTGAAATACAAGCTATGTCATGAGGTACCCGTTGCATTGGCAGGGCGCGATGGAGCTGCCCGACTTGACCGTGCAGAAGAGCTCTGTGAAGCTCCTCACGAAGAGATGGGAGTCCGCCAGTGCTCTGGCACCCAGCCCGGCCTTCCAACGCCTGCCAGCCCCACGGTCCCTGGCACCAGAGCAAGCCAGCCCAGGCAGCACCGTGGACGAAGCTGCGGCAGACAGCGGGAGGGCGGACGTCACCCTGGGTGGCCCTCGCCGGACTGAGACCTTCCCCATCTCTGTCAAGGAGCTGCAGAGCCACTTTGAGACCCTGGGTGGCAGGAAGGTGAGTGCACGCAGGTTCCGCAGCTGAAAAGGATTCCCGCGCTCTCACTGAGGACTCGGAGAACACTACTGCCAGAACAGCACCCCCTTCCAATCTGCTGCCTCTTCATATCCTTTCTGCCCCCTGAAAGCCCTACCTGGCTCCTCCCAGTAGCTTCTAACTCACATCCCCTCCATGTCTTCCAACAGGAAGCGGAAAGTGGCAAAAGCTCACTGCCACCAGCACTGGCCACTCAGCCTGGGAGCCAGACAGACATTTCTCTCATGGAAATGTCCAGCGTGAAACGGGGGAGGGCAATCTTTGAGAAGATGTCCTCAGGCAATGGACAGACCACCAACACTGAAGGTTAGCCTTACCACTTGGATCGGATTTCTCCCTTTAGTTCAATGCGCTCCGTCTCTGAGGTGGCAAGGGGCAAGCACACTCACCTCATCAGGGCAGCCCCCAGGCCGCCCAGGGAGAGAACGTGGTGTTCTTCTCAGTGCAAAACAAGCTTTCTAGCCTTCTCCATTTTGTCTGTTGCATTATGGAGCAGTGCCTGATGCCCATTAAATACTTGTTGAGCAAAACACAACAGAATGGTGTCTTATGTTTTGAGAAGATAACTTTTGATGAAGACAGCCCAAATTACAAATAGGATATCAAAACTATGGGCAGCATCCATCAATTACAAAAAAGTGGTATCTTCATTTTCTTCTTTGGTGAAGATAGTTTGGATTTAGCAGTGCGTTGCTTTGGTAACAATGCGTTAACTTTTATTAGTTAAAGGCATTCTGGTTTCCACAAATCAAATGCTCCGTACTTGATGTGCTGTAAAGTAAAAGTGCGACGACACAGTGGGTAAAATGTTGGCAATACTGTTTGTTTTGCTTACTGCTTTTCTTTCAAGCTTTGAAACACATGCACCCATCTCCCTCTCCCCAACTATGACGTCTCTTTGTGGTTGCAGTGGGTGGCTGCAAAGCTGTAGGAGGACTTCCAGAAGAGAGCCCTCCCAACACCGGCAATACACTGACGGAATTCCAGGAGAATGTCTCCTTGAAAGACAAAATGGCTCTGTATCAGGCTGCGGTGTCAAAGGCAGAGAACAGCAACCGCTTTGCCAATGTAAGATACCAATGTCTCAATATCTTCTTAATTCTACGTTTGCTTTGCCCAGGGACAGATCGTAACCATCTTTATTTCTACAAGCAAGCTATCAGGTGGATCATAGGGTGGATGAAAATTTAAATCCCAAATTAGGAAACCTATAGAGCAAACATAGTCATCCATCAGTCTCTCTCTCTACCAAAAGAGGTTTTTCACGCTAGATGCCTTTGGTCTTTTGGACAATCCCCGTTATTTCGTGGACGTGCTCTTCCTTTCAGTCCACCTTTGCCTGAACTTCATGTATGAGGATCATGGGTGAGAGAGAGATCAGCAACACGGTTATCCTGTGATGACAAAACAAGGCAGTTTCCTTACCACAACAACTATTCTCTATCGCCAAATAATAAAATCCTGTTCAGGAGCACAGTGACTTTAGAGCTCTTGCTGCTCGAACTGAAGAATTTGAAATTACCGCATGATAAAACAGCTCAGCTATGGGTGCTCAGGTAGCCCAGAAGCCACCTGAGGGAAGCAGCCACCAGCCACGCTCGCCTTCAGAGTCCAGGTGTTTTCAAACCACGCAATTCCTGCCCACTGGCTTCTTGATTTCCTAATTGCCCTTGTGTATTTGGAACAGATTCCTGCAGTTCTTTGGGCCAAGAAGGTTCCAATTCCCTCCTCCCAACACTGCCAGCAATGGTGCTGTTAGCTCTCTCTCCCCAAAAGGAAGAACTGGAGGAAGCCTGACCCAACCGAACTGTGTTGAGAACATATGAACTGCTTCATTTCCACCCTATAACACCTTGCCCTTACTTGTTGAAATGGATGGTATGTTCTTACTGCAAATGGAAAACACCTGGCCTTATTTGATCCCTCTAGACCTCAGAGGAAATCAAGTCCTGCACTGTGCCCGGGGGCCTGGCTGCAGTGAGGAAACACTTTGAGAATGGGCAGATGACCCCTTCAATGACCACCTTTGCTCACTCCCAGCACCAGCACAAAGCTGCAGAGGTAACAATGGCATTTTGAATACTAACAAAATAGGTTTCCCCCGTTAAAGAGCTCGAGAGGAAAATAACACTATTTGCTTGATTCCAGGATTCACCATTCCCGGTGTCCC
This sequence comes from Anser brachyrhynchus, assembly GCF_964034855.1. Taxonomy (NCBI): domain Eukaryota; kingdom Metazoa; phylum Chordata; class Aves; order Anseriformes; family Anatidae; genus Anser; species Anser brachyrhynchus. The sequence goes on along the minus strand of NC_137696.1, from coordinate 90,800,673 downwards.
TGGAAAAATTTGCACCCCATTTTCTTTTCAACTCGCCCTCCTCGAGCCTCACCTAACTTTAACGGTTCAAACTTCTCATCACATGGGTTCCTTGTGGCGCTCGTAATCCCCTAAATCATCACGGTACACTGCCATAAAGGAACCATTTGGGCTTAACATCTGTTAAAGTAGAACTGATTTGTGACAGCCCTTCACAGGCAGAAACACAAATCCAGATTACTGTTAATTACGTGATTCTTTGTATTTGTTTTCAGGAGACCTCAAGAACCACTCAGCTCCCACTATCAAGCAGCACCAGGGAAGCTGAGTGCAGTGCGACGAGCTCCAAAGAAGCCCCACTAGAAGCCTTTCCAAGCAAAGAGGTAAGTTTATCAATTAACAATTATACCATTTGGCAGGTATGTTTTTAAAACAGTGTCCTAGACAGGGTTGTTTGGATGTGGTAATGAATGGGGCTTCCCACTCAGACTTCTCTGTGATGTTTCAAAGACAGCAGCCGAAATATGGAGTATTCTTCCATGTTGCACTAAATCCCGCAGTAACGTGAAGGTTTTGTGCACAGGTTTCTCTCGGGGAGCAAGTGACTCCAGAGACAAACGGGGCTTCTACACTCACCCGGCATACTGATGAAGCAGGTAAGAAGTGGCTTGAGAGTAATGGCTCCCAAAGGAGCACGACAAACCAAGTTCTTGGCAACTGTCTTTACTGGCACAAACGTGGGGCTGCTTTTAGGATACAGATACAGGACATTGCTCCAAGTTGTTCAGTGCCTCCTTCCTCAGCTAAGCACATTCATTGGTCTCAGTGGGACCTAAGAAACAGCTTTCCGTGCTGGTACACAGAGAGGAGTTTGGCAGAAGGAGGTAGCTCCAAATTTGTGCTGAGCTGCTGGAAAAAGCGGGGCATTTTAAGAGATGTCTGAAGACACACGCAAACCCTTGCCCCTGTATAGCCGAAACTGTGGATGATAAAGGCTCAATTTATAGCCAGGCGGAACCGGCCTGGACACCATGAGCACGGTGTAGAGGCGCTGCTTCTGCGGTCTAGTCCTGGTATTAGAATTCACGCGTTCGGTTAACACAAAGACCTCAGTCCTGTGCGAGCCCTGACATTCAGGCAATTCAGGTACGGCAAAACAGCAGGCCATAGATAACGTGTCCCTCAACACTTCTTCCATCCATTTCCTATGTATTTCTTCTCTTCATATTGTCCGTTGTTCATTTACTTTTTTTTTTTTTTTAATAATAATAGTAATTATTATTCTTTCCATTGCAGTAAGCAATGCAGCTATGGACGTGGAGGTCCCAAAGACTTCCACAGAGGTGTGTGACCATCAGACGGAAAGGACAGCAGAGGAAAACGCTGTTCCCATAGACAGAGAGACTGCAACATCTGTACCAGATGGCAAGGTCTGTGCCTTTATAGTAAGAGTAGACATCAGTCTGTCAAATACAGTCTGAATTTCTATTTTTACCATGTAGTTGCAACTGAAAATGCAACCTGTGAAAGCAGTAGGAATATACGGAGCTTAGCAATGACGGGCACACAAGGTGGTATTTAGTACAACCTGTAATTCAGCAAGTACTTCTATTACATGACAAACACAACTGAAAGTTGAACTCCAACGCTTCTGCTTTTCCTTTCCTTCTCTGATGAAGGCAGCCTCTTCTTTCCCTGCTTTCAGTCTCTAAAAGGCTATGTTTTCTGCCACCAGTTCCTCAGATGCACAGAAACTCTCAACTTGATGAAAAACGAAGACAAGCGTCAAAATGTCGAGGGCTGTCCGGACCAGACAATTCCACTGGCACTGCCGAGCGAAGCGCTGCACCAGCCCAAAAGCACCATGCCGTCTGCTCTTGCCAGAATGAGAGCCATGAATGCGATCATCAAGAGCCATGCACATTCTGTAAGACGGCCACGTCACCAAGGAGCTGCTGGGCTGCCAGTTCAAAGTGTCTGTGAGCAAGAAATCCCAAAGGTTCACAAAGGCGACATCTGTTCAGAGGAGCAGCTCCCTAAGCCTGGGGAGCCGCAGATGAGGGAGCCACTGAGACAACCCAAAAGCAGAAGCACTCGTGCGGCTTCCAGAATTAAGGCCATCAACGACATCCACAGGAACCTACACCATTCTCAAAGGCGTCCAAACCAGGAAGGGGCTGCTTTTCTGGTGGAGGATGCGCAAGGGTTCAAAACAACAGAATCCGGCCTGAAGAATGAAGACGCAAGCGTCACAGTCTCTGTGTTGTGCAGTAATGCACAACAAGTTGACAATAAAGAGATGAAGTGACTCAAAACTAACAGACTTGTCTGAACTTTTGCTGCCTGTCTCAACAGGTTGGAGCATCAGGCGGGGAGAAACTTCATGAAATATAACGAGGGCAAGTGTAGAGCCCTGCATCGGGGCAAGAACAACCCCAGACACCAGGATAAGTCGGGGACTGCCCTGCTGGAGAGCAGCAAAGGGGGAAGGGACGTGGGTGTCCTGGCAGAGAGCTGGCTGACCATGAGCCAGCACTGTGCCCTTGTGGCCAAGAAGGCCAATGGCATCCTGGGGTGTATTAGCAGGGCTGTGGTTAGTAGGTCGAGAGAGGTTCTCCTCCCCCTCTACTCTGCCCTAGTGAGACCACATCTGCAATATTGCGTCCAGTTCTGGGCCCCCCAGTTCCAGAAGGACAGGGAACTGCTTGAGAGAGTCCAGCACAGAGCCACAAGGGTGATAAAGGGAGTGGAGCGTCTCCCTTTTGAGGAAAGGCTGAGGGAGCTGGGTCTCTTTAGTTGGAGAAGAGGAGACTGAGGGGTGACCTTCTTAATGTTTATAAATATGTAAAGGGAGAGTGTCAGGAGGACGGAGCCAGGCTCTTCTCAGCGACATCTAACAGTAGGACAGGGGGCACTGGGTGCGTGCTGGAACATAGGAGGTTCCACTTAAATGTGAGACAAAACTTTTTTATGGTGATGGTGACAGAACACCGGAACAGGCTGCACAGGGGGGATGTGGAGTTTCCTTCTCCAGAGGCATTCCAAAGCTGCCTGGACGTGTTCCTGTGTGACCTGATCTAGCTGCTCCTGCTCCGGCAGGGGCATTGGACCAGACGATCTTTCAAGGTCCCTTCCAATCCCTAACATTCAGTGATTCGGTGATTCTGTGATTCGTAGGCATCTCAGCAGTCTTCTACCATCTTTCTTTGGCAAAGGCATGTCTGGAAAGAAAAACTGTAAAAATCACAGTCAGGAGAAGAGCTCTGGATCTTCAAAGTACCAATCTGCAGGTCTGATATACAGGCTGCCATTATGTCAGGATAACAACAACCTGCTGCCCTGGAAGATTAATCTTACTTTGAAATCAGTGGGCACTGCAATACTATGCTCCTCAGAAAATCAGGACAATTATTGCCAGGTTTTGTGATTACCACTCGTTAAAATGAGGGGATACTGGATTAGGTCACCCAGGGCGTCTCTCAGGCTGAAATTTGTCATGTCAGAGCAAGAACAGGTCACACTTAGTGAAGCCGTGTAGTTCTGGGAACAAAACGTCCCTTCCTGCAATCGGCAGCTCGATTCTTTCTAGTCTTGGCTTTAGAGCACTATGCGGAGTTTATTACAATCTCCTGGAATCGGGAAGGCTCACCCTGAGCACTCTCTGGTGCACAAGTATCCAGGAAAGCCCTGCTGGGGCTCTTGTAGCCACTTGCCTCAAGGCATTTTCCTAATCAAATTCCTACTCCTACCATGCCAGACCAGATATTCTTTCGTGCCCCCTGGCAAAGCTAATGGGCTCTGGGCTGGCTGCATTAGACCTTCTGCCTCAGCACCAGCAATGAGCCTGAGGCTACCAGGTAGCCGAAGCACATCCTCTCCAAGCAGCCCCATTCTGGAAGCATTATAGATTTGCAGTTCCCCTCCTTAGGTATATATGCAACAAGCAAAGCATCATTAGAAGCACAGCGTTTATGAGGGTTCTGAAAAATCACTTTTTTTACTCCTTAGCTAGGGCAAAGACTCCACAGATATGAGAAAAACGGTCAAATCTTTTCTAGCATTTCCCAGTTCATTATTCTTACTACTGTAGTCTTCTTCAGGCTTCACTTCAGAGTTGTGAAGGGCATCCCAAGTTCTCCTCCTCCAACTCAAATCTCTTCTCTTGCATTACCGATTATCTACTATGATCCCCCCCCTTCCCCATCCCTCCCCCTACCCCCCCTCAAACTTCTCATCTGTACTTTCGCAAAGAGAGAAAAAATCTTTTCTCTTAAATTTTCCTGTTTCCTCTGTCAGGTGTGTCCTGACACCTGACCATCTTTGTCAGGTGCTCCTCAGAGAATTTTGTTTGATGACCACTCTCCTGGGGACCAGAAGTGGAAGACCAGTTTGCCTGCAACAGGAACCATCTCCCTGCGTATCGCATTAAAACAATTCATGCAGCTATAGTAATCTTTCCATGCTAGAAGGCAGGAAGTTCTCCCATCATCTTTTGTGGTTTCAGAGGAAAGAAAAACACACCACGTGTGACAGTCATACATTGTGAACACCTAACAGACACAGTCCACAGCAGGACAGAAACATCAAATCATCCCAACTCATCATCAAAACAGCTTGCATTTGTGACTGGCTTTTCATCCCAAAAGGGGGATTCTCCTGCCATCAGTCACGTGCTCTTAAACACTCACACCACCAGAGCAACGCGCAGACTCCCTGGGTGTGTGGCTGAGACCAGGGGTAAAGCGGACCACTGCAGATCAATGAGGCCAATCGTAAGGTCCACAGACCCTTGCACAAGTTGCTTCCAGTCAGCAGAAAACTACCTGTTCCTCCTCAACCTCAGAAACTCTGCTTGCAGATGTTAGAAGGAACCAACAAATGCAGCCTTCTGGCCTCTGCCCCAACAAGAGTCCATCTCCAAGCTCTGGAGACGGACAACCACCTAGAATGGAAAGCTCCTGGAAAGAGTGGGTGCACAGGACAGCAAGAGAGCGAGCACAAATGGTGTGTGAGCGTGCGTGAGTGAAGGCTGTGCGTGAGTGTAAGCCTTTGCCAGTCCTTCCTTTCCCACAGCATCCCTACCGGCACGGTGCTAAGGAGCCTCTGGGACCCTGAGCCACAGCTGCACAAGTCTGGTGGTGCCCTGGGGCAACAGGCTTCGTAGGCCTGCAGCCCAACAAGGGGCGAGAGCATCTTCTCTGGCTGAAGCGGCCAGCCAGCAGCTAACTCAGCTATCAGCAAAGTCCCTCAGGACAACTTCACTGCCTTCCTGACAAAACAGTCACTGCTGTATTTGCATCTTACTTTTGACAAGAACTTTCCTGCCTATAGGTGAGGCTGTACTATCAGAGTGCATCTTTCCTCCATACAAACCCCCTTTTGAGCAAATGATTCCTTCAGCAGGATTTACACTCCAGCTGAAGTGTGTCAAATCTGTGGCTAGTAATGAGCACATGAAAATATTTTTTCAGTATTTACATATGAAAGATATCAAATAGGATCACTGTAAGATTACTTCTTCAGTGTCGCCTTCTAAAGATGTGGTGGTTTTACTCAGGTGGGCAGCCGAGTTCCACCCGATCCTTTTCCAGAGGAAGATACATAACTGCCTCTAGAGAAGGACTAGCTCACTAAACGGGTTGGCCTACTAGAGAGTCCTTCAAAAGTTTGGTTGGCCAAGGAGCTGTAGCCTGAAAGTCAGAAGTCTGCTCCATACTACGGGAAGAGAGAACGCCCCCAAGGGTAAATTACCCAACATTTTGGTATTTCTCTTAGCTACCAGAAAAGAAACAAACACACCCCAAAACCACCAACATGCGTACGTGAAAGAAAACCAAGCACGGCATGCTAGAGCTGGTCAAACAATTCTGCCAGTTAGCTCTAAGAGAGAATTTGAAGTTAGCTGTGTAGCGGAGAATAAAAACGAAAAACCAGTGCTCTCTGTGTTTGAGGGCTTTTATTATCTACCACAACGGTCTGCCCAAGAACTTGTCCCTCAGGACACCAAGTTCTTTCTGGGAGAGGTTGTGCACCAACAACAGATTCTGTCCCGGGGAGTCTCTGCTCGGAATTTTGGGGTAAGGAAAGCCAGGAGGCTGGCTTGGTTGCCTTGGTTTCCGTATGCCCACGCGTGGAGACGGTAACCTGGACACTGTGGACTGATTGTGTGCTCACCGTGAAGACACGCAGGTTAAAAGGCGGCGCCTCTTCCTGCGGCCATCACTTCTTGGAAGTGAGATTGTGACGGACGAGGTAGGACGAGGCTTTTCTCCAATGCATACTGTGAACTGTCGATCTAGCTTCACATTCGTTAGTCAAATGAGAGCGGTGAATAAGAGAATGTTTACATTTGCCTTCCTTTCAACAGGCACGCAATGTGTGCAGCAGAGTCACAGAAGGAAAATTCAACTGAGAAGAGCCAAGCGGTAAGATTAGCTCCTTACGAATACACAAGTTCATGCACTGTTTTGGACGAAGGTGGTCTAGCGCAAAGCCTGATACTGTTTGTGTGATAAGTGGGCGAGAGGGGGCAAATGAAAAAAAAAAAAAAAAAGAATGCTTCAGATACTTGTGGCTCTGCTTACTTGCAGAAGAAAAACTGCAAGCTCTTCCAGTGACAGTGTCAGAAGCGTGCAGCTAGCTCTCACGTGCACTTTCAGGGAGTCTTTAGTGGAGAAGAGATCCTCTAGTACCGTGGCCAGTGAATATTAGTCACCAGACAGAGGGAAGAACTGAAGCAGCTTCTGGTTCTCCCTCTCGCATCCCTCTGCCTTCCTGCCCAGCATGGCCATCGAGCAAAAAGCAGCCAAGCCCTTAGTTTGTGCCTTCCTCCGGCACGTTTTAAGCATGATAACTTTAGAAGTGGCCAGCAAAAGTTAGGAAGTACAGTCGGCAAAGGCGGTGTGAAATGCTAAAGGTCATTGAAGCCCAGCTCCATACCTCTTTGGGTTTTCGTATTCCCCCAATTTTCTTCCTGCATTTTCATAAAGGCTAAGAAGGTTCTGCGAAGCCTGGGAAACAATTCAAGGCCCTGACAGTGTCAGACGTGCAGTCTTCACCAAGTATTTGACTTAAGAATGAATTGCCCTCAGCATTCTGTAGTGATTTAAGCGGCCATGAGCAGGTGGCAAAAGTGACTTAAAGTCAGGTTGAGGCCTAAAGTCAAATTCTTTGCTGACAAGTGCACATGCCCCAAGGGAATTTCCTTCATGAGTACCCTTGGGTTGCAGAAACCTAGCGCTTCTCCAGTGCTTCTTCTTCCCCCGTGAAATACTGCAGACCACTCAAACCCTGGTTAAAGATTTGTCCCAAAACAAAGAAAGCAAAAGTAAAGTGCCCACAAGCGAACAACGCAGACGGAAGCTCAGTCTGAAATACAAGCTATGTCATGAGGTACCCGTTGCATTGGCAGGGCGCGATGGAGCTGCCTGACTTGACCGTGCAGAAGAGCTCTGTGAAGCTCCTCACGAAGAGATGGGAGTCCGCCAGTGCTCTGGCACCCAGCCCGGCCTTCCAACGCCTGCCAGCCCCACGGTCCCTGGCACCAGAGCAAGCCAGCCCAGGCAGCACCGTGGACGAAGCTGCGGCAGACAGCGGGAGGGCGGACGTCACCCTGGGTGGCCCTCGCCGGACTGAGACCTTCCCCATCTCTGTCAAGGAGCTGCAGAGCCACTTTGAGACCCTGGGTGGCAGGAAGGTGAGTGCACGCAGGTTCCGCAGCTGAAAAGGATTCCCGCGCTCTCACTGAGGACTCGGAGAACACTACTGCCAGAACAGCACCCCCTTCCAATCTGCTGCCTCTTCATATCCTTTCTGCCCCCTGAAAGCCCTACCTGGCTCCTCCCAGTAGCTTCTAACTCACATCCCCTCCATGTCTTCCAACAGGAAGCGGAAAGTGGCAAAAGCTCACTGCCACCAGCACTGGCCACTCAGCCTGGGAGCCAGACAGACATTTCTCTCATGGAAATGTCCAGCGTGAAACGGGGGAGGGCAATCTTTGAGAAGATGTCCTCAGGCAATGGACAGACCACCAACACTGAAGGTTAGCCTTACCACTTGGATCGGATTTCTCCCTTTAGTTCAATGCGCTCCGTCTCTGAGGTGGCAAGGGGCAAGCACACTCACCTCATCAGGGCAGCCCCCAGGCCGCCCAGGGAGAGAACGTGGTGTTCTTCTCAGTGCAAAACAAGCTTTCTAGCCTTCTCCATTTTGTCTGTTGCATTATGGAGCAGTGCCTGATGCCCATTAAATACTTGTTGAGCAAAACACAACAGAATGGTGTCTTATGTTTTGAGAAGATAACTTTTGATGAAGACAGCCCAAATTACAAATAGGATATCAAAACTATGGGCAGCATCCATCAATTACAAAAAAGTGGTATCTTCATTTTCTTCTTTGGTGAAGATAGTTTGGATTTAGCAGTGCGTTGCTTTGGTAACAATGCGTTAACTTTTATTAGTTAAAGGCATTCTGGTTTCCACAAATCAAATGCTCCGTACTTGATGTGCTGTAAAGTAAAAGTGCGACGACACAGTGGGTAAAATGTTGGCAATACTGTTTGTTTTGCTTACTGCTTTTCTTTCAAGCTTTGAAACACATGCACCCATCTCCCTCTCCCCAACTATGACGTCTCTTTGTGGTTGCAGTGGGTGGCTGCAAAGCTGTAGGAGGACTTCCAGAAGAGAGCCCTCCCAACACCGGCAATACACTGACGGAATTCCAGGAGAATGTCTCCTTGAAAGACAAAATGGCTCTGTATCAGGCTGCGGTGTCAAAGGCAGAGAACAGCAACCGCTTTGCCAATGTAAGATACCAATGTCTCAATATCTTCTTAATTCTACGTTTGCTTTGCCCAGGGACAGATCGTAACCATCTTTATTTCTACAAGCAAGCTATCAGGTGGATCATAGGGTGGATGAAAATTTAAATCCCAAATTAGGAAACCTATAGAGCAAACATAGTCATCCATCAGTCTCTCTCTCTACCAAAAGAGGTTTTTCACGCTAGATGCCTTTGGTCTTTTGGACAATCCCCGTTATTTCGTGGACGTGCTCTTCCTTTCAGTCCACCTTTGCCTGAACTTCATGTATGAGGATCATGGGTGAGAGAGAGATCAGCAACACGGTTATCCTGTGATGACAAAACAAGGCAGTTTCCTTACCACAACAACTATTCTCTATCGCCAAATAATAAAATCCTGTTCAGGAGCACAGTGACTTTAGAGCTCTTGCTGCTCGAACTGAAGAATTTGAAATTACCGCATGATAAAACAGCTCAGCTATGGGTGCTCAGGTAGCCCAGAAGCCACCTGAGGGAAGCAGCCACCAGCCACGCTCGCCTTCAGAGTCCAGGTGTTTTCAAACCACGCAATTCCTGCCCACTGGCTTCTTGATTTCCTAATTGCCCTTGTGTATTTGGAACAGATTCCTGCAGTTCTTTGGGCCAAGAAGGTTCCAATTCCCTCCTCCCAACACTGCCAGCAATGGTGCTGTTAGCTCTCTCTCCCCAAAAGGAAGAACTGGAGGAAGCCTGACCCAACCGAACTGTGTTGAGAACATATGAACTGCTTCATTTCCACCCTATAACACCTTGCCCTTACTTGTTGAAATGGATGGTATGTTCTTACTGCAAATGGAAAACACCTGGCCTTATTTGATCCCTCTAGACCTCAGAGGAAATCAAGTCCTGCACTGTGCCCGGGGGCCTGGCTGCAGTGAGGAAACACTTTGAGAATGGGCAGATGACCCCTTCAATGACCACCTTTGCTCACTCCCAGCACCAGCACAAAGCTGCAGAGGTAACAATGGCATTTTGAATACTAACAAAATAGGTTTCCCCCGTTAAAGAGCTCGAGAGGAAAATAACACTATTTGCTTGATTCCAGGATTCACCATTCCCGGTGTCCCTGGAAAAATTTGCACCCCATTTTCTTTTCAACTCGCCCTCCTCGAGCCTCACCTAACTTTAACGGTTCAAACTTCTCATCACATGGGTTCCTTGTGGCGCTCGTAATCCCCTAAATCATCACGGTACACTGCCATAAAGGAACCATTTGGGCTTAACATCTGTTAAAGTAGAACTGATTTGTGACAGCCCTTCACAGGCAGAAACACAAATCCAGATTACTGTTAATTACGTGATTCTTTGTATTTGTTTTCAGGAGACCTCAAGAACCACTCAGCTCCCACTATCAAGCAGCACCAGGGAAGCTGAGTGCAGTGCGACGAGCTCCAAAGAAGCCCCACTAGAAGCCTTTCCAAGCAAAGAGGTAAGTTTATCAATTAACAATTATACCATTTGGCAGGTATGTTTTTAAAACAGTGTCCTAGACAGGGTTGTTTGGATGTGGTAATGAATGGGGCTTCCCACTCAGACTTCTCTGTGATGTTTCAAAGACAGCAGCCGAAATATGGAGTATTCTTCCATGTTGCACTAAATCCCGCAGTAACGTGAAGGTTTTGTGCACAGGTTTCTCTCGGGGAGCAAGTGACTCCAGAGACAAACGGGGCTTCTACACTCACCCGGCATACTGATGAAGCAGGTAAGAAGTGGCTTGAGAGTAATGGCTCCCAAAGGAGCACGACAAACCAAGTTCTTGGCAACTGTCTTTACTGGCACAAACGTGGGGCTGCTTTTAGGATACAGATACAGGACATTGCTCCAAGTTGTTCAGTGCCTCCTTCCTCAGCTAAGCACATTCATTGGTCTCAGTGGGACCTAAGAAACAGCTTTCCGTGCTGGTACACAGAGAGGAGTTTGGCAGAAGGAGGTAGCTCCAAATTTGTGCTGAGCTGCTGGAAAAAGCGGGGCATTTTAAGAGATGTCTGAAGACACACGCAAACCCTTGCCCCTGTATAGCCGAAACTGTGGATGATAAAGGCTCAATTTATAGCCAGGCGGAACCGGCCTGGACACCATGAGCACGGTGTAGAGGCGCTGCTTCTGCGGTCTAGTCCTGGTATTAGAATTCACGCGTTCGGTTAACACAAAGACCTCAGTCCTGTGCGAGCCCTGACATTCAGGCAATTCAGGTACGGCAAAACAGCAGGCCATAGATAACGTGTCCCTCAACACTTCTTCCATCCATTTCCTATGTATTTCTTCTCTTCATATTGTCCGTTGTTCATTTACTTTTTTTTTTTTTTTAATAATAATAGTAATTATTATTCTTTCCATTGCAGTAAGCAATGCAGCTATGGACGTGGAGGTCCCAAAGACTTCCACAGAGGTGTGTGACCATCAGACGGAAAGGACAGCAGAGGAAAACGCTGTTCCCATAGACAGAGAGACTGCAACATCTGTACCAGATGGCAAGGTCTGTGCCTTTATAGTAAGAGTAGACATCAGTCTGTCAAATACAGTCTGAATTTCTATTTTTACCATGTAGTTGCAACTGAAAATGCAACCTGTGAAAGCAGTAGGAATATACGGAGCTTAGCAATGACGGGCACACAAGGTGGTATTTAGTACAACCTGTAATTCAGCAAGTACTTCTATTACATGACAAACACAACTGAAAGTTGAACTCAAACGCTTCTGCTTTTCCTTTCCTTCTCTGATGAAGGCAGCCTCTTCTTTCCCTGCTTTCAGTCTCTAAAAGGCTATGTTTTCTGCCACCAGTTCCTCAGATGCACAGAAACTCTCAACTTGATGAAAAACGAAGACAAGCGTCAAAATGTCGAGGGCTGTCCGGACCAGACAATTCCACTGGCACTGCCGAGCGAAGCGCTGCACCAGCCCAAAAGCACCATGCCGTCTGCTCTTGCCAGAATGAGAGCCATGAATGCGATCATCAAGAGCCATGCACATTCTGTAAGACGGCCACGTCACCAAGGAGCTGCTGGGCTGCCAGTTCAAAGTGTCTGTGAGCAAGAAATCCCAAAGGTTCACAAAGGCGACATCTGTTCAGAGGAGCAGCTCCCTAAGCCTGGGGAGCCGCAGATGAGGGAGCCACTGAGACAACCCAAAAGCAGAAGCACTCGTGCGGCTTCCAGAATTAAGGCCATCAACGACATCCACAGGAACCTACACCATTCTCAAAGGCGTCCAAACCAGGAAGGGGCTGCTTTTCTGGTGGAGGATGCGCAAGGGTTCAAAACAACAGAATCCGGCCTGAAGAACGAAGACGCAAGCGTCACAGTCTCTGTGTTGTGCAGTAATGCACAACAAGTTGACAATAAAGAGATGAAGTGACTCAAAACTAACAGACTTGTCTGAACTTTTGCTGCCTGTCTCAACAGGTTGGAGCATCAGGCGGGGAGAAACTTCATGAAATATAACGAGGGCACGTGTAGAGCCCTGCATCGGGGCAAGAACAACCCCAGACACCAGGATAAGTTGGGGACTGCCCTGCTGGAGAGCAGCAAAGGGGGAAGGGACGTGGGTGTCCTGGCGGAGAGCTGGCTGACCATGAGCCAGCACTGTGCCCTTGTGGCCAAGAAGGCCAATGGCATCCTGGGGTGTATTAGCAGGGCTGTGGTTAGTAGGTCGAGAGAGGTTCTCCTCCCCCTCTACTCTGCCCTAGTGAGACCACATCTGCAATATTGCGTCCAGTTCTGGGCCCCCCAGTTCCAGAAGGACAGGGAACTGCTTGAGAGAGTCCAGCACAGAGCCACAAGGGTGATAAAGGGAGTGGAGCGTCTCCCTTTTGAGGAAAGGCTGAGGGAGCTGGGTCTCTTTAGTTGGAGAAGAGGAGACTGAGGGGTGACCTTCTTAATGTTTATAAATATGTAAAGGGAGAGTGTCAGGAGGACGGAGCCAGGCTCTTCTCAGCGACATCTAACAGTAGGACAGGGGGCACTGGGTGCGTGCTGGAACATAGGAGGTTCCACTTAAATGTGAGACAAAACTTTTTTATGGTGATGGTGACAGAACACCGGAACAGGCTGCACAGGGGGGATGTGGAGTTTCCTTCTCCAGAGGCATTCCAAAGCTGCCTGGACGCGTTCCTGTGTGACCTGATCTAGCTGCTCCTGCTCCGGCAGGGGCATTGGACCAGACGATCTTTCAAGGTCCCTTCCAATCCCTAACATTCAGTGATTCGGTGATTCTGTGATTCGTAGGCATTTCAGCAGTCTTCTACCATCTTTCTTTGGCAAAGGCATGTCTGGAAAGAAAAACTGTAAAAATCACAGTCAGGAGAAGAGCTCTGGATCTCCAAAGTACCAATCTGCAGGTCTGATATACAGGCTGCCATTATGTCAGGATAACAACAACCTGCTGCCCTGGAAGATTAATCTTACTTTGAAATCAGTGGGCACTGCAATACTATACTCCTCAGAAAATCAGGACAATTATTGCCAGGTTTTGTGATTACCACTCGTTAAAATGAGGGGATACTGGATTAGGTCACCCAGGGCGTCTCTCAGGCTGAAATTTGTCATGTCAGAGCAAGAACAGGTCACACTTAGTGAAGCCGTGTAGTTCTGGGAACAAAACGTCCCTTCCTGCAATCGGCAGCTCGATTCTTTCTAGTCTTGGCTTTAGAGCACTATGCGGAGTTTATTACAATCTCCTGGAATCGGGAAGGCTCACCCTGAGCACTCTCTGGTGCACAAGTATCCAGGAAAGCCCTGCTGGGGCTCTTGTAGCCGCTTGCCTCAAGGCATTTTCCTAATCAAATTCCTACTCCTACCATGCCAGACCAGATATTCTTTCGTGCCCCCTGACAAAGCTAATGGGCTCTGGGCTGGCTGCATTAGACCTTCTGCCTCAGCACCAGCAATGAGCCTGAGGCTACCAGGTAGCCGAAGCACATCCTCTCCAAGCAGCCCCATTCTGGAAGCATTATAGATTTGCAGTTCCCCTCCTTAGGTATATATGCAACAAGCAAAGCATCATTAGAAGCACAGCGTTTATGAGGGTTCTGAAAAATCACTTTTTTTACTCCTTAGCTAGGGCAAAGACTCCACAGATATGAGAAAAACGGTCAAATCTTTTCTAGCATTTCCCAGTTCATTATTCTTACTACTGTAGTCTTCTTCAGGCTTCACTTCAGAGTTGTGAAGGGCATCCCAAGTTCTCCTCCTCCAACTCAAATCTCTTCTCTTGCATTACCGATTATCTACTATGATCCCCCCCCTTCCCCATCCCTCCCCCTACCCCCCCTCAAACTTCTCATCTGTACTTTCGCAAAGAGAGAAAAAATCTTTTCTCTTAAATTTTCCTGTTTCCTCTGTCAGGTGTGTCCTGACACCTGACCATCTTTGTCAGGTGCTCCTCAGAGAATTTTGTTTGATGACCACTCTCCTGGGGACCAGAAGTGGAAGACCAGTTTGCCTGCAACAGGAACCATCTCCCTGCGTATCGCATTAAAACAATTCATGCAGCTATAGTAATCTTTCCATGCTAGAAGGCAGGAAGTTCTCCCATCATCTTTTGTGGTTTCAGAGGAAAGAAAAACACACCACGTGTGACAGTCATACATTGTGAACACCTAACAGACACAGTCCACAGCAGGACAGAAACATCAAATCATCCCAACTCATCATCAAAACAGCTTGCATTTGTGACTGGCTTTTCATCCCAAAAGGGGGATTCTCCTGCCATCAGTCACGTGCTCTTAAGCACTCACACCACCAGAGCAACGCGCAGACTCCCTGGGTGTGTGACTGAGACCAGGGGTAAAGGGGACCACTGCAGATCAATGAGGCCAATCGTAAGGTCCACAGACCCTTGCACAAGTTGCTTCCAGTCAGCAGAAAACTACCTGTTCCTCCTCAACCTCAGAAACTCTGCTTGCAGATGTTAGAAGGAACCAACAAATGCAGCCTTCTGGCCTCTGCCCCAACAAGAGTCCATCTCCAAGCTCTGGAGACGGACAACCACCTAGAATGGAAAGCTCCTGGAAAGAGTGGGTGCACAGGACAGCAAGAGAGCGAGCACAAATGGTGTGTGAGCGTGCGTGAGTGAAGGCTGTGCGTGAGTGTAAGCCTTTGCCAGTCCTTCCTTTCCCACAGCATCCCTACCGGCACGGTGCTAAGGAGCCTCTGGGACCCTGAGCCACAGCTGCACAAGTCTGGTGGTGCCCTGGGGCAACAGGCTTCGTAGGCCTGCAGCCCAACAAGGGGCGAGAGCATCTTCTCTGGCTGAAGCGGCCAGCCAGCAGCTAACTCAGCTATCAGCAAAGTCCCTCAGGACAACTTCACTGCCTTCCTGACAAAACAGTCACTGCTGTATTTGCATCTTACTTTTGACAAGAACTTTCCTGCCTATAGGTGAGGCTGTACTATCAGAGTGCATCTTTCCTCCATACAAACCCCCTTTTGAGCAAATGATTCCTTCAGAAGGATTTACACTCCAGCTGAAGTGTGTCAAATCTGTGGCTAGTAATGAGCACATGAAAATATTTTTTCAGTATTTACATATGAAAGATATCAAATAGGATCACTGTAAGATTACTTCTTCAGTGTCGCCTTCTAAAGATGTGGTGGTTTTACTCAGGTGGGCAGCCGAGTTCCACCCGATCCTTTTCCAGAGGAAGATACATAACTGCCTCTAGAGAAGGACTAGCTCACTAAACGGGTTGGCCTACTAGAGAGTCCTTCAAAAGTTTGGTTGGCCAAGGAGCTGTAGCCTGAAAGTCAGAAGTCTGCTCCATACTACGGGAAGAGAGAACGCCCCCAAGGGTAAATTACCCAACATTTTGGTATTTCTCTTAGCTACCAGAAAAGAAACAAACACACCCCAAAACCACCAACATGCGTACGTGAAAGAAAACCAAGCACGGCATGCTAGAGCTGGTCAAACAATTCTGCCAGTTAGCTCTAAGAGAGAATTTGAAGTTAGCTGTGTAGCGGAGAATAAAAACGAAAAACCAGTGCTCTCTGTGTTTGAGGGCTTTTATTATCTACCACAACGGTCTGCCCAAGAACTTGTCCCTCAGGACACCAAGTTCTTTCTGGGAGAGGTTGTGCACCAACAACAGGTTCTGTCCCGGGGAGTCTCTGCTCGGAATTTTGGGGTAAGGAAAGCCAGGAGGCTGGCTTGGTTGCCTTGGTTTCCGTATGCCCACGCGTGGAGACGGTAACCTGGACACTGTGGACTGATTGTGTGTTCACCGTGAATACACGCAGGTTAAAAGGCGGCGCCTCTTCCTGCGGCCATCACTTCTTGGAAGTAAGATTGTGACGGACGAGGTAGGACGAGGCTTTTCTCCAATGCATACTGTGAACTGTCGATCTAGCTTCACATTCGTTAGTCAAATGAGAGCGGTGAATAAGAGAATGTTTACATTTGCCTTCCTTTCAACAGGCACGCAATGTGTGCAGCAGAGTCACAGAAGGAAAATTCAACTGAGAAGAGCCAAGCGGTAAGATTAGCTCCTTACGAATACACAAGTTCATGCACTGTTTTGGACGAAGGTGGTCTAGCGCAAAGCCTGATACTGTTTGTGTGATAAGTGGGCGAGAGGGGGCAAATGAAAAAAAAAAAAAAAAAGAATGCTTCAGATACTCGTGGCTCTGCTTACTTGCAGAAGAAAAACTGCAAGCTCTTCCAGTGACAGTGTCAGAAGCGTGCAGCTAGCTCTCACGTACACTTTCAGGGAGTCTTTAGTGGAGAAGAGATCCTCTAGTACCGTGGCCAGTGAATATTAGTCACCAGACAGAGGGAAGAACTGAAGCAGCTTCTGGTTCTCCCTCTCGCATCCCTCGGCCTTCCTGCCCAGCATGGCCATCGAGCAAAAAGCAGCCAAGCCCTTAGTTTGTGCCTTCCTCCGGCACGTTTTAAGCATGATAACTTTAGAAGTGGCCAGCAAAAGTTAGGAAGTACAGTCGGCAAATGCGGTGCGAAATGCTAAAGGTCATTGAAGCCCAGCTCCATACCTCTTTGGGTTTTCGTATTCCCCCAATTTTCTTCCTGCATTTTCGTAAAGGCTAAGAAGGTTCTGCGAAGCCTGGGAAACAATTCAAGGCCCTGACAGTGTCAGACGTGCAGTCTTCACCAAGTATTTGACTTAAGAATGAATTGCCCTCAGCATTCTGTAGTGATTTAAGCGGCCATGAGCAGGTGGCAAAAGTGACTTAAAGTCAGGTTGAGGCCTAAAGTCAAATTCTTTGCTGACAAGTGCACATGCCCCAAGGGAATTTCCTTCATGAGTACCCTTGGGTTGCAGAAACCTAGCGCTTCTCCTGTGCTTCTTCTTCCCCCGTGAAATACTGCAGACCACTCAAACCCTGGTTAAAGATTTGTCCCAAAACAAAGAGAGCAAAAGTAAAGTGCCCACAAGCGAACAACGCAGACGGAAGCTCAGTCTGAAATACAAGCTATGTCATGAGGTACCCGTTGCATTGGCAGGGCGCGATGGAGCTGCCCGACTTGACCGTGCAGAAGAGCTCTGTGAAGCTCCTCACGAAGAGATGGGAGTCCGCCAGTGCTCTGGCACCCAGCCCGGCCTTCCAACGCCTGCCAGCCCCACGGTCCCTGGCACCAGAGCAAGCCAGCCCAGGCAGCACCGTGGACGAAGCTGCGGCAGACAGCGGGAGGGCGGACGTCACCCTGGGTGGCCCTCGCCGGACTGAGACCTTCCCCATCTCTGTCAAGGAGCTGCAGAGCCACTTTGAGACCCTGGGTGGCAGGAAGGTGAGTGCACGCAGGTTCCGCAGCTGAAAAGGATTCCCGCGCTCTCACTGAGGACTCGGAGAACACTACTGCCAGAACAGCACCCCCTTCCAATCTGCTGCCTCTTCATATCCTTTCTGCCCCCTGAAAGCCCTACCTGGCTCCTCCCAGTAGCTTCTAACTCACATCCCCTCCATGTCTTCCAACAGGAAGCGGAAAGTGGCAAAAGCTCACTGCCACCAGCACTGGCCACTCAGCCTGGGAGCCAGACAGACATTTCTCTCATGGAAATGTCCAGCGTGAAACGGGGGAGGGCAATCTTTGAGAAGATGTCCTCAGGCAATGGACAGACCACCAACACTGAAGGTTAGCCTTACCACTTGGATCGGATTTCTCCCTTTAGTTCAATGCGCTCCGTCTCTGAGGTGGCAAGGGGCAAGCACACTCACCTCATCAGGGCAGCCCCCAGGCCGCCCAGGGAGAGAACGTGGTGTTCTTCTCAGTGCAAAACAAGCTTTCTAGCCTTCTCCATTTTGTCTGTTGCATTATGGAGCAGTGCCTGATGCCCATTAAATACTTGTTGAGCAAAACACAACAGAATGGTGTCTTATGTTTTGAGAAGATAACTTTTGATGAAGACAGCCCAAATTACAAATAGGATATCAAAACTATGGGCAGCATCCATCAATTACAAAAAAGTGGTATCTTCATTTTCTTCTTTGGTGAAGATAGTTTGGATTTAGCAGTGCGTTGCTTTGGTAACAATGCGTTAACTTTTATTAGTTAAAGGCATTCTGGTTTCCACAAATCAAATGCTCCGTACTTGATGTGCTCTAAAGTAAAAGTGCGACGACACAGTGGGTAAAATGTTGGCAATACTGTTTGTTTTGCTTACTGCTTTTCTTTCAAGCTTTGAAACACATGCACCCATCTCCCTCTCCCCAACTATGACGTCTCTTTGTGGTTGCAGTGGGTGGCTGCAAAGCTGTAGGAGGACTTCCAGAAGAGAGCCCTCCCAACACCGGCAATACACTGACGGAATTCCAGGAGAATGTCTCCTTGAAAGACAAAATGGCTCTGTATCAGGCTGCTGTGTCAAAGGCAGAGAACAGCAACCGCTTTGCCAATGTAAGATACCAATGTCTCAATATCTTCTTAATTCTACGTTTGCTTTGCCCAGGGACAGATCGTAACCATCTTTATTTCTACAAGCAAGCTATCAGGTGGATCATAGGGTGGATGAAAATTTAAATCCCAAATTAGGAAACCTATAGAGCAAACATAGTCATCCATCAGTCTCTCTCTCTACCAAAAGAGGTTTCTCACGCTAGATGCCTTTGGTCTTTTGGACAATCCCCGTTATTTCGTGGACGTGCTCTTCCTTTCAGTCCACCTTTGCCTGAACTTCATGTATGAGGATCATGGGTGAGAGAGAGATCAGCAACACGGTTATCCTGTGATGACAAAACAAGGCAGTTTCCTTACCACAACTATTCTCTATCGCCAAATAATAAAATCCTGTTCAGGAGCACAGTGACTTTAGAGCTCTTGCTGCTCGAACTGAAGAATTTGAAATTACCGCATGATAAAACAGCTCAGCTATGGGTGCTCAGGTAGCCCAGAAGCCACCTGAGGGAAGCAGCCACCAGCCACGCTCGCCTTCAGAGTCCAGGTGTTTTCAAACCACGCAATTCCTGCCCACTGGCTTCTTGATTTCCTAATTGCCCTTGTGTATTTGGAACAGATTCCTGCAGTTCTTTGGGCCAAGAAGGTTCCAATTCCCTCCTCCCAACACTGCCAGCAATGGTGCTGTTAGCTCTCTCTCCCCAAAAGGAAGAACTGGAGGAAGCCTGACCCAACCGAACTGTGTTGAGAACATATGAACTGCTTCATTTCCACCCTATAACACCTTGCCCTTACTTGTTGAAATGGATGGTATGTTCTTACTGCAAATGGAAAACACCTGGCCTTATTTGATCCCTCTAGACCTCAGAGGAAATCAAGTCCTGCACTGTGCCCGGGGGCCTGGCTGCAGTGAGGAAACACTTTGAGAATGGGCAGATGACCCCTTCAATGACCACCTTTGCTCACTCCCAGCACCAGCACAAAGCTGCAGAGGTAACAATGGCATTTTGAATACTAACAAAATAGGTTTCCCCCGTTAAAGAGCTCGAGAGGAAAATAACACTATTTGCTTGATTCCAGGATTCACCATTCCCGGTGTCCCTGGAAAAATTTGCACCCCATTTTCTTTTCAACTCGCCCTCCTCGAGCCTCACCTAACTTTAACGGTTCAAACTTCTCATCACATGGGTTCCTTGTGGTGCTCGTAATCCCCTAAATCATCACGGTACACTGCCATAAAGGAACCATTTGGGCTTAACATCTGTTAAAGTAGAACTGATTTGTGACAGCCCTTCACAGGCAGAAACACAAATCCAGATTACTGTTAATTACGTGATTCTTTGTATTTGTTTTCAGGAGACCTCAAGAACCACTCAGCTCCCACTATCAAGCAGCACCAGGGAAGCTGAGTGCAGTGCGACGAGCTCCAAAGAAGCCCCACTAGAAGCCTTTCCAAGCAAAGAGGTAAGTTTATCAATTAACAATTATACCATTTGGCAGGTATGTTTTTAAAACAGTGTCCTAGACAGGGTTGTTTGGATGTGGTAATGAATGGGGCTTCCCACTCAGACTTCTCTGTGATGTTTCAAAGACAGCAGCCGAAATATGGAGTATTCTTCCATGTTGCACTAAATCCCGCAGTAACGTGAAGGTTTTGTGCACAGGTTTCTCTCGGGGAGCAAGTGACTCCAGAGACAAACGGGGCTTCTACACTCACCCGGCATACTGATGAAGCAGGTAAGAAGTGGCTTGAGAGTAATGGCTCCCAAAGGAGCACGACAAACCAAGTTCTTGGCAACTGTCTTTACTGGCACAAACGTGGGGCTGCTTTTAGGATACAGATACAGGACATTGCTCCAAGTTGTTCAGTGCCTCCTTCCTCAGCTAAGCACATTCATTGGTCTCAGTGGGACCTAAGAAACAGCTTTCCGTGCTGGTACACAGAGAGGAGTTTGGCAGAAGGAGGTAGCTCCAAATTTGTGCTGAGCTGCTGGAAAAAGCGGGGCATTTTAAGAGATGTCTGAAGACACACGCAAACCCTTGCCCCTGTATAGCCGAAACTGTGGATGATAAAGGCTCAATTTATAGCCAGGCGGAACCGGCCTGGACACCATGAGCACGGTGTAGAGGCGCTGCTTCTGCGGTCTAGTCCTGGTATTAGAATTCACGCGCTCGGTTAACACAAAGACCTCAGTCCTGTGCGAGCCCTGACATTCAGGCAATTCAGGTACGGCAAAACAGCAGGCCATAGATAACGTGTCCCTCAACACTTCTTCCATCCATTTCCTATGTATTTCTTCTCTTCATATTGTCCGTTGTTCATTTACTTTTTTTTTTTTTTTAATAATAATAGTAATTATTATTCTTTCCATTGCAGTAAGCAATGCAGCTATGGATGTGGAGGTCCCAAAGACTTCCACAGAGGTGTGTGACCATCAGACGGAAAGGACAGCAGAGGAAAACTCTGTTCCCATAGACAGAGAGACTGCAACATCTCTACCAGATGGCAAGGTCTGTGCCTTTATAGTAAGAGTAGACATCAGTCTGTCAAATACAGTCTGAATTTCTATTTTTACCATGTAGTTGCAACTGAAAATGCAACCTGTGAAAGCAGTAGGAATATACGGAGCTTAGCAATGACGGGCACACAAGGTGGTATTTAGTACAACCTGTAATTCAGCAAGTACTTCTATTACATGACAAACACAACTGAAAGTTGAACTCCAACGCTTCTGCTTTTCCTTTCCTTCTCTGATGAAGGCAGCCTCTTCTTTCCCTGCTTTCAGTCTCTAAAAGGCTATGTTTTCTGCCACCAGTTCCTCAGATGCACAGAAACTCTCAACTTGATGAAAAACGAAGACAAGCGTCAAAATGTCGAGGGCTGTCCGGACCAGACAATTCCACTGGCACTGCCGAGCGAAGCGCTGCACCAGCCCAAAAGCACCATGCCGTCTGCTCTTGCCAGAATGAGAGCCATGAATGCGATCATCAAGAGCCATGCACATTCTGTAAGACGGCCAAGTCACCAAGGAGCTGCTGGGCTGCCAGTTCAAAGTGTCTGTGAGCAAGAAATCCCAAAGGTTCACAAAGGCGACATCTGTTCAGAGGAGCAGCTCCCTAAGCCTGGGGAGCCGCAGATGAGGGAGCCACTGAGACAACCCAAAAGCAGAAGCACTCGTGCGGCTTCCAGAATTAAGGCCATCAACGACATCCACAGGAACCTACACCATTCTCAAAGGCGTCCAAACCAGGAAGGGGCTGCTTTTCTGGTGGAGGATGCGCAAGGGTTCAAAACAACAGAATCCGGCCTGAAGAACGAAGACGCAAGCGTCACAGTCTCTGTGTTGTGCAGTAATGCACAACAAGTTGACAATAAAGAGATGAAGTGACTCAAAACTAACAGACTTGTCTGAACTTTTGCTGCCTGTCTCAACAGGTTGGAGCATCAGGCGGGGAGAAACTTCATGAAATATAACGAGGGCAAGTGTAGAGCCCTGCATCGGGGCAAGAACAACCCCAGACACCAGGATAAGTTGGGGACTGCCCTGCTGGAGAGCAGCAAAGGGGGAAGGGACGTGGGTGTCCTGGCGGAGAGCTGGCTGACCATGAGCCAGCACTGTGCCCTTGTGGCCAAGAAGGCCAATGGCATCCTGGGGTGTATTAGCAGGGCTGTGGTTAGTAGGTCGAGAGAGGTTCTCCTCCCCCTCTGCTCTGCCCTAGTGAGACCACATCTGCAATATTGCGTCCAGTTCTGGGCCCCCCAGTTCCAGAAGGACAGGGAACTGCTTGAGAGAGTCCAGCACAGAGCCACAAGGGTGATAAAGGGAGTGGAGCGTCTCCCTTTTGAGGAAAGGCTGAGGGAGCTGGGTCTCTTTAGTTGGAGAAGAGGAGACTGAGGGGTGACCTTCTTAATGTTTATAAATATGTAAAGGGAGAGTGTCAGGAGGACGGAGCCAGGCTCTTCTCAGCGACATCTAACAGTAGGACAGGGGGCACTGGGTGCGTGCTGGAACATAGGAGGTTCCACTTAAATGTGAGACAAAACTTTTTTATGGTGATGGTGACAGAACACCGGAACAGGCTGCACAGGGGGGATGTGGAGTTTCCTTCTCCAGAGGCATTCCAAAGCTGCCTGGACGCGTTCCTGTGTGACCTGATCTAGCTGCTCCTGCTCCGGCAGGGGCATTGGACCAGACGATCTTTCAAGGTCCCTTCCAATCCCTAACATTCAGTGATTCGGTGATTCTGTGATTCGTAGGCATCTCAGCAGTCTTCTACCATCTTTCTTTGGCAAAGGCATGTCTGGAAAGAAAAACTGTAAAAATCACAGTCAGGAGAAGAGCTCTGGATCTCCAAAGTACCAATCTGCAGGTCTGATATACAGGCTGCCATTATGTCAGGATAACAACAACCTGCTGCCCTGGAAGATTAATCTTACTTTGAAATCAGTGGGCACTGCAATACTATGCTCCTCAGAAAATCAGGACAATTATTGCCAGGTTTTGTGATTACCACTCGTTAAAATGAGGGGATACTGGATTAGGTCACCCAGGGCGTCTCTCAGGCTGAAATTTGTCATGTCAGAGCAAGAACAGGTCACACTTAGTGAAGCCGTGTAGTTCTGGGAACAAAACGTCCCTTCCTGCAATCGGCAGCTCGATTCTTTCTAGTCTTGGCTTTAGAGCACTATGCGGAGTTTATTACAATCTCCTGGAATCGGGAAGGCTCACCCTGAGCACTCTCTGGTGCACAAGTATCCAGGAAAGCCCTGCTGGGGCTCTTGTAGCCGCTTGCCTCAAGGCATTTTCCTAATCAAATTCCTACTCCTACCATGCCAGACCAGATATTCTTTCGTGCCCCCTGGCAAAGCTAATGGGCTCTGGGCTGGCTGCATTAGACCTTCTGCCTCAGCACCAGCAATGAGCCTGAGGCTACCAGGTAGCCGAAGCACATCCTCTCCAAGCAGCCCCATTCTGGAAGCATTATAGATTTGCAGTTCCCCTCCTTAGGTATATATGCAACAAGCAAAGCATCATTAGAAGCACAGCGTTTATGAGGGTTCTGAAAAATCACTTTTTTTACTCCTTAGCTAGGGCAAAGACTCCACAGATATGAGAAAAACGGTCAAATCTTTTCTAGCATTTCCCAGTTCATTATTCTTACTACTGTAGTCTTCTTCAGGCTTCACTTCAGAGTTGTGAAGGGCATCCCAAGTTCTCCTCCTCCAACTCAAATCTCTTCTCTTGCATTACCGATTATCTACTATGATCCCCCCCCCTTCCCCATCCCTCCCCCTACCCCCCCTCAAACTTCTCATCTGTACTTTCGCAAAGAGAGAAAAAATCTTTTCTCTTAAATTTTCCTGTTTCCTCTGTCAGGTGTGTCCTGACATCTGACCATCTTTGTCAGGTGCTCCTCAGAGAATTTTGTTTGATGACCACTCTCCTGGGGACCAGAAGTGGAAGACCAGTTTGCCTGCAACAGGAACCATCTCCCTGCGTATCGCATTAAAACAATTCATGCAGCTATAGTAATCTTTCCATGCTAGAAGGCAGGAAGTTCTCCCATCATCTTTTGTGGTTTCAGAGGAAAGAAAAACACACCACGTGTGACAGTCATACATTGTGAACACCTAACAGACACAGTCCACAGCAGGACAGAAACATCAAATCATCCCAACTCATCATCAAAACAGCTTGCATTTGTGACTGGCTTTTCATCCAAAAAGGGGGATTCTCCTGCCATCAGTCACGTGCTCTTAAGCACTCACACCACCAGAGCAACGCGCAGACTCCCTGGGTGTGTGGCTGAGACCAGGGGTAAAGCGGACCACTGCAGATCAATGAGGCCAATCGTAAGGTCCACAGACCCTTGCACAAGTTGCTTCCAGTCAGCAGAAAACTACCTGTTCCTCCTCAACCTCAGAAACTCTGCTTGCAGATGTTAGAAGGAACCAACAAATGCAGCCTTCTGGCCTCTGCCCCAACAAGAGTCCATCTCCAAGCTCTGGAGACGGACAACCACCTAGAATGGAAAGCTCCTGGAAAGAGTGGGTGCACAGGACAGCAAGAGAGCGAGCACAAATGGTGTGTGAGCGTGCGTGAGTGAAGGCTGTGCGTGAGTGTAAGCCTTTGCCAGTCCTTCCTTTCCCACAGCATCCCTACCGGCACGGTGCTAAGGAGCCTCTGGGACCCTGAGCCACAGCTGCACAAGTCTGGTGGTGCCCTGGAGCAACAGGCTTCGTAGGCCTGCAGCCCAACAAGGGGCGAGAGCATCTTCTCTGGCTGAAGCGGCCAGCCAGCAGCTAACTCAGCTATCAGCAAAGTCCCTCAGGACAACTTCACTGCCTTCCTGACAAAACAGTCACTGCTGTATTTGCATCTTACTTTTGACAAGAACTTTCCTGCCTATAGGTGAGGCTGTACTATCAGAGTGCATCTTTCCTCCATACAAACCCCCTTTTGAGCAAATGATTCCTTCAGAAGGATTTACACTCCAGCTGAAGTGTGTCAAATCTGTGGCTAGTAATGAGCACATGAAAATATTTTTTCAGTATTTACATATGAAAGATATCAAATAGGATCACTGTAAGATTACTTCTTCAGTGTCGCCTTCTAAAGATGTGGTGGTTTTACTCAGGTGGGCAGCCGAGTTCCACCCGATCCTTTTCCAGAGGAAGATACATAACTGCCTCTAGAGAAGGACTAGCTCACTAAACGGGTTGGCCTACTAGAGAGTCCTTCAAAAGTTTGGTTGGCCAAGGAGCTGTAGCCTGAAAGTCAGAAGTCTGCTCCATACTACGGGAAGAGAGAACGCCCCCAAGGGTAAATTACCCAACATTTTGGTATTTCTCTTAGCTACCAGAAAAGAAACAAACACACCCCAAAACCACCAACATGCGTACGTGAAAGAAAACCAAGCACGGCATGCTAGAGCTGGTCAAACAATTCTGCCAGTTAGCTCTAAGAGAGAATTTGAAGTTAGCTGTGTAGCGGAGAATAAAAACGAAAAACCAGTGCTCTCTGTGTTTGAGGGCTTTTATTATCTACCACAACGGTCTGCCCAAGAACTTGTCCCTCAGGACACCAAGTTCTTTCTGGGAGAGGTTGTGCACCAACAACAGATTCTGTCCCGGGGAGTCTCTGCTCGGAATTTTGGGGTAAGGAAAGCCAGGAGGCTGGCTTGGTTGCCTTGGTTTCCGTATGCCCACGCGTGGAGACGGTAACCTGGACACTGTGGACTGATTGTGTGCTCACCGTGAAGACACGCAGGTTAAAAGGCGGCGCCTCTTCCTGCGGCCATCACTTCTTGGAAGTGAGATTGTGACGGACGAGGTAGGACGAGGCTTTTCTCCAATGCATACTGTGAACTGTCGATCTAGCTTCACATTCGTTAGTCAAATGAGAGCGGTGAATAAGAGAATGTTTACATTTGCCTTCCTTTCAACAGGCACGCAATGTGTGCAGCAGAGTCACAGAAGGAAAATTCAACTGAGAAGAGCCAAGCGGTAAGATTAGCTCCTTACGAATACACAAGTTCATGCACTGTTTTGGACGAAGGTGGTCTAGCGCAAAGCCTGATACTGTTTGTGTGATAAGTGGGCGAGAGGGGGCAAATGAAAAAAAAAAAAAAAAAGAATGCTTCAGATACTTGTGGCTCTGCTTACTTGCAGAAGAAAAACTGCAAGCTCTTCCAGTGACAGTGTCAGAAGCGTGCAGCTAGCTCTCACGTGCACTTTCAGGGAGTCTTTAGTGGAGAAGAGATCCTCTAGTACCGTGGCCAGTGAATATTAGTCACCAGACAGAGGGAAGAACTGAAGCAGCTTCTGGTTCTCCCTCTCGCATCCCTCTGCCTTCCTGCCCAGCATGGCCATCGAGCAAAAAGCAGCCAAGCCCTTAGTTTGTGCCTTCCTCCGGCACGTTTTAAGCATGATAACTTTAGAAGTGGCCAGCAAAAGTTAGGAAGTACAGTCGGCAAATGCGGTGCGAAATGCTAAAGGTCATTGAAGCCCAGCTCCATACCTCTTTGGGTTTTCGTATTCCCCCAATTTTCTTCCTGCATTTTCATAAAGGCTAAGAAGGTTCTGCGAAGCCTGGGAAACAATTCAAGGCCCTGACAGTGTCAGACGTGCAGTCTTCACCAAGTATTTGACTTAAGAATGAATTGCCCTCAGCATTCTGTAGTGATTTAAGCGGCCATGAGCAGGTGGCAAAAGTGACTTAAAGTCAGGTTGAGGCCTAAAGTCAAATTCTTTGCTGACAAGTGCACATGCCCCAAGGGAATTTCCTTCATGAGTACCCTTGGGTTGCAGAAACCTAGCGCTTCTCCTGTGCTTCTTCTTCCCCCGTGAAATACTGCAGACCACTCAAACCCTGGTTAAAGATTTGTCCCAAAACAAAGAGAGCAAAAGTAAAGTGCCCACAAGCGAACAACGCAGACGGAAGCTCAGTCTGAAATACAAGCTATGTCATGAGGTACCCGTTGCATTGGCAGGGCGCGATGGAGCTGCCCGACTTGACCGTGCAGAAGAGCTCTGTGAAGCTCCTCACGAAGAGATGGGAGTCCGCCAGTGCTCTGGCACCCAGCCCGGCCTTCCAACGCCTGCCAGCCCCACGGTCCCTGGCACCAGAGCAAGCCAGCCCAGGCAGCACCGTGGACGAAGCTGCGGCAGACAGCGGGAGGGCGGACGTCACCCTGGGTGGCCCTCGCCGGACTGAGACCTTCCCCATCTCTGTCAAGGAGCTGCAGAGCCACTTTGAGACCCTGGGTGGCAGGAAGGTGAGTGCACGCAGGTTCCGCAGCTGAAAAGGATTCCCGCGCTCTCACTGAGGACTCGGAGAACACTACTGCCAGAACAGCACCCCCTTCCAATCTGCTGCCTCTTCATATCCTTTCTGCCCCCTGAAAGCCCTACCTGGCTCCTCCCAGTAGCTTCTAGCTCACATCCCCTCCATGTCTTCCAACAGGAAGCGGAAAGTGGCAAAAGCTCACTGCCACCAGCACTGGCCACTCAGCCTGGGAGCCAGACAGACATTTCTCTCATGGAAATGTCCAGCGTGAAACGGGGGAGGGCAATCTTTGAGAAGATGTCCTCAGGCAATGGACAGACCACCAACACTGAAGGTTAGCCTTACCACTTGGATCGGATTTCTCCCTTTAGTTCAATGCGCTCCGTCTCTGAGGTGGCAAGGGGCAAGCACACTCACCTCATCAGGGCAGCCCCCAGGCCGCCCAGGGAGAGAACGTGGTGTTCTTCTCAGTGCAAAACAAGCTTTCTAGCCTTCTCCATTTTGTCTGTTGCATTATGGAGCAGTGCCTGATGCCCATTAAATACTTGTTGAGCAAAACACAACAGAATGGTGTCTTATGTTTTGAGAAGATAACTTTTGATGAAGACAGCCCAAATTACAAATAGGATATCAAAACTATGGGCAGCATCCATCAATTACAAAAAAGTGGTATCTTCATTTTCTTCTTTGGTGAAGATAGTTTGGATTTAGCAGTGCGTTGCTTTGGTAACAATGCGTTAACTTTTATTAGTTAAAGGCATTCTGGTTTCCACAAATCAAATGCTCCGTACTTGATGTGCTGTAAAGTAAAAGTGCGACGACACAGTGGGTAAAATGTTGGCAATACTGTTTGTTTTGCTTACTGCTTTTCTTTCAAGCTTTGAAACACATGCACCCATCTCCCTCTCCCCAACTATGACGTCTCTTTGTGGTTGCAGTGGGTGGCTGCAAAGCTGTAGGAGGACTTCCAGAAGAGAGCCCTCCCAACACCGGCAATACACTGACGGAATTCCAGGAGAATGTCTCCTTGAAAGACAAAATGGCTCTGTATCAGGCTGCGGTGTCAAAGGCAGAGAACAGCAACCGCTTTGCCAATGTAAGATACCAATGTCTCAATATCTTCTTAATTCTACGTTTGCTTTGCCCAGGGACAGATCGTAACCATCTTTATTTCTACAAGCAAGCTATCAGGTGGATCATAGGGTGGATGAAAATTTAAATCCCAAATTAGGAAACCTATAGAGCAAACATAGTCATCCATCAGTCTCTCTCTCTACCAAAAGAGGTTTTTCACGCTAGATGCCTTTGGTCTTTTGGACAATCCCCGTTATTTCGTGGACGTGCTCTTCCTTTCAGTCCACCTTTGCCTGAACTTCATGTATGAGGATCATGGGTGAGAGAGAGATCAGCAACACGGTTATCCTGTGATGACAAAACAAGGCAGTTTCCTTACCACAACAACTATTCTCTATCGCCAAATAATAAAATCCTGTTCAGGAGCACAGTGACTTTAGAGCTCTTGCTGCTCGAACTGAAGAATTTGAAATTACCGCATGATAAAACAGCTCAGTTATGGGTGCTCAGGTAGCCCAGAAGCCACCTGAGGGAAGCAGCCACCAGCCACGCTCGCCTTCAGAGTCCAGGTGTTTTCAAACCACGCAATTCCTGCCCACTGGCTTCTTGATTTCCTAATTGCCCTTGTGTATTTGGAACAGATTCCTGCAGTTCTTTGGGCCAAGAAGGTTCCAATTCCCTCCTCCCAACACTGCCAGCAATGGTGCTGTTAGCTCTCTCTCCCCAAAAGGAAGAACTGGAGGAAGCCTGACCCAACCGAACTGTGTTGAGAACATATGAACTGCTTCATTTCCACCCTATAACACCTTGCCCTTACTTGTTGAAATGGATGGTATGTTCTTACTGCAAATGGAAAACACCTGGCCTTATTTGATCCCTCTAGACCTCAGAGGAAATCAAGTCCTGCACTGTGCCCGGGGGCCTGGCTGCAGTGAGGAAACACTTTGAGAATGGGCAGATGACCCCTTCAATGACCACCTTTGCTCACTCCCAGCACCAGCACAAAGCTGCAGAGGTAACAATGGCATTTTGAATACTAACAAATTAGGTTTCCCCCGTTAAAGAGCTCGAGAGGAAAATAACACTATTTGCTTGATTCCAGGATTCACCATTCCCGGTGTCCCTGGAAAAATTTGCACCCCATTTTCTTTTCAACTCGCCCTCCTCGAGCCTCACCTAACTTTAACGGTTCAAACTTCTCATCACATGGGTTCCTTGTGGTGCTCGTAATCCCCTAAATCATCACGGTACACTGCCATAAAGGAACCATTTGGGCTTAACATCTGTTAAAGTAGAACTGATTTGTGACAGCCCTTCACAGGCAGAAACACAAATCCAGATTACTGTTAATTACGTGATTCTTTGTATTTGTTTTCAGGAGACCTCAAGAACCACTCAGCTCCCACTATCAAGCAGCACCAGGGAAGCTGAGTGCAGTGCGACGAGCTCCAAAGAAGCCCCACTAGAAGCCTTTCCAAGCAAAGAGGTAAGTTTATCAATTAACAATTATACCATTTGGCAGGTATGTTTTTAAAACAGTGTCCTAGACAGGGTTGTTTGGATGTGGTAATGAATGGGGCTTCCCACTCAGACTTCTCTGTGATGTTTCAAAGACAGCAGCCGAAATATGGAGTATTCTTCCATGTTGCACTAAATCCCGCAGTAACGTGAAGGTTTTGTGCACAGGTTTCTCTCGGGGAGCAAGTGACTCCAGAGACAAACGGGGCTTCTACACTCACCCGGCATACTGATGAAGCAGGTAAGAAGTGGCTTGAGAGTAATGGCTCCCAAAGGAGCACGACAAACCAAGTTCTTGGCAACTGTCTTTACTGGCACAAACGTGGGGCTGCTTTTAGGATACAGATACAGGACATTGCTCCAAGTTGTTCAGTGCCTCCTTCCTCAGCTAAGCACATTCATTGGTCTCAGTGGGACCTAAGAAACAGCTTTCCGTGCTGGTACACAGAGAGGAGTTTGGCAGAAGGAGGTAGCTCCAAATTTGTGCTGAGCTGCTGGAAAAAGCGGGGCATTTTAAGAGATGTCTGAAGACACACGCAAACCCTTGCCCCTGTATAGCCGAAACTGTGGATGATAAAGGCTCAATTTATAGCCAGGCGGAACCGGCCTGGACACCATGAGCACGGTGTAGAGGCGCTGCTTCTGCGGTCTAGTCCTGGTATTAGAATTCACGCGCTCGGTTAACACAAAGACCTCAGTCCTGTGCGAGCCCTGACATTCAGGCAATTCAGGTACGGCAAAACAGCAGGCCATAGATAACGTGTCCCTCAACACTTCTTCCATCCATTTCCTATGTATTTCTTCTCTTCATATTGTCCGTTGTTCATTTACTTTTTTTTTTTTTTAATAATAATAGTAATTATTATTCTTTCCATTGCAGTAAGCAATGCAGCTATGGACGTGGAGGTCCCAAAGACTTCCACAGAGGTGTGTGACCATCAGACGGAAAGGACAGCAGAGGAAAACGCTGTTCCCATAGACAGAGAGACTGCAACATCTGTACCAGATGGCAAGGTCTGTGCCTTTATAGTAAGAGTAGACATCAGTCTGTCAAATACAGTCTGAATTTCTATTTTTACCATGTAGTTGCAACTGAAAATGCAACCTGTGAAAGCAGTAGGAATATACGGAGCTTAGCAATGACAGGCACACAAGGTGGTATTTAGTACAACCTGTAATTCAGCAAGTACTTCTATTACATGACAAACACAACTGAAAGTTGAACTCCAACGCTTCTGCTTTTCCTTTCCTTCTCTGATGAAGGCAGCCTCTTCTTTCCCTGCTTTCAGTCTCTAAAAGGCTATGTTTTCTGTCACCAGTTCCTCAGATGCACAGAAACTCTCAACTTGATGAAAAA
Source organism: Anser brachyrhynchus (assembly GCF_964034855.1). Taxonomy (NCBI): domain Eukaryota; kingdom Metazoa; phylum Chordata; class Aves; order Anseriformes; family Anatidae; genus Anser; species Anser brachyrhynchus. The sequence goes on along the minus strand of NC_137696.1, from coordinate 90,769,272 downwards.
CGAAGACAAGCGTCAAAATGTCGAGGGCTGTCCGGACCAGACAATTCCACTGGCACTGCCGAGCGAAGCGCTGCACCAGCCCAAAAGCACCATGCCGTCTGCTCTTGCCAGAATGAGAGCCATGAATGCGATCATCAAGAGCCATGCACATTCTGTAAGACGGCCACGTCACCAAGGAGCTGCTGGGCTGCCAGTTCAAAGTGTCTGTGAGCAAGAAATCCCAAAGGTTCACAAAGGCGACATCTGCTCAGAGGAGCAGCTCCCTAAGCCTGGGGAGCCGCAGATGAGGGAGCCACTGAGACAACCCAAAAGCAGAAGCACTCGTGCGGCTTCCAGAATTAAGGCCATCAACGACATCCACAGGAACCTACACCATTCTCAAAGGCGTCCAAACCAGGAAGGGGCTGCTTTTCTGGTGGAGGATGCGCAAGGGTTCAAAACAACAGAATCCGGCCTGAAGAACGAAGACGCAAGCGTCACAGTCTCTGTGTTGTGCAGTAATGCACAACAAGTTGACAATAAAGAGATGAAGTGACTCAAAACTAACAGACTTGTCTGAACTTTTGCTGCCTGTCTCAACAGGTTGGAGCATCAGGCGGGGAGAAACTTCATGAAATATAACGAGGGCAAGTGTAGAGCCCTGCATCGGGGCAAGAACAACCCCAGACACCAGGATAAGTTGGGGACTGCCCTGCTGGAGAGCAGCAAAGGGGGAAGGGACGTGGGTGTCCTGGCGGAGAGCTGGCTGACCATGAGCCAGCACTGTGCCCTTGTGGCCAAGAAGGCCAATGGCATCCTGGGGTGTATTAGCAGGGCTGTGGTTAGTAGGTCGAGAGAGGTTCTCCTCCCCCTCTACTCTGCCCTAGTGAGACCACATCTGCAATATTGCGTCCAGTTCTGGGCCCCCCAGTTCCAGAAGGACAGGGAACTGCTTGAGAGAGTCCAGCACAGAGCCACAAGGGTGATAAAGGGAGTGGAGCGTCTCCCTTTTGAGGAAAGGCTGAGGGAGCTGGGTCTCTTTAGTTGGAGAAGAGGAGACTGAGGGGTGACCTTCTTAATGTTTATAAATATGTAAAGGGAGAGTGTCAGGAGGACGGAGCCAGGCTCTTCTCAGCGACATCTAACAGTAGGACAGGGGGCACTGGGTGCGTGCTGGAACATAGGAGGTTCCACTTAAATGTGAGACAAAACTTTTTTATGGTGATGGTGACAGAACACCGGAACAGGCTGCACAGGGGGGATGTGGAGTTTCCTTCTCCAGAGGCATTCCAAAGCTGCCTGGACGCGTTCCTGTGTGACCTGATCTAGCTGCTCCTGCTCCGGCAGGGGCATTGGACCAGACGATCTTTCAAGGTCCCTTCCAATCCCTAACATTCAGTGATTCGGTGATTCTGTGATTCGTAGGCATCTCAGCAGTCTTCTACCATCTTTCTTTGGCAAAGGCATGTCTGGAAAGAAAAACTGTAAAAATCACAGTCAGGAGAAGAGCTCTGGATCTTCAAAGTACCAATCTGCAGGTCTGATATACAGGCTGCCATTATGTCAGGATAACAACAACCTGCTGCCCTGGAAGATTAATCTTACTTTGAAATCAGTGGGCACTGCAATACTATGCTCCTCAGAAAATCAGGACAATTATTGCCAGGTTTTGTGATTACCACTCGTTAAAATGAGGGGATACTGGATTAGGTCACCCAGGGCGTCTCTCAGGCTGAAATTTGTCATGTCAGAGCAAGAACAGGTCACACTTAGTGAAGCCGTGTAGTTCTGGGAACAAAACGTCCCTTCCTGCAATCGGCAGCTTGATTCTTTCTAGTCTTGGCTTTAGAGCACTATGCGGAGTTTATTACAATCTCCTGGAATCGGGAAGGCTCACCCTGAGCACTCTCTGGTGCACAAGTATCCAGGAAAGCCCTGCTGGGGCTCTTGTAGCCGCTTGCCTCAAGGCATTTTCCTAATCAAATTCCTACTCCTACCATGCCAGACCAGATATTCTTTCGTGCCCCCTGGCAAAGCTAATGGGCTCTGGGCTGGCTGCATTAGACCTTCTGCCTCAGCACCAGCAATGAGCCTGAGGCTACCAGGTAGCCGAAGCACATCCTCTCCAAGCAGCCCCATTCTGGAAGCATTATAGATTTGCAGTTCCCCTCCTTAGGTATATATGCAACAAGCAAAGCATCATTAGAAGCACAGCGTTTATGAGGGTTCTGAAAAATCACTTTTTTTACTCCTTAGCTAGGGCAAAGACTCCACAGATATGAGAAAAACGGTCAAATCTTTTCTAGCATTTCCCAGTTCATTATTCTTACTACTGTAGTCTTCTTCAGGCTTCACTTCAGAGTTGTGAAGGGCATCCCAAGTTCTCCTCCTCCAACTCAAATCTCTTCTCTTGCATTACCGACTATCTACTATGATCCCCCCCCTTCCCCATCCCTCCCCCTACCCCCCCTCAAACTTCTCATCTGTACTTTCGCAAAGAGAGAAAAAATCTTTTCTCTTAAATTTTCCTGTTTCCTCTGTCAGGTGTGTCCTGACACCTGACCATCTTTGTCAGGTGCTCCTCAGAGAATTTTGTTTGATGACCACTCTCCTGGGGACCAGAAGTGGAAGACCAGTTTGCCTGCAACAGGAACCATCTCCCTGCGTATCGCATTAAAACAATTCATGCAGCTATAGTAATCTTTCCATGCTAGAAGGCAGGAAGTTCTCCCATCATCTTTTGTGGTTTCAGAGGAAAGAAAAACACACCACGTGTGACAGTCATACATTGTGAACACCTAACAGACACAGTCCACAGCAGGACAGAAACATCAAATCATCCCAACTCATCATCAAAACAGCTTGCATTTGTGACTGGCTTTTCATCCCAAAAGGGGGATTCTCCTGCCATCAGTCACGTGCTCTTAAGCACTCACACCACCAGAGCAACGCGCAGACTCCCTGGGTGTGTGGCTGAGACCAGGGGTAAAGCGGACCACTGCAGATCAATGAGGCCAATCGTAAGGTCCACAGACCCTTGCACAAGTTGCTTCCAGTCAGCAGAAAACTACCTGTTCCTCCTCAACCTCAGAAACTCTGCTTGCAGATGTTAGAAGGAACCAACAAATGCAGCCTTCTGGCCTCTGCCCCAACAAGAGTCCATCTCCAAGCTCTGGAGACGGACAACCACCTAGAATGGAAAGCTCCTGGAAAGAGTGGGTGCACAGGACAGCAAGAGAGCGAGCACAAATGGTGTGTGAGCGTGCGTGAGTGAAGGCTGTGCGTGAGTGTAAGCCTTTGCCAGTCCTTCCTTTCCCACAGCATCCCTACCGGCACGGTGCTAAGGAGCCTCTGGGACCCTGAGCCACAGCTGCACAAGTCTGGTGGTGCCCTGGGGCAACAGGCTTCGTAGGCCTGCAGCCCAACAAGGGGCGAGAGCATCTTCTCTGGCTGAAGCGGCCAGCCAGCAGCTAACTCAGCTATCAGCAAAGTCCCTCAGGACAACTTCACTGCCTTCCTGACAAAACAGTCACTGCTGTATTTGCATCTTACTTTTGACAAGAACTTTCCTGCCTATAGGTGAGGCTGTACTATCAGAGTGCATCTTTCCTCCATACAAACCCCCTTTTGAGCAAATGATTCCTTCAGAAGGATTTACACTCCAGCTGAAGTGTGTCAAATCTGTGGCTAGTAATGAGCACATGAAAATATTTTTTCAGTATTTACATATGAAAGATATCAAATAGGATCACTGTAAGATTACTTCTTCAGTGTCGCCTTCTAAAGATGTGGTGGTTTTACTCAGGTGGGCAGCCGAGTTCCACCCGATCCTTTTCCAGAGGAAGATACATAACTGCCTCTAGAGAAGGACTAGCTCACTAAACGGGTTGGCCTACTAGAGAGTCCTTCAAAAGTTTGGTTGGCCAAGGAGCTGTAGCCTGAAAGTCAGAAGTCTGCTCCATACTACGGGAAGAGAGAACGCCCCCAAGGGTAAATTACCCAACATTTTGGTATTTCTCTTAGCTACCAGAAAAGAAACAAACACACCCCAAAACCACCAACATGCGTACGTGAAAGAAAACCAAGCACGGCATGCTAGAGCTGGTCAAACAATTCTGCCAGTTAGCTCTAAGAGAGAATTTGAAGTTAGCTGTGTAGCGGAGAATAAAAACGAAAAACCAGTGCTCTCTGTGTTTGAGGGCTTTTATTATCTACCACAACGGTCTGCCCAAGAACTTGTCCCTCAGGACACCAAGTTCTTTCTGGGAGAGGTTGTGCACCAACAACAGATTCTGTCCCGGGGAGTCTCTGCTCGGAATTTTGGGGTAAGGAAAGCCAGGAGGCTGGCTTGGTTGCCTTGGTTTCCGTATGCCCACGCGTGGAGACGGTAACCTGGACACTGTGGACTGATTGTGTGCTCACCGTGAAGACACGCAGGTTAAAAGGCGGCGCCTCTTCCTGCGGCCATCACTTCTTGGAAGTGAGATTGTGACGGACGAGGTAGGACGAGGCTTTTCTCCAATGCATACTGTGAACTGTCGATCTAGCTTCACATTCGTTAGTCAAATGAGAGCGGTGAATAAGAGAATGTTTACATTTGCCTTCCTTTCAACAGGCACGCAATGTGTGCAGCAGAGTCACAGAAGGAAAATTCAACTGAGAAGAGCCAAGCGGTAAGATTAGCTCCTTACGAATACACAAGTTCATGCACTGTTTTGGACGAAGGTGGTCTAGCGCAAAGCCTGATACTGTTTGTGTGATAAGTGGGCGAGAGGGGGCAAATGAAAAAAAAAAAAAAAAAAGAATGCTTCAGATACTTGTGGCTCTGCTTACTTGCAGAAGAAAAACTGCAAGCTCTTCCAGTGACAGTGTCAGAAGCGTGCAGCTAGCTCTCACGTGCACTTTCAGGGAGTCTTTAGTGGAGAAGAGATCCTCTAGTACCGTGGCCAGTGAATATTAGTCACCAGACAGAGGGAAGAACTGAAGCAGCTTCTGGTTCTCTCTCTCGCATCCCTCTGCCTTCCTGCCCAGCATGGCCATCGAGCAAAAAGCAGCCAAGCCCTTAGTTTGTACCTACCTCTGGCATGTTTTAAGCATGATAACTTTAGAAGTGGCCAGCAAAAGTTAGGAAGTACAGTCGGCAAATGCGGTGCGAAATGCTAAAGGTCATTGAAGCCCAGCTCCATACCTCTTTGGGTTTTCGTATTCCCCCAATTTTCTTCCTGCATTTTCATAAAGGCTAAGAAGGTTCTGCGAAGCCTGGGAAACAATTCAAGGCCCTGACAGTGTCAGACGTGCAGTCTTCACCAAGTATTTGACTTAAGAATGAATTGCCCTCAGCATTCTGTAGTGATTTAAGCGGCCATGAGCAGGTGGCAAAAGTGACTTAAAGTCAGGTTGAGGCCTAAAGTCAAATTCTTTGCTGACAAGTGCACATGCCCCAAGGGAATTTCCTTCATGAGTACCCTTGGGTTGCAGAAACCTAGCGCTTCTCCAGTGCTTCTTCTTCCCCCGTGAAATACTGCAGACCACTCAAACCCTGGTTAAAGATTTGTCCCAAAACAAAGAAAGCAAAAGTAAAGTGCCCACAAGCGAACAACGCAGACGGAAGCTCAGTCTGAAATACAAGCTATGTCATGAGGTACTCGTTGCATTGGCAGGGCGCGATGGAGCTGCCCGACTTGACCGTGCAGAAGAGCTCTGTGAAGCTCCTCACGAAGAGATGGGAGTCCGCCAGTGCTCTGGCACCCAGCCCGGCCTTCCAACGCCTGCCAGCCCCACGGTCCCTGGCACCAGAGCAAGCCAGCCCAGGCAGCACCGTGGACGAAGCTGCGGCAGACAGCGGGAGGGCGGACGTCACCCTGGGTGGCCCTCGCCGGACTGAGACCTTCCCCATCTCTGTCAAGGAGCTGCAGAGCCACTTTGAGACCCTGGGTGGCAGGAAGGTGAGTGCACACAGGTTCCGCAGCTGAAAAGGATTCCCGCGCTCTCACTGAGGACTCGGAGAACACTACTGCCAGAACAGCACCCCCTTCCAATCTGCTGCCTCTTCATATCCTTTCTGCCCCCCTGAAAGCCCTACCTGGCTCCTCCCAGTAGCTTTTAGCTCACATCCCCTCCATGTCTTCCAACAGGAAGCGGAAAGTGGCAAAAGCTCACTGCCACCAGCACTGGCCACTCAGCCTGGGAGCCAGACAGACATTTCTCTCATGGAAATGTCCAGCGTGAAACGGGGGAGGGCAATCTTTGAGAAGATGTCCTCAGGCAATGGACAGACCACCAACACTGAAGGTTAGCCTTACCACTTGGATCGGATTTCTCCCTTTAGTTCAATGCGCTCCGTCTCTGAGGTGGCAAGGGGCAAGCACACTCACCTCATCAGGGCAGCCCCCAGGCCGCCCAGGGAGAGAACGTGGTGTTCTTCTCAGTGCAAAACAAGCTTTCTAGCCTTCTCCATTTTGTCTGTTGCATTATGGAGCAGTGCCTGATGCCCATTAAATACTTGTTGAGCAAAACACAACAGAATGGTGTCTTATGTTTTGAGAAGATAACTTTTGATGAAGACAGCCCAAATTACAAATAGGATATCAAAACTATGGGCAGCATCCATCAATTACAAAAAAGTGGTATCTTCATTTTCTTCTTTGGTGAAGATAGTTTGGATTTAGCAGTGCGTTGCTTTGGTAACAATGCGTTAACTTTTATTAGTTAAAGGCATTCTGGTTTCCACAAATCAAATGCTCCGTACTTGATGTGCTCTAAAGTAAAAGTGCGACGACACAGTGGGTAAAATGTTGGCAATACTGTTTGTTTTGCTTACTGCTTTTCTTTCAAGCTTTGAAACACATGCACCCATCTCCCTCTCCCCAACTATGACGTCTCTTTGTGGTTGCAGTGGGTGGCTGCAAAGCTGTAGGAGGACTTCCAGAAGAGAGCCCTCCCAACACCGGCAATACACTGACGGAATTCCAGGAGAATGTCTCCTTGAAAGACAAAATGGCTCTGTATCAGGCTGCGGTGTCAAAGGCAGAGAACAGCAACCGCTTTGCCAATGTAAGATACCAATGTCTCAATATCTTCTTAATTCTACGTTTGCTTTGCCCAGGGACAGATCGTAACCATCTTTATTTCTACAAGCAAGCTATCAGGTGGATCATAGGGTGGATGAAAATTTAAATCCCAAATTAGGAAACCTATAGAGCAAACATAGTCATCCATCAGTCTCTCTCTCTACCAAAAGAGGTTTTTCACGCTAGATGCCTTTGGTCTTTTGGACAATCCCCGTTATTTCGTGGACGTGCTCTTCCTTTCAGTCCACCTTTGCCTGAACTTCATGTATGAGGATCATGGGTGAGAGAGAGATCAGCAACACGGTTATCCTGTGATGACAAAACAAGGCAGTTTCCTTACCACAACAACTATTCTCTATCGCCAAATAATAAAATCCTGTTCAGGAGCACAGTGACTTTAGAGCTCTTGCTGCTCGAACTGAAGAATTTGAAATTACCGCATGATAAAACAGCTCAGCTATGGGTGCTCAGGTAGCCCAGAAGCCACCTGAGGGAAGCAGCCACCAGCCACGCTCGCCTTCAGAGTCCAGGTGTTTTCAAACCACGCAATTCCTGCCCACTGGCTTCTTGATTTCCTAATTGCCCTTGTGTATTTGGAACAGATTCCTGCAGTTCTTTGGGCCAAGAAGGTTCCAATTCCCTCCTCCCAACACTGCCAGCAATGGTGCTGTTAGCTCTCTCTCCCCAAAAGGAAGAACTGGAGGAAGCCTGACCCAACCGAACTGTGTTGAGAACATATGAACTGCTTCATTTCCACCCTATAACACCTTGCCCTTACTTGTTGAAATGGATGGTATGTTCTTACTGCAAATGGAAAACACCTGGCCTTATTTGATCCCTCTAGACCTCAGAGGAAATCAAGTCCTGCACTGTGCCCGGGGGCCTGGCTGCAGTGAGGAAACACTTTGAGAATGGGCAGATGACCCCTTCAATGACCACCTTTGCTCACTCCCAGCACCAGCACAAAGCTGCAGAGGTAACAATGGCATTTTGAATACTAACAAAATAGGTTTCCCCTGTTAAAGAGCTCGAGAGGAAAATAACACTATTTGCTTGATTCCAGGATTCACCATTCCCGGTGTCCCTGGAAAAATTTGCACCCCATTTTCTTTTCAACTCGCCCTCCTCGAGCCTCACCTAACTTTAACGATTCAAACTTCTCATCACATGGGTTCCTTGTGGTGCTCGTAATCCCCTAAATCATCACGGTACACTGCCATAAAGGAACCATTTGGGCTTAACATCTGTTAAAGTAGAACTGATTTGTGACAGCCCTTCACAGGCAGAAACACAAATCCAGATTACTGTTAATTACGTGATTCTTTGTATTTGTTTTCAGGAGACCTCAAGAACCACTCAGCTCCCACTATCAAGCAGCACCAGGGAAGCTGAGTGCAGTGCGACGAGCTCCAAAGAAGCCCCACTAGAAGCCTTTCCAAGCAAAGAGGTAAGTTTATCAATTAACAATTATACCATTTGGCAGGTATGTTTTTAAAACAGTGTCCTAGACAGGGTTGTTTGGATGTGGTAATGAATGGGGCTTCCCACTCAGACTTCTCTGTGATGTTTCAAAGACAGCAGCCGAAATATGGAGTATTCTTCCATGTTGCACTAAATCCCGCAGTAACGTGAAGGTTTTGTGCACAGGTTTCTCTCGGGGAGCAAGTGACTCCAGAGACAAACGGGGCTTCTACACTCACCCGGCATACTGATGAAGCAGGTAAGAAGTGGCTTGAGAGTAATGGCTCCCAAAGGAGCACGACAAACCAAGTTCTTGGCAACTGTCTTTACTGGCACAAACGTGGGGCTGCTTTTAGGATACAGATACAGGACATTGCTCCAAGTTGTTCAGTGCCTCCTTCCTCAGCTAAGCACATTCATTGGTCTCAGTGGGACCTAAGAAACAGCTTTCCGTGCTGGTACACAGAGAGGAGTTTGGCAGAAGGAGGTAGCTCCAAATTTGTGCTGAGCTGCTGGAAAAAGCGGGGCATTTTAAGAGATGTCTGAAGACACACGCAAACCCTTGCCCCTGTATAGCCGAAACTGTGGATGATAAAGGCTCAATTTATAGCCAGGCGGAACCGGCCTGGACACCATGAGCACGGTGTAGAGGCGCTGCTTCTGCGGTCTAGTCCTGGTATTAGAATTCACGCGTTCGGTTAACACAAAGACCTCAGTCCTGTGCGAGCCCTGACATTCAGGCAATTCAGGTACGGCAAAACAGCAGGCCATAGATAACGTGTCCCTCAACACTTCTTCCATCCATTTCCTATGTATTTCTTCTCTTCATATTGTCCATTGTTCATTTACGTTTTTTTTTTTTAATAATAATAGTAATTATTATTCTTTCCATTGCAGTAAGCAATGCAGCTATGGACGTGGAGGTCCCAAAGACTTCCACAGAGGTGTGTGACCATCAGACGGAAAGGACAGCAGAGGAAAACGCTGTTCCCATAGACAGAGAGACTGCAACATCTGTACCAGATGGCAAGGTCTGTGCCTTTATAGTAAGAGTAGACATCAGTCTGTCAAATACAGTCTGAATTTCTATTTTTACCATGTAGTTGCAACTGAAAATGCAACCTGTGAAAGCAGTAGGAATATACGGAGCTTAGCAATGACGGGCACACAAGGTGGTATTTAGTACAACCTGTAATTCAGCAAGTACTTCTATTACATGACAAACACAACTGAAAGTTGAACTCAAACGCTTCTGCTTTTCCTTTCCTTCTCTGATGAAGGCAGCCTCTTCTTTCCCTGCTTTCAGTCTCTAAAAGGCTATGTTTTCTGTCACCAGTTCCTCAGATGCACAGAAACTCTCAACTTGATGAAAAACGAAGACAAGCGTCAAAATGTCGAGGGCTGTCCGGACCAGACAATTCCACTGGCACTGCCGAGCGAAGCACTGCACCAGCCCAAAAGCACCATGCCGTCTGCTCTTGCCAGAATGAGAGCCATGAATGCGATCATCAAGAGCCATGCACATTCTGTAAGACGGCCACGTCACCAAGGAGCTGCTGGGCTGCCAGTTCAAAGTGTCTGTGAGCAAGAAATCCCAAAGGTTCACAAAGGCGACATCTGTTCAGAGGAGCAGCTCCCTAAGCCTGGGGAGCCGCAGATGAGGGAGCCACTGAGACAACCCAAAAGCAGAAGCACTCGTGCGGCTTCCAGAATTAAGGCCATCAACGACATCCACAGGAACCTACACCATTCTCAAAGGCGTCCAAACCAGGAAGGGGCTGCTTTTCTGGTGGAGGATGCGCAAGGGTTCAAAACAACAGAATCCGGCCTGAAGAACGAAGACGCAAGCATCACAGTCTCTGTGTTGTGCAGTAATGCACAACAAGTTGACAATAAAGAGATGAAGTGACTCAAAACTAACAGACTTGTCTGAACTTTTGCTGCCTGTCTCAACAGGTTGGAGCATCAGGCGGGGAGAAACTTCATGAAATATAACGAGGGCAAGTGTAGAGCCCTGCATCGGGGCAAGAACAACCCCAGACACCAGGATAAGTTGGGGACTGCCCTGCTGGAGAGCAGCAAAGGGGGAAGGGACGTGGGTGTCCTGGCGGAGAGCTGGCTGACCATGAGCCAGCACTGTGCCCTTGTGGCCAAGAAGGCCAATGGCATCCTGGGGTGTATTAGCAGGGCTGTGGTTAGTAGGTCGAGAGAGGTTCTCCTCCCCCTCTACTCTGCCCTAGTGAGACCACATCTGCAATATTGCGTCCAGTTCTGGGCCCCCCAGTTCCAGAAGGACAGGGAACTGCTTGAGAGAGTCCAGCACAGAGCCACAAGGGTGATAAAGGGAGTGGAGCGTCTCCCTTTTGAGGAAAGGCTGAGGGAGCTGGGTCTCTTTAGTTGGAGAAGAGGAGACTGAGGGGTGACCTTCTTAATGTTTATAAATATGTAAAGGGAGAGTGTCAGGAGGACGGAGCCAGGCTCTTCTCAGCGACATCTAACAGTAGGACAGGGGGCACTGGGTGCGTGCTGGAACATAGGAGGTTCCACTTAAATGTGAGACAAAACTTTTTTATGGTGATGGTGACAGAACACCGGAACAGGCTGCACAGGGGGGATGTGGAGTTTCCTTCTCCAGAGGCATTCCAAAGCTGCCTGGACGCGTTCCTGTGTGACCTGATCTAGCTGCTCCTGCTCCGGCAGGGGCATTGGACCAGACGATCTTTCAAGGTCCCTTCCAATCCCTAACATTCAGTGATTCGGTGATTCTGTGATTCGTAGGCATCTCAGCAGTCTTCTACCATCTTTCTTTGGCAAAGGCATGTCTGGAAAGAAAAACTGTAAAAATCACAGTCAGGAGAAGAGCTCTGGATCTCCAAAGTACCAATCTGCAGGTCTGATATACAGGCTGCCATTATGTCAGGATAACAACAACCTGCTGCCCTGGAAGATTAATCTTACTTTGAAATCAGTGGGCACTGCAATACTATGCTCCTCAGAAAATCAGGACAATTATTGCCAGGTTTTGTGATTACCACTCGTTAAAATGAGGGGATACTGGATTAGGTCACCCAGGGCGTCTCTCAGGCTGAAATTTGTCATGTCAGAGCAAGAACAGGTCACACTTAGTGAAGCCGTGTAGTTCTGGGAACAAAACGTCCCTTCCTGCAATCGGCAGCTCGATTCTTTCTAGTCTTGGCTTTAGAGCACTATGCGGAGTTTATTACAATCTCCTGAAATCGGGAAGGCTCACCCTGAGCACTCTCTGGTGCACAAGTATCCAGGAAAGCCCTGCTGGGGCTCTTGTAGCCGCTTGCCTCAAGGCATTTTCCTAATCAAATTCCTACTCCTACCATGCCAGACCAGATATTCTTTCGTGCCCCCTGGCAAAGCTAATGGGCTCTGGGCTGGCTGCATTAGACCTTCTGCCTCAGCACCAGCAATGAGCCTGAGGCTACCAGGTAGCCGAAGCACATCCTCTCCAAGCAGCCCCATTCTGGAAGCATTATAGATTTGCAGTTCCCCTCCTTAGGTATATATGCAACAAGCAAAGCATCATTAGAAGCACAGCGTTTATGAGGGTTCTGAAAAATCACTTTTTTTACTCCTTAGCTAGGGCAAAGACTCCACAGATATGAGAAAAACGGTCAAATCTTTTCTAGCATTTCCCAGTTCATTATTCTTACTACTGTAGTCTTCTTCAGGCTTCACTTCAGAGTTGTGAAGGGCATCCCAAGTTCTCCTCCTCCAACTCAAATCTCTTCTCTTGCATTACCGATTATCTACTATGATCCCCCCCCCTTCCCCATCCCTCCCCCTACCCCCCCTCAAACTTCTCATCTGTACTTTCGCAAAGAGAGAAAAAATCTTTTCTCTTAAATTTTCCTGTTTCCTCTGTCAGGTGTGTCCTGACACCTGACCATCTTTGTCAGGTGCTCCTCAGAGAATTTTGTTTGATGACCACTCTCCTGGGGACCAGAAGTGGAAGACCAGTTTGCCTGCAACAGGAACCATCTCCCTGCGTATCGCATTAAAACAATTCATGCAGCTATAGTAATCTTTCCATGCTAGAAGGCAGGAAGTTCTCCCATCATCTTTTGTGGTTTCAGAGGAAAGAAAAACACACCACGTGTGACAGTCATACATTGTGAACACCTAACAGACACAGTCCACAGCAGGACAGAAACATCAAATCATCCCAACTCATCATCAAAACAGCTTGCATTTGTGACTGGCTTTTCATCCCAAAAGGGGGATTCTCCTGCCATCAGTCACGTGCTCTTAAGCACTCACACCACCAGAGCAACGCGCAGACTCCCTGGGTGTGTGGCTGAGACCAGGGGTAAAGGGGACCACTGCAGATCAATGAGGCCAATCGTAAGGTCCACAGACCCTTGCACAAGTTGCTTCCAGTCAGCAGAAAACTACCTGTTCCTCCTCAACCTCAGAAACTCTGCTTGCAGATGTTAGAAGGAACCAACAAATGCAGCCTTCTGGCCTCTGCCCCAACAAGAGTCCATCTCCAAGCTCTGGAGACGGACAACCACCTAGAATGGAAAGCTCCTGGAAAGAGTGGGTGCACAGGACAGCAAGAGAGCGAGCACAAATGGTGTGTGAGCGTGCGTGAGTGAAGGCTGTGCGTGAGTGTAAGCCTTTGCCAGTCCTTCCTTTCCCACAGCATCCCTACCGGCACGGTGCTAAGGAGCCTCTGGGACCCTGAGCCACAGCTGCACAAGTCTGGTGGTGCCCTGGGGCAACAGGCTTCGTAGGCCTGCAGCCCAACAAGGGGCGAGAGCATCTTCTCTGGCTGAAGCGGCCAGCCAGCAGCTAACTCAGCTATCAGCAAAGTCCCTCAGGACAACTTCACTGCCTTCCTGACAAAACAGTCACTGCTGTATTTGCATCTTACTTTTGACAAGAACTTTCCTGCCTATAGGTGAGGCTGTACTATCAGAGTGCATCTTTCCTCCATACAAACCCCCTTTTGAGCAAATGATTCCTTCAGCAGGATTTACACTCCAGCTGAAGTGTGTCAAATCTGTGGCTAGTAATGAGCACATGAAAATATTTTTTCAGTATTTACATATGAAAGATATCAAATAGGATCACTGTAAGATTACTTCTTCAGTGTCGCCTTCTAAAGATGTGGTGGTTTTACTCAGGTGGGCAGCCGAGTTCCACCCGATCCTTTTCCAGAGGAAGATACATAACTGCCTCTAGAGAAGGACTAGCTCACTAAACGGGTTGGCCTACTAGAGAGTCCTTCAAAAGTTTGGTTGGCCAAGGAGCTGTAGCCTGAAAGTCAGAAGTCTGCTCCATACTACGGGAAGAGAGAACGCCCCCAAGGGTAAATTACCCAACATTTTGGTATTTCTCTTAGCTACCAGAAAAGAAACAAACACACCCCAAAACCACCAACATGCGTACGTGAAAGAAAACCAAGCACGGCATGCTAGAGCTGGTCAAACAATTCTGCCAGTTAGCTCTAAGAGAGAATTTGAAGTTAGCTGTGTAGCGGAGAATAAAAACGAAAAACCAGTGCTCTCTGTGTTTGAGGGCTTTTATTATCTACCACAACGGTCTGCCCAAGAACTTGTCCCTCAGGACACCAAGTTCTTTCTGGGAGAGGTTGTGCACCAACAACAGATTCTGTCCCGGGGAGTCTCTGCTCGGAATTTTGGGGTAAGGAAAGCCAGGAGGCTGTCTTGGTTGCCTTGGTTTCCGTATGCCCACGCGTGGAGACGGTAACCTGGACACTGTGGACTGATTGTGTGCTCACCGTGAAGACACGCAGGTTAAAAGGCGGCGCCTCTTCCTGCGGCCATCACTTCTTGGAAGTGAGATTGTGACGGACGAGGTAGGACGAGGCTTTTCTCCAATGCATACTGTGAACTGTCGATCTAGCTTCACATTCGTTAGTCAAATGAGAGCGGTGAATAAGAGAATGTTTACATTTGCCTTCCTTTCAACAGGCACGCAATGTGTGCAGCAGAGTCACAGAAGGAAAATTCAACTGAGAAGAGCCAAGCGGTAAGATTAGCTCCTTACGAATACACAAGTTCATGCACTGTTTTGGACGAAGGTGGTCTAGCGCAAAGCCTGATACTGTTTGTGTGATAAGTGGGAGAGAGGGGGCAAATGAAAAAAAAAAAAAAAAAAAAGAATGCTTCAGATACTTGTGGCTCTGCTTACTTGCAGAAGAAAAACTGCAAGCTCTTCCAGTGACAGTGTCAGAAGCGTGCAGCTAGCTCTCACGTGCACTTTCAGGGAGTCTTTAGTGGAGAAGAGATCCTCTAGTACCGTGGCCAGTGAATATTAGTCACCAGACAGAGGGAAGAACTGAAGCAGCTTCTGGTTCTCCCTCTCGCATCCCTCTGCCTTCCTGCCCAGCATGGCCATCGAGCAAAAAGCAGCCAAGCCCTTAGTTTGTGCCTTCCTCCGGCACGTTTTAAGCATGATAACTTTAGAAGTGGCCAGCAAAAGTTAGGAAGTACAGTCGGCAAATGCGGTGCGAAATGCTAAAGGTCATTGAAGCCCAGCTCCATACCTCTTTGGGTTTTCGTATTCCCCCAATTTTCTTCCTGCATTTTCGTAAAGGCTAAGAAGGTTCTGCGAAGCCTGGGAAACAATTCAAGGCCCTGACAGTGTCAGACGTGCAGTCTTCACCAAGTATTTGACTTAAGAATGAATTGCCCTCAGCATTCTGTAGTGATTTAAGCGGCCATGAGCAGGTGGCAAAAGTGACTTAAAGTCAGGTTGAGGCCTAAAGTCAAATTCTTTGCTGACAAGTGCACATGCCCCAAGGGAATTTCCTTCATGAGTACCCTTGGGTTGCAGAAACCTAGCGCTTCTCCAGTGCTTCTTCTTCCCCCGTGAAATACTGCAGACCACTCAAACCCTGGTTAAAGATTTGTCCCAAAACAAAGAGAGCAAAAGTAAAGTGCCCACAAGCGAACAACGCAGACGGAAGCTCAGTCTGAAATACAAGCTATGTCATGAGGTACCCGTTGCATTGGCAGGGCGCGATGGAGCTGCCCGACTTGACCGTGCAGAAGAGCTCTGTGAAGCTCCTCACGAAGAGATGGGAGTCCGCCAGTGCTCTGGCACCCAGCCCGGCCTTCCAACGCCTGCCAGCCCCACGGTCCCTGGCACCAGAGCAAGCCAGCCCAGGCAGCACCGTGGACGAAGCTGCGGCAGACAGCGGGAGGGCGGACGTCACCCTGGGTGGCCCTCGCCGGACTGAGACCTTCCCCATCTCTGTCAAGGAGCTGCAGAGCCACTTTGAGACCCTGGGTGGCAGGAAGGTGAGTGCACGCAGGTTCCGCAGCTGAAAAGGATTCCCGCGCTCTCACTGAGGACTCGGAGAACACTACTGCCAGAACAGCACCCCCTTCCAATCTGCTGCCTCTTCATATCCTTTCTGCCCCCTGAAAGCCCTACCTGGCTCCTCCCAGTAGCTTCTAACTCACATCCCCTCCATGTCTTCCAACAGGAAGCGGAAAGTGGCAAAAGCTCACTGCCACCAGCACTGGCCACTCAGCCTGGGAGCCAGACAGACATTTCTCTCATGGAAATGTCCAGCGTGAAACGGGGGAGGGCAATCTTTGAGAAGATGTCCTCAGGCAATGGACAGACCACCAACACTGAAGGTTAGCCTTACCACTTGGATCGGATTTCTCCCTTTAGTTCAATGCGCTCCGTCTCTGAGGTGGCAAGGGGCAAGCACACTCACCTCATCAGGGCAGCCCCCAGGCCGCCCAGGGAGAGAACGTGGTGTTCTTCTCAGTGCAAAACAAGCTTTCTAGCCTTCTCCATTTTGTCTGTTGCATTATGGAGCAGTGCCTGATGCCCATTAAATACTTGTTGAGCAAAACACAACAGAATGGTGTCTTATGTTTTGAGAAGATAACTTTTGATGAAGACAGCCCAAATTACAAATAGGATATCAAAACTATGGGCAGCATCCATCAATTACAAAAAAGTGGTATCTTCATTTTCTTCTTTGGTGAAGATAGTTTGGATTTAGCAGTGCGTTGCTTTGGTAACAATGCGTTAACTTTTATTAGTTAAAGGCATTCTGGTTTCCACAAATCAAATGCTCCGTACTTGATGTGCTCTAAAGTAAAAGTGCGACGACACAGTGGGTAAAATGTTGGCAATACTGTTTGTTTTGCTTACTGCTTTTCTTTCAAGCTTTGAAACACATGCACCCATCTCCCTCTCCCCAACTATGACGTCTCTTTGTGGTTGCAGTGGGTGGCTGCAAAGCTGTAGGAGGACTTCCAGAAGAGAGCCCTCCCAACACCGGCAATACACTGACGGAATTCCAGGAGAATGTCTCCTTGAAAGACAAAATGGCTCTGTATCAGGCTGCGGTGTCAAAGGCAGAGAACAGCAACCGCTTTGCCAATGTAAGATACCAATGTCTCAATATCTTCTTAATTCTACGTTTGCTTTGCCCAGGGACAGATCGTAACCATCTTTATTTCTACAAGCAAGCTATCAGGTGGATCATAGGGTGGATGAAAATTTAAATCCCAAATTAGGAAACCTATAGAGCAAACATAGTCATCCATCAGTCTCTCTCTCTACCAAAAGAGGTTTTTCACGCTAGATGCCTTTGGTCTTTTGGACAATCCCCGTTATTTCGTGGACGTGCTCTTCCTTTCAGTCCACCTTTGCCTGAACTTCATGTATGAGGATCATGGGTGAGAGAGAGATCAGCAACACGGTTATCCTGTGATGACAAAACAAGGCAGTTTCCTTACCACAACAACTATTCTCTATCGCCAAATAATAAAATCCTGTTCAGGAGCACAGTGACTTTAGAGCTCTTGCTGCTCGAACTGAAGAATTTGAAATTACCGCATGATAAAACAGCTCAGCTATGGGTGCTCAGGTAGCCCAGAAGCCACCTGAGGGAAGCAGCCACCAGCCACGCTCGCCTTCAGAGTCCAGGTGTTTTCAAACCACGCAATTCCTGCCCACTGGCTTCTTGATTTCCTAATTGCCCTTGTGTATTTGGAACAGATTCCTGCAGTTCTTTGGGCCAAGAAGGTTCCAATTCCCTCCTCCCAATACTGCCAGCAATGGTGCTGTTAGCTCTCTCTCCCCAAAAGGAAGAACTGGAGGAAGCCTGACCCAACCGAACTGTGTTGAGAACATATGAACTGCTTCATTTCCACCCTATAACACCTTGCCCTTACTTGTTGAAATGGATGGTATGTTCTTACTGCAAATGGAAAACACCTGGCCTTATTTGATCCCTCTAGACCTCAGAGGAAATCAAGTCCTGCACTGTGCCCGGGGGCCTGGCTGCAGTGAGGAAACACTTTGAGAATGGGCAGATGACCCCTTCAATGACCACCTTTGCTCACTCCCAGCACCAGCACAAAGCTGCAGAGGTAACAATGGCATTTTGAATACTAACAAAATAGGTTTCCCCCGTTAAAGAGCTCGAGAGGAAAATAACACTATTTGCTTGATTCCAGGATTCACCATTCCCGGTGTCCCTGGAAAAATTTGCACCCCATTTTCTTTTCAACTCGCCCTCCTCGAGCCTCACCTAACTTTAACGGTTCAAACTTCTCATCACATGGGTTCCTTGTGGTGCTCGTAATCCCCTAAATCATCACGGTACACTGCCATAAAGGAACCATTTGGGCTTAACATCTGTTAAAGTAGAACTGATTTGTGACAGCCCTTCACAGGCAGAAACACAAATCCAGATTACTGTTAATTACGTGATTCTTTGTATTTGTTTTCAGGAGACCTCAAGAACCACTCAGCTCCCACTATCAAGCAGCACCAGGGAAGCTGAGTGCAGTGCGACGAGCTCCAAAGAAGCCCCACTAGAAGCCTTTCCAAGCAAAGAGGTAAGTTTATCAATTAACAATTATACCATTTGGCAGGTATGTTTTTAAAACAGTGTCCTAGACAGGGTTGTTTGGATGTGGTAATGAATGGGGCTTCCCACTCTTAGACTTCTCTGTGATGTTTCAAAGACAGCAGCCGAAATATGGAGTATTCTTCCATGTTGCACTAAATCCCGCAGTAACGTGAAGGTTTTGTGCACAGGTTTCTCTCGGGGAGCAAGTGACTCCAGAGACAAACGGGGCTTCTACACTCACCCGGCATACTGATGAAGCAGGTAAGAAGTGGCTTGAGAGTAATGGCTCCCAAAGGAGCACGACAAACCAAGTTCTTGGCAACTGTCTTTACTGGCACAAACGTGGGGCTGCTTTTAGGATACAGATACAGGACATTGCTCCAAGTTGTTCAGTGCCTCCTTCCTCAGCTAAGCACATTCATTGGTCTCAGTGGGACCTAAGAAACAGCTTTCCGTGCTGGTACACAGAGAGGAGTTTGGCAGAAGGAGGTAGCTCCAAATTTGTGCTGAGCTGCTGGAAAAAGCAGGGCATTTTAAGAGATGTCTGAAGACACACGCAAACCCTTGCCCCTGTATAGCCGAAACTGTGGATGATAAAGGCTCAATTTATAGCCAGGCGGAACCGGCCTGGACACCATGAGCACGGTGTAGAGGCGCTGCTTCTGCGGTCTAGTCCTGGTATTAGAATTCACGCGTTCGGTTAACACAAAGACCTCAGTCCTGTGCGAGCCCTGACATTCAGGCAATTCAGGTACGGCAAAACAGCAGGCCATAGATAACGTGTCCCTCAACACTTCTTCCATCCATTTCCTACGTATTTCTTCTCTTCATATTGTCCGTTGTTCATTTACTTTTTTTTTTTTTTTTAATAATAATAGTAATTATTATTCTTTCCATTGCAGTAATCAATGCAGCTATGGACGTGGAGGTCCCAAAGACTTCCACAGAGGTGTGTGACCATCAGACGGAAAGGACAGCAGAGGAAAACGCTGTTCCCATAGACAGAGAGACTGCAACATCTGTACCAGATGGCAAGGTCTGTGCCTTTATAGTAAGAGTAGACATCAGTCTGTCAAATACAGTCTGAATTTCTATTTTTACCATGTAGTTGCAACTGAAAATGCAACCTGTGAAAGCAGTAGGAATATACGGAGCTTAGCAATGACGGGCACACAAGGTGGTATTTAGTACAACCTGTAATTCAGCAAGTACTTCTACTACATGACAAACACAACTGAAAGTTGAACTCAAACGCTTCTGCTTTTCCTTTCCTTCTCTGATGAAGGCAGCCTCTTCTTTCCCTGCTTTCAGTCTCTAAAAGGCTATGTTTTCTGCCACCAGTTCCTCAGATGCACAGAAACTCTCAACTTGATGAAAAACGAAGACAAGCGTCAAAATGTCGAGGGCTGTCCGGACCAGACAATTCCACTGGCACTGCCGAGCGAAGCGCTGCACCAGCCCAAAAGCACCATGCCGTCTGCTCTTGCCAGAATGAGAGCCATGAATGCGATCATCAAGAGCCATGCACATTCTGTAAGACGGCCACGTCACCAAGGAGCTGCTGGGCTGCCAGTTCAAAGTGTCTGTGAGCAAGAAATCCCAAAGGTTCACAAAGGCGACATCTGTTCAGAGGAGCAGCTCCCTAAGCCTGGGGAGCCGCAGATGAGGGAGCCACTGAGACAACCCAAAAGCAGAAGCACTCGTGCGGCTTCCAGAATTAAGGCCATCAACGACATCCACAGGAACCTACACCATTCTCAAAGGCGTCCAAACCAGGAAGGGGCTGCTTTTCTGGTGGAGGATGCGCAAGGGTTCAAAACAACAGAATCCGGCCTGAAGAACGAAGACGCAAGCGTCACAGTCTCTGTGTTGTGCAGTAATGCACAACAAGTTGACAATAAAGAGATGAAGTGACTCAAAACTAACAGACTTGTCTGAACTTTTGCTGCCTGTCTCAACAGGTTGGAGCATCAGGCGGGGAGAAACTTCATGAAATATAACGAGGGCAAGTGTAGAGCCCTGCATCGGGGCAAGAACAACCCCAGACACCAGGATAAGTTGGGGACTGCCCTGCTGGAGAGCAGCAAAGGGGGAAGGGACGTGGGTGTCCTGGCGGAGAGCTGGCTGACCATGAGCCAGCACTGTGCCCTTGTGGCCAAGAAGGCCAATGGCATCCTGGGGTGTATTAGCAGGGCTGTGGTTAGTAGGTCGAGAGAGGTTCTCCTCCCCCTCTACTCTGCCCTAGTGAGACCACATCTGCAATATTGCGTCCAGTTCTGGGCCCCCCAGTTCCAGAAGGACAGGGAACTGCTTGAGAGAGTCCAGCACAGAGCCACAAGGGTGATAAAGGGAGTGGAGCGTCTCCCTTTTGAGGAAAGGCTGAGGGAGCTGGGTCTCTTTAGTTGGAGAAGAGGAGACTGAGGGGTGACCTTCTTAATGTTTATAAATATGTAAAGGGAGAGTGTCAGGAGGACGGAGCCAGGCTCTTCTCAGCGACATCTAACAGTAGGACAGGGGGCACTGGGTGCGTGCTGGAACATAGGAGGTTCCACTTAAATGTGAGACAAAACTTTTTTATGGTGATGGTGACAGAACACCGGAACAGGCTGCACAGGGGGGATGTGGAGTTTCCTTCTCCAGAGGCATTCCAAAGCTGCCTGGACGCGTTCCTGTGTGACCTGATCTAGCTGCTCCTGCTCCGGCAGGGGCATTGGACCAGACGATCTTTCAAGGTCCCTTCCAATCCCTAACATTCAGTGATTCGGTGATTCTGTGATTCGTAGGCATCTCAGCAGTCTTCTACCATCTTTCTTTGGCAAAGGCATGTCTGGAAAGAAAAACTGTAAAAATCACAGTCAGGAGAAGAGCTCTGGATCTTCAAAGTACCAATCTGCAGGTCTGATATACAGGCTGCCATTATGTCAGGATAACAACAACCTGCTGCCCTGGAAGATTAATCTTACTTTGAAATCAGTGGGCACTGCAATACTATGCTCCTCAGAAAATCAGGACAATTATTGCCAGGTTTTGTGATTACCACTCGTTAAAATGAGGGGATACTGGATTAGGTCACCCAGGGCGTCTCTCAGGCTGAAATTTGTCATGTCAGAGCAAGAACAGGTCACACTTAGTGAAGCCGTGTAGTTCTGGGAACAAAACGTCCCTTCCTGCAATCGGCAGCTCGATTCTTTCTAGTCTTGGCTTTAGAGCACTATGCGGAGTTTATTACAATCTCCTGGAATCGGGAAGGCTCACCCTGAGCACTCTCTGGTGCACAAGTATCCAGGAAAGCCCTGCTGGGGCTCTTGTAGCCGCTTGCCTCAAGGCATTTTCCTAATCAAATTCCTACTCCTACCATGCCAGACCAGATATTCTTTCGTGCCCCCTGGCAAAGCTAATGGGCTCTGGGCTGGCTGCATTAGACCTTCTGCCTCAGCACCAGCAATGAGCCTGAGGCTACCAGGTAGCCGAAGCACATCCTCTCCAAGCAGCCCCATTCTGGAAGCATTATAGATTTGCAGTTCCCCTCCTTAGGTATATATGCAACAAGCAAAGCATCATTAGAAGCACAGCGTTTATGAGGGTTCTGAAAAATCACTTTTTTTACTCCTTAGCTAGGGCAAAGACTCCACAGATATGAGAAAAACGGTCAAATCTTTTCTAGCATTTCCCAGTTCATTATTCTTACTACTGTAGTCTTCTTCAGGCTTCACTTCAGAGTTGTGAAGGGCATCCCAAGTTCTCCTCCTCCAACTCAAATCTCTTCTCTTGCATTACCGATTATCTACTATGATCCCCCCCCCTTCCCCATCCCTCCCCCTACCCCCCCTCAAACTTCTCATCTGTACTTTCGCAAAGAGAGAAAAAATCTTTTCTCTTAAATTTTCCTGTTTCCTCTGTCAGGTGTGTCCTGACACCTGACCATCTTTGTCAGGTGCTCCTCAGAGAATTTTGTTTGATGACCACTCTCCTGGGGACCAGAAGTGGAAGACCAGTTTGCCTGCAACAGGAACCATCTCCCTGCGTATCGCATTAAAACAATTCATGCAGCTATAGTAATCTTTCCATGCTAGAAGGCAGGAAGTTCTCCCATCATCTTTTGTGGTTTCAGAGGAAAGAAAAACACACCACGTGTGACAGTCATACATTGTGAACACCTAACAAACACAGTCCACAGCAGGACAGAAACATCAAATCATCCCAACTCATCATCAAAACAGCTTGCATTTGTGACTGGCTTTTCATCCCAAAAGGGGGATTCTCCTGCCATCAGTCACGTGCTCTTAAACACTCACACCACCAGAGCAACGCGCAGACTCCCTGGGTGTGTGGCTGAGACCAGGGGTAAAGCGGACCACTGCAGATCAATGAGGCCAATCGTAAGGTCCACAGACCCTTGCACAAGTTGCTTCCAGTCAGCAGAAAACTACCTGTTCCTCCTCAACCTCAGAAACTCTGCTTGCAGATGTTAGAAGGAACCAACAAATGCAGCCTTCTGGCCTCTGCCCCAACAAGAGTCCATCTCCAAGCTCTGGAGACGGACAACCACCTAGAATGGAAAGCTCCTGGAAAGAGTGGGTGCACAGGACAGCAAGAGAGCGAGCACAAATGGTGTGTGAGCGTGCGTGAGTGAAGGCTGTGCGTGAGTGTAAGCCTTTGCCAGTCCTTCCTTTCCCACAGCATCCCTACCGGCACGGTGCTAAGGAGCCTCTGGGACCCTGAGCCACAGCTGCACAAGTCTGGTGGTGCCCTGGGGCAACAGGCTTCGTAGGCCTGCAGCCCAACAAGGGGCGAGAGCATCTTCTCTGGCTGAAGCGGCCAGCCAGCAGCTAACTCAGCTATCAGCAAAGTCCCTCAGGACAACTTCACTGCCTTCCTGACAAAACAGTCACTGCTGTATTTGCATCTTACTTTTGACAAGAACTTTCCTGCCTATAGGTGAGGCTGTACTATCAGAGTGCATCTTTCCTCCATACAAACCCCCTTTTGAGCAAATGATTCCTTCAGAAGGATTTACACTCCAGCTGAAGTGTGTCAAATCTGTGGCTAGTAATGAGCACATGAAAATATTTTTTCAGTATTTACATATGAAAGATATCAAATAGGATCACTGTAAGATTACTTCTTCAGTGTCGCCTTCTAAAGATGTGGTGGTTTTACTCAGGTGGGCAGCCGAGTTCCACCCGATCCTTTTCCAGAGGAAGATACATAACTGCCTCTAGAGAAGGACTAGCTCACTAAACGGGTTGGCCTACTAGAGAGTCCTTCAAAAGTTTGGTTGGCCAAGGAGCTGTAGCCTGAAAGTCAGAAGTCTGCTCCATACTACGGGAAGAGAGAACGCCCCCAAGGGTAAATTACCCAACATTTTGGTATTTCTCTTAGCTACCAGAAAAGAAACAAACACACCCCAAAACCACCAACATGCGTACGTGAAAGAAAACCAAGCACGGCATGCTAGAGCTGGTCAAACAATTCTGCCAGTTAGCTCTAAGAGAGAATTTGAAGTTAGCTGTGTAGCGGAGAATAAAAACGAAAAACCAGTGCTCTCTGTGTTTGAGGGCTTTTATTATCTACCACAACGGTCTGCCCAAGAACTTGTCCCTCAGGACACCAAGTTCTTTCTGGGAGAGGTTGTGCACCAACAACAGGTTCTGTCCCGGGGAGTCTCTGCTCGGAATTTTGGGATAAGGAAAGCCAGGAGGCTGGCTTGGTTGCCTTGGTTTCCGTATGCCCACGCGTGGAGACGGTAACCTGGACACTGTGGACTGATTGTGTGTTCACCGTGAAGACACGCAGGTTAAAAGGCGGCGCCTCTTCCTGCGGCCATCACTTCTTGGAAGTGAGATTGTGACGGACGAGGTAGGACGAGGCTTTTCTCCAATGC
This sequence comes from Anser brachyrhynchus, assembly GCF_964034855.1. NCBI lineage: Eukaryota > Metazoa > Chordata > Aves > Anseriformes > Anatidae > Anser > Anser brachyrhynchus. The sequence goes on along the minus strand of NC_137696.1, from coordinate 90,744,992 downwards.
ATACTGTGAACTGTCGATCTAGCTTCACATTCGTTAGTCAAATGAGAGCGGTGAATAAGAGAATGTTTACATTTGCCTTCCTTTCAACAGGCACGCAATGTGTGCAGCAGAGTCACAGAAGGAAAATTCAACTGAGAAGAGCCAAGCGGTAAGATTAGCTCCTTACGAATACACAAGTTCATGCACTGTTTTGGACGAAGGTGGTCTAGCGCAAAGCCTGATACTGTTTGTGTGATAAGTGGGCGAGAGGGGGCAAATGAAAAAAAAAAAAAAAAAAAGAACGCTTCAGATACTTGTGGCTCTGCTTACTTGCAGAAGAAAAACTGCAAGCTCTTCCAGTGACAGTGTCAGAAGCGTGCAGCTAGCTCTCACGTGCACTTTCAGGGAGTCTTTAGTGGAGAAGAGATCCTCTAGTACCGTGGCCAGTGAATATTAGTCACCAGACAGAGGGAAGAACTGAAGCAGCTTCTGGTTCTCTCTCTCGCATCCCTCTGCCTTCCTGCCCAGCATGGCCATCGAGCAAAAAGCAGCCAAGCCCTTAGTTTGTGCCTTCCTCCGGCACGTTTTAAGCATGATAACTTTAGAAGTGGCCGGCAAAAGTTAGGAAGTACAGTCGGCAAATGCGGTGCGAAATGCTAAAGGTCATTGAAGCCCAGCTCCATACCTCTTTGGGTTTTCGTATTCCCCCAATTTTCTTCCTGCATTTTCGTAAAGGCTAAGAAGGTTCTGCGAAGCCTGGGAAACAATTCAAGGCCCTGACAGTGTCAGACGTGCAGTCTTCACCAAGTATTTGACTTAAGAATGAATTGCCCTCAGCATTCTGTAGTGATTTGAGCGGCCATGAGCAGGTGGCAAAAGTGACTTAAAGTCAGGTTGAGGCCTAAAGTCAAATTCTTTGCTGACAAGTGCACATGCCCCAAGGGAATTTCCTTCATGAGTACCCTTGGGTTGCAGAAACCTAGCGCTTCTCCTGTGCTTCTTCTTCCCCCGTGAAATACTGCAGACCACTCAAACCCTGGTTAAAGATTTGTCCCAAAACAAAGAGAGCAAAAGTAAAGTGCCCACAAGCGAACAACGCAGACGGAAGCTCAGTCTGAAATACAAGCTATGTCATGAGGTACCCATTGCATTGGCAGGGCGCGATGGAGCTGCCCGACTTGACCGTGCAGAAGAGCTCTGTGAAGCTCCTCACGAAGAGATGGGAGTCCGCCAGTGCTCTGGCACCCAGCCCGGCCTTCCAACGCCTGCCAGCCCCACGGTCCCTGGCACCAGAGCAAGCCAGCCCAGGCAGCACCGTGGACGAAGCTGCGGCAGACAGCGGGAGGGCGGACGTCACCCTGGGTGGCCCTCGCCGGACTGAGACCTTCCCCATCTCTGTCAAGGAGCTGCAGAGCCACTTTGAGACCCTGGGTGGCAGGAAGGTGAGTGCACGCAGGTTCCGCAGCTGAAAAGGATTCCCGCGCTCTCACTGAGGACTCGGAGAACACTACTGCCAGAACAGCACCCCCTTCCAATCTGCTGCCTCTTCATATCCTTTCTGCCCCCTGAAAGCCCTACCTGGCTCCTCCCAGTAGCTTCTAACTCACATCCCCTCCATGTCTTCCAACAGGAAGCGGAAAGTGGCAAAAGCTCACTGCCACCAGCACTGGCCACTCAGCCTGGGAGCCAGACAGACATTTCTCTCATGGAAATGTCCAGCGTGAAACGGGGGAGGGCAATCTTTGAGAAGATGTCCTCAGGCAATGGACAGACCACCAACACTGAAGGTTAGCCTTACCACTTGGATCGGATTTCTCCCTTTAGTTCAATGCGCTCCGTCTCTGAGGTGGCAAGGGGCAAGCACACTCACCTCATCAGGGCAGCCCCCAGGCCGCCCAGGGAGAGAACGTGGTGTTCTTCTCAGTGCAAAACAAGCTTTCTAGCCTTCTCCATTTTGTCTGTTGCATTATGGAGCAGTGCCTGATGCCCATTAAATACTTGTTGAGCAAAACACAACAGAATGGTGTCTTATGTTTTGAGAAGATAACTTTTGATGAAGACAGCCCAAATTACAAATAGGATATCAAAACTATGGGCAGCATCCATCAATTACAAAAAAGTGGTATCTTCATTTTCTTCTTTGGTGAAGATAGTTTGGATTTAGCAGTGCGTTGCTTTGGTAACAATGCGTTAACTTTTATTAGTTAAAGGCATTCTGGTTTCCACAAATCAAATGCTCCGTACTTGATGTGCTGTAAAGTAAAAGTGCGACGACACAGTGGGTAAAATGTTGGCAATACTGTTTGTTTTGCTTACTGCTTTTCTTTCAAGCTTTGAAACACATGCACCCATCTCCCTCTCCCCAACTATGACGTCTCTTTGTGGTTGCAGTGGGTGGCTGCAAAGCTGTAGGAGGACTTCCAGAAGAGAGCCCTCCCAACACCGGCAATACACTGACGGAATTCCAGGAGAATGTCTCCTTGAAAGACAAAATGGCTCTGTATCAGGCTGCGGTGTCAAAGGCAGAGAACAGCAACCGCTTTGCCAATGTAAGATACCAATGTCTCAATATCTTCTTAATTCTACGTTTGCTTTGCCCAGGGACAGGTCGTAACCATCTTTATTTCTACAAGCAAGCTATCAGGTGGATCATAGGGTGGATGAAAATTTAAATCCCAAATTAGGAAACCTATAGAGCAAACATAGTCATCCATCAGTCTCTCTCTCTACCAAAAGAGGTTTTTCACGCTAGATGCCTTTGGTCTTTTGGACAATCCCCGTTATTTCGTGGACGTGCTCTTCCTTTCAGTCCACCTTTGCCTGAACTTCATGTATGAGGATCATGGGTGAGAGAGAGATCAGCAACACGGTTATCCTGTGATGACAAAACAAGGCAGTTTCCTTACCACAACAACTATTCTCTATCGCCAAATAATAAAATCCTGTTCAGGAGCACAGTGACTTTAGAGCTCTTGCTGCTCGAACTGAAGAATTTGAAATTACCGCATGATAAAACAGCTCAGCTATGGGTGCTCAGGTAGCCCAGAAGCCACCTGAGGGAAGCAGCCACCAGCCACGCTCGCCTTCAGAGTCCAGGTGTTTTCAAACCACGCAATTCCTGCCCACTGGCTTCTTGATTTCCTAATTGCCCTTGTGTATTTGGAACAGATTCCTGCAGTTCTTTGGGCCAAGAAGGTTCCAATTCCCTCCTCCCAACGCTGCCAGCAATGGTGCTGTTAGCTCTCTCTCCCCAAAAGGAAGAACTGGAGGAAGCCTGACCCAACCGAACTGTGTTGAGAACATATGAACTGCTTCATTTCCACCCTATAACACCTTGCCCTTACTTGTTGAAATGGATGGTATGTTCTTACTGCAAATGGAAAACACCTGGCCTTATTTGATCCCTCTAGACCTCAGAGGAAATCAAGTCCTGCACTGTGCCCGGGGGCCTGGCTGCAGTGAGGAAACACTTTGAGAATGGGCAGATGACCCCTTCAATGACCACCTTTGCTCACTCCCAGCACCAGCACAAAGCTGCAGAGGTAACAATGGCATTTTGAATACTAACAAATTAGGTTTCCCCCGTTAAAGAGCTCGAGAGGAAAATAACACTATTTGCTTGATTCCAGGATTCACCATTCCCGGTGTCCCTGGAAAAATTTGCACCCCATTTTCTTTTCAACTCGCCCTCCTCGAGCCTCACCTAACTTTAACGGTTCAAACTTCTCATCACATGGGTTCCTTGTGGTGCTCGTAATCCCCTAAATCATCACGGTACACTGCCATAAAGGAACCATTTGGGCTTAACATCTGTTAAAGTAGAACTGATTTGTGACAGCCCTTCACAGGCAGAAACACAAATCCAGATTACTGTTAATTACGTGATTCTTTGTATTTGTTTTCAGGAGACCTCAAGAACCACTCAGCTCCCACTATCAAGCAGCACCAGGGAAGCTGAGTGCAGTGCGACGAGCTCCAAAGAAGCCCCACTAGAAGCCTTTCCAAGCAAAGAGGTAAGTTTATCAATTAACAATTATACCATTTGGCAGGTATGTTTTTAAAACAGTGTCCTAGACAGGGTTGTTTGGATGTGGTAATGAATGGGGCTTCCCACTCAGACTTCTCTGTGATGTTTCAAAGACAGCAGCCGAAATATGGAGTATTCTTCCATGTTGCACTAAATCCCGCAGTAACGTGAAGGTTTTGTGCACAGGTTTCTCTCGGGGAGCAAGTGACTCCAGAGACAAACGGGGCTTCTACACTCACCCGGCATACTGATGAAGCAGGTAAGAAGTGGCTTGAGAGTAATGGCTCCCAAAGGAGCACGACAAACCAAGTTCTTGGCAACTGTCTTTACTGGCACAAACGTGGGGCTGCTTTTAGGATACAGATACAGGACATTGCTCCAAGTTGTTCAGTGCCTCCTTCCTCAGCTAAGCACATTCATTGGTCTCAGTGGGACCTAAGAAACAGCTTTCCGTGCTGGTACACAGAGAGGAGTTTGGCAGAAGGAGGTAGCTCCAAATTTGTGCTGAGCTGCTGGAAAAAGCGGGGCATTTTAAGAGATGTCTGAAGACACACGCAAACCCTTGCCCCTGTATAGCCGAAACTGTGGATGATAAAGGCTCAATTTATAGCCAGGCGGAACCGGCCTGGACACCATGAGCACGGTGTAGAGGCGCTGCTTCTGCAGTCTAGTCCTGGTATTAGAATTCACGCGTTCGGTTAACACAAAGACCTCAGTCCTGTGCGAGCCCTGACATTCAGGCAATTCAGGTACGGCAAAACAGTAGGCCATAGATAACGTGTCCCTCAACACTTCTTCCATCCATTTCCTATGTATTTCTTCTCTTCATATTGTCCGTTGTTCATTTACTTTTTTTTTTTTTTTAATAATAATAGTAATTATTATTCTTTCCATTGCAGTAATCAATGCAGCTATGGACGTGGAGGTCCCAAAGACTTCCACAGAGGTGTGTGACCATCAGACGGAAAGGACAGCAGAGGAAAACGCTGTTCCCATAGACAGAGAGACTGCAACATCTGTACCAGATGGCAAGGTCTGTGCCTTTATAGTAAGAGTAGACATCAGTCTGTCAAATACAGTCTGAATTTCTATTTTTACCATGTAGTTGCAACTGAAAATGCAACCTGTGAAAGCAGTAGGAATATACGGAGCTTAGCAATGACGGGCACACAAGGTGGTATTTAGTACAACCTGTAATTCAGCAAGTACTTCTATTACATGACAAACACAACTGAAAGTTGAACTCAAACGCTTCTGCTTTTCCTTTCCTTCTCTGATGAAGGCAGCCTCTTCTTTCCCTGCTTTCAGTCTCTAAAAGGCTATGTTTTCTGTCACCAGTTCCTCAGATGCACAGAAACTCTCAACTTGAGGAAAAACGAAGACAAGCGTCAAAATGTCGAGGGCTGTCCGGACCAGACAATTCCACTGGCACTGCCGAGCGAAGCGCTGCACCAGCCCAAAAGCACCATGCCGTCTGCTCTTGCCAGAATGAGAGCCATGAATGCGATCATCAAGAGCCATGCACATTCTGTAAGACAGCCACGTCACCAAGGAGCTGCTGGGCTGCCAGTTCAAAGTGTCTGTGAGCAAGAAATCCCAAAGGTTCACAAAGGCGACATCTGTTCAGAGGAGCAGCTCCCTAAGCCTGGGGAGCCGCAGATGAGGGAGCCACTGAGACAACCCAAAAGCAGAAGCACTCGTGCGGCTTCCAGAATTAAGGCCATCAACGACATCCACAGGAACCTACACCATTCTCAAAGGCGTCCAAACCAGGAAGGGGCTGCTTTTCTGGTGGAGGATGCGCAAGGGTTCAAAACAACAGAATCCGGCCTGAAGAACGAAGACGCAAGCGTCACAGTCTCTGTGTTGTGCAGTAATGCACAACAAGTTGACAATAAAGAGATGAAGTGACTCAAAACTAACAGACTTGTCTGAACTTTTGCTGCCTGTCTCAACAGGTTGGAGCATCAGGCGGGGAGAAACTTCATGAAATATAACGAGGGCAAGTGTAGAGCCCTGCATCGGGGCAAGAACAACCCCAGACACCAGGATAAGTTGGGGACTGCCCTGCTGGAGAGCAGCAAAGGGGGAAGGGACGTGGGTGTCCTGGCGGAGAGCTGGCTGACCATGAGCCAGCACTGTGCCCTTGTGGCCAAGAAGGCCAATGGCATCCTGGGGTGTATTAGCAGGGCTGTGGTTAGTAGGTCGAGAGAGGTTCTCCTCCCCCTCTACTCTGCCCTAGTGAGACCACATCTGCAATATTGCGTCCAGTTCTGGGCCCCCCAGTTCCAGAAGGACAGGGAACTGCTTGAGAGAGTCCAGCACAGAGCCACAAGGGTGATAAAGGGAGTGGAGCGTCTCCCTTTTGAGGAAAGGCTGAGGGAGCTGGGTCTCTTTAGTTGGAGAAGAGGAGACTGAGGGGTGACCTTCTTAATGTTTATAAATATGTAAAGGGAGAGTGTCAGGAGGACGGAGCCAGGCTCTTCTCAGCGACATCTAACAGTAGGACAGGGGGCACTGGGTGCGTGCTGGAACATAGGAGGTTCCACTTAAATGTGAGACAAAACTTTTTTATGGTGATGGTGACAGAACACCGGAACAGGCTGCACAGGGGGGATGTGGAGTTTCCTTCTCCAGAGGCATTCCAAAGCTGCCTGGACGCGTTCCTGTGTGACCTGATCTAGCTGCTCCTGCTCCGGCAGGGGCATTGGACCAGACGATCTTTCAAGGTCCCTTCCAATCCCTAACATTCAGTGATTCGGTGATTCTGTGATTCGTAGGCATCTCAGCAGTCTTCTACCATCTTTCTTTGGCAAAGGCATGTCTGGAAAGAAAAACTGTAAAAATCACAGTCAGGAGAAGAGCTCTGGATCTCCAAAGTACCAATCTGCAGGTCTGATATACAGGCTGCCATTATGTCAGGATAACAACAACCTGCTGCCCTGGAAGATTAATCTTACTTTGAAATCAGTGGGCACTGCAATACTATGCTCCTCAGAAAATCAGGACAATTATTGCCAGGTTTTGTGATTACCACTCGTTAAAATGAGGGGATACTGGATTAGGTCACCCAGGGCGTCTCTCAGGCTGAAATTTGTCATGTCAGAGCAAGAACAGGTCACACTTAGTGAAGCCGTGTAGTTCTGGGAACAAAACGTCCCTTCCTGCAATCGGCAGCTCGATTCTTTCTAGTCTTGGCTTTAGAGCACTATGCGGAGTTTATTACAATCTCCTGGAATCGGGAAGGCTCACCCTGAGCACTCTCTGGTGCACAAGTATCCAGGAAAGCCCTGCTGGGGCTCTTGTAGCCGCTTGCCTCAAGGCATTTTCCTAATCAAATTCCTACTCCTACCATGCCAGACCAGATATTCTTTCGTGCCCCCTGGCAAAGCTAATGGGCTCTGGGCTGGCTGCATTAGACCTTCTGCCTCAGCACCAGCAATGAGCCTGAGGCTACCAGGTAGCCGAAGCACATCCTCTCCAAGCAGCCCCATTCTGGAAGCATTATAGATTTGCAGTTCCCCTCCTTAGGTATATATGCAACAAGCAAAGCATCATTAGAAGCACAGCGTTTATGAGGGTTCTGAAAAATCCCTTTTTTTACTCCTTAGCTAGGGCAAAGACTCCACAGATATGAGAAAAACGGTCAAATCTTTTCTAGCATTTCCCAGTTCATTATTCTTACTACTGTAGTCTTCTTCAGGCTTCACTTCAGAGTTGTGAAGGGCATCCCAAGTTCTCCTCCTCCAACTCAAATCTCTTCTCTTGCATTACCGATTATCTACTATGATCCCCCCCCCTTCCCCATCCCTCCCCCTACCCCCCCTCAAACTTCTCATCTGTACTTTCGCAAAGAGAGAAAAAATCTTTTCTCTTAAATTTTCCTGTTTCCTCTGTCAGGTGTGTCCTGACACCTGACCATCTTTGTCAGGTGCTCCTCAGAGAATTTTGTTTGATGACCACTCTCCTGGGGACCAGAAGTGGAAGACCAGTTTGCCTGCAACAGGAACCATCTCCCTGCGTATCGCATTAAAACAATTCATGCAGCTATAGTAATCTTTCCATGCTAGAAGGCAGGAAGTTCTCCCATCATCTTTTGTGGTTTCAGAGGAAAGAAAAACACACCACGTGTGACAGTCATACATTGTGAACACCTAACAAACACAGTCCACAGCAGGACAGAAACATCAAATCATCCCAACTCATCATCAAAACAGCTTGCATTTGTGACTGGCTTTTCATCCCAAAAGGGGGATTCTCCTGCCATCAGTCACGTGCTCTTAAACACTCACACCACCAGAGCAACGCGCAGACTCCCTGGGTGTGTGGCTGAGACCAGGGGTAAAGCGGACCACTGCAGATCAATGAGGCCAATCGTAAGGTCCACAGACCCTTGCACAAGTTGCTTCCAGTCAGCAGAAAACTACCTGTTCCTCCTCAACCTCAGAAACTCTGCTTGCAGATGTTAGAAGGAACCAACAAATGCAGCCTTCTGGCCTCTGCCCCAACAAGAGTCCATCTCCAAGCTCTGGAGACGGACAACCACCTAGAATGGAAAGCTCCTGGAAAGAGTGGGTGCACAGGACAGCAAGAGAGCGAGCACAAATGGTGTGTGAGCGTGCGTGAGTGAAGGCTGTGCGTGAGTGTAAGCCTTTGCCAGTCCTTCCTTTCCCACAGCATCCCTACCGGCACGGTGCTAAGGAGCCTCTGGGACCCTGAGCCACAGCTGCACAAGTCTGGTGGTGCCCTGGGGCAACAGGCTTCGTAGGCCTGCAGCCCAACAAGGGGCGAGAGCATCTTCTCTGGCTGAAGCGGCCAGCCAGCAGCTAACTCAGCTATCAGCAAAGTCCCTCAGGACAACTTCACTGCCTTCCTGACAAAACAGTCACTGCTGTATTTGCATCTTACTTTTGACAAGAACTTTCCTGCCTATAGGTGAGGCTGTACTATCAGAGTGCATCTTTCCTCCATACAAACCCCCTTTTGAGCAAATGATTCCTTCAGAAGGATTTACACTCCAGCTGAAGTGTGTCAAATCTGTGGCTAGTAATGAGCACATGAAAATATTTTTTCAGTATTTACATATGAAAGATATCAAATAGGATCACTGTAAGATTACTTCTTCAGTGTCGCCTTCTAAAGATGTGGTGGTTTTACTCAGGTGGGCAGCCGAGTTCCACCCGATCCTTTTCCAGAGGAAGATACATAACTGCCTCTAGAGAAGGACTAGCTCACTAAACGGGTTGGCCTACTAGAGAGTCCTTCAAAAGTTTGGTTGGCCAAGGAGCTGTAGCCTGAAAGTCAGAAGTCTGCTCCATACTACGGGAAGAGAGAACGCCCCCAAGGGTAAATTACCCAACATTTTGGTATTTCTCTTAGCTACCAGAAAAGAAACAAACACACCCCAAAACCACCAACATGCGTACGTGAAAGAAAACCAAGCACGGCATGCTAGAGCTGGTCAAACAATTCTGCCAGTTAGCTCTAAGAGAGAATTTGAAGTTAGCTGTGTAGCGGAGAATAAAAACGAAAAACCAGTGCTCTCTGTGTTTGAGGGCTTTTATTATCTACCACAACGGTCTGCCCAAGAACTTGTCCCTCAGGACACCAAGTTCTTTCTGGGAGAGGTTGTGCACCAACAACAGATTCTGTCCCGGGGAGTCTCTGCTCGGAATTTTGGGGTAAGGAAAGCCAGGAGGCTGTCTTGGTTGCCTTGGTTTCCGTATGCCCACGCGTGGAGACGGTAACCTGGACACTGTGGACTGATTGTGTGCTCACCGTGAAGACACGCAGGTTAAAAGGCGGCGCCTCTTCCTGCGGCCATCACTTCTTGGAAGTGAGATTGTGACGGACGAGGTAGGACGAGGCTTTTCTCCAATGCATACTGTGAACTGTCGATCTAGCTTCACATTCGTTAGTCAAATGAGAGCGGTGAATAAGAGAATGTTTACATTTGCCTTCCTTTCAACAGGCACGCAATGTGTGCAGCAGAGTCACAGAAGGAAAATTCAACTGAGAAGAGCCAAGCGGTAAGATTAGCTCCTTACGAATACACAAGTTCATGCACTGTTTTGGACGAAGGTGGTCTAGCGCAAAGCCTGATACTGTTTGTGTGATAAGTGGGCGAGAGGGGGCAAATGAAAAAAAAAAAAAAAAAAGAACGCTTCAGATACTTGTGGCTCTGCTTACTTGCAGAAGAAAAACTGCAAGCTCTTCCAGTGACAGTGTCAGAAGCGTGCAGCTAGCTCTCACGTGCACTTTCAGGGAGTCTTTAGTGGAGAAGAGATCCTCTAGTACCGTGGCCAGTGAATATTAGTCACCAGACAGAGGGAAGAACTGAAGCAGCTTCTGGTTCTCTCTCTCGCATCCCTCTGCCTTCCTGCCCAGCATGGCCATCGAGCAAAAAGCAGCCAAGCCCTTAGTTTGTGCCTTCCTCCGGCACGTTTTAAGCATGATAACTTTAGAAGTGGCCGGCAAAAGTTAGGAAGTACAGTCGGCAAATGCGGTGCGAAATGCTAAAGGTCATTGAAGCCCAGCTCCATACCTCTTTGGGTTTTCGTATTCCCCCAATTTTCTTCCTGCATTTTCGTAAAGGCTAAGAAGGTTCTGCGAAGCCTGGGAAACAATTCAAGGCCCTGACAGTGTCAGACGTGCAGTCTTCACCAAGTATTTGACTTAAGAATGAATTGCCCTCAGCATTCTGTAGTGATTTGAGCGGCCATGAGCAGGTGGCAAAAGTGACTTAAAGTCAGGTTGAGGCCTAAAGTCAAATTCTTTGCTGACAAGTGCACATGCCCCAAGGGAATTTCCTTCATGAGTACCCTTGGGTTGCAGAAACCTAGCGCTTCTCCTGTGCTTCTTCTTCCCCCGTGAAATACTGCAGACCACTCAAACCCTGGTTAAAGATTTGTCCCAAAACAAAGAGAGCAAAAGTAAAGTGCCCACAAGCGAACAACGCAGACGGAAGCTCAGTCTGAAATACAAGCTATGTCATGAGGTACCCGTTGCATTGGCAGGGCGCGATGGAGCTGCCCGACTTGACCGTGCAGAAGAGCTCTGTGAAGCTCCTCACGAAGAGATGGGAGTCCGCCAGTGCTCTGGCACCCAGCCCGGCCTTCCAACGCCTGCCAGCCCCACGGTCCCTGGCACCAGAGCAAGCCAGCCCAGGCAGCACCGTGGACGAAGCTGCGGCAGACAGCGGGAGGGCGGACGTCACCCTGGGTGGCCCTCGCCGGACTGAGACCTTCCCCATCTCTGTCAAGGAGCTGCAGAGCCACTTTGAGACCCTGGGTGGCAGGAAGGTGAGTGCACGCAGGTTCCGCAGCTGAAAAGGATTCCCGCGCTCTCACTGAGGACTCGGAGAACACTACTGCCAGAACAGCACCCCCTTCCAATCTGCTGCCTCTTCATATCCTTTCTGCCCCCTGAAAGCCCTACCTGGCTCCTCCCAGTAGCTTCTAACTCACATCCCCTCCATGTCTTCCAACAGGAAGCGGAAAGTGGCAAAAGCTCACTGCCACCAGCACTGGCCACTCAGCCTGGGAGCCAGACAGACATTTCTCTCATGGAAATGTCCAGCGTGAAACGGGGGAGGGCAATCTTTGAGAAGATGTCCTCAGGCAATGGACAGACCACCAACACTGAAGGTTAGCCTTACCACTTGGATCGGATTTCTCCCTTTAGTTCAATGCGCTCCGTCTCTGAGGTGGCAAGGGGCAAGCACACTCACCTCATCAGGGCAGCCCCCAGGCCGCCCAGGGAGAGAACGTGGTGTTCTTCTCAGTGCAAAACAAGCTTTCTAGCCTTCTCCATTTTGTCTGTTGCATTATGGAGCAGTGCCTGATGCCCATTAAATACTTGTTGAGCAAAACACAACAGAATGGTGTCTTATGTTTTGAGAAGATAACTTTTGATGAAGACAGCCCAAATTACAAATAGGATATCAAAACTATGGGCAGCATCCATCAATTACAAAAAAGTGGTATCTTCATTTTCTTCTTTGGTGAAGATAGTTTGGATTTAGCAGTGCGTTGCTTTGGTAACAATGCGTTAACTTTTATTAGTTAAAGGCATTCTGGTTTCCACAAATCAAATGCAACGTACTTGATGTGCTGTAAAGTAAAAGTGCGACGACACAGTGGGTAAAATGTTGGCAATACTGTTTGTTTTGCTTACTGCTTTTCTTTCAAGCTTTGAAACACATGCACCCATCTCCCTCTCCCCAACTATGACGTCTCTTTGTGGTTGCAGTGGGTGGCTGCAAAGCTGTAGGAGGACTTCCAGAAGAGAGCCCTCCCAACACCGGCAATACACTGACGGAATTCCAGGAGAATGTCTCCTTGAAAGACAAAATGGCTCTGTATCAGGCTGCGGTGTCAAAGGCAGAGAACAGCAACCGCTTTGCCAATGTAAGATACCAATGTCTCAATATCTTCTTAATTCTACGTTTGCTTTGCCCAGGGACAGGTCGTAACCATCTTTATTTCTACAAGCAAGCTATCAGGTGGATCATAGGGTGGATGAAAATTTAAATCCCAAATTAGGAAACCTATAGAGCAAACATAGTCATCCATCAGTCTCTCTCTCTACCAAAAGAGGTTTTTCACGCTAGATGCCTTTGGTCTTTTGGACAATCCCCGTTATTTCGTGGACGTGCTCTTCCTTTCAGTCCACCTTTGCCTGAACTTCATGTATGAGGATCATGGGTGAGAGAGAGATCAGCAACACGGTTATCCTGTGATGACAAAACAAGGCAGTTTCCTTACCACAACAACTATTCTCTATCGCCAAATAATAAAATCCTGTTCAGGAGCACAGTGACTTTAGAGCTCTTGCTGCTCGAACTGAAGAATTTGAAATTACCGCATGATAAAACAGCTCAGCTATGGGTGCTCAGGTAGCCCAGAAGCCACCTGAGGGAAGCAGCCACCAGCCACGCTCGCCTTCAGAGTCCAGGTGTTTTCAAACCACGCAATTCCTGCCCACTGGCTTCTTGATTTCCTAATTGCCCTTGTGTATTTGGAACAGATTCCTGCAGTTCTTTGGGCCAAGAAGGTTCCAATTCCCTCCTCCCAACGCTGCCAGCAATGGTGCTGTTAGCTCTCTCTCCCCAAAAGGAAGAACTGGAGGAAGCCTGACCCAACCGAACTGTGTTGAGAACATATGAACTGCTTCATTTCCACCCTATAACACCTTGCCCTTACTTGTTGAAATGGATGGTATGTTCTTACTGCAAATGGAAAACACCTGGCCTTATTTGATCCCTCTAGACCTCAGAGGAAATCAAGTCCTGCACTGTGCCCGGGGGCCTGGCTGCAGTGAGGAAACACTTTGAGAATGGGCAGATGACCCCTTCAATGACCACCTTTGCTCACTCCCAGCACCAGCACAAAGCTGCAGAGGTAACAATGGCATTTTGAATACTAACAAAATAGGTTTCCCCCGTTAAAGAGCTCGAGAGGAAAATAACACTATTTGCTTGATTCCAGGATTCACCATTCCCGGTGTCCCTGGAAAAATTTGCACCCCATTTTCTTTTCAACTCGCCCTCCTCGAGCCTCACCTAACTTTAACGGTTCAAACTTCTCATCACATGGGTTCCTTGTGGTGCTCGTAATCCCCTAAATCATCACGGTACACTGCCATAAAGGAACCATTTGGGCTTAACATCTGTTAAAGTAGAACTGATTTGTGACAGCCCTTCACAGGCAGAAACACAAATCCAGATTACTGTTAATTACGTGATTCTTTGTATTTGTTTTCAGGAGACCTCAAGAACCACTCAGCTCCCACTATCAAGCAGCACCAGGGAAGCTGAGTGCAGTGCGACGAGCTCCAAAGAAGCCCCACTAGAAGCCTTTCCAAGCAAAGAGGTAAGTTTATCAATTAACAATTATACCATTTGGCAGGTATGTTTTTAAAACAGTGTCCTAGACAGGGTTGTTTGGATGTGGTAATGAATGGGGCTTCCCACTCAGACTTCTCTGTGATGTTTCAAAGACAGCAGCCGAAATATGGAGTATTCTTCCATGTTGCACTAAATCCCGCAGTAACGTGAAGGTTTTGTGCACAGGTTTCTCTCGGGGAGCAAGTGACTCCAGAGACAAACGGGGCTTCTACACTCACCCGGCATACCGATGAAGCAGGTAAGAAGTGGCTTGAGAGTAATGGCTCCCAAAGGAGCACGACAAACCAAGTTCTTGGCAACTGTCTTTACTGGCACAAACGTGGGGCTGCTTTTAGGATACAGATACAGGACATTGCTCCAAGTTGTTCAGTGCCTCCTTCCTCAGCTAAGCACATTCATTGGTCTCAGTGGGACCTAAGAAACAGCTTTCCGTGCTGGTACACAGAGAGGAGTTTGGCAGAAGGAGGTCGCTCCAAATTTGTGCTGAGCTGCTGGAAAAAGCGGGGCATTTTAAGAGATGTCTGAAGACACACGCAAACCCTTGCCCCTGTATAGCCGAAACTGTGGATGATAAAAACTCAATTTATAGCCAGGCGGAACCGGCCTGGACACTATGAGCACGGTGTAGAGGCGCTGCTTCTGCGGTCTAGTCCTGGTATTAGAATTCACGCGCTCGGTTAACACAAAGACCTCAGTCCTGTGCGAGCCCTGACATTCAGGCAATTCAGGTACGGCAAAACAGCAGGCCATAGATAACGTGTCCCTCAACACTTCTTCCATCCATTTCCTACGTATTTCTTCTCTTCATATTGTCCGTTGTTCATTTACTTTTTTTTTTTTTTAATAATAATAGTAATTATTATTCTTTCCATTGCAGTAAGCAATGCAGCTATGGACGTGGAGGTCCCAAAGACTTCCACAGAGGTGTGTGACCATCAGACGGAAAGGACAGCAGAGGAAAACGCTGTTCCCATAGACAGAGAGACTGCAACATCTGTACCAGATGGCAAGGTCTGTGCCTTTATAGTAAGAGTAGACATCAGTCTGTCAAATACAGTCTGAATTTCTATTTTTACCATGTAGTTGCAACTGAAAATGCAACCTGTGAAAGCAGTAGGAATATACGGAGCTTAGCAATGACGGGCACACAAGGTGGTATTTAGTACAACCTGTAATTCAGCAAGTACTTCTATTACATGACAAACACAACTGAAAGTTGAACTCCAACGCTTCTGCTTTTCCTTTCCTTCTCTGATGAAGGCAGCCTCTTCTTTCCCTGCTTTCAGTCTCTAAAAGGCTATGTTTTCTGTCACCAGTTCCTCAGATGCACAGAAACTCTCAACTTGATGAAAAACGAAGACAAGCGTCAAAATGTCGAGGGCTGTCCGGACCAGACAATTCCACTGACACTGCCGAGCGAAGCGCTGCACCAGCCCAAAAGCACCATGCCGTCTGCTCTTGCCAGAATGAGAGCCATGAATGCGATCATCAAGAGCCATGCACATTCTGTAAGACGGCCACGTCACCAAGGAGCTGCTGGGCTGCCAGTTCAAAGTGTCTGTGAGCAAGAAATCCCAAAGGTTCACAAAGGCGACATCTGTTCAGAGGAGCAGCTCCCTAAGCCTGGGGAGCCGCAGATGAGGGAGCCACTGAGACAACCCAAAAGCAGAAGCACTCGTGCGGCTTCCAGAATTAAGGCCATCAACGACATCCACAGGAACCTACACCATTCTCAAAGGCGTCCAAACCAGGAAGGGGCTGCTTTTCTGGTGGAGGATGCGCAAGGGTTCAAAACAACAGAATCCGGCCTGAAGAACGAAGACGCAAGCGTCACAGTCTCTGTGTTGTGCAGTAATGCACAACAAGTTGACAATAAAGAGATGAAGTGACTCAAAA
Source organism: Anser brachyrhynchus (assembly GCF_964034855.1). Taxonomy (NCBI): domain Eukaryota; kingdom Metazoa; phylum Chordata; class Aves; order Anseriformes; family Anatidae; genus Anser; species Anser brachyrhynchus. Next base: position 90,729,183 of record NC_137696.1, on the reverse strand, counting down.
CTAACAGACTTGTCTGAACTTTTGCTGCCTGTCTCAACAGGTTGGAGCATCAGGCGGGGACAAACTTCATGAAATATAACGAGGGCAAGTGTAGAGCCCTGCATCGGGGCAAGAACAACCCCAGACACCAGGATAAGTTGGGGACTGCCCTGCTGGAGAGCAGCAAAGGGGGAAGGGACGTGGGTGTCCTGGCGGAGAGCTGGCTGACCATGAGCCAGCACTGTGCCCTTGTGGCCAAGAAGGCCAATGGCATCCTGGGGTGTATTAGCAGGGCTGTGGTTAGTAGGTCGGGAGAGGTTCTCCTCCCCCTCTGCTCTGCCCTAGTGAGACCACATCTGCAATATTGCGTCCAGTTCTGGGCCCCCCAGTTCCAGAAGGACAGGGAACTGCTTGAGAGAGTCCAGCACAGAGCCACAAGGGTGATAAAGGGAGTGGAGCGTCTCCCTTTTGAGGAAAGGCTGAGGGAGCTGGGTCTCTTTAGTTGGAGAAGAGGAGACTGAGGGGTGACCTTCTTAATGTTTATAAATATGTAAAGGGAGAGTGTCAGGAGGACGGAGCCAGGCTCTTCTCAGCGACATCTAACAGTAGGACAGGGGGCACTGGGTGCGTGCTGGAACATAGGAGGTTCCACTTAAATGTGAGACAAAACTTTTTTATGGTGATGGTGACAGAACACCGGAACAGGCTGCACAGGGGGGATGTGGAGTTTCCTTCTCCAGAGGCATTCCAAAGCTGCCTGGACGCGTTCCTGTGTGACCTGATCTAGCTGCTCCTGCTCCGGCAGGGGCATTGGACCAGACGATCTTTCAAGGTCCCTTCCAATCCCTAACATTCAGTGATTCGGTGATTCTGTGATTCGTAGGCATCTCAGCAGTCTTCTACCATCTTTCTTTGGCAAAGGCATGTCTGGAAAGAAAAACTGTAAAAATCACAGTCAGGAGAAGAGCTCTGGATCTCCAAAGTACCAATCTGCAGGTCTGATATACAGGCTGCCATTATGTCAGGATAACAACAACCTGCTGCCCTGGAAGATTAATCTTACTTTGAAATCAGTGGGCACTGCAATACTATGCTCCTCAGAAAATCAGGACAATTATTGCCAGGTTTTGTGATTACCACTCGTTAAAATGAGGGGATACTGGATTAGGTCACCCAGGGCGTCTCTCAGGCTGAAATTTGTCATGTCAGAGCAAGAACAGGTCACACTTAGTGAAGCCGTGTAGTTCTGGGAACAAAACGTCCCTTCCTGCAATCGGCAGCTCGATTCTTTCTAGTCTTGGCTTTAGAGCACTATGCGGAGTTTATTACAATCTCCTGGAATCGGGAAGGCTCACCCTGAGCACTCTCTGGTGCACAAGTATCCAGGAAAGCCCTGCTGGGGCTCTTGTAGCCGCTTGCCTCAAGGCATTTTCCTAATCAAATTCCTACTCCTACCATGCCAGACCAGATATTCTTTCGTGCCCCCTGGCAAAGCTAATGGGCTCTGGGCTGGCTGCATTAGACCTTCTGCCTCAGCACCAGCAATGAGCCTGAGGCTACCAGGTAGCCGAAGCACATCCTCTCCAAGCAGCCCCATTCTGGAAGCATTATAGATTTGCAGTTCCCCTCCTTAGGTATATATGCAACAAGCAAAGCATCATTAGAAGCACAGCGTTTATGAGGGTTCTGAAAAATCACTTTTTTTACTCCTTAGCTAGGGCAAAGACTCCACAGATATGAGAAAAACGGTCAAATCTTTTCTAGCATTTCCCAGTTCATTATTCTTACTACTGTAGTCTTCTTCAGGCTTCACTTCAGAGTTGTGAAGGGCATCCCAAGTTCTCCTCCTCCAACTCAAATCTCTTCTCTTGCATTACCGATTATCTACTATGATCCCCCCCCTTCCCCATCCCTCCCCCTACCCCCCCTCAAACTTCTCATCTGTACTTTCGCAAAGAGAGAAAAAATCTTTTCTCTTAAATTTTCCTGTTTCCTCTGTCAGGTGTGTCCTGACACCTGACCATCTTTGTCAGGTGCTCCTCAGAGAATTTTGTTTGATGACCACTCTCCTGGGGACCAGAAGTGGAAGACCAGTTTGCCTGCAACAGGAACCATCTCCCTGCGTATCACATTAAAACAATTCATGCAGCTATAGTAATCTTTCCATGCTAGAAGGCAGGAAGTTCTCCCATCATCTTTTGTGGTTTCAGAGGAAAGAAAAACACACCACGTGTGACAGTCATACATTGTGAACACCTAACAGACACAGTCCACAGCAGGACAGAAACATCAAATCATCCCAACTCATCATCAAAACAGCTTGCATTTGTGACTGGCTTTTCATCCCAAAAGGGGGATTCTCCTGCCATCAGTCACGTGCTCTTAAACACTCACACCACCAGAGCAACGCGCAGACTCCCTGGGTGTGTGGCTGAGACCAGGGGTAAAGGGGACCACTGCAGATCAATGAGGCCAATCGTAAGGTCCACAGACCCTTGCACAAGTTGCTTCCAGTCAGCAGAAAACTACCTGTTCCTCCTCAGCCTCAGAAACTCTGCTTGCAGATGTTAGAAGGAACCAACAAATGCAGCCTTCTGGCCTCTGCCCCAACAAGAGTCCATCTCCAAGCTCTGGAGACGGACAACCACCTAGAATGGAAAGCTCCTGGAAAGAGTGGGTGCACAGGACAGCAAGAGAGCGAGCACAAATGGTGTGTGAGCGTGCGTGAGTGAAGGCTGTGCGTGAGTGTAAGCCTTTGCCAGTCCTTCCTTTCCCACAGCATCCCTACCGGCACGGTGCTAAGGAGCCTCTGGGACCCCGAGCCACAGCTGCACAAGTCTAGTGGTGCCCTGGGGCAACAGGCTTCGTAGGCCTGCAGCCCAACAAGGGGCGAGAGCATCTTCTCTGGCTGAAGCGGCCAGCCAGCAGCTAACTCAGCTATCAGCAAAGTCCCTCAGGACAACTTCACTGCCTTCCTGACAAAACAGTCACTGCTGTATTTGCATCTTACTTTTGACAAGAACTTTCCTGCCTATAGGTGAGGCTGTACTATCAGAGTGCATCTTTCCTCCATACAAACCCCCTTTTGAGCAAATGATTCCTTCAGAAGGATTTACACTCCAGCTGAAGTGTGTCAAATCTGTGGCTAGTAATGAGCACATGAAAATATTTTTTCAGTATTTACATATGAAAGATATCAAATAGGATCACTGTAAGATTACTTCTTCAGTGTCGCCTTCTAAAGATGTGGTGGTTTTACTCAGGTGGGCAGCCGAGTTCCACCCGATCCTTTTCCAGAGGAAGATACATAACTGCCTCTAGAGAAGGACTAGCTCACTAAACGGGTTGGCCTACTAGAGAGTCCTTCAAAAGTTTGGTTGGCCAAGGAGCTGTAGCCTGAAAGTCAGAAGTCTGCTCCATACTACGGGAAGAGAGAACGCCCCCAAGGGTAAATTACCCAACATTTTGGTATTTCTCTTAGCTACCAGAAAAGAAACAAACACACCCCAAAACCACCAACATGCGTACATGAAAGAAAACCAAGCACGGCATGCTAGAGCTGGTCAAACAATTCTGCCAGTTAGCTCTAAGAGAGAATTTGAAGTTAGCTGTGTAGCGGAGAATAAAAACGAAAAACCAGTGCTCTCTGTGTTTGAGGGCTTTTATTATCTACCACAACGGTCTGCCCAAGAACTTGTCCCTCAGGACACCAAGTTCTTTCTGGGAGAGGTTGTGCACCAACAACAGATTCTGTCCCGGGGAGTCTCTGCTCGGAATTTTGGGGTAAGGAAAGCCAGGAGGCTGGCTTGGTTGCCTTGGTTTCCGTATGCCCACGCGTGGAGACGGTAACCTGGACACTGTGGACTGATTGTGTGCTCACCGTGAAGACACGCAGGTTAAAAGGCGGCGCCTCTTCCTGCGGCCATCACTTCTTGGAAGTGAGATTGTGACGGACGAGGTAGGACGAGGCTTTTCTCCAATGCATACTGTGAACTGTCGATCTAGCTTCACATTCGTTAGTCAAATGAGAGCGGTGAATAAGAGAATGTTTACATTTGCCTTCCTTTCAACAGGCACGCAATGTGTGCAGCAGAGTCACAGAAGGAAAATTCAACTGAGAAGAGCCAAGCGGTAAGATTAGCTCCTTACGAATACACAAGTTCATGCACTGTTTTGGACGAAGGTGGTCTAGCGCAAAACCTGATACTGTTTGTGTGATAAGTGGGCGAGAGGGGGCAAATGAAAAAAAAAAAAAAAAAAGAATGCTTCAGATACTTGTGGCTCTGCTTACTTGCAGAAGAAAAACTGCAAGCTCTTCCAGTGACAGTGTCAGAAGCGTGCAGCTAGCTCTCACGTGCACTTTCAGGGAGTCTTTAGTGGAGAAGAGATCCTCTAGTACCGTGGCCAGTGAATATTAGTCACCAGACAGAGGGAAGAACTGAAGCAGCTTCTGGTTCTCTCTCTCGCATCCCTCTGCCTTCCTGCCCAGCATGGCCATCGAGCAAAAAGCAGCCAAGCCCTTAGTTTGTGCCTTCCTCCGGCACGTTTTAAGCATGATAACTTTAGAAGTGGCCAGCAAAAGTTAGGAAGTACAGTCGGCAAAGGCGGTGTGAAATGCTAAAGACCATTTTAGCCCAGCTCCGTACCTCTTTGGGTTTTCGTATTCCCCCAATTTTCTTCCTGCATTTTCATAAAGGCTAAGAAGGTTCTGCGAAGCCTGGGAAACAATTCAAGGCCCTGACAGTGTCAGACGTGCAGTCTTCACCAAGTATTTGACTTAAGAATGAATTGCCCTCAGCATTCTGTAGTGATTTAAGCGGCCATGAGCAGCTGGCAAAAGTGACTTAAAGTCAGGTTGAGGCCTAAAGTCAAATTCTTTGCTGACAAGTGCACATGCCCCAAGGGAATTTCCTTCATGAGTACCCTTGGGTTGCAGAAACCTAGCGTTTCTCCTGTGCTTCTTCTTCCCCCGTGAAATACTGCAGACCACTCAAACCCTGGTTAAAGATTTGTCCCAAAACAAAGAGAGCAAAAGTAAAGTGCCCACAAGCGAACAACGCAGACGGAAGCTCAGTCTGAAATACAAGCTATGTCATGAGGTACCCGTTGCATTGGCAGGGCGCGATGGAGCTGCCCGACTTGACCGTGCAGAAGAGCTCTGTGAAGCTCCTCACGAAGAGATGGGAGTCCGCCAGTGCTCTGGCACCCAGCCCGGCCTTCCAACGCCTGCCAGCCCCACGGTCCCTGGCACCAGAGCAAGCCAGCCCAGGCAGCACCGTGGACGAAGCCGCGGCAGACAGCGGGAGGGCGGACGTCACCCTGGGTGGCCCTCGCCGGACTGAGACCTTCCCCATCTCTGTCAAGGAGCTGCAGAGCCACTTTGAGACCCTGGGTGGCAGGAAGGTGAGTGCACGCAGGTTCCGCAGCTGAAAAGGATTCCCGCGCTCTCACTGAGGACTCGGAGAACACTACTGCCAGAACAGCACCCCCTTCCAATCTGCTGCCTCTTCATATCCTTTCTGCCCCCTGAAAGCCCTACCTGGCTCCTCCCAGTAGCTTCTAACTCACATCCCCTCCATGTCTTCCAACAGGAAGCGGAAAGTGGCAAAAGCTCACTGCCACCAGCACTGGCCACTCAGCCTGGGAGCCAGACAGACATTTCTCTCATGGAAATGTCCAGCGTGAAACGGGGGAGGGCAATCTTTGAGAAGATGTCCTCAGGCAATGGACAGACCACCAACACTGAAGGTTAGCCTTACCACTTGGATCGGATTTCTCCCTTTAGTTCAATGCGCTCCGTCTCTGAGGTGGCAAGGGGCAAGCACACTCACCTCATCAGGGCAGCCCCCAGGCCGCCCAGGGAGAGAACGTGGTGTTCTTCTCAGTGCAAAACAAGCTTTCTAGCCTTCTCCATTTTGTCTGTTGCATTATGGAGCAGTGCCTGATGCCATTAAATACTTGTTGAGCAAAACACAACAGAATGGTGTCTTATGTTTTGAGAAGATAACTTTTGATGAAGACAGCCCAAATTACAAATAGGATATCAAAACTATGGGCAGCATCCATCAATTACAAAAAAGTGGTATCTTCATTTTCTTCTTTGGTGAAGATAGTTTGGATTTAGCAGTGCGTTGCTTTGGTAACGATGCGTTAACTTTTATTAGTTAAAGGCATTCTGGTTTCCACAAATCAAATGCTCCGTACTTGATGTGCTGTAAAGTAAAAGTGCGACGACACAGTGGGTAAAATGTTGGCAATACTGTTTGTTTTGCTTACTGCTTTTCTTTCAAGCTTTGAAACACATGCACCCATCTCCCTCTCCCCAACTATGACGTCTCTTTGTGGTTGCAGTGGGTGGCTGCAAAGCTGTAGGAGGACTTCCAGAAGAGAGCCCTCCCAACACCGGCAATACACTGACGGAATTCCAGGAGAATGTCTCCTTGAAAGACAAAATGGCTCTGTATCAGGCTGCGGTGTCAAAGGCAGAGAACAGCAACCGCTTTGCCAATGTAAGATACCAATGTCTCAATATCTTCTTAATTCTACGTTTGCTTTGCCCAGGGACAGATCGTAACCATCTTTATTTCTACAAGCAAGCTATCAGGTGGATCATAGGGTGGATGAAAATTTAAATCCCAAATTAGGAAACCTATAGAGCAAACATAGTCATCCATCAGTCTCTCTCTCTACCAAAAGAGGTTTCTCACGCTAGATGCCTTTGGTCTTTTGGACAATCCCCGTTATTTCGTGGACGTGCTCTTCCTTTCAGTCCACCTTTGCCTGAACTTCATATATGAGGATCATGGGTGAGAGTGAGATCAGCAACACGGTTATCCTGTGATGACAAAACAAGGCAGTTTCCTTACCACAACAACTATTCTCTATCGCCAAATAATAAAATCCTGTTCAGGAGCACAGTGACTTTAGAGCTCTTGCTGCTCGAACTGAAGAATTTGAAATTACCGCATGATAAAACAGCTCTGCTATGGGTGCTCAGGTAGCCCAGAAGCCACCTGAGGGAAGCAGCCACCAGCCACGCTCGCCTTCAGAGTCCAGGTGTTTTCAAACCACGCAATTCCTGCCCACTGGCTTCTTGATTTCCTAATTGCCCTTGTGTATTTGGAACAGATTCCTGCAGTTCTTTGGGCCAAGAAGGTTCCAATTCCCTCCTCCCAACGCTGCCAGCAATGGTGCTGTTAGCTCTCTCTCCCCAAAAGGAAGAACTGGAGGAAGCCTGACCCAACCGAACTGTGTTGAGAACATATGAACTGCTTCATTTCCACCCTATAACACCTTGCCCTTACTTGTTGAAATGGATGGTATGTTCTTACTGCAAATGGAAAACACCTGGCCTTATTTGATCCCTCTAGACCTCAGAGGAAATCAAGTCCTGCACTGTGCCCGGGGGCCTGGCTGCAGTGAGGAAACACTTTGAGAATGGGCAGATGACCCCTTCAATGACCACCTTTGCTCACTCCCAGCACCAGCACAAAGCTGCAGAGGTAACAATGGCATTTTGAATACTAACAAAATAGGTTTCCCCCGTTAAAGAGCTCGAGAGGAAAATAACACTATTTGCTTGATTCCAGGATTCACCATTCCCGGTGTCCCTGGAAAAATTTGCACCCCATTTTCTTTTCAACTCGCCCTCCTCGAGCCTCACCTAACTTTAACGGTTCAAACTTCTCATCACATGGGTTCCTTGTGGCGCTCGTAATCCCCTAAATCATCACGGTACACTGCCATAAAGGAACCATTTGGGCTTAACATCTGTTAAAGTAGAACTGATTTGTGACAGCCCTTCACAGGCAGAAACACAAATCCAGATTACTGTTAATTACGTGATTCTTTGTATTTGTTTTCAGGAGACCTCAAGAACCACTCAGCTCCCACTATCAAGCAGCACCAGGGAAGCTGAGTGCAGTGCGACGAGCTCCAAAGAAGCCCCACTAGAAGCCTTTCCAAGCAAAGAGGTAAGTTTATCAATTAACAATTATACCATTTGGCAGGTATGTTTTTAAAACAGTGTCCTAGACAGGGTTGTTTGGATGTGGTAATGAATGGGGCTTCCCACTCAGACTTCTCTGTGATGTTTCAAAGACAGCAGCCGAAATATGGAGTATTCTTCCATGTTGCACTAAATCCCGCAGTAACGTGAAGGTTTTGTGCACAGGTTTCTCTCGGGGAGCAAGTGACTCCAGAGACAAACGGGGCTTCTACACTCACCCGGCATACTGATGAAGCAGGTAAGAAGTGGCTTGAGAGTAATGGCTCCCAAAGGAGCACGACAAACCAAGTTCTTGGCAACTGTCTTTACTGGCACAAACGTGGGGCTGCTTTTAGGATACAGATACAGGACATTGCTCCAAGTTGTTCAGTGCCTCCTTCCTCAGCTAAGCACATTCATTGGTCTCAGTGGGACCTAAGAAACAGCTTTCCGTGCTGGTACACAGAGAGGAGTTTGGCAGAAGGAGGTAGCTCCAAATTTGTGCTGAGCTGCTGGAAAAAGCGGGGCATTTTAAGAGATGTCTGAAGACACACGCAAACCCTTGCCCCTGTATAGCCGAAACTGTGGATGATAAAGGCTCAATTTATAGCCAGGCGGAACCGGCCTGGACACCATGAGCACGGTGTAGAGGCGCTGCTTCTGCGGTCTAGTCCTGGTATTAGAATTCACGCGCTCGGTTAACACAAAGACCTCAGTCCTGTGCGAGCCCTGACATTCAGGCAATTCAGGTACGGCAAAACAGCAGGCCATAGATAACGTGTCCCTCAACACTTCTTCCATCCATTTCCTACGTATTTCTTCTCTTCATATTGTCCGTTGTTCATTTACTTTTTTTTTTTTTTAATAATAATAGTAATTATTATTCTTTCCATTGCAGTAAGCAATGCAGCTATGGACGTGGAGGTCCCAAAGACTTCCACAGAGGTGTGTGACCATCAGACGGAAAGGACAGCAGAGGAAAACGCTGTTCCCATAGACAGAGAGACTGCAACATCTGTACCAGATGGCAAGGTCTGTGCCTTTATAGTAAGAGTAGACATCAGTCTGTCAAATACAGTCTGAATTTCTATTTTTACCATGTAGTTGCAACTGAAAATGCAACCTGTGAAAGCAGTAGGAATATACGGAGCTTAGCAATGACGGGCACACAAGGTGGTATTTAGTACAACCTGTAATTCAGCAAGTACTTCTATTACATGACAAACACAACTGAAAGTTGAACTCAAACGCTTCTGCTTTTCCTTTCCTTCTCTGATGAAGGCAGCCTCTTCTTTCCCTGCTTTCAGTCTCTAAAAGGCTATGTTTTCTGCCACCAGTTCCTCAGATGCACAGAAACTCTCAACATGATGAAAAACGAAGACAAGCGTCAAAATGTCGAGGGCTGTCCGGACCAGACAATTCCACTGGCACTGCCGAGCGAAGCGCTGCACCAGCCCAAAAGCACCATGCCGTCTGCTCTTGCCAGAATGAGAGCCATGAATGCGATCATCAAGAGCCATGCACATTCTGTAAGACGGCCACGTCACCAAGGAGCTGCTGGGCTGCCAGTTCAAAGTGTCTGTGAGCAAGAAATCCCAAAGGTTCACAAAGGCGACATCTGTTCAGAGGAGCAGCTCCCTAAGCCTGGGGAGCCGCAGATGAGGGAGCCACTGAGACAACCCAAAAGCAGAAGCACTCGTGCGGCTTCCAGAATTAAGGCCATCAACGACATCCACAGGAACCTACACCATTCTCAAAGGCGTCCAAACCAGGAAGGGGCTGCTTTTCTGGTGGAGGATGCGCAAGGGTTCAAAACAACAGAATCCGGCCTGAAGAACGAAGACGCAAGCGTCACAGTCTCTGTGTTGTGCAGTAATGCACAACAAGTTGACAATAAAGAGATGAAGTGACTCAAAACTAACAGACTTGTCTGAACTTTTGCTGCCTGTCTCAACAGGTTGGAGCATCAGGCGGGGAGAAACTTCATGAAATATAATGAGGGCACGTGTAGAGCCCTGCATCGGGGCAAGAACAACCCCAGACACCAGGATAAGTTGGGGACTGCCCTGCTGGAGAGCAGCAAAGGGGGAAGGGACGTGGGTGTCCTGGCGGAGAGCTGGCTGACCATGAGCCAGCACTGTGCCCTTGTGGCCAAGAAGGCCAATGGCATCCTGGGGTGTATTAGCAGGGCTGTGGTTAGTAGGTCGAGAGAGGTTCTCCTCCCCCTCTACTCTGCCCTAGTGAGACCACATCTGCAATATTGCGTCCAGTTCTGGGCCCCCCAGTTCCAGAAGGACAGGGAACTGCTTGAGAGAGTCCAGCACAGAGCCACAAGGGTGATAAAGGGAGTGGAGCGTCTCCCTTTTGAGGAAAGGCTGAGGGAGCTGGGTCTCTTTAGTTGGAGAAGAGGAGACTGAGGGGTGACCTTCTTAATGTTTATAAATATGTAAAGGGAGAGTGTCAGGAGGACGGAGCCAGGCTCTTCTCAGCGACATCTAACAGTAGGACAGGGGGCACTGGGTGCGTGCTGGAACATAGGAGGTTCCACTTAAATGTGAGACAAAACTTTTTTATGGTGATGGTGACAGAACACCGGAACAGGCTGCACAGGGGGGATGTGGAGTTTCCTTCTCCAGAGGCATTCCAAAGCTGCCTGGACGCGTTCCTGTGTGACCTGATCTAGCTGCTCCTGCTCCGGCAGGGGCATTGGACCAGACGATCTTTCAAGGTCCCTTCCAATCCCTAACATTCAGTGATTCGGTGATTCTGTGATTCGTAGGCATCTCAGCAGTCTTCTACCATCTTTCTTTGGCAAAGGCATGTCTGGAAAGAAAAACTGTAAAAATCACAGTCAGGAGAAGAGCTCTGGATCTCCAAAGTACCAATCTGCAGGTCTGATATACAGGCTGCCATTATGTCAGGATAACAACAACCTGCTGCCCTGGAAGATTAATCTTACTTTGAAATCAGTGGGCACTGCAATACTATGCTCCTCAGAAAATCAGGACAATTATTGCCAGGTTTTGTGATTACCACTCGTTAAAATGAGGGGATACTGGATTAGGTCACCCAGGGCGTCTCTCAGGCTGAAATTTGTCATGTCAGAGCAAGAACAGGTCACACTTAGTGAAGCCGTGTAGTTCTGGGAACAAAACGTCCCTTCCTGCAATCGGCAGCTCGATTCTTTCTAGTCTTGGCTTTAGAGCACTATGCGGAGTTTATTACAATCTCCTGGAATCGGGAAGGCTCACCCTGAGCACTCTCTGGTGCACAAGTATCCAGGAAAGCCCTGCTGGGGCTCTTGTAGCCGCTTGCCTCAAGGCATTTTCCTAATCAAATTCCTACTCCTACCATGCCAGACCAGATATTCTTTCGTGCCCCCTGGCAAAGCTAATGGGCTCTGGGCTGGCTGCATTAGACCTTCTGCCTCAGCACCAGCAATGAGCCTGAGGCTACCAGGTAGCCGAAGCACATCCTCTCCAAGCAGCCCCATTCTGGAAGCATTATAGATTTGCAGTTCCCCTCCTTAGGTATATATGCAACAAGCAAAGCATCATTAGAAGCACAGCGTTTATGAGGGTTCTGAAAAATCACTTTTTTTACTCCTTAGCTAGGGCAAAGACTCCACAGATATGAGAAAAACGGTCAAATCTTTTCTAGCATTTCCCAGTTCATTATTCTTACTACTGTAGTCTTCTTCAGGCTTCACTTCAGAGTTGTGAAGGGCATCCCAAGTTCTCCTCCTCCAACTCAAATCTCTTCTCTTGCATTACCGATTATCTACTATGATCCCCCCCCTTCCCCATCCCTCCCCCTACCCCCCCTCAAACTTCTCATCTGTACTTTCGCAAAGAGAGAAAAAATCTTTTCTCTTAAATTTTCCTGTTTCCTCTGTCAGGTGTGTCCTGACACCTGACCATCTTTGTCAGGTGCTCCTCAGAGAATTTTGTTTGATGACCACTCTCCTGGGGACCAGAAGTGGAAGACCAGTTTGCCTGCAACAGGAACCATCTCCCTGCGTATCGCATTAAAACAATTCATGCAGCTATAGTAATCTTTCCATGCTAGAAGGCAGGAAGTTCTCCCATCATCTTTTGTGGTTTCAGAGGAAAGAAAAACACACCACGTGTGACAGTCATACATTGTGAACACCTAACAGACACAGTCCACAGCAGGACAGAAACATCAAATCATCCCAACTCATCATCAAAACAGCTTGCATTTGTGACTGGCTTTTCATCCCAAAAGGGGGATTCTCCTGCCATCAGTCACGTGCTCTTAAGCACTCACACCACCAGAGCAACGCGCAGACTCCCTGGGTGTGTGGCTGAGACCAGGGGTAAAGCGGACCACTGCAGATCAATGAGGCCAATCGTAAGGTCCACAGACCCTTGCACAAGTTGCTTCCAGTCAGCGGAAAACTACCTGTTCCTCCTCAACCTCAGAAACTCTGCTTGCAGATGTTAGAAGGAACCAACAAATGCAGCCTTCTGGCCTCTGCCCCAACAAGAGTCCATCTCCAAGCTCTGGAGACGGACAACCACCTAGAATGGAAAGCTCCTGGAAAGAGTGGGTGCACAGGACAGCAAGAGAGCGAGCACAAATGGTGTGTGAGCGTGCGTGAGTGAAGGCTGTGCGTGAGTGTAAGCCTTTGCCAGTCCTTCCTTTCCCACAGCATCCCTACCGGCACGGTGCTAAGGAGCCTCTGGGACCCTGAGCCACAGCTGCACAAGTCTGGTGGTGCCCTGGGGCAACAGGCTTCGTAGGCCTGCAGCCCAACAAGGGGCGAGAGCATCTTCTCTGGCTGAAGCGGCCAGCCAGCAGCTAACTCAGCTATCAGCAAAGTCCCTCAGGACAACTTCACTGCCTTCCTGACTAAACAGTCACTGCTGTATTTGCATCTTACTTTTGACAAGAACTTTCCTGCCTATAGGTGAGGCTGTACTATCAGAGTGCATCTTTCCTCCATACAAACCCCCTTTTGAGCAAATGATTCCTTCAGAAGGATTTACACTCCAGCTGAAGTGTGTCAAATCTGTGGCTAGTAATGAGCACATGAAAATATTTTTTCAGTATTTACATATGAAAGATATCAAATAGGATCACTGTAAGATTACTTCTTCAGTGTCGCCTTCTAAAGATGTGGTGGTTTTACTCAGGTGGGCAGCCGAGTTCCACCCGATCCTTTTCCAGAGGAAGATACATAACTGCCTCTAGAGAAGGACTAGCTCACTAAACGGGTTGGCCTACTAGAGAGTCCTTCAAAAGTTTGGTTGGCCAAGGAGCTGTAGCCTGAAAGTCAGAAGTCTGCTCCATACTACGGGAAGAGAGAACGCCCCCAAGGGTAAATTACCCAACATTTTGGTATTTCTCTTAGCTACCAGAAAAGAAACAAACACACCCCAAAACCACCAACATGCGTACATGAAAGAAAACCAAGCACGGCATGCTAGAGCTGGTCAAACAATTCTGCCAGTTAGCTCTAAGAGAGAATTTGAAGTTAGCTGTGTAGCGGAGAATAAAAACGAAAAACCAGTGCTCTCTGTGTTTGAGGGCTTTTATTATCTACCACAACGGTCTGCCCAAGAACTTGTCCCTCAGGACACCAAGTTCTTTCTGGGAGAGGTTGTGCACCAACAACAGATTCTGTCCCGGGGAGTCTCTGCTCGGAATTTTGGGGTAAGGAAAGCCAGGAGGCTGGCTTGATTGCCTTGGTTTCCGTATGCCCACGCGTGGAGACGGTAACCTGGACACTGTGGACTGATTGTGTGCTCACCGTGAAGACACGCAGGTTAAAAGGCGGCGCCTCTTCCTGCGGCCATCACTTCTTGGAAGTGAGATTGTGACGGACGAGGTAGGACGAGGCTTTTCTCCAATGCATACTGTGAACTGTCGATCTAGCTTCACATTCGTTAGTCAAATGAGAGCGGTGAATAAGAGAATGTTTACATTTGCCTTCCTTTCAACAGGCACGCAATGTGTGCAGCAGAGTCACAGAAGGAAAATTCAACTGAGAAGAGCCAAGCGGTAAGATTAGCTCCTCACGAATACACAAGTTCATGCACTTTTTTGGCCGAAGGTGGTCTAGCGCAAAGCCTGATACTGTTTGTGTGATAAGTGGGCGAGAGGGGGCAAATGAAAAAAAAAAAAAAAAAAGAATGCTTCAGATACTTGTGGCTCTGCTTACTTGCAGAAGAAAAACTGCAAGCTCTTCCAGTGACAGTGTCAGAAGCGTGCAGCTAGCTCTCACGTGCACTTTCAGGGAGTCTTTAGTGGAGAAGAGATCCTCTAGTACCGTGGCCAGTGAATATTAGTCACCAGACAGAGGGAAGAACTGAAGCAGCTTCTGGTTCTCCCTCTCGCATCCCTCTGCCTTCCTGCCCAGCATGGCCATCGAGCAAAAAGCAGCCAAGCCCTTAGTTTGTGCCTTCCTCCGGCACGTTTTAAGCATGATAACTTTAGAAGTGGCCAGCAAAAGTTAGGAAGTACAGTCAGCAAAGGCGGTGTGAAATGCTAAAGGTCATTGAAGCCCAGCTCCATACCTCTTTGGGTTTTCGTATTCCCCCAGTTTTCTTCCTGCATTTTCATAAAGGCTAAGAAGGTTCTGCGAAGCCTGGGAAACAATTCAAGGCCCTGACAGTGTCAGACGTGCAGTCTTCACCAAGTATTTGACTTAAGAATGAATTGCCCTCAGCATTCTGTAGTGATTTAAGCGGCCATGAGCAGCTGGCAAAAGTGACTTAAAGTCAGGTTGAGGCCTAAAGTCAAATTCTTTGCTGACAAGTGCACATGCCCCAAGGGAATTTCCTTCATGAGTACCCTTGGGTTGCAGAAACCTAGCGCTTCTCCAGTGCTTCTTCTTCCCCCGTGAAATACTGCAGACTACTCAAACCCTGGTTAAAGATTTGTCCCAAAACAAAGAGAGCAAAAGTAAAGTGCCCACAAGCGAACAACGCAGACGGAAGCTCAGTCTGAAATACAAGCTATGTCATGAGGTACCCGTTGCATTGGCAGGGCGCGATGGAGCTGCCCGACTTGACCGTGCAGAAGAGCTCTGTGAAGCTCCTCACGAAGAGATGGGAGTCCGCCAGTGCTCTGGCACCCAGCCCGGCCTTCCAACGCCTGCCAGCCCCACGGTCCCTGGCACCAGAGCAAGCCAGCCCAGGCAGCACCGTGGACGAAGCTGCGGCAGACAGCGGGAGGGCGGACGTCACCCTGGGTGGCCCTCGCCGGACTGAGACCTTCCCCATCTCTGTCAAGGAGCTGCAGAGCCACTTTGAGACCCTGGGTGGCAGGAAGGTGAGTGCACGCAGGTTCCGCAGCTGAAAAGGATTCCCGCGCTCTCACTGAGGACTCGGAGAACACTACTGCCAGAACAGCACCCCCTTCCAATCTGCTGCCTCTTCATATCCTTTCTGCCCCCTGAAAGCCCTACCTGGCTCCTCCCAGTAGCTTCTAACTCACATCCCCTCCATGTCTTCCAACAGGAAGCGGAAAGTGGCAAAAGCTCACTGCCACCAGCACTGGCCACTCAGCCTGGGAGCCAGACAGACATTTCTCTCATGGAAATGTCCAGCGTGAAACGGGGGAGGGCAATCTTTGAGAAGATGTCCTCAGGCAATGGACAGACCACCAACACTGAAGGTTAGCCTTACCACTTGGATCGGATTTCTCCCTTTAGTTCAATGCGCTCCGTCTCTGAGGTGGCAAGGGGCAAGCACACTCACCTCATCAGGGCAGCCCCCAGGCCGCCCAGGGAGAGAACGTGGTGTTCTTCTCAGTGCAAAACAAGCTTTCTAGCCTTCTCCATTTTGTCTGTTGCATTATGGAGCAGTGCCTGATGCCATTAAATACTTGTTGAGCAAAACACAACAGAATGGTGTCTTATGTTTTGAGAAGATAACTTTTGATGAAGACAGCCCAAATTACAAATAGGATATCAAAACTATGGGCAGCATCCATCAATTACAAAAAAGTGGTATCTTCATTTTCTTCTTTGGTGAAGATAGTTTGGATTTAGCAGTGCGTTGCTTTGGTAACGATGCGTTAACTTTTATTAGTTAAAGGCATTCTGGTTTCCACAAATCAAATGCTCCGTACTTGATGTGCTGTAAAGTAAAAGTGCGACGACACAGTGGGTAAAATGTTGGCAATACTGTTTGTTTTGCTTACTGCTTTTCTTTCAAGCTTTGAAACACATGCACCCATCTCCCTCTCCCCAACTATGACGTCTCTTTGTGGTTGCAGTGGGTGGCTGCAAAGCTGTAGGAGGACTTCCAGAAGAGAGCCCTCCCAACACCGGCAATACACTGACGGAATTCCAGGAGAATGTCTCCTTGAAAGACAAAATGGCTCTGTATCAGGCTGCGGTGTCAAAGGCAGAGAACAGCAACCGCTTTGCCAATGTAAGATACCAATGTCTCAATATCTTCTTAATTCTACGTTTGCTTTGCCCAGGGACAGATCGTAACCATCTTTATTTCTACAAGCAAGCTATCAGGTGGATCATAGGGTGGATGAAAATTTAAATCCCAAATTAGGAAACCTATAGAGCAAACATAGTCATCCATCAGTCTCTCTCTCTACCAAAAGAGGTTTCTCACGCTAGATGCCTTTGGTCTTTTGGACAATCCCCGTTATTTCGTGGACGTGCTCTTCCTTTCAGTCCACCTTTGCCTGAACTTCATGTATGAGGATCATGGGTGAGAGAGAGATCAGCAACACGGTTATCCTGTGATGACAAAACAAGACAGTTTCCTTACCACAACAACTATTCTCTATCGCCAAATAATAAAATCCTGTTCAGGAGCACAGTGACTTTAGAGCTCTTGCTGCTCGAACTGAAGAATTTGAAATTACCGCATGATAAAACAGCTCTGCTATGGGTGCTCAGGTAGCCCAGAAGCCACCTGAGGGAAGCAGCCACCAGCCACGCTCGCCTTCAGAGTCCAGGTGTTTTCAAACCACGCAATTCCTGCCCACTGGCTTCTTGATTTCCTAATTGCCCTTGTGTATTTGGAACAGATTCCTGCAGTTCTTTGGGCCAAGAAGGTTCCAATTCCCTCCTCCCAACGCTGCCAGCAATGGTGCTGTTAGCTCTCTCTCCCCAAAAGGAAGAACTGGAGGAAGCCTGACCCAACCGAACTGTGTTGAGAACATATGAACTGCTTCATTTCCACCCTATAACACCTTGCCCTTACTTGTTGAAATGGATGGTATGTTCTTACTGCAAATGGAAAACACCTGGCCTTATTTGATCCCTCTAGACCTCAGAGGAAATCAAGTCCTGCACTGTGCCCGGGGGCCTGGCTGCAGTGAGGAAACACTTTGAGAATGGGCAGATGACCCCTTCAATGACCACCTTTGCTCACTCCCAGCACCAGCACAAAGCTGCAGAGGTAACAATGGCATTTTGAATACTAACAAATTAGGTTTCCCCCGTTAAAGAGCTCGAGAGGAAAATAACACTATTTGCTTGATTCCAGGATTCACCATTCCCGGTGTCCCTGGAAAAATTTGCACCCCATTTTCTTTTCAACTCGCCCTCCTCGAGCCTCACCTAACTTTAACGGTTCAAACTTCTCATCACATGGGTTCCTTGTGGCGCTCGTAATCCCCTAAATCATCACGGTACACTGCCATAAAGGAACCATTTGGGCTTAACATCTGTTAAAGTAGAACTGATTTGTGACAGCCCTTCACAGGCAGAAACACAAATCCAGATTACTGTTAATTACGTGATTCTTTGTATTTGTTTTCAGGAGACCTCAAGAACCACTCAGCTCCCACTATCAAGCAGCACCAGGGAAGCTGAGTGCAGTGCGACGAGCTCCAAAGAAGCCCCACTAGAAGCCTTTCCAAGCAAAGAGGTAAGTTTATCAATTAACAATTATACCATTTGGCAGGTATGTTTTTAAAACAGTGTCCTAGACAGGGTTGTTTGGATGTGGTAATGAATGGGGCTTCCCACTCAGACTTCTCTGTGATGTTTCAAAGACAGCAGCCGAAATATGGAGTATTCTTCCATGTTGCACTAAATCCCGCAGTAACGTGAAGGTTTTGTGCACAGGTTTCTCTCGGGGAGCAAGTGACTCCAGAGACAAACGGGGCTTCTACACTCACCCGGCATACTGATGAAGCAGGTAAGAAGTGGCTTGAGAGTAATGGCTCCCAAAGGAGCACGACAAACCAAGTTCTTGGCAACTGTCTTTACTGGCACAAACGTGGGGCTGCTTTTAGGATACAGATACAGGACATTGCTCCAAGTTGTTCAGTGCCTCCTTCCTCAGCTAAGCACATTCATTGGTCTCAGTGGGACCTAAGAAACAGCTTTCCGTGCTGGTACACAGAGAGGAGTTTGGCAGAAGGAGGTAGCTCCAAATTTGTGCTGAGCTGCTGGAAAAAGCGGGGCATTTTAAGAGATGTCTGAAGACACACGCAAACCCTTGCCCCTGTATAGCCGAAACTGTGGATGATAAAGGCTCAATTTATAGCCAGACGGAACCGGCCTGGACACCATGAGCACGGTGTAGAGGCGCTGCTTCTGCGGTCTAGTCCTGGTATTAGAATTCACGCGCTCGGTTAACACAAAGACCTCAGTCCTGTGCGAGCCCTGACATTCAGGCAATTCAGGTACGGCAAAACAGCAGGCCATAGATAACGTGTCCCTCAACACTTCTTCCATCCATTTCCTACGTATTTCTTCTCTTCATATTGTCCGTTGTTCATTTACTTTTTTTTTTTTTTAATAATAATAGTAATTATTATTCTTTCCATTGCAGTAAGCAATGCAGCTATGGACGTGGAGGTCCCAAAGACTTCCACAGAGGTGTGTGACCATCAGACGGAAAGGACAGCAGAGGAAAACGCTGTTCCCATAGACAGAGAGACTGCAACATCTGTACCAGATGGCAAGGTCTGTGCCTTTATAGTAAGAGTAGACATCAGTCTGTCAAATACAGTCTGAATTTCTATTTTTACCATGTAGTTGCAACTGAAAATGCAACCTGTGAAAGCAGTAGGAATATACGGAGCTTAGCAATGACGGGCACACAAGGTGGTATTTAGTACAACCTGTAATTCAGCAAGTACTTCTATTACATGACAAACACAACTGAAAGTTGAACTCAAACGCTTCTGCTTTTCCTTTCCTTCTCTGATGAAGGCAGCCTCTTCTTTCCCTGCTTTCAGTCTCTAAAAGGCTATGTTTTCTGTCACCAGTTCCTCAGATGCACAGAAACTCTCAACTTGAGGAAAAACGAAGACAAGCGTCAAAATGTCGAGGGCTGTCCGGACCAGACAATTCCACTGGCACTGCCGAGCGAAGCACTGCACCAGCCCAAAAGCACCATGCCGTCTGCTCTTGCCAGAATGAGAGCCATGAATGCGATCATCAAGAGCCATGCACATTCTGTAAGACGGCCACGTCACCAAGGAGCTGCTGGGCTGCCAGTTCAAAGTGTCTGTGAGCAAGAAATCCCAAAGGTTCACAAAGGCGACATCTGTTCAGAGGAGCAGCTCCCTAAGCCTGGGGAGCCGCAGATGAGGGAGCCACTGAGACAACCCAAAAGCAGAAGCACTCGTGCGGCTTCCAGAATTAAGGCCATCAACGACATCCACAGGAACCTACACCATTCTCAAAGGCGTCCAAACCAGGAAGGGGCTGCTTTTCTGGTGGAGGATGCGCAAGGGTTCAAAACAACAGAATCCGGCCTGAAGAACGAAGACGCAAGCGTCACAGTCTCTGTGTTGTGCAGTAATGCACAACAAGTTGACAATAAAGAGATGAAGTGACTCAAAACTAACAGACTTGTCTGAACTTTTGCTGCCTGTCTCAACAGGTTGGAGCATCAGGCGGGGAGAAACTTCATGAAATATAACGAGGGCACGTGTAGAGCCCTGCATCGGGGCAAGAACAACCCCAGACACCAGGATAAGTTGGGGACTGCCCTGCTGGAGAGCAGCAAAGGGGGAAGGGACGTGGGTGTCCTGGCGGAGAGCTGGCTGACCATGAGCCAGCACTGTGCCCTTGTGGCCAAGAAGGCCAATGGCATCCTGGGGTGTATTAGCAGGGCTGTGGTTAGTAGGTCGGGAGAGGTTCTCCTCCCCCTCTGCTCTGCCCTAGTGAGACCACATCTGCAATATTGCGTCCAGTTCTGGGCCCCCCAGTTCCAGAAGGACAGGGAACTGCTTGAGAGAGTCCAGCACAGAGCCACAAGGGTGATAAAGGGAGTGGAGCGTCTCCCTTTTGAGGAAAGGCTGAGGGAGCTGGGTCTCTTTAGTTGGAGAAGAGGAGACTGAGGGGTGACCTTCTTAATGTTTATAAATATGTAAAGGGAGAGTGTCAGGAGGACGGAGCCAGGCTCTTCTCAGCGACATCTAACAGTAGGACAGGGGGCACTGGGTGCGTGCTGGAACATAGGAGGTTCCACTTAAATGTGAGACAAAACTTTTTTATGGTGATGGTGACAGAACACCGGAACAGGCTGCACAGGGGGGATGTGGAGTTTCCTTCTCCAGAGGCATTCCAAAGCTGCCTGGACGCGTTCCTGTGTGACCTGATCTAGCTGCTCCTGCTCCGGCAGGGGCATTGGACCAGACGATCTTTCAAGGTCCCTTCCAATCCCTAACATTCAGTGATTCGGTGATTCTGTGATTCGTAGGCATCTCAGCAGTCTTCTACCATCTTTCTTTGGCAAAGGCATGTCTGGAAAGAAAAACTGTAAAAATCACAGTCAGGAGAAGAGCTCTGGATCTCCAAAGTACCAATCTGCAGGTCTGATATACAGGCTGCCATTATGTCAGGATAACAACAACCTGCTGCCCTGGAAGATTAATCTTACTTTGAAATCAGTGGGCACTGCAATACTATGCTCCTCAGAAAATCAGGACAATTATTGCCAGGTTTTGTGATTACCACTCGTTAAAATGAGGGGATACTGGATTAGGTCACCCAGGGCGTCTCTCAGGCTGAAATTTGTCATGTCAGAGCAAGAACAGGTCACACTTAGTGAAGCCGTGTAGTTCTGGGAACAAAACGTCCCTTCCTGCAATCGGCAGCTCGATTCTTTCTAGTCTTGGCTTTAGAGCACTATGCGGAGTTTATTACAATCTCCTGGAATCGGGAAGGCTCACCCTGAGCACTCTCTGGTGCACAAGTATCCAGGAAAGCCCTGCTGGGGCTCTTGTAGCCGCTTGCCTCAAGGCATTTTCCTAATCAAATTCCTACTCCTACCATGCCAGACCAGATATTCTTTCGTGCCCCCTGGCAAAGCTAATGGGCTCTGGGCTGGCTGCATTAGACCTTCTGCCTCAGCACCAGCAATGAGCCTGAGGCTACCAGGTAGCCGAAGCACATCCTCTCCAAGCAGCCCCATTCTGGAAGCATTATAGATTTGCAGTTCCCCTCCTTAGGTATATATGCAACAAGCAAAGCATCATTAGAAGCACAGCGTTTATGAGGGTTCTGAAAAATCACTTTTTTTACTCCTTAGCTAGGGCAAAGACTCCACAGATATGAGAAAAACGGTCAAATCTTTTCTAGCATTTCCCAGTTCATTATTCTTACTACTGTAGTCTTCTTCAGGCTTCACTTCAGAGTTGTGAAGGGCATCCCAAGTTCTCCTCCTCCAACTCAAATCTCTTCTCTTGCATTACCGATTATCTACTATGATCCCCCCCCTTCCCCATCCCTCCCCCTACCCCCCCTCAAACTTCTCATCTGTACTTTCGCAAAGAGAGAAAAAATCTTTTCTCTTAAATTTTCCTGTTTCCTCTGTCAGGTGTGTCCTGACACCTGACCATCTTTGTCAGGTGCTCCTCAGAGAATTTTGTTTGATGACCACTCTCCTGGGGACCAGAAGTGGAAGACCAGTTTGCCTGCAACAGGAACCATCTCCCTGCGTATCACATTAAAACAATTCATGCAGCTATAGTAATCTTTCCATGCTAGAAGGCAGGAAGTTCTCCCATCATCTTTTGTGGTTTCAGAGGAAAGAAAAACACACCACGTGTGACAGTCATACATTGTGAACACCTAACAGACACAGTCCACAGCAGGACAGAAACATCAAATCATCCCAACTCATCATCAAAACAGCTTGCATTTGTGACTGGCTTTTCATCCCAAAAGGGGGATTCTCCTGCCATCAGTCACGTGCTCTTAAACACTCACACCACCAGAGCAACGCGCAGACTCCCTGGGTGTGTGGCTGAGACCAGGGGTAAAGGGGACCACTGCAGATCAATGAGGCCAATCGTAAGGTCCACAGACCCTTGCACAAGTTGCTTCCAGTCAGCAGAAAACTACCTGTTCCTCCTCAGCCTCAGAAACTCTGCTTGCAGATGTTAGAAGGAACCAACAAATGCAGCCTTCTGGCCTCTGCCCCAACAAGAGTCCATCTCCAAGCTCTGGAGACGGACAACCACCTAGAATGGAAAGCTCCTGGAAAGAGTGGGTGCACAGGACAGCAAGAGAGCGAGCACAAATGGTGTGTGAGCGTGCGTGAGTGAAGGCTGTGCGTGAGTGTAAGCCTTTGCCAGTCCTTCCTTTCCCACAGCATCCCTACCGGCACGGTGCTAAGGAGCCTCTGGGACCCCGAGCCACAGCTGCACAAGTCTAGTGGTGCCCTGGGGCAACAGGCTTCGTAGGCCTGCAGCCCAACAAGGGGCGAGAGCATCTTCTCTGGCTGAAGCGGCCAGCCAGCAGCTAACTCAGCTATCAGCAAAGTCCCTCAGGACAACTTCACTGCCTTCCTGACAAAACAGTCACTGCTGTATTTGCATCTTACTTTTGACAAGAACTTTCCTGCCTATAGGTGAGGCTGTACTATCAGAGTGCATCTTTCCTCCATACAAACCCCCTTTTGAGCAAATGATTCCTTCAGAAGGATTTACACTCCAGCTGAAGTGTGTCAAATCTGTGGCTAGTAATGAGCACATGAAAATATTTTTTCAGTATTTACATATGAAAGATATCAAATAGGATCACTGTAAGATTACTTCTTCAGTGTCGCCTTCTAAAGATGTGGTGGTTTTACTCAGGTGGGCAGCCGAGTTCCACCCGATCCTTTTCCAGAGGAAGATACATAACTGCCTCTAGAGAAGGACTAGCTCACTAAACGGGTTGGCCTACTAGAGAGTCCTTCAAAAGTTTGGTTGGCCAAGGAGCTGTAGCCTGAAAGTCAGAAGTCTGCTCCATACTACGGGAAGAGAGAACGCCCCCAAGGGTAAATTACCCAACATTTTGGTATTTCTCTTAGCTACCAGAAAAGAAACAAACACACCCCAAAACCACCAACATGCGTACATGAAAGAAAACCAAGCACGGCATGCTAGAGCTGGTCAAACAATTCTGCCAGTTAGCTCTAAGAGAGAATTTGAAGTTAGCTGTGTAGCGGAGAATAAAAACGAAAAACCAGTGCTCTCTGTGTTTGAGGGCTTTTATTATCTACCACAACGGTCTGCCCAAGAACTTGTCCCTCAGGACACCAAGTTCTTTCTGGGAGAGGTTGTGCACCAACAACAGATTCTGTCCCGGGGAGTCTCTGCTCGGAATTTTGGGGTAAGGAAAGCCAGGAGGCTGGCTTGGTTGCCTTGGTTTCCGTATGCCCACGCGTGGAGACGGTAACCTGGACACTGTGGACTGATTGTGTGCTCACCGTGAAGACACGCAGGTTAAAAGGCGGCGCCTCTTCCTGCGGCCATCACTTCTTGGAAGTGAGATTGTGACGGACGAGGTAGGACGAGGCTTTTCTCCAATGCATACTGTGAACTGTCGATCTAGCTTCACATTCGTTAGTCAAATGAGAGCGGTGAATAAGAGAATGTTTACATTTGCCTTCCTTTCAACAGGCACGCAATGTGTGCAGCAGAGTCACAGAAGGAAAATTCAACTGAGAAGAGCCAAGCGGTAAGATTAGCTCCTTACGAATACACAAGTTCATGCACTGTTTTGGACGAAGGTGGTCTAGCGCAAAACCTGATACTGTTTGTGTGATAAGTGGGCGAGAGGGGGCAAATGAAAAAAAAAAAAAAAAAAGAATGCTTCAGATACTTGTGGCTCTGCTTACTTGCAGAAGAAAAACTGCAAGCTCTTCCAGTGACAGTGTCAGAAGCGTGCAGCTAGCTCTCACGTGCACTTTCAGGGAGTCTTTAGTGGAGAAGAGATCCTCTAGTACCGTGGCCAGTGAATATTAGTCACCAGACAGAGGGAAGAACTGAAGCAGCTTCTGGTTCTCTCTCTCGCATCCCTCTGCCTTCCTGCCCAGCATGGCCATCGAGCAAAAAGCAGCCAAGCCCTTAGTTTGTGCCTTCCTCCGGCACGTTTTAAGCATGATAACTTTAGAAGTGGCCAGCAAAAGTTAGGAAGTACAGTCGGCAAAGGCGGTGTGAAATGCTAAAGACCATTTTAGCCCAGCTCCGTACCTCTTTGGGTTTTCGTATTCCCCCAATTTTCTTCCTGCATTTTCATAAAGGCTAAGAAGGTTCTGCGAAGCCTGGGAAACAATTCAAGGCCCTGACAGTGTCAGACGTGCAGTCTTCACCAAGTATTTGACTTAAGAATGAATTGCCCTCAGCATTCTGTAGTGATTTAAGCGGCCATGAGCAGCTGGCAAAAGTGACTTAAAGTCAGGTTGAGGCCTAAAGTCAAATTCTTTGCTGACAAGTGCACATGCCCCAAGGGAATTTCCTTCATGAGTACCCTTGGGTTGCAGAAACCTAGCGTTTCTCCTGTGCTTCTTCTTCCCCCGTGAAATACTGCAGACCACTCAAACCCTGGTTAAAGATTTGTCCCAAAACAAAGAGAGCAAAAGTAAAGTGCCCACAAGCGAACAACGCAGACGGAAGCTCAGTCTGAAATACAAGCTATGTCATGAGGTACCCGTTGCATTGGCAGGGCGCGATGGAGCTGCCCGACTTGACCGTGCAGAAGAGCTCTGTGAAGCTCCTCACGAAGAGATGGGAGTCCGCCAGTGCTCTGGCACCCAGCCCGGCCTTCCAACGCCTGCCAGCCCCACGGTCCCTGGCACCAGAGCAAGCCAGCCCAGGCAGCACCGTGGACGAAGCCGCGGCAGACAGCGGGAGGGCGGACGTCACCCTGGGTGGCCCTCGCCGGACTGAGACCTTCCCCATCTCTGTCAAGGAGCTGCAGAGCCACTTTGAGACCCTGGGTGGCAGGAAGGTGAGTGCACGCAGGTTCCGCAGCTGAAAAGGATTCCCGCGCTCTCACTGAGGACTCGGAGAACACTACTGCCAGAACAGCACCCCCTTCCAATCTGCTGCCTCTTCATATCCTTTCTGCCCCCTGAAAGCCCTACCTGGCTCCTCCCAGTAGCTTCTAACTCACATCCCCTCCATGTCTTCCAACAGGAAGCGGAAAGTGGCAAAAGCTCACTGCCACCAGCACTGGCCACTCAGCCTGGGAGCCAGACAGACATTTCTCTCATGGAAATGTCCAGCGTGAAACGGGGGAGGGCAATCTTTGAGAAGATGTCCTCAGGCAATGGACAGACCACCAACACTGAAGGTTAGCCTTACCACTTGGATCGGATTTCTCCCTTTAGTTCAATGCGCTCCGTCTCTGAGGTGGCAAGGGGCAAGCACACTCACCTCATCAGGGCAGCCCCCAGGCCGCCCAGGGAGAGAACGTGGTGTTCTTCTCAGTGCAAAACAAGCTTTCTAGCCTTCTCCATTTTGTCTGTTGCATTATGGAGCAGTGCCTGATGCCATTAAATACTTGTTGAGCAAAACACAACAGAATGGTGTCTTATGTTTTGAGAAGATAACTTTTGATGAAGACAGCCCAAATTACAAATAGGATATCAAAACTATGGGCAGCATCCATCAATTACAAAAAAGTGGTATCTTCATTTTCTTCTTTGGTGAAGATAGTTTGGATTTAGCAGTGCGTTGCTTTGGTAACGATGCGTTAACTTTTATTAGTTAAAGGCATTCTGGTTTCCACAAATCAAATGCTCCGTACTTGATGTGCTGTAAAGTAAAAGTGCGACGACACAGTGGGTAAAATGTTGGCAATACTGTTTGTTTTGCTTACTGCTTTTCTTTCAAGCTTTGAAACACATGCACCCATCTCCCTCTCCCCAACTATGACGTCTCTTTGTGGTTGCAGTGGGTGGCTGCAAAGCTGTAGGAGGACTTCCAGAAGAGAGCCCTCCCAACACCGGCAATACACTGACGGAATTCCAGGAGAATGTCTCCTTGAAAGACAAAATGGCTCTGTATCAGGCTGCGGTGTCAAAGGCAGAGAACAGCAACCGCTTTGCCAATGTAAGATACCAATGTCTCAATATCTTCTTAATTCTACGTTTGCTTTGCCCAGGGACAGATCGTAACCATCTTTATTTCTACAAGCAAGCTATCAGGTGGATCATAGGGTGGATGAAAATTTAAATCCCAAATTAGGAAACCTATAGAGCAAACATAGTCATCCATCAGTCTCTCTCTCTACCAAAAGAGGTTTCTCACGCTAGATGCCTTTGGTCTTTTGGACAATCCCCGTTATTTCGTGGACGTGCTCTTCCTTTCAGTCCACCTTTGCCTGAACTTCATGTATGAGGATCATGGGTGAGAGAGAGATCAGCAACACGGTTATCCTGTGATGACAAAACAAGACAGTTTCCTTACCACAACAACTATTCTCTATCGCCAAATAATAAAATCCTGTTCAGGAGCACAGTGACTTTAGAGCTCTTGCTGCTCGAACTGAAGAATTTGAAATTACCGCATGATAAAACAGCTCTGCTATGGGTGCTCAGGTAGCCCAGAAGCCACCTGAGGGAAGCAGCCACCAGCCACGCTCGCCTTCAGAGTCCAGGTGTTTTCAAACCACGCAATTCCTGCCCACTGGCTTCTTGATTTCCTAATTGCCCTTGTGTATTTGGAACAGATTCCTGCAGTTCTTTGGGCCAAGAAGGTTCCAATTCCCTCCTCCCAACGCTGCCAGCAATGGTGCTGTTAGCTCTCTCTCCCCAAAAGGAAGAACTGGAGGAAGCCTGACCCAACCGAACTGTGTTGAGAACATATGAACTGCTTCATTTCCACCCTATAACACCTTGCCCTTACTTGTTGAAATGGATGGTATGTTCTTACTGCAAATGGAAAACACCTGGCCTTATTTGATCCCTCTAGACCTCAGAGGAAATCAAGTCCTGCACTGTGCCCGGGGGCCTGGCTGCAGTGAGGAAACACTTTGAGAATGGGCAGATGACCCCTTCAATGACCACCTTTGCTCACTCCCAGCACCAGCACAAAGCTGCAGAGGTAACAATGGCATTTTGAATACTAACAAATTAGGTTTCCCCTGTTAAAGAGCTCGAGAGGAAAATAACGCTATTTGCTTGATTCCAGGATTCACCATTCCCGGTGTCCCTGGAAAAATTTGCACCCCATTTTCTTTTCAACTCGCCCTCCTCGAGCCTCACCTAACTTTAACGGTTCAAACTTCTCATCACATGGGTTCCTTGTGGTGCTCGTAATCCCCTAAATCATCACGGTACACTGCCATAAAGGAACCATTTGGGCTTAACATCTGTTAAAGTAGAACTGATTTGTGACAGCCCTTCACAGGCAGAAACACAAATCCAGATTACTGTTAATTACGTGATTCTTTGTATTTGTTTTCAGGAGACCTCAAGAACCACTCAGCTCCCACTATCAAGCAGCACCAGGGAAGCTGAGTGCAGTGCGACGAGCTCCAAAGAAGCCCCACTAGAAGCCTTTCCAAGCAAAGAGGTAAGTTTATCAATTAACAATTATACCATTTGGCAGGTATGTTTTTAAAACAGTGTCCTAGACAGGGTTGTTTGGATGTGGTAATGAATGGGGCTTCCCACTCAGACTTCTCTGTGATGTTTCAAAGACAGCAGCCGAAATATGGAGTATTCTTCCATGTTGCACTAAATCCCGCAGTAACGTGAAGGTTTTGTGCACAGGTTTCTCTCGGGGAGCAAGTGACTCCAGAGACAAACGGGGCTTCTACACTCACCCGGCATACTGATGAAGCAGGTAAGAAGTGGCTTGAGAGTAATGGCTCCCAAAGGAGCACGACAAACCAAGTTCTTGGCAACTGTCTTTACTGGCACAAACGTGGGGCTGCTTTTAGGATACAGATACAGGACATTGCTCCAAGTTGTTCAGTGCCTCCTTCCTCAGCTAAGCACATTCATTGGTCTCAGTGGGACCTAAGAAACAGCTTTCCGTGCTGGTACACAGAGAGGAGTTTGGCAGAAGGAGGTAGCTTCCAATTTGTGCTGAGCTGCTGGAAAGAGCGGGGCATTTTAAGAGATGTCTGAAGACACACGCAAACCCTTGCCCCTGTATAGCCGAAACTGTGGATGATAAAGGCTCAATTTATAGCCAGGCGGAACAGGCCTGGACACCATGAGCACGGTGTAGAGGCGCTGCTTCTGCGGTCTAGTCCTGGTATTAGAATTCACGCGCTCGGTTAACACAAAGACCTCAGTCCTGTGCGAGCCCTGACATTCAGGCAATTCAGGTACGGCAAAACAGCAGGCCATAGATAACGTGTCCCTCAACACTTCTTCCATCCATTTCCTACGTATTTCTTCTCTTCATATTGTCCGTTGTTCATTTACTTTTTTTTTTTTTTTTTTTAATAATAATAGTAATTATTATTCTTTCCATTGCAGTAAGCAATGCAGCTATGGACGTGGAGGTCCCAAAGACTTCCACAGAGGTGTGTGACCATCAGACGGAAAGGACAGCAGAGGAAAACGCTGTTCCCATAGACAGAGAGACTGCAACATCTGTACCAGATGGCAAGGTCTGTGCCTTTATAGTAAGAGTAGACATCAGTCTGTCAAATACAGTCTGAATTTCTATTTTTACCATGTAGTTGCAACTGAAAATGCAACCTGTGAAAGCAGTAGGAATATACGGAGCTTAGCAATGACGGGCACACAAGGTGGTATTTAGTACAACCTGTAATTCAGCAAGTACTTCTATTACATGACAAACACAACTGAAAGTTGAACTCCAACGCTTCTGCTTTTCCTTTCCTTCTCTGATGAAGGCAGCCTCTTCTTTCCCTGCTTTCAGTCTCTAAAAGGCTATGTTTTCTGTCACCAGTTCCTCAGATGCACAGAAACTCTCAACTTGAGGAAAAACGAAGACAAGCGTCAAAATGTCGAGGGCTGTCCGGACCAGACAATTCCACTGGCACTGCCGAGCGAAGCACTGCACCAGCCCAAAAGCACCATGCCGTCTGCTCTTGCCAGAATGAGAGCCATGAATGCGATCATCAAGAGCCATGCACATTCTGTAAGACGGCCACGTCACCAAGGAGCTGCTGGGCTGCCAGTTCAAAGTGTCTGTGAGCAAGAAATCCCAAAGGTTCACAAAGGCGACATCTGTTCAGAGGAGCAGCTCCCTAAGCCTGGGGAGCCGCAGATGAGGGAGCCACTGAGACAACCCAAAAGCAGAAGCACTCGTGCGGCTTCCAGAATTAAGGCCATCAACGACATCCACAGGAACCTACACCATTCTCAAAGGCGTCCAAACCAGGAAGGGGCTGCTTTTCTGGTGGAGGATGCGCAAGGGTTCAAAACAACAGAATCCGGCCTGAAGAACGAAGACGCAAGCGTCACAGTCTCTGTGTTGTGCAGTAATGCACAACAAGTTGACAATAAAGAGATGAAGTGACTCAAAACTAACAGACTTGTCTGAACTTTTGCTGCCTGTCTCAACAGGTTGGAGCATCAGGCGGGGAGAAACTTCATGAAATATAACGAGGGCACGTGTAGAGCCCTGCATCGGGGCAAGAACAACCCCAGACACCAGGATAAGTTGGGGACTGCCCTGCTGGAGAGCAGCAAAGGGGGAAGGGACGTGGGTGTCCTGGCGGAGAGCTGGCTGACCATGAGCCAGCACTGTGCCCTTGTGGCCAAGAAGGCCAATGGCATCCTGGGGTGTATTAGCAGGGCTGTGGTTAGTAGGTCGAGAGAGGTTCTCCTCCCCCTCTGCTCTGCCCTAGTGAGACCACATCTGCAATATTGCGTCCAGTTCTGGGCCCCCCAGTTCCAGAAGGACAGGGAACTGCTTGAGAGAGTCCAGCACAGAGCCACAAGGGTGATAAAGGGAGTGGAGCGTCTCCCTTTTGAGGAAAGGCTGAGGGAGCTGGGTCTCTTTAGTTGGAGAAGAGGAGACTGAGGGGTGACCTTCTTAATGTTTATAAATATGTAAAGGGAGAGTGTCAGGAGGACGGAGCCAGGCTCTTCTCAGCGACATCTAACAGTAGGACAGGGGGCACTGGGTGCGTGCTGGAACATAGGAGGTTCCACTTAAATGTGAGACAAAACTTTTTTATGGTGATGGTGACAGAACACCGGAACAGGCTGCACAGGGGGGATGTGGAGTTTCCTTCTCCAGAGGCATTCCAAAGCTGCCTGGACGCGTTCCTGTGTGACCTGATCTAGCTGCTCCTGCTCCGGCAGGGGCATTGGACCAGACGATCTTTCAAGGTCCCTTCCAATCCCTAACATTCAGTGATTCGGTGATTCTGTGATTCGTAGGCATCTCAGCAGTCTTCTACCATCTTTCTTTGGCAAAGGCATGTCTGGAAAGAAAAACTGTAAAAATCACAGTCAGGAGAAGAGCTCTGGATCTCCAAAGTACCAATCTGCAGGTCTGATATACAGGCTGCCATTATGTCAGGATAACAACAACCTGCTGCCCTGGAAGATTAATCTTACTTTGAAATCAGTGGGCACTGCAATACTATGCTCCTCAGAAAATCAGGACAATTATTGCCAGGTTTTGTGATTACCACTCGTTAAAATGAGGGGATACTGGATTAGGTCACCCAGGGCGTCTCTCAGGCTGAAATTTGTCATGTCAGAGCAAGAACAGGTCACACTTAGTGAAGCCGTGTAGTTCTGGGAACAAAACGTCCCTTCCTGCAATCGGCAGCTCGATTCTTTCTAGTCTTGGCTTTAGAGCACTATGCGGAGTTTATTACAATCTCCTGGAATCGGGAAGGCTCACCCTGAGCACTCTCTGGTGCACAAGTATCCAGGAAAGCCCTGCTGGGGCTCTTGTAGCCGCTTGCCTCAAGGCATTTTCCTAATCAAATTCCTACTCCTACCATGCCAGACCAGATATTCTTTCGTGCCCCCTGGCAAAGCTAATGGGCTCTGGGCTGGCTGCATTAGACCTTCTGCCTCAGCACCAGCAATGAGCCTGAGGCTACCAGGTAGCCGAAGCACATCCTCTCCAAGCAGCCCCATTCTGGAAGCATTATAGATTTGCAGTTCCCCTCCTTAGGTATATATGCAACAAGCAAAGCATCATTAGAAGCACAGCGTTTATGAGGGTTCTGAAAAATCACTTTTTTTACTCCTTAGCTAGGGCAAAGACTCCACAGATATGAGAAAAACGGTCAAATCTTTTCTAGCATTTCCCAGTTCATTATTCTTACTACTGTAGTCTTCTTCAGGCTTCACTTCAGAGTTGTGAAGGGCATCCCAAGTTCTCCTCCTCCAACTCAAATCTCTTCTCTTGCATTACCGATTATCTACTATGATCCCCCCCCTTCCCCATCCCTCCCCCTACCCCCCCTCAAACTTCTCATCTGTACTTTCGCAAAGAGAGAAAAAATCTTTTCTCTTAAATTTTCCTGTTTCCTCTGTCAGGTGTGTCCTGACACCTGACCATCTTTGTCAGGTGCTCCTCAGAGAATTTTGTTTGATGACCACTCTCCTGGGGACCAGAAGTGGAAGACCAGTTTGCCTGCAACAGGAACCATCTCCCTGCGTATCACATTAAAACAATTCATGCAGCTATAGTAATCTTTCCATGCTAGAAGGCAGGAAGTTCTCCCAT
The DNA here is from genome assembly GCF_964034855.1 of Anser brachyrhynchus. Classification (NCBI taxonomy): domain Eukaryota; kingdom Metazoa; phylum Chordata; class Aves; order Anseriformes; family Anatidae; genus Anser; species Anser brachyrhynchus. Next base: position 90,697,358 of record NC_137696.1, on the reverse strand, counting down.
CATCTTTTGTGGTTTCAGAGGAAAGAAAAACACACCACGTGTGACAGTCATACATTGTGAACACCTAACAGACACAGTCCACAGCAGGACAGAAACATCAAATCATCCCAACTCATCATCAAAACAGCTTGCATTTGTGACTGGCTTTTCATCCCAAAAGGGGGATTCTCCTGCCATCAGTCACGTGCTCTTAAACACTCACACCACCAGAGCAACGCGCAGACTCCCTGGGTGTGTGGCTGAGACCAGGGGTAAAGGGGACCACTGCAGATCAATGAGGCCAATCGTAAGGTCCACAGACCCTTGCACAAGTTGCTTCCAGTCAGCAGAAAACTACCTGTTCCTCCTCAGCCTCAGAAACTCTGCTTGCAGATGTTAGAAGGAACCAACAAATGCAGCCTTCTGGCCTCTGCCCCAACAAGAGTCCATCTCCAAGCTCTGGAGACGGACAACCACCTAGAATGGAAAGCTCCTGGAAAGAGTGGGTGCACAGGACAGCAAGAGAGCGAGCACAAATGGTGTGTGAGCGTGCGTGAGTGAAGGCTGTGCGTGAGTGTAAGCCTTTGCCAGTCCTTCCTTTCCCACAGCATCCCTACCGGCACGGTGCTAAGGAGCCTCTGGGACCCCGAGCCACAGCTGCACAAGTCTAGTGGTGCCCTGGGGCAACAGGCTTCGTAGGCCTGCAGCCCAACAAGGGGCGAGAGCATCTTCTCTGGCTGAAGCGGCCAGCCAGCAGCTAACTCAGCTATCAGCAAAGTCCCTCAGGACAACTTCACTGCCTTCCTGACAAAACAGTCACTGCTGTATTTGCATCTTACTTTTGACAAGAACTTTCCTGCCTATAGGTGAGGCTGTACTATCAGAGTGCATCTTTCCTCCATACAAACCCCCTTTTGAGCAAATGATTCCTTCAGAAGGATTTACACTCCAGCTGAAGTGTGTCAAATCTGTGGCTAGTAATGAGCACATGAAAATATTTTTTCAGTATTTACATATGAAAGATATCAAATAGGATCACTGTAAGATTACTTCTTCAGTGTCGCCTTCTAAAGATGTGGTGGTTTTACTCAGGTGGGCAGCCGAGTTCCACCCGATCCTTTTCCAGAGGAAGATACATAACTGCCTCTAGAGAAGGACTAGCTCACTAAACGGGTTGGCCTACTAGAGAGTCCTTCAAAAGTTTGGTTGGCCAAGGAGCTGTAGCCTGAAAGTCAGAAGTCTGCTCCATACTACGGGAAGAGAGAACGCCCCCAAGGGTAAATTACCCAACATTTTGGTATTTCTCTTAGCTACCAGAAAAGAAACAAACACACCCCAAAACCACCAACATGCGTACATGAAAGAAAACCAAGCACGGCATGCTAGAGCTGGTCAAACAATTCTGCCAGTTAGCTCTAAGAGAGAATTTGAAGTTAGCTGTGTAGCGGAGAATAAAAACGAAAAACCAGTGCTCTCTGTGTTTGAGGGCTTTTATTATCTACCACAACGGTCTGCCCAAGAACTTGTCCCTCAGGACACCAAGTTCTTTCTGGGAGAGGTTGTGCACCAACAACAGATTCTGTCCCGGGGAGTCTCTGCTCGGAATTTTGGGGTAAGGAAAGCCAAGAGGCTGGCTTGGTTGCCTTGGTTTCCGTATGCCCACGCGTGGAGACGGTAACCTGGACACTGTGGACTGATTGTGTGCTCACCGTGAAGACACGCAGGTTAAAAGGCGGCGCCTCTTCCTGCGGCCATCACTTCTTGGAAGTGAGATTGTGACGGACGAGGTAGGACGAGGCTTTTCTCCAATGCATACTGTGAACTGTCGATCTAGCTTCACATTCGTTAGTCAAATGAGAGCGGTGAATAAGAGAATGTTTACATTTGCCTTCCTTTCAACAGGCACGCAATGTGTGCAGCAGAGTCACAGAAGGAAAATTCAACTGAGAAGAGCCAAGCGGTAAGATTAGCTCCTTACGAATACACAAGTTCATGCACTGTTTTGGACGAAGGTGGTCTAGCGCAAAACCTGATACTGTTTGTGTGATAAGTGGGCGAGAGGGGGCAAATGAAAAAAAAAAAAAAAAAAAGAATGCTTCAGATACTTGTGGCTCTGCTTACTTGCAGAAGAAAAACTGCAAGCTCTTCCAGTGACAGTGTCAGAAGCGTGCAGCTAGCTCTCACGTGCACTTTCAGGGAGTCTTTAGTGGAGAAGAGATCCTCTAGTACCGTGGCCAGTGAATATTAGTCACCAGACAGAGGGAAGAACTGAAGCAGCTTCTGGTTCTCTCTCTCGCATCCCTCTGCCTTCCTGCCCAGCATGGCCATCGAGCAAAAAGCAGCCAAGCCCTTAGTTTGTACCTACCTCTGGCATGTTTTAAGCATGATAACTTTAGAAGTGGCCAGCAAAAGTTAGGAAGTACAGTCGGCAAAGGCGGTGTGAAATGCTAAAGGCCATTTTAGCCCAGCTCCGTACCTCTTTGGGTTTTCGTATTCCCCCAATTTTCTTCCTGCATTTTCATAAAGGCTAAGAAGGTTCTGCGAAGCCTGGGAAACAATTCAAGGCCCTGACAGTGTCAGACGTGCAGTCTTCACCAAGTATTTGACTTAAGAATGAATTGCCCTCAGCATTCTGTAGTGATTTAAGCGGCCATGAGCAGGTGGCAAAAGTGACTTAAAGTCAGGTTGAGGCCTAAAGTCAAATTCTTTGCTGACAAGTGCACATGCCCCAAGGGAATTTCCTTCATGAGTACCCTTGGGTTGCAGAAACCTAGCGCTTCTCCTGTGCTTCTTCTTCCCCCGTGAAATACTGCAGACCACTCAAACCCTGGTTAAAGATTTGTCCCAAAACAAAGAGAGCAAAAGTAAAGTGCCCACAAGCGAACAACGCAGACGGAAGCTCAGTCTGAAATACAAGCTATGTCATGAGGTACCCGTTGCATTGGCAGGGCGCGATGGAGCTGCCCGACTTGACCGTGCAGAAGAGCTCTGTGAAGCTCCTCACGAAGAGATGGGAGTCCGCCAGTGCTCTGGCACCCAGCCCGGCCTTCCAACGCCTGCCAGCCCCACGGTCCCTGGCACCAGAGCAAGCCAGCCCAGGCAGCACCGTGGACGAAGCCGCGGCAGACAGCGGGAGGGCGGACGTCACCCTGGGTGGCCCTCGCCGGACTGAGACCTTCCCCATCTCTGTCAAGGAGCTGCAGAGCCACTTTGAGACCCTGGGTGGCAGGAAGGTGAGTGCACGCAGGTTCCGCAGCTGAAAAGGATTCCCGCGCTCTCACTGAGGACTCGGAGAACACTACTGCCAGAACAGCACCCCCTTCCAATCTGCTGCCTCTTCATATCCTTTCTGCCCCCTGAAAGCCCTACCTGGCTCCTCCCAGTAGCTTCTAACTCACATCCCCTCCATGTCTTCCAACAGGAAGCGGAAAGTGGCAAAAGCTCACTGCCACCAGCACTGGCCACTCAGCCTGGGAGCCAGACAGACATTTCTCTCATGGAAATGTCCAGCGTGAAACGGGGGAGGGCAATCTTTGAGAAGATGTCCTCAGGCAATGGACAGACCACCAACACTGAAGGTTAGCCTTACCACTTGGATCGGATTTCTCCCTTTAGTTCAATGCGCTCCGTCTCTGAGGTGGCAAGGGGCAAGCACACTCACCTCATCAGGGCAGCCCCCAGGCCGCCCAGGGAGAGAACGTGGTGTTCTTCTCAGTGCAAAACAAGCTTTCTAGCCTTCTCCATTTTGTCTGTTGCATTATGGAGCAGTGCCTGATGCCATTAAATACTTGTTGAGCAAAACACAACAGAATGGTGTCTTATGTTTTGAGAAGATAACTTTTGATGAAGACAGCCCAAATTACAAATAGGATATCAAAACTATGGGCAGCATCCATCAATTACAAAAAAGTGGTATCTTCATTTTCTTCTTTGGTGAAGATAGTTTGGATTTAGCAGTGCGTTGCTTTGGTAACGATGCGTTAACTTTTATTAGTTAAAGGCATTCTGGTTTCCACAAATCAAATGCTCCGTACTTGATGTGCTGTAAAGTAAAAGTGCGACGACACAGTGGGTAAAATGTTGGCAATACTGTTTGTTTTGCTTACTGCTTTTCTTTCAAGCTTTGAAACACATGCACCCATCTCCCTCTCCCCAACTATGACGTCTCTTTGTGGTTGCAGTGGGTGGCTGCAAAGCTGTAGGAGGACTTCCAGAAGAGAGCCCTCCCAACACCGGCAATACACTGACGGAATTCCAGGAGAATGTCTCCTTGAAAGACAAAATGGCTCTGTATCAGGCTGCGGTGTCAAAGGCAGAGAACAGCAACCGCTTTGCCAATGTAAGATACCAATGTCTCAATATCTTCTTAATTCTACGTTTGCTTTGCCCAGGGACAGATCGTAACCATCTTTATTTCTACAAGCAAGCTATCAGGTGGATCATAGGGTGGATGAAAATTTAAATCCCAAATTAGGAAACCTATAGAGCAAACATAGTCATCCATCAGTCTCTCTCTCTACCAAAAGAGGTTTCTCACGCTAGATGCCTTTGGTCTTTTGGACAATCCCCGTTATTTCGTGGACGTGCTCTTCCTTTCAGTCCACCTTTGCCTGAACTTCATGTATGAGGATCATGGGTGAGAGAGAGATCAGCAACACGGTTATCCTGTGATGACAAAACAAGACAGTTTCCTTACCACAACAACTATTCTCTATCGCCAAATAATAAAATCCTGTTCAGGAGCACAGTGACTTTAGAGCTCTTGCTGCTCGAACTGAAGAATTTGAAATTACCGCATGATAAAACAGCTCTGCTATGGGTGCTCAGGTAGCCCAGAAGCCACCTGAGGGAAGCAGCCACCAGCCACGCTCGCCTTCAGAGTCCAGGTGTTTTCAAACCACGCAATTCCTGCCCACTGGCTTCTTGATTTCCTAATTGCCCTTGTGTATTTGGAACAGATTCCTGCAGTTCTTTGGGCCAAGAAGGTTCCAATTCCCTCCTCCCAACGCTGCCAGCAATGGTGCTGTTAGCTCTCTCTCCCCAAAAGGAAGAACTGGAGGAAGCCTGACCCAACCGAACTGTGTTGAGAACATATGAACTGCTTCATTTCCACCCTATAACACCTTGCCCTTACTTGTTGAAATGGATGGTATGTTCTTACTGCAAATGGAAAACACCTGGCCTTATTTGATCCCTCTAGACCTCAGAGGAAATCAAGTCCTGCACTGTGCCCGGGGGCCTGGCTGCAGTGAGGAAACACTTTGAGAATGGGCAGATGACCCCTTCAATGACCACCTTTGCTCACTCCCAGCACCAGCACAAAGCTGCAGAGGTAACAATGGCATTTTGAATACTAACAAATTAGGTTTCCCCTGTTAAAGAGCTCGAGAGGAAAATAACGCTATTTGCTTGATTCCAGGATTCACCATTCCCGGTGTCCCTGGAAAAATTTGCACCCCATTTTCTTTTCAACTCGCCCTCCTCGAGCCTCACCTAACTTTAACGGTTCAAACTTCTCATCACATGGGTTCCTTGTGGTGCTCGTAATCCCCTAAATCATCACGGTACACTGCCATAAAGGAACCATTTGGGCTTAACATCTGTTAAAGTAGAACTGATTTGTGACAGCCCTTCACAGGCAGAAACACAAATCCAGATTACTGTTAATTACGTGATTCTTTGTATTTGTTTTCAGGAGACCTCAAGAACCACTCAGCTCCCACTATCAAGCAGCACCAGGGAAGCTGAGTGCAGTGCGACGAGCTCCAAAGAAGCCCCACTAGAAGCCTTTCCAAGCAAAGAGGTAAGTTTATCAATTAACAATTATACCATTTGGCAGGTATGTTTTTAAAACAGTGTCCTAGACAGGGTTGTTTGGATGTGGTAATGAATGGGGCTTCCCACTCAGACTTCTCTGTGATGTTTCAAAGACAGCAGCCGAAATATGGAGTATTCTTCCATGTTGCACTAAATCCCGCAGTAACGTGAAGGTTTTGTGCACAGGTTTCTCTCGGGGAGCAAGTGACTCCAGAGACAAACGGGGCTTCTACACTCACCCGGCATACTGATGAAGCAGGTAAGAAGTGGCTTGAGAGTAATGGCTCCCAAAGGAGCACGACAAACCAAGTTCTTGGCAACTGTCTTTACTGGCACAAACGTGGGGCTGCTTTTAGGATACAGATACAGGACATTGCTCCAAGTTGTTCAGTGCCTCCTTCCTCAGCTAAGCACATTCATTGGTCTCAGTGGGACCTAAGAAACAGCTTTCCGTGCTGGTACACAGAGAGGAGTTTGGCAGAAGGAGGTAGCTTCCAATTTGTGCTGAGCTGCTGGAAAGAGCGGGGCATTTTAAGAGATGTCTGAAGACACACGCAAACCCTTGCCCCTGTATAGCCGAAACTGTGGATGATAAAGGCTCAATTTATAGCCAGGCGGAACAGGCCTGGACACCATGAGCACGGTGTAGAGGCGCTGCTTCTGCGGTCTAGTCCTGGTATTAGAATTCACGCGCTCGGTTAACACAAAGACCTCAGTCCTGTGCGAGCCCTGACATTCAGGCAATTCAGGTACGGCAAAACAGCAGGCCATAGATAACGTGTCCCTCAACACTTCTTCCATCCATTTCCTACGTATTTCTTCTCTTCATATTGTCCGTTGTTCATTTACTTTTTTTTTTTTTTTTTTAATAATAATAGTAATTATTATTCTTTCCATTGCAGTAAGCAATGCAGCTATGGACGTGGAGGTCCCAAAGACTTCCACAGAGGTGTGTGACCATCAGACGGAAAGGACAGCAGAGGAAAACGCTGTTCCCATAGACAGAGAGACTGCAACATCTGTACCAGATGGCAAGGTCTGTGCCTTTATAGTAAGAGTAGACATCAGTCTGTCAAATACAGTCTGAATTTCTATTTTTACCATGTAGTTGCAACTGAAAATGCAACCTGTGAAAGCAGTAGGAATATACGGAGCTTAGCAATGACGGGCACACAAGGTGGTATTTAGTACAACCTGTAATTCAGCAAGTACTTCTATTACATGACAAACACAACTGAAAGTTGAACTCAAACGCTTCTGCTTTTCCTTTCCTTCTCTGATGAAGGCAGCCTCTTCTTTCCCTGCTTTCAGTCTCTAAAAGGCTATGTTTTCTGTCACCAGTTCCTCAGATGCACAGAAACTCTCAACTTGAGGAAAAACGAAGACAAGCGTCAAAATGTCGAGGGCTGTCCGGACCAGACAATTCCACTGGCACTGCCGAGCGAAGCACTGCACCAGCCCAAAAGCACCATGCCGTCTGCTCTTGCCAGAATGAGAGCCATGAATGCGATCATCAAGAGCCATGCACATTCTGTAAGACGGCCACGTCACCAAGGAGCTGCTGGGCTGCCAGTTCAAAGTGTCTGTGAGCAAGAAATCCCAAAGGTTCACAAAGGCGACATCTGTTCAGAGGAGCAGCTCCCTAAGCCTGGGGAGCCGCAGATGAGGGAGCCACTGAGACAACCCAAAAGCAGAAGCACTCGTGCGGCTTCCAGAATTAAGGCCATCAACGACATCCACAGGAACCTACACCATTCTCAAAGGCGTCCAAACCAGGAAGGGGCTGCTTTTCTGGTGGAGGATGCGCAAGGGTTCAAAACAACAGAATCCGGCCTGAAGAACGAAGACGCAAGCGTCACAGTCTCTGTGTTGTGCAGTAATGCACAACAAGTTGACAATAAAGAGATGAAGTGACTCAAAACTAACAGACTTGTCTGAACTTTTGCTGCCTGTCTCAACAGGTTGGAGCATCAGGCGGGGAGAAACTTCATGAAATATAACGAGGGCACGTGTAGAGCCCTGCATCGGGGCAAGAACAACCCCAGACACCAGGATAAGTTGGGGACTGCCCTGCTGGAGAGCAGCAAAGGGGGAAGGGACGTGGGTGTCCTGGCGGAGAGCTGGCTGACCATGAGCCAGCACTGTGCCCTTGTGGCCAAGAAGGCCAATGGCATCCTGGGGTGTATTAGCAGGGCTGTGGTTAGTAGGTCGAGAGAGGTTCTCCTCCCCCTCTGCTCTGCCCTAGTGAGACCACATCTGCAATATTGCGTCCAGTTCTGGGCCCCCCAGTTCCAGAAGGACAGGGAACTGCTTGAGAGAGTCCAGCACAGAGCCACAAGGGTGATAAAGGGAGTGGAGCGTCTCCCTTTTGAGGAAAGGCTGAGGGAGCTGGGTCTCTTTAGTTGGAGAAGAGGAGACTGAGGGGTGACCTTCTTAATGTTTATAAATATGTAAAGGGAGAGTGTCAGGAGGACGGAGCCAGGCTCTTCTCAGCGACATCTAACAGTAGGACAGGGGGCACTGGGTGCGTGCTGGAACATAGGAGGTTCCACTTAAATGTGAGACAAAACTTTTTTATGGTGATGGTGACAGAACACCGGAACAGGCTGCACAGGGGGGATGTGCAGTTTCCTTCTCCAGAGGCATTCCAAAGCTGCCTGGACGCGTTCCTGTGTGACCTGATCTAGCTGCTCCTGCTCCGGCAGGGGCATTGGACCAGACGATCTTTCAAGGTCCCTTCCAATCCCTAACATTCAGTGATTCGGTGATTCTGTGATTCGTAGGCATCTCAGCAGTCTTCTACCATCTTTCTTTGGCAAAGGCATGTCTGGAAAGAAAAACTGTAAAAATCACAGTCAGGAGAAGAGCTCTGGATCTCCAAAGTACCAATCTGCAGGTCTGATATACAGGCTGCCATTATGTCAGGATAACAACAACCTGCTGCCCTGGAAGATTAATCTTACTTTGAAATCAGTGGGCACTGCAATACTATGCTCCTCAGAAAATCAGGACAATTATTGCCAGGTTTTGTGATTACCACTCGTTAAAATGAGGGGATACTGGATTAGGTCACCCAGGGCGTCTCTCAGGCTGAAATTTGTCATGTCAGAGCAAGAACAGGTCACACTTAGTGAAGCCGTGTAGTTCTGGGAACAAAACGTCCCTTCCTGCAATCGGCAGCTCGATTCTTTCTAGTCTTGGCTTTAGAGCACTATGCGGAGTTTATTACAATCTCCTGGAATCGGGAAGGCTCACCCTGAGCACTCTCTGGTGCACAAGTATCCAGGAAAGCCCTGCTGGGGCTCTTGTAGCCGCTTGCCTCAAGGCATTTTCCTAATCAAATTCCTACTCCTACCATGCCAGACCAGATATTCTTTCGTGCCCCCTGGCAAAGCTAATGGGCTCTGGGCTGGCTGCATTAGACCTTCTGCCTCAGCACCAGCAATGAGCCTGAGGCTACCAGGTAGCCGAAGCACATCCTCTCCAAGCAGCCCCATTCTGGAAGCATTATAGATTTGCAGTTCCCCTCCTTAGGTATATATGCAACAAGCAAAGCATCATTAGAAGCACAGCGTTTATGAGGGTTCTGAAAAATCACTTTTTTTACTCCTTAGCTAGGGCAAAGACTCCACAGATATGAGAAAAACGGTCAAATCTTTTCTAGCATTTCCCAGTTCATTATTCTTACTACTGTAGTCTTCTTCAGGCTTCACTTCAGAGTTGTGAAGGGCATCCCAAGTTCTCCTCCTCCAACTCAAATCTCTTCTCTTGCATTACCGATTATCTACTATGATCCCCCCCCTTCCCCATCCCTCCCCCTACCCCCCCTCAAACTTCTCATCTGTACTTTCGCAAAGAGAGAAAAAATCTTTTCTCTTAAATTTTCCTGTTTCCTCTGTCAGGTGTGTCCTGACACCTGACCATCTTTGTCAGGTGCTCCTCAGAGAATTTTGTTTGATGACCACTCTCCTGGGGACCAGAAGTGGAAGACCAGTTTGCCTGCAACAGGAACCATCTCCCTGCGTATCACATTAAAACAATTCATGCAGCTATAGTAATCTTTCCATGCTAGAAGGCAGGAAGTTCTCCCATCATCTTTTGTGGTTTCAGAGGAAAGAAAAACACACCACGTGTGACAGTCATACATTGTGAACACCTAACAGACACAGTCCACAGCAGGACAGAAACATCAAATCATCCCAACTCATCATCAAAACAGCTTGCATTTGTGACTGGCTTTTCATCCCAAAAGGGGGATTCTCCTGCCATCAGTCACGTGCTCTTAAACACTCACACCACCAGAGCAACGCGCAGACTCCCTGGGTGTGTGGCTGAGACCAGGGGTAAAGGGGACCACTGCAGATCAATGAGGCCAATCGTAAGGTCCACAGACCCTTGCACAAGTTGCTTCCAGTCAGCAGAAAACTACCTGTTCCTCCTCAGCCTCAGAAACTCTGCTTGCAGATGTTAGAAGGAACCAACAAATGCAGCCTTCTGGCCTCTGCCCCAACAAGAGTCCATCTCCAAGCTCTGGAGACGGACAACCACCTAGAATGGAAAGCTCCTGGAAAGAGTGGGTGCACAGGACAGCAAGAGAGCGAGCACAAATGGTGTGTGAGCGTGCGTGAGTGAAGGCTGTGCGTGAGTGTAAGCCTTTGCCAGTCCTTCCTTTCCCACAGCATCCCTACCGGCACGGTGCTAAGGAGCCTCTGGGACCCCGAGCCACAGCTGCACAAGTCTAGTGGTGCCCTGGGGCAACAGGCTTCGTAGGCCTGCAGCCCAACAAGGGGCGAGAGCATCTTCTCTGGCTGAAGCGGCCAGCCAGCAGCTAACTCAGCTATCAGCAAAGTCCCTCAGGACAACTTCACTGCCTTCCTGACAAAACAGTCACTGCTGTATTTGCATCTTACTTTTGACAAGAACTTTCCTGCCTATAGGTGAGGCTGTACTATCAGAGTGCATCTTTCCTCCATACAAACCCCCTTTTGAGCAAATGATTCCTTCAGAAGGATTTACACTCCAGCTGAAGTGTGTCAAATCTGTGGCTAGTAATGAGCACATGAAAATATTTTTTCAGTATTTACATATGAAAGATATCAAATAGGATCACTGTAAGATTACTTCTTCAGTGTCGCCTTCTAAAGATGTGGTGGTTTTACTCAGGTGGGCAGCCGAGTTCCACCCGATCCTTTTCCAGAGGAAGATACATAACTGCCTCTAGAGAAGGACTAGCTCACTAAACGGGTTGGCCTACTAGAGAGTCCTTCAAAAGTTTGGTTGGCCAAGGAGCTGTAGCCTGAAAGTCAGAAGTCTGCTCCATACTACGGGAAGAGAGAACGCCCCCAAGGGTAAATTACCCAACATTTTGGTATTTCTCTTAGCTACCAGAAAAGAAACAAACACACCCCAAAACCACCAACATGCGTACGTGAAAGAAAACCAAGCACGGCATGCTAGAGCTGGTCAAACAATTCTGCCAGTTAGCTCTAAGAGAGAATTTGAAGTTAGCTGTGTAGCGGAGAATAAAAACGAAAAACCAGTGCTCTCTGTGTTTGAGGGCTTTTATTATCTACCACAACGGTCTGCCCAAGAACTTGTCCCTCAGGACACCAAGTTCTTTCTGGGAGAGGTTGTGCACCAACAACAGATTCTGTCCCGGGGAGTCTCTGCTCGGAATTTTGGGGTAAGGAAAGCCAGGAGGCTGGCTTGGTTGCCTTGGTTTCCGTATGCCCACGCGTGGAGACGGTAACCTGGACACTGTGGACTGATTGTGTGCTCACCGTGAAGACACGCAGGTTAAAAGGCGGCGCCTCTTCCTGCGGCCATCACTTCTTGGAAGTGAGATTGTGACGGACGAGGTAGGACGAGGCTTTTCTCCAATGCATACTGTGAACTGTCGATCTAGCTTCACATTCGTTAGTCAAATGAGAGCGGTGAATAAGAGAATGTTTACATTTGCCTTCCTTTCAACAGGCACGCAATGTGTGCAGCAGAGTCACAGAAGGAAAATTCAACTGAGAAGAGCCAAGCGGTAAGATTAGCTCCTTACGAATACACAAGTTCATGCACTGTTTTGGACGAAGGTGGTCTAGCGCAAAGCCTGATACTGTTTGTGTGATAAGTGGGCGAGAGGGGGCAAATGAAAAAAAAAAAAAAAAAAAGAATGCTTCAGATACTTGTGGCTCTGCTTACTTGCAGAAGAAAAACTGCAAGCTCTTCCAGTGACAGTGTCAGAAGCGTGCAGCTAGCTCTCACGTGCACTTTCAGGGAGTCTTTAGTGGAGAAGAGATCCTCTAGTACCGTGGCCAGTGAATATTAGTCACCAGACAGAGGGAAGAACTGAAGCAGCTTCTGGTTCTCTCTCTCGCATCCCTCTGCCTTCCTGCCCAGCATGGCCATCGAGCAAAAAGCAGCCAAGCCCTTAGTTTGTACCTACCTCTGGCATGTTTTAAGCATGATAACTTTAGAAGTGGCCAGCAAAAGTTAGGAAGTACAGTCGGCAAAGGCGGTGTGAAATGCTAAAGGCCATTTTAGCCCAGCTCCGTACCTCTTTGGGTTTTCGTATTCCCCCAATTTTCTTCCTGCATTTTCATAAAGGCTAAGAAGGTTCTGCGAAGCCTGGGAAACAATTCAAGGCCCTGACAGTGTCAGACGTGCAGTCTTCACCAAGTATTTGACTTAAGAATGAATTGCCCTCAGCATTCTGTAGTGATTTAAGCGGCCATGAGCAGGTGGCAAAAGTGACTTAAAGTCAGGTTGAGGCCTAAAGTCAAATTCTTTGCTGACAAGTGCACATGCCCCAAGGGAATTTCCTTCATGAGTACCCTTGGGTTGCAGAAACCTAGCGCTTCTCCTGTGCTTCTTCTTCCCCCGTGAAATACTGCAGACCACTCAAACCCTGGTTAAAGATTTGTCCCAAAACAAAGAGAGCAAAAGTAAAGTGCCCACAAGCGAACAACGCAGACGGAAGCTCAGTCTGAAATACAAGCTATGTCATGAGGTACCCGTTGCATTGGCAGGGCGCGATGGAGCTGCCCGACTTGACCGTGCAGAAGAGCTCTGTGAAGCTCCTCACGAAGAGATGGGAGTCCGCCAGTGCTCTGGCACCCAGCCCGGCCTTCCAACGCCTGCCAGCCCCACGGTCCCTGGCACCAGAGCAAGCCAGCCCAGGCAGCACCGTGGACGAAGCCGCGGCAGACAGCGGGAGGGCGGACGTCACCCTGGGTGGCCCTCGCCGGACTGAGACCTTCCCCATCTCTGTCAAGGAGCTGCAGAGCCACTTTGAGACCCTGGGTGGCAGGAAGGTGAGTGCACGCAGGTTCCGCAGCTGAAAAGGATTCCCGCGCTCTCACTGAGGACTCGGAGAACACTACTGCCAGAACAGCACCCCCTTCCAATCTGCTGCCTCTTCATATCCTTTCTGCCCCCTGAAAGCCCTACCTGGCTCCTCCCAGTAGCTTCTAACTCACATCCCCTCCATGTCTTCCAACAGGAAGCGGAAAGTGGCAAAAGCTCACTGCCACCAGCACTGGCCACTCAGCCTGGGAGCCAGACAGACATTTCTCTCATGGAAATGTCCAGCGTGAAACGGGGGAGGGCAATCTTTGAGAAGATGTCCTCAGGCAATGGACAGACCACCAACACTGAAGGTTAGCCTTACCACTTGGATCGGATTTCTCCCTTTAGTTCAATGCGCTCCGTCTCTGAGGTGGCAAGGGGCAAGCACACTCACCTCATCAGGGCAGCCCCCAGGCCGCCCAGGGAGAGAACGTGGTGTTCTTCTCAGTGCAAAACAAGCTTTCTAGCCTTCTCCATTTTGTCTGTTGCATTATGGAGCAGTGCCTGATGCCATTAAATACTTGTTGAGCAAAACACAACAGAATGGTGTCTTATGTTTTGAGAAGATAACTTTTGATGAAGACAGCCCAAATTACAAATAGGATATCAAAACTATGGGCAGCATCCATCAATTACAAAAAAGTGGTATCTTCATTTTCTTCTTTGGTGAAGATAGTTTGGATTTAGCAGTGCGTTGCTTTGGTAACGATGCGTTAACTTTTATTAGTTAAAGGCATTCTGGTTTCCACAAATCAAATGCTCCGTACTTGATGTGCTGTAAAGTAAAAGTGCGACGACACAGTGGGTAAAATGTTGGCAATACTGTTTGTTTTGCTTACTGCTTTTCTTTCAAGCTTTGAAACACATGCACCCATCTCCCTCTCCCCAACTATGACGTCTCTTTGTGGTTGCAGTGGGTGGCTGCAAAGCTGTAGGAGGACTTCCAGAAGAGAGCCCTCCCAACACCGGCAATACACTGACGGAATTCCAGGAGAATGTCTCCTTGAAAGACAAAATGGCTCTGTATCAGGCTGCGGTGTCAAAGGCAGAGAACAGCAACCGCTTTGCCAATGTAAGATACCAATGTCTCAATATCTTCTTAATTCTACGTTTGCTTTGCCCAGGGACAGATCGTAACCATCTTTATTTCTACAAGCAAGCTATCAGGTGGATCATAGGGTGGATGAAAATTTAAATCCCAAATTAGGAAACCTATAGAGCAAACATAGTCATCCATCAGTCTCTCTCTCTACCAAAAGAGGTTTCTCACGCTAGATGCCTTTGGTCTTTTGGACAATCCCCGTTATTTCGTGGACGTGCTCTTCCTTTCAGTCCACCTTTGCCTGAACTTCATGTATGAGGATCATGGGTGAGAGAGAGATCAGCAACACGGTTATCCTGTGATGACAAAACAAGACAGTTTCCTTACCACAACAACTATTCTCTATCGCCAAATAATAAAATCCTGTTCAGGAGCACAGTGACTTTAGAGCTCTTGCTGCTCGAACTGAAGAATTTGAAATTACCGCATGATAAAACAGCTTTGCTATGGGTGCTCAGGTAGCCCAGAAGCCACCTGAGGGAAGCAGCCACCAGCCACGCTCGCCTTCAGAGTCCAGGTGTTTTCAAACCACGCAATTCCTGCCCACTGGCTTCTTGATTTCCTAATTGCCCTTGTGTATTTGGAACAGATTCCTGCAGTTCTTTGGGCCAAGAAGGTTCCAATTCCCTCCTCCCAACGCTGCCAGCAATGGTGCTGTTAGCTCTCTCTCCCCAAAAGGAAGAACTGGAGGAAGCCTGACCCAACCGAACTGTGTTGAGAACATATGAACTGCTTCATTTCCACCCTATAACACCTTGCCCTTACTTGTTGAAATGGATGGTATGTTCTTACTGCAAATGGAAAACACCTGGCCTTATTTGATCCCTCTAGACCTCAGAGGAAATCAAGTCCTGCACTGTGCCCGGGGGCCTGGCTGCAGTGAGGAAACACTTTGAGAATGGGCAGATGACCCCTTCAATGACCACCTTTGCTCACTCCCAGCACCAGCACAAAGCTGCAGAGGTAACAATGGCATTTTGAATACTAACAAATTAGGTTTCCCCTGTTAAAGAGCTCGAGAGGAAAATAACGCTATTTGCTTGATTCCAGGATTCACCATTCCCGGTGTCCCTGGAAAAATTTGCACCCCATTTTCTTTTCAACTCGCCCTCCTCGAGCCTCACCTAACTTTAACGGTTCAAACTTCTCATCACATGGGTTCCTTGTGGTGCTCGTAATCCCCTAAATCATCACGGTACACTGCCATAAAGGAACCATTTGGGCTTAACATCTGTTAAAGTAGAACTGATTTGTGACAGCCCTTCACAGGCAGAAACACAAATCCAGATTACTGTTAATTACGTGATTCTTTGTATTTGTTTTCAGGAGACCTCAAGAACCACTCAGCTCCCACTATCAAGCAGCACCAGGGAAGCTGAGTGCAGTGCGACGAGCTCCAAAGAAGCCCCACTAGAAGCCTTTCCAAGCAAAGAGGTAAGTTTATCAATTAACAATTATACCATTTGGCAGGTATGTTTTTAAAACAGTGTCCTAGACAGGGTTGTTTGGATGTGGTAATGAATGGGGCTTCCCACTCAGACTTCTCTGTGATGTTTCAAAGACAGCAGCCGAAATATGGAGTATTCTTCCATGTTGCACTAAATCCCGCAGTAACGTGAAGGTTTTGTGCACAGGTTTCTCTCGGGGAGCAAGTGACTCCAGAGACAAACGGGGCTTCTACACTCACCCGGCATACTGATGAAGCAGGTAAGAAGTGGCTTGAGAGTAATGGCTCCCAAAGGAGCACGACAAACCAAGTTCTTGGCAACTGTCTTTACTGGCACAAACGTGGGGCTGCTTTTAGGATACAGATACAGGACATTGCTCCAAGTTGTTCAGTGCCTCCTTCCTCAGCTAAGCACATTCATTGGTCTCAGTGGGACCTAAGAAACAGCTTTCCGTGCTGGTACACAGAGAGGAGTTTGGCAGAAGGAGGTAGCTTCCAATTTGTGCTGAGCTGCTGGAAAGAGCGGGGCATTTTAAGAGATGTCTGAAGACACACGCAAACCCTTGCCCCTGTATAGCCGAAACTGTGGATGATAAAGGCTCAATTTATAGCCAGGCGGAACAGGCCTGGACACCATGAGCACGGTGTAGAGGCGCTGCTTCTGCGGTCTAGTCCTGGTATTAGAATTCACGCGCTCGGTTAACACAAAGACCTCAGTCCTGTGCGAGCCCTGACATTCAGGCAATTCAGGTATGGCAAAACAGCAGGCCATAGATAACGTGTCCCTCAACACTTCTTCCATCCATTTCCTACATATTTCTTCTCTTCATATTGTCCGTTGTTCATTTACTTTTTTTTTTTTTTTTTTTAATAATAATAGTAATTATTATTCTTTCCATTGCAGTAAGCAATGCAGCTATGGATGTGGAGGTCCCAAAGACTTCCACAGAGGTGTGTGACCATCAGACGGAAAGGACAGCAGAGGAAAACGCTGTTCCCATAGACAGAGAGACTGCAACATCTGTACCAGATGGCAAGGTCTGTGCCTTTATAGTAAGAGTAGACATCAGTCTGTCAAATACAGTCTGAATTTCTATTTTTACCATGTAGTTGCAACTGAAAATGCAACCTGTGAAAGCAGTAGGAATATACGGAGCTTAGCAATGACGGGCACACAAGGTGGTATTTAGTACAACCTGTAATTCAGCAAGTACTTCTATTACATGACAAACACAACTGAAAGTTGAACTCAAACGCTTCTGCTTTTCCTTTCCTTCTCTGATGAAGGCAGCCTCTTCTTTCCCTGCTTTCAGTCTCTAAAAGGCTATGTTTTCTGTCACCAGTTCCTCAGATGCACAGAAACTCTCAACTTGAGGAAAAACGAAGACAAGCGTCAAAATGTCGAGGGCTGTCCGGACCAGACAATTCCACTGGCACTGCCGAGCGAAGCACTGCACCAGCCCAAAAGCACCATGCCGTCTGCTCTTGCCAGAATGAGAGCCATGAATGCGATCATCAAGAGCCATGCACATTCTGTAAGACGGCCACGTCACCAAGGAGCTGCTGGGCTGCCAGTTCAAAGTGTCTGTGAGCAAGAAATCCCAAAGGTTCACAAAGGCGACATCTGTTCAGAGGAGCAGCTCCCTAAGCCTGGGGAGCCGCAGATGAGGGAGCCACTGAGACAACCCAAAAGCAGAAGCACTCGTGCGGCTTCCAGAATTAAGGCCATCAACGACATCCACAGGAACCTACACCATTCTCAAAGGCGTCCAAACCAGGAAGGGGCTGCTTTTCTGGTGGAGGATGCGCAAGGGTTCAAAACAACAGAATCCGGCCTGAAGAACGAAGACGCAAGCGTCACAGTCTCTGTGTTGTGCAGTAATGCACAACAAGTTGACAATAAAGAGATGAAGTGACTCAAAACTAACAGACTTGTCTGAACTTTTGCTGCCTGTCTCAACAGGTTGGAGCATCAGGCGGGGAGAAACTTCATGAAATATAACGAGGGCACGTGTAGAGCCCTGCATCGGGGCAAGAACAACCCCAGACACCAGGATAAGTTGGGGACTGCCCTGCTGGAGAGCAGCAAAGGGGGAAGGGACGTGGGTGTCCTGGCGGAGAGCTGGCTGACCATGAGCCAGCACTGTGCCCTTGTGGCCAAGAAGGCCAATGGCATCCTGGGGTGTATTAGCAGGGCTGTGGTTAGTAGGTCGAGAGAGGTTCTCCTCCCCCTCTGCTCTGCCCTAGTGAGACCACATCTGCAATATTGCGTCCAGTTCTGGGCCCCCCAGTTCCAGAAGGACAGGGAACTGCTTGAGAGAGTCCAGCACAGAGCCACAAGGGTGATAAAGGGAGTGGAGCGTCTCCCTTTTGAGGAAAGGCTGAGGGAGCTGGGTCTCTTTAGTTGGAGAAGAGGAGACTGAGGGGTGACCTTCTTAATGTTTATAAATATGTAAAGGGAGAGTGTCAGGAGGACGGAGCCAGGCTCTTCTCAGCGACATCTAACAGTAGGACAGGGGGCACTGGGTGCGTGCTGGAACATAGGAGGTTCCACTTAAATGTGAGACAAAACTTTTTTATGGTGATGGTGACAGAACACCGGAACAGGCTGCACAGGGGGGATGTGGAGTTTCCTTCTCCAGAGGCATTCCAAAGCTGCCTGGACGCGTTCCTGTGTGACCTGATCTAGCTGCTCCTGCTCCGGCAGGGGCATTGGACCAGACGATCTTTCAAGGTCCCTTCCAATCCCTAACATTCAGTGATTCGGTGATTCTGTGATTCGTAGGCATCTCAGCAGTCTTCTACCATCTTTCTTTGGCAAAGGCATGTCTGGAAAGAAAAACTGTAAAAATCACAGTCAGGAGAAGAGCTCTGGATCTCCAAAGTACCAATCTGCAGGTCTGATATACAGGCTGCCATTATGTCAGGATAACAACAACCTGCTGCCCTGGAAGATTAATCTTACTTTGAAATCAGTGGGCACTGCAATACTATGCTCCTCAGAAAATCAGGACAATTATTGCCAGGTTTTGTGATTACCACTCGTTAAAATGAGGGGATACTGGATTAGGTCACCCAGGGCGTCTCTCAGGCTGAAATTTGTCATGTCAGAGCAAGAACAGGTCACACTTAGTGAAGCCGTGTAGTTCTGGGAACAAAACGTCCCTTCCTGCAATCGGCAGCTCGATTCTTTCTAGTCTTGGCTTTAGAGCACTATGCGGAGTTTATTACAATCTCCTTGAATCGGGAAGGCTCACCCTGAGCACTCTCTGGTGCACAAGTATCCAGGAAAGCCCTGCTGGGGCTCTTGTAGCCGCTTGCCTCAAGGCATTTTCCTAATCAAATTCCTACTCCTACCATGCCAGACCAGATATTCTTTCGTGCCCCCTGGCAAAGCTAATGGGCTCTGGGCTGGCTGCATTAGACCTTCTGCCTCAGCACCAGCAATGAGCCTGAGGCTACCAGGTAGCCGAAGCACATCCTCTCCAAGCAGCCCCATTCTGGAAGCATTATAGATTTGCAGTTCCCCTCCTTAGGTATATATGCAACAAGCAAAGCATCATTAGAAGCACAGCGTTTATGAGGGTTCTGAAAAATCACTTTTTTTACTCCTTAGCTAGGGCAAAGACTCCACAGATATGAGAAAAACGGTCAAATCTTTTCTAGCATTTCCCAGTTCATTATTCTTACTACTGTAGTCTTCTTCAGGCTTCACTTCAGAGTTGTGAAGGGCATCCCAAGTTCTCCTCCTCCAACTCAAATCTCTTCTCTTGCATTACCGATTATCTACTATGATCCCCCCCCCTTCCCCATCCCTCCCCCTACCCCCCCTCAAACTTCTCATCTGTACTTTCGCAAAGAGAGAAAAAATCTTTTCTCTTAAATTTTCCTGTTTCCTCTGTCAGGTGTGTCCTGACATCTGACCATCTTTGTCAGGTGCTCCTCAGAGAATTTTGTTTGATGACCACTCTCCTGGGGACCAGAAGTGGAAGACCAGTTTGCCTGCAACAGGAACCATCTCCCTGCGTATCGCATTAAAACAATTCATGCAGCTATAGTAATCTTTCCATGCTAGAAGGCAGGAAGTTCTCCCATCATCTTTTGTGGTTTCAGAGGAAAGAAAAACACACCACGTGTGACAGTCATACATTGTGAACACCTAACAGACACAGTCCACAGCAGGACAGAAACATCAAATCATCCCAACTCATCATCAAAACAGCTTGCATTTGTGACTGGCTTTTCATCCCAAAAGGGGGATTCTCCTGCCATCAGTCACGTGCTCTTAAGCACTCACACCACCAGAGCAACGCGCAGACTCCCTGGGTGTGTGGCTGAGACCAGGGGTAAAGGGGACCACTGCAGATCAATGAGGCCAATCGTAAGGTCCACAGACCCTTGCACAAGTTGCTTCCAGTCAGCAGAAAACTACCTGTTCCTCCTCAACCTCAGAAACTCTGCTTGCAGATGTTAGAAGGAACCAACAAATGCAGCCTTCTGGCCCCTGCCCCAACAAGAGTCCATCTTCAAGCTCTATGTTCTTACTTTATATTTCTAACTGCAATTGTATTTGCATACAATTAATTCTAAAACTGTAAAGCATAGCAAGAAAAAAAATGAATAACCTGTAGAGACAGAAAGCAGACAGGGAAAATTTGAAAATATACCTGTGGGACTGTTCCTAGCAGATTAATTTATTTTCACCTTCCTAAAGCAGATATACCTTTTTGTGCAAGGCAGCACAACATTTGCTTCAGGAAAATTCTGGTAGCACAATGTGAACATTTGTGAATTTAAGAAGAATTTGATAATACAAAACAGTGTAGAAACTATACATTTATAATTGAAACAGCAGGGCATATCAGTTCAGTACGATAATTAGAATTTGCCAGATGTTAATGGGTCGTCATGCAATGAAACAACAAGAAAATCAACCCTCCATACACTACATGATCCTTAATAACCACAACGGCTACATCGTTGTTTTCTGTCTTATGATCCTCAGGCACAGGAAAGAAAAACAAACAGCCCAAGCAACATCTTCATGAACACAGCCCATTCGTCTAGAAGGGTAGTACTCATCCACAATTAGGACAAGAGAGTTAAGAGAAACAACCACCCACTCACATACACCTACACTGCTTACCTGCAGACTTCTCCTGCCTCTCGGAACATTGTATTCTCCAAAACAAGTCATTGTGGAAAAGTAACACAGACAATTAAATTTACTGCTTCTGCTCAGAATTTCACTTATATTCTGACCCTCTTTAAGTAAAATGAATGAGCTAAATTCTGTAATATTATAATCAACATAAGCAGGTTTGGACTGTAAGCAAGCAGGTGAACGTGGATTGCTTTTCACTGCAGGACAATCAGTGAGAATGGTCCCACAGCCTGGGTCTGGGTCTGTGACTAATTTTCTTTCTGAATGGGAGAGCAAAGAAAGTTATTGCATGACGCAAACATCAGCCTTTCTTTTCAGAAAAGCTATTCTTTTCACGGAAATCTTGATTCAAAAAGTCTTGAAATCATGAGAATCCCCTGTATTTCAGCATGTTTTGAGTCAGGCTCATACGGAGCACATCAGAGAGGCATTTAAAAATCTGTCACTCTAACAAAGAATGATGACCTTCAGCTTATTTTCTGGAATGCCTCTGCTTTATACTTCATTGACTACATTTTCAATTTACGTACATGCGCCAAGCAGCAAGTTACATGATTAGCAATGTCGCTACCAACCCTCCCCCCATCTCCAGTAACAAAACCATCATATACAAAGTCAGAACTTTGTGTAAAAGATGATCTAAACGCACAAGCTTTACTTAACTCTTTTAATAAAACCATTTTGTTAAAACAAAACTTAGTAATGATTGGACTTTTACATAGAAAATTCAGAAATTACAAAAAATGGCATTATATAATAAATATAACCTGAATATATGAGAAGTGTTGGATAAGTTTGGTAGTAACGTCTAGAGAAAACCTATGCAGAAAAGAGAGCAGCTTCTCCTGAGTTAGTTGTGTCTCTGTTGAGGTTGTTCTGAGATAACATGGTTGTAGGGTAGAATATTTCCCTTCTACCTGTGGCTTTGCGGTAGCTAAGTCCCTTCTATCCATTTCATGACACTGATGTTACATATGCATTTTCCTGACACAGCTAAGAGGCTCTTTGGATGTCTGAGAAAGAAAATAACTGAAGCTTAAAAGAAGTATTCCAAACTGAAAGCAGCGTACTGTGAACAGCCTACAGGTAATAAAATCTTTCCCACACTGGCTAGCCAGAGATGCACATCTAGTAGCTTTCCCCAATGCCAGTGCTGCCACGTAAAATCTTGCTGTCTTCTTAGCCAACTCATTCGGCAATAGATAATAATGCTCCAATGTCAGAAGTATAATTTACTGATATATAATGGTATGTCAAGTAATTCTCAAAAATCAAAAGAGAGTGATGGTGTACTGGGTTTACGTGGCAAGATTTTGGTAGCAGGGGGCCATAGGGGTGGTTTCTGTGAGAAGAATTCAGAAGCTGCCCCATGTTAGATAAGGGCCCTGCTGCTGGCCAGAGCTGGGCCAATAAGTGATGTTGTTTGCGCCTCTGTGAGAGCAGATTTAAGACAGGGGAAAAAAACTGCTGCAAAAAAGCAGCTGGGAGAGAGAGCAGAGTGAGAAAAAGCCTTGCAGGCACCAAGGTCAGTGAAGAAGGAGGGGGAGGTGGCTTGGATTTCAACACAGTGAGGCCTGGCAGATTGACTACATCTGACCACTCTCACTCACCCTTTAATAGTCCTATATGGCCAGTGCAAAAGTCAAATGGCAAGTGGAAGCTAACGGTGGACTCTCAGGGCCTGAATGAAGTGCTGCGGTGCCAGACACGCTAGAACTTCTATATGAACTAGAGTCAAAGGCTCTAGTGGTACACCACAATTGATATTGCTAATGCATTTTTCTCCATCCCTCTGGCAGCAGCATGCAGGCCACAGTTGGAGGGGGCATCCAGTACCCTTGGAATCGACTGCCCCAGGGGTGGAAACACAGCCCTACCGTTTGCCATGGACTGATCCAGACAGCACTGGAACGGCCCGAGGACTCTCGTTGTGGAAGCTTCTGTCCTCCAAACAACCGGTACGTGTAGTGAGGCCCTGCTTCCCCGGACGTGGCCGAACATCGCTCATTGACGGCAAGTAGAGTAACTGCGTTTCTCTCTCTGTGCTTCCGCACAGCCTTTCCTTTTTTTTTTTTTTCTTTTTCCTCTCCCTTTTCCCCTTAATTAAATCATCCTTATCTCAAACCTTGAGCTCTTCGTGTCATATTTTCTCCCCCTTCCTCTTTGAGGAGGGGGACTGAGAGAGTGTCTGAGGTGGAACTCGGCTGCCCACACGAGTAAAACCACCACAGTCCTTTTTGGCACCCAATGTGGGGCTCAAACCCGCGATCCTGAAATCAAGGGTCTCATACTCTACCAACTGATCTGGCCAGACACCTACTGGGTGGCTGGAAACATATCCAGTACACCATGCCACTGACCGAAACACTATCTTGGGCCTGGAAAGGCAAGTGCTGTGGCGACATGGTACACCAGAGAGAATTGAGTCTGTGGGAAAGGAATTTGCAGGTGGCTTTGCGCTGTTTCACACGTCCCTGAATTAGAGATAATGAGGAAACAAGCGGTAGAAACAAAAACTTGAGCAAGGTCAAGATAAAGTAACTTGGCTACAGTGTTAAAGATGAGCTTTGGGCTGTGGCCAATTGCTGGCTGGCTCGAGGCGCGCGTCTGAGGGTCTCTAACCAATTGTATGACAGATTCGGGCGCGTGGACAGCGCTTGGGGCTATGGGGAAAGTATATGTAGTAGTGAAAAAGGGCAATAAACGTCTCCTGTTCAAGAGCCATCAGGAGTCCGTGTCTTTCATCCCTTCATGAGTCTGACAAGGGGAGTCACTCCTGAAACAATCTTGTCACCTCCTGGGCCAAGAGGCATGGCATTGAGTGGATGTATCACATCCCTTGTCACCCACAAGCTTCTGGGAAGGTTGAGAGGTACAATGAACTGTTACAAAGATTATGTTACGAGCATTGGGTGCTGGGATGAGCATTGGGTGCTGGGACGAGGAAACAATGGGACATGAATGTACCAGAAGCCACTTGGCTAGTTAACACCAGAAGGTCTGACAGCCTCAAAGAGGAAAAGAGAGAAAACATGACATCAAAGAGCTCAAGGTTTGAGATAAGGATTATTTAATTAAAGGGAAAAGGGAGCTCAAAACCTTGAGCTCTTTGTGTCATATTTTGGGAGTGAGAAGGCAGCTGAGGTGGAACATGGCTGCCCACCCAAGTAAAACCATTACAGTCCTTTTTGGCACCCAATGTGGGGCTCAAGCCCATGATCCTGAGATTAAGTCTCATGCTCTACTGACTGAGCTAGCTGGGCAACTACTCGGTGGCTGGAAACATATCCAGGTGTACCGTGGTCCCTGGGTGAAGACAACCCCACAAGTGGGTTTGCCTCTTCCCATGGCAGGAGCAACCCACACCGCCTTCCGCATCCACTTCCCTACATGTGCTATGGGGACTTTAGCTCCTCCCACAGTGTGTAGGGGTTTTGGTTCAGAAGGACCAGGACAGCTGTCAGCCTATGCCAGTCCTTCCTTTCCCACAGCATCCCTACCGGCACGGTGCTAAGGAGCCTCTGGGACCCTGAGCCACAGCTGCACAAGTCTGGTGGTGCCCTGGGGCAACAGGCTTCGTAGGCCTGCAGCCCAACAAGGGGCAAGAGCATCTTCTCTGGCTGAAGCGGCCAGCCAGCAGCTAACTCAGCTATCAGCAAAGTCCCTCAGGACAACTTCACTGCCTTCCTGACAAAACAGTCACTGCTGTATTTGCATCTTACTTTTGACAAGAACTTTCCTGCCTATAGGTGAGGCTGTACTATCAGAGTGCATCTTTCCTCCATACAAACCCCCTTTTGAGCAAATGATTCCTTCAGAAGGATTTACACTCCAGCTGAAGTGTGTTAATTCTGTACCTAATAAATATCACATGAAAATATTTTTTCAGTATTTACATATGAAATATATAAAATAGGTTCACTGTAAGATTACTTCTTCAATGTCATCTTCTAAAGAACCAAGGGTTTTAACTCCTGGCTTGAGTGCAGTTTGTTGCAGACGGTGTCTGTTTAGGTTTCTTCCTTCACTGAAAAGATCACTGTCTTCTTTCACTTTGACTTTACTGTTTTTATCGACAAGAAGAGTATTACTAGACTCCCAGTCTATGTCAAAATGTGTCATGTCCTTACTTTTAGAAGGGAAGGCGGTACTGGCACTACTTCCAAAGAGTTGTTCCATTAAATTGGACTTCTTCTCTTTCTTACTAGTAAAATCTGCATTTTCCTTGATATTTTCATCTAGGTAATCACTTTTTTGATTAAGCCAACTTGGTCGCCCTGATCCTTTTCCAAAGGAAGGTACATAACTGCCAAATGTTAACTCTTTACTTAAATCTACAGTCCTTAGATTTTTCTGCTTCTGCCCTTGTACTTTTGTGGCACAATCCTGGCCGTCACCTTGGGCAAAGCCATTACTAAACTTCCCTGGAATTTCAACGTATTGATCATTTTTCTCTTTTATTTCCAGGGAATCGGATCTTCTTGTTGTATTTAGGAGTGGTGTTTGAGAAGCAAGTCTCATGTTCATTACATTTTGGGTTTCTCTATCAATTTCATACATTCTAGCAAGCAGAAACTCTTTTTTTCGTTGCTCTTCCAGCATTTCAGTACTTTCTCTCTCTATTTCAGGTTTGTGTGTTTCTGTTTCCATCTTCATTTTATCTTCTTTATCCAATAAAAAGCTGCTTTCTTTTTTCATTTTACCATATTCTTCCCACTCTGCAGGAAATGTTTAAACATTATTTAGAATTATTTAGTCTTACAGTGCCTTCATAAGAATATTTTGAAAATTATCTAAGAGAAAGCCATTCAGTTTTTAATATGCTCTTCTATGCATAGTGTGGTTTTCCTACTGTAAAAATAAATTCTTCAAAAATTACAATTAAATTCATACTAGGTTCTCTGCTAAGATATAAAGGCATGTTGTCATTTTTATAAAGGGATTAGGACATTATTCATGTTTTAGAACTTCAGAGGAATTTCATTTCTGCCAATTGCCTTATTTCCTGTGTTTGAATGAAAATGAATATAGCATATAGCATCACTGATTTTAATAGTTCTGACTTGCACGGTACTTTATTTTTCTTTGTCAGCATCACTGACACTGGGACATATGCTTTTTTTTTTTCCCCATAAAGGGAACTATTGCTGTGAAGCTATCAGGCAACATAGTCATAGCAAGTCATTATTTGCTTCAAGTTGTGAATGATTTAAAACATACTACATCTGCTGCATATAGACAGCTTCACACAAGTGCCTTGTGTGTCACCACATGAACTCAATGATAATGCCTGTGCTAATACCAAATGTCAATTTGCATAGCTATGAAGGGATGTGAAAAGTGCAAAACAATAATTAGCTACTAACAAGTGCAAATAAAAGAAAAAGGAAGCTTCCAGTATTTCTGTCATCAAAATATTTTTCTGTCAAGATGCCATAGACACGTTAGGTCAAAAGCTGAATGACTACTTGCCTCATTCAACACATTGACATTTCCCTTTGAACTCTTCATTCAAACTGTTGATTTTTGTTTTCACAAAGTTCCATGTTATTTACTGTACTGTATCTACTGTACTGATCAAACTTACAGAAATAACTGGAACGGATCAATTTATGTATCTTTTTTTTAGTAGCATATCATTATACCATGTACAGTAGCTATCTTTCTGTACATAAGATGGGGAAACTATCAGCTTATACATTAAGATGGGAAGCATGGTCAGAATCATCTTACTTACAGACATAACAGAGAAAATTCTTGGCTTGTACAAATCATGCACTAATGTTAGTGGAGGTAGGGGATTTTACACAGAATTTACTTCTGAAAGCAGATATACCTTTTTAGAATTCTTCCTTGTAATCTACAGTAACTGCTTCCATTACTTAACTATAATCACTGAAAGAATATTTTAACATGACAGGACGCAGTCCATCTAAAATACCTCAAAATATTAAGAGATTTATTCATGTAAGTCGCTAGCATGCTTTGAAAACCAAATGAATAAAAAAGCAATATTGAAATGTAACAAGAGAAATTAACATTTCTCAAATAGCCACACCAAATGATTCAGATAACCACAAGTGAAAAGAGAAACTACAACTTCAAATGATACAAGTGAAGCAGATCTCTGCTGAAAAAACAGGTCAAATTAAGGAAAGCAGATTTGTTCTACAATAGTAAAAATCTACTGCCTACCTTAATAACATCTAGCAAGTCAGCGGGTAAATGCTGATTTATCTCTATGCCATCCTTATTTTGTAAATCCAAGTCTCTCAGATTTTAATATTTCTTAGTGGACAGCAGTTTTTGCTGCTGCATACTTAATCACATCTGCATAAAGGATACAAATTACTCTATATTCTTTATTTCTTTCTGATTCTCTTTGCATAATATAACTGAAAATAATTTTCCACGGTAGTGACCTCTGCAAAATCATTTCACTCTTCTCTCTCTCTCTCTCTCTCACACACACACACACACACATATACACACAAAGAAAAAACTAGCAGCCACACTTGATTAGTATTCTACATTGCATTTTCCAGCTTTCAGCTGCCCATTTTCTTACCGTCATGTAGTTTCTGAAATCTCTCCTCTAAAGACTGTATTTCCTGAGCACGTTTCAGTTTCTCTTCCCTTTCCCTGTCTTGGTCTTGTCTTAGGAGGTCTCTTTGTTCTTTCCATTCAAGGTCTTGAGGCTCTTTTTCCTGAAATAAATTGATACAAAACAAACTAATAGGGTAAAATAAAGCAATGAACAACAACAAGAAAAATATGATATGAAGTTCTATTTCAATTTGAAATTATATTCTCACTGCTGAACCCAAAAATGAACAAGTCATCTAAACCTAACCAACTCTGACAACCTAGGGATTTTGGTCCTAAAATCTCATCATCTTTAACACAGTTTTATGTATCTGAAACAAATGAACAGATAATCAGTTCTATTCCTTATTACATGTCAGGAAGACTGCAGCTTCTATGTCATAAACCAAAACTGTCCCTGTGTTAAGGGTGGTTCTCTTTAGAAGTCAGTAATTGCCTTTTCCAGGACTTTAATAGAAGCCAGACCCCATCGCCTTTTTGTTTTAACAAGCAAGCAATTAGTTACCACAATCTGATCTTTTTACTGAAGTGAGTGGGTTGCAGATTCAGACAGTTTCACAGTGGGAATTAATGTCATGGAGTATCAAGTAAACAGAGAAAGAGAAAGGCTCATTCGTGGGTGAAAAATCAGCTAGTAAGTAAATATACATTTAAAGGGAAAGAAGCTGCAGAAAATATATTAATGTCAGCATAAAAATCACTAACAGAAAATCAGTGGCAATGAAGTAAAGTGAAAGCATGTGGATACTGACTTTGTAGCTTGTGCTTATTTCCCTAAAAAGTGTATTTTACTGTATATAGAAGTTTCTTTTGCTCTAAAATAATTGAAACAGTTACTACTTAATGAACAAAGAAAATAGAACTTGCTGTCCAAACAATTTCAAGTATTTTCCCTTCATATACACGACTATCATTACGATTTTATAAAAATAAATTTTACAAAGAGATGGCAAACAAATATTTAAAATGCTTGACTTAGAAAACTTATGAAGGCACAGACTACCCAAATTTAATTTACATTCCACCAGCTCCACTTACACCAACTGTGCCGTTACATAACTTACACACTGAAGTGCTGGAAGAATGCATACATTAACCTAAATCCATATTTACAGAAAGGATTCTGGAAGAGACAACATACAAACCAAGCTTTCAGCCACGAAAAAACTTCAGTCCTATCAGGAAGCCAGTCAAGACAATCATCAGAGCATAATTCCTTACAAATAGCCCTAGACTTACATAAGGAAAAAACATAAAATTTGTACTAAAATCAGTCTAATTCTACCTTACAAATCTCTTTGATTTTAGTCTGAGGTCACAGAAGTATCAGAAATGCTTCTAATGGTGCTATTTTATAACAAAAAAAAGGAAACAGAAAAAAGTAACATCAAAAAACACAGCCACATTCACAAAGCTGGAGAAATGACAGAAGAAATGCCATTACTCTGACAATAAAAGGAAGCATTAGATTTATGGATTGTGAAATAAATTTGGAAAGTAAAAGAAACCATAACTAAGATCAAAACAAAAAGAGAGACGAAGGCAGCCAGCGCTGTTACAACAGATTGCTCAAATTAGCATTAGAAATAAATTAAAAAAAAAAAGTCCTAAAAATTTCAAAGAAATGGCAGTGGTAGAAAAAAAGAAACAGACTGAACTAATGGTTATCAGTAAGACGTTGAACATGGTGAACTATCACAAAAATGGCACATGGTATTTCTGGAAAGACAACACTTTAAGATCAGAATGTTTTCTAAATTATATTTCCTGTATATTTAGATATATATTTTTTTCTAACATACAAGTTGTGCATTAAATATGCAGTCCTATAGGTGAATTATTTGCAGAAAGTCTTGAGTTTTTTTTATGGAACTCACTATTCTGGGAAGAATCCCTTCTTTCTTATTTATTGTGTCACCACAAACAAGTTCTGATTCTGGAGGAAATTCTACTGGTGAGAAGTATCCACTGGTCTGTACTCCTTTTGTGAGCTGTGCTCCTTTTTTAATATTTTGGTTGTTGGCTGTAGAAAATACAAACAAATCAAGTCACATTTTCACTTGAAAATATCACACTATGCATCTATCCCTCATTTTTAAGTATCTGCAACTATGGAAATGGAAAGTGTTGATAAGTTTCACGTAACTGTTTTCAGTATCTGTAAATGCTAACTAAAAAAACTGCATGTAAAAACTTACATTGAAACCAAAACACAAATAGGGAAAAAAAAGGCTATTTATAAAATCATTATAGTATACTGAATATATATATTTTTTAATTTTCCACACAATATCCCAATCATCATCTTGTCTCAGAGGGTACATTTAGAGAAACAAATTCATTAAATTAATTTTAACTTGTATCTTTAAAACACAGACCTACCTCTGTTAAATGACATTATCAAAGCCTGAACCTAAAATGGAGTGATAGTACAATACCTATCCTAAAATGAGCAACAGATAAACTGAAACGCTCACAATAAATATTTAAAACAGTCCCAGAAATTCCTGCTTCTTCTGACGAGTAGATTCTACTGATCCATTGAAGATTGTCTGAGTACACGTACAGACAGACATATATAAACACATATTTATGCTGGTAACATAAGGCTTCAGGCTGCCTTGTCACACCAGAAGAAATGACTACATTGATGTTTTTAGAAGATTATGTTCTGTGACATATGCACTCTGACGAAAAAAGTACTGCAGCTGATCTGACAGAAAGTAAATATGAATTGATGAAAAATAAATAAAAAACATCCACAAAATATAGCAGGGAGGTTTTATTTTTTTAAAGCCTTTGTAATTTATTGTCATATAGACGTTATCTATGAAATCTAGAAAATTTACTAAACAATCTCCCTCTCCTCCTTCACCCAGGAACTTCTGATATGAAAATTAATTAAGAACACTGATGAAGTTCTAGGCTCTAGTTCTGCTGCAGTCACAAAAACATCATACTGTGCCCTTCTTTGTAATGACTGCTGTGTTAAAAACAGTGCAAAAAAAGTAAGCCTTCCTGGACAAGCAGCAGTGGGGTCAAACACTTAATGGCATGCATGAAATAACCTAGCAGAGTCTAACTTAAAAGTGACGGTACTAATCTTTTTGCCTTTGTTGCTTTACATGTTACCTTTCTTTCTTTGTAAAATATCCACGTCCTTTCTTGGTGATAGCTTCAACATACGATTAGCATATATATTTTTTGCTTCAAGTTCTCTTTCTTTTTCCTGTGAGTCAAAGAGATGTAGCAGAATGAGTTACTAATGTTTCATTCACTAGTCATTACCAAAGCTGTAAATTAAATTGAAAATACTTGTTGTAATTATAAAGTAAGGGCATCACTAGTTCTTGTTCAATGTTTTGAGGAGAACAATCAAATTCTTAACTTTTCTTATGCTGTAAAAAAATGCAGATAGAGCTCCTCCCCTCCCCCCAAATCATTAGCAAAATACTCTGAAAAAATGTTGCAACCCTACAGCAAAAATACAACTAAATGCCAGTACTTCCATAACCTTGACTAAGACTTGTGATGTATTTATGGATCACACAAATAAATTTTCGGTATTATAACATGTTAAACATTTCAATGACAGCAGTATTACTTGTCACAGGGTACACATGTGGGTGTCACAAGTACATCCAATTAATCTTTACACAAACCTACTGTAATGCAAATACATTACTAACATAAATTGCTGCGTATGCCTGCAGATCTGATTTTAAAAATCAAGTCTTCAATACCTAGTTTTCCAATTGATCTTGTGGTTTAATGGCAATTCTTGGCTATGTGCTTGATCTTGCTTTTCTTAACTAGTGTTAACAATAATTAACATGGAGACATTCCTGCTCATAAACAGGCTGTGGGGTCAGAGCACAGAACTTTCTCATTTGAAGCAGGAAAAGAGCTCACATGTGATATAATCAAGTACATGTCTGAAAGTGCAATCACTGGTAAACTATTCAAACTCGATTATAGATACTTCCAAAGATAAAATGCCACAGCATGGATACCAGCTTGCATTGCTTCACACTTTACCTTCAGCTTCTGACTAAGTTGTTGAAGCTCTTCTTGGAGAACTCTGTTTTCTTCTTGAGCTTCATGCACCTTTTTTTTCTTTGACTGTAACTCTCGCTGAAAACTGCTACCACTTAATTCAAGATTTTTTTCCAGATCCTTTAATAAAAACAACAAAATAATATTTTTTTTTTATCAGCAGGGATACTTTTTGTTTTCTTCTTTTTTTTTTTTTTCTTTTTATGGTCAAGGTACTTAAAAATATTACAGAAAACCAGCACCTTGGATTCAGAGATCAGCTACACCGTTACTGTAACACTAAACACGCATAAACCCTAGCCCTAGTTTTGAGGGGGCAAAGAGAGCACCTGCACAGCTGCTGCAGCTCATCTTTCTGGAATACAGAGGGGCAATTTGAGGACATCATGGGATACGCTAATCAATTCCCCAAGGCTCTTGGCACAATGCAAAGGGTGCACCTCTGAAATTCTAAGACAATCTTGACCTGATGGTTTCAAAACAGGACACCTCCCTAAAAGTACAGGATTAGAAGGAAGAAGACAAGAAATAATTTTAACCTTCTTCTACGAAAAATAGATTTGTGACTGTTGTTGCATTTAGATACTCTCACCTGTTTTAAGTGAGCCTGTGATGATGAGAGAAGGAAAAAAATAGACGAAAAAAATTGTACTTCTAGGGCATGGTTCATTTTAACATTATCCACTACCACAAATGCTGAAATACCTGATCATAAAACTACAGGTGCCAGATGGTGACACTACGGGGTGAGGTGATTTGAGTAGCAGCATTTTCTATCTTGATATTTTTGGGTTTATTTCATGGGAGCTTAGTTTCCACTAAAATCCTTTGAATTTCGAGTATCTATTATCTCTGTGATGTAATTTAGCTTTAAGTACTAATATAGTCACCAAACTTTAACATCATTTTAATGACCAATATAATGTCAAAATAGTATTGCATACAACTTCCAGCAGTTTAAAACTGCAAACACAATTATTTTTAAATAAGATGAGATTTTAAGACATATTTTTAAATATTTTTGCTGAATAATATTAAAGTATATTGCACAAGATTCTTAAAATGGATACCTACAAAGTGTACTAAAGCTCATTTTGGTATGAAAAAGATTGCTGTACTTTCCTCCAGCTCAGCTCTCAGATGTGCAGAATAGGGGACAATCAAACGCTGTATGAATGTAGTTCACAAGAGTGAAGATTTATTTTTTTTTTAGGAAAAATTTTAGTATATGATTCCCTGAAAACCCAGTAAATTTTTACTAAATGCTTCACTTTCAGGAGAATAAATTAGACTGCGTAAAGTTACATTATAGCTGCATGCATTTCTGAAACATTATTACTAGCTATAAAAGCACTTAAAAGCACAAGCTCACTGTGTATACACTGACAAGTAACACTTAATTTGTAAATAGCAATTTCAATGCTTGACTACTGAGTATATAACTATATAATTACCTTGGAAATAATTTACTTGATGTTATTTACATGTAAAAAAGAATAATTTTCTATTTGCTCTAGCACAGTGGAAAAAATAAAAACAACATGAAGCTCTTTCTGGTAAGAAATACCTGAACCAAAATTTCTTACAAAAGAAAAAAAAAAAGGTCATCTCACCTTAATTCTTTTTTCACTGTCCTCAAGTCTGCTCTCTGCATAGGCTAGTTTCTTTGCCAGGTCATCTCTTTCGGCAAGGTGCTTATCTGCAGACAGCTTTTTCAGTTTCTGCAAGACAGTTTTTGTTCTGTACAGTTCGTCTTCTGAATCTTTCAGCCTTCTCTCAGTGGCACGTTCTCTCTCTTGAGATTTTCGTAGGCGCTCCCTCAGTATTCTAATCTCATTGTTGTGTCGAGCAAGGAGCTGAGAGATTTCGTTTTCTGTATCTTCAAACTTATTCAAGGCTTTCTCCTGCCTGTGCTGAAGCCTCTTCAGCGCCCTGTTTTCCTTCTGCAGCTCATCTAGTTTGATGTGGAGTTCAGTCAGTTCATTTCGGAGCTCGTTGATTTTCAGCAGCCTAGCAGAAAGAACTCTTTTTGTAACGAGATCTATATCCTTCGCAGGAGAATCCCTAGTGAGGCTCTGAGAACGGAAACCCCACCGTGTCCCTCTTTTGCTTGGTGCATATTTGGAACCCGATTTCTTTGTGGCTAAGAGAGGAAAAATAAAAAACATATTTATTGTAAGACAATGCAATTTGTCGATTCAGACATCCTTTTTGGAATAAAGCTGTGCCTGAAACAATTTTACAATACTTAGCAGAGACTGCAGCTTTCAAACCAGAAAATAGAAAGCATATATGTGAGAGGCTTACGCTTCTTTTCATAGATAAAAAATGGAGATTTATGTTTGCGATCTCCTGCAAGAGGTAATATTTTCAGCCATCAATATAGAAGCATTGTAATCATCTGCAAATTGTATCAGAAATAACAGACGTTTCATTAATATTTGATGATGTTTATTAGTTTAAGATAGAAATACTGTACTCTTATGCATACTATATTATCAAATGCTTTTACAACGGCAACAATTAGCTGAGTGTTAGCTAGTTATGTATTATGCAAGATGTCATTCTCTCAGACAAATGAAACAGTGTTTTCAAATCCAGCTGCCATGCTTACAGACAAAACAGCAATTTTAAAGGCTCAATGCAAAAAGCCTCCAAAGAAAAATTATAAATCCATGAAAATTCAGTTGTCCCTTGAATAATTTATTTCCATATCACAAGCTATTTTTCACAAAGTATCCTTATTTGATTACTAGTGCACATCACTCATACATTTCTATTTGATACTATTTTATTATCATCCCCACAGATGAAAGCTAAACGTTAGGTTTCTATCTTATTTGCCTCTCAAGCTACACTCAGTGAATAAAGGACATAATATACTGAAATATATCTTAAAACAACTGAATATACAGCGAGTATATATTCATTAAGGGACAACAGTGTTTGGAATAAATAAGCTGAGCACCAGCTTATATATCATACAGGTTTGAAAGCTTGTATTCAACAATAATGCAGTAACCCATACACTGGGTGTGAGCAACTGCAAATTCTTCCTTCCCTTTGGTGCTCACCATACTTCTTCTAATCTACAGAGAGTATTTGACAGCAAAAATAACAGCTTTAAAATATTATCTTATAGTTTCCTCTGAACATTTTGCACATATACTCATTCATTTTCTGTTCTATGCTCACTTTTTCCACAGCTTGGACAAACAGGGAAAAAACCTTTTTTCCCTCCACATGAAGAACACTTTTATAACACTCAGGTGTGAGAAGATTAACTAACACAGGTAGTGCAGGAATGATGTCACTCCTATCACCAATTAAGTAAATTCCCATGA
The DNA here is from genome assembly GCF_964034855.1 of Anser brachyrhynchus. Lineage (NCBI taxonomy): Eukaryota > Metazoa > Chordata > Aves > Anseriformes > Anatidae > Anser > Anser brachyrhynchus. The sequence continues at coordinate 90,662,505 of NC_137696.1, read as the reverse complement.
ACCTCACAGCCTAGACTTCCAACCCCTTCAAGAATTTCTCCCACATTTAGGACAGAACAGAAAATTCCAATACCAAGTTTGCACTTTTGACCATATAGTTAAATTGGGGAATAGTGTCTTCCCACAAAAGCACTGCTTTCACCATGCCTCCACGTAATAATTATACTTGGCTTTAGCAACATCAAAGAACTAGTCATTTCTTTGCCCCCTCCAAATGAAGTAGCACAGTGGAACTGAGGTTTTTGTGTCCCAGACACCTAATCCATGACTGCTATGGAGGAGATGCCACTTGTGAACAAAGAGATGTTCAGCAAAACACCAGTTGCACCAGGACCAAGGATATTTTCCCTGGGCAACCTCAGGTCAGATCTTTTGGCACACTCTAGATCATACCGTTAGCCACATGGTTCCTACAGTATCAAGCACTTATAAAAGAAACAGCATTTGCTTGAGCAAGACAAGATGTTCTTGCTTCATCAGAAGATTTTCACAACTATTTAGAACAAGCTGTCAAAACACGGCAGAGAGGCATCCCAGCCCAGGACCTGTATAGCCATTCTCTCCCTTTTTGTAGGGATGTTCACTTTCTCTACAACCAACAAAGCAGCTTATGTATGTGAGGTGTGTGTATGAGGGAGCTCAGTGGAGCTATCACATCTCAAATTGGAAATATTTTATTCTCAAGGAAGGCCTATAAAAAACCCTTTCTTTTGAATTTCCACTCCATATGTACCTAACATTCACCAAACACGTTTACTCTCTCTTGCCATATTGCCACTTGTTTTCTGGCTTGTTTTAAAAGTACACAATTATAGCAGTGTAAAGCTTAGTCAAGTAGTCTTCCCCAACAGGGAGATCTTTAGGGTATATTGTCAGAGACATTATAACAATTGTCTCTTACAGACTGCATAGTACAGGCTTGCCTTGAGTCTTTTTGCCAAAGACTGAAAGAGAACATCAGCACAATTCAACAAAAGGCTAGTTTAGGAGCTGTGCTTGCTTGTTAAAAAATTACGAGTAATTCTGAAAACCATTAAAATCTTCCTTTTGCAGGAACAGGTTAGTTTCATTTTTCACAGAACAGTCACTAGCTACGTGCCATCTGTAGTATAATTCACATGAACCTTATTTCTAGATTCTTACAATGCTTAATTTCCCACTTTTATTTCAACTTTCAAACATAATTAACTCTTTGGAGCAGTTACAAAGGAACAATTTCTGCTATCTACCTACCTTGGTAGTGCACAAGACTGTCTGAAGTTTGTGTTTTGTGAGCTCTCTTTTCTTGGCTTGTAGACGGATAGCTTAGTGTGGGTGACTGGCCAGATGAGTGAGATACATTATCTTCATCTGAATAATAGGAGTCACTATTTCTATCCCCATCTGATTTTCTGTCTTGTTCAGAATCTGGGCTTCTTACTCTTTCTCCCATTTTTTTTTTTAAATTAGCTGTTCTCCAGATTTTTCTCAAAGACTGTTCATTTTGACACAAAAGACCTTTTAGTAGTCACAATGACAGCAGCTGGATTATTTCTTTGTATTTATCATCTTCATCTCCAAAGCATGAGATCTTTGTAGTTCAGTTCAGCAAGCAGTAGTTACCATTCAGAATGCATTTTTCTGTAACAACTGAGAGAGAGAGAAGAGTGAGAGTGATTTTGCTCTTAAGAAAGGTAGAAGAACTGTAAAATTATTCAGAATTCCTATAACTTTATGCCACATGCTTTGCTACATTAGCTTTATTACTTATATTACATGGGACAGACACCACTCTAGGAACGGAGCTAGTACTATACTCAGTAGTTTGAGGCACTTCATCATCAGAAGAGGAATGAGAAAAGTACCACAGCTAAATCTAGAACAAGGAATTACTGCCAGGTTAGAGAGAGGAGAAGAAGAATTTGGAAAACAAGACAGAAGACAAGTAAAAGTCTGAAGCTATTCAGGAAACTAACTTAAACATACTGAAAAACTTTTTACCCAATAAATTAACAATTTATTCCTATGACTAGAATTGAGACAGTATTTGTAGAATTTGACTAAGTTTTCCATATCTCAATTTCTGACAGTCAAATGATGCTAAATAATGTGCTTGAAAAATCAGTTATCTCATTTGCCTGGAGCATGTTCCAACCTTAACCACTACTGAGACCCTACCTGTGTTAGTGTGGTCTTTGCCTTGGGAAGTACTCTTGTATCCTACAACATCTAGTGCTTCGTGCCCTCAAGAGGTGGAAGGAGTGCATATTTGTGTCATGTGCGTTATATGAAAATGCAAACGTAGCCTTTAAAAAAATATATATTTTAAAGGTTGTAAGTATCTGATGAAGGAGACCACGCTGCTGGTATATGGTAAATATTACTGCAGCAGGTATAAAAGAGAAGGGCTGCTCCTGCAGATGGTCTTTTGATGTAAACTGAAATGTCCTCCAAACTCAAAGTAAAAACCACCTTATTTTGCAATTTTTTGAGACACGTGGTAAGAACATCATGGAGCAAATATATCCAAAATTTTCCTTACCCTTCTCAGTCAAAAGAATTTTCTCATCAATGTATGAAGTATTTAACTATGTGCAGCGTCCTGTGTCTTACGTCTCTCACCACAGTTTTCAAGCTTATTTCTCCCCCATCTCCCTTCTTTCCAACTTCGAGACATCAAGCCTCTAATGGGTGAATAAAAAGGACTCACACCAGAGCCCGTCAGTTCTGCCTGTTGAATGACATGAACTCCTAACCCATTTCTAAATGGTTAAGTAAACTACATACACACAAAAAATGAGCTGCTTTCAATCAAAACTCTTCTACACTACAGGGCATATGACATACCTGTAAACAAGATGTAGATATTTCACTATACTAGGTCACTTTGCTTTCCTAATAAAATAAACTTAGCATGCTTTTTTAGCCTTCTGTTCCACTGCCTATACATGCAGAATTGCATAGCCAAGCAGAACAGAAATGTCAGCTGCCAAGAAAGTTTTCATTACAAATTCAAGCTTTCTGGCCCAGTTCGTGGTTAGCACACACAACTCTGTCTCCAGTGACTAGGATGGATTTGCCCTCATAATCTATACAGCAGGAATTAGAGGAATAAATATCCCCATAGATTTCTGAACAAAGAAGCTCCTAGGAAAATGTTACTGAATTATTTGGAAGAGAGTGTTTTTCTTTACTTGGGGAGTACCTCTCCAAAATAATGTTTAGTACCTAAATATTTTCAATGAAGTCCAAATAAATTAGATACCTAAAACTTACATCAAAGATGAGAACTGAAATTACACCACAAAGCTGAGAAAGAAGACAAGCTACGCTTGAGATCACTTGTCCTAGAGATTGCTAAACACATGCCGGAGAGTTCAGCGATTGTGAACATTCAAATGATCAGCAATGAGTATTCTTTTTCCTTCTGAATTAATGGAGCTATATTTCAAAAGTATACACCTAACCATAAACATATTACCTTGTTTGCCTCCAAATACAATAAAGACCCTCACATGCATTAATGACGGCAAGACTAAGATCAAGTAAGAATATTAGAATTTATCAAGGTGCAACCATCCTCCCAAACAGCTCTACTCCTAAGTCATCGAATCATATAATCATTCAGGTTGGAAACGACCTCTAAGATCATCAAGTCCAACCACTAACCTAGTACTGACAAGTCCACCACTAAATCATGTCACTAAGCACCATATCTTCACGTTTTTTGAAGACCTCCAAGGACAGTGACTCAACCACTTCCCTGGGCAGCCTGTTACAGTGCCACACAACTCCTTCCCTGAAGAAATTTCTCCTCATTTCCAACCTAAACCTCCCCTGGTGCAACTTGAAGCCATTCCCTCTAGTCCTATCACTAGTTACCTGTGAGAAGAGGCTGACCCCCAGCTCCCCACACCTTCCTTTCAGGTAGTTGCAGGGAGCAATAAGGTCTCCCCTCAGCCTCCTCTTCTCCAGACTAAACAACCCCAGTTCCCTCAGCCGCTCATCACAGGACTTGTGCTCCAGGCCTTTCACCAGCTTCGTAGCCCTGCTCTGGACACGCGCCAGGGCCTTGATGTCCTTCTTGTAGTGAGGGGCCCAAAGCTGAACACAGCACTCGAGGTGCGGCCTCACCAGAGCTGAGTACAGGGGGATGATCACCTCCCTGGTCCTGCTGGCCACACTGTTCCTGACACAAGCCAGGATGCCGTTGGCCATCTTAGCCACTTGAGCACACTGCTGGCTCACAGTCAGCCAGCTATTGACCAGCCCCCCAGACCCCTTTCCACTGGGCAGCTCTCCAGCCACTTTTCCCCTAGCTTTGCATGGGGTTGTTGTGCCACAAGTGCACGACCCGTCACTTGGCCTTGTTCAACCTCATACAGCTGGCTTTGTCCCATCAGTCCTGCCTATCCAGATCCCTCTGCAGAGCCCTCCTACCCTCGAGCAGATCAACATTCGCGCCTAACTGCTCTCACAATCATCTGCACAGAATTTCTGTTACCTTGCTCCCAAGCTGAAACACAGATGCAGTTTTGGGAACAATCTGCTCTCTACATGGTGCACAGGTAAAGCTGCGTCAGTTCTGACTCCACAAGATAGAATCTCAGGGAATGCAGAAGATATAAAATAAAATATAAACTAACATAAAACTAATTCTATCTTTTATCTTTCTGAAAATATAAAGATAATACTCTGGAGGGCTGTAACATAGACCTCACATTATTTCAGTCATCTGGAATGAAAAAACATTGAAAACTGTAATTGTGTTTGTAGGCTATAGCCACAAAAGCTATATATAGGCGATGTCATTGCTTGTAAGAAGCCACAGGCTGTATTTTCAGCTAACAAAAATGGGCCACGCAACTTGTCAGACTTTGTCTGGACTCATTTTGGATGCCTGGAGCTTTGCTATAGTTTATTTAGTTGCAGCAAAATTAGCTAACAGCCACGTGGCTTATCTAATTCGTTTTTGCTTTTTGCTTAGCTTTGTACAACCATATGCTCAAGCACCTATAGTTACATGTATAACTAACAGATAGCAACAAGTAGCTCGCTCTGGGAGTGAACTATCTATTTCCCTCGGAAAAATGGAGCAGAGAGGAGCACAGCCATGAGAGGATTGCAGGGGCCTGAAAGCACAAATGCAGGATGACACTGGGGCCCCACGCTGTAACAGCTCAGCATCGGTCAGTAACTGCTCATCAGAAGGATGCAATCTTGGGAAAAAGGCAAAACCAGTTTTACAGGTAACACACAGAACAAAGAACAAACACACCACTGTAGTAAAGTCGGATGGAGCCGTGAGTCAGTGAAGAAAGAGCAATGTGTACAGTGCATTAACAAGCATAAAAAATGATCCCACATGGACCCAAGGTGAAGAAGAAGAAACTGTTAGCATCCACCATCCCAAAGCCTTCCCTGGGAGGCATGGGAAGAGGTGACTTGCTGTAAAGACTCCCCCCTGCCAGTCAGATCCGTTCAGGTCCCAGATGTGGCTGAAGTTAACACCAGAAAACATGCTTGGTACTGGAGGCTGTACCTGCATCACTGTAACTGTGCATAACTTGAACTGTGTTTATTATCTGGACTAGTACTAAGTCTTTGATTAAACCATTAAGATTTTAATTAGATTAACAATCAATTCCTGGCTCTGCATCTGTGTTCCTCTCTTTGCTGAGAGCAATGTGCTGAATAAAACAACCTGGTGGTATTCAAGCAGTCTGGTCTGTCTCTGGGCCACTGGGGCACATGTGGCATCCAGAGGAGCCCTGGACTCCTGGGGTGGGCACAGCAGCAGCAGAGGCACCACATCTAAAGGTGTTAACCTAAGTGGGGCTAACCTGTGTGGCAGCAGTGATTTCTGTGTGGGGCAAATAACTCCAACGGCGTGGATGTAGCCAAGATATACTTTACTTTTGTCTGCCTGTAGGATACTGAAAGACGCAAAGGAATCTTCATGCACAGATTTTTTCTGGAGAAAAAAAGCATATGTGAATGAAAACAAGTGGGACTGCATTCAGGGAAAAATGTAAATGTCTACAATTCAATTATCAAGATGTCTAATTATATACATAAAACAAGAACACTCGTTTTCACTTACTAACTTAAAGCTGATCAGTCATTTTATAGTCCCAGAAGTACTCATTGAAAAGGCAATAATCTTTTGGAAGACTGCTTTTCATAACAGTATTTAAAATAGACAAATTGTATTTTGTAAAGTAAAATGTAAAAACTGGAGGATTAGAATTATCCACTTCTGCGCTGGATATTACCCACTTTTGAGAATATTTTGTTAAGCATCATTTTGACAGATAGCAAAGAACAGCAATTTCTGATGCGTTCTGGAAGTATTTTGAAAAAATCAAGGGACTGAAAACAAATTGAGAAAGGTGAACCAATAAAAGCTCCCTTGAGGAATCTCTAAAACCATTTCCTGAATCTCCAAATGGTTTTCAGTTTTGTAAATTAGTAATATTATCACATTTTTTTACTTACAAAACAGGAAACCATAGTCTGTCAGGTCTTGCAAGATTCAGTTTTCCATGGGTTTACGGTGTAATTTGATTAAGATAAAAAAACACAGTTTGTCGTTAGAGCAAATGAATCACTGGGATATTCGAGCTTTACTTCAGTCAGCCTGAGGACTGTCTAATTATGAAATGCTTTGGCTCGTTGACTTTTCAGCCGTTACCAAGCAGCCTGGATTGATTAAAAAAGAAGTTTAACTTGCTTGAGGAAAATCCACCGAGGTACCTGTTTTGCCATAGTACATTTAATAATTTGGGGGGGGGGAAGGGAAAAAATATGGGTTAGTTGTTAGTCTGTTACACAAAAACAAAAATAAATAGATAAATAAATAGATAGAAAACAACCACAGAACAGGACAAGCCCACCAACACAACCAGGAGCTCCACACATGCTTTTAGAAGCCCAACGGACCAAGATCAGATCATGGCGGCCCCGCTCCCGGGGGGAACCGCGCACCCGGCCGCCGAGGAGAGCGGCCCCGGACACCCTGCCCGGCCCCGGTCCCTTGTCCCCGGTCCCCGTCCCCGTCCCCACCGTCCACCCTCGGCCCCATGCCCAGGCCCGGGCCCGGCCCTGCCTCCGGTACCTGCGGACGCGGCGCCGTTGCCACGCTACGCTTAAAGGGGCCGCTCGGGGGCTATTGACAGCCGCTGCCCCAGCAACCGGGAACGGGAGGAGGCGGGCTCTCCCCCTCGGCCATTGGCTGTTCGCGCTGACAGTATAGAGTTTCCTGGAGATCGATTGGAGGGGGGGTAAAGCTTCGGGTGCTGATTGGTTTAGACGCGGCACGGGGGGCGGGACGGAAGGGCGCCGCTGAAGGCGGCGCGCGTAGGGCGGCCGCGGGACGGAGGCGCCGCCATTTTGGCTTCGGGGCGCAGCGCTTGTGAGGGACGGGGCGCGGGGAGTGGGGCCGGAGATGGCGGCCGGTGGGTGGCGGCGCCGCTCCTCTGTGCCCTGCTCTGCCCGGCCGCCGCCCGGCCTCGGCGGAGAAGGGGGCGAGGGAGGCTTCGGGCCGCCTCCGCCGGCCTCGCCCGGGGTTTGAAAGGGGGGCTCGGGGCTGCGCCGGGAAGGGGCAGCTCGTCAGGGAAGAGGAAAAACGGAAATAAAACGTTTTTTCACTTCAGTGTTGGAGTGGGGTGTCTGGCAGGTTTTATGTGGATATGGTTATTTATACGTATGTGCGGTGTATGGGTGTGATGCAGCTTGAAAGCAAAGCTCCCTTAAAGCAGGAGGAAGAAAAAGAGATGGCATCAGATCATGTAACCCCCGGAGCTCACAGCAAGGCATGTACATTGACAGAAGGGTGAAAGTGTCCTGTAAGCCTAGCAAGTAAGTTTGAATTCAAGGGCAGACCTAATTTACTGACCCTGTTGGATTTTACTGCACAAAGAAGGCTTCTGATCATCAACTGTTATTACTTTACGATACTGCTGTTTTGTTTTTTTTCTTTTTTCCTAATGATAATCTTTGATAATGAATGTAGTCAAGTAGACTACTTTCTGGGCAGAGAAAGGGGAAAAAGAACCAAATAGCATTATTTACCATGTCATTTAACTTCCTAGTGGAATATGTCCTCATAGGACGGTGATGGAATGGCATAGGAATTCAGATAGAATAAATTAAAACAGAGCATTTCATAGAAAGGTTGTTACAACATATTTGCATAGAAAGGCACAAGTGGAATACTCTGGAGAGGGAGACTGAATATTTGCACTAAACAACACTGTCTCTGGAGTTCAAAACACTCAAAAATTAGCACTCGTTGTTAACCACTACATGAAAATTAAAAAAAAAAAAAGGAAATGGGATAAGATTTATTAACGAATATAATCCTTTTAAGAAAACAAACCCACAACTATCCAAACGAAAACAAAACAAACAAAAAAAACCCACCCCAAAACCATACAAACATATTCACTATTAAATATAATCGTATTTGTGACAAAGTACAGCTTCAATGCACTTGGAATTAAATGACTACCATCCCTCCATAATACAAGTTTTAGGAGAAGAAATTTTTACCCATTTCAATAGAAAAAGAAAAAAAAAAAAAACATGATTCTGAAAGTCAGAATTGAGAAGATCCTCCAAACTGTCTTATTCATATTGGTTGTGTACAAGAACTCTGAATATGCATAATTAGGTTTCTTGAAAATGTAACTTAATGAATAGGCTAGGATGCAATTGTAAACATGTTGGCAGAAACTCCAGTAAAAGAGGAGGAAATGGAAACATATTTTCAAAAGCACCAAAGCACTCGGGAGGCATAGAGCTGACACGGAGTCTCCCAAGCTGAACGGAGCTTTTAATTTTTTGACTCTAAAATCACAGAAAACAGGCATGCCAAAAAACAACAACCAGTCTGTGAATTTCCTAATTTTTATTGTCTCCCTAATTGCACTTAGTATTTTTGCTGTATTTGCATTACTATTATGAAAATGATTTGAAAAACAATAAAATCTCACATGGATCATTTTTTAAATTCAGCCTCCTGTGGCTTTGTATAGCTCACCCTTGTGCTAAACAGCTAAAGCATATAATTCATCACAGCAGCGCTGGCGGAGAATCATTGCTGTCCTTCAAAAAGATCCAGAGAAATGTGGAATAACAAAGACAGAATAATTTTATTGCTTGCAACTGGAGGAAATGTATTGCTTGTATCTGGCAGCAGGCCAGGCCAGAATCTGAAATGCTGTTGCTGCTGCAAATGGGATGAAAGAGATTCATAATCCATCTCCATGCCTACTCCAGCTAAGAAAATTATAATAAGAAAATTATAAGCAGAGAAAGCAACTAAAAAACAATAGGAAACATTAAGAAATAAGGAAGAGACTTTTGTTGTTGTTTTGTTAATTCATAGGCTAATTATCATGACTAACCATTTGGTTAGCAGCTAACTAATCATTAGTTACTGAATGTAAGTAATAAAGGAATTGAATTTAGGCACTGTATATATTCAGTACCTGTACTGAACATCGGGTTCTTGTTCAGAACAATCTAATCAGACTTCTCCATCAGCTGCTCCAGCCAGGATAAGGTTAATGTTCTTAAATCAGCTGCTGAACTGGATAAACTCAGATATTGTGCAATATCAGCAGAGGGGCTAATCGATGGAAGTTTTGAACCTGTTAATCTAAAACCTTCAAATAATGTGTTTAAGGCACTGTCCTCCATGTAGCAGTTGATGCAGTACAGATAAATGGTGTGACATTTCAGATTCCCTTGGACAGGACAACTGTGTGAATCACCTGAGCAAGAAATAATGTTTTGCAGTTTTCTTCTGTCTCTGTAAAGCAAGACTGATGCTGTAACTGCTTGCTTGGATGGGAAGGTTGTTGGACCAGGGTATTTCATTCAAGAGTTGGCGGGGGAAGTAGAAAGCTGTTTTCGTATGCTTGAAAGCAATGGGCATCACCTCACAGCTTAAGTGAGAGGAGGGCTGCTTTTGACAGAAGGGTGGAAACCTTCGAAAACTAAATCAGGTCACAGTGTCACACAGTTTGATATTCCCAGAGGTACCAACAGGGGTAAAGCCCCCAGGCTTATTCAGATCAGCAGAACCCTTGCTCATTTAATCGTTACATGTACATATCGATGGGAAATCCCTGATGCACGGAAAAATGCTATTGATTTCCACTGCACCGTAGAAATGGCTGTGGCATACTGGGTGGGAACTATCATAATGACTGTATCTGATGTGACGGATAAAAGGGAGAACAAAGATGGTGCTTGAATTTGGAAAGGGAAAATCTTCGTGGTGGTGCTTTGAATACCATAACATGGTGATGAGGTGGGGACTTAATAAATGCATGGTGATATAAATGAGGGAGCTGAAGTGACATGCTGCTTGCCTTAACTGGGAGTTAGGCACAATGTCGATCTTTGCTGTGAGATTCAAACTTAGACACCCGATTTCTACAAAAGATCCAAGGCTAATGAAAACCATTGGATTGAGTACGAAATGCCAGAAAAGGTCCCTTTTGGCTCCTGCAGCCTTCAGAGTTTCTGACTCCTTCCCTCAGTATTGGCTATGATACACTGCCTTGCACACTGGAAGCAGATGTGTAAACGTTTACACACATCTCTCTCACATATATGCACCAGGCGTATTAGCTCGCATCCACACTGTTACAGAAGAGCTTTGTTCAAAATCCAGGAACATATACTGAAGAGATTTTGGCTCAAATCAGTTCTTCAAGTTTGGGTAGCCAAGAGCACCAGTTCAGGCTGCTGTTGCTCCCTTTCTCTGCTGCTATGAAGGTGGTCGACTTCGACTAAGATCTCTTTGTTAGAGCATGCGTATGGATGTAGTTAGGGTCCAGCTGAAGTTCTTTAACATATGTTGAAATATTTTCCTGCTTGCAAGGTACATTGTGTGTCAGCACACACTTCCCTCTGCTCACAATTATCTGGAATCCTATCATCAAAATATTTCAAAATTAAAGTGGCAGTCTTCTTTCAATGCTGTATATAATCGTGGTCTCCTTGTACTTCTTAATGCACTTGTCAAAATGCTTTTCTTACTGTGCGCTCACCTATCCTGAGAAATGAAAAGCTCGAGATTACTTTCAAAGCTTGTCTCCCATGCCCTGGACTCTGAAGTGATGTGAAATCTTTCCACTCTTTCTTTTCTCAAGTGGTCCCGAGTCATCTGCTGAAAAGTGACCGCTCACCTTTTACACTTTAGTTTCACAATTCTTTTAAGGCATTTCTATTGGTGTCAGTTCTCTTGCTATGACTGGTTGCAACCCCCTTCGACGGGGTTTTCTTGAGCATTCTCTGCCCGCGATGGCATTGGAGCTGCCGCTGTGTTCCTGACAGCCCTTTTGTGGCTCTGACAGGCAGCCGAGAATGGGCTTCCGTGAACTGAGCTGAACTTGAGGATGTATGAAAGAAGCACAATTGGCAATGTTCATGGTGAATTATTTATAACAATACAATTTTCCAAGGCCGTGAAATACTGAAATATTAAGGGGAAAATATGGTGCAATTAAGGAAACATTTCTGTATACTTCACAGCACTAGTTAATTTCAAAGATTTCACTGATTTGTCCAAATTATTGTTTTGGTATACCTGCTTTGATTTTCACCTCACGACTGCCTTGTTGAGAAATATTAGGTGAAAGACAAAAGTGGTTGTTTGTGAATTATGAGAATGTAATTTACAATCTGATGAATGAACACTTCCACATAATAAAATAAGATACTTCATTTCTACAGTATGAAGCGTTAACTGTTTGTGCTGTAGCTATAGGTCGCAAATTAAAACAAAATAATTTTTGCTTATGGGATAGCAGCAAGTATTTGACAAGCAATTTAAGTAACAAAACAAACAAACAAACAAACAAAACCACCACCAACAACAAACACCGTTAAGTTGTGGAGAGGTGGAGAAGAAACAAGTATTGAATGCTTGATTAGAAAAAATTATTTGAAGGAGACATTCCAGTTAGGGACATCTTTCTTCAGAAGGCGTATGCTACTGGCAGGAAGATTTCATGCAGGTTGTTCAGGATCAGGTAGTTTTGTATTAAACACTGCATTTATTCTTAGTAAGCTTTAGTAATGCTTTTGCAGAAAGTCTCTTTTTGAAGGACAAACGTGGTATTTGTGGACTTGTTTCTGCTGCTTTTGCACAACGTAAAATTTCGTATTCATAACATGCATATTAATCTTTGACAAAAAAAAAAAAAATCAGTGGCCAAATAACTTTGACACATTCTTTAATCAAAAGCAATGTGTGTTGCTTCTGAACATCCGTCTCTTTTGACTTTTAACTTCATTTCTATTGCTAGGATAGCAAATTAATTTTGTTCTGTCTCTGTAGGGTTTAGTGATATAAATTATGTTGCAGAAAAATAAGGTCAAATGTATCTTTGATACCAGTAAAGAGAATGGCTGCTGTATCAAAATAAATTTGGCCTCAGTGTTGAAAGTGACTGCTTTGAAAACATTTGTATTGTCCCAGTTACACAGGCATACTACTGAGACTATGAAGAATCATCTTTTCTTTTTTTTTTTTTCTCCTCCAAATATAAAGACATCCTGATTATTCTTGTCAGCTCACACCACTTGTAGGCACCTGACCATATCATCATAGTAGTATTATTTTCTTCATGCAAAATGGAATGCTTCCAGTGAGGGAGGAGAAGCACCAACATCTCAGCCCACGGCATTATCTACCACAGTCTTTGGGGAAGTAAAAGGTGGGGATTTGTACCCACTGTTAGAGAAGGGAGTTGAAATTCAGATTTCTGGATGCACCTCCCACATCAAGCTTGTTACGGGGGTGCAGACAGACAGAAGCGAGTTATTTGTGAGATGCTTCCCAAGCTGCCCATCGCTGTGAAGGCTGAGCTGCTTCTGAGCAAACACGTCCCTTGGGAACTCCGGGCAGCACTGGATTAGGACAGCAATTTGGAGGCATCACTCTTAACTTAATTACCTGAATTTGTTAAAATCCTGTTTAGGGTAAATCTGAGCTTTTACAGCTTGAAATAAATAATATCTTGCAATGTATGCATCAGCTTAGTTGAATTCTCTTTAGTGGGATTAAATACCATTAAACCAACATTCTTTTTGTCTCTTCAGGATTTGGAGTAACTTAGTTTTTTTGGGGGGGAGGTAATAAGAGCAGGAATATTCTGTTATTCATATTGTGCCTCCATATTGTGTTTCAAGGATGCTTTGATTGATGAAGACAGCTTTGTGGATGCATTTTCCCTTTCCATTTTTCTAACTGAAATTGTCAGTCCTCTCTTAAGACCTAGTAAATAATGAGATCAATCAGTGTGGAGCTGAAGTAAAAGCAAGGACAGTGCCTGAGCTGACACTGGAATGCAGCTGAGCAAACAGGGAAGGGATATCTCAGGTAGTTAAAGCAAAGTCCGGGGCCTGCTCAGACACGTTTTAGGACTGTGTGCAGCATGCTTACGAAGGCTAATGTTAGGCTCAGGGGGCTAGTCCTCTAGAGAACCCATACCAACAAAAAGGGGGAGAGACCAGTCCAGACAGAGCATGTGAAGTAGGTTTTGGCTCATTTGCTTTCTCTCTTTCTGTTGACCACTTAAGGAGCCTTTCAGCGTCCCAACACAGCGACATGAACTGTCTGCCTGCTGGAGGCACCATCTTAAATGTGATGAGCTGGCTACCATAGGATGGTGAGGGGGTGGTGGGGAATGCTTCCTGAAGAAAAGATGCTAAAGAAAAGGGCTGCAGGATTCCCCTGTCCCACAGAGCAGATTCTCTTCCTTTCCTTCTCTCCTGCGCCTTCCAGGGTCATGATATTACTGCAGCTTTAGAGCTGGGGAAAGGGCGAATTTGTAACCAGGGCTTTAAGTCCATTTTAGTTAAAGTAATAATAATAATAAGAAAGTATTGCTCATTGGGGATTTGTTTTAGTTTATTCCGTGGCTACTACCAGGAAATATCCATCTGGAGAGGAAAGCGGCATCCCATCTTTATGTGCCACAGGTGGTACCCATGAACTCAAATGCCATGTACACATTTCAGGTGTCTGCACTTGAAGAAAGGTGTTGAAAAACTAAAAAGGCTTCACAAACACATTTCAAGAACCACTGGGGGTCTATAAAACTCCACGCTACAGGGAACAGCACCGTAGAGAGGATTCAATACAAAAGAAAGGTTGAGAGGTCATTGGATAGTGAGTTACGGTGTATCTGATGCCAGATGGCTTTCAGTCTAGCAGTAAAAAGGCGTAATGGAACTTAGTGGTTAGAAGCTGGAGCTAAAAGTAAGAAAGTGCACATTTTTAACTGGGAAGTGCTTTTACTCAGACGAAGTGAGCAGAAGAGGTGCGGAGCTGTAGGTCGTGACTGCCCCCAGCTGTCTGCTCTGCCCTGCTGCTGCTGGTTACTGCTCTCCGGGGAGCCTACAGAAGGAGGTGTGGGGCTGTATCTCGGGTACTTCAGAGCAAGTCAGGCTCACCTGCATTGCTGACTGAAGCTGCTGTTCCGAGGAAGTGGGAAAGGTAACATGCTAACTCACCATAGCACTCTTTGCCAGAAACGGGGGGTTGTGTCGTCAGAACACTGTAAGGGCAACCTCTAAATCCTAGTTGACTTAGTGACACTAAGTGCCACTTGGTGAAGTAATAACGATGAAACAAGCTAGAGTAGTTCTCAAAAAGATGATGCTGCAACTAGCTAACTTGGTGGTTTTAACTGGGTGGTAGCTCAAAGGTTGTTTCCAGTCTTGACTAGCCTCTGTGTGGCAAAGATAGTCATACCTATACCAGGATGATAATTAGGTACTGACTGGCTGAACATAACGTATAACAAAATTCACAGTAGGATATACCATGCATGATATGTAAGCATTGATGTGAGCCAGCAGTGCACCACTGTGGCAAAGGCAGCCATGCTATCAGGGGGAATGATGGCAGCAGGCCGAGGGAAGTGATCCTTCCCCTCTGCTCAGCACTGGCGAGACACACCTGAAGTGCTGGGGCTAGGTCTGGGCCCAACAGTATGAGAGACACGGACAGGCTGGAGAGAGTCCAGTGAAGGGCCACCAAGGTGATGAAGGGACTGGAGCGCCTCTTCTGTGAGGAGAGGCTGAGGGCTGGGACTCTTCCTCCTGGAGAAGAGGAGGCTCAGGGGGATCTCATCCTGCACACCTTGATCTGGCTGAGCCTGCTTGAGCGGAGGGGATGTCCTGAGGTGCCTTCCTACCTCAGCCATGCTGCGATTCTGTGATACCAGGATGTATATAACGTGTGAGGAGTGCTGGGGCTGACAATTTACGTTGCTGGATGATGATTCCTTCTAGTGATACAGGTTGGTCAGCAAATAACAGTATTTCTGCCTAAGTAAAAGAAATCTGGGCATTGTAGTTAGCCTTGTTTGTGGGGGATAGGGTGAGGTGCTTGCATAGGAGAGAAGCAATCTTTGAAGACAGTGGTCCTAATAAGATCTTTCATAGCTGGAATTCTTATGTATGCAATGTTTTGATTAGGACGTTTCCCTGCGGCATCAGCACCCAAGTGCCGTTGATTAACCTGCTGGGATTTCTTCTGATGGTGTTCTTTCTCCACGTCTTACTTCACTTAAACACTCAGCCCCATATCTAGAAATTTGATTATGTATTTTCTGTATGTTGATGCATAAGCTTGTATTTGGGTTAACATTTGTTTTAACAAAACTGGACATTTTTTTAAATCTCAACAAATGACTAATCAGTTTGGGTAATAAAAGCATTGCCTTTGTTATGTTTCACATTATCAATTTGAGTGTCATGATGCAAATTTTGTGTGCAGTAATGCTGTATTTTCATCAAGGTCACTGGTAAAAATATTGAGAAGATTCATGCTAAAGCAGATCCCTCTAGGAGCTCACAAAACATGCAGCCCCTTGGAATTAAAACACTTCAGTTATAGAATATTATTATGACCTGGTAGTTGATCAGTTAAAAAAAAATGAAATATGTTAATATCATTTTTGTTTATTTTTTTTTAACTAAAGATTATATCATATGTTTGGTAAAAGCACTATTTCAACAACAATCTTCATTATTATCAGTTTAATGCTTAATCTCATTGAAACAGTATCAAATTTGTTTGACAGTCTGAGTTCCTGGGAAACCATGTCAACTGATACTAATAAATCTGTAATCCGTTAATTCTTTCATTAGTATCCCATATCAGCAATTCTATTAGTTTGCTTGACATCACTTGCTAGCTAAAGCTGCCTGTAGCTACCCAAACAATTACATTTACTGTATTAAAATACGGGTTCAGCATTAACTTTTTCTATGAAAAGTCTGATGTTTAAGTTATTGATGTACAACCGCCAAGTGACCCGACAACAGAACCACAGAATTCCCACCCAGAATATTTCGTTTGCGGTTTCTCAGCTGCTTTTCCATTCCCTTGGAGGCCATCGAAACATCTTTGCCGAAATGCTTGGCGATGGAGGTGCTGCCCACCCCGGGGTGCCGCAGGTCCGCCCAACCCAAATGCCGGCATGAGATGAAGCCTCCCTTCCCCACTCGTCCTGCGTGGGCACCTGCCCAGCGTTGGGGCCAGTGTCCTTCGGGCCTGTACACCTCGATTTTCCTCCCGAGGACACCAGGGTGCTAGGGACAGAGGCAGGGACAGCAGGCGAGCAGCAGTAGCGCGCCGATGCTCTAGGTGGAGCTTCAACACTGGCGGAGGCACCGCATGCCGGGAGCCAGCGGGAGACATGCATGGCCTTTCTTATCTTCCTCCTTTTCCTCCTCTTCCTCCTCCTCCTCGGGACTGCAGCAGGAAAACCAGCCATTGAAGGCAACGGGGAGGGATCTAAACCAGCTCTGCCCCATCTTTAAGTTCTTCTTTGTACTTTTCATCCAATTCTTTTTTTTTTTTTTTCCCCACCTGGATTTATTGCTGGGCTGTTTCCATTTCATCTTGATTAATGAGGAAAAATTTTTGCTTGGTGCTGTTTATCTTCTTCTAAAATTCGTATACTTATAGCAACCAGCCAGTAAGCAAGGAGGATGTTTTCATGGCGCTGCTTCTTAACAGAAGATGTACGTGTACGAGTCCTCTAAACTATTTTGATTATCTCAACCATGTATCTTACAAGTATGCCCCAACGAGTACACCCAAAACACTCTCAGACATATGGTCTGATTTTCGGGTGGTCCTGTGCACAGCCAGGGGTTGAACCTTATGATCCTTGTGGCTCGTTTCCAACAGTGGTCAAATCCAGGAAAAGGCTGCCCCGAGAGATTGTGGAACCTTTGTCCTCAGAGATGGTCAAAACTTGACTTCACGCAGTCTTGGGCAACCCAGTCCAGTTGTCCTTGCTTGAAACCCAGTCTGACTAATGACCTGCAGAAATCCCTTCCAAACTGTATTCTCTGTCAGTCTGTGGTTCTAAAATTGTGTGGCTGTTTCCAAACGGCTAGCGTGCTAGCCTGTGCTACTTCCCAAACTATCTACAAGGATTGCTTGGGAGAGTCCAAGCTGACCAGGGTGAAAGCCATGCCACTGGCTATGGCTAAAATTTCACTGTGAAGGAGACTGAGTTCTGGACTCTGGAATGGTTTAAGTGAATAAACATGGTTTTCAAAAATAGAGAAATAAAATATAAACATGGAAAATAAAATCTCGGCTTTATTTTCATGCAAATAATGTTACTGTGTTCATTCCATTCATTTAATTTGTGGCAATAGTTACAAATCTGAAATCTTCTCAGGATACTTATTGGACAGGTATCGCTGAAGGCTTTTGCACACGCCTTTATGCAAATAACTTCTTATTAGTAGTGGTATTTCATTTACAATTTGGAGATTCAAAACCCTTTATGAAACTGAAGACTTGTATTCCATAACCAAACTAAACAGCTCTTATAATGTTTAACAGATTTTCTGTAATAATATATATATCTAATTATTTATTCCTTCATTTGTGTTAAGGTTCCTTCATATTAAGATTTATAGAAGAAGATGACTATAAAGATTGCCCAATTTTCTGTGTACAGAAGACAGTATTTACTACATACATATTTTTAAGCAGGTTTATTGGAGACCCAGGGAAACCACATTTTTTCCTGTGTCTTCCAGGTTCGTGGTATCATTCCTGCAGGGGGAATATAATCCAAAGCATCTGAAAATGCCATGCAGTCAGCCTTTCTCTGTTTAATCTATTAGCCACTCAGCTGTATGATGTATTATCTGACACAGAGATAATCAGCTTAGCTGCTCACAAACATATTAAATATGTTTAGTTTAGCCTAATTCTGCAGGGCACCCTGAAGAGGCACCCTGCTGTCCATCTGGAACCCTTTAGAAATCTGCACAGCTCTGTACAGAGTTGGGGACACTGCCATGTGTCTCATGGCCTTGGAGGAGAATATACTGTCCAATTGCCTGGTCCTTCCCTCTAGCCTAAAATACTTTCTTCAGCTCCTGTTCATGCACGTAGGAAATGAAACATTCAAGTGAGGCCATGCCCTAGAAAACAAAAATATCCCTGTAGCAAATCATCCAGAAGTTTGTAGGTTATATCAGAACTGCCTTGATGTCTTGTTTAATGAGTTCAGATGGAAAAATACATTTTAAAAAGAACTCCTACCCTTGTCATTTTCAATACATTAAAAATATATCCTTTTAGTATTTTGTTGATAGTTCATTGGAATTTTGACAATCGCATCTACTGTCTATACTCCCTCTTTAATGACTAGTAAAATTAATGGCACCTTGAATAATTTGATTTCTCTTCAGTCTGCTGAAAGCCCCAAAGCCCCAGCTAATACACAGTTGAGGTAGCAGTCACTGCCTCTTTCTGACTCCTCTCTGAGGTTGAAGGGATAAAGACTCTGTAATGACAGATCCTCTAATATACCTCTCCACCGTGGCTCCCACTGTTACTGGCACGGATGCGTGGACTGCTTTTGCTGTTCAGGGAGCTCCATCTGCAGCTCAGTAATCACAAGCTGAATTTTAACCAATAGATATAAATAGATTTGATATGGATAATCAATGTGATAGTCATCCCTAGACAGCCACTGCCAAGAAAACAACAAATTTCTTTAAAAAAAATATCCAATTTCTTTGGGAAGTGGGGACAAACTGAGGTGGAAAGAAGCAGCTAAGGCAAACGTAAAACTCAAACATAGTATTATATATCAACATTGTCTAAATAAAATAAATACAGCATCAGCTAAAATGCGGGTCTACTAATATTGCTGTTTTACCCTGAAGTAAGAATTAGTGTATATTGCTTGTGGCAGGAAAAGGAGAACAGCGCAAGTTTCTCCATTTCTGGCTTGACTTTCTATTCATTTTTTGCATATTTTTAAACACAACCACAATTCTCAGCTCATCCGCTTCAAAAAAGATCTGCTCAGGCTTCTCTGTAAAAATGCTAAAATGTCACAGAAGTCTATTTTAAGGGGAGTTCTTGTACTCCTTTTGATGGCAAATTACATTTGACATTGGAGTTAAAGGTTATATGACTTCAAACAAGATGGGTGCCAGTGTGAGGGAACTGAATAGAGTTATACAATTTCCACAGGTTTTAAAATTAACCTCATTGCGTGATTGGCTTACATTTTCTAATCCAGTATATCAGAATAAATATATCCTTTGAAGACAATTTCTTTCCATGCAAATAATCACTGCAGGCTAAAAATGAGTAAAAATGTAAATTAAGAAAAATGGTAAATTAAATTATAGAGAAACTGTCATCTTGCTGGAATATTGACCCGAAATTGCACAAATAGAAGACACCTGCAAGAGAGAGAAAGCAAAAGGGAAAAAATAAGTAGAGAAATTAGAGTGTTTGAATGTATATTTATAGAGGAAGAGTTTCTGATGCTGTCAGCAATTTCTGTCAAAGATCTACCTTCAGAGGCATCACTTTTAGCTTTCAAACATTGCATGTTGTATTACTGCATTTTAATAATTAACTATGAATGGAATCCCTGGATGATCCCCAAAAGCTATGAATCATTTATTATAACTAAAAAAAAAAATTAAAAAAAATATTTTCCCCATTAAAATAAACAAATATGAAATAGTTTCCAAAAATCGGGACAGCAAATCCTTTTGGAAAACAAAACCAAAAGCAAACCCCCAAAAACAGTATGTAAGGAAATGGTATAAATCAATACTACAAAAAAAAAACAAAACTACAATGTCAGAGAAAGAACCAAAAAGTAGGGAGCTGAGATTAAGACTGAATGCAGTTCTTTTTGTTTTCCCCTCTAGTCTCCTAAATTCCTAGAGAATGTAAATATCATAAAATGTATTATGTAGGCAGATGTGATTCCAATTTAATAAGTCCATAGTAATATATTTTTTTTTTATAAGAGAGTTGCTTTTGTGCAAGGACCAGCTCTGTTGCACTAAAAACATCTGGGAGAAGTCTTTAATTTCTCATATTAGCACAAGACATTAATTTCCATGTGAAAGACAAAAAAGATTTGCT
This sequence comes from Anser brachyrhynchus, assembly GCF_964034855.1. Classification (NCBI taxonomy): domain Eukaryota; kingdom Metazoa; phylum Chordata; class Aves; order Anseriformes; family Anatidae; genus Anser; species Anser brachyrhynchus. The sequence continues at coordinate 90,642,059 of NC_137696.1, read as the reverse complement.
TCACTGACAAAGGTTCCTATCTCTGTTGGAATTCTGTGAAGTCTAAACATAGAAGAAATATAACCCAGTTCACTTGGTTTTATTTATTTGCTAATGCAAGTTTTACCAAGAGGTATAAATAGCCCCTAGTTCCTGGGGAAGTTCATGGCACTGTTTTTGATCAGCCTCGCAAGAAATTTGCTCTGTATCCCAAAGGGGTTTATTCTTAATACACAAATTCCAGCCTACAAGAAAAACTAAATCTTCAGCCACGATCTTCATTAAATTCAAGTCCCATAGAAATCATTCTCGTTGGTTCAACATCTAGAAGCAGCTTTCAGATAAGCAGGTGAGACGACGCAGGCTTGGAAGTGACAGCAACATGGAGATACTGTGAAGATGCCTCAGGTTAAGCAGAATCTGAGCAAGGTAGAGATGTATGTAGGTGTGAAAACCATGATTAACAATTACCTACTGCTTGTCAGGATTAATGACTGCATCCCAGTGAGTGGCAAAATGGAAAGATCCCAAAAGAATGACTGAAAGAGAGACTGTTAGAAAATGCTTTTAGAAAGATGCTACACGCTAGGTTAGCTGCAGAACTCAGAACCACCACAGGCTTCTTGGCTCGTAGGTTTGTAAGGCCCTCACCAGTCATACCCGAAAGAGAAGTCTGCTGTTTGAGTTCACATCGTTCACAGCTGCTATGTCACACCCTGAATCTGCAAGGTTTCTGGGCATCGCATGTTCACATTGACAGTCCCATTTGTTTCACTGGATGCTACCTGCCCGAGTCAGGTCTACTCAGTGGGAGTAAGGACTGCACATACAGGCTTTAATATGAGGAGGCTGGCAAGTGAACTGAAATGAAGAAGCTGAACTGGCTCTGTGGGCATATGAAACAGTGTTTTTCCCTCCTGTGAAGCCTTTGCCTGACCTTGCTGGTCTTTGACCCACTAGTGACCTCACAGACCCCTGACACTTGCCTCCAGTGCGGCTGATTTTGAAGTCCAAAAACTCTGAGAAAGGGTCTACTTTACAGCAGTTTATTTAGGTTTCTTTAAGAAATGCTGCATCTGATTATGGTACCAAGACACCCACTGTGGTGAGACCAACATACCTCAGACTTTCCCAGACTGCAGTCATCGATGTTAGAAGTTAATATTGAGTCAAAGTTATCTCATGTTTGTTGTTGTTGTTGTTGTTGTTGTTGTTGTGTTTTTTGTTTGTTTGTTTGCTTGTTTTTCAGGTGTAGAAAGTAGATTGGGCATGACAGATATTTACCCACTTAGGGTCTGAAATACCTGTGGTATCATATTTGTCCATTTGTGGTTAAAAGAGTGCTTTATGCAACTAAGAAAAACTATCAATGAGTCTTTTAAAAATGGTAGCTTCTCTTTCAGGAGTTACCTAGAAGCAGCCTATGCTGATGAATAGGTTATGGGCTAAAATAGCTGATTGCTATTTTATAGGCTAAAATATGTTATGATTTAGATAGGTATGCTGTCTAAAACAGGCTAGTTTTCATGCATTCATCTTGTAAACTTCAAGATTTGAGATGTCTTTCTATTTGCTACCCAACCTCCTTAATCATTTTCTCTCTTAAATTTTAATCCAATCTTTAGCATTTTTTACATAGTCCAGGGTCAGATTTTTCTCTCAAACTCATCACTGAAAGCATCTGAGAGCAAAAGTTTGCTACTGGGTTTAGTAACATATTTGCTTGTCCATACTTAATGACTTATTTTATACCTGCTGTTCTGAAAGTAATTTTAGTTCAGTCCAGCTGCATTTAGAAAAAAAAAAATTAATAACAGCTTTGACATGCTTACTCTTGCCATGTCATTATTACAAGAGCAGACTCAACCCTGCTGGCTGCATGATGTGTCTGTTGCTTAGTGAAAGAGAAAAAGCATGTATCCTGAGAAGTCTGGCCTGTGCATGATGATGAGTCAAGGAATAATATTTCTTGCAGTGAGATTAATGCAGCTAACCTCTCATAACTTCTCATTTGGCTTGCCATGTTTGTTTTACAGTTTTCCGATGAAGACCAGTTGTGCTCCTTTCACCATCCTTTTCCAATTAATTAAGAAAAAAAAAGTGTTGAATTAGTTCTTTGTTCTTGCTATCCAAGTCATGCTCTAAATAGTCTGGAAGCTGTCCTAAGCTGTGCCTTCACTGACAAAAGTAATACATACTTATTGTGTCAACCAGCAGCTCTCCCAGTGGAAAAGCATGGACACAAAGCATGTCAATTTTTCTGCAAAGAAGAGCAGGTAAGGTCAAATGTGACGAGGGGTAACAGTACTGAGTTTTGTAGCCATCTTTTGGGAAGTGCTAAAAAGCCACTTAGCATTTTCACCACTTCAGGTTTTAGAACTGAACAACAGGTATAGGTTAATTATTCCTCTATGGAAAACACTACTTGCTATCCACTACCTCCCCAGTACCTTTACGGCAGTACAAAATACATTTCATACAGCTCTGAGACTAAACAACAGCTGTGCTGACATTCTGATCTCAGAAAACACGGTGCAAAACCAGGACAGGGATACAGCAGTGTGGAAATGCAGAACACAAAAAACTTTATGAGGTGAAGACCTACAACTCTGAAAGGAATAAATAAAAGCTAGCAAATTTTGCAGGGTTACTTTGCCAAATAACGTAAAAAGTGTATCTGCTTTGACAGGCAGGTCCACAGCACAGAAGAGCCTGGTTTGAGATGAATAAGATACACAGAAGGGCAATGATTTGTATATACATGATTTGAGAAGCTGTATGATTTCTCATTTCTTTAGCTGCTGTTTAGTGTGGCTCATTGCCTCCTATCTGCTCCTTTCCTCAGCACATCAGTTGCACAGGTTGTATCCATCCCACCCCAGCCTCTATCACCATTCTCTTCGGTCCCAGGCCACCAAATGTGTGATGCCGACTGGGCAGCACACCCCGGGTCCAGAAGGATGCCAGTAGGTGGGCTGCAGCCATCTGCGCTGCTTTTAGGGTCAAATTCACAGCCTTTACAAAGCCAGAGATCTCTGCCAGTCACACGACATTGCCTCCAGAGAGATGGGACACATCTGCAGCGTGCCCAGCTGCACCTGAACCTGGTGCACCCACTGCAAATGAGGATGCCTTTGGCTCTGAGCTAATGATTAGTGTGGGCTAAGACTCTTCCCTGCTGGTTCCCAAAGGTCACCTCAGACCTGTGCCTGAACAGTTTCATGTCCACGTGATGTGAACATGATGGCAAACACGGCTCCGCTTGTAGGCTTGAACCCATGCTTGAAATGCAGTGCACACATAATCTTTATCCTCTAATTTATCCCTCCTTTTGAAGTTAGGGATTTTTCCCCTCTATTTTGTGAAGTATCTAAAGAACTCCTGAGTACTATAAAAATAATAACTATTCTTAGTTTCTTTCGTGCACACACTTTAGGACAGTTGCCAGTATTCATGTCTTCAGTTGCTTCTTATTCTCCACAACATTACTCAATCTTTGTCCTTGGGTACACAAATATTATTGCTGACCCACTTCTCCTGCATGCTGAAAGAAGTGAATTTTCTAGACTGCCCTGATAGAATGGAACTGGGCAGTTGTGGAAAAGCAGCTGAAGAAAATGACAAAATGACTGTAGTGGTAGAAAGCTTTTCCAAGAGCTTGGCAGAAGGTCCCCCAGAAAAGGGCTCGCAGAAATGTAATGCTCTCTGACAGCTTCCTGAGTGCACTTTGCACCTGGAGTGTTTGCTGAGTTTTATAGGAAATGCAGATGAGGAATCGAGACGTGTATGGGCTTTCATTCCTCACCACTGCAGTAACGTTGATTACTGAAGGTTACTCAGGTTAGCAGAGATCATGACAAAGCCTTTCACTAAATTGTGAAAACAAAGAAAGCTGCTCAGAAAGTTTGGTTTCACCAGGAACTGCAAGCCTGTTTGGCTTGAAATTGTTGATTTATTTGCAATATCTTGGGCTGGAAGAGTTTATGGAGTGGAAGGCTGGACGCTGAGTGACACCTGCTTGGACTCCTGCTTCTTTGTCAGAGACGACAGCTCCAGAAACAGTGGGATCTTTAAAGGCATGAGTGCAAAACGAACTCTGGCATTTCTTACATTTCAGGCAATGCAGCTGTAAGGTTAAGGAATGATGAATGATTTAATACCTTGAGAGTATGGAAGAAGTTTTAACCTTCCGGTTGAGTTATTGCAAGTCAGACGACTGAGTTACACTGGATGATGGACTTTACAGGAAAATGGTTTTGTTTTCAAAGGTCCTTAGTATTAGGAATTCACAGAGTGTCAAAGCAGCCACAGATACTAACAACTAGTAATGCTTTAACTAAAGGGCAGCAGCTGAAAAGAATGGACTCTTACCTTTGGAATTATCTAGGTATATTTAGATTTAAATGGCATGAAGGAAGGCTTACTAAGCTATGTGATTTGTTTTTGTTATTTGTTATAGGTTATAAAGAGATGGTACAAAAACAATCAAGAACAGAACAGCAATACCTTTCTGCTTTCCTCAACGTGCCGCAAGTTTGTGAAAGTGAGAATCGAAACCTTTCTCAAAATTGTTCCAGCTCTATCTCCCTTCCCAAGTGCCTGCTTTAATACCTGTACCTTGTAGTAGCTTTAGATGATAAAAACAGCTTCAGAGTAATTCAAGCCAAAAGAAAACAAAAATTATCTTGGGACACTGTTTAATTCTGTTGACATTATCTCTAAAATCTGACTGTGGATAAAGCTGTGAAATGCTCCAAATGTAAACATCTGGTCATGATTAAGGATCTGGAAAGCACAGAGTCCTGTGTGAGTTTGCTATTGGGAGACTTTGGTGTGATTTACAAAACCTGCAAAGCCATTTTTGCAAAGGACAGGGTGATCTTGACTATGCGTTGCTTGACCTGTTGTACATGTAGACGCAGAGTCATAATATTATGCACAATACACTACTACAGGCATTAATGCACCACTTAGAAAATGTACCCTGGAGACTTATTATATGATTAAATTGATACCTTAAAAATTCAGTGGCTTCCAGGAAGTATGTGCAGAATCTGGCTCCAAGCTACATCATCTTATATGCTTTGGAGCTGTGTCTAGCCAGGATATTTAGAGGCCATCAGCCACCACATTAGCTGCCGTTACTTGACAAGTGAAACAATCCTGTACTTACATCATATTCCCTTGGCCATTTTGTATGTTTTAGAGGCTTTAAGTTATCCACATTCTCTTGGGGTTTGCAGTGTGAGATCCGCTAATGATACTCTGTAGCCCTATTGCAGCTGGAGTACTTTGCTTTCTCTTCTCCTTTGGCTGCTTCCTAGTATGATGGTCACATTTCTACCAAGGATGATTGCTCAGGATTCTCAAAGCTTTTAATGACACTCTAAAGCAGTGATTTTCAATATATTGTGATACTTAGAATTTTTAAGAGCTGCTGAAGACCTCTTTAGAAATTTCAAATATGTGGATTATTGCAGAGCATATGTGAACTAATTTTTAACAACCTTTCATAGATCCAACAGAAATAAATGATGAGTACCAACAATCCACAAACCAGAAACTTCTAAAATGTCCCAGACAGTTTCTTCCAAGTGAGAGATGAAGCCCTCTTATCCCCTTATTTTGGCCTGAATATAATGCTCAGTATCTCCAGTATTTCTCTCCTATGCTTGTTGCATCTTGTTATACAAATAATCTTTTATCATATCTTTCACATATCCGCAATCCTTGGTTTAGTGTGTTGTTTGCTACCTTAGTAGCAGTAAAGTTCTGTTTAATCTTCCATAAAAATCTGGCATAACAATGAATCATTCTTACCATACAAGCTTTAGAAACTGCACCCCCTCATAAATTCACATTTTCAACTCCGGTCTTAGAATGCAGTGTTTCTGCACCTCCTGTAAACATGAAAAACTGCTCATAAATCATTTTAATGATGACTTTTATTTATCACATTCCTTATATTAACTAAATGTTTGTACCATTTGGTCTTCAAGTCATTAGAATTGTACAGTAGAAATGGAGTTAGAGCTATGGCCTCAGGACATTTACCAACAGCAGCTGCAGAACCCTGACAGCCAGCCTTAACCCATTCACCATCTGAAAGTGTAAAATATCATGTGGTGATGTCTAATACATTTTACACTCCACAAAGTAATAGCTTTCTTCTTAGGACCCATGTAAATTAAGAGGCCACTCTACAAGCTGTGAAATTTTGAACTTCTCAGTGTAAGACTTTTTTTTTTTCCTAACTGTCTGCATTTCTGCACTAGTTCCATGGCAGAACTAGCTTCTTAGCATGTATGGTCTATACAGAAACACTAACAAAAGAGAAATGAGAAAGTTATCTGGATTCCCAGTGCTTTCCAGCCCATGCCACATTAAATTTGATCCTGAGAAATTACATCTGCAAGATTTTTTTAGCCTAAAATTTTAGAAATTGACCTACAAAAATTAAGAATTACAAGGGAATTCATTGGAATACAACTTGTATATCTCCGATCTACCTGAGAGCTGCAGGAACAAAATGGAGACTCTAGAAAACTTGTATTGGCTTGGCCAGCTGGGGATCAGTTTAGGGCATTTGAAATGGACTAGTGGGTTTGGATTTTTCTAACAGGTGTTGGTTTTTACCTTTCCTACCACCTTTTCTTTCCCATAGCTTTTGAGAACTTATGCAGCTCAGTAATACATTCAAGAAGAATGAAATGAAAGGTATTTTTTTTCCAGGTGGGAAAGGAAACTGTATTTGTAGGTTTTGGAGCTGCCAAAGTAAAGAACTCTTAGAGGAAGAGAAAACAACCTTAAAAGTACTTTAGTTGCAGTGTTTACAGTCCCAGTAGAATTTCTTAATTTTCTTGTTTACATGTCGTACTTTTCCCAGTTAGTGCCATTGCACTCTATTTCAGACTTTGCCACATGGTTTGTTTATGTTACTGTGTCAAGGTTGTCTGTGAGAGATGTGCAGCATCCTCTTCTGCTTAGTCAGAGTGAAAGACGTTCAGCACCTTTCAGAATCAGACTTCCCTATCTTTTTTATTCCCATTTTGCTATGTGTAAGAAATATATTAGAAGTATGAAGTTGCTAATATTACAAATTGATGCTATATATTAAAGCTGTAACAGAATCAAATATAACCTGCTGTACTGAGTTGCCCTGATTCTATTTATTTCACATAATAACACTGTGGCCAACTATAATATTAAACATAATATTTTCTAGTAAGGAAATAAATAGGGCAGTAAGTGGAAAGTAAACAACTTCATCTTCTTAAAAATGCTTAAAGACAGGAAAATGTGTTGTCAGAAATAATCTTTCAGTGGGAAAAAAACCCACTAAGTAAAGAAATGGTGATTTTCCAGAAAACTCCTATAATGATTCACCTATTGCAGAATTTTGCTGGTTGTTCAGCAGCAATTAAGCAGTAAATTGTTTTGTTGTTGCCAATTAACTGTCACTGTTTTGTTGTTGCCAATGTGAGAGCTGGACTCAAATTAAGACAGTGGCACTGAAGTCAAATAATAGAATCCTCAAATATAAAATTAATGGTAGGATTAATATACAAGCAGAAAAATGGTACCAAAACAGTAAGAAAAGATTTAATCTAAATGCCTTAAGATGGTGCAAGAAAGAATGCAAAAGACTTACATTGCAATACAGAAAACGTTACCCTTTGAATCAAAGTTTACTCAGATTCAGTTTATTCAGTTTTCAGCAAGTATTCCCATGAAAGCAAATAATGCATAGTTATAAACCTTTTCAAAATTGGTCCCTGAATTCTCATTACAGGACTGTACTTTAAATGCCAATATCAAGCTCTGTTCCAGAGGACAGTGAAGCCAGGGGAAAGCCTGCCAATGACTTCTACAAGATATAAATTAAGCTCAAAATGAACACTGAGCATCCTGATTATTCTTTATTGCTCTTGTTAGGTGTATTCCATGACTCCCACAAACATGTCATATTCTGAAATAAATGATAAATATTAAAACGTAAATAAAGCTTTAAGAACATAGTTGGCAGTCAAGGTTGTTTGATCAGGAAACAAAAAGCCAAGAGTCATGGTCTATGCTTAGCTTGGAAAATGGAAATTTACTGAATGCAGTGACAATGCAAAGGTCTAGAAGAGTTTCACCATTGGGGTAAAATCGTGGGAGGAGAGAGCTTAATCACAGGAAATGAGTAACCATCTGGCCATATGTAAAGAATTAAGAGGATGAAGGTTACAACTGTAGTTCGTGGAAGTCTACCAGTTATAGGGGTTTGAGCACTTAAAAAAGAAACTGTGCCCTTACAGACCCAAAAGCTAACGAAGGCTGCAGGGATTCCTCTCTGTCACTTACTGAAGAACTGACAGATAAAGGGCGATTTGGGGTTATTCTGTTGATTAACAACATCTGTTCTAATCCCTGTCAATACTCGATAGCTGTATGCCTATAACAGTGAGTGAAAATACATGATGGTGTTTAATACTTCTGAAATGTGTAGGAGAGCCCGCAGTGCCCAGCAGGCCTGCCCCCCCTGCCCTGTCCCTGCCGCCTGCCCTGACAGGAGGGCAGCCATGCCACCTGTTTGCCCAGCCGCCATTTTGTGCCCCTTCATCCTGAAAATGGCGGTCTGTGGGGCTTGGCGGACCAGTGAGGACAGCCCTACGTGGGGCAGGAGGACCAGGAGCAGCTAGGTGGGATGGCCTGGCATGGAGAGGTGACCATTATGGTGTGGCTGTCTGACACAGGGGTGAATTTAAGCATCTTGTGCACCATGCACCTTGCACCTGTGGTGCTGCGGACAAGCAGGCAGCACATCAGGGGCACGGTGCAAGCTCTTTGGCAGGCTTTCACACACGGATGGCGGCACTTGGCACTTAGGGTGTCGGGGACATTCATCAAACCCGCCTAAAGGGCAGACACGGCCCCGTTTCCCTAACACCACACACCGCCGGGCAGCAGAACTACAGCGCCCGGCGGCCCCTGCGCGCCGCCGCCACCTGCCCGCCTCTCGCCGTTCCCGCCCGCCGCCGGGCAGCGAGGAGCCGGAGCCGGCTCGCCTCAGGGGGGCTGCGAGCCGCGGCAGCCCGAGGAGGCAGGGCGGCTGCGGAGCCGCTGTCCCGTCCCGTCCCGTCCCGTCCCCACTCGGCCGGTGCGGCGTCCCCGCAGCCTCGTCCCGACCCCGCGGTGGCCGCTCATGAGGTGAAGATGGTGATCCGCGTCTTCGTCGCCTCCTCCTCGGGCTCGGTGGCGGTGAGTGGGGGCGAGAAGGGAGGAGAGGAGAGGAGAGGAGGGGAGTGGGGCTGCCCCGGCGAGGGCTCAGCCTCTGGGGCTGGGGGCTGAGGTGATGCCGCCCCATGGCTGTCCGGGGTCGCTGCCCCGCGGTTGCCCGCAGCTCCTCGGGCTCCCCGAAACGTCTCCGGGGGTCAACAGGCGGCTGTGAACCCGGGCTGGATGCCCCCGGGTTGAGGGGGCGCTTGGGGGAAAAAGTAAGTGCATTTTAGGGGGAAAAACAGGCTCACCCCCATCCCCGAGGGTCTGCCGAAGTTGTTCGTAAATCGCCGTGGGGCAAGCCCCGCAGAGGGCTCATCCTGCGGACAAGCGTGGGGCTGTCTGAAGGGTTTTTAAGTCCTTAAAATTGGGCTGAGCTCCCCCGCATCTGGGGGACCCCGGCGCGGGCAGAGGCAAATGAAATAAATAAGAACCTGAAGACGAGCTTCACCTCACTGAATTCCTATTAGCTCCGGAAAAGGTACAGCTCCCATCAAACTCAGTTTGGAAAAGCGTCACCGTGTCCCTCTGCTTAATTGAACCTCCTCAAGCTTCCTCTTGGTGCGTTAATTTCGCGTGTGACCTGTGAGTTTCCATATTTTTCATATAAATAGACAGCTCTTGTTTCCGTGAAGGCAGTCCGAGCATGAGCGTTCAACTAAATTTGTTCTCTAATGAGAGACGTCAGAAGGATTTAGATATAATTGCTGTTCTTTATGGTTCAGCAGCGAAGGCAGCAGTATTTTGTATTGTGGAAGGATGTGGCACTTTTCCCATCTAAAGGTTTAATGTGTGTTCGCTTCCTTTAGTGCTTTACTGCGTGGTATTTGTTTTCAGTTCAGCGGCATGGTGACAGGTATGTGCTCTGATATGTTTTGGCATGAAGTGTTCAAGATGCTTAGTAGCTGCGTTACAGCTAATAAAAATTAATTATCCATTTCAGTAGCCAACTGAGTAAATACCGAGCGTCCTCAGAACTCTGCAATCCATGTGCACCAAGCAGCCGTCACAGAAACGTCTCCTTCCCTGCACTGGCAGTTGGTTTCGTTGTGGCACTCTGGTATTGCGAGGTTTAGTTTCTGTTTCATGCTTGGCGTGCTTCTGTTTCAAACAATACTGTTTAGTTTTATATTTCGTTTTTCTTGGAGGTGGAGGAGAAGGGCCACATAATTAGCTCACCGTATCTCCTGTTCTGACCAGCCTGCAAATAGGTTATTGATTGGAGTTTTTGATTCTGCCCTTTCCTTCCCCTGTCTCTGCCTGTAAGGTACATACCCCGTTAGTAGCAGCACTATAACCTTCTTCACTGTCTATTAACCCAACAAACCAAATCTGAGGTTGAAAAGCAATTTAGTTTGCATGCTGGTTCATCTGCTGCCTTTTTTTTTCTGGGTCTGACAAGAAGATGATATATAACAGGAAAAACAGTTTGCATACTGGCGATAATTGACATTTTTTTGTATAGTCAGCAGTACATCTGAGTACGATCTAGCCAGGGAAGAACAGTTAATTGAATGACTGAAGGTACTGCTACCCAGTATCAGAGCTGTGACATCTCTTCTCTGTCTGCTTTTCTTCATCTGTGTTATCTTAGCATTTAGGAACCTTCATCATGGACTTAAGTTCCTGCTGTGCTCAGTGTTGCATCACAGGGGCTTTTTTTCTGTGGGCTTTGCGTCTATAGATCATGGCTAAGCAATTGAGGAAAATGACAAACTGTTATCAGCGGGTTATGTGTGAATCCTTGTCTGGAGAAAAGGGCAGTTATGTATTTGCACATCTCTAAACAGGAAAAATTTTAAATTTATTTTCATCCTCCTGAGCATAAGAACAATAACTAAGCTGAATAACTAAGTGAAGGAAGATAAAAAGTGATTGAATTGTGTAATTCCTTGTCTTCTACTTCAGGCTTCAGTACAACAATATCAGATTATCAGACACTTTTTGGGATGCAGTTCATGAGACAGGATGATTTCCCTGTCTAGAGAAATAAGTAGCCCTCATAGGTACTACTCTGTCTTCTGTCTAGCTGTAACATTCCTGAGAAATACACTGATTGTATAGTCAGCCAAGACCTCAATTTCTGTAAGTATAACTGTTCCTGGCAACTTCTAAAATATTTATTGTTCCTGTGTCTTGGTACAATTTGTTTTATACTAAAAAATATCAAAATACATGATAGTCGTACAAAATTCAAAGTGTTCAGCACATAAAGTGTTTTGTGAGTGATTCTGGAGAATGAGAAAAAGAAGTTAGCATATTGGATAAGGAGCAGCCAAGAACAACGTGAACTTTCTTTCCATTTGGGGTAAGACTTTTCCTTGCAACATCTTCCACGCCTCCGAAGGTTTGTAGACCACTGAGAGGTTAATAGTAGTATTCTTTATTTTTAATAAAACTTGTAAATATAAATGCCTCATGAGCTTAAAAGAGCCCATGGCAATGAAACCTAGTTATTGCTCGAGTGGAAACATTGCTCTTCAGTGCTTACTGGAGCTGGCCTGTGGGTTTACGCTGTAGGGATGCTGTAGGCAAGTTCCTGAGTCAGGAGAGGCATTGTGTTTATGTGTACATGTCTAAATAACATCATGTTGTTTTAAGCATGCATTAGACAGATCCAATTGAATCACAATGGGAAGCCTCTGAATAGGCAGCCAGGCATGTTTTTACAAGCCTTACTTACCATCTTCTACTTTTTCTGACCTGAATTTCTATTTGTTGCTGCTAAGCTGTGTCTCAAATTCCAAGCACTTTGTAGGCTGGGGAGGCAGGCTTTGCTACTCCTCCTTAATAAAGACAAACGGTGTTCTTTTGTGCTCTGGAGAAAGGCTGCTTTAAAATTAGCCTTTACTTTTCTCCCTCAACAGTGCTTCACTGTTTTCAGGAAATAGTTTATGTCTTTGTTTTTCACCAAATCATTCCAAGGTGACTGTAATTCAATCCACTTCACGTTTTCCAGTCTATCAATAAAAATCTGTTCTTTTCCTTGTGCAGCTGTAATATGTATTGACTCAATTAAATGGTTTTCATTGTTTTCAAGCTAGATTTACCTTTGACAGGAAGCTGGTAGTATTAGCTGAGTAACTTTTTGCTGGAATTCCTACAGCTATCTGGAAATACCTAACCAGAGGGACTTCTAACCTCTTGCACTCAGAGAACTGAAGATCAGGTAAAGGAAATATCGTTGAAGAGCTTTCAGATAATAAAGAAACTTTAAACAACTGTTTCACTTGTACTTTCTTCCTGTCTAGTAATAATTTATTGCCTTGGAGCTTCCTCGATTAAGCTGAACAGGTATATAGGGAAGTTACTGAAGTGATGGAACAGAGGGTAGAATCTGCTCTGACTTGTGAGAGATGCAGAACCTTCCCATGGAAATTTTTGCGTGTTCATAAGATGTGAAAAACGTAACTGAAATCAATTCAATTTAATGCACAAGAGCAAGCATTGCTCAGACATAGACTTCTTGAGAATGTGTTTGGGAAGGAACAGCATCAATCTGAAAAGAATAGGCTTCTTTTGAAAGATCAGAAGTTGAGAATTGACTCTTGCTAATGAAGACAATAATGGATTTTTATTTTTTTTCTAGGAAGCTTGATAAGATGGGTGTAGCTATAGCGAGGTTGTTTCTATAGCAAATATTGGTTTTATGAGACTAAAGTTCTGCTTTTTTTAAAGCATATTATGCAGGTCAATGTATAAGTGCAAACATGTTGGAATTTTTGCTTCCTGGAATTACTTTAAACCATGGTATAAAACATCAGAATGCCAAAGCAATCACAATCGTGTTTATTTGGTTGGATAATGTAATTGAAGACAAATAAAATGCTAATGTTTTTATGGCTAACCTTGTCTCCTAGCGATAAGGACAACTTTCATCCCCACCTTTGTTTGTACAGTCTTGAGAAACTCAGTGTTCCTCAGCACTGCTCAGGAAGAATGTGCTTCTTGTTGAGGGGTGCGGAAGAATTAACTTAGAATATGTTGGTTCTAGAGTATCCACCAGCTAACAGATTTTTTTGCCTCTCTGCACCCCAAAAGAACAACAGTCAAAACTGGAAGTGGTTAGGTTGAGTTGTACAAATGCCTTTTGTGAAAATTGTATTGGTTCTGGCAGTCATTTGAAGGGTTCTTCACCTTGTTGCATGTGACTTACAGAAATTCAGCTACCTATGACATAAAACATTAAACTTTGCGAGTTATAAACCGTATCATGAATTTTTAGTATTAGAAGTTTGTAAAACCAGATGACAGCAGCAGGTAAGTTAGCTTTTCAGAAATGAAACATAATCTTTACAATTAGAAGCAAACCTGCAATATTTATGTGGGAAATAGCAATATTTTAAATGTATAACCACAGTGTTTTCTCGCATCTGTCAGCATGCTCTGAATACACCTGTTGAATTGGATCCTAAGGTCGGATTTATGGATCATGACCATTGTACTGTGTCACTTCACATGATCAAAATGATGGTGCTTTTGATTATGCACCTGCAGAGTAGTGCTGTAGCAAAAGCAGTGATACTAGAAGAAAAAATAGACACCTTCACATTCTTGCTTGGTTACAGGATACATCAGGGATTTTGGGGATCTGTGGGTTTGACCTCAGCAGTTATATCCCGCCCATAGCAGAGGGCAGGGGACTTTCTGGGTCTAGTCCCCTTGAGCGACAGAACGAGTTCCTGCATTGTTCCTCGGTTTTCCTCTTGTTGAGTGGCTCGTGTTCAGCTTTGCTGGCTTCTGTCTGTCCTGACAGCAGGGTTCATGTAGCAAAGGGAGCCTGAGAGCCTCCGTCATGGCTGAATTCTGCAACAGGGAGGTCAGCACTGAAGGCTTTGGCTGTTTTTCTCCCTAAAGACGCCCTGCGGATCTAGCTCAAATCTGTGTTCCAGAAAAGTCTGAATTCTAGGTACACCCTCCTGAGAACTGAGAGCCTCCAAACAACGGCTCGGAGAGCTTAAGGAATGTGTGTGTTCAGCAGGTAGCCCGGCAAGAACCTGGGCACAAGAATACAGGTGGAATTCAAACATCTGTATGTGGTATTCAGTACCTAACTGTTGCACCACTCCTGTGTGCTCGAGTGCTTCTCAAATATTTACATTTCTTCTTGGCAGATAAATTATGTCAGAAACAATGCTACCTTGTAGAACACCCATTAGAATACATAGTGTTACCAGCAGTAGGACTGTTACTGACCTTTGTTTGCAATTGTAGCTGTAATAAAACTTCAAAGGAAGTATTGTTCTGAGTGGGTTCCTGAGGACTGCTTGGAGCGTGTGGTTTTGACTCTCTGTATACTGATCCGCTTTGTACAGGCATCTGATCCAATGTCTCTGACAGCTATATAATGACTATAATGACTTTCTCATTGCAGACTTAGCCCTCTGTTTTGAATATACTCAAGTGGACAGGAAAGACTAAAATGAGTAATAAAAGGCAACTTGGTAATTTTAACGCCTCCGCCCCTTTTTTATATTTATTTTTTTTCCTGTAGAATGTCACTGTCAGGGTGCAAGTCCCTGAATGGACATACTTCACTGATGGGGACGTGCTCTCCTTAATCTTCCAGCCATATCATCAAAGCCTGGAAATACATTTTCCTAACCCTGGTCATAGTGCCAGGGATCAAAGGAGATCACATATAAGTGAATTTGATGACATTAATTTAAAGACAAAGAAAAAAAAATACAACTAACTTACATGCAATTTACTGATACAAATGGCTTTCAGATTATTTCTATTTTCCAAGTTGTTCTGTGAACTGTAAATCAATTTGTGCACCTAACTCACCTGTTTTCTGGAGACACAACCAAGGGGGAAAGGCAGGGACTGAAGCATATGCCATACTGCAGTCGTCCTCGTCTTGTTGTCTGGCGCTAGTACGCTGACATATAAACTGCCACATTTACAGTTGTCATCGTCACATTATTCTCTGCCAACACTGCTCCTGCAGAGTCCCATCCCAGCAGAGGAACAAGGCAGGCAGCTCTCGTGCTGTTAACGCATTGGATCGCTGCAGCTGCTTGTTTCTGTGAGGCTGAATTGGAGCTCTTGGTACCAGAAAGGTACCAGAAACCTTCAGATTGAAGGCTGCAGGCTTTCCATACACAGCTTACCACGGGCAGGGTGTCTGCCTTCTTGTCACTACAAAGGCCACTCAGCCAAGGGACAATGAACTGAATTCTCTCACTTTTGGGCATTGCAGAACTACTTTCCCGTTATTTTTTTTTCAGCTATTCTATAAACCTAGGTCAGATACTTTCTTCTTGTCTAGACTTTTATTTGAAGACAGCCTACATGGGGAAAATACTGCTGGACTGGTGTGAAGCATGTGGTCTGCAGTCACTTACTGGGTTGTGGTGTCTAGCACATAAAATTTGTGTAAGACATGATCCAAAGCTCGTTGAGATTAATGACAATGTTTTCATTGACCAACTGAGCTTTTGTCTGAGCCAGGTGGCTTCCATACTTACCATTAAACCTAAATGGTATCTTCTGCGTGGAAAAGTTCAGGACTTCAGTGGTGTGTAATGTTCTAAATGGTGTAAACTGTATGCTGCCGTTGGCTCCAGCTTTGACTTGCTCTAATACCGCCTGCAAACAGCGTAGTGTCCTCTCTTAGCAGTAAGGAGAAATGAACCTCGGGGTATAAGCTTCTAGTTAAGCTGAAAGAACCAGGTTGTTGATGGAAGGGCTGTGTTGGGCCACTGAGCCTCTGTCCTTGTGCAAACCACAGCCACTAAGTGCTGGTCGCATGATTTACAGGCCACCCTCCAGATAAGAACTTAATTTCCTGGGAAACACATGTCCTGGAGGACGGGGAGGTCAGAAACAAATAGCTGTGGCTCTTGTGAAGTCATGTCTCTTTTGTGTTCTCAAATCCTTTCCCACTTTTAAAATTTCAAGACCTGAAGGTAAAATTCAAGAAACAACGGGGATGTACCAGTAAATGTGAAAGGGTTCTAGCTGAAGTTACCTGATGTTACTAAAGCTCAGAAAACAAAGCTTGCCATTGTAAGGGCACAATATTTATTCAAAGTAAATTATCTTTCTTTGTACTTGTAAGAGCTTAAAAAAATCCCCTGTAATTTAATTGGTGTATTGAATATTCTGTTTCTAGTGGTCTTGTCAAAGATGAAGTATACTGCTGAGTAAGTCTGTTTCGCTTGTTATATGAATGCTTTTGATTTTAGCAAAAAAAAATCAAAAATAAAAAATCAAAGCAAAAATTAAGTTTAGAATGCAACATTGTTCACTTGCTGTCTGTTAGGTTCTTGCTGATACTCTTCTATACAATGTGTCTTCCAATTTAATTATTTCAGACAGTTTAGACTTGCATTTATCCAAAGAGGGGAATATAAATAAATTAGGGTTTATGGAAAAAATACTTGTTTAAGGAAGGTCTTTATTGTAGAAAGTCAGGATGTCTTTTGTCTTTAGCAATCTGAGTGCGAGTTGGAGGTGCAGAATTGTCGCTAAGCTGCTAACCCAGGCTGTGACACTTTGCTAGCAAATGCGCTAAGGGCAGCGGTTTCCTCAGCTGCAACCTCAAGTGCCGGCCTCCGAAGGGAATCTAGGATGAAGTACTGCGATCTCTACGTTGCATTCAGTGTGAAAGCTTGGTAAGAGGAGTAACGAACACAGAAAACGCTGTAATCCTTGGACATTATTCTTACTTGAAATCTACTGTGTGTCTCTAAAACCATGGTCATGTTCCGGTATGGCAGCATTTTTTACCGGCTTAACGTTTAGATGTGTTTTACAGAAGATGATTAATGTTTTGCAAGTCCCTGAAGTTGGTGGATTTCCTTCTTGGTGGGGTGAGGGGAGATGTAGAGGCAGTGGCAGCGTTTCCTACCCGTGGCTGCCAGTGGAAACAGCTTCGAATTAACTGCAAGAGCCTGGAAGTGCTGAGTTTCTCAGTATCCATGGGATCGAAGAAACTATCTTTTCTCCAGGGGTTTGTATGTAGTTTTGTCAGTGCCCATCAGATGGGCAGATGGAGTTGACTCAGGAACGTAAGTTACTGTTGGCTCTCATGTCTGACAACAAACATTGGATTAATTCTGGTGGGACTCATGTAGGTGAGCAGAGTGTGGGCTGATGTTTCTAGGAATGATTTAAAGTTGCTGGTGAACTTCAGGTGCTGTGACTGGAGGAAGGTGTGACTGGGATACAGGCATAGCGCAGGCAACTCAATGCTGTGTGTCTCACAGTGAGATACCATGAATACAAAGCCTGCTGCCTTGTCTTTCGTGGGCTTTAGACCTCCATCTCTGAAGTATCTTGAGATGAAATCTTTTAATTCTTCTCTTCCAAGTCTGTGGCAGTTCTTCTATTCGGGTGTGCTACTGTAAGAGCTATTTATCACCAGTCAGAATGGGCTGAGTCTAAAGCATGCAGATATTGTACTTTTGGGGTGCTAAGTGATGAGCAACCTTCTTACAAGAAGAAAGAAATAACTTGTTTTTAGTGGTGGAAGAGGAACACAACTGGATTTTAGATTAGTAAACAAGTATGTTTAACCTACATTTAATATTGTACACCACTATGAAGTACGCAGAGAAAGGGTATTAACTGTCTTGCTAGTTAATTTATGAAGAGAAGCTCTTAGGAGACGCAGGCTGTTCAGTGACTCATGTTAATCATCAACAACAACATGCCCTTTGGTTGTCGCCCATCTCCCCTGAGTAGGACAGAGCTTGTCCTGGCGGTTAAGAGTTCCAGGATTTTTGTTGGCAGTTCTGTTTTTACCTCAGGATAACTAATCCCCACCACTCCTGCTAAGAGAACTTGGGAAACTCTAAGACGTTGCTTGGTTTACTGCAGGGAACAAACTTGTACAAGTCAATGCCTGGGAGGGACCTTTGCAGATACATCAATCTGCCTCATATTCAAGTACACACATGTGGATGTGTATTTTTGCACGCACACATATGTAGTGGTGTGCATGTATATATATAGCATGTATGTCCATATGTCTGCATGTAAGTTTGTGTGTGTGTATGGTTTTTAACCACAGAGTTGCTGATAGATGCTACTTATCACTCAGTAAAAACTAAATGCTAATTTTTGCATCCACAGGAGAGAAAAAAAAAATAACATCCGGGTGTCTCATGTTGGTAGCTCAAGATACATCAGCATCTGGCTGAACCCTGTCAAAAATGACTGCTGCTTTATTCGAATGGCCCGACCTTATGGCACAGTAACCATGGGTGTCTGGCTTCCATGTAAACTAGAATGCAAAGACTGTGATGGTTGCTCAGCCCTCTGTTATTCCTGGTCTACACCTAGGGGCTTTGTTTAGGTAAACTATTTCAGGTTATGAGGTGTTTCCAAAATATTAAAACAGTCACACCTGTATAAGCGATCCACCAATGTAACTGTAGTGACTAACGGGGACATGCAGTGGCATAGCTATCTCTGTTCCTACCTAGGGAAGAGGTACCTCAGTGTAATCAGCCTTGGGAAGAATTTTATCTGAGAGCTCCAACAGGGCTAGCAGTGGCACTTTAAGACCTTACTGCTGATAACTCTGAAGCTGCTTTCCTGTTGCAGAGCTTCTCTCAAGAAGAGGTACCTGCATTTTAACCTCTTGGTTGCAGCCTTGTGTGTTTGCCTTTGTGGCTGTTGAAAGTGGGCCAGCAACACTTTGGCCTGTGAAACCGAGCATCTGAAGCAGGAGGACATGTCCAGTTTTGCCGCTGCTGCAGGGTAAATGATAACTTTTGGCAAGAAGGGAGTGGCAAGCTGCTGCTTGCAGTAAAACCTTAAACAGCCGCAGTGTCTGGCTTTCTGAACATCCTATTTTATGGGATTCTTCTGCTGCAAACTTTGCCAGCAGAGTTACTGTCAGACTTCATGTTTGTAGGCAGAGCCCTGAAACCACAAAGTTATACTACACGTTAAATACAAACCGAAGCCTGTGATTATGTATGTGTCCTTCACACACAGGGGTAAGTTCTTCCTGTTGGCTTTTGGTTTTCCTGCTTTAACAAAGACAGAGCTTTGTTTACCTTCACATTCTAGGAGGTACAGCAGGCTGTAATCCTTTTCATCAGTCTGCTATGTAGTGTGGGTCCTCTGAATTCACTGGATAGGTCCCACGTGGAGCAAGAGATTGTGACAAAAAAATTCCGTCCTGATATAATGGTGGAAATTCCATCACAACGTTCACAAATTAGTTTGTTTTGTTTCCTGATATTTTCACATGTTGCAGAGTATGATGTTGGGTGTTATCTGTGCTTTTAAAATCTGAGTGATTATTTGGAACACTTTAATAGTAACATTACAAATCAATTAAAGACTGCTTTCTTAATCATGGAATTGGGTTTGTGTTTTTCAGACAACAGCAAAAGATGTTTTGTGTTTTTATTTGAAGGAAAGCTTTCTTTGATCCGGTGAACAATAGAGCATCATCAACTCAAACCTGTCATTATGTGGCTGCAGGGCTAGTGAAGTTATCATCCCTGTCTAGCCTAAAGAAAAAACAAGTATGCATTAAACCTTTCATCTGGATCCGCATCTCCTAAGGTCAAACAATCTTCCCGAAACATCTCCGTTGGAGTGATCTGTTTATATAGAAGCAGAGACAGGAGTGGCACTGGAAGGATTTAGATGGGATCAAATTGTTCAGTAGGAGCCTGCTAGGAAGCTAACAGTCTCTGCTCAGGGAAGGCAGCTGCCTCGGAGGCCCCGATGTGCCAGCAGTCCCCTCCTACTCGGTGAGGCTGCCTTGCCCGAGGCAAGGACTGTGCTCTAGTAAAGGTTCCCTGCATGGGGCCCTGGGGGAGCCTGAAAATCCGTGGGTGTGTGCAGCGACACCTTGAGCTGTGTGCAGGTGACTCCTGTCGGCCTCACAGGAGGTGTATCTGCAGTTTATGGGATGATAATCACATGGCAGCTGTGTTTGGGGATACAGGTGGCTGTCCAGAAATGGGTCTGCAGAAGTATAAAAGCAAAGGTAATGTGCAGGAGCTGTGAGAAGACATAAGCTACAAGGATGGAGCTGTATTTGTTGAAAGAGAAATAACATTGACATTTGTTAATAAAGTTAGAAGCCTCATTCTGCTCTCAGTTGGACCAAAGGTAATTTTGTTATTGATCTGAATAATAGCGGTGGCAGTCAGCCCTAGTTTAGAGACTGGTATCAACAAAATCCATCATCCTAGTCTTACAAAAACATATGGGTAGAACTGTGCAGTAATACAGTCCAATTTTATCTGAAATCTGACATTTATCTGAAGCTACAAATGCATTTTTCTGTTGCTATTTCATATACTGTTGGGAAAAACCTGTAAACATCCTTAAAACTTAGCACAACAAATTGTCAGTGACTCGTACTGCTGTTCCTGCTGTCACTGTAAAGTGCATTATCAGGGGTATGCATGTCTGTAGCTGGCAGGATGACACATCTGTGCTGCATGGATAGTAGCTGTCAGAAGAGAAGGGCGAAAGTATTGACAGCTTTAGTGCACAAACTTGTTTTTCAAATTACTTAGAGCACTTTGGGATCCTAATATCTCTGATCCTTCATCCATCAGGATCGGAAAGCAAATAAATGCGAGCATAATCCTCCGTAGGGAAAGGCTGGCTGTTTTTTGTGTCCAAGGGCTCTTATCGTTCCCTCAAATTCACAGAAGGGGGTTGGTGGCAGTGTGAAAGAAGAATGGATGTGACTTAGCATTTATGTGGGGACAGGGTTCCGCATGAACCCAGCATGTCGCTGCTGGGCTAGGCAGTTTTTTAGCCTGAGCAAGTCTGTATAGTCTTGGAGCTTGCCTTAAGGTCTCTGAAACTCTACCAGGCAGTCAGGACACTCTTCTGGTGGTGGCTCCTTGTGGCTCTCCGTTGCAAACAGCCAGCTGGGTGCTGCAGAGAGTCCTCTGCAAGGTGCAGGGGAGAAGCCTCGTGGCTAGGGCAGGAGGAGTCCAGCAGGGCTCGCACCAGGAGTGCACAGAGCTGAGACCCTGCCTGGGCAAAACACTAATTACTTTTTACCTATTGTGAGCTGCTGGGTGGTTTTAGCTGCTCTAATAGATAAATATTCCTGCACCACTGGGTTTTGGTGCTTAAAGCTAATGAGAAGGAAGAAACATGACCTATTTTTTTTAGTGGTAATAGGTTTGCTTTTATATCTCGTCTGCAGTACATACTGAAAATACAGCTGGGAATGCTTTCTTCATTGTTACAAAACAACGGGAGTGATAAATACGCAGAACGAGTTCACAACACTTTCAGTGCTCTGCTGACTCACCATGTCACCAAAAAAAAGACAATTGTGTGTTTTCATCTTAAAAGCATAGGTGATAAACATATTACATAATAGGAAGTATGTGAATTTCTTGTTAGGGGACTTTTTTTTTTAAGTCAAAACTTTTAGTTTTCTTTGCAGAATTTGAATGTTATAACACTTGCTTACTGTCTCAAGCCTGCTTATAAAGCTGATCTCTTTAGTGCTATTTCAGTGAACTTTAATTGGCTACCAAATATTTAATGTATTTTAAGAAAATAAACAGAATGTAGTTACTGTGTTTTTCTTCCCACTACCCAATCATAATTCTACCAAGCAAGCTTGATTCGCATCAATAAAGTGACACCTCTAAATCCCTGCAGAGTTTCAGCCACAGTGGTACTGGACTTGTGTGCAAGACACCAAACTGCTCCCTGCTCTCCAGCCTCTGGAGGAGGCGCTGCGACATTCAAAGACCAATTTTTGGTTCATCACTGCAGGACTAAGGACTGAGTTTCCAATACTTTAACTACCTTGCTGAACTGGGACTTGACTGGGAAGAAAGGATATTCTTCAGAATCAAACAACTTGCATAAATAAAGGGAAATAAGCATATAAATCAATAAAATGGAGATAAGAGAAAAACTTGCATTTTGTTAGGAGTCAAACTCTCCTACCAGTAAAGAGCAGGTGAATGAATAAAGCTGAAAATGCCGTTATCATACTTGTATTTATGTACACATTTTGAAAAGGAAGATAGGTATTGCTTGTTGAAAGGGTGTTTTCATGATGCAGAATACTTGCTATAAATATGCCAATTTGACAAAAGAGAATAGAACAAGGAGGAGTTAAGTGTAGAATGCTAAACAGGAGATTTAAATTATTCTCTGGCAACTTTGAGAGATGTCTGTTGGAAAAATGCATGAAAATAACACTGTCTTTTTAACCAGTCTCTGGAATCTCTGAAACATATGGTAAACTACAAACAAAAACATCTATCTATTGAAAAATTTTAGCTGCCAGCTCGCGTTTGAATTGTTAGTCTTTTGAAATGAATTATTCTAGTCCTGCAGGATGGTTCCATCAGGAGGAGAAATTCTTGATTGCTGAGAATAGGCTTTGTGAATCCTTAAAACCTTGTGGGCTGCTCAAGGTGTCTTTCATTTTGTGCTAGCCACTAGGATCCCCAACATTATTTGAAAACAAGCAAACAATGTTTTGTTTTAGTCGTTTTTGATTTCTACAGTCAGTGCTGTTTGATTTCATATTGATGCAATGGAACACAGAATCATGTTGTTAATTAGAAGATACATCCAGCTTCTTACTCTTTTGATGAGAAGTAACAAGCCAAGATTTGGACCTCACGGCGTCTAACTTCATCCAGTCCATCAGAGACTCACATGTGAAGTGGATTTTCAGTGCTACAGGAAGACGTGGTTCCAACTACAAGAAGAAAATGATAGAATCAGTTACTTTATTTGCATGCATCACTGGCAAGTCTTGTTTCCTGAAACACAGAAGAAATCAAAAGAAGTTGGCTTGAGAGGCTTTCTCAGCTGCATGCAGCTTAAAGGTGGTCTGCATGGCACTGCCGGTAGTTGATATGTCTGTAGAGCTTTCTCTTCTTGTCCTGGTCTTCCCCCTTTTTCTGTTTAGTCTCTGTCTGTCTGTTTTCCATTACAGGCTTACTGAAGTAAGAAGACCACCTAAGCAAACTTCCACCTGTTCTGGTTTTGAGCAGGGATAGGTGTAGTTGTACTTGCTAAAGCCTCCTTCGTGTTTCTGAGCATTACCTTGGTACTTGCACAGAGAACAAATGTTTCTTACAAACCATCTTAAATAACAAACTTTCTGCTTCAACTTGCAATAAAAACATACACAGAAGTAGATTTAAGTGTGTTTTATTGCAGTGCAACATCTAGCAATGAAAATATGAGGCTAGCAGGCCTTGGGTATGGAACAAAGTTCACTCTCTTCTGTGGCTTTACAGAAAAACTAAATCATGTTTTCCTTTGACTGCTTGTGATGAGGAGTCTTTAAAAAAACAAACCTGGCTCAAACTCTAATTGCATTTTGTAAATATGAGGCTCTTTCAAAGTTAGCATACGTATCCCACACAGAGGTAGAGGTAAAAATTGCCTGGCAAAGCAGCATCTCAGCAGTTCCCAGGAATCTGCAGACTGACTTCACATCAAGCTGAACAGATTGCCCTCCCAGTTCGATGGAGTATTTCATGTGGCGTGTCCTTAATTATGTCTCTGTATGCAAGCGGCAGATTGCTGCTAGCTGCAGCCCAGGGCAGCGCAAGCTGCATGTGGCTGCTGGTCAGGGACTGTTTTATTTCTGTTCAGACTGAAAGGATCTGTGGTCAAGTTTTAAGATTTCGAAACACGAATGTATAGGTTTTCTTCAGGATGAAGTGCTGAATGTGTTGTGAGCTCTGGGGAGGTCTGTTCCGAGCAGACTATTCCTCTTCTATCACGTGTAATGCAGTACTTGCTACAGCAGCTAGCCACTTACTTTGCTGTTGGGAATAGTTATGTAATGCAGATTTTTTTCCCTCTTTCTTCTCTTCTTCCTTTTTCCACCTCATCACAGCCTCTCATCTCCCTTCCCCCCGTGTACATAGTGGAGTTGTATTTTGCTGTGCCCAGAACAATGAATTAATCATCTGAAGCTTTGTAAAAGTCTGTCACAGCCCCACCACCTCTCTGCAGTCAAAACTGTCAAGGTTCAGTTGTGCTTTCCTTCCCTAAGCTAAGTAAAGAAAGAAAATTCAGCAGAACATCTGTGTCACCACAGGTTGCAAACATCACCAGACCAGGAGGATTTGTGTGTCAGTCCTGGTGAGTGTGTGAGACTGTTTTCTGCTTTCGTACAGAAGCACCAAAACCACAGTGGAAACAAGCAAAAGAATGCAGGTGTTGCGTAGTGTGTTGGAAAGAGGTGTTGCTTCCTCGTTTTTCTAAGACAGGTAGGTGTAGGTTTGCAGTTAACGCTGTTTAGAGAAGTATTCATTTGATGTGGTGAAGGCTTGCGTCTCTTCATCAGCGTAGTATCTGGGAGCAATGTTAAGCCTCATCTATATGAGCAATTAAGATTAGTAATCCTCTGCAGTAACTATAGTACATCTGATTTTACAGTGCAGCAATCCCTTTGGTTTTATTTTCATGACTTAAAAAGGCAAAGGCTCCACAACTGATGCTATCAGCTGCGGCAGTGAGCTGGAGCCTGTGTTTGTCTAACACAAATGCTGTTTATGCAGTTCACGTTTCAGATACCTGTAGCTGGTCGTGCTTCAGCTTCTGCCGAGCCATTTGCTTGGGGTGTGGTTTTGCTGTCGGTACAGACTGCTCGGGTAGGGGTGCTGACGTTACTGATGCTCCCCCTCGTTCCCCTGGTTCCCGCGTTGTGCTTGTGCAAGGGAAGCTGCAGGAGCTGCTCGGCAGAAGGGAGCAGCGCCGCACCACCTCGGTGGCAGCCAGCAGCGAGATCTGCATAGCTGCATTGTCACGCTGCCCTAAAGGCGCCCCTGCCAAATGCAACGCGTTCAGTTTTCAGCTGAGTCAGCGAGGGCACTGCTGTGGTTCTGGAGGAAGGGCATGGGTCAGAAAAGAGTAACTGGAATCAAAGAGCAGGAGGGGAACCAGCAGGTCTGCCTTTGTCTTTAGAGGCACACATCTAGATGGACCCATTTTTTAAAACATCAGACTTCTAAAGTGTGTTCATGGTCTCGCAAGCCAGCTTAGCCATTCATTGTACGACCTTGTTCTCAGCATGTGTGTGGACTGAATTTATTTGGGGTGGGATTTTGTATTACAAGGAAAGCTATTCGTTCTTGGGGTCTGTCTGTAATGGACAGATCGGGTTAGGCTTTCAGTCCCTCCAACTCCAGGCTAAGGAGGCCATAGGACAGCCAGTGCCACGCATCTTGCTCACCAGCCCCTGCTCTGAACAGTACCTGCTGCTGTTCCCCGCCTTGCAGGGAGGAGAGCTAAAGCCCAGGGGATGCCTCAGCTCCAGAGGGTGAGGGTTAGAGCCCAGAGCAGAAGCCCAACCTCCTCCATCCACTTTGTGGGCACCAGGCACTCAGCAACGTGCCTGCTGACACCATGAAGAGATGTGAAACTGAGGACGTGTCTGCTGTGTCCCCTTCATACTAACTGGGCTAATCAACCAAGGCAGAGAAGTTCTCTTTAATCATGCCCATTGCACAATTCCTCTTAATACTGCTACTTGAATCACCTTGCCTGTAGTATGGTAGAAGTAATATTCATTTATCTCATCTGGATTAGATCCTGGACTAGTGACATTTGTACAGTGTCTTGAATACCTTGGTATAAATAGGTTAGGATAATGAAATACTGCTGCCATTTAGTAATGAAGAGATGATGCGATATGCTCCTCTGGTTCACCAAAGGCTGTCACTAGGCAAGTTCTGGCACATAAGATCTGAAAACATTAAGGAATCATAGGGAGGGAAGAGAGAAGAAAGCAAAGTAACCTGTTGGAAGTGATGAGAAGCTTTCAAGGAATTTTTAGACATGATCTAATTTTGCTGAATTTCTGGTCCACCGTAGTCATGATCTGTGATGGTAACATCCCCATTTTGTTATCCTGCTGATAAAGGAGCTGCGGATCTCTTTGTCTTTTGACAAGACCATTGTCTTTTTACTAGGGATCACTGTTGAGGTTAGCTGGGATATGGTTAAGGAGTGACTTGAGCCCATATTATTTGTGTAGGAAACAGAATTGTTATAGCAGAAGAGTTTCCAGTCTAACAGGCAAAGATATTGAAGTCTAAGTGGCTGAAAACTGCAGGGGAGGTGAATTCTGAGTAGAAGCAGGAAGGGCTTGTAAGTGAGGGCAGTTAATTGACTATGGGAACAATTTACCAAGACAGGTAGGTTCCCCGTCATTAACAGTTAAAGAATGGAGCTTAGGGGAAAACAATTTGAAGGAAACTCCTTACTCCTAAGAGAAATTGATTCAGGGATGCTGAAGGTCAGAACAGATAATCCCAGTGGTCCTGCCTGGCCTGGCCTGAGGATGTCTTTGAAGTATTTCTGCGAAGTGGTCAGTGAGAGCGTGTTCTCCTGTTACCTGTTGCCAATCAGGATAAAGAAATGAAAACTAGGGGAGAAAGCCTGGATGCTTTAGCTGAGGTGGACTTTCTTTATCACCTGAGCTGAGTAAGTGATTAACTCATTTAAGCAGTTCTGTATATCAGAATTATTGCTGGTTTTAACCCTAATAAGGAAACCAGCTCCGAGTACTGTGATGAAAGGGAGATGTCTCTGGGGATGTTTTACTTGTCGTATTTTTCTGGATAGAAATACAGACTAAAAGTAAAACCAAATGAAAACAGTAAACCCATGAAAACAGATGTTCAGAAAACAGTCAGCCTGCTCAAAATGTGGAAGACAAACATTGGATCAGAAGAGTAGACTGTTAGCTCAGTTTTCTTCACCATGTTAGAGATGGATTAGGATCATATCAGGTAAGCAGATACTGAGTTTGTTTTCTAGGCAGTGTGGCTGCTTAATAAAAAGAGATGACATTTTCGATTCCTATTTGTATTTATGTCTAATATTCTTTCGTGACTACAAGGAAATTTCAAAAAAAAATCAACATTGAATGGCCTGCTTGAGATGAGATAAATAGGATGCGTATGGAAGCTGCAGTCTCGTTATGGCATACAAAATGAAGTGGGAGTGCTTTTTCCTCTCAGACTTCACAATGGATGTATATTTTGATGGTTTATCTTACAGCATCTTCTGATATGCTGAGATGTAATAAAAGCAAATTAATTTGATGCTAAAGCAGGCTATCATATAAGAATACAAATGCTGTCACAAATTGATGTGTGAATAGCCATGAAATGAGTTTTTCTGAACGTGGTATCTCTGATTGTAGGAATACCCTTCTCAGGTTCCTTTTAGTTACGTCAAGCTCTGGAAAGCCGGCAAGCAGCAAGGTAAAAACCTAAGTTTCACAGAGAGGGCTAAAGTAACCCCCTTGGTAGTTTGCCAGAGGAGGATGCACTGATCTTCACTGGGCTCTTGAGAGGAGCTCAGGTCCTCTGTGTAGTGTGGTGAGGAGGGAAGAAGTGACACTGCTCTTTGGAGCATCTCGTCTTTGCTGTGGGTTTCCTTGGGCTGAGCGGTGGAGTTTTGTAGCTCGGAGTAACCACAAATGCGAGCTGCAGGCACGATTGTGAGGCTGACGCACTCCTGCGGCACAGATCCAGTTGTATGGAAAGACAAAGGTCCTGTGGTTTTCTTGGGGAGAAATCAGCTGGCGTCTGTTGTGGCAGATGCTCTGAGCATCAGTCTTCAACAACAAGGCATAATTTAATAGGATTTTTTAATGTAAATGATTCTCTCGCTTCATTTTACAGACTTCAATCAAATCACTAGGGGGAGGAGGAGGAGATGTTGCTTTTTTGGCTAAAAATTTTCAGGGCATTTTGTTTAAATTTATGCAGCTGGCACACCCACAGCTGATAACTCATGCAGATGTCATGTGCAGAATTGCAAAGCTTCTGGCTAAAAAGGGGGGGGGGGGGGGGGGGCCAAAAAAAATCCTGAACAATTTATTTCCCTTCAACATCTTAATTAGTTTTATAAAAATAAAGGGGGAGATTGAGAAACATGTGTTTGTGGGAGAATTCTCATGTGTGAAGGATAAGATATTAGGGATCTGGTTAAAGCTGAGTGGCACTTAAACTTGTGTCCACAGTACAGAGTACTGGAAGAAAAACGGTCTCTTTTGGACCTCTCTTGCAGCTTTATTATTATTATTATTACTATCAGTAGTAGTAGTAGTAGTAGTTTGGAAAAGAAGAGAGTAAGATATTTTCGTCCTTTATTTCTACACTGACAACAGAATTCCTGTTTGTAATTTGTAAGGAAGCTGCAAAAGTCATGTTGGTTTTGGTACCAGGAGTGATGATGGTGATGCAGTCATTTTGCTGTTGTTGATAATGTATCATTTGCAAACAACTTTAGGAGCAGCCTTCTGCATTAAAAAGTGATCCTTTCACAATATGCCTAAAATCCAATACAGTATATGTTTAAAAAAAAAAAAGGGGGGGGAGGAAAAAAAAGCCTCTGAGACACAAAATGATTATGCAGCCCATTTCTTCAGAAAGGCAGTAATCTGTTAAGACCTTTGTCCTTCTAGTTTCTTGAGATGGCTACTCTCTTATTTTCAAGGAAAAAATGATTCCATCGCCATTACCTCCAAAAGTTGTGTATTTTCGTGGTGCATTTAGGTAGACAGAACAGGCTGTGCGACAAGAACAGCTAACATGCACTTTAAAAATCCTCTGATTTCCAAACAGCATCTAGGTCATATGATACCCACAGGCATGATTCATCCACCTGGGCTTTATGCCAATCAGCAACTGTGTGGATCCAACACTCCAGGAATACTGTAAAAATATTAAAGCTGTATTTTTTTCTTCAAATAATGCTGTTGATGATAGCTGTAGAAGTATAGCATGTAATTTGTAGCTTCTTTCTGAAGGAATTTGTTTCATTAAGTAGATACAAAAAATACAGCACGGATTGAAGTGAATGCAGAGTAGATTGAGACAAATGAGTACAGCTTTCCTCAGCCCCACATACTTATTTTTTCAAGGTGGCTGTCTTGGTATAAAATCCTCTTTGAGGCAGATGTAGTCCTCACCTGACTGCATCTGCTTGGAGCCCAGCTAGCTGTTAAGAGCTGACATTAGTTAACTTCAATGAGCTAAAAACTGCCAGCCTTCTGCTTCTGTTGGGCTTTTGCATGAAGAGCATAATCTCTTTGAGGGGCAGAAACCCCATACGTTTAGTATATACCTAATGCCTTTTCATGCAGCAAATTTAGTTTTCAGGAGATGAGATCATGCTTATTTTTAGGCATGTGTATTATGCAGACAGACACTCTTAATTAAAGATTCAACGAGCCTTCTTTAGGAAACCATGGAGCTGCATTTTTAAAAGATGTCTAGGAAAACAAAAATATGTGCAGCTGGGGTGGTGTGTGTTTCTTTTTTTTTTCCCCTCTCAGATGTACCAACATATTCATCTCAATGGACACCGATAGACTCCTATAGACACCCATAGACTCTTCTGGGACATGCCAGATTGCTCACCTTGCATTTCTAGCTGCCTATATACTTCAGAAATGTAGCCCCTAATGATTTTGAAAACCAGCTACATCTTTTACCTCCTACTTGTTACAGCCCTATACAGATTATTTTTAAAAAGCTGCTTCTAGAGAGTAAAGGCTGGTATTCCCACAGTAGAACTAGAGAGACAGCCTTCTAAAAATGAAGCAAGGAAGCATAACCTTTGCCAACTTGTAGAGAAACAGCAGTGTTTGACTGCTGTGAATTTAAAACTGAAAAAAATATTTTCTCCTCTGTCTTCCTGAGCTTGTGACTTTCTGTCATGTGGATATGGGACAGGGAAGAAGGAATGCACTCAGATTTGTAAATGTGTCTTGGTTATGGTGGACTTTCTCTGATGTATTGTTTTGCTTTTTTCTTTCCTTCATCTAGATAAAGAAGAGGCAACAAGATGTGGTGAGGTTTCTGGAAGCCAATCGCATAGAGTTTGAAGAAGTGGATATCACAATGTCAGAGGAGAAAAGACAGTGGATGTACAAAAACATTCCTGAGGACAGGCAGCCTGCACAAGGCAATCCACTGCCACCACAGATATTCAGCGATGATCGGTACTGTGGAGTAAGTAGCTGTCATGGTGTACCCTGCTGGCCACTTAGATAGGCAGAACCTGCTGTTGAGCTTCTTTAGCAGTATCTGAGTTAATGGTGACAGTTTGGGGGAGGAGGATCTTGCACTGAAAATTTAAATCATCTGTAAACGAGTATGTTGTCTTTAGCTAGTGGATTCCCTCTGTGGATGTAAGAATTCATAGTATTACGTGCTTCGTGTACAGCCTGTTGATGGTGAAGTCCCTTGTAAGGCCACTGGAATCTGGGGATTTCTGGTTTTGCTGCTACTTGGGTCTAGGCCAAGTGTAAAAATTCAGAAGGAAATTTTTGGTACAGTAAATGAGAACACTGGCTAGATTGAGTTACATTGCCATTGTAATTAAGCTCCCTCTCTGTTGCTGTTGTAGCATAAATTTAATTTATGCTCTGAAAGCCTTTATGCAGCCGGAGTCTCTAGGATAAACAAAACCTATTTGCTATTTGAACTTTGGAATAGTTTTATTTTTCCCTAAAGAAAAGTAGCTTGAGGCTTCTCTTTTTCTGCTGAAAGACTGGTAAGCTTGAGAGCTTGTAAATGTGACAGCAGATCGATGGGTGGACTGATTTGTCTGATGGTGTAAGCTGCAATAACTTCTCCATCTGCTAGTGCAAGCTGCAGTGGTAGTCTTTGACTGATACATTAAGAACGGTGCCATATGAATGTTTTATTTCCCTACTTAGCCAGCAGCCCTGATTTTTGGGCGCTCTTATAGTGTGGGAGAATCTTCCCAGAAGTTAGACTCCTAACAAAACGCTGTCAGAAGATGAGAGCTGGGTCCTCTCTGCCTTGCTACATTCTTTCATGCTCCAGCTGTGTCACTTGTATATCCTTTAGGAGGCAGGTTTGAGGTGCCTGCTAGACAGGTTGGTGAGGTTGACAGATTTGCCATGGTGGATGCATCAGGAAGCAATTTTGTAAGGTTTGTATGTGAATTTGGTAGGAGGTTGAAATAGGGAAGTCGGGGTCTGTGGTCACAGTAGCTGGACCAGAGTAAATGTGGGCACTGTGGAGGTGTCTGACTGCAACGTGATGGAGAGAAACCCAAGCAGGTTCTAACTTACCCCTGCCCGACTCCACTGCAGTGCAGCTAAGCTGCTTGTGGCTGCTGGGTGATTCAGATCAGCTGAGAACCTGTCAGCTGCACTGCGGTGGGTAGCTTAAGGCAGGAAGTGCACAAGGAGTGATCCAGGATCCTCTGCAACAAACAGATTGAGTATGATGCAGCAGCTAATTAGCTTTCTGAAACAAGATATTTAACATCCCTCTATATATTTTGTATTGGCCTTTCTTGTGTACTTTCTACCTCAGTTATTTAATTCATATCTTCCTACTTCAGGGTAAGAAATGTCCATTAAAGAAAAGTGTCTGGGACATGGAAGGAATTTTAACACTCGCTTATGGAGCAGCTTCCTCACTTGCAAATAACAATATTTGCATTGTTCAGTATGATGTTAGTTTGTCTGAGAAATACATTTTTTTAAGCAGTTGTTTCTTATCCTTTCTGCATCTCTGCAGCTTTTCTTTATGGTATGTTTTAACTTAGTCTTAGAAATTGCTGTTTGGCATTAGCACGGCTGAAGATGTCATGCAACATGTGAGATGATCTTGTTAATCTGTCTGCTCAGCTGATAGCTGTTTTCAGCGGAGTTAATCCTATTACTAGACCTCACTGGCTGCATGAACACCTTTAATGAGCAAACATGCTTTGAAAGAAACTGTGTATTTTCTAGGATGAAGGAAAAAGTACGTGCCAGATCTCCAACATTCACCGTTTAACCTGCCGGCATTAGTTAATGAAGTTCTCAGGTAATAAATTGGAGGCAGAACGTTAGGCAGGAGACAAAGGAGGTAAGTACTGGAAAGGAGGTTGGAATATCACACAGAAGTTAGATGAAGTCAGCAGACATTGCACATCATGTCTCCATTTTGATTTCCACAGTGAAGGTTTTCATATGTTTATCCTGGCTACATTTAAAAAAAAAAATCCCTATTAAATAACTTAAACTAAAAAATAGCCACCAAGATTTCTGTTCATTGAGTTAGTGAAAATTGTAGCTTATTGTGCCTGATCTGTGTCCAGGCAATTTCTAATCCAATTTGCTCTATTAACAAACACTGTCTGTTTCTTTGCCTGCCAGTTCTACAGTCTCAGCACGCTACCAGGAAACTACCTAGGTACTTATTTTGGCTTACATGTTATTAGTTACAATACAGTCTGGTCAGATCTATTGCTGTTTCCCTAAATGTATGAGGGCTAGACAAGCAAAAGCAAAGTATACTCTTTATTTTGTTCATTCTCTTTCAAGAAAGATGCTTGAGATTGTGATGTAAGAGCCCTGCCTCCATGTCATGCTTGCAGCCGTACTGTTTCTTCTGTGTTAGTAAAAGCATTAATGTTTGGGGTGTGGTTTTTTTAGTTCCTTCTGTCTTCATTTTTCTGGGTAGGACATCACCATTTGAAACAATGAATTTTCAGAATGTAACTGCACTGTAGAGGAAGTTTGTATTCAGTGTTTTCAGTAACTATCCAAAAAGGCTTGGTGTCGGCTATTTGAATATGTATAACTAGATATAAGGGGAAAAAAGGCACAAAACGATGACCTTTTTTTTCACAAAATAATGTTTCTTGTACCACAGTAGGAGGGATCCTTCTGGTACTAACAAACTCCATGTTTTGAAGTGTGAGCGAGACCTTGAAATTTTCCTGAGTTAATGTAATTGCAGATATGATCATTAATCTTTCTTTTCCTTTTCTCAGTCTTCTGACATCCAGTCCCCAGTTTTTTGGTAACAAGCTTAGCTAATAGGATTTTGAAAAAAGTAAGGATTGTTTTTCAGCAAGAACCATTTTTTATTTCATGTGAACAAACTAGATAAGAGCTGTGAGCACACAGAACACAAATCACTTTACTGATAACCCAGTGTTATGTCATAGCAATGTCACTGATAATTTACATACTTTTGTGACTTTACAGTCTGTTGTTTCATCTTAGTGGCATTACTGCAACCTTGTAAGTGTTTGAGAAGAGTCTACATTTCAGTCAAATCGGACACACGAACCTCATTTAATTTACAGTAGTGTAAATCTGAGATTGCTGCAGTTACTTCTTGCTTTAGCTAGTGCTATGCAATAGTTAGAAAATGTCAGTGCCTATTGCATGTTCACAGAGGGAACTCACACATTTTGCTTAAGAAAAAGTAAAATTGAGATACATTGGAAAGGGGTACAAAAACTGGACAAGTAGAGCCATTTTTCTCAGTGGGAGCTAGATAATATTTTGATCTCTGAATAAATTTTTGTTTGACTAGCAATCTAAAGGTTTTTGATTCAGGAATCCTGAATCAGGGGTGATGTAGGGATCGAATGATGTGCTATATATGAGACCTTCAGTTAACATTTTGTTTCATGTAATAGTTTATACTTCTTTGGGTAGCTCTTTCTAAAGCAGTTTCATCATGTAATGAAATCACAGATAATCCCGAGTCTTGGAACTGAAGAAGGCACTCATCAAATTTTAGTCATTTTAGGGTGACATTTGGCGATTCTGCTATGTGCCAAGCTTTAACCCCTTTCCTTAAGACATTGGCATTATTCTAATTTGGAGAAAAAAGTGCTTGTTAGGAAGGCTAGTCTATTTTCACCTCTATTTATACTACTGAGACACTGACCTGAAGAGTTGCATTGTTCTGTTGGCTTGCTGCCACTCATTTACTATAGATTTCTCAGCTTGTGTCTATCCAGAAGCCTATGATGATTGCTTTAAAAATCTTTTCTTTCCTTTTTTGTCTTTGTTTTTTCTTCCACCAGAAGGTATCATGTGACCTTTTGACAGCAGGATTCTAATTCTCTCCCTTACTAAAGTGTAGATTGACATTTTAATCTTACATTAAATGTCCATCTCTATCATTTTTCAAATGAATTTCACGGGAGTCCTTGTGTACAATAATGGAGGGCAGAGCATTGACCCCTGCCAGCAGCTAAGCACCCACACAGCTTCTTGCTCACTCATCTCCCCTTCCCCCCTACCTCACCCAGCAGAACTGGGGGGAGAATACGAAGAGCAAAAAGCAAGAGAAATTGTGAGTTGAGATAAAGAGAGTTTAGTAGGTGAAGGAAAGGTGGGGGGAGAAAGAACAGGTGATGCAAAGGCAATCACTCACAGTGTCCAAAAGCAGACCAGTGCCAACCCAGTCTCTGAGCAACAGCTACCTTGAAAGAAGAACATTCCCTCCCAGCTTTTATTGCTGAGCGTGATGTTATATGGTATGTAATATC
Organism: Anser brachyrhynchus; assembly: GCF_964034855.1. NCBI lineage: Eukaryota > Metazoa > Chordata > Aves > Anseriformes > Anatidae > Anser > Anser brachyrhynchus. The sequence continues at coordinate 90,607,544 of NC_137696.1, read as the reverse complement.
TTTTTGGGCAGTTTGGATCAGCTTTCTCAGCTGTGCCCCCTTCCAAACTCTTTGCCCACCTCCAGCCCTACTCGTTGTGGGGGGTGAGAACAGGGCACAATGAGAAACAGACAAGACTTTGATGCTCTGCAAGCGCTGTTGGGCAACAGCCAAAACACTGGTGTGTTATCAAGACTCTTTTAGTCACAGATCCAAAACACAGCACCCTGTGTGTGCCATAAATGAAAGTTAACTCTGTGCCAGCCAGAGCCAGTAAAATCTCCACTGCTTATTTCATACCTTTTGCCCCACTTATCCGATATATCCTGATTAACTCCCCTCGGCACGGCACGGCTCTCGGGCATGCCATTGTCTACATGACGTACTTTTACAACAAGGTTCTCCACCCAATATCTTGCCACAGTGCAGCATCCCAGATGGATCTGCCTCTGCACTGCCAGTTAGTCTGTTTCCAATGCACAGGCAGCCCCTCGGGGCTTTTACCACTAGCCAACAGTCAGTATGGAGATAGAGTGCTGGGCACTTTTCCCTTTCAGTAATCTCTGCATAGCTTTTACTTCTGCAGACTTACTCAATTCACCTTTTCTTTTCATGGTTTTGGTAATGCGTTGTGTGGGACTCCACACAGCAGCTTTCCACCTCTGATGCTTTCCCACAGTATGACAGGACCCTTCAGTAAACAGAACATACTGTTTTTAGTTTTTTTGCTAATTTATCATACAGTGGGGCCTCTGGCCTCCCTGGGTAGATGCTTTGAAAACGCTGCCTTCTGGCCAGTCTGTGATGTCTTCTTCCTGCTCCCTGGGAGCTGTTTTGTCCTTTGCTAACTGAGCTAACCTATCCTTCCATTGTTTCTTCTTGACTATAAGAGTGACTGTTAAAGTTGAGGATTAGATCTCTGATTTAGCTACAGCGTCTGTGTGTCTGCAGATCCACAGGCCCTCACTTTGTCTGTTTGCGTGTCCTCAGACCCACAGATCACCTTGCTTCTTTGAGGGGTCTGGACAGTGGCTTGGTAAGCAGAGGTCAGGCTCCAACACAGTGCTAGAAGATGTGTCTCTTTGGTAGCATCAGGGCATCCTTCCTTCACGCGGTCTGCCCGTTCAGCAGGATTCCATGTCTGTTTGGGCATGGAGTCCCAGACCATCAGAGGTGAAAGCTGCTCTAAGTACCTGCTCAAATTCTCCCACACGCCTTGCTGCCCTGGAATTGGTTGCCTCGGCACATTCCTGTGTGACATTCCCAGCTGGCTGGTTAACCTTATGAAGAGCCATAATCAGCACAAACACAAGCAGTATGGTTACCCAGGGTTATTCAAGAAATTGGAGGGCCATCGCAACAAGGGAGGAAGCAGAAGATGACTTTCATCATTCCTCCACAAAGTGGCTCCTGGAGAAGAGCAGAAAGGACTAACTGCTGATTGTCTCCACAAAATGGTTCGCAGAATACTGGGATGGCAGCAGTGCAGGGGCCAAATACCAGATTAGGCTCAAGGCCAGTACTTTTATTATAGCTCTTCCAGGCAAAGCAAAATGATAACACAGCACACAGCAACATTAACAACCCCTGGCGTTTGAGGTACAGAAAGAAAGGGAGCAAGCAATGGAGCAAGTGAGGGAACAAATAAATCAATATCCAGAACAGAGAAGTCAACATTGTGGCCACCAGCAGCAAGTAACAGGTAAACAGCTGTAAGTTCAGTCTGGCACACACTTATCAAATCTTTCACTGTCTTGAAACCTCTGAAGTCCCTGTTCAGGAGCCAAAACAGATTGCTGTCGGTGCCTAAGGAACCACACAGCTCATTGTTCACACCATACCACCAAGCAGGACAGGGAAGAGAATAGGAAGAGCAGAAGTGAGAACAACAGGTGGGTCAGGAGAAACATTTTAGTAAGTGAAGGTAAGGGGGGGAAAAATGACCAAGTAATGCGAGGTGGTCCCTTTACCACATCCCAAAAGCAGACATCTCCAGCATGTCTCTGAGCAATGGCTACCTTGGAAGACAACCCCCTGCCCCCCACATATTTATTGCTGAGCATGATGTTACATGTGTGGAATATCCCTCTGGCCAGCTGAATTCCTCCCAGCCTCACTGCAGGTCATGCTGGGGAGCAGAATAAAAAACAGACAAGGCCTTGATGCTGTGCAAGCACTGTTGGGCAATAGCCAAAACACTGGTGTGTTATCAAGGCTGTTTTAGTCACAGATCCAAAACACAGCACCATAGGGGTTTCTGTGAAAAAAATGAACTGAGTCCCGGCCAGATCCAACAAAAATGAGAAGATGAAGACTGTCGTTCATTTTCTAAGTTTACGCTATTAAATCCTTTGCTTTCAAGGTTACAGGAAAAAAAATCTAAATGTTCTACCTTCCATTGCATATTTATCTTACACAATCAGATCAGTTAGTTAGCTTGTGAGTTGCTCAGACTTTTTTCTAAGGAATCGCTGATAGGATACACCATAACACTAACTAGTCAGTGTCCTGCAAGTTAAAAACACTATCTAAAAAGCGAAGGGATAAGTAATTATCTTGCTTAGTGCAAGATAAAAGTGCTTTTTTATACAGACTCTGGAAAGTCCAGACAGATGGAGAGGTCACTGTGGACTGGCACATTAGGGCTAGGTTCACAGAGGGAGTGTAGCATGATGCCAAGCACTGACATGCCTAAATTTTGGGTATGTGGCTTTGGAGTAGAAATGAGAGTAGAAATTGCAGCCCCCTGGTAGAGCTCTAGCTTCTTCATATGGTTGGTGAGGAGCCACAGATGCATGTATCCAAACAGGATGTAAAATAGCCCCAATATTGGGCATGGAGAGTTCTTAAAGCAGCAAGCAAGAAATGCTGGAAAAGTGGTGTCTGAAATTAGGCCTGTACTTCACACCTCCCCCTTCTGTTCTCTCTGATATCCCCACAAGTGAACACACAGCCTTCTTAGGCTAGAAGTGAATCCTGGATCTTTTCAGAAGATAGAAAATCTCCACTTCCCCATGAAGCTGCACTCTAATTTTAACCTTACGAAGCTCAAGTTAGCACACTGAAACAGTGACAGTTTTATATGCACAAAATCTGCCACTGATATGAGATTGCCTGAAATTTAGGCCAACCAAAATTAAGGTGGGAGTTTGAGCTGAAGGGAAAATATTTACATAGCAGGCTAACTCTTCTTTCTTTATTTTTGTGTTCTTGGAAGCTGCTCAGATGGTTTAGAGTGTTAGGGTAAGTAAGCACTGATAGAGTGCCTGGTGGGCACAGCAGCAGAGACAGGGACACATATTTGTTGTCCTTCCCTGAAATGTAATACATGGGTATCAACTCCATCAAATCAGTGAAGGTCTATAGACAAGAAAGAAATCAAATACTCTGCTGAAGGGGGTGCAGTGTTCTTGAGAAACTGTTCAGTGCACAGGGAATTACTGTGGCACTGATTTCTCTGCACTGTTAAGTATCAGTCTCTTCTGCTATTTTTTTAAAGATCCTTGAAAAAAAATCCTATATATTTTTTCTTCCTTTTTTATGTGTGTAAAATAGCAATTCAGTAACTACCCATTAGGAGTAACCACTCATTTAGAGGAAAAAAGAAAAGAGAGAATCTAAGAAAACTTGGTTAGAAACCATCCCAGAATTTCTGTCCTGGACTGTTGTTGGGGAGTTTGTCTTACTTCTTGTACAGGTACACAGAGCTTGAACTCTGTCTCTTTAGATCCTCAAGCACTATGGCATAATTCATCTATAGCATGCCTGCTGTAGTGTCTTTAGGAGCCAGGGCGGTTGTGAGGCTAACCTGGTATCCAGCAAGCCTACATTTGGTTCCCTGCACCTGTGCAGACGTCTTACCCAACTCACTCAGCATTTTGGTGGTCCCACTCCGCCTTTAGAAGAGGGATAATCTCACTAGAAACAAGTTAGTGTGAATTCCTCAAGGATCATATACTGTCTATTTAGATTAATGAGTGATTATGCTGAAACTTTCTTGATAAATTAATTTTTCCATTAGAGCTAGAATTTCCTCATATGGTCAGTTTAAGTTGTTTGTTGAAATCGTTCTTGGTCACCTTTTGCAGTTGCGCATCCACAGACCCTAGGCTGAATGCGAGTGACGTGGGGACAGTGGCATAGAGCTGTTTGTCTTCCTGATGAAGCCATTTCTCAAGCAAGGAATGCAGAAGACAGAGGGGAAATAATCATCTAGCCCTTAGGAGAAGAGTAGCAGGTTGCTTTGTGGAATGAATTACCTAAGCTCTTTAAAAATCCTGTCCAGAGATCTTATCAGAAGGTTAGCTAATGGAAAGCTGTGTTATGTTTTGGCCGTCCTGTGTCGTGTAGACGAGATCTTCTTATTTTTGTGTATCTGTAATATTAAAACAGGCTCGCACCCATGCACACGCACTCGTTCTTCAAGGAGAGCTGTGCTGAGTAAGGCTTTCCATTGTAATCCTAATCAGATCAGTGAATGAATGTCATCTGTCCCAGCGAACTCAACTGCCCTTTTCAGGAAGGATGCTAACAGCTCGTTCTCATTGGCATCCAGCATTAACTCAGGCAGCAGCAGAGTGCTCGTTCAGTGCATTTAAATTACGAGTTCGCCATTATTTCTTGTAAGAGCAATTACCTTGCCCTTTTTAAAATAATGGAGAGATCGTAATCATACATTAAAAATGATTGCTGAAGAGAAACAAATTAAAAAAGCATGGCAATAGATTTCTCTTTAAGTGCTGTACGATAATTAGTACATTTTTTTTAAAATCTATATAAAAAGCAGTCGAGCTGCATTTGGGCAGGTTGCTTGTTTTTCTGCTTCTTTGTGTGGCAAGCACCTGATAAACAATGAGGATTTGTCTGAGATGTTTAACAAGCTCACTCTTTCTCTTCTTACGAGTTAAAAGCAAACACCAACAAAGCCAGCCTGCTCTTTTAAAGAAACTTCCTGGGAGGAATTTTACTCACAGTCACTGTCTGAAATGTCATCAGGTAAAATGTGCTCCTACTCCGAGTTGCAGCAGTGTGCAGGCAGTATCTGTATAATTGCTAACTGGTAAATGAAATCTGCTTTGTGTTAATGGTTTACTTTGACCCAGTGTCATCACTCTGTTATTATCCTTGAAGCACAAACAATTATTTATGCTGGTCTGCAGTACTGGCAGTTTTAACTTTGGTGTGCAGCAAATAGTTTCTCCCAGCACTGCCAGTGTTTATTTACTAAAGTCTCAGTGTACCTGCTTAACAAAACAGTGAGCCAAATTATTTATGGCGATGCCTGCAACCACATCACTACAGCGATCTGGTCGGCCAGCACTAGGCATGCAGCACACTTAAAGACTCCACATCACAGTCAAGCTCCTGCTACCACTGGAGCCAAGTTGATCTTTGTGAACAACTTGGCACTTGCTGCTGGAGGAGAGCTACCTTGGAAGTGGCATTTCCAAGGAAGGGAGGATTCCCAAGGACCAGCAGCTTCCTACTGGATAAATTGGCATAAAACCCATGTAAATGCCAGGATGGCATAAGGCATTTGTGTCATAAGGCATTAAATCCAGATTCCCAGAATGTATGTCCACCATCTCAAAGACTCAGCTGCTCTTACCTCACTGTAGCACTTGGGCAGTGGATGGCTGTTGGGATTTCTGCATGATCTAGATATTAAGAGAGTTCTCCTGCTTTCGATTAATCTGGTTGTATAGAGGAGCAAAGCAACCACATCTTTGATTTTCAGGATAAACTGCAAGGATTCAGATTTTGAAAACAAAGCTATGTAAGTGTGAGGCTTGCTATGCATTTTTCTTTTACCAGAAAATGAAATGAACAGTATCACTTGACTTTGCTGATTGTTAGAAAACTTTGTTTAACATACAACTTAAGATAACACCCATAGCCGTAACTGTGTGAGGCTGAAGATCCACCTAGCCCAGATCTGTCCTGGTAGTGGCCATAAGCATGAGCCTAGAACAGACTACAAAGAAGTCAGGCATATAAAATACTTCCATTGAGTACTCTCTGACTCTAGCTATTTTTCTGAAGCAAGTATATCACTTCAGCTTATTTAATAATTCTTATTACATTCCTCTTCCATGAACCGCAGCCTTCTGGTAAAGCCACATAAACATTTAGCATGCCTAGCACGCTTCTGCAATGAGCCCACTGAGCTCTGCATCTAGCTCCGACCGTCCTGCTGCCACAGCGAGCTTTGCAGCCTTCCTCCCATTACCACCTGGGGTGACTTTGCTTCCGAAAACCTTTTCAGCCACGGTCTGCCTCTGGTCTGGTTAAGAACCACTCAGCAGGAGCAGGGAAAGCAAAGACGAACTTTATGTTGCTTTATGCAAGGCCAGCAAGATTTTGCTTGGCTCCGAAGGTGAGCTGTTGAAATTTCAGTAGTTAGCTGTGTTTATTTTCCATAAAATGAGAGCTCCTTAGGTCAGCTAAGCTGTTCCCAGCAGCTCTCACAGCACCTTTCATGCTGTAACCATTCTGCTGGTAAAACAGGGGCTGTGTCTTGCTCAGACAGCGTGGTGATCAAGCTGCTGCTGCCTTTAAGGGTGAGGAGCCAGGTCTAAAGCAGTCAGGTGGTTGGTATCCTGTTAAGAAGCATTTTCTAATTAGAAATAGCTTTTTACTCACCTTATTTATAGTTCTGTCGCTTCTCTGTCCCCTCAAACCATCCCGAGATGTATTTTTTATCCTAACTGGCATTTATCATTCTCTGTAACCTTTCATACCTTCATCTTTGTGATTTATCACCTGTATTTTTTTTTTGTGGCTTTTCAACTTCTCCAGAGGGATTGAGCATCCCTGCGTCACTGATGATTCATGTCCACTGTCCCCTTTGTTTTATTAGCCTTAATCAGCTACCGAGTTTGCCAGGATTTTATATGTTAATAATGTGTAATTAGCAGCTCTGGAAGGCACCAGGGATCATAATTTAAAGCGACACGGTCAAAATGATGTTTGTGCGCAGGATTGCCTTTTGAAGTGGTGCAGTGGGTGGCAATTTGCCACACTCGTGTATTTTTAGGCTAACAGCTGCTTTCTCAACGCCTCCAGGGGCGAGACGGCGCTGCTCTGCTGGGCCCAGCGAATCCCCAGCGCCTGCGGGCTTGGTAGAGCTGCTTGGTGCCGTGGCAAGGGGACTGCAGTAACTCGCTGCTGGCAGCGAAACCTGGTGCAGAACCAGGGGACCGCTGCCTTGCCATAAGCAGGGGTTGGTGGTGGCCTTCCTCTGCGCGAGGCAGTGCCCCGTGGAGATTTTTCAAGGGGAAGCTCTTGGCTTGCAAGTGGGCTGGGGTCCTGCCTGTGTATGAAGCTCCCAGCTTCCTCTGAGCACAGCACCATTTGCCTTCCTCAGCCCCTGCACTCTGTCAGCAGTAGGGTGTTTGTTATGTGAGACGAGGATTTTCATATCCCCACCCATTGAGTTAGTGTCTTTGCACGTGGCCCGGATCTGTGAAGACCTTCTCTGCTTATAAAGGTAAGGCCAAAGGTGGGATGTGTTTGGGACATCGGGCACCTTGCATGTGTTACCCAGAAAGACAGTGGTGCCCAACTCCTACCACACACCAAAGGAAGATTGATGAGTCCTTGTGGTTGTGGTACCAGAGATCCATGTTTCTCAAAAATCTCTTAAGAAACTACCGTACTAAAGTATATTTTCCTCAAATTTTATAGGGCTATTATACATTTTAATTTTTTTTTTTTCATATTTGAATATTTTGGGATCATATGTTTTCATTGCAGCGATTAACAGGAAAACTCGATTTGCAATTTTACTGCTGCTTTATTTAAAAGTAAGATGCTTCTCTCCACCCCGCATTAAAGCATGACAGTGTCAATAGCATTTTAGTATGTTTTGTAATGCAGATATTTCAAAGCATGGGGGAAGTTTCTTCTAGCTGATCATCTCTTCTGGTTGTTAGAATTTCGGAATGACTGAATAGCTTGGGGTTTGTGCTCTTTCCATCATGCTCTTAGTTAAGCTCATTGTTTAACCTTCAGGTTTCTTTCAGTAAGTTAATCCAGCTTTGATCCTGTCTGCAAAAATGTGGAAAAAAAAACTATGAGCACTTCTGGAAGTAAAAGTTGATATAACTAGCACTTGCAGAAAGCTTTTAATGATTACTTTACGGAGGTTAAGGTAAGCACATGTTCACAGATACTGGTGCAGAGTCACAAAGCCATTGTCAGAGCAAGAAATGCAGCTCTGCTTCTTAGCATGCCATTTTCCAGTTGTGAGTCCCTATCCTGTTTTTCTTAATTAAGAAACAAAACAGAGCTTGAGAACGGTGATGTGAGGTGATGGCTCACCCGAGCAGAGTCTTCTCTCGGACACTGCTGGGACAAACAGGTCACAGGGGATTCAGGAGAACTGCGTGTGTTCTTCAGAGGAAAGGGTGCTCTTGGTGGGCATTGAAAATGATGTCTGTCTTGAGCCATGCTGCTGCAGAAATACTTGCAATAGCTGCCTGGGTGGCTGCTTATGGTTTGCTGGGTTGTAATGAGCAGCTTAAACCAATTTGAACCTGCCCTGATACTAGAAGGGTTCTTCTCTGTCTTCTGTGGGTTGTACTTGTCCAGTGCTGCCCTACCTTCAGCTGCACAATAGTGTGACGCACCTGTAGATGAACCCAGTGGAGAAAAACAAGGTTATTTCTCAGATCAGGCGCTGTCTTCACATGTGGTTGCTTATCTAGCTCATGTCCCTCATGGCTTTTCGTCTGCTGTAGCAAAGCCAGGCTGCATCTTCCTCAGATTTAACAGCAGCCGTGCAGTTTTCAGGTCTTGTTCTTAGAGATCAAGGGCTTAATTGAACACCTTGTGGCAGAGCTTCAGTATTGCTGAATTTACTACTCATTTACTACTGCATCATTGCTGAATTTATTACTCATTTAGGTATTTAATGAGCACGTAGTTCTCTTTTCAGCCCCATGACATTGTTTGGGTTGCTTCCAGTACTGGTTCAGTTTTTGCTATGGCCTGCCTGTTTTATTTGGATTTACTTTGCGGCAATTAATTTATGTTAATTATGTTCAGTTTATATGTGAATTTATGTTAAATTAGAAATTAGCATCAGTTCATCACCTTTAATGATTTTAATTGATGTAAATATGTCTGTTTCCTCTGTTTAATTGTATGTTTAATTTCAAAGCTAGGCAGAATGGACCACACCTAAAATTAACAAAGAGGGAGCTTAAAACTGCATCTAATATCTTTACATGTTGGCATTTTAAAATGAAATAGTGATAGTTCTGTGCTCATAATGATAAGCGGCATCTGTCTGCACAGCCTGTTTTCCTGTCCATGCAGCTGATCATTGCAGGAGATTCTACCTTCCTTTGCTCCAGAGCGGCTTTATTCCTACAAATGCTTCATTCCCCTGGCAGTGAAAGCAAATAAACTTAACTCTTCCTGTAAAGCAAAGTGAGTAGGTGGCGTTCACTGGAAATTAGGCATCACGCTTGGAAAAAAACATGGAACTGAAAAACAGACAGAAGAAGTGCATGTGCTCTCTCTCAGCCTATATTGAAGGGCGCAGTAGACGAAGTCTTGGAATACTGGCCTGCCACCCGGGTATAGCAAAGCAACATGCCATCTTTTAAGAAGGCAATGGCAAAAAGTCATCTTAAGGTTTGCTCCTTCTGGTTATGTCAGCTAATACATCTGAGGCCTTATGAACACCACGGGCTTCTGCTGACCTCTCTGCATCTTTGAGAGCAGATGGCTTTCATATAGACTTTGGACTGGGAAAGCACGTAGCACGAAGTATGGCTTTTTCTAGGCTCAAGGTATTTGACTGACTGCAGCTGCAAAGTGACACTTTGCTGGGACAGTGGCGTTCACACCGGTGGAACAGTACGCCAGTGTGGAAGTGCTAGGAAAGTGGCTTTGGCTAGTGCACCATAAAGGTTTTGAGAGAAATTCTGTGCATCTGCGGGATGATAATGGATCTTGTGGGAGTTGCAATGGTGACTGTGTATTTTCTGTCTGAATGATCTTTTATTTTAGGTTGGTGGAAGGAAAAATAGAGAACGGAGGGAGGTAAAGTCTCTATCTGCAAGCACACACTTTCCTTTCAAAAGCAGAAGTGGAAGGAGACAAGCGGGCAAAGCAGTTGCTACTAGGGGAAAATTGAGATCCAATTTCAGGGAAGGCACCTTACACTTTAACAATGAGAAATGAGCTCTCAAAAAGCAACAAGATCAGAGGATAGGAGCCAAAGAAGTGCTGACTTTAGGGGTCAGGGGCATTGTGAACAACTGTTACGCAGGTGGAAGGTATGTGGAGGCACAGGGACTACCTGTTACTGTTCTGTATTGAAAGCATGTATGTGCATAGTCCGTATTTAAAGAATTATCTCTTGTCGAATGCTTTTAAGTTAAGCATAACTACTAATCTTAGATGTTTAGGGATAATTGCTATGTAATGGTGAACACACCTGAAATTTCCCGACATTTACAGAGTATTTTACATGTCAGAAGTGGTTAAATAGGGATTAATATTTCCACTTTATGGTTATGTGGAGGAGAAAAGGAATCTGAGCTGGGTGCTTTATTGTTTGCTGGTGGTCATAGAGGAAATATTTACCAAACCACTAAGAGAATCCGTAACTTCCTGGCTTCTCACTGTGTGCCAAATCCATTTGCTAAACAGTGCTCTGTTTTCATCGTTTCACCTTCAAAACCGAAAACCGTCAGCTCATCTGGTGATAGAAGAGTAGCAAGTGTCCAGTGCAATAAACAAATTGATAAAAGTAGTAGTAACACTTTGAGATCAAAACCTGTTCTTAAGCAGTTAAAACACAAAGGGGACAATTGTGATAATAAAGCTTTTTTAAAAAAAAAAAAATCTATAAAACAAGATTCCTTATGGTAATATTTTATATTTAAGTATGTGGTTGTCCAAGGCTGAGATATGCTTGCTGATTTCAAAGGATAGAGTAGTAATGAAGTCTTCTGTTCCACCACAGGAGAACTATGGAGTTCAGTTGCCTTAGAATTTTTCCTTAGAGGTTTCCATGTTAGTAAGTATTTTGTGTGCTAAAATGCAAGTTGAAAACGTCATTGGAAACTTACTTGCATTGTTTGGCACTTAACTACCTTTAAAATATTCCCACAATAGATTTCTTGTTCATGCAAATCCATGTTTATATTTTTCTGTCAAATAAAGTAGTGAAAGGTGTTTTAATTAAAGCATCTACATGTTTTACTTTGCCATCAGAGTTGCTGATATTACTACCTTTTAGAATAGCTGTTAGGTTTGCATAGGACAATGCAGGTAAGTACCAGTATTTTCCTGAGCATTATTGCATATCACCCTTTACTCTGACACATGATGTGGGAAGATCAAGCAGGAAAACCTGAATACAAATGTTCTCATCTTTTTTTTTTCCCCTCTAGGATTATGATGGCTTTTTTGAATCAAAGGAGAGCAACACTGTCTTCTCCTTTCTTGGACTGAAACCTAATTTAGCATCAAAGGTCAGTGTCATATGGCAGGCTTTTCATGGGATTCTTGAAATATTGAGACTGAGCTGTCCTTGAACTGAATGAACTCACTGTGACCAGCTATGCACTATAGCTGTCCGTACATATCAATATCATGTTAATGAGGTAACTGAAACAATTGCAACGTAAAGCATTTTGTAAAGCAAAGTGACACTAAGCATATACATGAGGTAAGTTGAGACTGCAGGTAAATAATGTTTAATGAGTACATTTTGCTGCACATTATAGTAAATTGAAAGCAACTGACATACTTAACAGGACAGAGCTAGGGTCTCAATCACTGGAATATCCAGAGTTTGTGTCACCAAAATACGATCATGCTGGACCAGCCTGGTTTAGTGGCCCAACCAGGACAGCATTTGTTCATTATGCAGTATTATTTTTTTAAATGCTGAAATGATGGAGCAGACAGGAGTTGCAGCAACTTTTTGGATAAGAATTAAATTTTAAAGAATACATATATGCAAATCAGAAAAGAATTTGAAATTAAGCCAGTTAACATCTTTCTGCGAGGACAGTGAAATAGATGAGCTTTTATTGCCGTATGGAAGCCTGAATGATCCTGGACACTTGTTCAAGAGGCTGTATGGTGCCCCTTTGGGCAGTAGATCAGACACGTAGGAGATTATTTTTTTCCCTTTGCTACTGTAGGTATAGCTATGTTGGGTAGCAGTGCTGTTTCAGGCCTAGATGGTAGTTCTTGGCTATCTAGAGAGTTACTTCTGCCAGCAATTCATTTATTTCTGGATCCCCTGGGGAAGAGGAGTAGGAAGGAAAGTCAGCAGGGAACCACAAAAACAGGTTATTTTTGCAGTCTGCCTTGCTTTGGTGCTTGAACAATTAGTCCTAAGAAAAAGGTGCTGTTCTGCTGCAGTCAGAAGTAGCAACTTCTGTGCATCTGTGTTCCTTGGAAAGAATCTGCTGTAGTCCTGGAGGGTTGTCTGTACAAACTTGGCCACGTTGCTGCACCAGTCTGGTACTCTTGCAGAGGGATGTGTCCTTAGCTGCTATGTGAATGTGTGAAAGTCACAGATGCAGAAGATGAAAATGTATTCATAGCATTAATGATCTTTTTTTATTTATTCTTATTTTTCTTTTAAATAGGAGTCGTAACCCTAAAAAACCTATCTGAACTATCAACAACCGCATCTTCTGGATGAATGACCCTGTTCTTCAGCACACGACAGCTTCACTTATGGATCACTGTGATAGAGCAAACACGCATCCTTAGTAGTAGTCTGCTTGCCATGAGACGGTGCTCTCCAACAATATGGAGTTAATAACATGTATATGGAATAGGATTAAGTCTGGGCTACTGATCTTCCTTTTTAAAATATTCATTGTTGGTGTTTCACTTTTGTCTTTGGATTGCTTTTGCAGCTGGCACTGATATTCTAATAGACACATGTTTAAAGATACGAAGTGGAAGTGTGGGGCTCTGTCATTCATCGGTATACTCACAGTCAGGTTCCTTACCTTTTTTAATCCTTCCAGCTACTGTTGTTGAAGTTAGCTCGTCATGACAGTTAAAGTGCTGGTGATTATTAGAATTTTTGTGCTAGCTATCATTCAGAGGGAAAAAAACGTTGATCTTAAGATCTCAGTCCAAGCCAATAACTGCTGTATTTTTGCTATACATTTATTTATTGTTATGTTTATGCTAGATCATGTTTATTGTAAGAAACACGGGTTGCTAACCTTTTTCATGAAACCTTGATTTGCCTCATGATGCACATTCCAACTGGTTGTTTGAAAACAGTTGTTATTGTGGAGGGGGTGCCAAAGTGAAATATTTTGACATGGTTCCTTTTCCAAATGAAGGTGAAAGGCAGGTGAAAACACTTGGTGGAATTATACTTGGTAGGTCAGAAGAGGTCTTATAGCTAAAGATTACATTGGTATTTCTTTACTGAGAAGGACTTAACGCCCAAAATTGGAACTTTGTAATTGGACTGTCTTAAAATGAATTTTTGCCAAAACTTTGAGTCAATTTTTAATAAAACACAGCTCCACCATTAGACACAAGAAAGTCAGAAGGACAACCAATTATGTGGGAAAGCTTCTTTGCAATGCCAAGCCTCTGACTGTGGCTTGAAGGAAGCCCAGCTGCTTGTAAAAAGTGTCAGAAAGCAGCCCTGTCTGTGTAACAAATCACATGTTCTATTAAAATGAGTAACCGTGGCATCCTAGTCAGGTTAGTTGGAAAGGACAACTGGAGATCATCTGGTCCAGCCTTGTCAAAAACAGGGCTGACACCAACACTAGCTGAGGTCAGTTGTGAGGTTGTTTAGCAGTGTGTTAGAAACATCCAGAGGTGGAGATCTTGTAACCTGTGCTGATGCTGCAGTACTCTCCTAGTGTCAAGCATGCACTCCCAGGTTGTAATTTGTGGCCGTTGCCTTTCCTATATTTTCTGTCACTCACAGGAAGAGTTTGGCACCATCCTTTTTGTGCCCTCAAGATAGTTGTAGGGTATTATTAGATCACCTCTTAGCCTTCTTGTGCCAGACTAAACAAGAATAGCTTCATTAAGTTCTGTTTGTAGGTTCTGCTTTAGGAACCTGGCTGCTTTGGTGTGGTAGAGGGCTACTCTCTCCAGTTTCCTCACATCCCTCTTGAACTGGAGAAAGGTCCCCAAAGTGGGCGCAGTATTTTGGATGTGGCCTCATCTGAGTAGAGGGGGATAACAACTTTGCTCAGCCTGCAGGCCACACTTGTCTTGAGATAGTCCACTGCATTTTCCCCCTCTTTGAAGCAAGTGCACTGCTGGTTTATGACCAGCCTGGCTTTCACCAAAACCCCAGTCCCTTTCAGCAAGGGTATTACTCTGTCAGTCACTTCCCAACCTTTACTGATGCCTCACCACCCCCAAGGACAGAGCTTTGCACTTGCCCTTTTCAAACTTCATGAGGTTTCTGTTGTCCCAGCCTTCATGGCTATTGAGATCCTCTGGACTGAAGCTTTGTCAGCTGTTATCAACCACTCTCCCAAGTTCAGCCTTGTTCGCAGATTTGCTGAGGGTACACGCTAGGTCACCGTCCAAGTCCCTACCAAAGATGCTGAACAACAGGTGAGCTGTTGCCTCTCAGATTTTGGACAAGAGCTGACTCAAGACTAAGAGGTATGACATGAGCAGTGTTCATGACTACTAGTTTCTGGGGTAAAGAACAGGTTACCTTCCTGTTGGTGTTGTCTCAGCTACAAGCTGCTTAGTTGACTTTTTTCTTTAGTATAAAGGGAATACCTATATGAATTTTCCCTTTAGTATAAAGGCAAGAAAGCTTTGAAAAAGGAGATGTTAAGTTTTAAAAGATGTCCATCCACCGATCAATTTCCCTTCAGATCCTCTGGTGCCTCCTCAGCTCAGTTAAAGGAACTAGATGGAGCAAGAGCACGCACAGATTTCAAGTCCATGGTTGCATTTACTAGTCAAAATCTTCGTTAGAGCACCTTCTCTAGAGGACTCCTTAATGGGAGTTGATAATGTGCATATATATGTGTGTATGTATGTGTATACAAGTATATGTATATGCATTTTTAGGAAGTATGTTGTATGTAGTAAGTTATTGTGATATTCTTGTCACCATTCCCATACTTTGATGAGACTTGAACCTCACTCTAGGAAGGGAATGTGACAGGAGGTGGAGCTGTACATTAACAAGTTATATATAATATTCCTAAAAAAAAAGTTAAAGAAAAATATTTAACTTTGAAAAAGAATACAGATACAAATTTACATGATTATGCAGTTAATTACAGAGAAGCCATCCTGGATTTATCATGTACTTGATAACGTTGTAAACTTAGAAAACTGCCTGAAGTCCCAGTTTCGAAAAACTCACATAAGTGGGTAAGTGTATCCGCTGGAGTAATCCTGGGTGGAATCCCAGGCTTACTGATGCGGAAGGCAAAATCACACTGATTTCTCCAGGGATGAAATTAGTTTCACAAAACTCCTCTTGAATTTTGATAGTCGTAAAATTGAAGTCTCCAGTTCAGTGGAGAGCAAGTTCTGCTGCAGCTGTTGGGCAACAGTGACGTGTTTCAGAGCATGCATGTGGGTGACATTGGCCGTGCGGAGGACAGCACTAGCTCCAAGCACATCCTGCTTGCTCGCATGGATCGGCAGTGGAAGTCCGACGGAGTGTTTGCTTTTGAATTGTACGTGGCTAGCTTAAAAAAAAGAGTCTACATGTTGCTTGAGCGTGAATTGTGTCTGTTGTGGAACAGCCTTATTTTTGTAATGAAACCAAGCAGAGTTCTAGTTTGTTACACAAGATGATCTGGAATTTTTTAACCAGTTTTGTAATAATGAAATGTTCGGGTAACAGAAAAGTTCTGTGGAAACGAGCCATTTATTGAAAGAAATAGCATATTCCTAACGTTGTGTAAAATACTTGGTATAAAGGTGTGCTTGAGAACCAAATGATCCCAATTTTTAGTTAAGATTTGTACATACCCCGCTCTTTAGAAGGGAGAGCAGTGTGAATTAAATTTTAATCTTTGTACCTAGCTAAAGTTGCTGCCTGGGCTTATGTGCGCCCACGCGCTCACTGTACCAGTGGCTTTGACAGAGATGTTCTTGTTGGTGCCACACACCACTGGATAGTGCCTTGCCAGAAGGAGGACTGGCGCAGGATTAGCGCAGGATCTTCTCAGATGTGCTTGACTTTGAACTCAGAAAGAGGTAGTTTCTATTATTACTATTTTTTTTAATAATGCAGTAAACTGATGTTGGTGAGTCAAAAGACACGCGCTTTGTAGGGCAGAAACAGTTTTTGCTGAGTCTTCTAAACTCTTGATTTTTCTTAGTATGGCTTTCTCTCTTTTATTATTTTATTGACTGTTTATAATCAAACCTTCCAAGGAAGTGGACATGGAGTAAAAAGCCCCTAAATCCATCTTTATGCTTTAAAATAGCCATCTTATTCAGGTGTTGAGCGGCCCAAGTGCCATCACTGAAATGGAGTTGCCAAGCTCTCAGCAGATTTCTTGGTCATCCCTCCCTGCCCCTGCCCCCAGTCAGGCCGTTTATTCAGGGAGTCCAGTTATTCTTGGACTACCGTGCTTCCGAAGTAGGAGCCTGAGATTTGAGGCACGAGAACTGCTTCACAGCAGTGTAAGAGCGGGGTCTTCACCAGCTAGTGCCAAATCCCGTCAGACTTAGGGGACTTGTCCACCGGTTTCACTGGATCCTCACGTGCACGGCGCGAGGAGGAGGGACCCCCGGGTACCCGCCCTGTGCGGCGAGCAGGAGTGGCAGACACAGGGTTAAGTGTCTCGTTTGCAGCACCCTCAGCAGCGGTCCTCACACCGGCCCTTTGGCTTGTGGCATCTTACGTGAAATCACACCGCTCCCCCCGCAGCACGGCCTGGCCTTCGCTCCCTAAGGGATCTGGGAGGGGAAACAGAGAACAGCTTCCTGGGAGCATCCCTTCAGCCCGGGCAGATCCAGCGCACTCCCTTCTTTGCCTCTTCCTAACGTGCTTCGTCCAGTCCTGCGTAGACCTGTGCTCAGAGCTTCTCCCAACCATTCCTGATGTCCCCGTGACGCGGCAGATGCAGACCTGGTGTTCCCCTCCCCAGCCTCAATGTTTCGTATCTCGGCGGGGGAGGGAGCACGCTGCATCCCAGACTGTGTACGCGTGGAGTCTTAAATTATGTGTTCAAGCCGTGTTCATCGAATAAAAAACGTTACTCAGAGAAGACATTCGGGCGGTGTTGTTTGTGCCACAGGAAATGGTGACAAAATCCAGGTCTTTCTTCTAGCTGCAGCTCCCTCTGGTGCCAGCCCGGTTCGTCAGCAGATGAAAGCACCTCAAAGCCAGGCACCTCGGAGGCTGAGCCTGGCTCTGTATGGTGCTGAGCAGCTTCAGTCTGTGGTGGCTTAGCAGGAGCTGTGGCCTGCAGGGCACCTGCGGAGTTAGGGTCTAGGTCCTCCCCAGGGGATCAGCAGGAAGGGAGAAGAAAAAAAAGTGTGACTTCTTGTCTTCTGTGTTTGTACTTGGGTGAGTTGATAAATGCTGTGGGAATAAAGGATGGATCCTGTGGGGTGTTTGGGCAGTGTTTTCCGGTCGTTCCCTTCAGTTCTAGCTGCACACATCCGTGTCTGAGAGAGGCCCCTTACCTCCCAGGGAAACCACGAACTCCCGGTCATGATTCATTAAATCCCTGTGCAATATTCAAAAGCCAAAGGAGTCGTGTTTTAGAAATAATGCAGTTAGTTTAGTTTATTTTATTATATTTAGAAATAGTTCCTCTTCCCTCCAGAGGAACTCAGATGCAAAACGAATGCAAGCAAGTGTGGTGAGAGATAAAATGCTCACCAAATGGCACTCACTCTTTCTTTGCACATCCACCACAATCGATGAACGTTGAGATGTGTAAAACTAATCTGAAGCAAGGACTGAGCCCAGATGTCTCCACATTACTGGACCTCCAGTAAATAAACTTGGCCAAGTTGGTCTCCTGGGAACCAAAAAAAACAAATGGATGGAAGCTCAGGTTTGGCCTCATTTCCCTGGGCCTACCTGGAGCTTTCATGGAGTCATTAAGGTTGGAAAAGACCTTTGAGACCATCTGGTCCAGCCATCACCTGTCCAACCCAACATTTGTCTGACTGGAGTAAGGTGCAGACCGGTGCTGGTGGAAGAGAAACCCGCAGAGGGGGATCAGGTGCAGGAGAGAAAAAACAGGCTGTGGGCAAGGGGCAGGAGTAGATGGGGTCTACTGGAGGTAGAAGCTCTTTTCTGGTCCATCCTGCTCCTCCAGCAGCTGCCAGCCATCTCCTCCTCTTCCCTTAGTTACATGCTTACACCCTTCTGGTGGGATAAGGGTAATTATCAGGGCTGATGGCTTTTGTGTGTGCTTCCAAGATAACTTCAGGGGCAGCCGATTTTCCTCCCTCCCTGTAAACACGTGTGCCTCTTTCTTATCCACAAGGAGCGCAGTGCCCTGTCGCTTCCCACACACTTGCATGGCACAGCACCCAAACACCAGCCCCTGTCCCTCCATGTGCAGCATCCGTCCCTGCACACCCCCAGGCCTGCAGCCAGGTGCTCACAGCTCTGCCGTGCCACAGTGTCTGGAGAATCATCGTTTAGGTTGGAAAAGACTGGTCGGACCTCAAAGAGAAAACGGTCTGAATCTTTTCCTTTTAGCTCTTCTCAATCGTATTTTTTATGTGCTTCACGGGGGGGAGGGAGGAATGTAGGTGTGAAGAGGCAGAGACGGATGATGCACCGATCAGCTTTTCAGATGTGAGGACTAATAAAGCTCAATTAATTTTAAGCCTGGCACGAGCAGCATACTGATGTGTCCACATATACATTTTTCATCATTTAATTATAAACTCCCTAATTAAAGCTATACCTGGAGAGGCATCCAGCTCTTTCTAACTCAGCTACCTCTGCCAATGTACCCAAACTGTCCTCGTGCAACCGCTGCCGGGCCCTCCCTGCTGGCTTTGCAGAGCCCTTTAGCATCGCCTGCCGCCAGGGCAGAGCCTCGCTGCTGGCTCTTGAAGTCCCCCTGGGGCTTTACCCCCCTGCAGGAGGGGATGCCCAGGCTGGCACAGCCCGAGACGTGAAACGGAGCTGGCAGAAGGCAACCTGCAGGCGGGCGCTTTTTGTGAAAGGATTTAAATATTGGTGGCGGCAGCGGGAGAAGACTTCGGGATTATTTCTGGCACCCAGATGGCGCGGCGAGGCTGTGCGAGGGGGCTGGGGATGGCTTCCCCCGCTGGCTCGCCCCGCGGGGAGCTGATACCCCGGTGCCGTGCCTTACCAGGCACAAGTACCCATGGGGTTACCTGCCATGGGTATGTATGGTTCCCCGCAGGTAGTTCTGCTCTTGGCAGGAGGAAGGAGCCGTGCGCCTCCTGCTCACCCAACTTGCCTCCTATTCACTTCTTTTGTTTAGAAGAGATGAGCCACCCTCACTGCCTCTGGTGGGCAGCTCGGTCCGGATGTCCTGCACCCTGGCACCAATGCCAGAAAACACATGAGCACAGCCCAAACTCATCAGTGGTCCGATAGGAATCCTGCACGTGGGAAATCTCCTGGAAGTGGAGGAGGCTGAGAGGTGCCGGGGCATTTGGAAATGGGCAGCATCCGGCCCTGCAGGAGGGCTGCGGGCACCACCGATGTCCAGGGGAAAGCACTGGGATGAGGATTTCTTCTCCATACAATAGTAGCACCATGAAGCTACTCCGGAATGAGCGCTTTAATTGCTTCAGCTAGCAGAATTCGTAAATTGGAGATAAAACAAAAACAGAGACGATGTTGATATTTGCTTTCAGCATCTTGGCAGAAGCCTTGTCATTTAACAGTTTCTTATTTTAGCTCTGACTGCGCTAATGCTTCCATTTAGCATATTTCCTGGGCATATTGTGTGGGCAGATGAAAGGACTGCACTTGCTAAATACATGAATTAAACATTCTCTTGACACACTTTAACCTTTGATTAATTCAAGGTGTCAGAAAAATCGATAGACGGGGATGCGCTCCTTGAACTTACACCAGCTGCAGGAGTAAAATAAAGCTCTTGGAAAGATCTTAAGTAGCCAGCAATCTTTTTAAAAGTTATTTCTCTTTCCTCAAAATCTGTCTCCTTTCCTTCAGCAGCCAAACCCCGTCTGCTCTTGCTGCACGGGGCTCAGGCTCTCCCCCTCCCCGCTCCTTTGCCAGCTCTCACTGCTGCCTCTCCCCCAGCTCCTGGTGCGGTCCTGTCTTCCCGCATGTCAGGCCAAAGCCACTGCGCTAGCTGCAAAATTGCTCTGGTTCTGCTTGTTCTGACCTCCCTTGTCACGGCTGAATCCCCTAAGTGAACTTCCAGCACATTTATTAGTGGATTTTCCAGCCTCTCCTTGCTTCACGCTTGGTCGTGTCTTCAGATACAACCCCTGTGCTGGTGGTCTACCCTGTTTACCTCCCTTCACATTCACTTGGCGTCACCAGATGAGAGGTAATAAAAGTAGGTGAGAAGTTAGTTTGGGGATATTTGGTGGATGCAAATGTAAGGAACACCTTGATTATCTTCTTCCTGGGATAATCAATTGCCATTTCAAAGCACCACCTATGAGAAAACACCTCTCACTAAGCGTTAGCCAACACCCTACAGAGCAGAGGCATCTTGAGTCAGGAGCTGCAGAAAGCACCTCCGAGTAGGAGTGAGCTTTGGGAGAGCAACTCCTTGTTAGCTTGAATGACCTGATCCTACCAGCACATAGCAAGAAACTGGTCACAAATGACTGATCAACCACAGGAAAATCAGCGACCAGTCTCCCCAAAAAATGAATTCGGAGATTTGCACCTCAGCTTGGTTTTAAAGACTGTCTGCTTCCATGCTGCCACAAAGGGTGAGTTTCATCACCAAGACCATCCAGGTAAAAAGCTTTGCACCACATGTTGAGCATGGTGCCACCAGGTGGCTCTGGGGCTGGAGAGGTCCCTCTGGTTCAAGCAGTGGCTGGGGGTGTTACGAGGTCCTGCCATCGCCTATTTGTATTGGGTGTTTTACGCCTGTCTATACAATGTCTGTAACAATTAAGAGAACACATTGCTGAAGCCCCCGTTAATGGAAGGTAAATCAGCTTTTTAAATTAAAGAAAATAAGTAGGGAGGCTCCTGGGAAATTAATTTTAATTTTAGAGACATATTTTCACAGTAGGTTCCTCTTCCTGGCACAGCTAAGATGAAGATGAAAGTTATTACAGACAGACTACCTCTCCATGGTTTTATGCCGGCACCAAGCTTTTGCAGAATTAGGAAACAACCGAAGAGGCTGAAACAGCACTTCATGAAATTTCCGGAAAGCTTTGGTGGCTCGTTTTTGACTATTTGCAGTTCTTTGGGCTGGGAGGGTTGCTTTGCACCAGGACACAAATCAGAAGTCACGCGAAGCCAAGGAGCTGCTCTTCGTTCAGGGTGTGTGAATATGAGTGCAGCAGCTCATCACCCTCTTCAGGTCATGCCAGACTGGCACCTAATGGGGTGATTTGTTGGGATCAGTGGATTATCCTATGCCTTTGTGTTCCAGCACTCGTGAAAAGGGTGTCCTCATGAGGAGAGCATGAGCAGAATAGTAAAAGGATGAGTAACCCGTTTCGCACAGAGCTAATAAAAATTTTTAGAGGGACTGTAATTGAACTCTGCATTTAATTAGCGTTTCCCATGCCTTCAGCTGTGCCCTCTGGATTTACGGGGCTGAGGTCAGCGAGGGCAGGTAACATGCTGGGTGCCGCCGGCTGTGCAACACTCTCGTCAGCCGCCTCCGCTGCTGCCCCCTTGGCAGCTGGGAGGCTCCTGGAGACTTGCTTGTGCAAGCAGCACCTCCGAAGACCTGTAAGATGCCCCAAATGGCTGACATGCCCAGGGGCTTATTGCATTTTGTTGGATTGATGAAGGAGACGCGGGAGCAGTGAGCACCGTCCCCACACCTGTGGTGTTGCACATGACGGCAGTCCCCCTACCCTGCACACCATGATGGGAACTGCAGGCAAGCCCAAGTGGAGAAGTGATAAAACTGTCTACAATGAAAGCTTGTTACATGTAGAAAATAAACTGGGGAGTGGACACATGATGATGTTTTTGTAGAGCTGGATGGCACAGGGAGTCACTTTCTCGTAAGGTTTTGAGATTGCATAATTCTTCCCTTTGTGCCCTGGGACAAAATCTCCAAATCTTACATGGCTTTACTGCACGAAACAGCCAGTGGGTGCTGTCCTTAGACCAAGGGATATTTTGGAAGTGGATGGAAGAGGAAGGTTACTTCAGCCCTGCTTCCTACTCCCCCAGACTTGTGGCTGCTGGGTACGGCTTCACGAGCCCTGCTGAGGGGGACGTGGGGACAAGGCAGAAGCGCCACCACCTCAGGGGGACAGCGCTCGCTGGAACAGGAGCCACTTCTCCAGAGAGATCCCAGGGAAGGGTGAGCCACCGTTTTGGGGCTGTTTTGCACCATCGGATCGATCGGGCCTGGCGGACAGGAGGCTGCATGCTTAGGAGGAGGTTGAGCAACGCGAGTCCGGGAAGCTGAGCTCAGTGCCTCGCAAGGACGCCCTGTTGCTTAAGCGGGTTGCTACAGGAAATCAATTGGAAAAGCAGATGGTTTAATTAGAATGCCAGGCTCCCTCCTTGTAATGCTCTGTCTCTGGATATTTTTACTGTTTTATTAACAAGTCTCTCGTACTTATTTCTTTCCCATTTCTTGACAGATGCTTTCATGAGGGTTATATAAAGCCTTACTCTCATCCCTACTTTGCCTAGAAATAGATTAAAGAAAGGCTAAAATGCAGATTAGCAATGATATTCAGAGCA
The DNA here is from genome assembly GCF_964034855.1 of Anser brachyrhynchus. Classification (NCBI taxonomy): domain Eukaryota; kingdom Metazoa; phylum Chordata; class Aves; order Anseriformes; family Anatidae; genus Anser; species Anser brachyrhynchus. Next base: position 90,584,728 of record NC_137696.1, on the reverse strand, counting down.
AAATATTTACCACACTTTTTTTTTTTTAATAATAAATGTAGTTTTTCAGAAGTTTTACAAGAGACAATGCTTCACAGAGGTGTCTGCGTACCTAGGAGAGGTTTCTCCAGGGAAGCAGCTATTTATTCGCCTGACAGGAGGAAGAGCAGGCACGAGCTGCCTCTCCTTGTACACGCACACAGAAATGGGAAAAACCCCTTGGAGAATTTCAGAGTAGCTGTTGTCAGACACCAAATTAGGCTGAGATTAGACAGGTGCCCATTAAAAGGTGTTGCCTCTGCTAGATGAGTTTCTGAGCAGTCAGACTGAAATTATACAGGGTGACACGAGTTCACCAGAATGTGAAGGGTAAGGTTATCCCTCCTTATCGAGGGACTCAAAGAACTCACAGACAGCATAAGCTTGCTTGCAGTGGTATCCTTGCACACTTGCTTGGCTGGACAAAGTGGCCAACTAATGGACATATCTGAAAAGCAAGAATGTGCTTTCTTACAACCCAAGCCACATAAAATACAAGTTTTTTTAAAGCAAACCATAGCCACAGCACCATTTTCAATTATTTAAATATCTAAATATTAGTTACATCCCTTCAAAATTAGCAGTGTCATCAAGATCATAGCAATTCTGTAAATATCTTCTCAACCCCTCTACCTCATCAGTTGGCTTTCTCACTGAATAAATACACCACCACTCTATTGATATTAGTTACAGTCCATATACTGAATGCATCCTTTGGCTTTATTGTGTTTTTTTGTTTGTTTGTTTTGGCTTGGTTTGTTGTTGGTGGTGGTGGTTTTTTTTTAATTTTATTTATTTATTTATTTATTTATTTATTTATTTATATTCTCAATTCAGTTTAAAAAACAGATAAACAGGCAGGAATGTAATTTAGCTCCACATTAAGATAACTAAATGCATGTTCTTATGTGTGAGCAAGGTACCAAAGTTCCATCACAGCTAGCAGAGTCCTAGGGAAGGCTCAGTTCAGCTGCCTGAATTCAGGTACCTAAACCTGGACCCATTTCCTGTCTTCCATGGGAAAAATAGCTAATTACTGTACATTATCCCATGTTCATCTCTGATGTACCAGCTATCATAGTTTCCAGACCTCCAGGGAAGTATTTTCTTTCTTCTTATCCTACTGTAGTTGACCCAAACTTTAATACAGTCACTGTGAAGGGGATGTCTTGGAGGATTGAGGTAAATGGGAAAAAGTCTGCTTTAGGTTGTTTAGCAGCGGTTATATTTTAGAGAAAAGAACTTACTTCATCATAAAATAAAAGGCCAAAGCCTTTTATTAAACTTTTATTAAACTCTGAAAGTCCCAGGTATGCTCCAGAACATTCTCCCTGAACCTGTAGGTTTACATTACAGTAATCAAACTAAAATTGGTCAATAAAAATAAAGAAGTTCAAAAATAAAAAAGTTCAGAAAATATTTAACTTTATACTTATTTTTACTGATGTAACTATATCTCAAAGGTGATTCATAAATAGGCCCCGTGCATCATTATCTTCTTCAAATAAATATCTGTAAAACACATAGGTGGCCGAAGGAAGCGTATTGGGCAGCAAAATCCACCGTTGCCAGATGCAGAAATATTTCCCCATAATGCAGGGAATGACTGACTTTCACCATCTTTACAGCAGAACAAACGATGCATGAGCACAAGCAAGACAGGAGCTGTGGCATCAGTGGTGAGCAGCAAAATTCCCAGCTTTTAAGTCCTAATGCAGCACCAAAAAAATACATAATGAATGCATCCCTCTGCACAAGGCTGAATTTCTGTTTGACTGAACATCTACTTGTTTCTAGTAAAGTACTAATGTGGTTGTGCCTGAATTCACCTACCAAAAAAGAGCAGAACATCCTTGAAATGTTCTTGAGGGAAAGACAAGAGAGCCAGGGAACAGACGGATGTCAGCATTCCTTGAGAAGCTGCTTTTAACAAAGAGCATTTAATGAACAGCAAGCAGTGTATGTTACAGACTCTGTGTGGTTTAACTAAAAGAGGCCATAACCCTCTGGAGTTTACAAGTGCTTTGTACGAACTGAAACAATTTGGCTGACATCTGCCTTTACAGCGGATTTCCCATAGCATCCAGCTATTCCAGTTTACTCATAATTAAATGACATCAGAGACATCTGCTTTAAAAGTGGAAGCAAACCTTCCAGAGTGGTTACAGCTGCATGGTCTTTATTTTATTTTCAAAGCAATGGGACCATCTTCTTTTCAAATGACCTTTAATTAATCTCCTTTTTCTAACTATCTCTACAAATACTGCCATTGTCCATGTCTTGTTACCACAGTGAATTACTGAACTAGGAACAATACAGAATGACCTTCTTTTTGATGAGATTACTGGGGATGGTGCTGCTTCTTCATCAGGACCAGCAGCAGGAAGGAAAGAGCAGGAGAGGCAAGCAGAAATAACATCGATACTGGCAATGATAACCTTTAAAAATCTTTCCTATATGGAAATGGAGATCAGGCAAGAAAATAATGAAGTCTTTATTGATACCAAATTATAAATAAATAAATGAATAAATAAAAAAAAATAATTCATTACTCACTCATGCTGTACTATTGAGCTGCCATTTCACCTGGTTTTACTGTTGGGAAGGAAGATCAAGTAAAAAGAACAAGTGACTCTTTTCCCACTGGCCAACTCCCCTTGTAAAATGTTTTATAAATGATGATGCATGGAAATAAAGCTTCTCCCTAAGCACAAGACCTGACAAACAAAATTTTGCCTGCCCACATTCTGGAAATGCAATATCACTGATTTTTTTTGTTTGTTTGTTTGTTTTGTTTTTGTTTTTGTTTTTCTCAGTACACTTTTATTTCCAAGGAAGCCCAGGTTTCTTCTACATTTTCCTCTGCTCTTCCATTGGCTATCCTGGCAAAAACATGCTGTTTTCAGCTTCATGTAACTGCTTGTCTCAAATTTGCAGTCAGTGGCATCACCCCTCTAAGAAGGCCATTGTTCATCGGCAGGGATGAGGGAGGGCACCCAAAGCTTGTACTCCTACTGAAATTGCTAAAATGAATAATTTACAACATTTGAGGAAAATAACTGCAAATAGCAAGTACTTTTTTCAGATCCTTACAAAGCAAAATTACATTGCCCCCATCAGATGGCAAGTAATGAGGCAAAATGTTTTGTCTTTTACTCCTCCCTTTAGCCAACCCCAGATTTGGCCAGTTCTTCTCAGAGGTGTACCCTCCACAAATTGCATTTGCTCCCTGAAATGAAGCAACATCCACACAACAGAAAACCTCCGAGCAGGTTAAAGCCCTCCAGCAGCCTTACCTCCAGGCCGATCTAGGGCCCAGAGGCATTTTGTGTAGTTTCCCATCAACAGGAGGTTCTACCTACCCCGTTGCCCTACCTGTGCTGCAGCACCTGTGCCGATGTCCATGGATGGGGACCATGGCGCATCTGCAGGAAGCGGGGTGGTGTCTCAAGAACATGTCCATGGCAATAGTTTGTGATGAAGCAGCTACAGGAGAGCAGGATGCACTGTGAGCACAAGAGTGAGAAAAACATGCTGCAGGGTGAGCTTTGTCACACAGCTGGTTTGCATATGAGAAAAGACAGTGCTTGAACTTGACTGGAGCCAAGCAGAGGCACCAAGGCTAAAGTAGGGTGCTGTGTCTCAGAAAGCATTCGAGGTAACCAGTGTGAAACCAGATAAGTTAAGGGGAATTTGGAGGTTCTCTTGGGGAGTGGAGCCTTGCAAGAGCACCTGTGACTAGGAAACCAGATCATTAATGCCATGTAATGTTGAGATTGCATAGGTAATAACATCAGAAATACTGAACTTAGAAATGGATACAGCAAAATAGGGGTAACTGTGTTGATATTTGGGGAGGAGACTGGGTGGAGAAAGGAAAGTAAAGGTGAAAAAGAGACAAGGAATGAAAAAAATGGAGAAAAAGACATGAAATCAGCCATTGATCAACAAACAGGGGGACGTTTCATGATACGATCATGGACACCTACAGGTAGCACTGAAGCTGACGGGCATATTCCAAGCCTATTGGGACACTGGAGGAAACCCCTTGGATAATCTGCTGGACTCTCCATCGGGTCTAAGTCCAAAAGACTTGTGTGGGAGGGTAGAGAGGTGGGACTGAACGGCAGAACCCATGGCATGGGAGGGCACAGGGAGGGGTGGCAGAGCTGGGATCCAATTGTGGTTGTGTTTAGAGAACAAATATGAAGGTGATAAACTCTAGCTCGGAAATCATATGTACCAGTGTGAAGAATGATAGAACCATAAATTGTCAAAAGTGCTGTGCTCTTATTTAATTAGTTTATTGGTCAGGTAATTGGTTTATCAGTATGGTGATGGTTAATCAAGCCAGTGACCTGATGGGGAGAGTTGGTCCTTGAGGCAGCGGTAGGCCACACAGCCCAGTGTTAAAACATCCCCACAAAAACCAAACTGATCAGCAGTACAGCCACGTTATATAGTTCTTTATTTCAGGGCAGGAGCCATTTGTCATCAACAGGACGGAGGCAGGCAGTTTCTGTTAGACGAGGCTGGGACATAGAGTTGAAAGAAAGCTGAGAACAGGGAGACCAGAGCTGCTGAGGGGAAGCAGGAGAGTCTCAAGTGTTTGGGCAAGCTGGAATGGAAATGACCACTGTGTTATCTGCCAGATAACATTAGACCTTTCAGGCTCCTGAATAGATAAATAAAACTGCAGTCAGTCACTGGAAAATCATAGCGCTATCACCCAGTCTGAAAAGTAAATATCCTAGAAAAATATAACATCACCTATTCTAAAAATAAAAATTAAAAAAAATGCATGAGGTTTTTGAATGTCCTTTTTGTTGCTGAAAAGCCATCTTCTCATTCAACAGGCACTTCTTAATGCATGTTCAGTTAAGATGAAATACTTGTCAAGAGGTACATAGTTAACTTGGGTTTTCCTCTTTACGATGAATGATGGTGAAACATGGATGCTTTTAGAAACTCACAAAGTAGAATTCATCGTTTATGAGCTGGCTGGTAAACTAATAACACTGCATGGTTTCCCATTTACCTTCTGCTCCGGCAGACAGTGATTCGGCACTCCACACCATCTTATCAGCAATGCAAAGGTCTCTGCAGTCTTGTGCATCAACCCCAAAATACTGCAAGGCTCTCATTGGGTTAAGCAATCAGAAACTCTCCAAGCACGCCTGTAATCTTCTTACTGGTTAAGCTGGTCTGGAATCAGGCAGACGAGTTCTTTCTGACCTTGCCACGGGGGTCATTTCAGTCCACACAACTTTTGGAGGGTCTCACGCCATGCAAAGGAGGCATGCTGACCCTGCTCAGAGCTGCTACTGGTGCATTAGCCGGATACGGGTGTTCTTTTGCCTGTGTAAGAGCTGAGAGGAAATCTGAGTAGATGATAGTAATCTGCTGTTAACTTGAAGAGGTTGACAAAATCAGCTAAAAGCAAATCATTGTTTCAGGAAAAAGGTGCATTTTCCAGCAGTACTAATAACACTGAATTCAGTTTCTTTTCCATGGTTCTCATTTAATCATAGACTCATACAATGTCCCAAGTTGGAAGGGACCGACAAGGATCATCGAGTCCAACTCTTGCCACCACACGGGTCTACCCAAATATTCAGACCATATGACTAAGTGCACAGTCCAAATGCTTCTTGAACTCCAGCAGCCTTTGTGCTGTGACTACGTCCCTGGGGAGCCTGTTCCAGTGCGTGACAACCCTCTCAGTGAAGAACCTCTTCCTGATGTCCAGCCTGAACCTCTCCTGTCGCAGCTTGACACCATTCCCTCAGGTCCTATTGCTGGTCACTAAAGAGAATAGGTCAGCACCTGCCCCTCCACTCCCGCTCGTGAGGAAGCTGTAGACCATGGTGAGGTCTCCCCTCAGCCTCCTCTTTTCCAGGCTGAACAGGCCAAGGGACCTCAGCCGCTCCTTGTACGTCTTCCCCTCTAGGCCCTTCACCATCTTCGTAGCCCGTAATGTGTTGAAGCACAAATGCACTTTATATTATATTTAGACTTTAAAAATATATATCAATGTGAGTATGATCCGATTCAAGGGGACTGGCTGGCTTGTGGGGGGTATAGACTTACACCTCTTGAAAATGGAGTGCGATACGATATTATTGTATACTTGTTCAAGTTATCACTGAAATCTGACACTATTCAATCTTTCGTTTCCTTATTTTAAATATTTATTTATACCTCAGATATGTATGCTATTGGCACAATTTACCTGGTCTTTCATACTTCCTTTTCCAGGAGGTAGCCACATTCAATCCCAGGGATTCCTGTTTTATCAGAAAAATTCAGGGAAGAGAAGACATTGAGTGTCCTATCTTTTTCGATCACCTTCTCAGGGATCGCGGTGAGGCTGACTGACCTGTAGTTCCCTGGACCCTCTTTCTTGCCCTTTTTAAAGACAGGAGTAATATTTGTTCTCTTCCAGTCCTCAGGAAACTCTCCGGTTGCCATAACCTTCCAAAGATAATCAAGAGTGGCATTGCCATGACATTGGCCAATGTCCTCAACAATGTCCTCAACACTGGTGGGTATATCCCATCAGGTCCCACGGAGCTGTGCATGCCCAGTCTCTAGCCTGATTCTCCTCCGCAGAGGTCTGCTCCAGACTTTCTCTATGGTCTCAAGGACATGGGACTGCTAAAGGCTGGTTTTACCCATAAAGACCAAGGAAAGAAGGCATTGACCTCAGCTTTTTCCATGCCTTTTGTCACCAACTCTCTTGTCCCACTCATCAGAAGGCCTGCATTTACCCTAGTATTGCTTTTGCTGTTGATACACTTTAAAAAGCCATTTATGGTTTTTGTTATGTCCCTCACCAGATTCAGAGCTGGAAGGGTTCAGTTGACCACTTCCCTTTCCATCTGGATTGTATTCCCACAGAGACCACCTGCGTTTAATGGTATCAAAATCTTTTACTTGTTTTCAGTAATTCTGCATCATTTTCTATAATCATTTTTCTGTTACTGACATCCTCCACATTACATTTTAAGTCGGCACCGTACTGTGGGCAGATATTTGTACATGACTGTTTGGGATGATTCCTCACTCATTTAGAAGATTTTGCAGAAGAAGCAAGCTGTTGCAAGTTTAAAGGCTCCAAGTTCATGTTATCATCATTTATGCCTAATACTTTTTTTTTCTTTTTTTTTTCTCCCTATGGGAAAAGAAAGAGAAGATGAGAAAAATTGGAATTTCTTCCTTCATGTGTACCTTCATTTTTTTGTGAAGTTGCTCAGAATGGATAGGAAGTACTCAGCAGAAATATTTGCCTACTTGAACTTTTTTTTTTTTTTCTGGATTTGAAGTGATGTTTTGTCTTGTTGCTTTTTGTTTGTTTGCTTTGTTTTCCCTGTGAAAATGTAAATATAAATATATTCTTGCAGTTATCTTTGTTATACATTTTCTATGTGGACACACATTATTACAGAGGCATGAACTTCACACTTGAGGGAGATCAGTAGAATAAAACCCTCAGATATGTTTGCGTCCCTGTGTTGCCCTGACCGTGTGATGATGACCTCCACATTGCTGCAGCTCTTGAAGGGAGTTTTAGAGTTTTTTGCTGTCTCACAGAGTTTTGTACAAGATGCATTTATTTTTGCTGTGATGCTAGCTTGAGAAATTCCCACCCGAATGCCTTTGCCTGAGGCCATTTGTTCACCTCCTTGGTTTATTCATCCAGCCCCCAGGCACTACAGTTTGTTGCCACTTCAGCAGTGTTGCTATAAGGCTTATTTTTAGCTCTCCCTCATCTCACATTTACAATTTGGACCTCAGTGAATAATGGAAGAACTGGGGACAGAACATGAATTGGAAAAAGGGAATATTGGCACAGACAAGTGGTTTTAGGTTCAAGCAAGAATGACTTAATCCAGCTTTGCATAAAGACAGTCTATTATGCAATTATGACTTTGGAGGTCACCTACTTCTTCAGAGGGTGATGAAGTAGCCACAAAACTTATATTTTGAAGGATTGTTGTTAAGTCTTTACCCTACCAAATCTCTCAGTTTATCTTAAGAAAAAAAAAATAATAATGCTCCTGTGAAATGAAATCATACTCCATTTCTCATCTCGCACAGAAATAAGAAATCAGCATGCGTGGGAAGTGGAAAACGAGGATAGAGTTCCATATGTTGGGACCCAGGAATGCCTGAATTTCTGTTTGTTTTTAAGCTGGATTTGGTAAAGATTTGGGCAAGATTTATTCGTTTTTCAAGAATTGCACTCCATTCCCAATTTAAAAACATTCCTGTGTCTTATCCATTCACCTTTGGAAATTGATTGAATTATTTATGCCAGTAGCAAACTTCATCTGTTCCCTCTCTGATGACTTGCCCAGACATTGACACAGAGCACAGCTCCTTACAGGTCTCCCCGAGGAAAAACTAGACATGCATCCATCAGAGAGATTCAATACATCTCAGTATGCGGGACCAGCCATCTGCTATGATTTCTGATGTTTAAACAGGCCTCTGGCCATTCCAAAATTGCATTCCTTTCATTGGGCTCTATTCTTTCAGTGGCTTCTCAAGAGAAACACAGAAACCTTTTGAGAAGCAAAGTAGAGAAGACTGCCTTGCTGCCTTTTGAGACACCCCCTTTTTAAAACCACCTACCAGGTTTTCTCCTAAGGAATCCTCACTTCTCTGAAAATACAGATTTTTATATTTCTCCTCAAGTTTGTGGTATTCTGGCTTGATGGGACAGCTTGGCCTTGGCTTGGTTGCTCACACAGAGGTGTCTGGTGTGATAGGATGCCCCAGGCACCCACCTGCCTATGTCCTGGGCCACTGCCAACAGCACCCCACAGAATCTCAGAAAGCCTACAACATCTTGAGTGATACGAGGCACTACCATGTGGGCAAACAAATCGTGCCGTCACTATTCTTTGGGCACTGAGAGATGGCACATAGTCCTTTGGTACTTCTCTGGTGAGGGGCCTGTGATGGACCAAACATCACAAGTATGTATTCCACGCAATCCCCAGAGGGTCCTCATTAAGACTTGTCACAGATTTTCTTTTACCCAGCATGATGGGAATCTCTGATTTTACCAGCTGTATACTGACCCAGAGTTAGTTTAAGATTCACACTTGAACAGAAGCATATGGATTAGTTCTTTTTAGTCATTTATTTTTGTCTCTAGAGGTTCCAGTATTCTGATATGCTGGTTTCTAAGTCCTGATGCGATAAATATGCCTTAGCTTGCAGACAGCCCACAGTTTTGGCTTGTTTAGTAATGTTCTTCCTAAATATCCACTGAGAAGAAAGCATTGTCTGTCTATGAGGCTGGTTCATTTGAATTCTGCTAACAGCTTCATTTCAATATTTTTTTGCTCCAAAAAGCTGTAAATAGATGTTTATTTTTTAATATAATTTCTCCAGTAATGTTTGTATTTTCACTTCTTTTCTAGAATTCATGAGACTGTTTATCAAATTTATATTTCCAGCTTGATTTCACTAATCTTCACCCATGTAAACCTCATGAAGTTAAACAAGGCCAAGTACAAAGTGCTGTACCTCAGTCAGGGCAATCCAAAATGTCAATACAGTCTGAGGGATGAATACATGGAGAACAGCCATGTGGAGAAGTACTTCGGGATATTGGTAGATGAAAAATTGGACGTGAGCTGGCAATGTGCTCTTGCAGCAAAGAAGGCCAACCGTATCCTGGGCAGCATCAAAAGAAGTGTGGCCAGCAGGGTGAGGGAAGTGATTCTCCTCTTCTACTCTACTCTCATGAGACCCCACATGGAGTGCTGCGTTCAGCTCTAGGGCCACCAGCACAAGAGGGACATGGGCCTGTTAAAAGGGCTGGAGCATCTCTCCTGTGAAGAGAGGCTGAGGGGGTTGGGGTGGTTCAGCCTGGAGAAGAGAAGGCTCCAGGGAGACCTTACAGCGGCCTTCCAGTACTTAAAGGGGGCTTACAGGAAAGCTGAGGAGGGACTCTTTGTCAGGGAGTGTAGTGACAGAATAAGGAGCAACAGTAACTTAAAAGGATAGGTTTAGATCAAATTCTAGGAATAAATTCTCCATTATGAGGGTGGTGGAACAGGTTGCTTAGAGAAGCTGTGGATGCTCCATCCGTGGAGGTGTTCAAGGCCATGGGCCTTGGAGCTTTGGGCAACCTGGTCTGGTGGGAGGTGTTCCTGCCCATGGCAGTGGGGGTTGGAACTAAGTGGGCCCTAAGGTCGCTTCCAACCCAAAACATTCTGTGGTTCTATGATTCAGATACTTGTACTTCACTTCCCTGGCATCAGGAAGAAATGTCATTCAACATGTTTTTTTTTGTTTTGTTTTGTTTGTTTTTATTGTTTACTAAAGCCAAAAGTATCCCAAAAGTGGGTGCCACTGATTGCATTTCAAAATGGAGAATGCTGTAGAAAAGCAGGTCTGTCTGACACCTTTTCTCAAAACGTAAAGGAGTTTCTGTACTATATATATATTCTAAAAAACGATTGTTCACTTCAAGTTCTAAATTAAACAAACTTTACTTTAGAGTTGGATCGATTTTCTGTATCAAGATAAGAATTAACTGCTAATAGCACAGTGTGGAAGACTAATTACTCTAAAGTAGATACAGGATAATCAATCTGGACATCTTTAAAGAATGTTGAAATTTATTTAGCCTTGCCCAATTTATTCAATTAGCTAAGAAAATACAGCAATTTAATACAAAATGTAAGATAGTGAAAATTCCATAAAACGTTTTATATCCTAAGATCTCATTTTCTGAATAAAAATGTCACTCAAAGCTGAATGGTAGATGAAAGTTGATCACGAAATGGTTTACCAGAGGGGATTGGCCAAGAACATGCACTGCGGTAGGAGATGCATGAAGTCAGATGCCCAAATTATGTATTTTAGAAAGTTGCAGCAGAAATTTAAATCAGTGGACACACAAGAACAGAAATACTATCTAATGAGAGCTCATATTATTACGTCTACCCTTGCGTTTCTTCTAATCCTCTGTCTCCTCTCTGTCACGTGTTCTCCATAACCATTGTTATATCACCTAAAAAAATGATACTGTGTTTTATATCTTATATCTTATAAGCAAGACATCTTTATATCTTGCTTTATATCACCTAAAACAAAAACAAACAAACAAAAACCACACTGTGGAGGGAGTTTAGGCATCTAATTCCTTCCTTCAGGTGATAATGGCTGGATGGGAAAGAGAATTGTGAGTTCTGCCCCTCAACAGCACGGAAAAGATACTTCGTGCTTAACACAGCATGTAGCAGGAAAGCTGTGTTTAAGAATTATGTTTCAATATTATTCACAATTTATATTTGACCACCTTACATCCGAGAAGCACAGAGGTGAAATGACTGGCCTACACTCTGCATGGAGGTAGAATACGGCCACGTCCCAGCACAGGCTGACCTCCAGGACCTCTGCTTCTGCTACTGTGAGTCTCTTGCAAAGCAAAAAAGTTTTGGCTCAGTCCCGTCTCTCAAAACTGAGTGCCAAAGATACCTAAATGATCAGGTACCAGATCCTGGGTGACTAAATTAAATTATATTTTGTTACTTTTTATTTCCAGTGACATATTAAGATTTATTGCAATTGAGGAAGGTTATGAATATACAGCTACAAAAATTTGCTCTTGGAAGACTATTTAACCCACCCTCCAGCATGCCTAATCCACCCTTTTCTCAGTAACTTACAGACCTGCCTGTGGCACAGACCCCTCCTACTCCCCTGGTGACCCACTTTCCTAAGGGCATTCATCTTTTATAATTGCAGCTTACAAATCTTAAATCCAATCATCATTTACAGTTTCTTCAATCTTCCATTTCTTGGCAAGTAACTCAAAAAGTAACTTCTCAGATGGAACCTGTGCCATTCTTCTAATCCATTTTGCATGATTTTTAGTTGACTGCTACAGATAAAGCAGCATGAAAGTAAGCTGCGTGATTGAAAGGTATCTTTCATAAAACCAGAGGATACAACCTGTGCTCAGCGTTTCACTGAAAGCTCTGCTCTATTAGCACGTTATCTCTGCTGGAAAACAGTTACCTTGCTTCTCTGGGTGATTTGCTCCTGTGAGGGATTCTTAGTACAATCACAAAGAAATGGCAATGCTGGAGCCTGCTTTTCCTTGAAAGACAACGTAAAAGTATGCTATTTCAAGTAAAGTGTCTTAGTTCTGAGGCAGGTACAAAAAAAAGTTTACTCTGCAGTGCTTATTCCAACACCAATCTTCATTCCCATTCCAAATGCTTTTATTTCAGCTATTTTCCCTGATCAACCCTAAAGGAAATCTGTATCGCATTTCACTGTGATTTTAGATGCATTTTTGAATTCTCCTGTTTTCTTTTCTAGTCAGGGAAGTAAAATTAAGATCAGAGAATTGTAGAGAACAGTTAGCCTTCTTTAGCTTGGAAGACATGTACCCAAACCTTGCTGCATTTACCAACGAATTTAGAATTAGAATAGCTCAGTTGGCAGGGACCTACAAAGATCACCAAGTCCAACTGCCTGACCATTTCAGGGCTAACCAAAAGTTAAAGCATATTAGTGAGGGCATTATTTGAACATCTCTTGAACGCTGACAGGCACGGGGCATCACTCACCTCTGTAGGAAGCCTTTTTTCAGTGTTTGACCACCCTCATAGTAAAGATTTTTTTCCTAATGCCCAGTATGAACCTGCCCTGGTGCAGCTTTGTGCCATTTCTGCACGTCCTGTCATTGGTGAATGAATTGGTGAAGATTCTTTGGCTTCAGCTGTAATAACACTACATCCTCTGTGCATAGCCCATATTTTTTTCTCTTTCTTTTGGATAAGTTCCATATCTCAGCTCTAATTTTCAAATTACAGGGAAGCAGAATTAATCAAAATACATATAAGAGCAGATTTGGAAAGCAGTGTAATAGCATGTGCAATTTTGTTTGCATGATAAACATTAGCTGTTTGCTTCTTCCTTGATTAGCAAATCTGTTCTAGCTAAGGAGGAGACATAAGGCATGATACCTTAGCTGAGTGGCCAAGATGCTGAGGATCTGTGTTTCATATCTCACTTAAATTACTGTTGGAGATACTTCTGGAGGTAGCACTGGAAGCTATGACCCTGTGTGCAATATTCAGCTAGGATGATAGTTTTGGGCAGTCCAGTTTGGAATAACCTCCAGGTCTGAGCATCTGCCAAGGAGCCAATGCACCCCTGTGGGTTCAAGTCCTCTTTGGACAACAACGAGAACTGAGTTCAGGAAGGGTGGTCTCCTACAGGACACTGGGCACTCCTACAGTGGTTTCTTTCAGGGGCTCAGAGCATCTGGTGTGCTGTGAAATGCCTCTGGGACAGGCCTGGTGGGTGAAATAGTGAACATTTTCTCCCATTATCAAAGTGGTGAACCCCCGAAGTGGTGCTAGGTGTTATTAGCAAAGACGATGCTACAGAAATCAGTGTGTCCCAAAAGCAGGTGGTAGAGGTGTGCTCATCGTCTGAAGGGCCAATATCTATAAATAAGCTGCATCTACTTGTAGTTAGGCAATGCTTATGTGAGCCCTTGTTAGGAACAAGTTTATGTGCCAAACCAAAAGATACTGTTTTGTACCAAACTGATTCATGATGAGTTGAAAATCATATCCGGTATGTCTATGCTTTCAAGGACATGGGGAATAGGGGTCTTGGGCTGTCTTCACACCCCTTTCTCTCCTTCATTTGTGAAGTTTATTCTGACAGACTATACTGATAATAAAACCTATCCAGGAACATTCTTACCTGAACCTTCTGATACTCAAAATCTTCTTTTTCCAGCCCCCTCATCTACAGTACCTGTTACAGGCACAGGTGCCTATAAAGTGCTGAAGGAATCCCTGGCCATGGGAGGGCAATCCTTCTAGTGCTTCCACGAGCCACATCAACAAAATAGTCAACACTTTCTACCCAATAGGCTAGAAGGAACAATCTGTTTCTGGATCACAGAGAGGTTTTGGAAAGTAAGACTTTGGCTATACATCCTTATACTCCTCAAAAACACTGGCAGTCACAGTGCTGACCTCTTGAAAGACTGTAATGTATTTTTATTGCTTTCTTTCAGCAGTTTTTTCAGACACGGTTAAATGGAGCTCTTTGCATATAGACATTTTATAGAAGCTCTTCTTTAAATATGTTTTTGGTACAACAAATATAACATAAAATTAATAACCAGGACTAACCCCATCCTTCCTTCTGCTGATGGAAAATTAGAAGTGTTGGATGACATGGTTGTGTGAAAGAAGCAACAGGCCTGGAACTATTTTTGTTTCCATAACAGTGAACCGCATTATAAGGTAACTTTTAAAATTTGGGGGGTTGGGAATTACAGGACAGTCCTGTCCCTTCCAGGGTCCCCTGGTCTTCCTACACCAACGTGGGGGCTGATGCAGCAGAGGGAGGCTCAGTGGCCTCCATGGTCCCATCCTCTCTTCAGGGATGCGGTGGCAGAGCGAGGTGCATCCTTGAGCTTCCTGGAGGGCAGCACTGGGTTTGGGGGCTCAACACAACCCTGTTGTTGCAATGTGAGGTGCTATGTATTTTAGCTGCAGGTGTGGTGCCTGGTAGCAGCCGTTTTTCATCACAGTGTCTTTCCTCTTCTGAGAGTCAAACAGGGGAACGGGGAGTGCTGGAAATAAGAGTAGGCAACGCTTGCTGCTATTTTTACATATATCCTTACCAACCTGCCTTGTTTGTCCTGCTGAGCCCTTTGAATTAGCAGGAGGCTTGGTGATGCAAAAGGCAGAATTGCAAGTCACAGCAGTTCTTATGAGCCAGCGCCCCTAAGCTTCACTGTCGAATAGGTTAAGGATGGTGCCGCTTCCCACAGCCAGTTGCCAGGGCAGCACAGCAACATTAAAGGCTGTTTACTTCTGACATGAATTTTGGAACAACTGTGTACTGTTCCTGAGCATTATTTAAATAATACCCAGTGGTTTGTGTGAGCAATCTGGACTTGTGTGATACTCACAGTCTCTGCCATCCCCTGACCCTTGCTTATGAGAATCATTAGTTAACATGGGGGAAAAAAGAGCCTCTGACTTAACTGATTTTATTTTCCCATCTACAGCTTCAAAGTCCCACTTAAACCCTGCCATCTGCTGCCTACTTTGGGGTAATATTTCTGTCCAGAAATGTGCATATGAAAATGTAAATGACGCCTTCAAACTATCCTCTAAACTACCCAATGGACCACCTCTGCCAGGTATCTCCTCTGGACCAGGACCAGTGGCAGCTCCCAGGGGTAAGGGCTAAGCCCACGGGGAGGTGCTGGAGCTGGGGCACGCACCCCCCAGCACCCTGCCCTTCAGGGGCATGCTGCACCCATCGTGTGCACGGACTCCTTGGCGGGAAACAGCCCCAAGAGCATCCCAGAACACAGCTGCTTGCAAAGCAGAACGTAAGTAGTAAATGAGAGGGATGAGATAAGGTAAGTACATAAGCTGCCTTACTTGCGAGGACGTATACCGTAGAATTTCTCTCTCATGGGATAGTCTGAATGACGATGCCAGGGGCACCCAGCTGGCCCCCCATCAGACACCTCTCGTGTCCGTGGTCACTCGTGCATGGCAGAGCACCCCTGGATGGGGATCTGCACCCCAGTGAGTGACCCAGGGGACCTGGTATTTTTCAAGGACAAGATTTTCAGATTGACATGGGTTTTAAAAAAATACCTGTGTACTTCGGGTGAGCACCTGGGCCTTCTGCTTGGCTCAGCAGACAGGCTCTGAAAAAAGCTCTCGGGTCAGTTGGACCTTGCCGGCACAACAGGCAGGAGATGCCGGGTTTGAAAATCCTCCTGCGGATGAGTCAGGAGATAAAGCCTTGAGCAGCTTAGCAGTGCCAGGCTCCCCCAGGAGTGGGGAAGGGGGAAGCAGGGGTGGGTGAGGGCTTCCCCCTCCCCTGGGGCAGGGCCTTGGGGTGCTCAGGGCTCCCCACGACCTGTGGTCTCCAGGCTGCAGACCCTGACAGCATTAACACCTGCACTGCAGGTACTGCTCCTTCCCTCTCTTCCATTCATCAGGTGGATAAGGCAGAACTGTGTTTCCTTTATGTCTTAATGGCACTAATCCCTGCTGGAATAAAAAGAAATTGTTTGGTAGATTAATGCAAACACTTCATTATACGACCGCAGTATTTATGTTTGCACCTAAATAGTTGTTTCCCATCAGTGGGAAAATACATAACACATTCCTGCCTATTATTAATCATCTTTATGTTGAGAAAGCCTTTCCTTTATGGATATTATGTACGTAGTGTGTGATTAGGCTGTTTTGAAATGTGATGAATGGAAATTTTACCTCCATTCTGCCAAGGAGGTGATTTTTATACCCAGGTGCTATTTATTTTCCATCATGGATAGCACGAGCTGGCTGTATGGATACTGATGGGATTGTGTTATTACTCTCAGCACTCCTTGTGCACATTGATCTGTTGCATTTAAGTCCAGCTGGAGGTGGTGGTGAAGGTGTTTGTGTGCTGGTAGCTCACCGCAAGCTCTCTTTGTCACAGAAATGCATTTCTACGCTGAAATTTCTACACTGACTTTCTACCCTCAACCTGTTCAGCAAACAATAGGTAAAGGAAGAGGTCTGAAATTTCCCCCTCTCATTTCCGTAGACTGCATCATGGCCCTGGTGTGATGGGGAATGCAGAAAATCCCAGCGCTGGACCTTGCTGTGCTCCTCCAGCACCTCCTCCTCATCAAATGTGTTGCCCCAGGCTTTATTTACTTCATGCTAACCAAACACTCTGCCAAAATACTAATTTCCTAATACTTTTTTTCTCCCATGGCTGTCGTTATCTCATAATGTGTCTGCAGCACAATCACTAATTAACTTATCTCCACGACATGCCTGCAGCAGCGTAGAGGTGCTACTGCCCTCATTTCTGGCCCTCCTGGGGCCCAGCGTGACCAAGGCAAACAGGCACCCACCAGCAGCCAGCCCTGGGCACGGTCACAGGGCAGGGAGGAGGAGGAGCGAGGAGGAAGCTCTGGTGAACTTCGCTCAGGCAAATGTAGGCTATGGATCACCTCTTTTGGCAAGATCCTGTGCTAATGCAAGTCTGGGGAAGATGCTCTAGGTGGGTGTTCTCCAGTCTGGACTGGGAGCACTGGTTTTGGTACCATGGGGCTCAGCACTGTAACGAAACCCATGGGGACATCTCCATCCTCCTCGTAGCTCCTGCAGCACTTACCTGCAACAATCACAAACATCAGAGCAGTGAATTAGATTGCTGGTGGCAGGAGACGACATCTGCTTCATCCCGAACAAGATTCATCTTGTTTTATTAGCCATCAGAGACGATCTCCTTTGCTCTGTCAGCAGAGTACACATGAGGTGCAGCTGGAAGGACACTGCAAATGGACAGCAGCAACCCTGAAATCAGCAAAACCGCAGTGCCCTGTAAAGCTCCGCTTACCAGAATCGTGCCCACATCCTCACTTTATGTATCCTTGCACATTTGGACCCCAGCCACTGTATTTCTTTAAAATATTTAGTTTTATGTGTATAGATGCTCAGTTACAGTCAGATTCTAATTAGATGGCATTATTTAGAAATGCAATATTTCCCAAAAGATGGCATATGAAGTGTCTTGCTATGGTAATTGGTGTTTTTGCTCATTCCTAGATTACAGACATTATAATTATTTCACATCATCTTCCTGCTAGTTGGAAAAATCTGTTTACTTGTTTTTTGGGGGGAAGGGATATGGGGGGGGGGGGTCACCAGCTGCTTATTTATATATATGGGTTTGTCATGCTGGGAGAAAGAGCAATAGAACAGCACAGCATCTCATTTAACTTTTTTTTTGTCTTCTTGCCTTCTCTCAGGATATGCAGTAGCTGCCACCAACAATAATTACATCTTTGTCCCTTCCAGGTGTTTCAAATTTTCTCCCTTAACATAGTTTATATACAAACAACTTGCATTGCATAATCAATACCTTTAAAATGTTTTAGTGTTTGTTTTCTTTTTTTCCTTTCTTTCTTTTTTCTTCTTTTCTGAACATATATTGCCACTATTTTAACACTGAGTCAAGCTGGTTGGCTTTTGAGGTGATATCACTAACCTGGCTTGTATAGCTGCTAAAGTAAACTTGGAGAATTATAGTTGCAACTTCTCTAAGATCTTTCATGTCATTTTGGGGGATCCATTAGAATAAAAGTAACAAAATACCCCTTAAGATGTTACCTCTGTTCTCTACATTGTGATTTTCAATGGAGTTAAAGATCAGCATTCTTGGACTGTTACTCCATGGCATGTTAGATTGCTTTGGGGATAAGCTCTGAGCAATGAAACTTCAAATAAATAAAACATACCCTGCAAAATCCTCTCATTCTCCGAACATGTTATTCTCTTCCAAATCCTCAGCTTGATTTCAGGGTCACAACTACAGTATCAGGATGTCTCTAAATCCAGAGTTTACACCATTTGCAGCCATAAAATATGGCTTCTCCTTTTCTTGTCACTTTAAACTGTCTCGCAGTCACCTTCAGCTCCCCAGTGTCCGTAGTTTGTCCTAAGGGCAGGGATCTTTTGTCCAATGTGTACGGCAACTCTCACAAATCCGGTGTCCCTAAACACGCCTGTCCCGTATGTCCTTATTAATAAAATAGCTGTGCATACAGATAGGCTCTGACAGAGATTTTTGGCAAGGCTGTTGGAGGTTGCAAGTACTTCTTTGTAACAAATCCTTGCCATATAAGTAGAAATGCAGCACTTTGCTGAAATCCATGAATTTTAAATTAAGCATCAACCTTCTCATTTGTCATCAAAACTGTAGTTCATAGAAACTCATCTGACCAAATATTTCAGCTGTGGTTTCATTCTCCATTTTATCACTGCCAAGCAAGCATAACAAGCTTTGGAAGCTTAAAAAAATAAGATTCCCCAAGAATCTTTTGGGAATAGAGATGGGTTAGTCTCGAGAAAAGATCTAAGCAACTGTTTTGAAAGTGTCATTATTTGTTTTCCCTGGAGGAGCTCATTTCAGTATAGCGACATGTTTTGATAGCTGCATTATGGACCTGAGGTGTGTGGATATTCAAAAGAAGCAAACAGGTAAAATACAGCACCACAGCCTTAAAAGAGGTCTCCCTTACCCGCAGCACTGATGTCAGATGAGGAGGGGGCTCCTGCCCAAGGTGTGAGGAGGGCAGAGCTCCGCTCCTGGGTCCAAAGTGTCCAGGTCATAGAATCATAAAATCATAGAATTGCAGTATGGTTTGGGTTGAAAAGGATCTTAAAGACCACCCAGTTCCAACCCCCCTGCCATGGGCAGGGACACCTCCAACCAGACCAGGTTGCTCAAAGCCTCATCCAGCCTGGCCTTGAACACCTCCAGGGATGGGGTCCCAGCGTGCTGTTGCAGTGCAGACATTCTGCTGGAGATCACATGTTTCCAGGTCACTCTTTCTGTGGGAAAGAGGGAGAGTTTCCCAGGGGCTCCCAGATCTGGCTCATCTCCATCAGCTCCACAGAGATGGGTAGCTCTTTCCAATTGGCAATAGCAGGGTGTCCTGATCTCAGTCAGAAGAAAAGCTGGCCCAAACTTGCTCCTTGCTACAGACACATCCAAAATATCCTCTCCTGAGTTGCTCTAAATCAGTCTTGAAGTTACAGCTGTGAAAACCTCCAGCATGGACTCCTGTGGGTTGGAATCTGGAGGATCACTTGAACAATAGGGAAGAGGTCAAAGTGCTGAAGAGCCAACGGTGAGGGCCAGCACAAATGTGCTAGTGTAAATGGGAGGGTATCACAGAGACCACCTCACCAGGACGCCAGGACCCGGTGACAGACCAGGTATCCTTAGAAATGGGTCTGGACTCCTTCTAGAGCTTGTGTTATTCCACCAGAAAACCGTTTTTGCATTTTTGCATTTATTGAGGTGATTGCAATACTCCCATCTTGTGGCTTGGACCTTAATTATACTTTCAGTCTTCCTTTCAATCTTTTAATTAATTTCTTATTTATTTCACTCAGAAATTCAATGGACATGTCTATAGTGGTAGAAAAAAAATGTAGCCAGAGTATTGGACCAAATGCTAGCAGGTGATCGCCCACCACATTTAAATGTAGGCACATTCCCTGGCATGGATACAGAAAGCGCCAAATAGCAGCATCCCAGGGTGTTATAGGTAACTCTGTAGTCATTGTCTGAATAAATAATAAACTGTTGAGGCAGAACTGAGGAGGTGATATGGGTCTGGGATTGCTGAGAGACTGGGGAGGATGGGAGCCATCAAAGGGAACCTTTGTCAAATTGTAACCTGGTGGGTAGTATATCTGGTGTCTTCATTAAACCAGCTGATAAATTGTGGGTAATTGCTGCCCTAAAATGCGCTTTTGGCAAGCCTATGCATTTATTTACTATAGGCTCAAGCAACTCAACCGTACCCCATGTCAGTATTTGACTGACACAACCAAGTCTGCCCAGGCACACACTTCACTAGGCGTTTATTCTGGGTAAAGGGTTTGGGATGACACGTTACTGAGCTAAGAGGCAATATGTGAAAGGGAAATTAATATTTATTCAGAACCATCTTTAATTTGTTTAAAATAGCATGGGTTTTAAGTTCTTAGGGCTCCCAGGGTGTTTAATACATTTTAAATGCATGATAATGAATTAAACATTCCAAGATTTTCCTTTTCTCATATTGATGTGGGTCTGAGGGGAGAAAAAAAAAAAGTTGGATTTGTTGTTGTTATGTGAGTAGACTTGTTTGGACTTTTACTGCCAGTGCAATTGCTCCCTTGCACCTATCCATGTAGGGTGATTTGTAATTCAGCACAGAATAGACTTCCTTGGCTTCACATAATTGCTCAAATTTTTATTTGTCAACTGTTGTAGATCAGAAGCATTTTCAGTGCTGCATAGACTGACAAGCGCTGCTTAAAATAACCCATATCCCTCAATTCTTCCCTCAGGAGCTTATCCATGAACATTTTCAGTGTACCGATTAATGAGACCAAGTTTCCCCCTCCCACTCATCTAATTAAAATATTTAAAAGAATATTAGGCAAATGTAGACTGCCTAGTAAGTGAAAAGATATGCTCTTCTCTGTACTAGCCAACTCTTGTTCATCTTGGTTAAAAAGAGGGAGAGGAAATCTCAATAAATCAGAAGTCTGCTGCTGTCTAAATCGGGAGTGCTGTCCTCCACTGAAGAAGATGAGGTTTGGTGTTTGGCACAGGTGTCAGATTGGACCAAATATTATGAAACAAGTCATGAAATAGGCAGCAAAGTTATTGTGCAGTGTAAGTTAAAGAAGCAACTGTTGCTATTGGATTTTTTAAAAATTAATAATCGTGTCTGCCAAAATGGTAATACTTGAAAGTTCAGCCAGAAATGAGAAGTCCCAGAGTGAGAATTTCAGGGTCTTGGCATGAAATCTACTAACCTCACAGCTCATATGTGATAAGCATGTCTGACGTTCAGTAATGGGATGTTACGGCAGGCATCAAACACAGCCTGTTTCAGCTGCTCACATGTGAATAATGCAAACTCTTCTTGTCAAAGTCAATGGTCTCTCTTCATCTGCTCATAGTTTTTTGATACCAGCTGCACTCTTAAACACAAGACTAATCTATATATTCCTTGGAGTAGTATAAAATTTATGAGAGAGCAGAGTGAACTGCATCCAAATGGGCCACTCTGAGGCTAACAGTGAACAAAGGAAAACATCTCCTCTACAATGATAATTTAAGAACTCTAATTTTCATATATATGGATGTGATATCAGTGGGCAGTTGTGTGCTACACTCGGCACATGTAAGGTATGTTTGGGAAGGTATGAATATGAATACAGAACAAGAAACTTCTGCTATAAGTACAGTTCCTGAAAATACAGGCACGTATGTTGACTTGAAACTACCTTTGAATGCACGTGTACCTGCATCCTCTATGACCTTCAGAAACAGGATGGAGCATAAGTGCCTTACCTCTCTATCCAGAGAAAGCCCTGGTCCTGACTGAGGAAGGAAGGTCAGATAAATGCAGAGTGGGAACGAGACAAGCAGGTGGGCATGGGGTCCCACTGGAAGAGGGTATGTGAGGTGACAGCGACATCCAAGGCCCACCAGTCATCTCCCTGCAGAGGTGGCACACCAGACGAGGATGAGAGAAGGGAGAAAGGATGGTGGGAAAAAACAGCCAGGAGAGTCTGTGTGGGAGGAGGAGAAGGGCATGCGATATAGTGATGTGAAATGGATCGAGCATGCTGTGCACTCTGGTGCCACCAGCACGAGGGACAGGGACTGAGGAACTTTCTCCTTAGTTCACAAGTAAGCCACAAAGAGATTCTGATAGAAAATTATATTAAAATTGTTGATTTTTTACAGAAAAAAAAATAAAACTCGTTAATCAAGCAAATGGCACTCTCAGGAACTGGGCAGTGTGGGAGAACAAACTGATTGCAGGAGCTGTCTGTTCCCCCTGTGAGTCTCAGCATTTCGAAGTGTACATAATACCCAGCTTTGTTATTTGTCGGCCTTTTAAGTTGGAATTGAAATACAATTAAAATAGCACTTGGGAGAGCCATACATTTTAATTAACGGCCTGCATTGCTGAGAAGTTGGAAAACAAAGAGAGTATTGCCCACTCATAATGAGTAAATCAAGACAGATGCGTTCCCGGCTGTTCATACATCAATATGACGACATAATCTAGTAAACCGAGAAACCCATCCCTGCTGTAATATCACTTGTTTTGCTTCAGAAATTCAGCCCAAAGGGTGCATATGATAAGTTGAGTGCCATTTGAGCAGGCTTCAGTTTTTAACAATGGGACAAAATGTATCTGAGGGGATGGCGTTCACCTGCGGCTCACCAAAACCAAAAGGGGAGCCCCTGAGAGACGTGGCCCTTCCGGCTCCCCTGCTTGCCCTGCTGCCTCTCCTGCTCATTTCCAGCTCCAGCAGCAGCTTTGCACCAGGACACAAGTGGAGAAGAGCTGCTGTTAGACCTGCTCTGAGTGCACGGGGCACTCAGGGAAGCCACCATCCTGCAGTAGAGGTGCTGGTAACACCCACACCTCTCAGAGCTCTTGTCTTGAGGTGCTGAATGGTTGGCTCAGACACATCCATCATGGACTGCGGTGATGCCTACAAACAATGCGAAAAAGGCTCATGACATCTTCTACCTGAATATTAAGGATGGACATGCAGTAGATGTAAGCAAGATGACCCAAATTAATTTCAAGACGGAAGAGAGATGTGTGAGCCCTGCCAAGTGAAGTCTGGAGTTTGATCCAGCTCAACAGGCTTGTTGGAGCCTGGGCCAGGTAGCACGGACACTGCTTGGGAAACGGCCTGGCTAATCCCTGCTGATCCCAGAAGACAGCTTGGATACAGCATCCCTCTTCCAGAGGGTAGCTGGGTTATATGATATGTATCTATGTGTATATATATATATGTGTGTGTGTGTGTGTGTGTGTGTCAAAGCCAGGTACCAGGCAGGTTTGCAAGCACAGCTGTGGCCTTTTGTTTTTCCTCGAAAGAACAACTGAACTAGGCTGTAGACAGTTGTCCTGTGTCGCGGTGGGCTGCGAGTCCCAAATGGACCTGCCAATCCTATTGCAGAGGTACGTTGTCCCCCTGGCAGTCTGCTGGGGGAGGCGCCAACACAGAGCCGCCGTGGCCGGGGACAGCAAGGCTCTGCTTTCAGCTTTTGGTAGAAACCAGCTCAGAGAAGAAACCGCAATGCCCTGGGTGCAAGAAAATGGCCAAAATCTACCAAGAGCAACTACATAGTCCTTGTTTCATAGCCACTGGTTGAGATGCATGAATTCAGAGACACAGAGGCCTATGTGTCCAAACCAAGGAAGTCTTCAGCATGTGTGTGTGCAGTAGGAGATTTGCATGTGCATGGTGGGGGAGGTTGGATCCGACAAAGAGAAATTTGCAGCCTGGATCCTATCACCTTTGTCTTTTCATTAAATATGGCTGTAAAATATTTCTCATCTGGAAAATAATCATTTACCTATTTTATTTTATTTTATTTTATTTTATTTTATTTTATTTTATTTTATTTTATTTTATTTTATTTTATTTTATTTTCAGCATTTAATAGCTCTTTTTAAATGCATCAGCCAAGGTTTTCCAGCAACTGGCAGCCATAGTAACACGCACCCACTTCAGGGTGCATAATTTATTCTGGAGAGCAGAAGAAGGTGGGTGGCCTTTAATCCACACCTGCATATTCACTGGGGAACCAGCAAAGCTAAAGCACTTATCTTCTGGGAAGTCTGTTTTAGAGTGCAGGTCTCCTCCTGGTTTCATCTCAGCAGAAGCTGGAATATCGTATTGTCACTCGTGCTTGTGCAGTGAAGCCCAAGCAGACCCGTTCCCAGTTTGTTTTCTGAAGTACCTAAAAGCTGGGAGGGGGCAGGTGCACATGAAAGGTTACTAGTGGCTGGATCAAAGGCACCTAATTAGAGGCCTAGAAAGTGTGCTGAAGTGAAGGCAGGGGATTTGGTTGAAACAAAAAGACACTGTGGAATTATTAAAATAACCAACATGCTGTTTTATAAACCATGACGAACCATGTGTTTGCAGTTATGCTGCGCTCTGAACTTTGATTTACTTACTCAGTTGTGGTTTAACTGGGACCTTTTATAGCAAGACAAAGCAAACATAGTGGATCTAGCCCCCACATCTGTGATCTATCATTGATGCCAAGGAGAAAATCCCCTTCTCTAATGATCAATGACAGAAGGGAATCTTGAACTTTCCAAGAACCTGAGGTGGAGCTTTAATAAAAATTCAGAATGAAAATAACTTGAGCTTTTGGATCAGGTACATAAGGTAACACACTAAACATATTAAAAATAATAATAATAATTAAAAAAAAATCCCGATCTTTTGTCTTGTCTCCATAGCACTGTGGACACTCAGACCTGACTGCTCCCCACCTCAGAGCACCATCCCAAGGGCCACCTTCAGCACATAACTGCGTTTATTCTGCCTGTTCTATAGGTGAAAAACAAGAAAAGGAGATGGTATAACTGGTGAAGGAATGGTGAATTCACCCAGCTGGTGCATTAGAGAAGTGGGAAAACTGCATTATCCCAAACTGAAAGGGAATAAATTATTTTCACATGCAGTTACCCTTAACCAAATCTGTTCCTTATCCTGTATTTTTGAACCCAGTCTGCAGGAATATTTGAGGAGGACATTTGTAATGGGACATTACTTGGAACAAGCTAAACATGGAAAAAATAAAAAGCCTTCCCAGAGAAGCTACTGGAGGATCTTCAATGTCAGCATTTTTGGGTTTGAGAACTCTCCTTAAGATCCACACCACATCTTCTAGCAGCAAGTACTTATCGTGCTCCCTTGTCTGTGCTCATAATCAATGTTGGTTATTTTTGCCACCATTATCTCCAGTCCTCTGATGTGTTCTCCCCAGTGGTGTACTCCTCGCAGGAGACTCCAACAACAATATAGCCCATGTACTGGAAATGGCTGTTTGGCTGTGCCTAGATACCTGGTGGCCTGCAAAGGCTACCAGAGCCAACAGTATGTGTTATGCCGAAAGCCTGAGTAAGGTGCCAGAGATTAAGAGGAGAGAGGGACCTAGAGAAATTTCAGGGGAAATCCTTGTAATCCTATCTGCTTTTTTATTCTATTTAGCAGTTCCACATTAAGCTCTTAGGTTCACCAAGGAGTTAACTCCTACCTGTGAGCAGGAATAAGCTTCAGGCAGGGTCTCTTTTAGGCAGGTGATGTATGAGTGCCAGTGCCTCCCAGGACAGCAGGTGTTGCTGGATTGCTTGAGTGCCTACCACTTAAAGATAAGTTTTTAGGGGAAAAAAAAAAAAAAAAAAAAAAAAGAGCTTTTCAAGGTTTGAGATCTGGTACAAGATAGAAAGCCAAAGCTAGACCCAAATGGGAGGGTAGTGACCCAAAATATTTAAAAAGACACTCCGTGAAGGAGTGGTGGAGATGAAGCATCAGGGACTGACCGCAGCCCCCATTCCTGTTCCTCTGCGCTGCTCGGGGGGAGGAGGTGGAAGAGGGCGGATGGGGGAAAGGTGTTTTTACTTTTGTTTGCTTGTTTGTTTTTGTTTTGTTTCTCACTGCTCTAGTTTGTTAGTAATAGGTAATAAATTTCTCTAATCTCCCTATGCTGAGTCTGTTTTGCCCATCACAATAATTATTGAGTGACCTCCCTGCCCTTATCTCAACCCTTGAGCCCTTTCCATTGTATTTTCTTCCCCTTTCCCATTGAGGAGGGGGAGTGTGAAAGCAGTTGTGGTGGAGCTCTGCTGCTCAGCTGAGTAAAAGCACCACACCTCAGCATGCCCTCTTTGATACACCTTCCCTACAGAGCAACTGTCTCCAGGGCTCTGAGCTAGGTGGGCCTTCCACTGGTCTTTCCTAGGGCACCCTGTGGTGTGGCGGTTCCTGTGTTGCTGCAATAACCCTCAGATTTTCTTCTTGCAGTCTCCAAATGTGACACCTCTTTTCCTAGATGTTGCATGCCAGTTTGTGTTTATCTCACTTTTGGCTTCCTTTTTACTTCTTGCTAAAAAGGATTTTGGGGTGCCAGTAAGCTTCCTGCTATCCTCTAGGACCTTTGGTCATGGTGCCCACTGTTCTCTGTCTTGGGCAGATGTGATCACACACTTCTTCTGCACACTGTGGGTTAATGGCTAGGACAACAAGGCTCAAGCCACTCCAGGGAAATGGGGACATCCAGGGAAACAAGAAAAAAAGGACTCCAGGATGGCTACAGTGACATCCTCGCCCTGAAGCCTGGCCTACTGGTCCCATTGCGGGACCATGAACAGCACATAACACCTGAGGTTTCCCCATCGTGGGCCAACTCAGGGAGGGCCTGTCAGCCCAGGTGGCAAACCACTGCCCCCAAAGGCTGTTCGGAACCCCACAGCAGACCCTAACGTGAGACCTGACTTCAAGGCATTGGACAGAACAGGTTAAGTGAGAAAAATGCCATTAGATCTTTAAAAACAGTATTGGTGAGCAGCCCTGAGCTGTGTAACAGAAAGAAAACCCAGCACACGGCTCCGATAATCCTGTGATATTTTGAAGAAATCGTGCCCCCTGCTGATTTAATTAGGTTTTTTGTAGCTTCGGCTCTAAACCTGGTGAGAACGTTCAAACATACTGATTAGCGTTCAAGGTCAATAACTCAGATGTCCTGCTGGATAGTAAAAATCTTCTCTTTCAACCCTGAAATAAGATGCTTATTATTGATTTTTTGAAAGTAGAAGGCAAAAGATGAATGGCATATCCTTTCAGGGACAGCTTTTTCGAGACCATTCCTAGCATTTTACATGCCCTTTGTAGCATTTAATGGGGAAATAAAAGCCTGGAATAATAATATGAACAGAAATTCATGACTAGGGAATTCTTCAGGTTTATAAAGCCTCCGTGGATGTATGTGACTTAGCTGCATGTTAAAATCACCTCATTTTCTAAGCTGCCTACAAAGGACATTCATCAGCCGCCCATTTAAAATAATCACGAATGATTAGCACAATAAAAATAGATTGCCCATGGAACAATGATCACTGTTGTTTTATGAGAGGGTTGCTTATACTCCAATATCAACCGTCTCAATGGCCAGCAGTATAAAAAATGCATGTTTTTAGAAAACCTTAGCTGTGTCAAACCTGCTGGCACTGAGGTCACCCCCAAAGCTTCTCCTCTTGAAGGTCAGACAGTGAAAGTGGGAAAAAAAGGGGAAAAAAAAAAACAGTGGTGTACTGTCTGTCATGAATGACTTGGGGCCCCAACCCCGGCCAGCCCTGACATGCAGCGGGACTGAACGCCAGCTCCTGTTCTGGGGAAGGGGCCACCAAAACCCACCGGGAATATAAATTGTCCCGTTTCCATCTGTCGGCTTGGAGAGGTGGTACAGAGATGTTCGTGCTGGATTTGAGATAGTCCAACACTTCTGTCACCTCAGATCCTGCCTGCGGGTACCGTGCTGTTCCCTGCTATTGTTAATGCAACTGTCAGTGACATTTTCTTTCGGCTCTCCTCCTGCAGCCGCTGGAATACAAACCTCTCTTCACTGGAAGGTCATTGAGTACCCTCTAGTGGATATTTTTGGAAAATATATCTCAGCCCTTTATTGGTCTCTCGAGAGTTAGCAGCAGCTCTCTGGAAAACCTTGTATTTATAGTTAAGATACACAGGGGATGGATTACAGTAAGTACAGCGCATACTAAAAGTTGCAAAGACAAGAGCTCCTTCTCTTTAGTGAAATCAAATATGAAGGGCAAACAAGATTAAAAATCAATACTTAGAGAGAAACTGCTTGTTTTTTGAACTGGTAGATATGGTAACACACAAGGGGAAAATACCTGTAAGGCAAGATCAGTCTGCCACTAGCATCCATCTTCAGGTTTTGGAGTAGTTTGGGCTGGCACTGGGCCCTTGACTTACAGTTGCCAAGGACAGGCTGGAAATTATGGCGCCTGGGAGGAGCAGGGACACATCCTCCTCACTCTTTATAAATTGGTGTTATTAATCACCTCTTTTTCTTATTAGCTAATGCATTCAAGCTCTTTGCCTCCCACAAACTGTACGTGGGAGCCTTCACAAACAGCCCAGCTCCCTCCCAGCCGCTCCCTTGCTTCCCCTCCTCAGCAAGACAGGGGGTGAAAACGGGATGAAAAAACACTTGTGTCAAGAGAAAGACAGGGCGATAAGGTAACTTACCAGTCACCATCAGAGGCAAAACCGACTTGACCTGGGGAAAAATAATTTCTTACCACCTAAAATAGATTTAGGAAGTGACATTAAAACATTAAAACGTCAACTTTCCTTTCCCCGTTTTCCAGACTCAGCTTCACTCCCAAGTGCTCTTCATCTTCCCCCAGAGCAGCGCAGGGGAACAGGGAATGGGGGCTGCGGTCAATCCCTGATGCTTCGTCTCCGCCGCTCCCTCACGGTCCCTCTCTGCCCCTGCTCCACGTGGGGTCCCTCCCACAGGACGCCGTCCTTCAGGAAAACCCTGGGCACACACACAGTCTGCAGTGGGTATCTGCAGCACCCAACATGCCTCTTCCTTCCAGCGTCCTCCTCCTTCTCTGACCTTGGTTCTCCCTCCGTTATTACTCACCCTTCCCATCCTCCTCTGCCCATCCAGTGCTTTCTGCCCTTCCTTAATTACGATGCTGCTGAGGTGCCGCTAGCCTGGTGGATGGGCCTAGCTGTGTGCAGCACAGGGTAGCCCCTGTGGCACTGCCAGCACCCAGACGTCGGGGTCAGCAGCGATTCCAGATTTTCTCCCAGGCCACAGAAGGAAACAGTGACCAGCAGCGACTAGCAGACACCTGAGGAGGGGCCTTGCACCAGTGATACCCCTCCTGACACAGCCACTTCTTCAGCTCTGCCAGCCACCGGCTCGTTAAGGCAGCCATCTCTGACATGCCTCACCGATAATGTTTTTGCTGAAGTGTTGCATGGTGCTGAGCCAGCAGATTTGTGGAAGAACCAATATCTGTCTACACCGAGTGCAGACCTGCAGTCAAGAATCCCATGCCTTGCTCCTCTCCATCCCATCGAGCAGCATCCGTTTCTGTTCCTGCCATTTATGAGCCGAATCCCCCTATCAGCAGTCTCATCATTTTGCCTCGGGTTGATGTCAGACTACACGTCTCACAATTACCAGGCTCATCTTTATGCCCTTTTAACAGTGGCCTGGTGTTAATACTCTGTAAGGCTTCAAGAATTTTCCTTGTACACCTGGATGTATTCTCAATGAAGATAAGTGGGCCGATTATCTCCTAGGCAGACCTTCCAGATCTCCTGAGTATGTAGCAAGAATTAAACATGCTTATGTGATAAATAGTTTTAATATCTTCACTAAAAATTTCTATTATGTCACATATATGATTTTTCTCTCATTTTGCTTGAATTGAATATACCATCCTGCTTCTTTCTAAATATATTACAGAAACATTTAAACATTTACCTTTCTTTACCTCTTCTCCTCCGTCTCCTTCATAGGGTGTTCCTGTGGCTGCTGCCCACTGATTTTCGGGGAAGGCCATCAGATTTTGCCCTTTTGCAAATTCTCATTTCTCTCCTGGAGTACAGGACTTGGTGGCCTGCTGGATATTTAGTAATGATACAGTGCCTCTGATGGTTTAAGAGGTTTCTGGATCCCTCCTGGTCATATATCACTGGTTCACCTCCCTTTTTAATGATGTCTTTTCTTAGGGAGGTTTTGGCTGTGGTTTCTGAGGCTGGACCTCTGACGTTATTCTTATGCCAATCGTTGGTCACCTCTGAAGCTTCAGTTTCTGAATCACACAGTGGTTTTGCTTTCACTGGGAATCACCAGTATTTCCTGCCAGCCGCTCACTGTCCATCATGATTCAACACTGAATATACATTATAGGTACAAGAAGGGCCAGTTGAGCCCCAGATCCTCTGTGTAACCTCCTACCTCTGCTCCTCCACAGCCTGCCCTGTCTAACAGGAGCTGGCACACCTCCTGCCTCCCCGGCCCTGTCCCTGCTTTGCCCAGGCTTCCCAGGGGTGAGCATTAGGTGAGGACACATCTTCAGAAATGGGTAGGGGTTATCTGAGGAGCTTTGCTTTCATTTGGAATCGGCCCCGATCTGAGCAGAAGGCTCCAGAAGGACCTCTCGAGCCAAGTCGTCCCTGACCCTGTGCAAAAATTAGGTATATTAAGTGGGAAGATAGGTGGAAGTATGAAAAAGAGGCTAGAATGGGCTACAGGATGAGATACAAGACATAATTATATTATTGCAAAAAATAATGTGTTTTTTTTTCCTTTGTTGCAAAAGCCCAGCTGGGTGGTGCCACGGCTTGCTCTCCCCTGTCGCGAGTCAGGGTGCTGCTCTTGCTCCCACGGCAGGGCGCACGGGCAAGTTTCACCTTAGAACACGGGGACTTAAAAAGAAAATGCTGAAAGATGGGTGCGAGAGAGGATATGTGATAGAAGTTACTCTTGCAAGGAACAGATTTAATTTCCCAAAGTAAAAGTCTCCAGAAAGTGTGTGACCAGTTTTAGTCTTATATTCCCTAATCCAAGGATTTTCTAGCTGCTTAGAAGCTTCTCCATTAATGCCGCGTTGCAGTGCTACTGCTCAAGGAGTAGCCTGATGACTTTCCTTCTTAGCCCCTTTGATACAAAGGATCTTGAGCTCCCCGGTGAAGTAAGAAGTGATAATACTGCTATTTTAAAAGTGATGAGTCACCTCAGTTTACTAATGATGTGTTCAAAATCTGGATCATTTCTGGATGGTTTTTGGCCAGCGCTCGGAAACACCTACAAGACAGCGTGGGACTGCAGGAAGACTTTTCCTAACCGTCAGCAAATGCTGAAAGTGGTTTCCTAGTGAGCCAATTCACACATAGCCATGGCTTTTCAGACACCTTCTGGGAGTATTTATCTACACTATAGGATTCTTGCGTGGCCTCTCCAGAGAGCAAGCAAGTCCCTGGTTCTGGTGGATCAGAGGACTTTTTTCCCCTTTGCTTACTCAACAGACTTCATAGAGTTTCCCATGGCATCAACTAACAGGGATGTGCCGGCTGCAGTGATGGACAGGCCGTCTGCTTTATGGAACAAGCAGAAATGTTCATTTCTGCATGATCTCAAGCACAAACAACTATAGCAAAAATAAATTAATTAATTAAAAAAAAAATGGCTTAGCCAGCACTTCAAAGAGAGTGAGCTACCACCCAAGGTCATTTTCATGAGATACCTGCCGCCTTCTTTTGCAAAAGGCTGCTCGAGTGACTCACGTTCTCGTCTACTGACATGCCGGACTTGTTAATAGCGTATCGCTCGCTCTTTGCCTTGGATCCACTGCTTTAAAAGGGCTATTTGGTGAGGGTGGGGGGCATCTGTGGAGCCTTCTTTCGAAAGAGAGGCGTTGCCACCCCATGTCCCGAGCAGTCGGGCTGGCAGCGGGACGTCGCCCTCCTCCCGGGCGTTACTCATCGCGCTCGGGCTGGCTTTTCCTGGTGCCTGCTCCCTGCGGAGGGCTGGAGTCACGTCCTCCCTCCCCACGGGCGAGAGGTGAGACACCCAGCCCTCAGCAAGCTGTCAGTTTCCCGGGCGCTTTTGCTGTTTTCCAGTTAGGATGCAAAGATTTAGCGCTGCTCCCAAGGCAGGCTGCAGATTTACCACCCCGGCCGTGGAGGACCTCCAGGTGTAGGCACCCATTTCGTGGCCATGCAGGGAGCTGCAGAACACCTATCTTCCATGCCCTCTGCCTTCCCACGCTGCTTCCCTGCTGCCAAATCAGTCACTCACCCTTTGGAGAACCTTTAGGCTCTTCTCCAAAAAGCATTACCTTTTTTTTTTTTTTTTTTTTAAGTTAGCACAGACGCCTCAAGCCACCGATGCATTCAGCGAAGCTGCTCTGCTGGTTAAGTTCACGTCACGGCTCTTTCATTCCTTTTCCTCTCTTTCCAGAAGTGACAACTTTTCTGTTTGTACTTCCATTGCGTCACTCCCCCCTCCACATCTGCCCTGCATTTTTTTGCCTAACAGCATGTAATTAATCAGCTCAGGTTTGTCATAAAATACGACGCCCATTTAATAGACTGAGTCACCAGCGGAGCAACGCAAAATTAGAACATGGGAAGGATGGTGGAGGAGATAAGGCTCATCTGTCAGCAGGTGAGGGGCCGGCCTGGGTTGCACGATGCTCTCCAGAGGGAACCTGTGTGACACCAAGACCAGATCTGTTTGTGTTTCCTCGTCGCTCGGTGATGCTTTGGCAGGTCTTCCTGCAGGTTGGCCAAGCCCTTCCATAAGCAATGGGAGCGAGTGGAGGATGAGGCTGGGATCTGGGAATCAAGTAAGCAACCCCCCTGTAAAAACAGCTGATGGCCAGTGCCGGACTTGACGTGCCTTGAAGTCACACATCAGTATGAACATTTCCCTCGCATGGCTTAGAGATGGTCAAAGCTAACAAGGAGTCATCTTTGTGTGGCCAACAAAGGCTTCACAGCCTACACACCAATAACTAAAGTGATGTATCTGGAAATGCTCCTCAGTAAGACCAGGAAGATTTTGGTTTCTGTACAACGCAGGAGCTGCAGAACAATGCGGGAACAACACAGCAGCAGATTAAGTTCATTTTAACATCAGAAATACATAAAATAGCCTGTATATATGCACCCTAAAGTGTGGTATGTTTCAAAACAAAAGGATTGGCAAAACAAAAAGTGCAATGTAATAGTTTCAAGAATGTGAGTGTCTGGGTGTGTATATATAGATACACATAAAGAAAGTAAACACTTCTCATTTTAAGGTCAACCCAACTGCAGTGTAAATTAAAAGCTTTTTGGGCAAAATCATTTTAGCTCTATTTCATGCAGTTCTGAATATTTCCACGACTGCTCTTCAGCTGTTTGTTAGAAGAAGCTTACCAAGAAACTTTTATGATGCAACCTAATTACATCCCAAATTAAAAAAGCTTTTTTTTTTCTTTTTCTTCTTTTTCCTGTAAGATTTTATTAATAATGAACAAGATGGTGGGCTTTGGGGTTTTCAATCAGTTACATTCCTGTTTCATGCTGCAGAAACTGATTAGGTCTCTTGTTGAAGAGCAGAAACTGCAAAAGCCTTAACGGTGCAAGCCATGGAGCTTCACAGGTATGCTGTGCTGGGTTTGTTCTCTGTGGCTGCAGAAGGAACAAGATCAAAAGGCAGAGTCATCGCCACCCAAGTCCTTGCAAGTCTTATTTCTGGTTGCACACCGAGTATTTCAACCACTTTGTAAATGGTTGGTGTTTTTTTTTAAATTATAATAAAATTTAATGAAGAGCTAACACAAATTATCTACCCCACTTTTTATTGTTTAATAAATCTCCTCACTTTATAGAGCTGCCAAGAGGGATAACGCTATTGTTAAGACATGACACTACGCTGCAGAGAGGGTGTCTGCTCAAAACTTGTTCAGTCCGCTCATCCTTGCCTGTAGCTGCTGGAAAACACGCACAGCTCCTGCTGCTACACAGCACGATAGCCACCCCAGATAAACTACAGGGCTTGTCTTTCAGTCTTCTTTCTCTTAAGGTAAAAACAAAGAAAAACAAAACAACAAACTAAACCAAACACTTGAAAGAGGTCTTCGACTGATGTAGAGAAGCTTTTCGTGATAGGTGGGCACTAGAAAAGTCACCCTAAGGCTGCCCATCAGTTAAATTTTTAAAGCCAAGGAGGTGGAGCTGCAGAAACGCCCTGTCTGTTGATGCCAGAACATTATTTAGCTCTTCCTTAGAAAACACCAGCAGTTGGGAAAGGCTCCAAATTTTCCTAAGAAAACACTGCAGTGATATTCATCATCAAGCTGGGTGTACCTCCACTAAGATATGTCTGTCCCCACATGGTGCAATCTGTTAATAGTTCACAGACTGTACAAAACCTGCCACCTAGAAAATATTTTGCAAGTCAACTGAGTCTCCAGCTGTTGCGATTTTCTCTTTCCCTATGAAATCACCCATAATGGAAATTCAGCACCTGTTATTTTTATTTATTCACTTATTTAAATTGT
Source organism: Anser brachyrhynchus (assembly GCF_964034855.1). NCBI lineage: Eukaryota > Metazoa > Chordata > Aves > Anseriformes > Anatidae > Anser > Anser brachyrhynchus. The sequence continues at coordinate 90,550,179 of NC_137696.1, read as the reverse complement.
TGTTCAGTCATTCCAATAAGACCAAAAGTAGCTAGACCTAAGGATGAGACCAGTGGTGAGAATGTCATCATTTTATAAGTGGGTCAAGGTCAAAGACTTTTATGATGTTTAATTCTTTTACCTTCTGCTGGACACAATGACAACTCTGCTGGGTATTTTATCTAAACAATAAAGAGAAACAAGTGCCATCTGGGGCTTTAAAACCCAAGACACTGTTTTTTTTAGAATAAAGAGTATTAGTGAGCAATAATTAAGAAATCTCTTTATTTGGCCACTTCTGCTACTAAAGTAGCAGAGGGCATAAAGAAAACAGTAAGTACCAAGCTCAGTGAACACAGTTCATGGACTTACCTTGTTCCTCAATACTGAAGAAAGAGATGACACAGTTGTGTTGAGTGTAATGATATTTTGCTTTTTGTGATTATTACCTTTTAAATCAAGAACTTTGGCCACAGGAAAGAGCTGTGTTTTATCCTGAATTCAGATCCAGAATGCACTGCTTATCAGGGCATAAATTTTGCCGGGTAACTTTTGTGTCAAGCACTCTGCTTACAAATGGAGCTTTTCTCAGCAGGGAAGGCACTGTGCAACACAAACTAACAAACTAACAAACAAAATAAGAAGCCCATTGCTTCAAGGTGCTGTGCTGCCAGAATTACTACACCAAAATTTAAATCGAGATCAGAGCCCTAAGTCATCTATCAGGCCAAACCAATGTATTATTTTCAGCATCCTTGCTTTGTGCATCTGTTCACAACTCAGCACAAGCTCCTGCCCTCCATGGATAGTATGCATCAAGATACGATGTGAAGAAAATAGAAGCAATATTTTCAGCAGATTAAAATACCTACACAAGCCCCAGACAGCTGCTAAAATACTGGACAGAACACCTTACAAGTAAGTAAACAAATTCCTTTTATTTAATGTGTATTGAGCAATGACATGTTGATATTTGCAATGAAGGTCGAGATCCCAGTGCTGCTCCCTGGTAGCTGATGGACAGAGCACACGCTCAAAAAGCCAAGGACTCAAGGTGTTGAGAGGATGAGAAATTGTCTGAAGTAGGTGCTAAAAATGATCTAACCCTGCTGTTGCAAGGTAACGTGAGTCTAAATATAAAAAATACAGGCTTGCACCATTTAGCATTCAAACTGTTGTCCAAATGGTTCAGTTACTGACAGTGCAAGGGTTTTCATACATCAGCACCTCTCCAGCACTCAGTGGGCTTTAGATGAGGCCTTCCAGATCCAGAAGAGCTGGAGACCTGTGAGACAGATGATTTATGCCGACTGTTTCTTCTTGCTGTGCCGCAGTTGTATTCTGCAGGTCTGGCGCAGCCACAGCCATTGAAGAGAGTCTGAGCTGCAAGTCATGCACATACAATCTCCTATCTGAGCCCTTATCAAAACCATATTTAATAAAATGGTAGAAATCAAGAAATAAAATAAAAATCTTTGCAGTCATTGCAGCACAAAGCAGGTTTTTGCTCAGTAAGGAATCTGCCACAGCCAACACTGCACAAGTTCAGAATACACTGCCATCAGGTGTCCTGGGGTCTTACTGAAGTGATTACACCATTATTGCGAAGTCTTTAAAAATATATATATATATGTATAGAAAAAATGAAAGCTTTCAGCTCTGATTTTTCTATTCTTCTCTGAATTTCTAAGTGCAAAGTGAGGTCTACACAGTAAGTGAACTGTTAAGGACTCTGTAACCCCAGGGAGTGTCCTTAGCTAGTGAAAATTCTCACTGAACTAAGGGAAAATGTGCCTAGAAAAAACTGTTGTTTGTGCAAGAAAATATTTGTACTTCTTACCTGAATTTGAAATAAAAAACAAAAGCCAGATTTATATAAAAATCCTTTTATTTTTTTTTTTAATTTATTTATTATTAAACTCTGGTCACAGAAAAGAATAGCTCAGTATAAAACCTAACAAAGTTATTTTATAACAGTAAATTCTCCATCTCTCACAGCCACAAGCTCTGGTTAGGAGTGCACAGTACACATTGTATGTATCATAAAATACAAAACTGGAGTTTCTCCTTGTATTTTTATTATTAAGCTGGAGGAAAAAGTTAATGAGAGCTAATCCTTTCAGCATACTGAAAACAACTTCCACATCTTACTGTAACCAGAACATCCAGTTTTGCAGCGATGCTTTGAGAGCATTATATGTGAAGCACTGCCACTGCTGAGCCTGCTAAGAGTTATTAGGCTGCTATTAGGCATGTCAGACTGTAAGATAAATCAATTCAAATGCCCCAGTGACATCTCACAGCAGGAAATTATTTCCTGAATACATGCAGCATTCTTCATTCAGTGAGAGAATCACGCAGCAGCAGCACAGAGGCATGCACAGTTGTTCAAGACAGCTAAGGGGGGAAAAGGGAAGCTTTCAGTACAGCAACTACCTGCTACATAAAGCCTCGTTTTCTGAAGAAATCCAACGAGAGGATTTTTTTGTTTGTTTGTTTAACTGGAATATTTCCAACACTCTTGGTTTATGTAAGCAACCAAGAACTGGAAGAAAAAAAAAAGAAAAAAAAAAACCAAAAACTTCACAAGTACTGAATCCAGAACCTCATTTTCTTCAAACTCTCTTAAGTTGCCAGTGGAAAATATTCAAACACCCCCTGCCAAAGTTGGTGTCTTGAGAGAATGCAGAACTGCCAGAATTTCCTCTTTGGCCCAAAGATTCCTGCTGTCCCTTCTGCCAAATATGCAGAAACCAGGCTTCCTAGTGGGCTGGATGGACCCAGGTGCTGCTCCCCTCACCCAAGTGATGGAGGCAGTGCATGAAGTGAGGCTGTGGACTTGAATCCCTTGGCTATACAACACCCTGGAACCTATTGTAACATTTTACTCACTTGCAACTATCACACAGTCTTTCTGTGAAGTACACCCCACTTTGGAGTAACTCAAGACATTTATAGAAAAGCAAGCAAGCCATAACAGGAGCTCTGCAAAACTGTTCTTCAGCAGTTACACTGCAATTTTCAACTTCTCAGAGCTTTGTGTTGTTTTAAGGTCTTCAGAAGTTCTGAAAATACTATTGATCAGAGAATCCAGAGTAATATTTATCATTTGTCATGACTTCCAACACAAGCATTTGTGGTTAAAGATTGCAGTCTCTTATTTTTATTTTTATTTTTTATTGTAATTTAAGAGAGCATTTTTTTTAAAGTACTTCAGAATGTACTTATGAACAAGTACACTACTTGCATACTGTTACAGCATCCATAAATAATAAATACGTAGCAGTAAGAGCTAGACAGTAGTCACCATACTCCTGCAGTACCTAGAGGCCCTAGAGGCAAGGTCAAAGATCAGAGGAGCCACCACTCCACATCCCCTGGGCTTTGCCCCAAGTTAGTTCTTGTATTTGTTAAGTTTTCTCTTACAAATATACTCCAAAGAATACCAGCATAAAAGCAGTTTGCTGATGAAATAAATGTACAAGGATAACATCACAGACAGCAGTTCTCAATCTAAAGGTAAGGACAGGCAGCATTTATCTTTGAATCACTTAAAGAACCAAAGATTTCTTCTCATTTAGCAGACTGAAACCTATCTGATAGGGATTTGGCAGGCAGCAGTGAATCCATACCGGCTTGTATTGAAAGGTAAATAGCTTCTTACCTCAAATATCCTCTCTATCGGTCAGTAATTGGTGGCAGTGTTTTAAAACCACGAGGGCAGCACGCACTGACCAGGCTCTGTACAAGAGGTACTGCAGCAGTCAAAGCAGCCGCGATCTTGCCCATCAATAAGCAACTTGGTCATCAAGTAAAATGGGATGCCGCACCATGCAAGTACCAGAGGAGTGTGTGTGTGCGTGTTCACTAGGCTATTTGAAATCTTAAGCCTAAAAAGATGTGGAAAGGCATTAGTCCATAGAGAGAAAGTCCTGCCTGGGAGTAAATACCTCACTGGCATTTAAATCTCCAGCATGTGCTCACCCAGCGTCTGTTGTGATGGCGCCGATGACTGGAGCTGAGCAAGCAAGCAATAAAGCCCTTCCCCTAAACCCAAATTTCCTGAAAGAAGCAAATGACACAGTAAAGAAAGCCTAACATGAAAAACGAAAGGTCCAGTCTATCCTATTGAATCACCTGATGAATCTAACTTAATCACACATGCTTATTTTCAATTACTGGTACGGAACAAGTATCATGGAAAAGATGCCTGGGCAGAGCGCCTACCGCCAGCACGTTAATCATCTGATGAGCAAGTCCTGCTCTGTACGCTTTGTACATTTGCTGGGAGGATGCCAGCACAGAATTGAAGCAACAGTTGCAAATGATGTAAAGAATAATTGACCACACCACATCTTGCTATGATGGCAGACTTGCTCCTCTACTACCTGACATGCAGTGTCTGTTTGCACTTGGGTGCTAGGAGCGCAACGTGGGTGCAACTCGCTATAAGCTTGATTACAGAGGTGGTAGTTTATGGACTGGCTATGAAGGAACATCGTACACAGCAACACGTAATTGTGAATTCCACCTCCAGTCAAAAGCACTTGAGGTTCCCTGGGATGAGAAGAGACATGGCATTAACACAATGCGGTGTCCAGCAAAAGCTAAACCACGTGGCTTTGTTGTGTCCCTAAGTGTCAATACTTCCGAGACCAACAGATCAGTAGCCTTAAATGCAGGCTGCAGCTTCACTTACCACCACCTTCTTAAAACAGGAGATGGAAGACTGGCTGAGGTTTCACAGCCAGAACCACTATATTCAGGCATTACATCTGCCTTGCGCTTTGCTGACCCTTCCCTCCCTCCTCTCCTGTGTATCCAAAGGAGCCCCAGCGATGCGTTGTGCTGGGAGAGCAGTCGAGGTCCTTTCCAGCCATAACTTCGTTTCTCCCAAACTGGAGATGGCATATAGACCAAAGCTGATGCAGATATATGCACTCTACAGCCAGAATATATTCCAGAACACTTGTAGGCTAATCAGACATCCTATATTCAGTTAGTCCTGCAAGGGTACTTCAAAGCCACTACACTGATTTGGGGGCAATACCCAAAATTACAAAGTCCCCCAAACCTGAAACTAGGAGGACATACCAGAAAAATGTCTGAAAGTTTTGGGCTATGTGAGAGCCTACACCAACACAACCTGAGCGACGTTGTAAATGAGCAAGTAATTCAAAGATGGGACATTCCATGGGATGCATAAAACCAAACTCAAAACAGCATGAAAAAAGTAACGTTTATTTTTGTTGTTTACAAAAGCATTAACACTTTATGCAAAAGAAGCATCCTGACCCATACATTTCCCTCATCCTCACAGGATATTGGCAGAAAGCAAGATTTTTTCTGTTCTTTAGGGTTAAACATACTCTGCTCATGTAAATTGGAACCAACCACCCCACTGACTGCCATGGAGCTCTGACTGCTCACATTAGCAAAGAGGCCACCTCGTCAGAGCACAACACAAAAAGATGTCCCAGCAGCAACTTGCTCCAAGTACCAAATTTTCATAATCTGTGCTGCTAAGATGAATACACCATCCAGATATTTCATAATCACCCCGCCCTCTTCAGTTTCAGCTGAAACAGATCTGATTTTAAATACTTCACACATTATGACTGAACCCATGCTAACATGATGCAAGGCTCAACTTTATGCACCATGAACAATTTTACTCAAAATTTTATTATTATTTTTTAAAAAGACAGCAAGTGTGCTCAGAAGCTGGTTTAGGAATGAGGTCTTTCAGCACCATAGCTATTTGCTCCTTTCTTACCTGTCTCCCCAGCATCTGAATGTCAAATGCTTACTCTAAAGAAACACAGTCAACCTGAAAAAAATGTGCAGTATTTTTATTTTGCCTTCATATTTTTGTTCTGTTCTGGAACTGGAAGTAGGTAATGATCATATAATCCAATAGACCATGCTTTTGAACCTACAGAGAAACTGTTATTTATTTATTTTTAAATAACTGTTCTCTTAAAGTATGTGATTGCAATGACTTCAAAGACTTACCTGGAGAAGATTAGTCACACTGTTTCCCCCAAATGATCCCTACTTGACCACAGCATCATTCCTCAGCTCCTCTGAGTTGAGCTTCCTCCCCTCAGGATCCACACCTGACACCTCAAAATATTTATTACAGTGATAGAAATAGCTGTGGCTTGTCCACCATCCTATGCCTAAAATGACTGACAAGTACTATTAATGTGTGCAAGACCGATACTGAATCTATGGATCAATGAAAATGGCTTCGTTCTGCTGTTCGAGCTGTAGGAACTATTAGCTCCGGCCAACTTCACATCAAGGAAACATCATTTACCTCAGACATTGAAAGAGCCTGTTAAGAACCCATATGTGCGTGTATATATATACACACACAGACACATAAACACACATACAATGTATGTGGGCATGTATGTGTATATATACAGAATTTCTATTTATTTTACGCTGAGAAAAGTGCTAAAAGACTCCAACAACTGCCACTGCTAGAGGTGAGGTGAAATGAAATGGTATCACTTATATGGCATCAAATGATTGTATGATTGGTCCAAGAGCTTCAGAACTGTTAGCAAATAACTATTTTTCAACAGCTAAACCCCAAAAGTTCCCAATGGATTGGATTTAACTTTTAAATAATTTTGAAGCATCTAGAAAAAAAAATCACTCTGAAAAATAGTTTTTTTATATAATTTAAATTTCAATTCTGTGTACAGCAAAAACATTTTTACACATACACTCTTACTTTTGTGGGAAAATTCTGAAGAGCTTTGGACTAAATGATGACTTTAATGAATCTGGCAGCATCTCACATATGCATCATTACCTCAAATTTTGAAAAAGAAAAAGCTGCATAGTCATAAACAGAAGTATTGCACTCTTGACCATGCCTATAAAAATGCACATTTAGTAAGGCCATTATATTCAAGATTAGAATGGGACTCAAGTCATGAACAATCCAATATATTATAAATAGACCTAGGAAAGCCATATAGCAGAAGATCGACTCAAAAGAGCAGCATTGCAGCAACTGAATACGTGATTTCTTTTTCCCATTAAACTGCTAATCTCAAGCTAGTTTTATCCACATGTCCAGACAACATGATGTGTACCTATGCATGCATTCTCACAATGCATTGTTTAATGTTTCTTTTTAAATTTTTAAAAGGTACCAAGTGACCCAGAATTTGGGGATAGGATTCTACTCAAGTTCTGTCAATAAAGTTCAAGTTTTATCAACTTTAAGCAGCTTCCATGCATGCTAAGGGGGAGAGAAGATTTGACTTCCAATTATTTTAAATATTTGCCAACATGCAAGATATAATTCTTACTTTACAAAATGTAGCAAAGGATATAGTTGAACACGTACTAGAATACTTCTCGGTATGCTCTCTTGGAGCTGGATCACATTAAGATTATGAGTTTATCCAATCTGGTTTACAGCAGTAAAGACAGAGCAAACAACCAATTTAAACACAAAACAAGAAATGATACAGGTTTACAAGTTAGCTGCCCACATCCCATGGCAAATAGAGAGAAGCTACCCTTTGATCACAGTGGGGTAAGCTACCCTGAATTTACAGAAGGGTAAGAATCTCCACACCAGACATTACCTCGGAGTAGCGGGTGTGCTGTAAATCTGTTGTCTAACTTGCTTTGTAGCTATTTGCTCCTTTAGCCATTCCAGAGTAACACAGCCAGCCAACATTTTGGCTTGGTTAAATGCAGTGGCATCTGTCCAAAAAAGAAGGATAGACCATGTTCCCTCTTCCCCATGCCACATTAAATAAACAGTTACACAAATGCAAAAAAGCATCACATTACAAAGGCTGGAAGAATCACAAGACACAACAGATAGGAAAATTAATGGTCACATGCATTACAGTTCAGCAGAGACATTCTCTAACAATCTTATATTCTGCCATAAAATCCACGTTCATGGATATTACCGATGAACCACTCTTGTAGTTGAATCAACTCCAACAGAACAGAACAGATCACAACCAACCTTTTTCCCTATGACCTGCATTTTAGGTTTAGATAGTTTTCATTACAGTGACAAGAGACAAACCCAAGACACAAAAGATGTTTATAATGTGCAAAACAGGTCACAACAGGTGAATGGATATTTGAGATGCAAAATCTTAGATGTGCCACACACTTTAATCTCTATACCTAGAGCTCCACGTACATTCTTCCTACAGTAATGGTATCACTTGCATCGAGCAATGAATGTTTCTGACCAGAGCTGGGAAGAACGCATTTCCACAGCAACAATTCAGCTCCTACAGTGATGAGCAAGGACCCAGAGCTCAGGACATGGTTTCTAATTCAACCTGTCTTTTACTCATTGCATCCTCAGCACCTCAAAACTTCTTAGTTAGATCACATTTCCCTTTCATAAAACTCTTTTTATATTTTCTTCACAAAAGGAGTTAGCCCATTAACGTACCAAGTAAGATGAAAAGCTGTCTAGAAGAGGCTTCTACTTTGTGTAGCAGTTATGACTGAAAAATGATTAGCAGGATCACTTTGTCAATTAGGTTGAGAAGAGCCAAGAATATTTTGGAACTAGAGTTTCAGCAGCTCATCTCTGATATTCACATTAAAATGGTGGCCTATTAGCGATACTTTGTCTGCAAGTGTCTAAACAAATAGAGTATTGATGGGCATCAAGTAGTAGCAGCATTTTCAGCATTTTGTTTGCTGTCTTTTGTACTGTATTACTAAATTCTCTCTCCCCCGGTAAAGTGACTGTCCTCTTAGTATGACTAGCCGTACACACTGCACTTCTAAACAGAATTACACGTTGTTTTCTCCCCACCAAATGTCATCTGACAATTTTCAGCATCAGCACTACAGGTTTAATGCAGGTCACAGACAACAAGCAACAGGCCTACTTTAATTGCTTGCTTCACACAATGTATTGTTTCATATTTATAAAATCTTAAAATGTCATCTTCACTTAGCCATACTAGAAATACCACTCCAAAATTTAAGTTTATTTAAGTTTACATTAAATTAGAATATTGATGATTTGACCAAAAAATATCTGAAAAAAAAGTCCCTTTTACTCCCACAGGAAATTAATTTTTCTGCTAAATTCTTAACAGATATGTATATTAGAGGACTCCATATTTCAGAAATCAGTTATTTAATGCTCAATATTCCTTTCAGCTGATGAAGAGGTAGGTATATTTCCACACAAGGAAAAAAAAAAAAAAACAACCAAAAAAACTGTAACAGACACTAAATTAAATCAAGTAATGTCTGAAAAAGTCAAACACTGTTCTGACAGCACATAAACATGATGTGTCTGAAGATACTTTCCAAGGAAGACAAGAAAAGTTGCACATTCTGATTAGATAATACATCATAATTTGAAATTTAATAATTTTCTGGAAAGAAAACACAAGTATCCAAATGCTACTTCCTCTCTCCCTCCCTCCCTCCCCCAAAGAAACGTGGGTGCCAACAAAACTGGTTGTGTCACTGATTGTTTTGACTTTTGGACTGCTAAACATGGAATTAACTGCAATTCTTCCTTACTTTCACCAACACCAGCAGTCTACAAGTTTACACAGAGACCATGTGTGTGATAATTACATAATTACAATAGAAATTCAACTTTAAGTTTTGTTCTTAAAACAATCTTCATAAATAATGAAAATATCTGTGTTCTAGCTCTTCAGTAACCTAAGGTTAATTGGTACAGATAGTGTTTTTTTCTTCCTTTTATAAACCAAACTGTAGGTTCCTCACTGCCAACAACGGTTAAGGCCTGGATCGAGTTACTCTCCTTTTGCTTTTCCCTTTTTCTGCTTTTTTCCATTTTCCACCACTGGATTATTTTCCGCTTTGCTTACTCCATTTGCAACAGCACCATTTGCTATTTTGCCATTCTTTACAGGTTCCTTGGGCAGCTTATATGTCCGATAGTAGAAGTTACCAAACAGGAAAATGAAGGTGACAGCATAGAAAATTACACCCCAGTGCATCCATTTAGGGAAAGGACAATCAATATAAATAGACAAGGCTGTGTGGCCAATAGTCACATGGAACTGCACCTGAAAGACAGAAAATACACAATCAAAAAGGGTTGGATGTATTTTGTGGGTCTGACTGCACTGATGTATACCAGGGCGTTAAGTTATGAAAACTGATGAAGAGGGAGGTAGGGGGAAACTGTATTTGGCTGTCCTATCATGCATCCCCAGGTAGCCAGAGACGCTTTCAATTGCAACTGGATTTTCCTATATCAGGTTACTGCTGTACAACAAAGCAGATCTCAAGCTTGTCCTTTAAACTACGGTGGCAATTTCATGGGATTTAGAATAGGATAGCCAGATGTAGTATTACTGCCTGGTAACTGACCGCTTCCATATGTGGGTGTGGAGGAACGGAGTCAATGCCAGCCTAAGGTTGAACTGAAGTCATCTTTAGCACTTTTCCAATGCAATAATAATTTTTAATATGTCACTAAATAATAGTGTTCATTTTGTGAAAATAAAAATCTTTTAAAGCTTACACATGCCGCTGTGCAGTAATAAGAATTTAAGAACTTTTCCCACAACAATGGTTGTATAATTAGGCAATTATTTTAACTGCTTAATTTCACTTAAGAATATACTAATTTTAACTTGAGCTGCGAGTATCAGACAACTAAGAACTTTTGAAAAGGACAACATCTGTTCCAAAGCTCTGCAGAAAGAAATCGACTTAGAGACAATAATTTCTGAGGTAAATGGAGAAATTTCACTTACCAATTGCAATATGGTCAAGTATCGTTTCCACCACAGGTATTTCTGAAATTTAGGGCCACAGGCAGCTAATCCATAATACATGTACATAATGACATGAATAAATGCATTCATCTGAGCTCCAAAAAAAGCTGTCCAGAAACAGAAGGAAGATTTTCATGTAATTTTGCAAAAAGAAAAAATATCTGTTCTAGTATTTGTGTGATAGCAAACATTATAAAACATAGGGCATGTCCGGCTTCCATCCTTGAAATATTCAATTGTAGAGCATAGACCTGATAGCTGACATGTACTGACACAAACAGCTGTTCGTGCAATTAGTGTGTCACTACTTTCATGGAACTTCTTATGCAAAAGCTTTTCATAAGATTTTGTTGAACAGACATAAGTCACACGGATTACATATTAGTTATTGTGGTATAAATATGATGGCTTTGCTAAGGGAGTATTCAACAGTGTGAAGTATAAAGCAGTTTCAGGTTCTGAACTCAAATCTGTTAAGCTGTAATTAGATGTGTAAGGCTCACAACTCAGCAAGAAATCAAGAAACTCACGTGGCAGTCTGATTAAAGAGGCCAAAAAATAATACAAAACAATATTTCACTTATGGTTGTAAGATGTTTAAGAGCATTGCAAAATGAGTTTGTCTAAATAACTCATCTTTAGTTTCTTTATTTATGACTTAAAATATCCAGCATTCTTAAACCAATGTATAGCACTTTTACCAGAATGATCGATGCTGGAAACAAAGGCATTTGCTTTCCTTCGCATTAAGATCTCTTTGCTCTCTGTCAAGATTAGCAGCCATTTAACAGGGATAAACTATATCATTGTAAGGTTTTCCTTTTACTAAAGAGAGGCTCAAAAGGGTGGTGACGTATATACTATTAGGAGAAGGCAGACATTAGCTGCTGAAATCATACAACTCAAGATTCCCATGTGGTAAATTATGTTTAGACTCTGTTAGTTAATTTATAATAGATCTGCCTATGTAACCAATATGCTACCTGCTAGTACAAGATATCTATAGTAACTGAGAGCATAAAACCCACATACATTAAGTATCAGTGTGGTTTGACAAAAAAAAGTTTGGTGTTTACTGTATGTTACTTTCAGCGCTGTAAGCCTACAAAACATGTTACAAACAGAACAGGTTTTTTTGTTTTGTTTTGTTTTTGTTTGTTTTGTTTGTTTTTGAGATAAACAGGGCAAAGGATACAATGCAGAAAAGGGAGGATGTAGCAAGAACAATGGAATAAAGTTCTTTGATGCTGGTCTTAAAAATGAAACAGAAAAAAATAGACTGAAATTGAATTATAGACTGGTGTCATTAATAAGTTTTAAAAGTTAATTGACAGATTTATTGGCTCATCTTCAAAGGAAGGTTTCAGAATTTATATATGTCTCTTTACACAAAAAAGAAAGCAAACCCCAAACTCAGATATAATGCCAAAACAATGTCTCCGTTAACTTCATTACATTCGCACACAGATTGTTGCCCATAATTAGATTTTGCAGTTCTCTGTATCTGCAAAAGTTAAAGTTAAGCAAGACACATTCATCTGTTTCATACAGAACAAGGATAATTTTGAAGACAGAACTTCAGGCTTGCAATTGATGCCCATGAGGAAAAAAATGTTTTGCAATTCATTAGACTATGGGCCCTGGTATCTATCTTTTCCTCCCCCACATTTCTCACAAAGGAAGATTATACATGTTAAAGCCACTGCACTGCTTCAGTGCTATTTAAACAACCTTCTGTATGATAATGTTAAGTCTAACAAAACTTTTTTCCATTGATCCTAAACAATTATAATAATTGTCCCTTACGTTCACTCAAAAGGGTATGGGAGGAAGGGAACTCACCTTGTCCACCTGCAACCCACTTAATACCAATCCACCACAAAGTGAACATGGTGAAATGGTGATAGACATGAAGGAAACTAATTTGGTTAAATTTCTTCCTCAGGATGAAGAATACTGTATCCAAGTATTCAATTCCTTTGGAGACATAATACCACCATAAAGCAGCAGCTATCTGTAATTAAAGAAGAAAAAAAGGTTTTAGTGATTCCAATTTGAATGGAATAAAATTATCTCCATCCAGCTGCTGCAAGAGAAGAACATCTCTTCCTTCCCCAGCTCCTGGTAAATGTTGAGGTGGAGTCAAACATCTGATGGTATTAGAGTAACAACTAAAACAATACTTCATTCATCTACTCTGAATGTAGTGGAAGTAGTATTCTGAGTATACTGCTCACAAATCACTGCTATAAAAGAGAGTTAACAGAACTAAAAGCTTTATTATCTCTGAACAGTTTACTCATTAAACATAAGGAATGCGTGTCTTCATCCTGTATCTCAGCTTTGCGGCAGCAGACTACCACAGGGCTTCCCATACTAATGAAGCAACGCTTTGATGTGGTCAGAACAATGAGGCAGAAACATTGCCATAAAATGAAAATGCAAAGGCTGAAACTTTACATAAGATTCTTTCACTATCACAGGCATATTGGTATGAAGATAACAAATCAAGACTATAAGCTAGGTAAGGGAAAGATTTCACATCTGTTAGGGCAGTATTCAGCCTGGAGAAGAGAAGGCTCCAGGGAGACCTCATTGCGGCCTTTCGGTACTTAATGGATGCCTGCAGGAAAGATGGGGAGGAACGCAGTCAGGGAGTGTAGTAACAGGACAACAGGTAACGGATTTAAGCTAAAAGAGGGTAGGTTTAGATTAGATATAAGGAGGAAATTTTTTACTCAGAGGGTGGTGAGGCACTGGCACAGGTTGCCCAGAGAAGCTGTGGATGCCCCATCCCTGGAGGTGCTCAAGGCCAGGCTGGATGGGGCTTTGGGCAACCTGGTCTGGTGAGAGGTGTCCCTGCCCATGGCAGGGGGTTGGAACAGATTGTCTTTAAAGGCCCTTCCAACCCAAACCATTCTGTGATTCCACGAATATTCTCTGCAGCTTCTTCCAGTCTACCCAGTCACCCTCTCTGGAAACCAGCACTACCCCAGTGGCTATGCTCCATTCAGGGAACAGAAGAAGTGAGATCAAGGGAGCCACACAAGCTGCAGATATAACCCACCTATCCAACAAAGCAGTGCTACACACCCAAGCATTTTTTCCCTAATCCACCAATTACAGTAGATCTTGCCCAAGATGCAACGTGAACAAGGCTTCCTGCTGAAACCAGAATATTGCTGTACCAGGTTAAGCCCAGAAGCTCTGCGCAGTAATTTGCTAATACTGTGCTACGGGGATAGGTTGTTAGTGGGGATTCCCTTCCAGATCCCAAAGCACAGCAATGAATGTAGTTGCTGGCATTGTAAGTCAACTAGCTTGTTATGCAGGGTGGGACCAGGACATATCCCAGATGGTGACTCACATGTAGAATAAATAACAATAAAAGGCAGGGGGAATGAAAACAGCACCACCAGCAAGGAAAGCAGGCAATGTCACACCACATGCCTATTTGTAAGTTGTTCGCTTCATCTTTTTCAGACTCATCTGAAGGCAAATCAGACTTTCTTACCTTAACATTATGTGAAGTAACTCTACACCCCCATGGTCCCCGGGGAAGACAGAAGAGAAAAATTAAGAGAGCAGCAGCTTCCCTTCCCAAATATACACGTTCTGTGAGATTTATGAGTATGGGTGAGCGAGAGAAAGGGGGATCAGGAGACCAAGCAGTACAGAGCAATGCTACAGCCCTGCACGGAGTTTTCCTCCATATCTCCAAAATAGCTAGAAAGGAACATGTCTCTCCTCAAAGTAAGCTTGTCACAGCCATAATTGGAGTGGCGGAAGTTTTAAAAAGCGATTACAGTAGAAGAAAACAACAACAACAAAAAACAACAGTAGCACAGGAGCAGAAGAGTGCCGCAGCTCTGCATTGCAGACTCTGCGGTTTCCCAAAGGGACTGCACAGCTTACTGATACCAAACCGCAGACTTCTGTATACCCATTACTCAGTACCCTTCTCCCTCGACAGACATAACATAGCCTACTTCAGGTCTCAGGGAGAAGACGCAAATGTTGTCAGTTTTATATAAAAAAAAAAAAGATATTGAGTATCTGCCAAAGTTGGAGAGGTGCTTGATGAAAGAGAAGGGACCCCCACAGACCTCGGAGTTCCCAGCCACGCAGCGCAAGCTGCAGGAGCTGTCAGTACATAAGTTACCCAATATCCAGTGCAGCTCTGCTCCTGGGAGAGGGAGCCCTGTATGTAACGCCCACACCAAGGCTTCGTCTCACACCCATGGATTAGCATAACAGTTCGGCATCTTTCACAGATCTTTGCTAAAGCTACATCTTTTAAATAAATTAAGATAAGCATCTCTTCATCTCATCAGTTGACAGTAGACACTTTGGACTGTGTCCATAAAATGACAAGCCAGCTACAACACTCAGGTTCTTTGGAGGCCCTGCCTGCCGAGAAACTTGCAAAGAATCAATAGGTCAGTTACAAGCAAACTGCCAGAAAAGCTCTAACCAAGCTGCTGTGTATTTTGTTAAAGGAACAGTGGAATAATAAGCCCTACTTGCAAATTTACAGTATGACAGAGCAAAACGTAAGTGGAGAAAAATCCAACAGAACACTTAGATTTTATGCCAGGATGCTACAGGTTCACTATACGCTTCTGGGAAGTCATTCAATGCACTTTATTCCTCCTCTTTTGAGTTCTGCCTGCCTTGCAGAAAAAAACAATTAGAGCCCAGGGATCAAGATCAACTGAACTTTTGATCAAAATGCTTCCCGTCACTTAAGAATAAAAATAGCCTCCATCTTTTTCTTTTTTTTTCTCTTTCAGGATTATACCTGCCAATTTGTGTTTATATAGATCTTTTGCCTAAACGCTCTTTTGCCTTCCTCCTTCCTATCATGAAGTTTTACTATCATTTATTCTCACGACTGACGGACCTCAGGTACTGAACTATCTCAGAGCTCCCAATGACTTATGCAGGCATTCTGATCATTAACTTACAGATGCAGAAAAAAATTGAAGCAGGTTATTACCTCCTTTGCCCCAAGCCATTTATGCAATCAGCGATGGGGGTAAAAAGAAAGCAGAACAATACACAAACTTCTCCATTAAAGCATCAGAAGTTACGACCTAACCTGTGGTCTTTCGTTGGACACAGCATGAAAGAAAGATGCAGCTTAAAAGAAAATATGCATTAAAACAGGTGAATTCCTGAAATGAATAATTCTAGTCATGACCATACAATTTCTGGCAGTTTTCATGTCCATCAGCCTAAGTCTGTTAAAACACCAGATGGCACAGAAAGATTACATTACAGCCTAGGATTAAGGGGGTCAAAAAGAGGTCCAATCCCATGACCTCTGCCTGCTGCAGGCTTTTTAAACAGAGGGCTGTTTTAACACGGGGCTCTGTTCCTGCACCCTCCTTCCTCACTTGAGGTTGGAGATGGTTATCCATTAAGGAGTTTGAAGAGACAGGTGCTTTTCAGCAGTTAACAATAACATGAAAAGTTGGGGGTTTTGTTTGCTTCTTAAGAGAACTCACTTTCCCCCCATCCCACTTCACTTATAGAATTTTGTTTATAGGACAACAAGGTTTATTTTATTAATTCAAGTTCCCTTTTCATAGAAATTTTTTATTTTCATAGTAAATTGATATTATTTCATCTGAGGAAACCATTCAAGCTATGGACATACATACAAACAATGCGAGTAAAAGCAGAGCATAATTACAACCACAGCTCAGCTTCGCAATTACAACTGGTACACTTAAAGCTAGGAAGGACTTCACCCCAACTCCTAATTCTCAGCTCTCCAGAAATGCTAATAAAATAGATGAACCTTGTTCCGGGAAACCAGAACACACAAACATAAGCAGATGTGAAAGTGACTATTTACGGATGATAACACGTCTTAATTTAGACAAAGGTGGGAAAGTGTTCACCCTAAATACTGGAGCTTCCAAAGGAGCACTCCGGAGCACGGATTTAAACCTCACCTCTGTACCTATATTATTTTGGTTCTCTAACTATAAACTTAAAACTTCCTCCAAGATGCAGCTCCAGTTCCTTCAAAATCTCTTGTTGGGGATTTTTCCCCATTTTTCTTTCTTCTCTAGTATGAACAATTATTTTTTTAAAATAACCAGTTACAGAACGAACTCCCCAACTTCCTGTCAGCAGCCAGTAAGGCTACCTACTACACCCAAAAGGTAAACACATTTGAAAGGAGTAAGGTCTTTTTGCAATTGCAGAATCTAATTTTTACCACTTGCTTGCTCCAGTTGTCCATTGCCTATTTTAAGGGAAACCTTGATGGGATTAACAGGTGTAGGTAGGTTTAAAACACTAAGTAAGGGGACGAACTTCTTCACACTGTATTTATTAACTGTCAGTGAATACCAGAAGCTTGACAAAGAAAACATACAGACGAATTCATGGAGGGATGTCCCCTTTAGAACCAGCACAACAAGGAGACCGTCTCCAACTCAAGAGATCTGTGAGCTGCAGATTGCTGGTGTTGCACTATACAAGGGAAGTGCCACCACATGCCCGGTCTTATACTGCTCCCTTGAAATCACTTGGCTAAGGCCCTGAGACAAGATCTAGGTTGGAGAGGAAAGACTTGCTGCCACCCAGGATAGCTAAGCCTTTGCTTCGGGACTGTTTACCAGGTCTTCGTACTGCCTTCAGGAAAAGAGGATGGTTTCTTGCCCCTCATTTTGAGCAGGACCTTTGGTCAAATGTGGCCACTACATAACAACTTTGTAGTGGCAGTTTCTGCATAACAGGAAAAGATACGAATGGAAGTTTTGCCAGAACTTCTAAATTTCCATTCAGATCACCATATACAATTAGTTTTTGCAATTTTCAGTATTTGCTCCAGCTTTCCAACCCCTGCAATGGAGTCATATATGAAGCTGCTGCTCTCCAGACCATTTTCTACAATGTTTTCTGGGCTCAGTACTGTTTACAGTTTCCTTTATCTGATTAATACAAGGCTCATTTACTCACTTTCTACCAAATAAAGTGACTGCATCTGTAACTAAGTCCGTTATTGCAGCATGCCCCTTCTGAGAAACCCTGGTTTCTAAATACTAGACATTTAGTATCTGTATCTATTAAAAGAGTATTCAGGGATGTGATACAAGGTTTATCAATTGTAAACTTGAAACTGCAGGAAGTTGCCCGCACTTTGATATTTTAAAATTACTTTTGCAGGTTTATATTAAGAAAAAAACATTGCAAAAGGTATCTTGATTTTTTGTTTGCTGACAACGTATGACAAGCAACACGACCATACCGTCTAAACGCAAAGCATGATACACTGTAAAGCAGGCCAAAAACTTATCCTAGACTCCTCAAAGTACACTTGTAGTACTCCTATTTTCCTAAAGTGAGAATTTACTCAGAGCTACCAGATAATAATTATCAAGATATGGGTCTTGACTGACAACATACTAAACAGTTACTGCAACACTTGAGAGAACTCAATTTTCCCTGCTTTCGCAACTCTATCAGTTGCAAATTGAGTGTTACAAGTCAGAACTTTAGAAATAAAGATTATTCAGATCCATAAGTTTCCAAAATCTTAAAAAGCCGGGAAGCACAAAGAACATATATTGATAGAGCAACCTATCTTTTCCAGAAAAAAAAAAATACAAAAGCCCCACAACCTGTGAAGCATTTGTTATACTTTTATAATTTTTGTTTAAAAAAAAATCATTAACAGAAGTATTCTAGTGAATGATACAGTAGGTGCACCGTATTGGCAAAGAAGAAAGACAGGTGACTACCGCTGGGTAAATAAAAAAAAAAAAAAAAACCTACAGAGCTGTTCTGCAATATCAGCCATCATACAGAAGTTGTAAAAATCAAACCTGCTCTTCTCACTACCAGCCCTGACACTTGCACAGGCTTTTGAGTACCTGTGAACAGCCCCCTTATTAAGAAGTATTTTTAAAAAACGCGTTATAAACATTTGATGTATTTAGACCATAACATGCTTTCGTTGCATTTTCAGGAACGTGTCCTAATCTGTCGAGGATGAAACTTGCAAGGACAGCTGCAAGATTCTCAAGTGTCAGCTCTGCCGGAAGATAAGGTTTAGCACATGAGCTAGTCAACAGCATTACAGAAGTTAACAAGCATCTGCACTTTGATTTTAACTTGAATGCTTTCCAAAAAACACACATTTGAAATCCAAGCTTCTGCAATGAAGTATAGTGATAATACATTTGCCAGAAGTCAGCAAGAGTTCATGAAGCCAAACGGGTAAAGGATACAAGAAGTTGCCTCACCAGTATGAGTGAAGTGCAACTTCAGTACCTGCTGACAAATCTTGCTCGCTTTGATCTAGAACTACACCTTTACTGCGGTTACCCTGTATCATAAACTGCAGCATAGGCTTGCAACCTAAGTATGTGTATAAAGCTTATCCTGTAACATACAACCATGGATGAAGTCAAGGATGGTATCTTCAAGACTATCCTCATTTGTAGCAGTCAAATGAAAGTTAATGCAGATACGCTGATGTGTTGTGATTAACTCTGCTATGTGCAAAGCAGTCAAGCCTGAAGCGGTCTGAGAGAATATAACGGGATACTGCCATGGCAGACAGCACAGCTTTGGGAACACCGTTTTCAGACAAGACTTTAAACATCATGTAGTGTCACATATTACATCCACCCACACACAAATACAAAAAAAAAAATACTCACCCTAACTTCATATACATTATCTGAATAATCCACAGTCTGGCAGACATAGCTGTATCCTCGAGCTCTTGATGACAAAAACAGCTGAAAATATTAAAGTTACACATGAGGAGAAAGGTACTATATGAACCATGTTCAAAGCAGTTATCAGCAAGTTTCTTGTTACTTCAAACTTACCTGAACAGAAATACTTAAGTGTCCTTATTAGTCCTGAGAATACTATTGAAGAAAGCCAATATTTAGTTTTATCAACCTGTTAACACAGTGCCTGTTTTCTTGTATAGTAAAAAGAGTACCCATTTTTCCTTGCATACCTTTGACCAGATAATTAGAGCCCTGTACAAATTAGTAAGATTTCCAACATGACCTTAAGCTATTCAGACATGAATCTTCCCTTAGAGGGCTCTAGATTCAGAGGAAGAAAATACCTAATTGCTTTCACTATGAATGATAGAGATGCAAAAGCCACAATGGATTAGAGTAGAAAGAACTCTCTCCAATAGACAGGGATTAGATAATTTGGATCTACCATTCTTAGAACAGTGTATCTATCAAAATCCAGAAAGGAAAAAAATAAAATCAGAAAAGCTGAACAAACAATGCTGAGCACCCATAAAACATACTGAGAGACACTGCATGAAGAGAAGAGCCCCAGTCTGTGCCAACAGGAATGGCCTAAAGCACACCACGTGCTCCTGTAGGGACGCTCCAAACAAGGCGTGGTGCAAAAACCCGAACAGGAGAAGATAAACTTGACATTTAAGCAAGCTCCCATTGGAAAAAAGAATGCATGCCTACAGCTGTACAAGGTTCAAATAACACTTTTAATCTTGACGTTCATAAATGTTATGATCCAAGATTGTTTAAAGCTAGGTAACCCACTCTGTTAAGGATCAAAAAGATAGCAGCGGAGCAGGCATAACTCAAAAATTGGGAAGTAAAAGTAAAGAAGGGTGACACAAGATTTCCAAAATAAACGTGGGCAACCACTGACTATTCTTATCCCTAACCTGACTTCCATCTCATTTAGACTGAACTTGAAACTAACACAGAAACTAATAAGTTTCTACTTCAGTCTACTGGGTAATTTCACCAAGGATTTTGCTTGGCAAAGACAATAAATTGACTTCAGGCTGAAGCTACTCCTTCAAAATGAAGAAATACAAGATTTTGTGGTAAAACAGAAGCTATATGCATCTGGGACTTCTGCATGTACTGAGATAAATTTGTTCCTAATCTGAAGTTGAGTCCAATATGTGAGAGTCTTGGATTAAACAACCTGGCAGTGCTTTGTGCAGTTTTTTGTTGTTGTTTTTTAAATTTTAATGCATGTTATCGAAGATGACCAATGCAGTTTGCAATCAGGATGAATATTTAAATATAATTTAAATTTAAAACAAGACCTATGGATCTTATCAAAAGCATTTCAAGTCCAACTTCTGTTCTCAGCAATACCTGGAAACTCTAGCCACGCACAAAAACCAAAGTGTATCATTTTACTCATACCAACCATGTTACTCATGGGAATTACAACAGTGGCACACGGGTACTGTAAACCTCATACAGACTGAAGTAGAATTTCCTTGGCTTAAAGACAACAATTGAACAGTTTCATCAGTCTCGAGAAGAGACGGAGACAAGTCACTTTCTATTACAAGTGTCATATCAATAGCCTGGTTCAAAATCCACTGGATAGGATACCAGAAAATTAGAACCTGTCTGTACCTAAAATTAGGAGCTTTCAGACTATCAGCAGCAAACACATTCAAACCCACATTCATTTTTATTTTTTTTTTTTATGAGAACTCAGTAGTTTGGAAATGCTATGCAAATGCATGTATTATCTGACATGCAACAGAGGTATGAACACAAACTGACCCCAAGCCTGGTGTAATTCAGCTTATGGATAATGCATACTGATTTAAATTAAAAAAAAAAAAAGTGAAAGAGACAGAAATGGCAAAACCAGCACAGAACTCATTTCAGAGTTTCCATTTTAATCTGCCAAGATTATATCCATTTCCACAATTATCCTTGGGTGTAGGCATTGAATTGTTTTATCTGTAGCATTTTATTACTTAGTTGATTAGCACAAGGAGACAACTTAGAGAAAATGATGATTAAGGTGTGGTGGCTAGGATGAGTTTTACTGAACCGTGTCTTAAAAACAGCGTGAAACCAGTTAATGATTTTATTACAGCTCTGGGAAGGGTCAATATACAGAAGATTGCCACTTCCCTGGCAAAATACAGGACCACCCAGAAAAGAGTTTTGCCATGCTGTAATTTAAACTGCGTTATCTGTTTGCTTACTCCTGGAAACGGACCTTGCAAATTCATGATCTGAGGCCTTCAAGGAAGAAGACCTTCAACCCACGTGAGCAAAGTCACAGTAACATAAACTACTCCTTATGATGAGCTACATTCTGAACAACTATCCTGGAATAATGATTTCTAAACTGTTAAGTAATCCCACTTAGCTTCTGCTAAAGAGAAGTTTCCACTGCATTGTTACTAACCACTTCTTCTGTACAGACAATCTAACAAAGAAGAAATGCAGCAACACTGAACTTTATTAGAAGTAACATTCAGAACTCTGCAAACAAAATACTAGAAAACTCAATACTTTTATTTTTAAATAAAGATACAATTCATTTTATTTTTATTCTAAAAATCTAACTTACAAACAAGATACTTTTCTTCAATACAATATACATCTGGGTTTTTAAAAGCGATCAACACATTCAAGAAACTAACAGAGAGCGTGACTTTTATTATAAGTCTGACACCTTTTAAGATCATTAAAAAGAACAGACAAAAAAAAGTTATAAATGTCAAATCCCTATGGATTTCAGGGAGTCTCTCTAGTACTTACACTAATATAAAACTAAAAAATACTATCCTGGACTAGACAGTGCGCAAGTTTTTTTACATACACCCACCCAGTACATTTATTCACAAACACATTGTGCCCAACTACAGAAATATTCATGTCAGAGGCAAATAAAGTGTCAAAAATCTGGGCCAAATCTTCAACAGACACCATCAACACACAAGATTATTTTCCTCTTGCAATCTACAGACACTCAGACTGTAATAGGAATTCCCTCCTGTGAGAGTGCATACACACCTCTTTGAAAATGAAGAAGTTGAGTAGAACCATTCCAAAGTTGTAAACAACCAACAGGAAACGTAACTGGAAGGGCTCTCTTGTCTTCATCCATTTGGGGCCCAGCCAAACAGTGAGGAGATAAATAGTGCTTATAGTCAGTGTTGGAAATGGAGACTGCATCAAGGGCCAATCATCAACACGCTTGTCTGGGGAGGGTGA
Source organism: Anser brachyrhynchus (assembly GCF_964034855.1). NCBI lineage: Eukaryota > Metazoa > Chordata > Aves > Anseriformes > Anatidae > Anser > Anser brachyrhynchus. Next base: position 90,527,402 of record NC_137696.1, on the reverse strand, counting down.
AGCAAACAGAAGGAGTCAAAAGCCTGAACAAAATAAATTTCATCATCATTTTAGGCATTGCATTTGTTAAATATTCTTTTCTCCTAGAATAGCTGCATCAGCTATTCATATCAGCTACATAACAAAAACACAACATGCTCATTCTTTCTAAGAAGGTCAGAGAAAAATAATTTAAAAGAAAAAAAAATCACATTACCTCACAGAGAGATTCACTATGTCAAGCAAGTTCTACAGTCCAAAACAATAAAAAAAACTGAATCAAGTGAGCCCAAACCCAGCTCAACCCAGTCATACCCCCAAAAACCATTTTGCTTGCAATGGTCAGAGACTGCAGCAGCAACATAACCAAGTATTCAACACCACTGCAAACGGAAGAAACATAGATTTGGCTAAATACTGATAAAATTAAAAGCTTTTGTTAATTTAAAATTAAGCATTAAAAAGTCTTCAATAGTTTTATGCAGGCTGTATGATGCCAAATACCTTTGCTATTTGATGCATGTCAGTCTGATGTGTTTCCGACAAAACAGTAGCAATGTTACTGAAGAACTACAAGATAAAACAGTTCAGAGGGATGCTTCCAGTTAAGAGTATCCTAAGCTACTATACTTGAGACATAGGTCTTTTTTTTTTTTTTAAACAGTCTTCTCAAGTCACTCATTGGATCTAGAGTTACATGTACTCTAGAGCCCAAAATTTGCTATATTAGGTCCTGGATCTATAACCAGAAAGCACTCCTAGCCTGAGCAACCAGAGACGTATAGAGTTAGAAGATGGCTCTGCTACAGTGGAAGGATGGAAAAGACTGTAGTGATGTCTTCTTACTCAGTGTTTCATTCTGCCCATGGTATGAAGGCTTTACCTATTGCTATAACTAGAGATTAAAGCAACTAGCAAGCCTGCAGCCCCCCAGGTCAGTGCAGGAGATGGGCAGGAGGTGCTCCAGGCAGGCAGCAGCAGTTCCCCTGCAGCCTGTGGAGAGGCCCCTGGTGGAGCAGGCTGTCCCCCTGCAGCCCACGGGTCCCACACGGAGCAGATCTCCACGCTGCAGCCCGTGGAGGAGCCCCCGGTGGAGCAGGTGGATGTGGCCTGGAGGAGGCTGCGGCCCATGGAGAGCCCCCGCAGGAGCAGGCCCCGGGCCGGAGCTGCAGCCCGTGGAGAGGAGCCCACGCAGGAGCAGGGGGTCTGGGGGGAGCTGCCGCCCGTGGGGGACCCGTGCTGGAGCAGTTTGCTCCTGGGGGATGGACCCCGTGGTACGGAGCCGTGTGGGAGCAGTTCTTGGAGAGCTGCTGCCTGTGGGCAGCCCCCGCAGGCTCAGTTCGGGCAGGACAGCATCCCGTGGGAGGGACCCCACGGGGAGCAGGGGCATGAGGTAAGCCGTGAGGTAAGCACAGAACAGCACTGCCATTCCTCCTTCCCTACCTTTTTCTCATTGCCCTGGTTGCTGTTAAGATTGTGAATTAGAACCTTATTTTAGGTGCAGATTTCATGAGACCTCCTGTATTTCTAATAAATCTCACATACTGTGTTCTACAGAAAGACAGCATGCGTGACACTGACTCATCTTGCTTCCTCTTGATTTTACAATACTTAACCTGCAAACAAGATGCCATCAGGCCTAAAAAGAAGTGGAAAAGAAATAAAAAACAGTCTAGCTGCTTCTATTATGACTTAACAGCAGAAGCAAAAAAAACAAGAGAGAGGCAGTGTCCTCTTCATGTGTGGAAACGCAGGCAGTGAAACAGAACTGAAGGAAATGAGAAAAGTCACCTTTTACTCTTCAACAAGTCCCTGAGACTGATACTTCCATCACAATATAACGTACTGTGCATAAAACATGAGAACTGCCGTACAGCATAGCACCGAGTATTGAGACACAGAAGAGCTGTCCCATTTTCCAGACCTCACGGAATACTACTTACAGAAATTGAAATCGCACTGCTGCACTGCAATTAGTACACAGCCCTCTCCCTTATGCTTTAGTTTCCACTTGCTCGTCCAATCGCTCAACAAATCTGAACTTAAAAATAACAGGTAACACCACTTAAAAGACAAAAGCAAAGGAAGAGATCCTTGTCTTCCACTCGGTGTAAAACAGTGGGCAGAAATTCATCTCTGCCGAGCAAGAACAAAGGCGTCACTTCTTAATTAAGAGGTAGCTCTGGGAAAAGCCAAGGTATGACATGCTTTAATCAAACCTGCATCTCATTTCAGACACTGCAGTGCACAAAGTGTTAAGGGCAAGGAAAGCAAGAGGCCCGGTTGCTTTCCTGGCCTCTTTGCACTGCATAAGCAATATAAAAAGGTAGGGACACATCCATGAACCTGGCTTCTGTTTTCTAGCCAGGTGCTGCGTGGGATCCTGGCTACTAAAGCAACAATACTACAGACGTGAAACTGGAAGGAGATTTAAATTCTACCCAGGAGATGAACACTACCACCCACCGCTGAAAACAGGAAAGCGTGACCTATTTCAGATGTCTTTGTATGTCAGGAGACAAAGATTTCACTTATAGGTGAAAGGACAGAGAAGGGAACAATTTTTATTTATTTATTTATTTAAATGAAATCTCTCTTGCAAGTGGGCTTCTTCTGGTGCTTCATCAAAACTGTCAACAGTTATTTCACCTATTTTCCTGGAGAATGCCAGAAGAAATATTTAATTCTCTCACAACATCAGAACAGCTGGCGCTGCACTTCTGTACCTGTATCATAGTTTCAGCCTGTTCCCTTCCCTCCGCACAGGGTTTCTGGCCCATGACCCACTACCGATCAGACACTAGCCTTCTCAACGTATCTGCACGAAAAGCACAGCTTACTGATACAGACTGCACACCTCACTGCCCAGAGAATCCGCATGACTGGCATTTTGGTGACTATAATAACTAATAAGGATAATTATAACACTTTGAACATAAAACACCTGTATGACTACCGTAGGCTTGAGCATTCCCTCGGAATTCGGTTCTGGAGTGTAACCTGATCAAGCAAAACAGAAGCATCACATTTACTTTAAGGGCATTTAGGGCAACCCTGTATCTGATTACCTTTCACTAATACTGTGAAATCAGAAAACATGGAAGTATTCATTCCAGAGGCTGCTAGATTTGGGAAAACAACCAAAAAAAATCGTTTATTATAAGATCCTGCCTGGACAATACAAAGTAGCTTGCTAAGTTTTAGATCAGCTCGGTACATCATTCCTGTTGCACAGAGGGTATTACAAAAATGAGTGCATTTCAGTTACTGGGTAAGCCTGCTGTTCCACACAGAAAACACACGGTTACACGTGCACCCTCGTTCCAATTTTCTTTTCAGGTAAGCGAGATAAACTCTTTAAAACCAAGACAAATTAAGGCAACTGTTTAAGTGACAAGCCTTCCAAGCCACTGAAAAGAATAACTAAAAAAAACCAACACTTGTTTTCACAAAAACAGTGGAATTTTGTGTACTATTATTCACTAGTGCTGATGGCCACACAATTTCTGCAAATGACAAGAGAACTGCGATAGCTTAAGGGGACATATAAGTGTATTAAATCCTGCATTATTTTATATACCATCAGTACATTATTATCTAAACACAAAACAAGCACGAAATAAAAAGGCCATCTCCCCGAACTAAAAGAATCCCTCCAACTGCTTTGAAGCAAAACAACCAATGCCTTCACCTGATTAGAATTGACAGAGAGTGACTGAATCTTTCAGGGGATTAATGCGTTTGTCTTTCAAATCCTAAGACCCAGATTCTAATTCGACCACAAAATGATTGTTGTCATGGCACAGCCTGTAGTACAGTGCTTTCTTGTAAGGTGGTACTAGTTTTGGACCAAACATATAAAGCAGCACCCAATTGTAAAGTGAATTCAAAGTAATTTAAGGTGTCTTTTAGTGGCAGAGTCCCAGCAGGAACACGTTATGTAAGGCAAGAACATGAAATCTTTGCATTTTGCCTACCTACGTTTTTGAGTCTCACATTGCAAAGCCAAGGCAAGAAGCAGAAGAACACATAAATTTGAAATTGCCCCAAGGCACCTAATCTTGCAGGATTTAATTTTTTATTATGTGGGGCAATTAATGAGGAATATATACAGGAAGTGCTCCAGTTTCTTCCTCCGGTGCAAGGGCAAGAGTAGAACCAGTAAAAAGGACTGAATATCCTTGGTAATGTCTAAAGAGAATACAACGAAGCCCTATTAAAATATGGAAGGCAAAACGATGATGATCTTCAATATGTAAGACTGCACTGATAGTGATCTAGAATGAAAATCATTAAAAACTTCTTTGAAACTCACTAAGTGTTTTTATATGCAAATGCTTCTGTTATACATGATTCAGCATTTCCTTGCCGATAGACAGGAGTTTAGATGGTTACATTCTCTGTTTATTACAGAGCCTACAATTTTTTTTTTCCTTTTATCAAGAAGTACAAGTTTTAAAAATAAGCAAAAAAATGCATCAGACATCCATCGGGAGAAATCCTGAACTGGTGCAATGATGACTATCTCTGCATTTAATATTAGCTTTAAAAGAAATTAATTGAAATACACGACTTTTGAAATTCCATGCATTCACATTTGATTTACAAAAATAGTAAAAAAAAAAAATCCATGCAAGTTTTTAGCTTAACATCACACATACTCATTAGCTATAAGGTCGCTACTCACTAATTTATCTGGAGAGCCTTTCAAAGTTATTAATAGCTATTGATACTATTCTCAGCGCAAAGACACTTAGAGTGCCAATCCAGCACACCCATCTGTCCAATTACATTCCTAAGGACACTGCAGAAGTGACGGTGACTGTTTAAAAGTGGTTCTCAGCAGTGAGAGTTCTCTGCAGATCACGCTGTTTATTTTAAACAAGAGGCACTCCCAAAGCCCAGTTGCAACTTTAAGAAAGATTTCCTTAAAGAAGCGGAATTTAAACTCTGCGGTATAAGGAAGGCAAACCAGTAGTATCTAATTATTGTCCTACGAACTACACTGTTTTATTAATCTAACTATTTCACTTATCTTGTTAGCTCCAGGAGCACTACAACTGAGAGGTATTACAAAACGAAGACATGCATCATGTAAGAAAACATGCAAGAAACAACTCTGTCCATCTTGTAACGAAACATTTACAAAGCTTTTGTATTTCTTTACAGTATTTTAGTGTTCTCCCCCCATTTTTTTCCCTTTCTGGTTAGCAGTTAATATTCTGTACAGTTTATTTTTCTTTTTGCATATGTGCTACACATCCTGGCTCAGTGCCACAAATAATTACAAGCGAATAGAACTTCACTGTGACTCTACAGCCACTGCAGACTAGTTCAGTTGAAACTCAAGCATCTACATGGTTCGACCCTAAGCTTTTAAATTAAATGGAGTAAGGTGTCTGAATCACTTAGCAGTACGTTCACTGTTACTGGCTGTAGAGATTCCAAGAGGAGAAGGAAGAAAACAAAAAACAACAAAACCAAACCCACACACCCCAGTCTGCCACAAACCAAAGCCTCAGAGCATACAAATACGATCTTGCAGGTCTTTTCCAACCTTAACAATTCTATGATGCGATACATGGAACAGCCGAGGCTGTAGATGTAAGCTTTAAAATGGCACACAGCTAGCAACCCGGGCTGCACAACCTGGGGCTGCAGGCTCTCCGAGAAGTACCCCTGCAGAGTTAAAATGAGAAGTGAATCTAATACCAACAGAACTAAAAGTCGTATCTTAATTTATTACAACTTTAATAGAGCATCCATGTGGCTTGAGATGAATTATTCTTTTAAAAGTTCTCCAGTGCTTGAATTAACTTGTCTGTTTTAATACTGATTATTCATTGCACGCATTGCAGTGTAGTCCTCAACCTTCTTTATGGGAAATCCACAATAAAGGATTAAAGCCAGTGCCCAAACAGTACTCCTGTAGCCTGTCTGAATCAGCAAAACGTCTGTATGGGCTCTGAGGAGGGACAGCGCAGGAAAGCAGAAGGACTGGGACACAAGGAGTGTCCAGTCCGTGCTTATTTCTCACCCATTTATCCCTTTATCTCACCCATCATACTTGGCGATGTCTGCAGTTTTGGGGCACTACAGGTATTTCTAAGGAGGCTGGCAGCATCAAAGATACCTGTACTTATCACAGCAACCTAGTATAACCTACAGAACAGAGGCCAATAACCCTCCCTTAACTCATTTGTGTTTTAGCCAAGATACCTTCCTCAGAAGAGTTTCTCACTTGACTACCCAGCAAGTATTCCCAGAAGCAGCGAATCCAGCAGGACACTTATGCTGTAAAATGTTAATTACACCCACTGCATAAATTTGCTCCCTAAGTCCAAAGGCATTGGAATTAAGCAGCCAATTAATCACACTCTTCTCTGGTAGGCTGATGACTCATCTTTTATCATTTCCCCCCCCTCTCCCCCTCATTTGGGTACTTGTAAGCAGCTGTCACTCACTTTTTTTGTTCACTTGAAGGTGTATCTTGCAATCCTTTAATCATTTTCATGGCTCATCTCCGGATCGCCTCCAAACATTTAAGCCTTGCGCCTGTTTGACAGAGGAAACTACCGCCTGCACCAGCCAAGTGCCTGCCGCTATCCCTCTCAGAAGAATTTGGTACTACGGCTACCGGCAAAGCTACGGATCACACGTGCACAATGCTGTACGGACCACGGTTCCAACAAGGCAGCAGAACCTGATTTAAGTCGCTTTTTAGCACAGAACAGTACAAAATTGTTGTATTCACTTTGATCTTTGAGAAGGAACGGGAATATTCGAGTCGAGTATTTTGTCTATACTCAAGCTTTAACCAGCCAAGAACAGACTAATTTGTTTGGGCTGAGAACAAGATGCACCAAAATTTTATGGCAAAGCATTACTGTTTTAGTTTGTTGTTTAATAGCTGTTAAGTTTAAGTTAAGTTTAATAGTTGTTAAGATGTAAGAATAAATAATAATAAAATGAAATTCTCACGCACAACAAATAATGAAAGCACTTACTTTGAAACAAAACAAAGACAACCCCCCCCCCCCCAGAAAAACAAGACAATTAAAAAGTTTGCAGACGAAGCTGTACAAATCCTGGCCCATCCAGAAATGAGAGGTGCCTGCCCCAAACCAAAAGGGCTACAGACAGGACTGACGGGTACTGCCTACAACCAGCTGTGGCTTTGCCTTTACTTTCGTGGCTTTGTAACTGACTATTTAACCTTATATAAAGCTATATACAGCAACATGGGAACCTAACATAAAATCAGAATACCACACAGTTATGAAGAACGTCTCCTGCAGCTATTAAACAGCTGTGTAATATGTGTGTATTTCACAAACTCCCATTAAAGTAACAGGGATGCCTAATCCCAATTTGTTGTTAAAAGGTCAGGTGCATTGTAACAAGCATTTCAGCCTTCTTGGGACTCCCGTAATTCAGCCACTAATATCATATCTTTCAAGCCTGTACACAGCAATTACAGGATACACTTGTCTCAAGACAAGGATAGTAATGAAATGAAGCTCAGAAATATGAATTTACTATCAACTCCCAGGATTTTCAACTCTAAGAGACTGCCTTGTTCAAACTACTTTTGACTTACCTCCTCTGCTGATTACGATTATTTGTGGGGACAGCGCAAACACTCTGCTTCAAGGAATAATAGCAACACAAACCTTGCTGAAGCTTACACAAGATGTGCAAGATTATAAACCCTCAAGGCATGCTGTATTCTTTTGTTTATCAAATCTGACTTTTCCAAACATCACAAAAGCCAGACAGGTGCCCAATAGAGAGATACCTGCGTGCCTTTTCTTAAAGGTTACAAGTTACAGAGCAAACAGATGCAAAGAAAAAAAAAAAAGGCAAAAAACACAATGCCTCCATATTCCTACGGAAATAAACGTGCTGTGTAAAGCACACTTGGAGCAGTTTTCCTTCTGCAGTGTTTTCTTCATTGAAACTTCTACACAAGCTTGAAGTCTTAGCCAGAACTGTATTTCTGAGAGCTCAGACTGAAAGTGTCATTAATTCACAAGAAAATGGTGTCTTTTGGAACCATGAGTATACCTTTAGGAGTAATGGTGAGCAGCAATACAAACACAAGACACATGCAGGTTCAATGTCACAACAACAAATTAGAGTATTGGCCCTTCTAGTATGATTCAGGGCTTTTATAATGCCAAAGGGGATGACCACAGAATTGGTTTTGTCCATAGACAGATTTTTATCAAATTCCCTCAGCTAGAAGCTAGCATCCTCGTGAAATGTAAAGGATTATTAATAGCCGTTTATTAAAATCTCTGCAAGGCCTTATCCACCGTAGAGAGATGTTACACACTCAGCACTCACAGGACATGGAGCGCAGCACTGAAATACCTTGCTAAGGCGCTAACACAGCAGAAGGATACCAGCGCTTAACTACACAGCGAGTGTAAACAACCAGTGACGTTGTTCTCAAAATACAGAATGATTTGGGACTGCAGATGAATATTTAGAGACACCTAGATGCAGTGACTGGACAGGTACAAAAAATCAGCAATGGCAAACTAAATCTACCTAAAAAATAATACCAGAAAGATACCAGAAAACATTTGCAAGGAGCTGCACATAAATCCCTCTGATAAACTGCCTGCTTTTTTTTCCTGTTTGCACCACCACGAGGACGCTGCTCACCAACTTTGTTTTACAGCAGGATGAGCAAGGTCAAAAGCTTGTTTTGAATAAACCTACAAGAGGAGTTATTGAAATGTATTAGCTCTTATCTTCCAAGTTGAGGGGCAGAAGCAAAGTTTACAGTATCGAGGTACATTAGGTCTTCTGTTAGGCTAAGAAAAGTACATCAGCCTCCAAAGAAAAATAACACTGCAAACCACTTAAAACTTGCTTCCTCAACATGCCTTTGGTATCAGCAAGAATAGCAAATCTAGGGAAAAAAGGCCTTCAGATGTTGTTTTTCAAAACACAAACGGAACAAAGTGCTCTCATATCCAAAGATGGCCAGAACAATCACAAACATCTGAATCTTGCACCAAAAATACCAGGCACAAAATCAATTTGGCTGCTAGATAATGCCATATCCAAACAACCGCCACAACTAAGCCTCTGCTTCTACAGTCGTGTTACCTTTCATGGCAGCATATGGCCCCCAAACCTAGGCTTCCCTAATGGTTTCTGAAATAGTTTCTCACTCTTGGTCAAAAATTCATAAATGACATACTGTGATTAGACAAAGTAAAAGAAAATCTGGACTTGGTAGCAAAGCACTTTGGGGCACTCTACGTGTAAGTATTTCTATTGAACACATCTGTTCCAGTAAACTACTAAATGCAGAATGCAAACCCAGAAATACGGTTATGCAGCCTCCTGTTTGCAGCCCAGCTATTCAACTTCGTACCTGTATTTCCTTTTTTTTTTCCTCCCCTCTAGCGTGGTATCTTAAGCCATTTAAAAAGAAGGTATTACAATGCTAATACAGGAATGGAAGGACATCAAGTTGTGTGTAAAGGAATAAGACTTACTGGCTCAACTGACAGGTGAAAGGAACAGGCTATAAGCACCCTCTTCCAGCAATATTCTATGAGCGTTTAGAAAGTAATAGAGCAATCCTCCCGTATTTGCTAAAACTAGCAGAGGCAAATGGTTTTTGTCATGTGGAAAAACAAGATAAGAAACTACCATGGTCAATCATGACATCTGAAGCGAAATGTATACAAGAGAGAGTAAAAGACTTTTGAGAGACTGCAGAAAGAGGTGAGAGGAACATGAGATGGAAATAAACCAAGTCGTCAGAACACATGGGGATGCTGACACGAGAAGCGTGTGTGGGAGGTGGATGGATGGAGAGGAACCAGTAAGAGTCTCACGGCACAAGCAGACAACGCCACAAAGCAGAGAACTCTCCGGGGCAGGAGTTAAGGATCAAGCCACTGAAGGCAAGTACATGGAGAAAGGAGCTGAGTGGTAGGCACACAAGTGAGTTAATCTGACAAAACCAGGAGCAGTTAATGCCCCAGGCATACCGTTATCTTGCAATGAACGCAAGCCGAATTGAGGCAGCTTAATCCCCCTCGCCTTCCATAAAAGAAAGGTAAACTACCTCACGTTTATCACGAAATCCAAGCACACTAAACGGGAGCTAATACGAAGCACATGGTGCACTCAGTCTACCTCTGGGCTTGCCCTGCAGACACTTATTGCTTTACCTGCTGCCTTGGCTGCAGTCCTCACAACCCCCACAGGGCTGCCGCAAACCCTCAGCAGGCCTGAACTTCACACCTTCATTTACATCCCTTAAAATGCCACAAGACCTCGAAGGCCATATGCTCAGAAGCACTCCAGTCTTGACAACGTTGAGCACAGCTGTACCCATGTCACACCTGAGATCCTGAAACTACGTACCCCCACCCACATCTTCCTAAAGCTCACACACAAAACAGAAGCGAGTCCCTTATGAAGTGCTGTGGTAGCTTCGACTCTGATTTAAAATACAGCCCCAAAGCCCTGCTTGCTGTCCTTGCAAGCACGCTGTCCCAGCTTCTGTGCTCCAGGTACACACTGCACACACCGAGACTCTTTAAAAGTCAAGCCTCTGATTTTTAATATAGCCAGTTCCTTTTAGCTAAACGAACTGTTATTTAGCCCCCTTTTCTCATACCACTCACATTTAACCCCCTTTACCCCAGCCCAAAAGCTCTTCAGCACACACCACCACCTTTCCCCCCTTATTCTTGCATCCTTGCAAGTTCTTCCCGAAGTTTTCTCAATGCCTGCTTGCAGCCTTTTCAGTCATCCACCTTTCATCTAAGTGCTTCCTTAATCCTTTCCATGTGAATCCAGTAACTCCAAAAACCTGTCTGGACTGGCAAAAAGTGGAGTCTTGCCTCACCCATGTCTCATGGCTCCTGGTCTACAAGCCCTTAAAAGGAACCACAAACCACATTTCCCACCTTTTCCTCTACTGGTTGTCCTTAAGTTTCCTTTGCCAGCCTTTCGTGGTTACACGGGACAGTTTATCTGCGTTCAGTACAACCTCTTCTGGACTGCCACAGCTTTACCCACACCCCTGATACATCCCCTTCAGCCCTGAGCGCAGCATAAACCCAGAACGATAGCCACAATCCACTCCTGCTCAAGTTTCTCCAGCTAGAGACAGCCACCTGCAACCAACAGTTTGATTCCCAGGCTTGATCAATAGATGTTACCCCGCGATGAACGGCTGTACTTCATGCCACAGGTATTGCAACTGCTCAAGAGCTCTTCCCCTCCTGTTGCAGTATGTGGCTCCTGGACCACCTGCTGATTTGCTCCTCACTAATGGCACATAGCTTCAGCTGGGAAATGTGATCTGCCAAGAACTCCACAACAGTAATTTACGGTGTGCTGCAATTTTAAATATCCAGTCACTCGGATCAGCTGCAGTGGGTGCTACAGCTATGCAATCAGCTTGGTTAAATTATGTAGAAAGCAGTTTCCCCAACCTTTTTCAAGAAAACTGCTTTAATAGTATCCATAACATCCTACTTCCTTCAGAGATTTCGAGACATGATATCTACACATGAAAAGGGATCTTCTTCTCCTACCCAGTTTTCACGATCGGATCATCCCTGCTTTTTTCCATTTTGTCCTTGCCTTTCTTTTTGCTTCAAGAATATGCTAATGAATGTTCAAACAGAAGTTTGTATCACTCTTGCTGGTGCTGAAGGCTTTTTTCTTGTTTCACCCCTTTGCTGGAGCTGAGAGTTGCAGGTTACCCACAACTCTTCCTTCCTCGTTTAGGAAAGGGATGTCTGTCACTTGCACCTCAGCTTTGCTGTGGCTTTCACGGTATCAGCTTTGCTTCTGGCTATGTCCTCAGGCTCCAGCTCTTGAGGCTTGGTGATCCAAGATCTCTAAACAGAGACTTCCACTTCAGGAATGCACTTTTCTGAAATACATTTCCACTAGCTGTCTTTTGAGTTCTGCAATCTGATATCTTCTGATGATGAAACGTTGATAGAACTTCCTTCAAACACCCAGCAAATTATCTTTGATACCAACAGCTGTTTTTTCTACACCAAGAAAGTCCCTCCTCTGAGAGGCAGGGAAGTAGGATGCTTAATGAAATACACTAAGCAAATCGGGATGCTCCTATTCCTTGGTTTGGTTGGCAGTATACTCACATTTTCTAGCCTTTAACATTCTTTACTTCTGCAATCAATTTCTCCAAGTGCTGCTTCTGCCACAGGACAGCCAAACCCAATTACACCAGCCTCTCCAGTTTCTGGTGTGGGTCTTCCTGTCTAATCTTACCTTTTACACATTCACAGATTGAATGAAAAAAAAATTTATTCCCTTGAAAAGAAAACCGTATCTGCAAATCAAGTATTTCCCCAAATCACTGAGTCTGATGCTCAGCCAGCACTCCAAAAACTTAAGAGTGCATTCTGCTTTACAAACAGACTTCAGGAGTCTTCATCTCACCCTTCATTCTCTCTCTCCATCTTCAGCTTCTGAAGATTTTTCATTGGGATACTTTTTGCTTCTAGCTTTGGCACAAATCTTCCAACGCTACAAGGCAGTGCTTGTGCTAACATAATCCCACTGTCTGCCAACCACACCAACCACTTTTCTCCAAGTATAAAAATCCAGGATCCTTTGGCCATATTCAGTTTCTCCACAATGAAAAGAATGAGGGAAGATGAAGAAACGTGTTTTCTTCCAGTTCTGTTCCCTCGGCTGAAAAAAGAAACTAAGCCTGAACTTCCTGAGCATTCCTAACATAAATGGGTAGTCCCAAGATCTTTCTGGCAAAGATTGTTATGGCAATTTGAGTTCCCGTGGAAGCTGCTCCACCTGATCACCATTAATGCAAGCAGCTGTTAAGTTTTCCCCATTTCCCATCCTCATTGCCTTGCACTTCAGACCCAATTTGACGTCATTCCTGCACAAGATGCTACTCAGAGGACTATTCTACTGCTGAAGGGAAAGTCTGCATCTTCTGCCTCTCCTTCTTGACGGAAAAAAGCCTGTAATCTTACTGACTGCAACAGCTGTAAATAGGTGCTGTCCCAAAGCAGTCCCACACGGCCAGGGACAGCCCTGCCTCCTTTTCACTTTCAGCTCCAAGAACAATCATTCTCGCCCAACGTCTATAAATCCTGTTCTTCAGCTCAATCCGTTCACAGTAGTTCTTCTGTCTTCTTGATAAAGGGTTTCACGCATCTCCCTTTCAGGCAGTCTCCTGCTCTCCCTCCCTAAATGTCAGTGGTCTCTTCACCCACGTTGTGAGGATGTCCACATTCTGGACTTTGTCCTGAGTTATTCACCTTAATAGTTCTCTTGGACTCAGCCTGGAACCTCCCTCTAAGTCATCTGCTCACTCATCTAATCATACCCTTAATCCTTCCTGCCCAGGTCTAACCCCAACCAGCGAGCTGAGCCAAAAGAAAGAAGATGCCCTGCCCTATCCTTTACACGTTGCTGCTCCCATGCCCTTACCTATAATGGTATGGAATTTCCTAGATCATCTTTCCTGATAATAATTGTTCCCCCAACCACCTTTTTTGCCTCTTGATAACTGCCAAAACCATGTTTTTGCCCTTTCGACCTCTCTTTGAAGTTTATGGCTTCCCAACCCATCTTCAGCCTTCTCAGGCAAATATACAGCGACGATGGATTTTAGGCTTTCATGACGGGGGTCTAAAAAGACAGTCAAGGAAGGAGAGGAAAGGGGAAAAAAAGCATTTCAAAGAAATTAACAGGGAAAAACACATATTAAGCATTGCTAAGGCTGAAAATATATATTAATAATATATATGGGGAAAAAAGAGTATCATTACCATTTCCAAATGCAAGACTGAAAAAACTGACCACAGAAAAACAAACAAACAGCATCTTCTTTGGACAGCATGCTTAGTATTAAAAGTTGTGACATCATTCAAAAAAAAATCCAGTTAGGCTTATCAAATATCTAGCCTTTTGGGGTACTTTTTGACCTCAGAAAGGGTTGGTTGCTTTTTAAATGTCATAAAGCAGGGGGGGAAAGAGCAAGTCTATAATGCATAAAAATAAAGTGGCACAAGACTGGGTGGGACACTCTGGCACAGTTGCATGCAGTCCCATCACAGGAGTCTGGGATAACAGAAGAAAACACCTGCTGGCAGGACAATCCAGCTGCACACTGACAACAGGGCTGAAGACAGACCTGGGCATCCAACAGAAAGTGGAAGCAAAAACTGGAGAATAAATAACTTTGGTTTTATATGAATGGGAAGTTTTTGTGTAGGAGTAGTAGTGGGAATAAAATTTCTTCACATTTTATTGTGTAATTTTGCTGTGTAGTAGTGTTTCAGTATGATTTATTGTGTAATGGTATTGCATGGCATCATTTGTTGAGCAACTTTGCTGCGTGGTATAGTTTTTTATTTAATGATATTGAAAGTTAGGCAATGGTCTTGCATGCCATAATTTGTGCTGTCTGTTGAGCAACATCACTGCTGTTCTTGACACAAAGGTGAATTGCATGAATTCACACAACAGTGATGAATTCATGACTTTAACATATATTCACTCAAAGATGACAAATAGAGACAATGTCTTGTTCTGAATGAAGACACGTGCAGAAAAGCAGCAACCTGAGCAAGTATAGAAGCCGAACTTTGGGCATTAAAATGTGATTTTACTACACGGTATTGCAGCATTGCCTCGTAATGGCACTTTTTTATCTGGAGCTACATTGTAACTACGTTGTGTGGATATTGCCTTTCATATATATATCCATACCTGACCAAAAGAACTACAGGAGGACCTTGTTTCTACACAAGACTGGGCATAAACAAGAATGGTAACACAAGTATGATGTGACTTAGCCTCTGTTCAAAACTGTCCTTGCAGGGAGTCACTGAAATTCGGAACCTGAAACTCTCAGCACCTTACGCAAAAGGTGATTGATGCGCTTCATAGCGGAACCCTACGTTAACAGCAACACCACTGAACTTGGAGCAATAGTTTAGCACAGGATTAGCAAGGACTTGAGCATATTCTAGATATCATCACAATGGCATCCTATTGGCTTAAGGCTCTCCAAAGCAGTGGAAGACGAAACAAAAGTTCACTCAGTGTATAGTATTAATGTAAGTTACTTATCTTTACATTCCTTACATAAATTTCCTTTTTCAACCCTCGTTCTTGGATTTTTTTTGGGGGGGGGTTGTTGGGTTTTTTTTTGGGGGGGGGGTGTTTTTGTTGACAACAAACGTAGTCTGTAGCTGAACTTAAATGACACACTTGAAGTTCAGAAAACACAACAAAACTTGAAATCTTTTTCAGACAAAGCAAGTAATCTATAAGGATATCAACTTTGTACCGACATCTATTTCTATACCCATCAAAAACTGCTACTGCCTGGCTGAGCAGCATCTCTCCTGCATTACCTGGGAACCTCCAAACAGCTGTATGCAACACGAGGCAAAGAGAGAGAGCAGGCACGGGCAGATTACAGCGTACTGCTGCTGCAAGCACTTTCATTTGATCTTACAGCCTGGCAGGCTGCACACTGAGAAGGAGATAGATGCACGTAGGCTTAATAATTTTTAAAATACAGCAAAACTCAGAGGATAGCTGGGAAGGCTTTTCATGGGAAAAAAAAAAAAGTGAGCCCCTCCATCTATAACATAAGATTAATTTCTTATCTGACAGATGGCAGAACGGAGGGGGGTGGAAGAGCAAGGACTGCTGGTGCAGTAGCAAGCTTCCAGCCTGAATCTAGGCCCCACGTTTTCGGTTATCAGACTGCCACAAGACACGTCCATAGCTGCATTCACTCCAGAGTGCTCCACGTATGCCTAGGTTTAAACGGAATAGCCCTCATCACTGCGCAGCCAGCTAGAAAACGATGGAAACATCCCGAGATGCGCTATTGTTCTGTCAGCTGCCCAGGCCTGCTCACAGCTGTGACTGTGACAGCAGAGGCTCTACCCCACTCGTTTTATTTGGCCAACTAGGATAGCTGCTGGCACACACCGACACTTCCAGGGCTACTGGTCAGTGCAGCAGATTGCCATCGCATTTGCCGTCCCAGCACCAGCAGCCGCTTCTCACACCGCTCCACATCCCGAGACCATTTTCTCTTCCTTCAGCATCCTCCGTGTCGGGTGTCAGCGCAAAACCCGAGCGTATCGAGGCCGGCAGACCTCGGACCGAGCCCCGGCGCACTTAATATTTGACATTCACCCATCCGCATCGCCGCTAGCAGCCATCTCCTCGCGCAGCTCGCCGAACTCCACCATTTGCCAGACGCCAGGCCGCTGCCAGCGGGCTCAGGGCCCGGCTCGCCCCCGCCAGCCGGCTCCCCACCGGCTGTGGCGACCGAGGGGAGCCGGGCGACGCTCCGGGAACGCGGCTGTGCAGGGGGCAGAAGCGGCACCCTGCACCCCGGGGGTCCGCCGGTGCCCCCCACACAGCGAGGAGGGGTCCCCCCCCCCCGGCCCGCCCGCCCGCCCGGCGTCGCCCTGGCAACGGAGCCATTTTGAGCGCGGCGCCGCTGCCCCCGCGGCCGGGGGGCGCCGGGCACGGTGATGGCGGCGGGGCTCGGGGGGGCGGCCGGTGCCCGGGGCCGCCCGGTGGCGTTACCTCGGATGCTCCAGGTCCAGCGGTAGAACTCGAGGGTGTCGTTCAGCACGCTGGACACCAGGCCGGCGGCGCGGGGGGGCTCGGCGTTGGCGGCACCCATGGCGAGCAGCGGAGCCGGCAGAACCTCTCTCGGTTGCGTGCGTCCGTGGCTTTGCGCCGGGGCTGCTGCGGCCGCTGCCCTTGTAGAGCCGGGGATGTGATTTAAATCTCTATCTCTCGGTATCTTCCCTCCAGACTCCGCCTCGCTCCCGTCAGCGGCTCCCGCGCCCCGCGGGCAGGGAGGAGGGCGAGGAGGCGGGCGGCGGGCGGGGGGGGCTCGCGGCGGGCGGGCGCAGGCGCGGGGCCGGCAGCGGCGGCCTCCCGCTGACGGGAGCAGGTGCAGGCCGTGTGCGGGTTCGAGGAGAAGCGCCCGAATTCCTCCTTTTGCCTTTTATGTTATCATATAAATAAAAAAAAAATAACGTAATAGGGAAGAAATATTTCAGTCTCCTTTTATTTTCTCTCTCGTGGCTTTCCCTTGTCGCACGGTGCCCACAGACGGGCTGAGGCACTCACGTATTCGCTTCACCTCAGGTCGTTTATACTGAGGCGGCAGCCCTTCGGCTGTCTTCCCCAAGAAACCTCATCTCCCGCTGCCTCCCCTCCCAGCACTGATAAAAGCAGACCCCTCCGCCTTCCTCTCCCGCTGCTGGCAGTCTTTCCCTGACCAGCAGCACATCCACTCTTCTCCATCCACCAATAACGTGTATCTCGCACCTGCATGCCCTCGTCCATCACCTCAAGAGTTTTTATGGTAATTTCATGGCACAGAGGGGTTTCCCCACCCAGGCTGTCGCTGAAGGCTGCAGGAGAAGGAGCCTCCATGGCAAAGGCAGCAATAGGTGAGGCTGCATGTGCTGTGGGTGAAATCCTGCTTCATCAGGATCAACCCAAACAAGCCCTCTGCCTGATGTGGGTGCGCCAGCTGTTCCTGACACCCTTTGCTTCTTTTCTCCTTCTCCTAGCTTGCCTCTTTCTCCCCTATGATCCACACAGTGTGGATAGCTGAAATACACATTTGGGGATGGTTTCCTCACTGAGGGACAGGAGGGGAGCCTGTCTGCCCGTCTTGCGAGCTTTCCTTCTGGCACACAGCAGATGAGATGTATCCACCTCTCCCTCCCCCAGCACACTGGTACCATGCGTTAGTTGTCACCTCGTGAGCACAGCTAGCACTCCTCCTGCTGGGTGAGTCACTTGCCACTTGGCTCCTGGACTGCCTTGGCAGCTCTGATCCCAGCCCTACAGACAAGAGGCACACTGGCCATTGGTGGTTACTCTACGGCGAGCAGAGCCACCGTACCTGCAGCTTGGAAACCAGTCGTTTGGGAGCAGGGATTACCAACACCGGGAAAAGAAGGAGGAGCCACCTCATCCTCTGGAGGTCTGGATGGAGAGGGTGGTCCAGTTTATCCCAATGCTGCAGGAAAGCTGGAGCCGAAGCAAGGTTGCCATATGCTAATGGATGGATGGGTACTTGTTCTCTCATGTGGGAAGAGTCAATCAAAACTCTGCATCGATCGTACTGACTTCGATTGCATGCTGTTCTGATGACGCTGATCATTGCAGAAGGTCTGGTGAGAGCCCTGCAGTGGATCTGTCACCAAGTAGGGCGCAGTGAACACCAACCTGCTTCCCGAGTTGCAGGCAGACAGCACAGTGTTAGCTGTGGTTCCTGTGCCTCCTTCAGGTGAAACCACTGCAGCGTGTCATTGTGCAGTTAGAAACTTCATGTGTGTGTTTGGCATCATCTAAAGCAAGGATTTTGATTTTTGTTAATGTTACCTCTTAAATTGAAAGGAAACCAGAAAAACAAGCTATACAGTTCAGATTGGTGTATAGCCATTTGTCTTAGCCAAATCCAGACAGGCTTGATTGAACATGACAAAAGATCACAATCCCTTACCATTCCTGGTGTCAGGCAAGATGTGGAATAAGCAGAGCACCACTAACACACAGAATAAAGATCCACAGCCTAACAAGGAACAAAAAGGAATAAAACAGCAATATACATAAGCCAAATAAGATATGCAATATTAATACGTATTCATAATAATTATTATTTATACTATAGCATAGATATGCTTAATTCTTTATTAGAATGATTATATACTTATTCCATGGAAGACTTTTTTGGACAGTTAACACCAATAATAATTATTGTATATGAAATATCTATATGATCCATTTTAGTGTTTCATCTATTTCAGTTTAAATACCTTTTCTTTGACCTCAATAAATTCCTTTATATTGGTAATGTGGTTGTACATACATAACTTTACAGAGCAATTAAGCCTTGAAAAGCCTTGAAAAGAGCAGCAGAGTTGCAGAGTATGGACAACAGGGAGGAGATGAGCAGTCTAAGAGCAACTTCTCTTGTTCTTGAAGAATTGACATTGTCTTAAAAAATGTGATTAAATTTATGATAAACTACTATCAATTTAACTTTCAACCTGCAAACAAACAGAAATGGTTTTTAAGTTAGGTGTAGGTCTACGGGCTTCCAAACACATCCCAGCTAGTTTCCTGTCTTTGTGCACCCAGCAGGATGTGCTGGCTCTAAGAAAATTGAGAACCAAGTCTTCTATTAAAGAGAGGAGAAGGAGGAAGGCATCCAAAGTAAAAGCATCCAAAAGCATCCAAGGAAATCTGCAAAAAGGTAGTCAGAAAAAGATGACTTTTTAATATCATTAATTACCAAGATCTGAAATCTACTACTTTTTAACCTAGGTAATCCACATGCTCCTAAATCCTGACATCTCAGATGGGCAAATTTATTCTCAGAAAAGGCAGGCCCATTGCAGGTAACCCCAGAGGAATGCAGGAAATCCCAGCTAAGCTCTGGCCACTTGTCCAGTGCTGCAGGGTGCTTGTGCTGGCAGCGGGTGAGCCAGAGTGCTTCAGGAAAGGTGCAAAAGGTAACAGGAAGTTGTGGGATATCTAGCCCCAAGGAAGGTCTCCTCCCAGCTCCTATTAGAGGTTTTCTTATACCCCATGACACAAACAATTTGTCTTCCTTCCAGACCTGTTTGTAAAAAAACAATGTGGTATCTCATCTCAGAACTTTCAAGCCATTTTCTCATTCTTCATGACCAAAATAAATAGCAGTATAAATGTTCCCTGGGGAGAAACACCAAGAACATCTGAGGAGGAACAACCCCAGAAAGCAGTTCATGCTGGGGGCCACCCAGCTGGAAAGCAGCTCTGCAGAAAAGGACCTGGGAGTCCTGATGGACACCAAGTTGAACATGAGCCAGCTATGTGCCCTTGCCACAAAGAAAGCTAATGGCATCCTGGGCTGCATTAGGGAAAGTATTTCCCGCAGGTCAAGGGAGGTGCTACTTACTCTCTACTCATTGCTGGTAAGGTCAGACCTGCAGTGCTGGGTCCAGTTCTGGGCTCCCCAGTATGAAAGAATACCACGGAAGAAATATGGACAGACTGGAGACAGTCCAGCAAAGGGCCACGAAGATGATGAAGGGACTGGAGCACCTCTGCTGTGAGGAGAGGCTGAGAGCTGGGACTGTTCAGCCTGGAGAAGAGGAGGCTCAGGGGGGACATACGTACCTGAAGGGAAGCTGTAAAGAGGATGGAGCCAGGATCTTTTCAGTGTTGCCCAGTGCCAGGGAAAGAGGCAGTAGGCACAGACTGAAACATGAGAGGCTCCCTCTGGACATCAGGAAGCACTTCTGTGCTGTGCGGATGATGGAGCACTGGCACAGGTTGCCCAGAGAGCCTGTGGTGCCTCCTGCCTTGGAGATGTTCAGAAGCCACCTGGATGTAGTCCTGGGCAGCCTGCTCTGGGTGTCCCTGCTTGAGCAGGGGCTGGAGCAGGTGGCCTCCAGAGGGGCCTGCCAACCCCAGCCGTTCTGGGATTCTGTTACAAAGTCCAGGTGATCAGTGCAGTTAGCAATGCACGTGAAAAGCATTTACTCATGAATTTCAGTAAAGTGTGTTCTACTATAATATTTGATGAATGAGACAATGCTTCTGCAATTACTGAAAACACTTGGGGTTTGCTTCAGGCTAGTAATGAGACTGCTGTGAGGGGAAAGTGACATTTAGGGTATGCAGAATAACATTTGTGAGGTGTATTAGGGAGAAAGCAGCTGGAGCTTTGTATATTGCCACTAGCGATCTCCTCCGGACAGCTCATCAAAAGATATAAATAGGAGTAAAGGAACTTTGCTCACCTACAAAGAGCATTATGACAACCAAGAACTTTCCTGGTGGGGAAGCCATTAGAGAACTTGAATCAATTTTGATAGATCTACATATTAGGCCATCTGGTAAGAGACAACCAATCCACTTATTAATAAAGAAGAGGTACAAGATATTGTATGTGTTAAGCATGACCAACTTAAAATTGTTCAGAAGACCTTCGTTTTAGAAAATGTATGCGTTTTAAATACTTTAGATACTAAACTATCATATTTTTCATTTGGTTTCATAAATGCTTTAAGAGGGAAAATGCTGAAATAAATCAGCAAATTAGTTTGTAGCATATGAAATTTCTTTACATAGCCCATCAAATTTGTATGGTCCTTGCATCAAAGCTTTCTAGCTGATACGCATTATGAAGATGGCTAGTTGTGCCAAAATAGCTTGTCTGATCTTTGAATCAACAAGTACAGGCTTAAGTATGTGCATATGCAATAGTAAAACTGCTACCTGCTTCAGTGCAGAGGCTGGTTTAATGCACTTTTATGCTATACAAGCTTAAAAGAGTCTGTTTTCAAACAACCATATTTTTTTAAAAAAGCATTAATACCAACAATGTGTCTTTCAGCACTAATTAATTTTTTTTATTACGTAACATATTGTTACATCTGTAATTTGAGGTGGGGTAACTAAGGGATTACACAGCTCTGTCACAGAGAGTCTTCAGTAGGACCTGAAACAGATCCAGCTCTTTGTCTTCTGAACAGTCTGCTAGATGCCATCTGTCCTCCCATACGTTTTACTGCATCAAAACAGATTTTTCCAAAACAAGTATTTTGGAGCGAAGTATCAGAAAGTATCCAGAGATGTCAGTCCTCAGTGACGACTGTGGCCAAAATGAACCTTTAATGTAAGTTCCCACTAGGTTTGACCTAACTTGAATATACCTGCAGCAGTGTTGCATTTTATTTCCAGTCCGTACCAACTGCAAGTTTTAAACCTCAACCATTTTTGCTGGAGCTCTATCTAAACTCAGAATTTAAATATATTTAATATCATGGCTTAAATACTGAAGGGCCAGATCCAACAGAGGGAATTCCTAGTGATGTAAATACAACTTTTGTTTCCAGAGGATTTTAGTTACATATGGACATTTCTTCTCCACCTTTCTGCACAGAGAGGAGGAGACCAGGGAAGCAGTAGACAGCTTCCTCCCAAGTTACATCAGGTTGTGTCCCCAAGTAAACATAGCTACAGCTCAATTCCAGATCATCATGTGTACAGGTTTTAAATCGTAGAGCTAACCCTGTTTTCTGCAAGTCTGGTCAGTGAGCAGAAGTATCGGCCCGCAGTGCTGAGCTGCATTCAACCCCAGCTGCTGCTGTGCCTACTGGTCCCGAAAAGGAGCCATTAGCCCGGTGTTTCCCATTCCAAAAGATTTATTTATAATGATTTCCTTTGTGGGAGATTTCACCCTAACCAAAGCTAATTTGTAACGCACAGTGTATCAGATTTGCTGTATATTTGGCAGGTGCAAGTTCATAGCTTTATCTGCATTTCAGCTTCCTTTTAAAAATAAGTGTTCCACGGGCACAAGGATGATAAAAACCTGTATGCGTACCATCTCCTATTCACCCTACTGATACTTTTCGTACATGGTTTCTCATACTTTTACACAGCTAAGATTTTTATCTGCAGTGATATCTGTCACAGCTTCTATCATTTGTGAGGTGTGGCAAGCACGCTTTTGCAATGAGGGATTCGTATGTGTACATGCCGGAGAGTGGCAATGCCAAACTATCAGCTGATGTTTTGAGGGCACGGTGTTGAAACGACACCAACATGTATAGTCAGATCTGCAGCACCTTGCTAACTACCAAATCCAACCTTTTCCATAGGTGTGTGTCACTGCTGCTGCACCCACTTCACTGGGTGTGTCAGCCACCTGAAGGCGGGTGGCTGTTTGTAGGGATGATTTTGCATCTTTGCTTCTGTGCTAGTAGTGGCCTGAAATGTAGGGCATAGTCCCCTGCAGAAGCCGCTTACAGCGATGTCGTTAGGTGGAGGGGTGCTGGTTGCTCAAGCTGTGCGCTATTTCACAGTCTCTGCTGTAACTATGTGAGCATAGGTGGCAGCCAGGGTGCTGGGCATACCTTTATCTGTGTGATGCGAGGGGAACAAAGCTGTGGTAAAGGAGTTACATAAAGGATGTGTCAGCCTCTGGGCCTCTGAACCTGTGCAACCTGGCGCACATTCAACCTTTCACTCTGCCACTGGGATATTCTGCAGATCCGTACGATCTTGATGGAGAGCCCGACTGCCAGTCCTCATTAGAGGCTTGCTGTGCCCTATCCCCAGAAGATCATGCGGAAGTATTCGCCACAGGGTTATAAATTTTATAAACAATAGTTTAGTCATATAACACCCTAGTGAGATAAGTGGGGATTATTATTAACTTCAGTTTATGTATAGTGCAATCAAGCCTCGAGAAAAGCAATGCCAGCTCTTTGGAATGGAATTAAAAAAAAAAAATGTTGGGATCTCCCTGATGTTAGCTCAATGCTGTTCGGTCACTCATATAAATTCACGGGCCTTTCCAGTGCCTTATTCAGGTACGATCAGCTGCGGCTTCAGTCCCAGTACCCTATTTCAAAAGAACCTGAAGACCCACGAGGTAGTTCTAGGCAAGCCAGACACATGTAAAATATTACATTTCCTCCACTGTATAGTGAAATCACAAATTTCCCATAAAAGTTCAAGAGTTTTCTTGAACATTTTTCAAGCAGTGGCAGCTCTGCATTAAAGCATTTTAGTTGGCAGGGTTCTGATCAGAAAATGTTTGTAGTAGATGGATGTGTGCATAACAACATTGGGAACATTTTTGTAAAAAAAAAAAAAAAAGAAACATTTTTGTATGAAACAAGCTGAAAAAGCTAATACTAAAAACAGGAGAATATTCAGTTGTTGTATATTGGAAAGAAAACAGAAAAAAAACAGCTGTTATCTTGTAAAAGAGCTTGAAATTATCTTCTACAGCCCCCTCTCCATGCCAAGCCCAAGTTGCCACACAGCCATCTCTCTGGCCTGGGGACAGGCAGGGAAATCCCCAGCAAAGGCTGCTGTGCAAGTGTGCCGTGCTTCCTTGCTTGGGTTTGTAGTGCCCGTCCCAGGGTGTTGCGGTGCTGGGCTTGGTGCTAGCCTGTGAGCCATCCATTCTCACTGCAAGAGGCAATTAATATCCAGGAAGATTTTACGAAGGTTGTAAAGCCCTGGTGGGAATGAAGTCACTTGTCCGCGAGGTAGGAGTCACGGCTCTACCCGGTAGCTAAATAGACTTCCAGAAGGGAAGGTAACACCCTAAACTGTTGGGATTACAAAAAGGCAGCTATTACACATGGACAGAGGCACATGATATATTTACTTTATCTGCTGTGGACTGTGGTGATCTCCAGTCAACCCTCTGTCTAGTCACAAACCTTTATTTTGCCTTAAGTCTTGTCTCAAAGTTTTAGGTTGTATCTGTGTACCAGAGCAGGATACTTAAAAATAAAACCTGGAAAGTCTTACACTGGAAGAGGATCTAATATTAAAGTATGCCCAAATGACAAAGATCAACCAGATAACTGCCCAAAAATAGAACAGATGCGATCGTGGACACAGAAGAATACTTCTGAATTTGTATTCACAGAACCACAAACTCACAGATCATTTGAGGTTGGCAGGGCCCTCTGGAGGCCACCTGCTCCAACCCCTGCTCAAGCAGGGCCACCCAGAGCAGGCTGCCCAGGGCCATGTCCAGGTGGCTTTTGGAGATCTCTAGGGAGGGACAACTACCTCAAGAATTCACAAAGCAACACTTGTACCAGATGCTCAGCTTGTATACACGAATATGACTGTGTGGACTTTGGTAGAGTGTTTGTGGATACGTATTTTATGTCATATGCAGACAGAAGCACCAACAGAAATAAAATACTTGCCTTTTCATTAAGAAAGTGGCAAGTGAACACGTGAGGGAAGCCAAAGATGCTGCTGTAAGGAGCACAATAAAATGGTTATAATTGTATTAACATACTCTGAGGAGCAGTTTATTAATACATGTCAAAATAAATAAATAAACTTGTTGAATAATATAAATTTGTTATTTCTTCCTGGCTGATTCTAATAGTGAGAGAATTGGGCTTGCCTGGTCTATTCCTAAGTAAGTCATAGGATGTGGAGATGGGAAGCAAAAGAGGCAAGTAGCAGAATAATAACTCTATAATAATTTCTGGTGGGTTAGTTCCCAGGGGCTGGTGCTCTGAAAGACACAGGAGCCCAGGAGAGCTGCTTGATATTCACAGGCAACCTCCTCAAAGTTCAGGAAACATCCACTGGTCTGGATGCTCATTTGGAAGAAGCAGAGGAAGACTGAGGCTAGACAGGTGACCCAGCCTTTATTGTCAGTCTGTTCCCACGCTTCCCATGTGTTTGGTGGAGTACAACCAATATCTGAGGAAGAGCAAGCTGGGTATCCCTTAAGCAACCTGAACACAAAGCCAAGCAGGATGCACGGCTGATATCATGCACCATGACACAGCACTGTGCCAGAGAATACAGGGACTCCAAGTGTGTAATAACACAAGCACAATTTAAGACATGTCATCTAACTGTGATCGTGGTGAGAGAACCTTTCAGACAGCATCGCCCTCTCCTGCTCCTCCATCCTCTGCCAAGTGACTGCAGAGACGTTTCAGAGAAGAGGAAGTGGTGAGGAAATGCAATCATTCTGAGGTTAACAAAGCCAGGCACCCATCCCTGGGGGGGCTGGACTCCTTAAGTAGCTTGTTGAATGCCACGTTTCTGAGAAGGAACCAACCAGTGAATGTGTGACAATAGGGAGAGATGGCTCCTGGTGGAGCCTGTAGGAGCAGCACACCCACCATTATCTTAGCCCAGAAGTGGGGGATTGGAAACAATCACAGACTGCCAGCTTTTAGTTGAAAGGAACGTTCTTTTAATTAGGATACACGTTTTAGATGGACCTCTCAAATCTTAAATATTGATAACTTTATCGCCACAAATGCAAGGCTTTTCTTTGTCTCTTCAGACGCTTGCAATGATCTGAAGTTCCTGTGGCCACAGAAGCAAATCGCAAAATCATAGAATAGTTTGGGTTGGAAGGAGCCTTAAAGTTCATCTAGTTACACCCCTCATGTCACACCCAGAAAGCCAAGGAGTAAAAGCTGGGGAAATACAGGCCAGCTGGCTCTACTTCATTCCTTGGGAAGATTATGGAGCAAATCCTTCTGTAAGCCAAGTCCAGGCACATGAGGAAGGAGAAGGTGACTGGGAAAAACCAGCACGGATTTGCCAAGTACAAATAGTGTACGACCAACCTAATTGCTCTCTACAATGACTGGATTTGTGGCTGAATGCAGAACTGTGGATTTCATTTGCCGTCAATTTGGCAAGCTTTTGGTCTCCGGCAGCATCTTTGTAGCTAAATCGCAGCAATATGGACTGGCTGGGTGAATTATGAAGAAAGCTTTAAAAAACTGTGGAACAACAGGCTGAAAATGTCACGGTGGCTGTTTATGGGTGGTACTCCTTGGGCACTAATATTGGGACAGCACTGTTTAACATCTACATTAATGGCTTTGACAGTGGAGCAACGTGCAACCTTCACAGTTTCACAGAGGATATCCAGCTGGGAGGAGCAGTCATTGTACTGGATGTTAGGGCTGTTAGAGGTACCTTGACATGCTGGAGAAATGGGCTGGCAAAACCTGTATGAAATTCAACAAGGGAAAAGGCAGTCCTGCATCTGGGATGGAATAATGCCTTGCAACAGCACAGGGTGGGGACTGGGCCAGAAAGCACCTCTGCAGAAACAGACCTGTGGGTCCTTCTGGACAGCAAGCTGAACATGAGTCTGCAGTGAAGAAGGTCAGCCGCATCCTGGGCTGCAATAGCGAGAGTGAAGCCAGCAGGACAAGGGAGGTTCTTCTTTCCTCTGTCTGACTCTTGTGACACAGCACCTGCAGCGCGGTGTCCAGTGTTGGGCTCCCCATACAAGAAACATGTGGACATACTGGTGTGACCACCGTAGGAGGACCACCAAGATGGCCAGGGACTGGAGCATGTGATGTAGAAGGACAGAAGGAGCTGTGTTTGCTTGTCCCAGAGAAGAGACAGCTTTGGGAAGAACTTATCGCTGTCTACAGGTACCTCCTGGGAAAGTGCAAAGAAGTCAGAGCCGGAGTCCCTTCAGAGATGCACAGAAAAAACATTAAAGGCAATGGGCAGAAGTTGCAGCTGGGAAAAAAGATATTGTGAACCCAACCTGAGCAGCCCAACCAGAGCCTGAGCAATCTGTGTCAAAGTCATCCCAGCTTTGAGCAGAAGTTTGGACTAAACAGTCTTACGGCATCCCTTCCAACATAAATTCTTCTGTGATTCACCTTCAACTCCACAAGTTACATCTTCTCTTCTTTAACTCCAGATGCTAATTTTAATCAAGTTTAGTAAACTTCAGTGCTCCAATCTGAGCAGACCAAGGGCGAGCGAGGGTTGTTACTATTTCTCACATCATCCCTTGTGTACATTTGTACAACTTTCTGTATGTATTGTTAATACTTTTAAACTTGTTTTTAAGAATATAGCCTAAGGAAGTGCTAGGTAATGTATGACAATGCTGCTCTGAAGTAAATGTAAGTGTACCCTTGCCAGCACATGATAGCTTCATTTTATTCTTTTTATCTGTACCTCATTTATTTCACTTTAAATTTCTGAGTTTCCACATGGCAGCATCTGATACAGTCACAAGCATGGGACTGTTCATGCTGGATGGTTCAGAAGGAATTTGATAACAAACTGTCTGTACATGCCATTTAAGTCAACAGCTAACAAAATGGATTGGAAGCTGTAACTCCTAGAGCAATTGTAAATGTTGTACTTCTTGTAAGAATGTAAAAGCATTAAAGCAAAGGTAGGCTGTGTCTGGTGGAAACAAGCAGCAGAATAGAAGGTAACAACAGAAGAAGCTAATCAACAGTAATTCTGCATTAGAATTTCCCAGCTGCTAGCAATTGGTGACTATTTGATCCATCTTTGAAATGAGTTTTATGGGTATCCTTGAACAACAACAGGTCAATAAGCCTTATTTCAGCACCAAAGAGCCCTGTCTGAAACTGTCTGAAGAAATTTAAAAAATAAAATAAAAAATAAGCACAGAATATGTCAAGGCTATAGCTACTTGGTAGCACAACCTTCTGGGGAAGGAAAATTTCTTTGGTATTTTAAGAAATCTTTTAGCATGTCAGGGGAGCTATGGATGACTCAATCCGTCTCTATTTTCCAAAAGCCTTTGAAGAGATCGGTTGTTAAAGAAGAAAAAAAAAAATGTTGCTGTAATGTGAAATAATAACATGCATCAGACACTGAGTGAGAAAAAAAAATAATGAACAGTTAACTCTGCCCATGAAAATAGCCACCATATAGCCAAAAGTTAATAGAAGTACATAAGGTATATGGTACCAGCATGCTCTAGCAAGGGTATCTTTAGGTAGAGGGCCCAGGGATGTATTCAAAGTTCACAGAGGCTATTTAACTACGTAAGAAAATCATACTTCTGAATGTTTCTGAATGGAAAAAAAAACACTCCCATTTAACTTTCTGCAGCAAAGCAAAAGGAAAGAGTGATATCTTTTATCTCTGTGCCATATGACCATCTTCATTTCTTTAATATTTTGAATGAAGTACTTATGAGCTCTGTCAATAATTACTGGCACTGTTACTCATCGTATTTTTTCTTGTCTGAATGCCTAGTGACAACTTTTAACTACCTGTTATGCGACAGATCACTTTACTGCCAGTAACCTCTTCTCTATGCAGGTATTCATGTTTTCATTTTGTAATGTCTTCACTTTTTTCAATTAAAAAAAGAATTAATCTTGGTTAAACTGTTATTGTCAGGCATATATTCCGGATGTTTTATCACTCGCCAATTTTTTTGCATGTTTTCGGTACTTTTTTTTTTTTTAGAAATGTGATTGTCAAATCTGGCCACAGTGCTTTAGAAATAGTCTTAATACTTACACCCAAATGGCTCTCCATTTGCAGTTACCCCTTCACCTCTGTCACAACTAGTTGTTAATCCATATACTTTAAATTAAGTACTTTTTAAATCTCTATTTCTTTCATAAACTTGTGCAATTCAAACATCTACAGTAGCTTTATATTATACATTAGTGCCACTACCTTTGTCAGTCAAACTTCTGATCTTCAAATAAGAAACCTATCTGAGGAAATCTGTATTTCATAATACTAGGCTGATGGACGTTAATTGCTTATGTATTGTATTTTCTTTCTGATAGCATCCTTTGTCTGCCTTTTTAACTGAGTCTTGAATATGTGTCATGTTAATGAATTACAAATTTCTGAAATCAACCAGTGTAACATTTGACTTTTTTTTTTTCTAAAGAACTTGAAATTTATGAGCTTTTCAAGATTGGAGAAAAATCAACTTCTATTTTTCAGAGAGTTCTTTGACCAACTATTTTAATACTTTAATGCTCTTCGAGAGTGTTACTCCATTCCTATGTTTATTCGCTTTTTTAATATTACCAATATAATTAAAGATCTTTGCACAGTTAATTATAATATTACGTCCAGTGTTTCAAGTGTGAGAGCTTCACTTATCAGCTTCTGAAGTGTGGCCAGACAGGATGCAAGTTGCATTCTGTTCCATGTGTATTGCATTTAATGTGTCAGAAATGACAGTAAAGATTTTGTATAGTAAGTAAAATTGAAATCCATTCATAGTTGTATTAACTACATATATATATATATTTATTATTTTTTTTTCTGGTAGGAGAAAAATATCCTAGAATACAGGTTACAATGTCCTGAGATGTACTCCCAGTATATGACATATATGCTATCTCATAGTATCTCACACAGTATTTATGATCTCTTAATATTAATAACTCCACATTTGCTCACGTTTTTGAATTCTACAGCTTCCTACAGTGAAGGAATAAATCTGATTGTTCAGGTGTGACAATAATCACAAATACACTAATATCGTGGGAATTACAGTACTGAAAGTAATAATAGCAGTAGTAAAAATACAGCCAGGATATTCCTCATGATCACAGCAGAATGTCTGCAAGACTGCATCACTCAGAGAATCAAACACTGGACCATATATAGCATATAAAGCAACTCTTATTGCCACTTTAGTTCAGATTCCCCATGAATGTATAGTTTGTTTTTTTTTTTTCCTTGCACGACGATATGAAATTACAGAGTTTCATTCAGTATTTCCTAAAATATGAGTAGTCAGTATGTTGAGTACATGTATGAATAGAATTTGATTCCTGAGTGGACTATATCCAATATATTACAACTATGGATTATAGGAGGTTTAAAAATATTTTATTAATTCCAAATAATAATAGTTTATCTATAATGCCATAGCAACCAGAAACTCTGGAACTTGTATGCTAGATATCACACCTATGGCAAGGGCACAGCCCTTGCTATAAAGAACTTGGAACACAGGTTTGGGTAAAAATATCTTATTCACTAATCTGATATTGACAGTTTCAAAATACTCTGAGTTTCTTGCAGGAAAAATATTTTGACCATAGGAAGGGAGACTAGGGAAAATGGCAGGGTAGCGACTGCCAAGAAAATATTCCTGAATAGGAATATTATAGTGACCTACAATAATGATTCACTGATCTTACACCTGTACCCAAGGTGTTTCCTCCTCCTTCACCTATTTCTACTCCTTTTCTTCTTCCAAACATGAGCTCACTTTGATGTCAAGTCTAAATAGATTCCTGCAACGTATTCAATTTCTGTGGTTAGGGCTTGTCATGCATTCAGCGAAGAAACCTGAGCTCATGCCTCCAGGACGTAGAGTTTCCATGTAGATTCTCCTGTGTCGGGTCTGTACACTAACAGCACAGCGTAATAATAACCCACGTGTGCAATGCTAGAGCTGGGTGTACGTCTGTACAGTTTTTGTAAGGTGGCTGTCCAGCTTGACTTAAAGGATATGGAGAATTATGGTGGTTAGGATGCGTAACATGTTTTTTTAATAGCTGATAAATCAGCCATATCATTCTTATGAATAAATAATACCTAACAGTAGTTGATAGCACAAAACAGTAAGTCTGTGATTAATCTCATTTTGTGCACATGGGAACCGGATATCTTGTAAGAACTAGTTTAGGCTCCACAGCCAAAGGGGAGAAATAGATTCTTTGAAAGGAAGAGGCATCCTGTTACCCTTAGGTAAAACAAGTCATTGCCTGAGGTTTTCTGCCTCTACCAACAATGTAAAGAGCCTAGAAGGATGACCAAGCTGAGATACCGAACTTTTAGACGGCTAATGAAAATGAATCCCACCTTTATCTGTATTTTAGGTAAACTTTACCCATTCTAAGCCAGTGTGTATATTCTCTTTTTGTATGCATTCAAGGAGAATGTGCTGTCCTATTATGAATAAGAAAAATACTTTCCACTAACCTATCTCATTCACCCTGGGATATCCTCTGTCTGCCTTATAAACATTAATTAATGTGGCTTCATAACAATCTCATGCAGAAAGAATTGCCCCCCAATTTAGCGATGAAGAAATGCATCCATAACATGTTTAAATAAAACCAGAAAACCAGGGGCATAAGTGTAAATACCAGAGGATGCCTCACAATCATAGCCCAAAGATAAGCTAATAACAAGGTGTGGCTCCCGAATCAATACAAACAGTGTAATATGGTGCTCGCTTCCGCCCTATTCACAGTAAATAGGTTGAGGTGTGGTGTGCGCAGGGTAGTTCCCGATGTGTTCACATCAGTCGTACATTAAGCTCGATGTACATCTAGCCAGACTGACTAAGGACAGAAGAGCAGGGCAAGGGTCAAATACCTGTTCCACATGCTCGAGACGTTTGTGTATCCATACAAATCACTTAACTGGATTCTGCAGGACCCAGCTTTCACCAAAGAAACGCAATGTAGCCCTCTTAATTTTCCTTTTAAAAGAATACAGAGCATTAAGTCATACTGGATGATTTCAAGTCTATAGACAACACTGACGAAATTGTGTATTGGTAAATGGCACGAGCCCAGAAAGGTTTCCATGTACCGAGGCCAACTGGCAGGCACGTGCCCTGGTGGCCTGCAGAGAAGAGGGGCTACATGCGGGCTGCCTCTTGGGAATGGTCCCAGGAGAGTCCTAGCCCCTGGACACACACTGGGAACCACTGCGTAGAAGGCTAAAAGTGTGTCAGGGAGCATTTTAGCAGCTGTTTGGTGTAGGTGATTTCAGTTCCGGATTGTAGAACGTTCCCAGCCATAAATTCATTAATAATTGCACAGGCACCCACTGATGCCAGCCTTTGTTCACACCTTCAGCAGGCTTCACGTCACGACTTCCGAGGGATCTTAAATATGGATTTGCTGCATATTTTTGCCCAAATCACCCCTCACCCCTCCCCACTCCTGGCTTTGCCCCTTACTGCCGTTCTTGCCCAACGCCTCTTAAGTGCATGTCTAAACCTATCATCAGTGTGTGCTGGCAAGCTTCTCTGGAGCTGCAGGACAAATTGTGCACTGAGATTACCTTCTTGTTTTGCCATATGAAAGCAGCAAAGACACGGATACTTCAAATGCTGTTGAAACAGTCTCACAGTATTATTCACACAATTCCATTCATGTTTATGCTCTCCCGACTTTTTTTTTTTTAATGTCAGTCTCCTATGTACCAGATAACTTCCCGATACATAGACATTTGTACAATGTTTAAGTCTCCATTTCCATATGGCCCTTTCCATTGCTACCCAGTTCATCTCAGCTATGCCTGCCAACAAAATGGCAAGTCACCTTTCCCGACACGATCTGGGTCACGGTACGGTTTGGGTTAACTGGTGGTGTGAGCAACCAGCAGCCAGCTCCTTCAGACACCATTGCCTGCGATGATGTAACTTTGAACACAGTCTCTCTCATCCTTTTCCTGGAGGATACAGGAGAAAGTAACAGAGAGGTTGTATGGTAATGGCAAAGAGGAAGAAGAAGAGACCACAATGACCATGGGCCACATGGATGGGGACATGGGTGCTATGGAAGATTTTCTAATTAATTTTACAAGCACTGGAATAAGCAAAAAAGCTATGGACACATCTTAGACTATGGTCTACAGGCAGACAAAGGTATACTGATCTTCTTTACTATGGGTGAATTGTAACAGAACAGGAAGATGTTCCCAAATTTTGCTGCAGTATCCAGTTTTCCACGCTGGGTTTATAGTAATAAACTATAAATAAATAAATAATCCATTCTACAGCTATGGATTATATTTGGTTTCTGTAAAGATGGGAGGAACAGTATTTCTCTTGCACCACTTCTTTTTTCCTATATCAAGTAATCTATAGAGAATGACAAGGAAGTGATTTAAACACACATCTGGGGACTTATATCTTTGCAATTAGCAGAAATATATGGGTTATAGGTCTGGTAAGTGAGAGTACCCATCTTTTTTTTTTTTTTTTCTCTCTCTCTCACAGTGTTTTTTTGTTTGTTTGTTTGTTTGTTTGTTTGTTTTTGTAGCTCTATCCCAACAGTAGATTAACTAACACTGAAAAATTGTCCCAAATTCATAGACTGTGGATCCTAATACAGTTACATTCTTTGGCTTGTGTCATTTTTTAGCAAGCATTTCTGATTGAAATGGACGGGAAAAGGTGCACGAAACACTTTGCCTTTTGAAATTCCCCTCATAGTTTGGCTTCTTGTTGGGCTTGCATTAATTTTCCCTTTAGCTGGCAAGTGACACTTCAGAACATTTCATTTGGGTGGGATTGGAGGTAGTCAATGAGATGCCAGTGAGTGCATGTTTCCAATGGCAACCTCCACAACTAACATGTATTACAGTCCACAATACATTGAGTCACCAGGTAATAAAGAAATCTCCTTTGCATTAACAGGTGGAATTACACGTATCTTTTCCATACTTTGTCTTTTTTTTCAGTCTTCAATAATATTATACTACAGGACTTAATGAGTATGAAACAATAGTGAAACCAACTCCGGTAACGAGACCATGATGCCTTACTATGTTGTATTATTATTCTACCAAGCAATTCCTCCTTTGTTTTCTCAGTTACTAGAAGTTTTTAGTAGTTAATAAAAAATGAATAATAATAATAATAATAAATTAAGGTAGTTTTGTTTGTTTATTTTGTCTTTGTTTATTTTGGCCTTGACAGCTTTTGCTTGAAAGACTTCTAAATGCATATTATTTCAGGTGGGAATAAATGCATGTCATGTTGACAAAAAAGTCCTAAAAAGCTTTTGCTTTTGCTTAGATAAGAGGATGACATTTCATCACTTTTCTGTTAAAAATATTTTCAGTTGTTCTGCACTTACTTCTGGTTTTGCACATACTTTTGATTTTATTAATACGTTGGCTGAGTACCCTAAAAATGGGGATTACAAGCTTGGAAAATGAAGGAGAAGCAGGTTGTTGCACCCAAAACTTACATCGTAGTAAGAGGCTCTTAAAACTCTGTAAAACCAAAAGTATCTGATGCACCAAAGCAAATCGGTCCATAACAGGAAAGTGGATCTGCATAACGCAGCAGTGCACACACACTACATGACCCACGGTCGCCTGGCATTCCTTCATTCCTAAGCCACGTCAACCTGCAATAAAGGATGTGGGAGCAGGAGGCATCCCTCATTTTCCCCGGTTGCCTCCCCTTAGCCTCGCTGAGAAGAGACATGATTTCTGTCTGTGCCAGATCTTCAAGCTGAGAGTTTCTTGGGATAATGCATGTGAACAGAGCCTGGCATTATCTTCTCAGCTAATGAGATGGTAACATAAGGAGTAGGTAGGTGTTCGGTATGTCAGCTGCAGCATACTGCAATGATACGGCCAGGACAGCATCCAGGTGTTTCCCTACAAAGCAACAGCCTTCACATTCTTCCATCATACAGCAATCACCAGGCATCACGGTCAGAGCAGGTCAATGGGATTCCTTACAGCAATGGTGAAATCACTTGCTTTATTGACTACCTTGTCAGTAGGAGAGTAAAGTCTCGGTTGTCCCAAAAGGCAAACATCAGATTTCTTCAACAATGTGAAAATATATACCTGTGCCAATACTTCTATATAAACATATGCATATGCATACACACACATATGCGTGTTGAATATAACTTGAGAATGATAGAACAGCTGCCTCAGTAATTTGTTTTTTATAGGTTCTTCTGATGGGCAACTAACATGCATGTGAGTGCCCCTGATGATCTTAGTAATGCTTGGGAAGTCCAGTTTCAGACAGCTGCTATTTCAGATATATTTGAAGAATTGTCTTATTATCTAGAGGTGTCATTTCAATGACATTTTACTGACTCAATATGGTGTTATGTTAACAAATGAATTAGAAAAAGTGATAGGAGCAAAAAAAATATGGCCGTAGAGCTAGTTATTGATGCAAACAAGAAGGCTGATATAGAGGAGGAAATGTGTGGACCTCTCTGGGAAAGATTATGTGCATTGGAAGGCTGATGAGAATTCAGAGTGGAAAAGGGAGAACAGGTGAACTAATGGTTAAGGAACTGGACCAGGCTCCAGGATCACAAGCTTTTTTATAGACATGTACATGTTGTATTCCTGAAGCAAGGCAAAAGTTGTCCTATTAACACTCCCATTTCAGTGACTTGCAGAATCTTGCTAAACAGCCAAAAGCATTTGCATAAGCTAAGTGTCACCGATGTTGAGTCTCCTCAGAGTTATTCACCTGTCACCAGAGCTGTGCCCTGGTGAGCTATTCAGTCATCAAACAGGTAAGGCACAGGTAAATCCAACTGTAGCTTCTGAGTCCAATACACCTTTAATAGATGTATGTTTAAAAGACACTGCAAAAGAATATTCAATTTGTTTCTCTGGAACTATTCTTGAGTTCTTCAAGCTCCCTGAGTAATTCGGTAACATAGCTTACTTTCTTCTTTATGTTTGTGCCTTATGATAAAAAATTTTGATTAATTATTCAGCAAATACAATGCATAAGTCTTGCAATAGTTCAACATTGTTCAGCAAAATGGACACTTCCAAGAAACCTACCTTTCAGAAATGTCATTTTAAAGTAATCTTTAGCAAGTTCACATTTTACCATTTTAACAGATTGACTAGAGATGGGACTAAGTTGCCTACTGGTGGGAAATGGATTGTGATGCAAAAGAGTTCGCCAAAATATTCATGTCAAATGATTTATACCTGCTATATAACTGTAAAATCTGGTCACTCAGCATATGCCAAGACATTCGGAAACAAAAAAATAAAATAAACATGGCAATGCATTTTATAGCTTCAGAGAAATTTATTTAGAACAAAATCCACTCCATAGTAGAAGCCGCACTGTGAAGAAATCAGAGTAAGGTACATACACAAAAAAATGAGTTGTCAGTGACAAAAATGGACATAATTCCATGGTAACTTCATTAGAACAAAAAGTAGATTCAAATACTGTTGAGTAGGAGTTCCAAAATGCTCAGTGTTTAGTGAAACCTCTTCTCCTTCTGGTAAAATGAAATGGTGTTTTGCTGGATGGTTTTTCTGACCTATCCTTCATGGGCTATGGGTTTTCAATTCCAGTGTAATTTTGATATTCATGCCTCAACAGAGACCAGAGCTACCTCAGCCTGATCGGTATTCTTTAGGTGAACAGCACCAAGCATGCTGACCTGTACAGACAGTACTTTTTGCCATCTCACATTGCTTTTGGCCTTCAAACTCACTGTCAGGACATCTGAAATTAATTATTTCACATAATTTTAAGTCATACAGGACTGTGAAATGAACGTTTGTGATGACTCATTGCATTGCATTGTATTACCCTCGTATGTAGCCAAATACATTTTTTGACTAAAACATACTTTTGGAAGAAATAAATTTGATTCAAAGATGATTATTCACCACTTCTCTTGAAGGTTTTATTTTTCAGTGGTAATGCTCAGTGTTATGTCTTGTTTCCATTTCAGATATGTCCAGTTTTATCTTCCAGACATTAGTTCCTTTGAACTTTTTCTCCACGACATTAAAGACCACAGCAGTACCTACATTTTGCTCCCAGTGAAGATATACACATAAAATAACTGTTATCCCTCGGGCCTCACTTTTTTTTTTCTCTTTAAATAACTAAGTAAACATTTTGTTCAGCTCTGAAGTATTTCTGTGACTCTTTTATGCATTTTCATGACTCATTTTTTTAATGAGGATTCTTTGCTGTTGTCTGAGACTTACCAGCACTGTACATGAAAATAAAATTGCCTCTTGACTCCTACTCCCTAATCACCTGACTTTTACATGAGGTTTGAATAATTTCCTTTGGCAGTAATATCACTTCTTTGAGTTTTCTGTCCTTAAAATCCATACAAATCTCAGAGTTTTCCAGGTTAGAGCCAAAATTTGAAGCTACAAGACAGGATATAGCTTGTCTTCCTCATGTCTAAAGGTCTAATTTGGTCTACTATGTGATCCAGATTACTGCACATATGAATGCCCTACCCTAAACTGTATTCACCATTACCACTTTGCTGATCTTTGTATCATCCCCTCATTAATCTGTGGTAAAAAGATAATCAACACAACTGATCTTAACAGTTTATATGCCTTAACATTGATTCACAAAGAAACCTACTAGAAATAATAATGATTCCTTATTGTTATTCTTCAGTGCAATTTTTTTAACGTCATGCATTAGTCAATGAAATTATAAGGCCTACATACAGTTTATCTGTGTGCTTATTTCTATTAAAAAATCCTCCATCAAATGGCATCAAGCTTGCTTAAGTATTTACACTTAAGTATGTTATAAAGACAAAATAACTGATACTTTTTATATTTCTATTCATTATCCATTGAACAATACCACATTTTACTTTATTTTTCTTATGGTTGACCTAGTTGACCATTCTGTAATTACTTCATTCTGGTTGCTTTTTGAACACTGACAAAATAATGTTAGTATTACTTAGTTTCTCCAGAATTTCCTGGAAATCCTCAACAGAACAAAATCACCTGTTTTACAACTTCCAGATACAAATTATTTGAGTTTACTGATTTTAAAATAGTTATTTTACCTAAGTGCTTTTTAATGTTCTCCTTTTTTACCTATATATATATATATATGAATATGATTCAGCTTGAATACGTGAATATGGATATATAATTCTTCTTTACTGAGTAGAAGAATCTATTTAAAATGTTTTCCTTTAATGTATTCTCAGTTTATAGTCTTGGTCTTTTATTACATCTAGGCACCTACCATTTTGCCTGTACCATAGGATCACAGAATAATTCAAGTTGGAGGTCTGTGGCCCCACCTCCTACTTAAAGGAATAGGGTCAGCTCCTCCCTACACCAATGTATATTTATTTACCTTCATTACTGGCCTTGTAATTTACTGGCCTTTTAAATAACTGGTCTTTATTACTGTCCTCAGAGCTAGAGCTATCTCCTTGGACAACAAAAGCAATCTGCATTACTTATTGGGTCTTTTGCGCCTTTGACATCCTCTGCAATTTATGTAACTGAATCATATTCAAGGTAAGAAGACGCAGAGAGTTGTACAGAATCATCGAATCATACAATGTCACACCTTCCACCAGACCAGGTTGCTCAAAACCCCATCCAGCCTGGCCTTGAACACTTCCAGGGATGGGGCATTCACAGCTTCTCTGGGAAGCCTGTTCCAGTCCCTCATCATCCTCATTTCTACAACTGCTTATATCTCATATGGTGAACTGCATTCTTGTCTTTTAAATGCTATGTCAAATTTCTCTTTTCTAAAAATACCAATACGTCATCAGACAACCAATATGTCATCAGATGACAACTGCACACCTTTGTTATATTGAAAATTTGCAAAGAACCGGATTATAAAATAAAAATGTGACCAATCCTATCTGTTTCATACTTGCTGAACTTGCTGGTGGTAAGCTAACTTAATCACAACCTAACATCATCAACTGTTAAAGCCATTCTCTGTAACTGGATTGACTTACTAGAGCGGATTAAAGCAGCACTTCATGGAGTTTAGTGAAACTAGTATCTCATGAATCTATTTCTTTTCCTCTCTTCTTAGGCATGCCATTACCTTTAGTAGTTTTACATACTTGCTTTTGGATTTTCTCCATATACTGTAACCTAATTTTATTATTATTATTATTATTTATACAGATCTAATCAATAACTTGTTCATGTCAGGACAGAAATCTTAAGAAATATTCCAGTATTCTCTTCATTTTTGCATTTATGTCCCTAGACTGGCAGTGAAAACATTCAGCAAAATCTGGACCATGCTTCCAAGTTGCAAAACTACTTATAGAACAGTCTCTCTGGTAGATTTCATGATCTAGCATGTTAAAGAAGTTTTGTATTGCCATTAAAAAAATAAAAATGAACCGGTTATATCTTCATATGTCCAAGCAGTCTAAGAAAATGTTTTTGCTGACTTTTTCAGGGTATTCTCTTACCACATTTTCTCATATAAAGGGGCACTTTATATAAAACATCAACCTGAAAATCTTTCCATGGATAGTATTAGAAAGCATTTCACTTAAAGTCATTTGATCTTTTAATCTTCAATACATAGTGACATTCATAAAATCACAGGTTAATATACTATCTCTGTAAATAAACAAAGAAGGCTTTTGTTTAGTGGATGAGTCTTGAATACACCAATCACACCCTACTTCAAGGTAGGTACTCTGGGTTTCCTGAATGAAAATAATTGCTCTTCCCAAATGCAATTACTGTCCCTGACCCATAAGCAATCAAACTTAGGATAACAGCATGTGGACAGATTGCCAGGCAGTAATCTAGGGATTTGAACTCCCTATATGCCAACTACTCATCGGTATCTGCCTATGTGCCTGGCCTATCCCTGTGGTAAGAGGGAGCTTGCTGAGGGGTGACATATTTTGCGATGTTCTTCAGAGATCAAACCAGACAATAGTGCATGGTAACACAGGCAATTAGGGACAGCTGATGCATTGTGAATTCATACCCTACCTTAGCCCACAGTAACTGTCTGATATGTTTATATCTGCAATCAACCTGTCTGGTAATAATATGAGACCACACTTGGTTTCTTCTTAGAAAACATGTAAGATAAAGACTAAGGCAAAACCAGATGTGATACTGGTTCCTCTGCCAGTTTGAAACACTGCGGGATTTTTAGGCATGGTAATTCAGATTCCAATGTAACAGTCAACAGGGGGTGTATTGGTTTAGTATGTGAGAAAATTTTACTAGATCTGTCTAAATTTGGGTTAGAACTCAGAGCAGATTTTTTTAAGGTACTTTGTAGTTTTGGGGAAGAAGTGCCATAAATCAAGTATTCAGATACCACGCATTCAGTACAAAACCAGACATTTTATTTTATTTTTGATAAAATAGGAAATACGAATGTTTCATAGAGAGCTCACAGTCTTATATAAGACATTGGATATTTTCAACCAGGAATGTTTGATTCTTTCAGTTTAAGACAAAGAATAAAGATTTACCTCCTTAACCACTTAGAATATGTTGGATTTGAAGACTACAGTGAATAATTTACTATTCCTACTCTGATAAGATTTTTTTTTTTTTAATTTAACTTCTATGGTCTTAAGTTATCATTTATTTTTAGTATGAATAACATTGGTGAGTAAGACAAATTTCACTTGTAATCTGTTTTTCTAAGGCTTCTTGAAAGTATTGTTTTACAGTTTTATATGAAGGAGTTGGTACAAAGGTATGAGACATGCCTATATTGTTTAGTGGCTGTGTAAGTAGGAGTACCTATAAACACTAAGAATTTATGCTTTATTTCTGTTTTCTTTACAAAAATGACAGAGATCATCTGCTGAAACCACTTTCTACATCTGTGGGATAGTTTTCTGTTACATCATGCATTGCTAGGTCAGATTAACTACTAATTCAAACATATCCCAGTCTTGTCCTCTGCCCACAGGTTTTCCCTCTGCTAGATCAGTTCTCAGTCTTTGCTGCTACCTATTCAATGCTCAGGCCATCTTTAGAGGGTTCAGTATTTTCTGAACATCTACTGGAGTTTCAGATATTAATGGTTTACATTTTTCAACATAAGTCATAATATAATATTAAGCTTGAAGGGTTTCTGAGAGCTGTCTTTATTTAGAAGGCAGTCCTTGCGGTGTTTTCTTGATCATAAAGCATCTTCCTTTTTGACAATCAAGATATTTTGTTTGGTCATAAATAAATTCCCTTCCTACTGCCAACAAGCACAAGCATTTCATGCTATTTTTTATGCAGTCTACATAAGCATACACTACAGCTTCATTTGGCTACATCAGCATAGAAAATAATTCACCGGAAATGAAGCGAAGTGCTAATGTCCTGCTAAGTGATTACTGTAGCTAATAATCAAATTCACCTAGTGTGTATGAATGGGCTGGCATATGTAGTGTCAAAATGTCAACAACTTTACATACATACCTGAGACTACTTCAGCTTTGAAGGCTTTGTTATTAGCAGTTTTAAGATCATTTGCTCACTTAAGGTCCCCTAAGATCTCATAATCTTTGAATTTACACTTTGCAAGGATATAAGGTACAAAAAAAAAAAAAAAAAGACAGTGAAATGGTTTCTCTCATAGATGACATCAGAAATGTATACTGCTGCACTGCCACAATGATTCCTCTTCTTTTGTTCCCATATTTTTCTCCCTTGGGAGAAATCCTCTTGTGATGCAATCCTGTAAGTACTGAATAACTGGTTATTCTCTTTGCTTTTAAAAAAACTGTTTAGTTTTGTCTTACCTCTGGATAACTAATTCATGCCCAGTGAAAACAGGTGTTACTGCAAGACCACAGCAAGATCTTGGAGTTGCCCTGGCAAGTTTAGACCCCAGGTTGCATTCCTAGTGTCTCAGTTGCTCCTCCATGTGTCTGCCCACAAATGGGACGCACGGCAGCAACACTGGCAAGTAAAAGTAAAATCTGGCTAGCTCAGGTAACCCTAACATTGATAACAGTAAAATCAGCAGTAGCAGGGGTTATACAATGACAGCAGAATACGTTGATTACTGGCCCACATTGTGCTGCCATGTTTCCATTGCTAATTTTACCTCTGCTTATTAAATTAAAGCTAGGTTGTGCAAGTCTGTTCACGCTGCTCACACTCCCATTGAAAGCAGGATGGACAAAATGCTCATCTCTTTTTATCAGTACCATGTGTCTGGACATTTGCTAATTGTTAATTTCAGCTCTCATACCTTTCATTATATCATTCTTGGTGGTTAGTTCCTTTGTGCTATTAAGCTCTGGTTGCTTTTTGAGTAACCTCCTTTCTTGAGAAACCTTGGGAGGAGGTGTTGCTTCAGTGAGTTAACACCAGCACGCTTTGCTACCCAAGCAATGGTTCCTTTCCTAATTTTCTGCTGCATTCATACTCCACCAATTAGAGAATTGTGCAGGTTGGCATGCAAGATCTGGTTCCCAAGGAAGCAACCTGATTTTTCATTGTCTGCCTTCTGCAGACCTGTCAGGACAGAACAGAGGAACTGACTCTGTGCAAAATCAGAGTCATATCTTAAGTTACAGTCAGATCCTTGAGAAGCAAGCAATAGTTTTTATCAGACAGCCTGTTTAGCCTGTACAGTGCCGTATATTGTAGGTATTCCTTAAAAATGCTATTTGGGTACAAAAAACAACAGTGAGAGCATGGAGGACCATGCAAGATAATGTACGGCTTCATAGCTCAGCATTTCTGGGCAGAGTGTGGGAGTCCACGTTGCTCTCTGTTACTGCCCTTGGACTGCTTTCAATAACCAGGTTAAAATTAAGAGCTCTAACAATGGTGTCCTGAGGTAGATGTTTTGGCTCTCTTGCTGCTATTTACAGCTGCGATAAAAATCAATTACATATTTATTCCTAGTAATAAGGTCTTAAAGTACACCTCACTTTTAGCAAATTTAGGTTATTTATTTATTTATTTATTTTCTTTTAAGTATCTCTTGAGGCTCAGTTCTGGGCAATCTGCCTAGAAGAAGCTTCCACTATCTTTCTTTCATTGTGTCAGCTTGAACCACATTTAAAAAGATTAGGTCTTTTTGTGGGAAAACATCATCCAATATCATTATTTCAGCCCTTTTAAATAACTTATTACTGGGGAACAGACTTTGAACTTGAGCTTGAATTTTAATGTTTTTTAGAAGCAGCATTGAAGCAATTTTGCATCTTCAATTTCCTTCTGTTTTGCTGAAGTTTAAAACATTTTTATCTGTTCCAGCTGTGTAAACAATTGTTGATATTTCAAATCTTACCATTCTTCCCTGTTCACATGAGCTCATATTATGAAAACAGAAAAGCTCTTCACTTCCATTTACTGAAAGATATTCCAGAAATAGCCAAAGAAACATCCAGTTCCCTTAAACGCTTACTCTTCAGTTGATCAAGGTTTTCCTTTTTCCTTAAAAAGAAGTAGGAAAATAAGCCTTAATTTAAAATCTATCGCAGTTTAAAACTCAGAGAGAAACTATTTATTAATGTTCTTATCAACTACAACCAAACTACAAATTTCAACTCAAGGGAACTACTATTTTGAAGAAAATAAACCTAGTAAAATAATTGCACAGCAGAGAAAATCAAAGACAAAGTTTTCTACATTGTGCATGTTGTGGAATGAAATGTGGATGAGATTATTTGGTTGTATTGGTAATTAAAATCCAATCTAGGTAACTTCAGTTTCAGCAGTATCCACAAGCAGGTATTTTTCTGAGACAGGCACAAAGATTTTATATATCAGGGTATCTTCCCCTCTGCCAAGGTCTGATTAATTCCTATTCTATATATGATTAGAAATAACAGGGTCCATTTTCTCAACAATACTAATGAACAGTAATTACAATGTACCTCCGAAGAGCACTCACGACGTTATTATCAAGGTGATGCAACATGAACCTGACTTGTCTCTGTGGTACTAGAATCTGTTGTTTCTGCATGCAATTTTAATAATATCTCTAAATGAATATTATGGTATGATTACATTGTTATTTCTTGTTCAGCTTCATAAATAAAATTCTTTCAATTTTCTCCCCATTTAATTTTTATTTATTTTTTACCAACTACCTGAATTTTTTAATTTTTTTCCAAACTCTTTTCAATTTGCAAGCAATTTTTTTTTTTTTGTAACCTGGTAATCAGTAGCCTCAGTAACACTTTTGATGCAGTCTGTCCAGTGCTTTTAAGAAGAAAATAGGCAAGTCTGAATCTGATCTCTCTGCTAGTTCTGTCAGCAAATGTGTTTGAATTTGTGTCCCTGACATCCTGGATGAAATTACAGGCTTCTCTGTCAGTAGATCAGAAATTTGTTGTAGACTTTTGGTTTGTGTATGCTCACAGTTCATCTACCACATCAAAATCCTGTTGAAATGAGCACATGAATGAATGCTTAGCCTAGTTGGAGTCTTCCACTCATGCTAAGTGTCAGACAAATGCTAAATGCTGCATTTGAGCTGTTTTCACATGGTTATTGGTAAAAAGAACGAGAACTTTCAATATAGGAATGAATTTATCCATTGCCAGGGATAGGAGATGATTTGATAGTAACTGGCCTGAATGTTTTGACCACATTATTGAGACAAGAGGTGAACCGATCTGAGAGATTCCCTTCATCCCACTGCCAGAGGATACATTTCCTTTAAAAGGCAATACAGCTTGTCTGTCAGAGACCTTAAATGTTTAAAACTGTAGTTCCTTTTGGGTTGCTGTTATGAAATACTTATGTCCTTGTATAACA
Source organism: Anser brachyrhynchus (assembly GCF_964034855.1). Classification (NCBI taxonomy): domain Eukaryota; kingdom Metazoa; phylum Chordata; class Aves; order Anseriformes; family Anatidae; genus Anser; species Anser brachyrhynchus. Next base: position 90,482,801 of record NC_137696.1, on the reverse strand, counting down.
TCATCTATACTACCCTTGCAGTTTTACTGACTGCCCACTTAGCCCTTCTTTTTGAATGCTTCTGCCTTTTTCTCATCATTTTCTTTTCTGTTCTAGTTCTATTTTGTGTTCACCTAAGGTCATTATATCTTACTTCTGTTCCAATTCCTTTCATTCACTTACCCTTAAACTAATATTTTATTTACTTTCTTCTTAAGGCCATCACTAAAGGTGAAGTTTGGTGAGAAGTACAATCTCTGTGGCATAATAATACATTGTTTGAATGTATTGATAATTCAGAGGGTGGAGTATTACTAATGATCGACTACTTAAGTAAATTTTGAACCCTATTTCTTCCAGTCATGAGGGGACACTTCATTCCAGTACAAATATATTATTATTTATGCAATAATGACAATAACTGCATTTGCATGCTTATAATAGTATCTTCCACATGAGGAACTACAGTAATTACAAGTGCGTTATTATCATCACTTTTCATAGATAAGGAAGAAGAAAGAAAGCAAAGCCCTGGGACCTCACTAAACACCAGTAAGATGGTAGAAGACTTATAGAGAAAAGGCAAGAAAAAAAAAGCGGATTTTCATCAGCTAGGTTTTTATAAAGATGTTGAAAAGGGATGCTGGGAAAAGAGGTGGCTGCCAAGTCACAGCTGGCATAGATGTGGGGAGGTACTTACTCCCAAGGGGCAGAGAAAGTGTTCTGATCTGCTGGATTTACTGTCTGAAGGCCTGATCCTTTCTAGGTTTGTTGGACCTTGACTGTACTGTCTTGATGATGCCCAGAAAGACTTGCTATGCAAGACTTGCTATGCAAGTCTTTGCATAGGAATTGACTTTGTGTTTAAAAAATTTAAAGTCACTTCACGTCCTTTCAGTTACAAGTAACATTTTAGATTATCTAAATCTAGAATTTCCCATCACTTTTTCAGGACAGGTCAAAACTACGTGTGGTATGTCTTTTTGTTTTCACTGCTTGTGGTAAAGCAGTCATCAAATGAGTCAATTACAATTGTCTCAGCTGTACAGTCTGTAGACATGGTGGTTTAATACCAGCAGGTAGCTGAGCTCCACCACGCCACCCTCTCACTCCCCCTCCTCAGCAGAACAGGAGGAGACAATATGATGAAAGAAAGCTTGTGGGTTGAGCTAAGGACAGTAATTGGAAGATGTAACAGGCAAAACACGGACTACACATTGCCAAAGAGTAATAATTGTTGAGACGTTTTGTTGTTGTAATGTGGTGAGGGGATGAGGTGTGGAACGGGAGCAAATTGTCCACCTTTGTCGGTGTTGTGATATTACGTTAATTTTGGTGAGGGGAATTCTTTTGTTGCTGTTAGCATTTGTGAAGATTGTGTGATGAATGTTGATGAATGTATATTTTAATGATAATACTTAAATATGTTTTTCAGAGACATAAGGGGTGCAATGTATTAGGTTTACATGGCAAGAGTTTGGTAGCAGGGGACTGCAGGGGTGGCCTCTGTGAGCAGAGCCCAGCAGCTGCCCCATGTTAGATAAGGGACAGCTCCAGCCGGCTCCAAAAGGGACCTGCTGCTGGCCAGAGCTGAGCCTGGGACAGATGCTGGGTGGGCCTCTGGGACAGTAGATTTGAGGAAGGGAAATAAAACCTGCTGCTAAACAGCATCTGGGAGAGTGAGGAGTGAGAACCAGCCCTGCAGGCACCCAGGTCAGTGCAGAAGGAGGGCAGGAGGTGCTCCAGGCAGGCAGCAGCAGTTCCCCTGCGGCCTGTGGAGAGGCCCCTGGTGGAGCAGGCTGTACCCCTGCAGCCCACGGGTCCCACACGGAGCAGATCTCCACGCTGCAGCCCGTGGAGGAGCCCCCGGTGGAGCAGGTGGATGTGGCCTGGAGGAGGCTGCGGCCCATGGAGAGCCCCCGCAGGAGCAGGCCCCGGGCCGGAGCTGCAGCCCGTGGAGAGGAGCCCACGCAGGAGCAGGGGGTCTGGGGGGAGCTGCCGCCCGTGGGGGACCCGTGCTGGAGCAGTTTGCTCCTGGGGGATGGACCCCGTGGTACGGAGCCGTGTGGGAGCAGTTGTTGAAGAGCTGCTGCCTGTGGGCAGCCCCCGCAGGCTCAGTTCGGGCAGGACGGCATCCCGTGGGAGGGACCCCGCGTGGAGCAGGGGCAGAGAGGGACCGTGAGGGAGCGGTGAAGATGAAGCGTCAGGGACTGACTGCAGCCCCCATTCCCTGTTCCCCTGCTCTGCTCGGGGGGAGGAGGTGGAAGAGGGTGGATGGGCGGAAGGTGGCTTTAGTTTGCTTTTAGTTCTTACTGCCCTAGTTTGTTATCAATAAAGAATAAATTACATTAATCTCCCTATGCTGAGTCTGTTTTGCCTGTGATGGTAATTGTTGAGTGATCTCCCTGTCCTTGCCTCAGCCTTTGAGATTTTTTTCATTGTATTTTCTCACCCTGCTGTGTGGAGGAGGAGGAGTGAGAGAGCAGCGTGGTGGTGCTGAGTTACCTACCAGTGTAAAACCACCATAGCAGTAGATCTCCCAGCCTTCTTAAGACCCCACACGGGGGCCTATCCAGTGCATAATGTAACTGAGGCAATGAAGAAAAAAGAAAAAGCTCGTGTTATGGAGATGCATCTTCATGGGATGAAGCTCAATCAATTTTTAAATTGCGAGCTGGAGTTAATAGCAGTCACATGAAGTGGTGAATTAACAGAAACAAGTTTGTAGCTTATTTTCTCCACAGGGTCATCTGATCTAACAGTAAACACATGGTTTGGTATTGATATTTTTGTTTTAGACACTGAAAGAAGAAGTGTTTGATACCAGAGCCATAAGTCATATTACAGCTATAATGGTGATTGCTGTTTAGATGTCTCTTACACCTCTTTTGAAAGGTATATGTTAAAATGACTGATGAACATTATTGCGTTATGGCCACCTACTCTTTCAGATACTCTAATAATGCAGTGAACGATGGTAACGTAATAACTTTAGGTCTTGATCTGGCATCATCAAGTGCATCTTTTACTCATGCACGTTCCTAAATTTACTACTTTGAATTGCCCAAGTAAAACTCATTGTACTCAGTTCTTTCTGATATTCCAAGTATGTTCTCCAAAACCTAACAGTAGCAAAGTCTCAAGTCAGTCAATTGTGAAGAAATATGTGAAGAATAGGTCTTCAGCAAACTGACATTTCAGATTAACTCTACTGGAAGGCATTCACAGGTCATGCTTCTCTGACCCCACCTCTTATTTTCGTTACAAAACTAAATTCCAGACTCTTGGGACTTTCTAAGCAAGTGATGAAAAATAGTAAAAATTTCTTTAACCCAGTTTAAGCTAGTCACACAAACCCAATGCAGTCCAATGGCTGTACAGAAGAATGCCATGTGCAAGCTAGAATGTGCTGCTTCTCAGGCAGGTTTTGGAAGACCATTCTATTACAATCATGTCTTTTCTCAAATGGACCCAGTCCATGTCCAGCTGGACCCAAATGTGGGCAGAGAAGATTGTACCTTGTTATCTGACTAATGCTCCCTAACTGGCCCCTTCTGCCAAGCCTTTAATCACAGAATTAGTTACCAGGCAGTCAGTATTATCTAGTTATACAGGTCAAAACTCACATTTCATATTCCACTGATTAGCAGCCAAACAATTTTGGTAGGTTTTATTGCTGTCAATATATAATATCTGGAACCTTTAGAAATATTCAAGAAGGCACTTATGCAGTAAACATGACAGCTATACCATCTTTAGCTGCTATAAGATGGACACTCACAAGCAGTGTCCTTTCCTGAAAATTTGCAACATACATATATACATATATATAAACACATTTTCTTCTCTTCTTTTTATATGAATATCCGACAGAACCTATGGATCCAGCATGACCCAAAGTTCTGAACCTGCACAACAATTGTTCACGTCATTTCTCAACTCTGTTCTTTTGCATTTATTTCCAGCCCACATGAATCTGTAACTCAGTCTGGTCAAATATGAAGAAAGCTGCTCAACAGCACCAGCTGGATCTGATGAAATAGATACGTGCAGCTGGGTATTATCCTCCCACTGAAGGTACCACAACTCACATATCAACAGTGATTTCCTGTGTGGCCTCATACATACATTGTATTTCACACATAACAGAACAAAACATCGGAGAACTCCACTTGAAAAGTCATCCAAGGCGGATTAGTAATTATCCAGCATGTAGATGAGCAGTCACCTAATATTTGTTGTAGTCAGTGCCAAGCTGTAGAAGATGACATCATAATAGGTCTACAATTATCACTATTTGAAGTGGGTATGTATAATAACACACTTTTCCTCAGAGGTTACTGCAACCAAAGGAGTTCCAAAGAAATCCTCAAACGAGAAAGTTCTTAAAGTGCTGGAATTGTTATCAGGATCTCTGGGACTGATGCCTCGATCTGTTCCATGCATCCTGTACACATAAGGTATGCTGTCTACTTTCCCATGTCTTAATTTTCCAGTATAAAATGTGAATAATAATTCTCAGCTTAATATAGGTGTTGAAAACAAAGTTTTCAGAGATTTCCATGGTATTCTCTTGGAATGGCAATGCACAGAAAAGCATCTGAAAACAGTCACTGAGAGGATGAGAATGCATGTTTGGACTGTGTAGCAAGTCATCGTTGAGATACATAGGCTGCCTTGTTATTTCCAAGGGGAGCAAGTTAAAATATGTAAAGTGGGTAATCAGCTGAATTAAAGCCATTCCATTTTTAGCCTAAAATGAAATACAGACCCTCCAGTGCAAAAGCATATCCATGTAGGCAGAAGGCTAGTAACAAACTAGGTTAGGGGATACAGCAGAGGACAGGATGAGGAGAAATGGCATTGCTTGTGGAAGCAAGCAGTTTAGAAATAATTTATTTAATTGACTGTGAGTTACATGTTTAGACTAACACAAATGCAGACATTCTCTCAACCATCAGCAGAGAGGAAGAAAGATACCTCCTGAGAATGCCTTACCTGTCTGCGGATTGGAAGGATGTAGGATTAGGCAGGCTCCCCTGCTCTGGCTGCAAAGAGAATACGTACCATTAGCTTTGACTAGCTATCCGCCTTTTAGATAGCTCAAAGGAGGAGAATTAACACTGCCCTTCTGGTTGTTATGTTTTTAACAGTAGCCAAAAGCTTAATGCTAGCAGTTGTTTCAAAGTGCAATAATGAACAAGCAGACATTGCACCACCACATGAGTAAAGATGTGTTTCAAATTTCTTTATTATAAAAGCAGTATAATTAACCCGATCTTTTACATAGCTCTCTCTTGTGCAACTCCTAGCTGTTTCTTGGCAAGTAGCAGAGGTTTACATCCAGATTAAGCAACTTGTTTGATACATTTTGAGTATTATTTGAGACTTAGCATTTAAGGAGCAAAATGGAAAGAGAAGAACAAAGAAAGAAAAAGAGCAGAAAGTGAGAGAAGAAGAAATGTATAAACTTATGTAAGGGGTAAGAAGACTCATTGGAAATTATTTTTCTGATTCCACAGGAAGTAGATGCTGTGAAGAAACAAACCTGAAAGAAAGAAGTTTTGTAAGATAAGACCTGTGTTTTCCAAGCAATAAAGAATGCTGACCGATTCTTGAACACCACGGATGCCTCTCCTGAGTCTTGTGGATTCACACTGTTCAAGGTGGAAAGGACCATTGGATTATCCAGCCTGATCTCTTCTTAGCACAGCTTAAGAATTTTCATGTAGTAGCCCAGAATATTGACCAGAATAAGTTATGCTTAAATATAACATATTTTACAACGAGCTTTATCTTGAAGATGTCAAAAGCAGAAAAATGTATACATCCCTTTCCAGAGCTTTTCCAACTCTTTTGCCATTTCCCAGTTGTCTTTCTTGCCACCCTTGTGCCTCCTTTTCTCTGTTCCAGTGTCTTCCAAAATACAAAACCTGCCTCTAATTCCTTTTTCTCAATTGGGTCCAGTTTTGGTAAATATGTATTCACATCTGGTATATCTGGTACCATTACCCAAGAGATCTCATATGTGGGGGTGTCCTGATATGGTTACAGAGCTGCTTTTGAGCTTGTAAGATCGCACTTCACAGAAGATGCTCTTTCCAAAATATTCCCCTTCAAATATCTATGAAATTTGTCTATTTTTCACATAACTCCCCCATAAACACATGCAAGATCCAGCCACCTTTCACAGCACCGTCTGTAGCTTTCACCATCTTATCACGAAGTTATTCATGTTCAGCAATTTCTCATGTCACATTCACTGGATTCCTATGTCCTGCAGTTAGCTTAACCTCAGGTCAGGGCCAAGTCATTTGCATGCAGCATTAACACCATCTTGGTATCAAGTTTACTGGCAGCCATTTCATATTCATTTCCATATCACCAATATAATACTTAAAATACACCACAGTTAGAACCAGTCCCTGAAGCATCCTTCTGAAATAAACAGCACAAACATTTCTTATTGACACGTCCTTTTGCAGATCTGTTGATTGAGTCAGTTTCTAAATTAGTATTTCGTGTGTGTACACGTCTGTGCATTTTACTGACTTTCAGCCCAAATGGTACCTATCACACAACACACAGAAGGCAGGTCAATGGTTCTCATTGTTTTAGTGATTGAACATGTCCGCAAGTAAGGAAAAAAGTATATTGTAAAAGTCCAGTCACAAAGCATGTATCAGATCTGTAAATGAACAAGCACTATGGAACAAGATCCACTGATGTAAATAATTATTGTTCTCTTTTCCTTATTCATTAAAAAACAAACAAAACCAATTAATTACACATAAAGCTTGAAGTAGTCAATAATGACAAGTAGTGTGTCACGGAAACAAAACAGCTAGGAGGAATGGGAATATCTGTTATTCTTGCTGCTGAAAATGTTAATGCTTTGTTAATTAACCACTTATTTTCAGATCAATTTCTCAGTTGTTGAGGTGACTCTACCATCTAAAATATTTGTTTGCTTCTTCTTGTGGACATCTGTAGTTTGGAGCAATGCATCAACAGCCAGGACAAGTCTGTGTGCTCCCAGTAAATAAAGATTTCATCAAATACTCAGCAGAGTTCTCTCCAAATGCACTTTTAACCAAAACAGCTACACTGAATGTCTGCCAGCAGTTGTAATCAATAAGCCACCATCTTTTCTTTAGCTCAGCACTTCATACCAGAGACACGGAATTTCATATATCAGCTCAGGAAGATGGGTTGGTTGCTGCCAAATTTTCAGCTAGAAGAGGATGGCCTTTCTCTTAGATGCATTTCAGAAAATTCCATAGTGTGTTATAAAGATTTCCTCGACATTTGAAAAATCTTTTGCAATTCACTTGCATTTGCCACACTTGGGTTTGCAATACGATTATCCAAACAGATACAAAATCTTACCATATGATTGAGTATTTAAAACAATGAAACAGGATTTGCCTGATGTAACTTTATAAAAGACTGACATCTCCTTTTGTTCGTCATCCATCTTTTTTCTTCATCACATCCTTGTTTTTCTGATTCGCATGTGCCTGTTGTCATTCAGACTGGTATCAGCTTTAGGTGAAGATGTCAGGTGCTGCAGTTCTTAGATTCCCTGTACATCCATGACATTATAATGAATAACACGCATAAACATTTATAAACAAGCAAGCAATGGTTCTACCATCAAACCAAACACCACACATTATGTATTTCCCTGAAGAGTACTATATGTAGGCTTCTTTATTTTTTTCTGTTGGTATTACGGCCTTTCTTTCTCTGACCCCTTCGCCTCTTGGCTACCTTTATTTTTATTTATTTATTTATTTATTTTTCTTCAGGGGGCTGCTCTGTCTTCTTTCTCCCATTTGTTTCAGTTGTGCTAGGATTCTTTCGACATAGTATCCTGGTTGCTTGTCACAGCTACAGAACTCAGATGACCACCCTTTACAGCATTATTCACTAGAACAATAGGCAATATGGGAAAAAAAAAAATCACCTCACATCTTAGCTAAAAGTTGTAACTCCTCTGTGCTTGGAGAAAACAGACATCTCCACAGGATGATCCATCAGAGTCCAAAATAGATGTTTGGACTCAATTTCTCTCTTGAAATGCCTCTTCCCTTTCTCTGCTGAGTGAACTTTTATCACTACATTAGACAAGATGTTTATGTTTTAGATGAATACAAAACAAGCGAGATTAACTTCAATTAAATGCCAGTTTAGGTATTATAATGTTAAAGTCACATGGGAACTGCATGGAAAGCTAATGGTAAGTAGTAAGGTATTAAATTAATATGGCACATGTATACAGAGAGTGAATATGTCTCAGGGCTTTTTATGAAGTGTATAAACAATCTTGAAAATATTGTGAGCATCGCAAGAGCCACACTGGCTAAAAAGAAGACAGTAAATAACAAGTCCAGGTAGAATGTAAACTCGGAGAGGCCGAACTGTTCTAGTTAGAGCTTTTGCATCGCTGTAATCCAACTGCAAGAAAAAGGGGACAGCTCAAAGGAAGCGCTGCCTTTAGCAGCCTTAGGCACGCTGCAGATAATGAGGCGCGCTTATGAATCAGCTTATGGGGAATCCGCCTGAGAAAAAGGTAAAGGGAAGGCGTGATCTTAAGGAGACGGTCAGGACACGCAGCGCTGTGTAAGAGGTGAGTGAGGCTGCACAGAGTATTTATTGCTTGAAACTACTTTCAGATGTATTTTTGCGTTATCTCATTTCTGTGCTTTGAACTTTGTATACATGGCCTCAGGGCGGGCAGCTCGCACTCTCTTTGCGGGCATTAGGGATTACAATAGCGACCGGCGCCATGACAGCGCCCCGAGCGCCGCCTCAGCGCCCCGGCGGGTAACGGCGCCTAACGGCCGCGCCGCGCGGCGCGAAGGGAGGGGAGCGGGGCGGAGCCGCGACCGCTGTGGGCGGGGCCTCAGCTCTCCCCCTCCAATAGAAAGCCGCGCTTCCGTTGTTTTTCCCCTCCGCCGACCAATCAGCGGCCGCGGGGAGATTCAAACGGGGAACGGCGGGCACGGCCCAGGCCCGGCCGGGAGCGGGCGGCGGCGGCGGCTGAGGTGAGTGCGGGGGGGCGGGGGGCGGCGGCCGTTGGGGGCCCCGGAGCTCGGTGAGGGGAGGGGGCCCTCACGGCTGGTCCGTGCCCGTGAGGCCTCGGAGCTCGAGGCTTTGTTTATTTATTTAATTTTAAATATACTTTTTTTTGCTAGGACTGGGGAGAAGCTTCAGAAAATGGCGAGTTTCTGTGTGGTTTGGGGAGCGTAGAGGCAGGGTAAGGGAAAGGCTCAGGCCGGCTGTGTTGGGGAGCAGCGTAGGAGGGAGTTACTGGGCCTGACTAGTCGGTAACCGACCGGTAACCGCGGAACCCAGCCTTGCAACCAGGGCCGGGAAGGGAGCTGAGGTCGGGGAGGATTGGAAGGGTTTAGGCCCCTCACCTGCTTCCAGACTTTGTTCCCCAAGCAGTTAGCTCAGCCCTTCCTAGGAGCAGAGTTTCTTAATATCCGCCCAGAGTAACAAAAGTCACAGAATTTCTTTCATATTCCTACCATTACAAATTTCTCTTCTGACCTCAACCCCAAAACATCTATCTTTTAGATAGAACATCTGCTTTCATGACTCCCCATGTGTTTTAAGAAACCTCAGCATCTTGTAAGCTTGTATCTGTTTCTTCAGAGTTACAGTAAAGAGTAGGCTCTGCTTTGATGTCTGCAGAATAAATGGGTAAATAACAGATAATGTCACGCCTTTCTGAAGGTTGGCCATGTGTTATCTCATGCTTCTGTTCTGTGCATTGAACAGCTGGCAAGATCTCGAGGGCAGGAACTTTTTTGCACTAAATTGTATGTATAGTAGTTTCTAACAGTCAGGAAGGGTTTAGAGCAATGCTGTAGTGTTTAGGCAATGTTGATATAACTGTACTTGGAAAGGATTATGGGGATAGCTCTGCTTTCTGTAACTGACACTGTTTTCTGTACTACCAGCAAGTATGTGCTTAAACAGTGAGCAGTATTGAAATACTGGCCTGAATATGTGAATAAAATAATGCAAGTGCTGTAGAAGATTAAGGCTACTGCGAGCTTCCCCTGCCTGTTTGTGTGGGATCTTTCTGCATGTAGGAAGGGCAAAACAGCTTAAACATAAGGGGGGAAAAAGGTGCCAGAAAACACCCAAGCTAGTAAAGTTCTTGATATAGTGGGGAAGGTGGCATTTTTCCTCTTTTGCACAGAGGACTTGACTCAGTTATTCATCTCATAGTTTATTAGCAAAAAAAATTAGGCCATAGGAACAGAGCTAGACAATAGCTGCAGCCACAATGATCTGGCAGCACAGAACCATGTAGGTAATGGGATGACAAGGATGCCTTTTTCTAGGCTGACTGATTCACTTGCAGGAAAAAGCCAGGCATGCTCCTGGGCATTTCCTTAAAATCCTGGCTGTTCTTGGCAACTCCTTGGATATAGGCAGATGCAGTATTTTGATAGCTTCCAGGAGCAGGAAGAGTATACCTTGTCATTCAGTGATTAAGAAGGACTTTCAGTAAAAACAGCACCTGTTTCTGTTCAGGAGTAGTATACCAGAGTAAATCCACTATTTCAGGGCTGGATGCTATTATTTCTCTTGAGTATCAATAAACACGACTGGGTATATTGCACATGGCATCCTGTGACTAACCCACGCTGCCACTTCACCCACTTACAGCGCATGCTGCTTTTCTGGTTTGTCCCTTAACTTCTTACTGAGTCTGTATGAGGTGTTAAAATTACTGCTATACTCTTTTAGAGGTAGTTTCTGTATTTTCCTGATCTCTGCATACATGTTCTCCCTCTTCCTTGCTTCCCTGCCCCTAACCTTCTTTCCTGCATGGCTTTTCTAGATCTCGGATGTGCTGCCATGCAGGCATTGCAGTTAGAAGCTCAGTTCCTATTGAGCATACTTATAACTGCATGTTGCTATTTTAGGTCTTCATTGTCTTGTCAAATTTTGAACACACTTTGCACAAATTCATGGCAAATGCTTTCTTAAAAAGTAATTACGTAGCAAATTAAGCCAAAACAAGACTCTGAATACTGGCTCATGATTGAACTTGGGTGTGAGTGGAAAGATCAGTTGCAAATCATGACAATACTCAGATGATTATGATTTTAGTGTATCTTCCATCTGCAAATGTCCTATATAGCAGGCACATCTGGAAGTACTTGCTCTTAGTACAAGAGTAACTTTTGAATTTCTGCTGTTTAGTAGTCTTGTTACTAATGGATTTCTTTTAATGAAAAGTAATATTTCTGAGAAGTTGCGAAGATAAAGCAAGCTTGCAGTATATACTGATACTAATTTACTTCTTGATGTCTAATCACTTATATTTTGGTTACTTAGGAACTTCTTCAGGATGGAGAGCTACGTTTCTTGCCTTTGCTGGATTTTTGGGATCATCTGAAGTAATCTCACCCTTATCAAAATTAACTTTATGAGAAAGCATATCTCTTCAAGAGAAGATTACTCTGTATTGTACACACTGAACCTTCTTCAGTTGAGAAGCCACATACCAGAAATGTAAGTTTGACATGTTGTTGAGATTTAAGATCATATTTATGTAGAAAATGATTTCTTGTCAGCTACATTTGGCAACTTGTCACCAGAAAAATAACACCTTTATATTGGTGAGGAAAACATAAGTACTGTCTTTTCTAATAAAAAAAAATTACTAGGGAATTGTTGTCAATTACAGTTGTAATGAGACCTCATAGTATTACCATATGAAGTAAATTTCAAATTTCTTGGTGTTTAAAGTTACTTAAGGTTTGGCTTCAAAAAGATGACTTCATCCATGCTTAGAGGGACGGGGTACAGTTCAAGGACCGACCTTTCAAAGATATTCTCACCTCTAAAGAGGAGATCTGAGTTTCTGTAGCCCCCTCTACTGTATTAATCAGGGGCAAAACTGCAATAGGTACCAAAATCTTCCTTATGAAGAGAGATGATCGTTCTCCCTGTGAAGTAAATAACATCTTTGGAGCAGCATGTAAACACTCTTTGCTACAGTAATCACCTATGTCATTTTTAGCAATGTAATCCCCCAAAGATGTGATAGTTTACAGGGGTGGTCTCAGAACAGCTAAAGATAATTCTTCTCTATGCAGTGTGGAGAGGAATAGGTATTAAAGGAAGTTGCAAATGAACCCTGAAGTTAGATTTCTGTTCAATGTACTTTTACTGCTGAAGAAAAAGGAAGGGAGGGTTCTCTTAGTCTCAGCTCAGTGAAAATTTGATTTTTCAGATAGCACTGATTTTAGCATACTGTCTCCAGCTTTCATAGTTCTTTCTATATATGTCTTGCTTGCATCTCTGGGGGATGCTTGCTTTTGTTCTTTGACCACTGAAAACACTTCTTTTTATAAAGAAAGGAAGGGTTCATTTTAGAACTCTATGCTTTTTCTTGCTTTTCTGCAAAGATACTGTGTTAAAGACATGCACATTACAAGTTTATTTGTATAACTAAACTGACAAAGTCTTAATATTTGCTATTTAATGTGGTTGAGTCTCAATCTGCGAAACATACATGAGGGGCTCTCCCATGGAAATACCAATTAAGGTCAACTGCAACAGTTCTTCTAAAATTTCACTGGTTTCTCTGTCCTCTAGATGGAGGAGGAGGAGGATCTAAGTGAAAGGGGATTGCCACGAATTGCTTCAATCATGAGTAGAGTTAGAGACCTGAAAAACAAATACAGAAATGAAGACAATATCACAGATGAATTTAACTGTACTAAAATATCAGCTGATACAACAGGTATGTGTTTTGGTTGATCTTTGTCCTGACTGAAAGCTTTTGAAGTGTTTTTTATTCATGTTGGTTGCAGTTTTAATCAATATCTCTTGCTATTTTTCTTTCAGATAACTCTGGAACAGTTAATCAAATAATGATGACAAATAACCCAGAAGACTGGCTGTCTTTTTTGCTTAAGCTGGAGAAAAAGGGTATTCCTCATATGGATGTTGGTGTACTGAACAGACTCATTGGTCGCTACAGTCAAGCAGTAACTGCGTTACCTGCAGAAAAGCATAGTGAAGATGAGAAGTATGCTCGCATCCTCGTGAGATTTGCTGAGTTGAAAGCGTAAGTGTGAATTTTCAATTTTCAATATAAGTACTCTGAACAATGACTTCTGAATTTTAATGATGGTAACGGGTTTTGTGTTAGTGGTTTCTGCAACAGATTTTTATCAGCTACTTGAAACTAACCAGCTTTGGCTGCTCAGCTTCCTTAGTCTCCATAGTACTTGCATTTATACTTGATGAAAATCAAATAGCTCTGAAGAACAATTTCAGGGTTGTTGACACTTCTGGGCTGTATGTATAAGGTAAAAAGGAACATAGAGCCATCTCATGCTTTCTCCTTACTTCAGCTCAAAAGAAATTGTATGGATGAAATCTGATATGACTTCAATCTTTAACTATAATCTGTGTATTAAACTGTACATTTTAAGCTAGGATTATTTCCCTAGACTCTTGTAACTGTCTTGCTGTGGCTGTAAGGTAGACAACTTGCTGTAGTCTAATTCATCTAGCCAAACTCCAGCAGTTTCTCCTTGTCTAGGCTTCTTTATCTCTAACTAGGAAAATCATATCCCAGCTACATTAAACACCTGTCTTAGAATATCATTCAGTACTTTCATGATTTATGAAGTTCTGATTGTAGTTTATTGCTTTATCTGGTTCAAATTTAAGCAGTATGGTTGTTCAGATGTTTTCAGATGTAATTTGGGGCAGGATTGTTACATCTGGATAGACCTTTCTTGGTAAGGAGTTCTTCTGTCACTTGCTATATAGCTAGCAGTTCTTGTTTATTGTATACTCTCCTATTTGGTCCTTTTTGGCAGGTGGCTTGAACTTGCAGTATAGTAAGGTCTACTTCTTTGTACTGTCATCTGCATGGGTTTTAATGCATTAGTGTTTTGTTCCCTTGAACAGTTTTAGTAATCTGCTGAACCTACTGTTGGGGAAAAAGTCAGGAGTAAATAATGACCTGTGAATCCATGGTTTTTTGAAAATGGTGTTCTTTGTCTAAATGTTGGGAGTAAAGCATGTATTTGGGAAAGACCTCCTGTTTTTAAAGATATGGAGAGATGGTGTTCTTTTTTTGATGGTTAGTTTATCAGAGCAGAAGGTGTATGATAGAGGCTTTGGGCTCAGTTTCTGTAACTTCATTTCCAAAATGTTGATTGGATCCTATTACCAAGCAACATGTCTCATGTACGGCAGGAGTTTAACTTCAGAAAGATGATTTCACTACCTTCCTAATCACTTAAACTCTTGGACCTCTTTCCACTTCATATTTAAAAAGTGACTTTGAAGGTATGGATACTGGAACTTTGTTCAGTGTTCTGTGTATTGCAAAAAGCAAAGCTGAAGGCACAGGCAGTAAAGAATGCTTGTTAACAGTTTTAGTTTCAGCATCCCGCTGGAATGTGCTAGCTGCCTTACTGCTACAGTATTCGGGGATGCCTTCTTGGGAGTAGCTGGAGTGTCTTATTTTGCTCCTAAAATGCCCTGTCAATAGCTATACTAAAATACCCTCTGCTTTGATAACCAGTGTTACTATGGCATCTACCTAGAGTGATGAGGAGTTCAGGTCTACTCTCAGTTTTTTCTGCTTCATCTCTCAGTTGGTGAATTAGTCATGTTTCCTGACTTGTTAATGTATTTTTCTAAAAAGGTGAACAACCCCTCTCCCTCTTAAAAAAAAAAAAGTACCTGCTAAAATCTGGCATCAATCCCAAAGCAATCTTGCTAGAAGTCTCCCTAAATGATTGTTTCCCCACTTGAAAATTACTTTCATAGATTACCCAATTCTTACTTAATGAGAAAGCATTAGCTTATAATAACTGAGATTGGCATATATTAAGAGTAAATTTTATTTTGAATTATAAATTTATATGAAGCTGTGTATGAACTACATGTGTAATCTCACCAGAACATGAAATTGCTTTTGACTGATCAGACTTAAAAACAAACAGACAAAAACCTGACCCTGCAGCCAGTGTTGCTTGTCTACAATTCCTGGTGATGGAGTTACTCAATGAGTGGTTATTTGAGTATAGGATGTCAATGTTTACTCAGTGCTTGCAGTTTGCTTCGTGTCTGAGATTTCCCTGGTGTTTCAGATTCCCCTGTTCCTGGCTGTCAGTTTGTCTAGTACTGTTTATTTTCTCTGATCAGTTCTATTTCCTGTTAAAGAACCTTATGACTTCCTAAAGTTTTTTTGATTTTTTAGCTACTCCGAGTAAAGTAACTGATGCACGGGTGGTCTGGTGGTGCCTTTGGGAGAAGAAAGGTGCCCCTTGGTGGTGTTCTAATTGCTGTTCTTACAAATATTCCACCTAACAGCAAAAGCCAGACAAGAACATCAAACTTTAGGAACAGACAGTGACCAACAATTTGAGACCTCAGTGTCTATTTGCTCCAATGCTGGGTTCTTCTCATCAAAATTGGGTTCTGTCCTTCTTGGCACTGGGCCTGGCTTTGCATGGACTCTTCTCTTGCTGTAGCCTGACCATGTTAAAACCTTTTTACCTATTATAATGCTGAGGTTGTTTGAAAAAACATTGTATGTACTGGGAAACAGGCAAAGGTGAAACCAGGTGCATCTGAACTGGTTGTATGTGGCATTAACCATGGCAGGCCTGCCTTCTGGCTGTAATACAGTGCCACCAAGTGTGTGGCACTTGGTCCCCGTTGCTAACAGTAGGTCCTGTTCTGCTTACTGCCCTTCAAGTCTGTGCTGCTTCCCACAGAAGCGACCTTTGACATGGGTTTGTGAAAGTGAATTAATGTGTTCAAGGCTGATTTGTGTTACCTCCGACTTTGCCTGTGAGTGGGTGGTTCTGTACCTGTCCCATTGCTCTGGATCATTAAAGCTGAATGTATTAAACATACTGGGCAGTAGTAACATGCCTTAAACTCTGATGGAGACTTTGCTAATTTTTAATATAACTGCCATTCCATGGACTTCTACTCAAAGTGCCTTCTCTTTAGCTTTGTGATGTGTTTTTGTACTTGTTTTTTAAGCCATTTCATTTGTTTCTTTCTCCATCCATACTTTCATACTCCTTTACTTTGAACCAGGGTGAAATTTTGGAAGAAATGTCTATATTTCTTGATTGTAGGGTTTACTAACTAATGTAATGTGGAATCATTTGGATGATGAAGCATTCAAGATTACCTATCTTGTGTTTTTCATGGCAGACTTTTCCACACAAATTCTCAAGCAAATACACCCCTCACCTCCTTCTGCAGCCTACTTAGTGGGAGTGGATGTAGCTAGAACAATGCTAATGGACTAACAAAATCCAGAGATGGTTATCTGGATAGCATCACCATGTGGCTTGGAAGGTGTTAGGGAGTGCTTTAAGGGGAAAATAGCTATGTATTCTTTGTCACTGCTGATATTGTTTCTCAAAATGAGTCCACAGCCTTTCTTTTCAGATTTGAGCACATTCTAGTTTTTGGAAAAGTTCAGTTTTATTTTTCAGTTATTAGCTTTCTAAAGATTGTTTACTGATCTGCACTTATTGCTGGTTCTGAGGAAGAGAAAAACTCTGGCTATATAGATTGCTTTCCCAGAATTACCTGAAGCAATCTCCAAGCACATGGAACTTGATCTTTGTTAGTCAGGTTCTTCACTCTGTAACTAGCCTTGTGCTGTCTTTACAGCCTTCAAGATCCAGAGGAGGCACGAGACCAATTTCATCTGGCCAGACTGAATTGCAAGAAATTTGCTTTTGTGCATGTGGCTTTTGCGCAGTTTGAGCTATCACAAGGTGTGTAGAAAAACTTTGTTGCTGTTCTTTGGTTTTAAGTTGTGTTTTTTAAATGTTTGTGTTACATGTTCTGCGAGGAAATTGAGTAATAAATCATAAAATGAAAAACCTGGATTTTCTTTTATGATTGAGATTTAATTAGAATGTCTTCACTTTTAATGAAAATGTGCATAGTTCTTAGTTTTTTCCCTTTTGAGAAATAACTTCCGAACAAGATGAAAACTGGCAGTGATTTTAAAGCATAGATGTTATTGGCAGGTGTGAGTGAGTCCCTTGGTGGGGTGAAAAATTATGGTCAAATCTGGATGGTACTTTCCCCTTTAGATATCTTCCATTTGCTTGTGGAAGAGATTGCTTTTTGGAGACAACTGATTCTTTTTAAAATTATAATAAACTAAACTATAAATGCCATCTGGTCAAATTAAATTTCCTTTCTGCCACTCAGGGTCTTAAGTAGCTGGCAATTGGGTTTTAATTGTTTCCTGTTCCACTGTTGACCTTTCATGCAGGGAAAGCAGAGATGAATGATGTTGGTTCATAATTGCAGTAGACTAACTTCTTTGACAGTGTCACAGATGCTGAGCACCAGTTGGGTGGGTGGGCAGATGTGGTACAGATTTGTCAGTGTTCAAAACACAATGATAGTCTTTGTCACTTGTACTGCCATGTTTTAGGCAAGCCATTCTGATATGAGAGTAACATCATTTGGAAAAAAAAATCTGGTCCACTTCAAGGTATGTGTGAACTGTCTGTCCCTGAGATATGAGACATTTGAGATGAATTCATTCATCCCATTCCTTGGTGTACTGGATCTGGCTTGGGTGGAATTACTTGTCTCTTAAGTGCTACATTTTCCATTTCTGATTGCTTATGTGTTGATAACACCACTGTTTTAGCTTACCACTGCATGTTTCCAAAGCTTTCTCTCTCCGGCTGTGCCTCCCACCTCACCACAATGAGTATGCTGAGGGTGGACAAGAGGACAGCTGACCTGAACTCAATGGTATGCTGTGCCAGACAACATCATGGCCAGCAGTAAAAAGCTGGTGGCTAGCTCTTCCATGGTAGCAGTTGCTTGGAAACTGGCTGGGCACCAGCCTGCTTGTAGGAGGTGATGATTGCTTTGCATGACTTAATTTTTGTTCATCCCTTTTTCTTTCACTCATTAAACTCTTTATCCTGACCAATGATTTCTCTCTTGCTTTTGCTCTCCCATTTTTCCCCATCCGTTTGGGAGTGAGGAGTGAGTGAATGCCTGGTTGTTGGTCAGGATCAAGCAATCACACTTGGGAAAAAAAAACTTGATGTTTCAGATGATTTCAGGATCTATACCGGATCTATACCATCTCAGTTTCTAGATGACGGAAGACTAGACTATTCTAGTCAACTTATAAGTTGTTTTAATACATCTAGAACAACAGGTCCTCAGTACTGCAGAAAAATGAGTCCACAAAGCTCTTGTTGACTTGTCTATCTGGGAGGTGGCAGGGTTGTGCTACCTACAGTCAGTCTTGTATTTGTGTGGGGGTTTTTAAAATCTTTGTGTGGGTGAATTGGGTAAAGTGATCTCTGCCACCTTGTTGGTATTCTCCCTCTAATGTCTTGCTCCATCCAGGAGAACAGGTCTATTCTGTTAGAGCTGTGTTCTTTCTTTCCTTTGAAAGAAGAAGCCTTGGTGGATACACTTTAAGTTTTAATTTTGTTTTTATTCATGGCTTTTGTCAGTATCATATAAACTGTTGTATACTGCCTAGTATGAAGAATTATCCCCCAAATTAACTGCAATAAATAAGGGAGCTTAAACTGTCTGTTCTATATTCTGGATCCTGAATCCCTCTCACTAGATGTTCCTTTTTATGCTTGTTTCTTGTTTAAACAGGACAACTGTCCATGGAGAATGTTTTGGTCCAGTACTTTCTTGTTTTACAGTATTTTAGGATGCATTTTAGCTGTTCAAAATGTGTCCCATGTTATTAAAATCAATAAGTAAACTTCGTGTCTTGTGTTTTCTTAACTAGTATGTACACCTGTAATGTAACAGGAAGGCTGTATAAATTTCCCTCAAATTCATACCACATAACTAATAGAGGAAGAATACTAAACATTACTCCTCCACTAGAATCATTGAATGGTCTGGGTTGGAAGGGACCTCAAAGATCATCTAGTTCCAACCCCCCTGCCATGGGCAGGGACACAGCCCACTAGGTCATGCTGCTCAGGACCCCATCCAAACCTGGCCTTGAACACCTCCAGGGATGGAGCATCCACAACCTCCCTGGGCAACCTGTGCCAGTGCTTTACCACCTTTTGAGTGGAAAAACTTCTCAGAACCTCTAATCTAAATCTCCCCTCTCTTAGTTTAAAACCATTCCTCCTTGCCCTATCAATATCTACCTGAGTAAAGTCTCTTCCACCCTTTTTATAAGACCCCTTAAAGTATTGAAAGCCTGCTGTGAGGTCAGCCCCAAGCCTTCACTTCTCCAGGCTGAACATTCCCAGCTCTCTCAGCCTTCCTTCACAGGAGAGGTGCTCCATCTCCTTGATCATCTTTGTGGCCCTATTCTGGACCTGCTCTAACAGGTCTATGTCCTTCTTGCTGCCTTGTGCCAGGGGCTCCAGAAGATGGAGAGGTGACAAATTTGCATATCTCTGACTTGAAATTCCAGTTTTTCGGATAAGTCAGTTATCTGACCATCTATTGCTCTAATATCAGCTTATGTTGAACTTTATAAACAATACTTAAACACTAATGATTTGTCTTATGAGCATTGTATATTAATAAAGGTAAACTGCAATAATAAAGATTGTTTACTGCATTTATTTAACATAAAGCCCATTGTGTAATTTAAAATGTAGAAATGTTATTAGTGATTACAATGACTAAATCCTATCACAATCACTTGGTAATTTAATTACTCCATAGCATGCTCATACTGTAGTTGGCTACTTGCTGTCAAAGTATAAAAACCTGAAGTGCAATCCTTAATCCCAAAGGAATAAATCATTTATGATTGGCTTTGTTTTATCTCCCATGTGGCCTCTGATTTTTATCTTTGAGCTGGTCAATTTGGCATTTGGTAATGTGAATGGAGTGTTAGTTTCCCTGCTTCAAGGAGGACTGCTGCAAAATGTGAATGGTGTGTTTTTTAAGAGTGTAGTTCCTTTTTTCATAGAGCTTGCCCAGCTATGGCTAAAGGAAAAAAAAAGTGTAGTGCTCTGCCTCCTCAACAAAGTTGTTTCAGCAGTGTATTGGCAAGTGTGCCAATTGCTTCTGGATTGATTTGTCCTTTCCTTTTGCATTAGGATGAAAAATTACACATTTGCTTCCCTGTTTTGAGCAAAATTGTGAGTGAAAGCTCTGGTGACAATCCTGAAATTATGGTTGAAGAAGTAATATTGATTTGCGCATAACTCATAACCTGCAGGAGTGACAAAAAGGTGGCATTCTGTTTTTGTTTAAATGAGTAAAAGCCTCATTTAAATAGGTCAGATGAGGAACTCTTTTCCTTATGTGCCTTGTGTAGTCTTGCTTGAAGCAAGCTTTGCTGTTATGCCTAGGTGGATCATCCAGGCTTTATGTGAAGTAGACTCAGATACACCAGGCTTTGCTTCTGTGAAAAGTCCTATCACTTGTTAAGAATTTCAGGGATAGATGGTTTTTGATTGTGTTTAAAAACCAAGAAATGATGAGTATGCATAAGTAAGTATAAATGAAATCATAACCAAGTTTATTTTGGCGTTTCCTTACTTCTGTGTCCAACATTACAGATCGTTCTAAAAATATATTAGGAACTTATGCTTAAATAATTGTTTCCCCCCAGTCTTGCAGGCAAGATTGACATCCACCTTCAGTTTTCAGTGGGGTTTTGAGTGCTAGAAACATGGAGATCTCAAATATATAATATTTAACTAGACATATGTGGCACCTGTAAGAACTTCACATTTTGCTGCTCTGGAAATGAGGAGGAAGGATTTCTGGAACTTCAATGTACAGCTGAATGTTAATAGCTGCAACAGTTTTGCATCATTTTGATACTCTGAACAAAAATCAAGGGAAAGATTTTGGTCACAGTATATTTTTTCCCTTGTTTGACTCTGTTACTTTTTCATAGCTGTGTGTATATGCTTGTATATGCAAACTGGTGAACTGAATGCTTCGAGTGTTTTGTTAAACCACAGCCCCACCAGTTCTCCCATCTCTGCTTATGGCAAGTAGTAATGTACAAAACTCTTGTTAACACCCCCAGTCAAAAGCAAAACAAAAGCAGGCAAACTCACTATTCTTTTTTCACACTTTCTTAATTGTAGTGCGTTCTAGAGTGGCAATGTTTGGTTTAACAGCTGTTTTTAACCTTGATTCCTATAAAGTGCACTAATGGTGTTTTATAATACATTATAAATTTGGTATCTGGTCAGATCTAAATGCAAACCTGTAAACCTCTTCTTTCCTTGCTTATGCTACAGGAAAAAAACATCCTACTGATGTGTTATTTCCTTGTGGTTCTCATAACACTAAATAACTGCTAAGAAGGTAGTTATATGAAGACAAAACATTTTGTGACCTGATGCTCAATTTCATGTGGAAAAACTGGCTTACATGATCTGTTTGTAACTACTTCCAGGCAGTATCCTAAAAGTAGATATCTAAGGGGGAAAGAGCTTAATGAACAGCGGCTTCAGAGAATGACGGATAGTGAATATAAAGCAGCATGAGCATGATCATGTCTTCAAAAAAAGTGTTACCACAGTATAATTGCTTTTATTTGCTTGAATTTTAATTCTCTGGCCCTTACTACACAGGGCATGTGAAGAAGTGTAAGCAGCTCCTTCAAAAAGCTGTGGAGTGCTCTGCTGTTCCACTAGAAATGTTGGAAGTGGCTATACAAAACTTGAATTCGCAAAAAAAGCAGTTGCTTTCAGATGAGGAGAAAGAGAACTTTGCAGGTAATTGCAAACTTTTAAAATTTTGATCAAGTTTATGCATGTTGTAATGCTAAATCAAAAAAATATATTTTATGAATTTCTATAAAATATATTCAGTAAAAGTGATGTCATATTGATACTAGGTTACTGTGGTTACTGCAAATGTATGTATTTCTAAATTTCAGTTACTATGAAAGAATGCTTTAAAAAAAAAAATGTAATCTCAAGTACTATCTGAATAAATCTAACTAATTTACCTACAGTATCAAGTTTACAGGAGTTTGGACTTCAGAGCATACCTGGAAATCACAGAATTATAAGAAGAAATGATTCTGCTGAAAATTCTTCTAGTGTTACTAGAACTCTGCTTGGGTAATGGCTTGATTTCTTTAATTTCTTCAAATGTCATTTAAAAAAGAAAACCACACATACTACTGTTATTTTTTTGTTGCCTTCAGGGAAGAGAAATCACAAGAACATGATGGTACAGTTAACTTCCACAATCCATTAAGACCGCTGAACAAATCTAACCAGGTAGAACATGCAACAATTTGCTTAAATCTTAAGCTTTTCGTTCTTTACACATCTGATAACTTCCAATTTCCTCTTAGGCCTGCCCTTTTGGGAGGGTTCCTGTTAAACTAGTAACTGATACTGATGATGCTGTGAAGAAGACAGATGTCCCACTTACAGCTAGCGTTATGAAGAGGTATGATTGTTGGGTTTTACTGCAGCACAGCAGGTTTTAATTCTTCTTTTCAGTAGAATGGTTTTTATTGGACAATGTAAATATCAGGTGTTAATGTTAAAATTAGTCTAAGGATGACTGACAAGTGGTCATAACTGCAAGAGGTATTGCATTAACCTTCCTACCTTACTACTGAGATTATCTGTGTAAGGATATAGAGAGATCAACTTTGTTCTAGCAAATGAATAGCCTCAAAAAGGTGGAGACTAAGGCAAAAATATTTTTTCTTGAAAATAACGTTACAATTGTGTATTCAGTTCCTAAAATAGAAGACATTCTTAGCTTCTGAAATATTTGTAAATCCACATTTATAACCAATGTTGGAAACAGTCTTTCATAGCAATGGAGATTAAAGAAAGGTAGTTATGCTGATTTTAATGTGAATAGCTGTTCAGCAGTGGAAGGATCTACCAACTTAAACAGCACTTTGCTACATGCTCTCTGAAAAGTAAAAGGGGAGAAATTGCTTTTCCCCCTCTAATCAAGTCTGTTACGCTAACATCCTCTTAGTGTGATTAAATTCACATAGAAGTGGAACTTATGTTGAGAGAAATATGTAACCAAAGAGTAAACTGCTTGTTCAACCTCTCAAAAGTAAATTAAAGCACATTATTCTGAAACTGTGAAAGCAGTGGGTAAGGTACTTCACATGATATTGTTCTGTAAATATTTCAAAACTTAATTTGAAATGAACTGTTAGGATTTAGAATCCTAGCTGCTGCTTATTACTGTTTTCAGTGGATGACAACAAAAATGTGACTTCATGGGATAATAGTAGCATTGTTACAGACTTTTGGCTTGTTTGTCACTTCCCTATCAGAGTAGACCTGCTAATCCTATGTGTTTTTAACTTGTAGCCCTAAGTCTTCCCACAACTGCATTTTTTATGTGGCTTAAAGGCAATCATTATATGTTGACCTGTAATGTAACTAACAATGTTATTTCAATAGGCAATTATCCAGCTCCAGATGTACAGCCCTGATTCCACCTTTTCCACTGTCTGAATCAAAATCTAGTGGGGGTGATTCATATGACTTCGGAGACTTAAAGGTAACTGAAGTATTCCTTGAATTAGATATAAGGAAACCTACGTGGATGTCCTATGATATTAGAAGGGACAACAATAATGCTTTTGTCTGTTTATTAAAGTAATAAGATAAAATTGCTCTGTTAATCAATCCGTTGTGAACAGAAACATTGTGGCTTTCAGATTGGAAAATTATTATGCATAATCAGGCATTAAAAAAGCTTTCTCTGCACAATAAATCTGATGGGAGAAATAATGGGGGGGGGGTGTTAAAAACCTGTCAGATAATTTATAAAGAAGGGAATAAGACTGCCTCTCTACTAGAGGACTTGTCAGCTTTAGTCATGAGTTTTTGTCATCGGAAGTATTCTATTTTCATGAAGTTCATTCCATGAAGTCCATTAAGTGGTCTGTAAATCATGGCTTTTAATAAAGACTAATTTTGAGCTCTGCCTTGCATTTTCATGTCCTGTCCCTTCAGAAAGGAAACTTAAGAGAACAAAGACCTAAATGTTTTCTAATAAAACCTGTGATGGAAATCCAGTGTATTAATGGATTTTAAAATAGGGTCAGTAATAATTATCTGTGTACCATGCACTCTTTTCTGAAATGTATTTGTTCTGTGGTATGCTAGTCATTAATTATAAGAATGTTGTTTGGGCACTATGCTTGGGATACCGTGACTTTCTTCAAGGTGCTTCCTTTCTAAGTCCTTACAAGAGAAATTCTGTACAGTTGCAGATGTTGGATGAGAACAGCTTAGAAATTGTTACCAATTCAACTGTAACTCTCAGAAACAAAATGGATACAAATCCTGTGATAAAAAGAGAAGGTAACTATTAATGTATAATGTTTTGAAATAGAATAAGTATTGAAAATTTACTGTTCTGTATTTTAAAAATGCATTGATAAAGAAAATATTCTTCAGAAGTGAAAAGTGTTCAGCCTGGAGTTCAGGAGCATTTAATCATTTAATTAAAAATTTGACTTTTGAGTGCCTGTGGAAGTAATTAAAAAAAAAACTTGCAATAACTTCAAAAGTCAAATGTAGCCATCCTGTGTGTGGAGGGCTGGGTTTGAAGTAAAATGCTGGTGGTTAGTGCTAATTCACGATGTCCTTAGCCCTTATGATATATGTAATATAAATTGGTACTGAAATTTCACCAATGCAAGGTTTCAAATTAAGACTTGCCTACCTGAGTGTAGAAGAAGGCTTGCCAGCATATCGGTTAATGATTGCTTATACAGGAAAATTGTATGTTGGCTGAGAGCAATTCAAACTAAGGATTAATGTTCTTTGAGCGTGATCTGTTTAGATTTTTTGGGACACTCAAATTATAGTAGTTCACTTCTTGCTTCTCCTGTGACTTTCTTAGTATGTGCTCGTAGCTTACCCTCGAGATGATATAGCTCTAATTTCTTTTGCTGAAGTTTGTTGAAACTGTTTTGTCTGAAGTAAGCTTAAAAGAGACAGTGTCAGTCATTTAGTAGGGGGGGGCAGGGGGGAGTCCAAAGCACCCTCCACCATTCCCTGTGAACGTAGAATGTCCGTGTCATCTGTTGCTTTCAGCACTTTCTACTTTCTATCCTGTTTACCAATTAGTATGTGAAACTCCAGGTGTTTTTATCTGCTGTTCTTTATACATAAGACAATTTCTCTATCAAGATTGTTCTGGCTGAATTACTTATGCTTTGGTCAGGCTCCTCTTGCCTTCCTTTTGATTTCACCTGTTAGGTTGTATTTGTATTCTATTGTATTTGGTCAACTTAAATGCCCTATACATATTGACCTCTAAGTGTTAAATTTGTTACTTTGGGGCATTTCTTTAATTGTAATAGCGTTTTCCCCACCTAAAATACAGCAAGTATTTTAGGACTTGTAAAACTTGGAAGGATACTAATAATGACTTTGAAGGAGGTAGGTGAAAATGTCAGATCTTGGAAGGGTTTAAGGGGTAGGTGTAGGACCTGTTGTAGGAAAGAAGATTCAATTTGAAAAATGATGCTTTTCAACTTCCCGCTGATTTGCATGAGAACAGTTTAGGTTTCAGGTCATACTTTGCCTGTTTGTGTTTCACTTAGGCTTCCAGATGAGATGCTGCTTTTTGTAGCTCAGTCTTGCAGTAGTTCAACTACATTCAGCTTGTATCCCATGTTAAGAACTGCTTTCTATCACCTGCAGTGTTTTTTTTAAAATTCAGTTGCACAAGCAGGTGAAGAAAACTCTTAAGTTGTGCTATTTGCAGCCTGCTTTGCTGCAGTTCAGTGTCCTGTTATCTCTGCAAAAGGATCTGAAACTGAGCGTGCCTTGTCCCTTTGTGCCTTTGGCTTCAGTAATTACACTGGCTTATAGATTGCCTGTTGTCACAGGCAACAGACTTCTAATTTGAAGTATTTGCAACAAGCTTATCTTAAATACTTTATAAACCTGCTCAGGATGTCCCAGGATGTTGTAGTGCAACTGATGAATATGGTCTTCCTCTGTGTATTGGTGATGAAAACAGTTCTATCTGTGTTACTGTTGTAGTAGTACCTAAGATTTTAAAGTTACCATGTTACCACATTGAGTTGAATTTATAAACCCTGAAGGCTGCACTAATACCTTAAGTAACCATTGCTGTGGAAGGTATCAGCTTCTGGTAAGTCAATGGTACTCATTTATTTTGATGTAGAAAAATGAAGTGAAACTTCTCCAGAAACTGAGATAAATCTGCCAGAAATAATTTCAAGTACTGAATATTGTCTTTTTAATTATCTGATTTATTCAGAAAGTAAAGTCCAGAATCAAGAATTGAAGAAACCAGAGCCAATGAGCATAGAGAGTCAACAGCAAGAATCCAGTTCTGCTGAAAGCTACAGAAAGCAGTTGGATCAGATAAAACTAAACTGTGTTAACTCCAGAAACAAATGGCCAAGTCAAGAAGTGATGCAGAAAAACTGTTATAGAGAGGTAAAGTAACAAGAATATGTAGTGGTTTTCTAGTTGCAGCAGACTTCACATATGGGGAAAAAATCTTTTTCATTGTGGCTCCTTGTGTGGAATATCTTGCTTTATTTTTTTAGGGAAAACAGTCAAGTCTTGAACAATCTGGTCATCCCATTTCAAGAAGACTGTCGCCACCAGATGCTGTTTCTAAGAAAAACAATCCATTGTATGTTTGTGGAACACCAAGCACCACATATGATTATATGGAGTGGTAAGTTGCTACTTGGAGCTTCGTAGCTGTAGCCAGTAGTTTTACCTCTGGAACTACTTCAGCAGTTTTTTTAACAGTTTCTTGAAGTTTCCCATTCAGATAGCAAACAGATTCGTGGCTGCTTCCAACTCTTGATGTCAAGTTGGAATGTTTGTAGCAAGTGAAGCACATCATCTCATGATGTAGCTTGGTAAAAAGTAATCCTCAGATTGTTTGTTCTTTCACACTTGGATAATGTGGAAACTTTTGGAAATCAAACTCATTATACACAGTGTGTATAGACGATAGCAAGTATGTGGAATTGAGTACTTTTATTTTCAGTAAGAGCTGTGCTTTAGCTGTAATGAAGTACTGAAAAATGAAACTTGTCATTTTATTCCCTATGTGATAACTGCTAGGTACATCAAGTTCTTTTCCAGTTCTGATCCGAACTTGTGTCAATTTTGGTTGTGTCAATTTTGAGTCTGTAAATACTGGAGTGGTGTTTTGGCTTAGGTTACTTCAGATAAACTAATTCACATTGCTGAATTCCTAAATTAATATTGTAAAAACCTCCCAAGTGTTTGAGAAATTAATGGCTTTGCATTCAAGGTTCAAACAGACCTGCCACCATCTGTACAATGTTTTTCTTTAAATACTTATTTGTGAGGCATGACTCATCCTGTGCCTTTAATGAGTGAAACAATGGGGAAAAGTATATCTTGTAATATAACTAAATATTTGGTAGACACACTAAGGGAACAAATCAAAAGGTGTCAAGGTTTTCTTGCAATCTTTAGTTTTCTCAAATATAAGTTCTACTTTATGCTCATAGGACAGCACAGATAAACCTCTCAAATTCTCATGACTGTTGAAGTTTTGTCTCAATATGCTCACTTTGGCTTAAAGTTTCATCCAAAAATGTTTTGAACAAAGAACAGTAAGCTAAAGAATGCTAATTGTGGCTTATCCTGTTCTATGGGCAGTCCTTCCAGTTGTATGGTGCTTTCATTGTCAAGCTTATAGGGAGAGCCACCTATATTCCCTGTTATAGTTATAAGGACTTCTAAGTAAAAGTTGAAGAGGTCTTGGGAATTTGCTGGTAGATTGGGTTTAACTTTCAAGAAGCAATGAAGATTTCAGCTTAGTGTTAGATAATTTCACTTAAGAATAACTGCATGTAGTTGTACTTTTTTACAATGATTTCTTTTCAGTTTCAGAACGCCAGTTGTAAAGAACAACTTTTCACCAGGATACCAAATTTCTACTCCCTACAGCCAGCTCCCGTATTTCCTACCACATACTCCAGCAACTACATTTCAAAATCAGATGGGTTTGCAGGTAACAATTTTAGGCTGTCTTATGCACCTAAACTATTCTGCCATTGTTCAGCATATATTTTTATTGGAAGCTTCTTTTAGGGTAAATGTGTCTATATATATTTTTTACATTTAAAATCGATACTCATATTTGCAGATGAGTATTGGAAAGTAGTGTCTCTAGCTTATTCTGCAAATGAGTGTCTTCATATATGTCTGAATTGCAGTAAAATAAGTCAGCTCTTGAAAAATCAATTCACTTGTGTCAAAATCCTGAAGTACTTATCTCAAATACAAATCTTATATTGCAGATCTGACTTCATGACAGGGTAAGAGCTAGAATCACTAGTTTTGTTCTGCTGTGCTCTTATAGTGGTACTGCCCACTAGAGTGGAGTACCCCAAAAGTAGCATGTGTTAGAAACCATAGATGTTTGTGGGAGGAGAGACAGTGAAGAACTACATTATTTTTCGTTGTGCTGGATTTCAAACTCTGCATTTATACTGGCCTGAAATAGTATCAAAATGGAGTACCTTAGATGGGTTGCATGTCCTGATAGGAATCTTCCCAGTTGTAGGCAGAATTGGTAGGCAGAACTGGGGACTAGGCTTAAACTTTCTACCAGAGGATTAATATTTAATTTTGTGGCTGTTTTTACAGCTTGGTGTAGCTACAGCAGGGGTAAAACAGATGCCTCCTATAGCTGGCATAAAAATGATGGATCTATGTGGGAAAAATGGCTGTTTTTTCTGTTCGAAATAATTGAGTATTTACAGTCCATCCAGTGAGAGTAGGTTGTAAGCCCTTCTTACCTGCAGGGATTTTGAACCCATTTCCCAGAAATGGCCTCGACCACCAGTGCTCTGGGTGATCTAGATTGTGATCAGATCTAGATTGCGATCACTTTCTGTCCTTGTGAATTTATAAAGGAAGGCAGGATGTTTGTGTCCAAAAGGGGAATGAAAACTGCAGGACACTGAGGGCAGTCTCCAACCTTGGGTAAAGTACTTGGTTCTGGATCTTCAGTGCAGTTGTTGTGTACATTTCAGCCACTGACCTCTCAATCTAGAATGAATAAGTTGTATCTAGAGAAGATGTCAGCCTGGACCCTAACTGTGGGCCATAATCAGGCTAGCTCTGTCCCTGCAAGTCTCTCAGTTGCTTTCAGGCCAGTCTCTCTTGTGCACGAAGAGGGAGGTACGGTGTCATTCCAGACTGCGTAGCCTGGTTAGGCTGCTCTTGGGAATAGGAACTCTGGCCTCAGGTTTTCCTATCTGTCCTGGTACAGTAAGTGTCTTCAGTCTTAAGAGTCTTACTGTGCTCAATAAAAGCACACACAGTATCAACATTACCACTGTGACTTCTTCCTGTGGTGATCATAACCATGTTTTATTCTAGTACTGGGCAAACAGGTGTTTCCTAATTTGGATCATGTGAGTGCTTAAGAGACAGAGTTTAAGTTCCACTTCCCTGGAAATTACTGTAGTGCATGGGTATAGCACGTGTTTTCCCTGCAGGTGTGTTTCTTAATGTATCTGGTAATCCCAGTTAGGTGAGTGGTCTAAAATGAAAATGTGAAACAAAATAAAAGGCAATACTTCTGCAAGTGTGGTGGGCTTAAATAGTAAATTTTGTTAGAATTACTCTTGAGCATGGATAATTGCATCTGTTTTCAGGAGTACAGTCATCTTAGTATCACGTTCTGCAGTCTAAAAAGTTTTGTAAGGTCTTTTCAAGGCCTATACTCAGTATGTTGATAGGCAAGCTTGTGAAATCATGCTTCTTTATAACCTTGTGGTGACCATTATACAAATATTTTTGCTGTGGTGATCTTCAGCTCTTAATAGACAAATATATTTAAGGTTTGGCTTTTGTACACCTTGCATTGATCAAGAAGACCAAGACAACTTAAATAATAGTAACTCGATAAAAGTAGAGCTCTACCAAGTTCTGCTGCACCAATAATTACTTTCTTTTTAACTTTTCTGTATGTGCACAGGTTTCAGCTTCTATACCTGCACATGAATGCATTGCCATCAAAGGAAGAGTTTATACAATATTAAAGCAAATAGGTAGTGGAGGCTCAAGTAAGGTAAGATGTATTATCCTTTTAGACCTAGTCACTCACTTATGCACTAGTAGTTACATGTATGTTGAAAAGTATGGTGAAAAGGTCTCCTGGTATCTAATTGGAATTTTCACTGAAGTTAGCAGTGCTTATTGCCTCCCATACTTGGATTGTTCAAGAGGAGTCTTTCTCTTACCTTCCTTTTAAGTAGCTGAAGACAGCAGTGAGATTCCCTTTAAGACTGCATGGACCAATGCTCTCAGCCTCTTCTTGTGTGCTATGTGGTCTAACCTCCAAATCATCTTGGTGTGTTGAAATGAATGTGCAGTGGCAGGTTAAACCCTTATCACTGAGAGGTGTTATTCCGCATCCTTTATCTTAGGTACACTTTAGATTTGTAATCAAATATACCTACTAAAATAGTGTGGTACCAAGATGGTTTGGTGGTTTTCTGTTGTAACTGATGGCTTCTTACTTCAAATCATCATGAAGAAAAGTTATGGCTGATTTCAAAAGCCTCAATTTCAGTAAACAGGTAGGAATTTCTTTTCAAGTTTGCTGTGTTGCTTCTTCCTTTTGAAAAGATATGCTTTTCTTTTCCTTTGGAACTCTGGCTATGTTGAAATGAAGGACCATAAAGTAACTTCATTCAATCCTAACACTGATTTAACTGTTTTGCAGGTGTTTCAAGTACTGAATGAGAAGAAGCAGCTGTATGCGGTCAAATATGTGAATCTAGAAGAAGCTGATCAACAGACTATTGACAGCTATAAGAATGAAATTGCTCATTTGAGTAAACTACAGCAGCATAGTGATAAGATAATTCGTCTTTACAGCTAGTGAGTAAATTCACATTTTATTAAATCAATACTGCTTGATATAAAAAAGCTGCCTTGAATTTTAACATTTATTTTGTTTTAGTGAGATTACTGATCACCATATCTACATGGTAATGGAGTGTGGAAATATTGATCTCAATAGCTGGCTGAAAAAGAAAAAAAACATTGATCCATTGGAAAGGAAGAGCTATTGGAAAAATATGTTGGAAGCTGTTCACACAATTCATGAACACGGTACTCTTAAATAATTCTAGGTATTTTTATAGGTTATATGGCAGAGATAACGTGTTTGAATTTTGGAGGTGATACTGCTCTCAGTTTTGGTGTAAGCCTAGTGATCTTTGAAGATGGTATTTACTGTATTGTGATAATGAAACAAAAGATGAATGTCTCAATATCAGGGTAGATTCACTTTAGGTAAATCAAAGGGATCTTTGAGTATTGCTGTTACTAAAAAGGTTACTAAAAACTTTCTATTTCCTTGCAACAGCCAGAAAATCACCTATTCTGTATTGCACTACATTGTATGCTCCTGACACTGTTTTTCTTCATTAAACTGAAATTCAGACTACTTATCCTCTCCAAAGAAGCTTTGACACTAATGACAGCTTCTGCACAGATTTGTCATCTTTACTTAAACATGTTTCAGCTTTTTCACCTCTTATTTTTCACTTCCTATGTGTCTCAGCTTTTTCATCTCTTGTGTATGTCTTGATGCTTCCGTTCATCCTTAACCACGTAACTGAAGTGTATGCATCTGTATTCTGTTTGTGTAACATAGTGGAGACTTCACAAAATATAAAGAGGGATAAGTTGACTTTATGGATGAGAATGATCAAAATTTATGATGTCATCAGGTTTGTGAGAGATGCGTCATAGATAATCCTCAGTGAATGGTACCTTTGAGATCAAGGAAGCAGAGAACATCAGACTTAAGCAATCTCCTTTTCTCATTATTTTCCTTCAAGTGCCTGCTTAACTAATTATTTAAGAAAAAAATGAAGTAGACAGGCCTTTGAACTGATCCACAACAGTTCAGTATGTCAGTGTGCCTAATGAGCAACAACACAACTACAAAGAAATCTTTTTTTCCCATCTACTTTTTTGTGTGTAGATAGGTTTCAGTCCTACAGCCTGCATCATATTCTTTTTCATCAGTTTTGGTTCTGTTCCTGGTTTTGGTCTTGGCTTCTCGGATTTCTGCTTTCACTACTTTTTGGCCGTTTCTTTAGATTTTTTCAGTCTACTTTCCCGACTTTTGTATGTATTTTACATCTGGATTCAAGCTATTACTTTAAAACAAGTACAGTGTACTATTTCCATTTCTTAGTGGGAGAAATGAAGGTTGCAAGACAGCTACTGTCCATGTCACAGCAAAAAAAAAAGTTTCAAGAATCTGAAGCTAAAACACTGTCTTCCACATCTACATGTGTGGCTATGCGCAAACAGCATACAGCTAGAGGGCCTATCCCTAACTGAGAGAAACTGTGCAACTTGAGTTTCATGGAGTTATTTCAGGATTACCGCAGACTTGGATAAGTAATACTTTAAACTATGAACTTATGCAAGTCTAACCATTGATAAAAAATACCCAAACTTGTTATTAAATGAAATCTGCAAAGAACAATTCAGTTTTAGCCAGGTAGAGGTTATTCTCTGTGCGCAAGGGTGTGGGTAATTAATAAAAACCATACTAGGAGCAACTTGGATTGACTTTAAACTCTGCTTTACAGGTATTATTCACAGTGATCTGAAACCAGCAAACTTTCTGATAGTTGATGGAATGTTAAAACTGATTGACTTTGGCATTGCAAACCAAATGCAGCCAGATGTGACGAGCATCGTTAAAGACTCTCAGGTAAAATACTTATGGAAAATTGATGTGCATCTCTCTGTAAAGTGCTGTAGTACTTGTTGATTATGTTAATATAGCAGCTTCAATTAATACTTTACTAACTTCAGTGAATATATGAGGTTTTCAGTGTTTTAGCTGAACAGAGTAGCAATGGCCTTCACAGACAAACTTTCAGGATGCTTTTCAGTACTTTAAGACCAAAATCTAACTTCTTATCAAGTAAGAAAATTAAGTGCACGCTTCATTTAAAATAAGGAATATTTTTCCACTTTGACTAGGTTGGAACGATGAATTACATGCCACCTGAAGCAATACAAGATATGTCGTCTTCCTATGGAGAAAATGGGAAATCTCAGTCTAAGGTAACATATGGTCTTTTTTCCTCTTGCTATCCTTATGTTAAGAAGTAATTCAGGCATATGTCTTAAGACTTTTTTCAAAATTTTCTGCTGAAACTAGAGCACAAAGAAACCTGTTTCATCAGCATGATGGTGGGCAGAGGTTGAAGGCTAGGTATTTATTCTCAACTACCTAGAAGCATTTTACAGATAATGTTTAGAAAAGTGCTGAATTGAGTGAAACTGAAAACAGGACAGATAGACTGCATAGATTCCCAGAATATCCTGAACTGGAAGGCACCCACAAAGACCATTGAGTCCAACTCCTGGCTCCACATAGGACCACCCAGTCTTCCTATGTTATGGATGTGAATGCCATTCAGTGGTAATAATGGATCTGAATCAAACTTTGTGGAGTATGTTGCTCTGTGTTCTGAGGTCTGAGTTCAATTTATTGATGGCTTTGTTTTCTGACAGTTACTAAAGCCATTTAAAGTGGAAAAGCTTTTTTAAAATGACTATTCTAATTTATTCTGTCAATTCTTCATATTTTTGGCTGTGGATTTTTTTTGCACCTAGGTTTCCATATACTTTATCTTGCCCTTAGTGATGTGCTCAGTGCTTTTATTGATTCGTTTTGGAATGATTCTTTGTACCTAACCTTGAAAGAACACCGATAAAAATGCCTGAGGCTTCTTTCCCTCTCCTGCTTTGCAGCCTAAAAAAATCCTGTTAGAGAACCGCTTGTCTCTAACACAGCTTCCTTTATTGCAATCTGCCTGTGGAGATGTCTCTACTTTTGCTCCTGTGTGTGCTAAATTAGAAACCTCAGCTATTCCATATCCTGCTGTGTCAGAAGGCTAACGTGAGCACTGGTGTTCCTGAAAGGACGAGCAGTGCAGTACGTAGTTAAAGATTTTAGCATTTTATCTGAATATTGATATTTAGCTGTCTTGATGCAGCAGGTGTTATAAACGTGTTTGAAACATGTTTTATACCTCTGACAAATTATTTCCTCAAATAACTCCAGGCTAAAGCTTTTAGGAAGATGTTTCTGGCAAGGTGTCCTACAAGGTCAATTGAGACTATCATTCTTCAGTCACACTGCCTTTTGTGCTGCTCATAGCCTTCTGTTTTGGCTTTATTCTGAAAATAGCCAAAAATTGGTGGAGCTCAATATGCTATTGCTAGCTTCTCCACAGCTACGTTTTAGCATTCTCCATAAATAACTCTTTGAAATCTCTTCATGAAAGCAAGGAAACTTTTGTGCTATAAAGCACCCTTAGTATGTTTGCTTAAACAAGAAGTTATGACAGTGATACAGGATTCAAGATGTGGTAATACCTGTGAGTGAGAGGCAGTTTTGCAGGAAATGAGTGATGCCTAATGAGGCATTTTAAAAGATGACAGTCTAGTATTTTGGGGGACCTATTGTTCAGTTCTGTATATCCGGTTGACTTGTCTGTACTAGAGTACTGTGTATTTTAGTACGTCATATTTAACTTCAGGGCAATGGAATGTGAATGCTTAGAATACTTGAGGAAAGCAATTCCACACTGACAGTCAAATTTCAATTAAAGAGTACATGGATTTTGTGGAAACATAAAAAAATAAGAACAATCATGTACATGCATACATACAATCTCAGGTTGTGACTTTTTAACAGCTAGAGCAAGAGAGCAAGTATTCTTATGTAGTACAGTTGAATAGAAATATGTAGTGAAACACAATCTCATCTTTCATATAAAACAATGTTTTATAAATGAAAGTTCATGAAACAACTTGTTTTATTAAGGTTGATACTCTTTGCCTTTTAAAACTTCTACCTGTAAATTTTTAGAAATTTGTACGTGAAGTTCAGGGTTGTTCTGGAGCTCAGCTCATTTAAGCAAAAATCCAACCTTTGTGCTGCTAAATCAGGCTATCTTCTTCCCCACATCCCTTCTCTTCTACCTACCCCCCCCCAACCTTATGTTCTTCTCTTAGGAGTGCTTCAGTTTTAGTAAGAGTAGTGGAAATCCTCCTGTAAAGAACAGCCCGGGTGTGGTGGTTGAAATATGGACTGAATCCCTTAAGCCTAGAAGAACAGGACATGCATACCTATGATGTCTTACTAGTTTGTGAATTGAATGAATTCCGTATGCTTTGATTCTGGCTTTGTGGGTAAATCCAAATAGAATCCTGATAATCAGCTTATTAAGGGCTTTTGTTTTAAGTTGAAGGAAGTTGAAATATAGCTTTTTTAATTGAATATAACTGAAAGAAGCCATGTTACAGCACAGTATTAGTGCTGTACTGCTGGCAATTGTGTGGTAGTTGCTAAGGTTTATTATTCAGTGTAAAAGAGCTATGCTGTTAAGTAAAATGACTGAATAGTTGCATGATGGAATGACTGTTCCATAAGTGAGGAAGAAATTTTGTTTTGCTTTTTTATTAGATAAGTCCAAAAAGTGACGTGTGGTCATTGGGATGCATTTTGTATTGTATGACATATGGAAAGACTCCATTTCAACATATAACGAATACACGTAAAAAACTGTATGCTATTGTTGATCCTCATTATGAAATAGAATTCCCAGATATTGCTGAGAAAGATCTTCAAGATGTGCTAAAGGTAATTGTCCCTGAAGATTAATTTTGATTCATAAAATGGCAACTTTACTTAAAGGATATTTTCTTAAATTGAATAAATGAGTTGTGCTTGAGGAACTTGTCTTGCAAATAAATGTTCACGGCTGATTGTAGTAACAGGCCTTGTTACAAAAGACTTACGAAAACTAGAGCTACCTCGTGGTTTCTGTAGTAAATGTCTATTTTCAGCTCAGTAGCAAATAAGTGAACACTGAAAGCAGTCTGGCTTAACTCCTTTGGCTGAACCACCCCAAGTAATAAAGTAGTGTTTGTACTCTCAATCCCCTTCCCTCAGCCTGCATGTTTACCTGCCTTTGAAACTTGGCCTTTTTTTCCCCTCTACTCAAGAGCCTTGATTGTGTTGCTCAGGAGGGAGCAAACTGAAATCCAGAAACATTCATCCTCTGACTTTTCAGAAGAGAAATATTGTAGGTTCTGATCTTTACCTCTTAAAACATTTTTGCTAAAGTAAAACAGGATTCTAAACTTTACTCTGTGAATATAATTGCTAATGAAGGCAATTGGGGTCATCAGTTACAGTACTTAAGGTTATTAGTCTTTCCAAATCAGTGGTTTGGTAGTAAGAAGTTCTGATATACATTCACTGTGTCTTTAATTATCCACAATTTTAATTCTTAGGAAAGCTGTTGGTAGATGAAACCAAGTTCTTCCTCTTCTTTCATTTGCAGTGCTGTTTAATAAGAAATCCTAAACAAAGAATATCAGTTTCAGAGTTGCTGACACATCCCTATGTCCAAATTCAAACCCACAATCAAACAGGTACATCTTTATTTTTTATGAAATAACATTGTTTAAGAAAATAATACTTTCTTATATATTTACCTTCCAATTGCTGGAATTGCAATATATTTTAGTACCCATGTATAATGTAGAAAAGACTTTGTTTAAATTACATTTAAACATTTTCATCTTTAAACTGTTAATTTCAAAACTGACCTGCATGCTTCTTAGAAATTTTGCTGGTAATTTTATGTAACTGTATACAACTTTTAACATAACTTCCAATTAACTGTAGGTGTTCCAAGTGCGAAAGGAACAGAAGAAGTAAAGCGTATCCTTGGCCAACTTGTTGGCTTAAATTCTCCGAACTCTATTTCCAGAGCTGCTAGGGTGAGTAAATTTGCTTTTCTATTTTGTATGGTCATACATGTTGATGCAAAAAAGTGAAATGTTTGGTAGTGACAGCAGAAGGGATAAATATGCTGGACCTTTAACCACTGCTATAAAAACAGCACAGAGTAGTACTCTTGTTTGCAAGTGTGCAGGATCTCTCCTTCTCTTCCTGATTAGAAGGGGTTGGTTGAAAAGGTGATGGCAGTCTTGGCTGTTAACTCTCCTTCCCTTTATCTTCCAGTATATCTGTACATCTCCATTTCTAGCATCCACCACTCTGGCCCTCTCCAAAACAGTTCTTACTGTGCTGCTTTGCCTTTAAGCTAGCAAAGTCAGAAACTGCAGTAGTTCTATGAACTTGAGAGTCACATTGTGGAGAAATGACTTAAATTGATCTGTCTGGTGTGCAAGCTTTTGGACCCCAGCGTGATTGCTGGGAGTTGAACTGTTGGTACATCTGTATGCATAAATTAGCCTCTCTGAGGTATTATGATTTCAGCCCCTGGACTTGGGATCAGAAGAGGTGGTGTTGGTCAAACTTATTCTAAGTTGAGGTGGAATGCAAAGCTGCTTTCATGGATAGGAAAGCAAGTCCAGTATTCATAAAGAAAGTGCAGCATGTGTAAAGTGAATCTAAAGTGTAAATACTTCTTGTATTTAAGGAAAACTGTCTTAATTAGAAAAACTGAAGCAAGGATCCTTTTTCCTCTGGAAGATCACTTGGGTAATTCTAGATGGTTTACATTTAATCTTCCTTTATGCAGGTAGTAGGGGTGTAGAATCTTTCACTTGTCCTACCTAAATTCCCTGTTCCTTTGTTAAAGATGTCCACAAACTTTTGATCTTTGAAAGACAGGCAAGAAGTAAGGACAGGAATGAGGAGTGTTATTTCAAGTCCTTGGGTATTTCTATTTCTAGCACCATGTGTTTTTTCGCTGACAGCACTTCAGTCACTTACTATCAAACTTCTCTGCAGCAGCCATAACTGATCCTAAAAGAATTTCATATACAAAAATATCCCATATGCCTTATAGAAGTTTGGTCTTTTGTAACTATAGATGGTTCTTCCATTCATGGATCTGATCACTGCTAGTCAGACCTGAGTTTTTCATGGGTGTAAACAGATTATCCTTCTAACACTATTGTGTTGTGGCTATGTTTGTGGCCACTAGTTTTCTTGATTTCCTGATATAAAACCTGCTTGCTCACACCAACTATGCAAATACCTCTTCTTCCATGCTGCTGTTTCTACATCAGAGACAGTTAATGGAGTAAACTTTATTTAAAATCTTTATTTTCTATACATCTCAGAAGCTCTGTACCTTTGCTTATGCTGCTAAGTCAGCATGTGTTTTAGGCACTACATTGCATTACAACTGGTATGATGAAGCTGTTTATCTTAAGTGTATCTTTGTTGGCTGATTTCTAATAAGTTCTAGTACAGAGTTCATAATATTTCAAGTGCGGTAAGTTACTTCAAGTGATATTTGTTAAAAAGATTTAGTTTGTCCATTTGTGAAATAGCTATGCTTACCTGAATACCTGTGTTTTCATTAACTTTCAGACTTTATATGAACAATGCAACAGTGGTAAAAGTCTTGATGTATCAGCGTTTGCAAAACCTGGGAGTCAAAAATCATGGACAACAAAGTGATGTACTGATGTTCAGGACACAACAGATATCTGGTCTGTTCAAAAGAATATTTTGTGCTGCTAGCTTTTTTAAAAGGACACTCAGCATAAGTTCACATTTTAAAATGTAAATGTAAAAATGTATGTACAAAAATGTAAATCTGTATGCCACTTGGATGGAACAATGAAAATTCCTAGTTGGTGATTATGGTCTTTGTTACTAACAACGCACTACAGCGTTTGGATAACAAACTTGTACAAGACTCTTCAAGCTTCTCATCCCCCTGAAAGTAAATTAAGAAAAAAAACACTTCCTAAAACACCAGTTGGTGGACGTGTAAAACCTGCAACTGCCTTAAAGTATCTCCTATGATGTAAACGCAGGGTTTTGTGCTGTTCTGTCATTTGCCACTAAATAAATACCTCGTGTCCAGGTTTGACCATAACTAAGGAAATAAGCACTGTTTATATGAACAATCAGTTACAAATCTGGTAGGTAAATGTCACCCAGTTCTTGAGCTGTTCCTCTGGTTG
This sequence comes from Anser brachyrhynchus, assembly GCF_964034855.1. Lineage (NCBI taxonomy): Eukaryota > Metazoa > Chordata > Aves > Anseriformes > Anatidae > Anser > Anser brachyrhynchus. The sequence continues at coordinate 90,443,790 of NC_137696.1, read as the reverse complement.
ATAAATGGCACGGTGGAAGCATCAGTACTGTACTAAAGAAAAATATGAATAAAATAAGTTTTGTTAAAAATATTACTGCGTTGCAAATCCAGTATGCTTTCAAATTTCAAAATCTGTGTCAGGATTCACAATGGTCAGAAATCACTTTGAATTTTGGAGGTATTAATACTAAGCACTGAAGTATACTGAATATAGCTGGACTGGTTTTTGCACATGGTTATTAGCAGCTTGATCAGACTACTGTCACTGCAACTGTGAGTTGCTTTTCTGGTGCAAGAGTGAATTTTAACTAATTGAAAGACAGTAAGATAATATTTAATAGCTTCAAATTGGGGTTATGGGCTTCATTTTCACGACAGCTGCCATGATCTCCTTGGATGCCTTTAAAAGATAGTTTGTCAGGTTCTGTTCTTGATCAGGCACATCCAAGAGTAGTTCTTGCCTTTTCTTTTGTGAGTTCTGCATATGGAGGTCCTGGCTTTATTATTGGAGTGGTTCTCTGTGCTAAATTTTGTGAATCAAGAATCATACCCTTTGAACAGTACTGTGAAAAGTGGAAGGTTGGTACTAGGGAAGCTTTCCTTGATTTCTGCATGTTAATTACTGAATTAATGTTTACTTGACTTTAGATGAGAATTAAAACATTTGAAAAAAATCTGTTAGCTTTTGTATTCAGTGTTTAACTTCGTGTAAGTCACTGGGGAAAAGATGTCTTGATATAATGCTTTACAAAGGCCTAAGTTGGAGGGAGGGAGGTTGTCTCATAAGCATGCATTTAAATGTTTGCTCACACCCTTCGGAGTATTTTTCTCCAGATTGTCTGGACACATGGGACCTGATTGTTTTCTTTTGGATTCTGGAACATTAGGTTCTACTGATACCTTACTAGCTAATTTGCTAGCTGATTTCCACAGCTTTCACTTTTATGACTCAAGATTTAGAGGAACAAAAACTAAGTGGCAGCAAAATAATTCTGTAATTTAAAAAATCACCAATGAAGAATAGGGTTTCTGTAACTTTCAGGCCTCTGCTTAAAGTCTGTTTCAAAACCAAGCCTTCACCAGCTTCCTATGCCAGTTAAGGCCATCCTGCTGTGACAGAGCAAGTACTTGTAAAAGAGCATTAATTATTCTGGGTTGTGGTGTTCCTGGGGCTGTTCAGCATCTGCCCTCCTTTGTTTCAGTTCAGTAGGGATTCTTTGGGTTACATGGGGAGAATAATTTGGAACCACTCCTGAGAGTGGCCCTTCTGACATCAGCCTGGTCTGGGAGGAGGGCTGAAGCACAGGGCAGAGAACATGTCCCATCACTGGGATGATCACGTAGGAACAGCACATCTCAAAGGAATCCCTCATTTCTTATAAGGGTAAATTTGGAACGATAAACCTAAGTTTCTTGATCTAATTGTCAGGATGTGAAACAGATTAATGTAGTCTCAACTAGCCTTCTGCTGGAAGGGGCAGCTATCCCATGTTTCCAGGGGAAAAAATGTTAGGTTTGTTCCTTGTAACGGTCCTGTTCTGATTTTTATCCCAGATTTTTGTACTCATGTGGAACTTCAGTGCATTATTTCAAGCATGAGTACATCTGTTAATTGTAATCTGCTCATTTTATATAAAAAGTTCAGAGTTACAAGGCTTGAAGCTACTGAAAAAAAAAGTCAATATTCTACACCTTTCATATTCTAGGAAGTTTGGGAAGCTACTTGTAGCATGGGAACTGAAACATTATCTCTGCCTTTTTCTGTAGAAGGGAAAAATATGTATCAGCCTCATTGGGGAAAACTTACTCTGTAGAATCCTTTCGTGTGAGGAGTTGTTACTAAAATGTCTCCTAGATTACAGACCTTGAGACGTTTCTGCATAACTGTTCTACTTGTTAGACTTTTCACTGTTTTGCTTGTCTGCTGATTAATGTTGAATATACAGAGAAGCTGTGCCCCATCTTTTCTTTTGTAGTGCATACTTTTGCAATCTTTTGTCTCATTCCATGACTGCTAAAGATTTTTTTCAGATTCTCTTTGATTCTGTTGGGATCTTAAAGTGTGTGAAGTACAGAATAGCTATGCATGAATAATTTTAAAGGGCAAAAAACATCTTAAATGTTTAACAGAAGTCGCTGCCTGGAGCTTCTCAAGATTACAAAGCCCATTATGCATTACTGTCACCTAGTCTCAGGGCCACAGTTCCATGACAGTGTGTGTGTGCGTACAGAATGAGGAGAGAGAATTGGCTAAACCAGATCAGAGTATGCTTGTCTGTAGTCAGTGTTTCTGGATATGTGTATAACAATGCTCTATCAGCTAATATTGAGATACTGTAGCTTCATAAAGAGTAAAAAGGTAACTGATAGCACTTAAGTTCCCTTCTGTAATTTTGTTCAATTGGGTTTGGGTACTTGTAACCTTTAAATCTAATACTATGGTCAAAAAAACCACCTTTATCCAGCAGCTAACACTGAGAAATGCCTAACTACAGAAGTGTGCCCTCTGGATATTTATGAATGCACATACAATTGCTCAGCCTGAACAGCTGGGACAGCTTCTCTTTAGACTTGGAGTTTTAACTATATTTAAACAGGTTCATGTGTAAATTCTGAAGGCTCTAATGTGTTAGACTTTCCTGGAGTGCCAGTACACAAAATGGAGTCCTTCTAAAGTATTGAGGAGAAAAAGGCTGTTCTCCTGCATAACTCTGCTCTCAGAACACCTCTCCAAGGAATGAGCTGCATCTGTCCCTGTGGCCCTGGATGGCTCAGGCTTCTGTTTATCTTCTGCCTTTGGCAAGGGCACGCTGCTCGTGCTACTGAATGTGTAGCTGGGAGGGAAGGCAATGGCTAAATCCTTAATGGTAGAGAGTACAGATAGGGATGTGACTTGATTTGAGGGTAAGTGGTCAAATGCAAATGGCTCTTAGATTGTGGTCTGTCTTACGGGTTTCTGTTCTTTCTTTAAGCACCTGATAGTAGTTTCATGCTAAGTAAATAACTAACCTTGAGCTCAGTACCAAATTGAAAATCAAACAGTTAAGTTTATTTGAATGTATTTCAACTGTGCAACCTAGCTTTGTCCTGGTCACCTCTTCGAGGATGGAAGGATGATCCTTACAGGTATCAGTCATGGCACCAGCAATACAGTAAACTGCTAAAAACTAACTGCTGCTTTCTTCCTATTGTCTGTGCTCTCGTGGCCTTGCTGTTCCCTTGGTTTGCATGGGTTCTCAGCAGCAAGGATAAGAAGAAATGCTATGTCTTATGTTCATATCTTAGACGCTAATGGCTAAGAGGTCCCGCTCCAGCTAAATATAAATGGTTAACACACAAATTCCCTTCCTGCTGAATGCATGTATCACTTCCAAGCTCAGTTACCTGTGCCCACCTGCCAAGATCAGTCTGTTTGTCAGTAAGCTTGTGTAGTATGCCCTTGTTTGCTCACTTGCTCCACATAAAGCAATTAAGAGATAAATCTTCTTGCTAGATAAGGGGTATAAAGAATGGAACAAACAGTGTAGTGTGATTACTTGCAGGATGTAGAACTGTACGCCTGTACTGAAACAGAGGGCTTTATACAGCCTGCCCATACACTTTCATGGGAGTTGCTGAAATGAAACCCAAGATAAAAATCTGACTCTTCACCTCGATTCCTTGCCTTAGCAGGTGAAATATTCACAGCTAAACAGTGACGCAACTCTAAGACGCCAGCTCTAATCAGATGAATTGCTAAAATCGGGCAGCTTTTGCAATGGAAGAGATGACTGGTTTGAGGAGGAATAGTGGTGCTACTGTTCTAAACCCTTAACAAATGCAAGGAAAAGTTCAATGCTTAAACAGCATCAGCCTATTGGTCTTGACTCTTACTGCATTGTAAAGATGTGAATGTTATGTGGTAAGTGCAAGGAAACTCCGAATACCTGCTTTGTCAAGTTTTTTCCCCTTAATGTAGTTGTTGAAAACCAATTAAGTAGTCAGTATATTTAAGGAAATAATGGTTTGGATTCTTGGCATTAACACTTCATTCCTGTGTGGTCTTGGACAAATTATGAGTCTTTGCTCTTTATGCTTTTTGTTTTATCTGCTTATGGTTTGGCAGCGAAGTGTTTGTTACCACGGGTTTGTACCATGCTTGTTGTGTTTGGTTTCCTGTGTGGGAAGGACCGAGCTCTTAATGCTGCTATTGCAGAATAGCATCGTGCTTGGAAGCATTTGTAACAGGGAATGAAGCTGGTTATCCACGTGGTGTGTTTGGATGTTCATATAATAGGTCTCCACTTTCTGGATGCGCAGCTCCGTGCAGCAGAAGGCAGGGATGTTCCTCCCATGGCAGAAGAGCAGCACTGGGCACTGCAGGAGCAGCCGTGCCCTGGAAGGACTCCAAAGCCATCCAATAGGAAGCACTGACCAAAATCTACCCCTCAGGCAGAGGAAGGGAAGGCCTGCAACCTACGTGTTTGCTTTGATGAATGCGCTAGTTGCTGTGCTGTAAGGCAAAACAAAACTGCTGTGGCTGCCCTCTGCTCCATGTGACTTTGCCTGGACACTTCAATGAACCTGGCTGCTGAGATGGGACTTCCAAATTCCCTGTGGCTTGTGTAAAAGGCAGGCAGCTGCTGCCTTCTTTGATGCCTGCACATGCTGTGGTGGTACCATAGCGTGCCAGTGAATTTTATGGATAAAGATCCTCACAGACACTACAGGACTTCAGGAATGAGAGGAGTAGAACTTGGGTACCTGACTCAAAAGTGAATGTCTGCCTAAATCCCTTCTAATCTGATTTGGAGTTCTTAGCAGAGGTCTAGCGCTGTGAAGACATGTCCCAACTGCACTGATGTGTATTAGGCAACACAACATGCAACTATTAATAAAGAATTGGTTTTAGAGAGAGCAGCTGAAAACCTACTGTGTCCAGTTGTGGGCTCCCCAGTACAGGAGAGAGACAAATCTCCTGGAGTGAGTCCAGCAGAGAGAGATGAAGATGATTAGGGGACTGAAACATCTCTCTTATGAGGAAACGCTGAGAGAGCTCAGCCTGTTTAGCCTTGAGAAGAGAAGGCTGAGAGGGCATCTTATGAATGTTTATAAATATCTGAATGGAGGGTGCCAAGAGGATGGGGCTGGACTCTTTTCAGTGGTGCCCAGTGATCAGATGAGAAGTGATGGGCACAAACTGAAAGAGAAAGTTCCATCTGAATATGAAAAACTTGTTTACTGTGAGGGTGACAGAGCTCTGGAACAGGTTGCCCAGAGGTTGTGGAGCCTCGTCTGGAGATGTTCAAAACCCACCTGGATGTGATCCTGAGCAGGGGGGTCAGACCAGATGATCTCCAGAGGTCTCCATAGTTCAAAGACATGTTGGGTTTTGGCACATTGTTGCTGAGTTTGAGAATGTCTCTGTTGCTGACCCTTTTCCAGGAAGAAAAGGCTGATAGAAAAGTAAATTCTCTGTTTTGGTATTCAGTGCAGAGGAACTCAGAAGCTTTCATGTCAGAACACTTCTTTTTAAGAGGTTACTACAAGGATCCACTTGGAGTTGATGTGTCAAGAGCAGTTTTTCAAGGCCCTAGCATCTCCAGTTCCTGGCCATGTTGACTGAAGGAGTTCTAAAGGAGTTTGCAATGTCTATGCTAGAAAATGTACTATGTGAGTTTCTTAAATTAGGCCTAGGACTGCAGAAATAGAAGGCAATAAATATGATAATGATCTTCAAAAAGGTGGAGACTGAGAATTAGACCGACAAGTAAGATTTCAGTAATAAATAAACGGAGGGGAGAAAATTACAGAGCAGAATTGGGGGATCCATGGGTGAATGCTGAGGAACGTTTTGGGAAGAACTAAGATCTGTAAGCATTTTTTCTTCCATGCAATGAGTCTGAGTATGTGATACTCAGGTACAATGTATTTGGATTTTCCAAAAGCAAGGTCCTTCAATGTCTCAAAGAAGTTAATATGCCAAGAAGGAGAAAGGTCTACTCATGGATCATAGATAAACTGTTCCTTGATTCTGGGTTGGAAGGGACCTCTAAAGATCATCTGGTCCAACCCCCTGGCATGGGCAGTGATGCCTTCCAGCAGATCAGGTTGCTTAGTCCCATCCAGGAGATGAACATGTAGGACAAAACCATCAAATGAGTGGTGAGTCATTCTTACCTAAAGATTGCAATAAAGTGGGTCAAGGAGCTGTGGTAATCCATATACTCAAGTGATTTTAGTATTAAAGAGCAGATTGATTGTTGACAGGATGGTGGAGCAGAAAGATGAGCATTGTGTAGGCTAAGGGTATACTAGGAGGCACTTAATGAAATGATCAGTCAATTTTTAAACAGATAAAAGGAAAAATGGAAAATACTGGGATTTAATATGCAAAATACAATTACATTTGAAATAAGTCTATTGTGGAAGCCCAATGTATAAGCATGCTTAAAAGATTAGACACATTCAAGGAGGTTAGGATGATCCTTGGCACTGAATAAAATTGTGTAGATGCAATCTTTGCCTTGGGATTTCCCTTTAAACCTCTGTTCCAAAGCACCTGGGATGCCTTGCCAGAGATGGAATCGCTTGCCTTGCTGTAGGGCTTCACCGATGGAAAGAGCCTATCAGACCATGGGCTCTTGCTCTGACCTACTTCAGCAACATTTGGGTTCCTAAATGGAGCCCTGTAGTTGGGGCTTTTGGGGTACTAGATGCTTGATTTCAATCTCCATGCCTGTCAACATGACAATTTTCATAAGCAATATTCAAATGTGTGTGATCAGGTGCATTAGCGTCATCTGAAAAGCAATCATGTTTTAGCAGGTGTTTTGTATACCAGCAATGGCTTGGCCATATCTGTACAATGTTATCTTACATCCCACCTTCATCTTCTGAGTTAGTGCCTCAAGTCGTCGTGCCAGTTTGATCACTTCCCTGCTGAGATCATAAACCATACTTTTAAAACCATGCTTCTAGAAGGGCACCTGGAAGCTAGGAAAAGGACAGAGATCTTTTTTGCTCTGATGTGAGATGGGAGCAAGGCTGAAGGAAATTAAGTACCATGTTTGTGGCAGGGCTCAGTTCTTCTGACAGGTTTGGTGTGGTGAATAAAAGTTCACCTGTAGGTCCTGTGTATGCACTACACCTCTCCTGACTCTGCTTGTAACCACGTACTGACATAGTTGGCACCAGGTAATGTTTTGCACATGCCCTGTTAGCAATGCTGGCAGCAACTCCTGCCAGCAGCTTCGGTCGCTACAGGTGGCCCTGTTCCAATAAGCAGTTTGGCACACTTATTTTTTCCTGCATGGGCAGGTCTACAACCAGTCCCGCAAAACTCGTTTGCCCAGCCCTTCCTTTCATGGTTCCCTTTCACGGTTCCCCATGTGCTCAGCCTTCCCACAGCACGTTGCCTCACGCTTTGCTATATGCATGTATTCACTCCTATAGGGCAATAGCTGGAAGCTTTCCAGCCATGGTTTCATGGGGAAACACCAGTTCAAGGAGTTCAGAGTGTTCCTTTCAAATTCTCCTTGGTTTTGCTTTCTGATGGGTGCTTGATGTAATTTGGATGGGCTCCTGCCTTAGCTCCTAGCATGAGGATGACATGTCCTGGAGCTTGTCCTACAGCATTTGTAGTGCCCTTTGCGGCCTCATTATTTGGGGGGCATTAGATGTTCCCTTGTCCCTTCAGCTACTGGTCAAAGATATTATGTTGAGGGAGGTTCTGATTCATGTAAGACTATGGAAAAATAACTTTTCATGGATATTGGACATCCTGCTTCTGACTATGTCTGGAAACCTATGTTTTCCCAGGAGGGATGTGCATAAAGACTGGTTGTGTAATGTGTTAATCCATAAACATTGCTAATGCATGAGTGCGTTGTGCACCCAAAGGTACAATCCAAAGCATGCCTTCTGTAACAGCTTATCTTCATGCTTGCAGTATACCGGAATTATAAGTGGAGTCTTGCTCACTTGCCTTAACCAAAATATCTCATCTTCCTCTTAATTTTCTACTTAGAGTAGTAGCTTAACAACCACCCAATAACCTGTCTTTGCCCTTTTGCACATTGTTTTTCCAGTCAGGAAAGATAAATGGAAAATGGAACTGCGTTCCAGAGGTCAGAACCGGAACCTTTCAGAAGGAAGTACTAATACTGTTTTGTTTTCAAGGAATACTTTTCAGAGCACAAATCCCTAGGCCATTTCCCTTTTGTTGACTTAAGTAGTCGTCATTGACAACTAACCAAAAATGACAGAGAACTCTTCTTCTCACTGTCTACTGCTAAGCCCTCAGCATGCAGGTGAGATTTTGGCTTTGTTTCCAGGTGCTTGACAGGTTTTAGGTGCTTGACATACTCTTTGAGCTCTTGAGTTTTGAGTATGGCAACTCATTTTAGGCCCATCTGTGAAGATAACCACCTAGACCTGAATTATTGCCCTTGAATCAAGGATGATATAAAGCAGAGGTAGCAATAAACTTCATTAGAATGCTGGTTTTGTAATTAATGAAAGTGCTAGCTGTCATTCACCTTTGAAGAGCCTTTTTCAGCCTACTGAAACTGTTCTAGCTTTTCACAGCGCTCCTCAGAGTTCTGATTTCTTCCAGAGCAGCAGGATGATATCCAAATATACCTGACTAGTACTAGTGTTAGTATTGCATGTTGTCATCTGTCTCAATGGTTCACATGCCTGCCCTCACTTTTTCCTATTTCAACCAGAAGAGGCTGGTGTGCCAGAAGCTGTGCGTCAAGATGCATGAAGTATAATCTGGTCTCCTGACTGTCAGGAGGAAAGAAATTGTTTGGTAAGTCTGAATTAAATACACCTAAGCTGTGTTTTGTGTCACTTTCTACATACGTCATTATCACTACATATTTTAATAAATGTGTCTGGATGTACTTTTGAGATAAGTCTTGCATAGATCAGCACTTCTTTAAATCTTCAAGCACTTTCACTGTAAGATGAAAGTACCTTGTCTGGGATTTCATAGGCTGGTCCTTTCACAACTCCTTAAGCCCATGAGGTCAGAACCAAGGTACTTGTAGCCTAAATCTGTTCTCTGACCCATAGTGGATGCTAAGGAAAGAGCAGCCTGGGGCAAGTGTGCAGTGATGCTTCTGAGATTGGGATCGGCACCTTCACTTCAGTTCATATGAAGTTGCCTTTCCAAGTCCAAAGGGATGGAGTTCTGTAATACCAGGCCCAGTTTCAGTAACCATCCATGAAGAGGATATGCTCCTCACTGAAAACCAAGGCCAAGAATCAGTTTCTTCTGAAGTTACATGTAAAAATTCAGTAATCTTTATCTTTCTGTCTTTTATGTATGACAGAACATGCTATTTGTTTTAATAGTATTTGCAAAGTCAATCTCACCTTACCTTTTAGATGAGGAATAATTTTTTGAAAAATGTACCTCTTTAAAGGCTTTCATTTATGGTTGGAGTTCATGCTCTTTCAGATTTTAAAAATCAGAAGACTTATTGGTATACCTACTTCTGTTTTTTGTCCTGCCACTTTATTTTGACCTGTGATCACTTGTTATTTCTCAAATAAAATTTTGGAACCCTTCTGTCCTTTTCTATAAGGAAACCCAACTGGCTGCTGATTTTACAGATTTTTGGGGGTGATTTGGTAAAGAGAAATGTCACTTCCAGGTTGTCACTACAACATTGTTTCTTCTGATTTATTTTCTAGGATGCTAACCTCCAATAATGGTATAGCACCCTGGTGCTATATATTTAGGTTCTGTCCACATATTCCCTCATGGTCAGTTTTACTACCGTAGTAAAACTACTCTGATCACCTGTCTCCAAAATGATTTTGGCACTGAGGTCCTGATAAATCTCTTCAGTTCCTTGATGGAATGAAATCAGACCCTGGGGTGGCAGGCTTGAATGTCACCTGCTCCTTGGAAAGGAAGAGGAAACCTGAGGAGCTCAGTCTGAGGAAAGACCATAAATCAGTGCCCTCCTTGCACTGATGGTGTGGCATGGCCACAGATCTGCCCTGGGGAGGTTGTTTCAGGTGGGGCTGGGATGGATGCTTGCTGGCAATTTGCTTGCTAAGTAAGCTTGTATAAGCTGTGTCACCAGTCCACTCTCCTTTTTGGACGGGCCTGTGTTCTGGTACGTGACTAGCAGGACTTGGCAATTTACTCCATCCACCTTTTCATGAAATGTCTTTTAGCCTTCCTTTAAATACCTTATATCTAGAATTAGTTTTGTTACTCTGAGTCTAGGTTCTTTTAAGCAGGTTTCTACTTGTACTGGCAGTTCCCTCATATACCAGTAAGAGGTTGACCTTAATCCTTCAGGATTAAAAAAAATCTTTTTTTTTTTCTTGGTATGGTTTTGTTTTTGAGTTACAGCCCCAGTAATTGTTGTCTGAGCTGTGGAATACCTTACCCTACACACCACTGGCTCTGGACTCCTTTTTAGCTCTATTATGACAGATATCATAGGAAAAAAATCTGCACCCACCACACCTCCCCCAGGTTGGCATTTGATTTGCAAATTATGTGTGTTGACTTCAAGCAAACAGTGTTTCAGCAGTATCTGAGAGGCACGCTTCTTGAGGCCACTGACTGCAAATAGATTTTTGTCCAGAGTTGGACAATGCTGGTCTCCCCTAAAAAGGTATTTTAAATCTGTTCTGACTGTACCGAGAACAAACTTGCTATTTCTGCTCAAACACACTGGGGGCTGGTGGTGCATGGTCCACGTAGCTTGGCACAAGGGGCTGATCATATGTCCCGGTGTTTTAAGAGTACAGTACCTGCGCAGTCCAAGACCTCATATTTGCTGCAATAAAGTTTAACTCCTTCAAGTTTCCCACTATCTTTACTAATACTTGTATCAGTGCATTGGGTGCTTTTGCATAAGAATGCTCCGAAGCAGATAATTCAGAGCTAAATTAGGTGCCCATTTCTAATTTACTGTCATAAGGAGTTCTCTATTTCTTCCTGCTTAGATAGACAGCTGTGGTTTTGATTGACTCCTACTTATCACGATTTCTCTGTGTACCTAGGAATGTTCCTTCTAATAAATACAGTTTGCTGTAGCTCTAGTCTTATATTGCCAATTCTTTCCAAAGCTGCTCAGGAGATTAAGTCATGTTACACTAACCTGATTGCCTTCTATGATGAAATGACTGGATCTGTGAACAAGAGGGGAGCAACATTTATCTTGATTTTAGCAAGGCTTTTGACACTGCTTCCCACAGTCTAAAGTAGGAAATGAGGGACTGGGTGGATGGACCTCCAGATAGGTGAAACACGGGTTTGACGAGTGGACTCACAGAGGGTTGCTGTATTTTCTTCACAGCCCCCTGCAGTTCTCCACTGGTGCTGGCCTCCAGGTGCTGGGGTGTGTCCCATTCAGCATCTTCATCAATGGCCTGGAGGAGGAGGAGGCAATGCAAGGCACCCTCATTAAGTTCGGAGATGACAGCTGCTTAAGGGCAGGGCTGCCTTTCCTAGGCAGGCTGGAGGAATGGGCCAACAGGAACCTCGTGAAATCCAGCAAGGACTAATGCTAAGCCCTGCCCCTGGGGAGAAAGAGCCCTGGCTGCCAGGACAGGCTGGGGCTGCCTGCCTGGGAGCAGCTCTGCAGAAAGGGCCGTGATGGGCAGCGAGCTGAGCATGTGTGTGAATGTGCATCCACACAGGTGTTGCTCTAACAGCCCTCTCTCTGCCTGTGCAGTATATAATTGAGGTAACTTAGCTGCTATGATAAGCTAATTTAAATTCTACAGTGCCCACCATGATTCAAGTCCTTTCTATTGGCGGTGTTACTTGCCCTATGACCTCTGAGAGGGAAGCTCAGTAAGGCTCATCGTGTGATCTTTGAGTTAAAAATGAGGGATTTGTTTTAAAATTATGTGAACTGGGTGTTAGAGTCTTTGTATTTCTATTCCACCCTCCTGAGATCTTCCCTGTTTTCTTTAGGGGTGTTTGCTAGAGCTCATGCTGCCCCTGTAACTTTCTGATATGGCAAAGAGCATGGTACGTTCCTAAACTGAAAATGGGAAGGAGGAAGCCGTAAATGGGGTCTGTCTTTTCTAGTGGGCTGTTAACCTCTGTGTCTAGTTCATCGTTAACTACCTTTAAACTCTTGTTTTCTGTTCTATGTTCTGCTGCGATACTCATGCAACTGGTTTCACACAGATCTGCTTCACACAGTGCCTAGGTTACCTTCATTACCCCTTCACTCCCCCTTACGTGAGATGGACCTCGCAAAGGGTACGGAGAGATGCTCCTCTGGCTCAGTGGCTGTGTCTGCTGTCTGGCAAAATATCTGGTAGGCGGCTTGCCATCAGTGAAGTAGCACAACTGGCAGAGAACCAGCTCACCAGTCATGTCACTGGCCTGACTTGCTAGTATGAAGGTCTTTGCAAGACCAGTCTTGAACCATCTTGTCCTTGTCCTGATCTCTGGAGGACTGGAAGAAGGGGACGAGAGTTTGTAACCTGTGGTGGCACCTCTGTGACCCTGTGTTTCAGCAGTTCCCTGGTGGTTTTCCAGGTTTGGTGGGCAGGAAAGGACAGGCTCTTGCAGAACACCAGGGTTGGGTGGAGAAGTGTTTGTGATCCCTGTCTGCTGGAGTCATGACTGAGAGGTCTTCTGGTGGGGGAACAAAACAAGTATTGCACAACAGCTGGCAGAGCAAGCTGGCGACAGCAGATCAGCAAGGACCGATGTCAGGCAATTTGGCATCAACTGCTGATTTCCAGAGGAAGGAAAACGATACTGCATCTGGAAAGGGAATCAAGTTCCATGGTAGTTGGTGTGGGGTTGGGCTCAGAAGCCCCTTGATTTTCCTTTACCCCTTGGAAACATCAGAAAGGTAATGCTGCATTTTTTTTATTATTTTTTTTCCCCCTAAATCCAGTAATTCCTTTGAAAAGCTTTAATATAGCAAGCTCTAGCTAACCAGTGCTGGGAAGTTAAGGGGAGAGTGAAGGAGCATTTATTAAAGTGAGAAAAGAAATGCCGTTTGATAGAAGAAAACATTTTTGCTGTACTTTTTCCAAACATGCCTCTACTACTTTAAACCGTAAATTAGAGATTTGATTAGACTTCTGGTCTGGCACTCTTTGAATGCTGAAGTGCATTTATTCCTCTGGCCTCGCAAAGGGCTCTTAGGGCGGGCAGGCAGGAGCTGTGCTCACAGGCCCTGGTTGTAGGCCGCGCAGTACCATGGTCACGAGGAGACTATGGTTTATATAGCACGTATCACAGTGTTTGCAGCCACTTGAGGGCACCATAGTATTGCTGATAGCAGAGTTTTTGCTAAGTAGGTGGACTGTTTCCTGCTTTTTTTTTTTTTTTAAAAAGAAATTTATTTAAAAACAAACAAGCAAACACAACCAACCATCTTGTGAGATCACCTATTTCTGACCTCTTTTATCTTCCCCTGGATTACGGACATTGTGCCTTAGTGCACAAGACCATCTATACAGTACATATATCACCAGTCCTTCCAGTTACTCCTGGTAGTGTGATGAGCTTTGTGAATCGACAGACACAAACAGAGAGAAAATAAGGAGTGCTTTAGCTCTGAGCTCTTGTGAGGTACAAACCTTTCTTGGAGAGCCAGTGCTGTGACAACAACAGGAGATATTTATCTGAGGAGGGACCGGCTGCCAGCTACTGGGCCTGAAAGCTGAAGGCAGCTGCTGTGCCACAGATTCGTGCCCAAGCTGCCCTCCCTTTACAGCCCTCCATAACATCACTTCAGGCAGTGGAAGGTCCAGGTTTGAGCACAAGGGCAGTCTCCTACAAGAGAAAGACACCTTTGTGTGGCTGAGCGAGCCTGCCTGGTGTCACACAGCTCCCAAAAGCAGCAGAGCCCCTGAGCAGGTCCTGTGGTCAAAGCGGCCTTGGGTTGCCCCGGCCTTGCTCAGAGAGGAGGCTTCTGGGCTTTGTCACTCGAGGGAGGGTGGGCTGGATAATGCCGATGGATGGCTGTGTGCTGCTTTTTTGGGGGGGGGGGGGGGGGGAATCTGCTTTTTGACAACGGGTTGACCTAGTGTCTGACTGAACTGGAGAGGCCTAAGGAAGAGTCGGCTCCTGCTGTGGACACTGCTGACCAGGAAGCGAGGCCTGAAAGCACAGTGGGAGCGCTGCCCAGGGAAACTTCCTGAGGGGCACTTACATTTAAGCCTGTTACTTTGGATGAACGTAGAGGAGGTGTGTGCTTCTCTGGCAAGTGCTGCAGGCCTTAGGGTAGTGCCCTGGAAGCATTTCTGTCTGTATTTCAGAGGCTGGGCCGCTTCAGGCTTGTCAGCACAGGAACAGGCTCCCAAAGGCATAAAGCTGCAATACCAGGATCCCCTCTGCAGAGCGGGAAGGGAGAAGGCGAACAGAATCAGTGCTGGGCTCACCCCTAAGGGCCCCAGCTGGCAGGCCATGAGGCGAAGCATGAGGAGAAATGATTTTGAGTCTCAAACCTACCACTGCCCCTATGACAAGCTGCAGGGCCTCTCGGAGCCTCTGCTTCACTTTCTGTGTGCTATGCCTAATTGTACACAAATTCAGCTGTCTAAAATGCAAGGGTGACGTTGCTTTTATGTTTGCTATTATTATGTGTCCTCATTGAGGGCCTTATTTTTCTCAGTGACTCTTCTCTTCCAGCGCTCCTCTGCAGCAGATGAAATTTCAGACGGATAAAAGTCTTTAGTTAATTCAGTAGAGCCAGCCTGAGTCAACAGGACTGCTCATGCTTAAATTCAATGATATGCAAAGGAAATTTTTTAATGATTTTCGTCAGTTTGGCTGAGTGACGTGAGTCTAACAGGATGGGGAAAATGAATGCCTGTTGTCATTGGATCAGTTGCTTGCTCCCTAAATATTTTCTGTTTTGCATAGATCCTCTGAGACCTTAGCTTTACTGAGTGAGGCTGGTGACCAGGTTTTGAGGTTTGGTGCTGTCGGTCATGATGATGAGTGCTGCAGCAGCAGCCTGAAATGGTCTCAGTTGTGTGAGTCGGGGTGAAGAGCAACTCACTGCCTCTACGGCCCCTGAAAATACGTGGGGTGGCAGCTGACTTTTATTATCTGTTTGGGGAAGGAATACTGGTAGAAATAATTACGTAGCTTTCTGCGGAGAGAACAAAGGTGTCTCACCCTCTGTGTTCCCATGCCTGGTCTCAGTGGGAGGGGGCTGCACAGGGACCTCCAGCATCCTGTTTGCTCTGTGGTACCTGGGCTGTCTCTGGCTTCGTGTAGTTCAAATCAGCACATGGTTTGCAAGCTCTGCAGGTCGTTGTCATTATCCCATCCCAGATAATCAACTGTTGTTCTGCAGAGAGTTCAGAATTAAGAACTGTGACTACATACTTCAGGACCATTTATGGGACACCATTTTAATGCAGATTGTCATATTTATCAAATGATTTTTTTTTTTTTTTTTGGCGGGGGGGTGGAGAGCAATATTTCTACCCACCTGTAGGCTTATTCAACCTGACTGAAATCTCTCCATAGTGTGGAAGATAGGGATGAAGGTGTGAAGGACTTTGTCAATAAATTTAGGTGGAGATAAATGGATTGCTTTCTTTTTTTTTTTCTTTTTTTCTTTTTTCCTCCTTTTTTCCTCTCTCTCTGTCTGTTGTGAATATAAGCAGGGAAATCAGAATTACACCACTGGAGAGAGATGCAGCAAGGGATCACCCATAGGTGATGATAGCTGGAGAAAGCTGCCCCTGGGCTTTCTCTCAAGACTTGCCTAAAACACAGCAAAGCATATGCTATAACCTGATCAAAGAGGACTGCTTCTGCTTAAATACAGGTATGTGTAAATCATGGCTTTTCGCTTTTTAAACTTTGTCGTCTTCGCAAAGGGGATTATTAAGGGCCTGGTTTCACGGAGGGTGAAGTAAAGACAAAATCAAAGCAATCCTACTTGAGGTTTGGTATGAAATGGTACCGACTGCAGAGTAGTTTTATAATATAAACATCATCAAATTAGATCAAAGATTAATGTTTTACATTAATTTTACTTGTTGCATAAACAAGATGGAATTACTTGTGTGTTTGTGTTTGAAACAGCATGTTTAGCACACACATGCTAAATTGTGTTGGATCCCAATTAAAGGTTAACTACAGTCAGATGTCATATTGTCTCTTATCAGTTGTTTTCTGTCTGTGAAGTCAACCTGCATATAATTCTCTGTCCTTGGATTTTGCTATTACATCTGGGTAGTTTGGTTTAACTTTTGATGGTCAGAGTGAAAACAAACAATAGACTTCTGGAAATCATTGTCAGATCAAGAGTCACTGGGTTCATGCATGCAAGTACTAGTCAAGTCAACATCCTACTGATAGCTAATCCGTTTGCACATGTAGGGACTCAGAAGTGTACTGGGATCTGTCAAATGGTGGACGCAGAAAGAAAGTGTCAAAATTACAAGGATTGAGCAAGGCTTCATAGCACCCTGTAAACAGGGGAATATTTTTCCATCAGTACTGTACTTGCTAGATATTTGTATTGCAAGAAATAGCGGGTGTTACATGGACATGAAGGTATATCCTAGCAAGTATATTGGAAATGATGATATGGTAATCAGCATTAATCTGTTTTCCATTTTTTAATTTCACATCTAGATGTTCTGTATTCAGGGGAGAAAGGAGATAGAATGTACCTGTAAGTTGGTAGAGCATGTTTACTTTTTGTATTCATTTGTTTTGTGGTAGCTCCAAAGAAGCTCAGAGTCCAGCTGTTTTACACATTTTAAAAACACCCAGCAACAGAAAGGCACACAAAAGTGAAGACAGAATAGAAAGGGCAGTAGAGGACATTTGATTATAAAGGAATGTTGTACAGATTTTGATATCTTCATATGTCATTGTTTGTTTCAGCATTCTGAATGATAATATCAGCTATCTTCAGCAAAGGCACATCCAAAACAAACTGTTCATAGCGTGGTTTTCTGTGGACATCGGTGTTAGAAAAAGCTTTATTAGAAGAGATGAATTATTTTTCTGTTAGAAAGGAAAATAAAAGAAAAGCAAGAAAAAAAAACACAACCAAACAAAACACACACACACACACAAAACAAACAAGGATCCCCACATGCTCTTAACTTTTTTGGCCTTCAGATTAAAACTTTCTTAGTTAACTCTTAGCTCAGACAGTGAAGTGGTAATTTCTAATAATGAACAACAATAATCAGTATTGGTATCTTTTTCTAAGAATTTTCCTTTGTTTGTTTGTTCGTTTTACTCCCTCATTTTTTTTCTATCTTCTCCATGTGTTTAGATTTTGGTGTTGGGATTTAATGTGTAACAGAGTGCATGAAGACATCACTCTTAATCTCTTGCTGTTATCCTTTTTGCTACCAAAGTGGCTGTGTGACCATGTGGCATCTGAATCATTTTCACGTGTTTACTGCAAATGCCAGAAGTGCAATTAAAAGGGAACTGTAACACTACATTGCTACTGCACCGTGGAAATCATTTACTTTGATCACATCAGTACTTGTGCACATACTCTTCTGTCAAAACACCCTTGGTAATATTTCTGAGAACCGAGTCTGATCTTCCAAAGACCTCTTCCTCTCCCGTTATTATGATTATTTAGTGGGGTGCTATTTCCTGTCTTCTACTTGTTTTTTTTCTGTTCTATTTGTCCTGGAAACAACTTTTTGTTTGTGAACAGTTTTGATGTTATATTAGCAATTTTCTAATCCTCCATACACACTGAAACACAAATTCAAGCAGCAGCTGAGAAAGGCTGGCTAATGAAACAGCTGAGCCTCTGCTTGGTGTTCTTCAAACCACAGTTTGCTGTGGATACATGAATTTAGAAAGAAAGATCTTTCAAAAATATTTACATATTTCAAAAATATATAAATGCTGATGCCCATGGCACTCTTTATATTTTCTAAATTACTTGCTGTAACTTTAGTAGATATTAAAGTGAAAACTTCTTGTTTTCACATTTTGAGTAAAAACATTTTTTTTTTAAATCATTTGTTTTGACTCAAATTATTTGCTCCAGATTTTGGGAGATTAAAGTTGACATTTGAAGTCACAATAAACTGGACGTCTTGCGCTGATCATTCCTGAAGAGGAAAATGTGTGTGAAATGAAATTTTTCACAGGTTTGTTTTCTACTAGGTGTTTTATTCCTATACTGAGAAAGAAATCCATGCTTTGCCATAGTTTGTAGCTTATTGGTAAAGTAACATCAGCGTGCATGATAGCAAGCAGAGAAGATGCGAATGCCGTCCTTCCAAACATTGCTTTTGCTACTGAGTGAGTTGCAGTCTCTGGTTTCAATGCTCAGCGTAACTTCAGGGTGAACAAAATCACTGGCAGCTGCCCCGTGTCGGGAAGTGCTGCTGTCACCTGCCTGTGAGATGGAGCAGGCGGGGGAGCTGGAGCAGGATCTTACCCCCCAGCCTCCCTCCACAGGTTCTGGCACATGTAAAAGTAACGCAGGGTGTTATTAGTCAAGTTAACATGCAACAGAAATCATTACTACTGCCGTAACTGTACTTTTGCTGCAGATGTTCTTTGCTGTGACAATCTTACTCTGGATTTCAGTACTTGAAATTTGTTTTCCTAGTCTTAGTATTCTGGTTATCAGAAGGCTGACAGTAGAGGCTCATGTATGGAGCCACATCACATCTTCCTTCACATTTTTGTCAGGGCAACCTATTCCCAAAGGACCAGAAAAAAAGTTGGCAGACCCTTATTGGTCTTCAGTGGTGCCAGTTAGGTACAAGTGTAACTGGTTGAGTATTGGTTGTGTGTAGTATCAGAGAATCTCTAAAATCTGAAGTAATTCAAGCTCGTACCGTTGAAGATGTGCTTAAACTTGGATGTATAGCTTTTGCAAAGATGTTTAAGCTCCAAAAGTGGATTGGGTTTTGGTACTCCTCTCAGTTGCAGGGATTCCCCAGATACGCTGGTCCCCTGATGTGGTGGGTCTGTCCCTGCCCCTTTGGGAAATCATGAGGGAATAGATCTGCAACAAGAGCCTTCCACTGCAGCATCAGAGCTGCTCCCAGACTTGTTTCACATCAGACGGGAAACCATCTGTGAGAGAAAGGAGCAGGTATCTCCTTGGCAGGGGTGTGGTGGAAGACAGTCACAGCAAGCAAGGCGGGGAGATCAAAGACAGGGAGAAGAAATGGGGCTCTACTGGGGAAACTGTGGTGAGGAAATGTCTGATGGAGAATCTCTTTGGGGCTGGAGATTTGTACGTGCAGGCTCTGTGAGATAATCAGTAACTGATTACGAAGAATCCAACCCAAACAATGTATTCTATCAGCTTAAGTAGCCTGAGCTACTGATCAGAAAATCCCAGTTTTGAGACAGAGATGCTTTTTTTTTTTCCTTCTCTATTAATAGATAGATATTTAATGTAAGAGTTATTGATGCAGAAATTATCCTATAGCAAACAGTCTGGGAAGTTTGGGCATGTTTTTTTTTTTTTCTTTTATCAGAGGGAAAACTCAATGCATCAGTCCTATACCCCAGTAGAAGTTACTCTCACCTTGTTTATTTCAAAATAAAATTAAAGTACTTAGGATTTATTTTGTTGGACCACAGATTACTTGTTAAAACCTTGTTCATTTTGTCATGAGATAAATAAAACGTGTAAAGACAAGTCTGAATATTTATACCTTATATCTAATCTGCCCTCTCACCTTTTCTAGCTAATAGGTAGTGTTTATGGCGATGCTAATCACTGGGCTAGGCATTTATCTTCAATGATATAAGATAGATTTCAGTTTAATATGATAGTGGGCTCCATACTGTGTTAAAAAAAGTTTTTCTCTACCACTGTTTCTAGCTTTCAAGCCTGCTGTTCAGCAGAGGAGAGGGCTGCTGGGATAAGTCACCTTTTCAGTGTCCCTCTGAAGATGGCATTGACAGCCAGGAGCACTTCCTAACTTTGCTTTTTCAAATCTGTGCCCATGCTCTACTTTGCTTTCCCTCATTTTGCATTTGCTGAGCCATAACAAGCGGTCTATCTACTTATATTTAAAATGACAGGTGGTGCCTGCCCCGGTGCTGATAAGGGTGACTGTACAAACTCTGTCTCCTTGCTGGGGGAGCTGCAGTAAAATGTCTGGCACTGTCTGGTGTGAGGTCATTTCTCGTGTATTTTATAATCTCCCTCCCCCACCCCTGCCAGGCGTGCCCCTATAAAGGTTAACCAATTTTTCTAGCATGCAAAAAGCAAAGGATTTATGTTGGACAGCTTAAGGTCTATCACGTCTCCAGATTCATGCCCTTCTCCGTGAGCTGCTTCAAACAACACCTTGCCTTTAAACTGGGGAGAAATGCCTCAATAGCAGCAAGTGCACTGTGGCATGCATAGGGCCAGAGCCATGATGATATTATTTTTTTTTAAGATGTACAAGAGCAAGAAGACACCAAACCCAGTGACTGTCATTTGATCAGGTTTTGTCTCACGTTCAGCATCCACAGAGCCGCTTGCTGCCTGCCCAGGCTGATGTTCACGTGGCTTTAGGTTGGATATTAGGAAGAACTTCTTTACTGAAAGGGTCGTTAGGCATTGGAATGGGCTGCCCAGGGAGGTGGTTGAGTCACCATCCCTGGAGGTCTTTAAAAGACGTTTAGATGTAGAGCTTAGTGATACGGTTTAGTGTAGGACTTGTTAGTGTTAGGTCAGAGGTTGGACTCGGTGATCTTGGAGGTCTCTTCCAACCCAGACGATTCTGTGATTCAAGGGCAGACTGCATGAGAAGCACTCTGGTTCAGCTGCAAAAGACCGAAGGCAAGGAAAGTACTGAGAGGTGTGGTGCATGTCTTACTTTCTTCCTGAAGCACTCATGTTTGGCAGCTGCCAGGGTAAAAATACCAGACGATGTAGTCCTTAAGCTCCTGTATTATCTGAAAAAGTCTCTTCAGCCTTCTAGATATTCTATTAGGCAAATTAAAACTAGGGGCTAAGGGCCAAAATCACTACATGCCTTATACTTTTGGTCCCAACAACATCTTTAAGAATGTGATTAAGTCCCTGGATATTTAGTAGCAACAAACATCCCTCAGCTCCTGCTGACAGTGCTGCTCAGAGAGCATAAAGCCTGCTAGCCGTGGGAAGCCAGGCTCAGCAGGCAATTACTACAAACCTGAGAAATCCAGGGATTTTAGGAAAAACCTTGCATTGCCCGTGAACCACCCAAACAACGAAGAGGAAGAGCTATATTAAACTCACTCCTGTCTACAGCAGAGTAGAGATGAGCAAAGCAACATTCATCACGGGGCAGGTGGAGAAGGCAGCCTGGCTCGGAGCAGGACAGTTCCCAGTGATGGTGTGAATATCCACAAGCTGTCTGCAGCAATTTTGTGTGTGGAGGTAGGGTACATTTTTTTTCTTGTCCAAACAGCAGCACTTGTGCCCGAGTAGCAATTCTGATGTTTGCAGAGAGAATCTGGTGGAAGCATATAATTGTGTGTATCTCACTGTCTGAAAAACAGATTGATAAATGCAAAACAGAAAAAATAACACTGGCATGAGCTGTTCTCAAACTATCATGCTAGAAACAGCTAAAAGACAAAAAAACATGGGGATTTCTGATATCAGAAATTATTGCTACAGGAAGACTGTATATGCTTGAAATCTAGGTGCATGTGTCTTCCAGACTGTTCTGTTGGTAAGGTTTATAAGAGAATAACTGTTGTCTAATTTATGAGCATCAAGATAAATGTATCTGCTGGTCCTCTACATTTGAGAAAATCAGATCACACAGATGCTTCATTTAATTCAGTTTTGAAGTGGGACCGCTACAATTGCCTTCAACTACAACCCAGGAGTAGTTCAAAACTCTCAGTAATTGTTCTCATATAAAAAGCTGAAGATGTGTCTTTAGCAGTCATACTGTGGCAGTAACCTTTACTCTGTATTTTTTTGGTAAACGATCATAAAGCTATTAAAATGTACCAGGAATTCCTGTTAGAAAGACCCTGTTTGCTTCTGCCTCTTAGAACTAAATGCTATCAAAGGAAATCAATTATGATAAATTGATATCTAGAAAAGGTATCCAATGCCGCATGTTACTGGATGCCAGGGCTCTGAATATAACTGATGCAGATCTTAGAAGAAAAAAAAAAGTAGGAAAGGATCTAATTTAATCTGGGGTAGAATTTTAATAAGGACAATTAATAGGAACTGTGAAATGATGAAGTGAACCATGATGATGAAAGGAGGGTGAACTGTGAAATGATGCTCTTTTCAAATGGAGTCAATTTTTTTTCCCTTTGGAATCAGAGAAGGAATGGGGTTTATCAGAGCTTGCTTTCCTACCTTGATTACTTACACAGCGCAATACAATATTCACAGGCAATTAGCAGAGAGAACTTTTCACAAACAAACTCTGTGTAAGAATGGTTTTAGCAAGCTCATTCCCTGTTTCTAGTACAGCTGCTAGCCAATCTTTAACTCATGCAGAGCCCAAGATTGCATTAACCCTGCAACTAGAGTTCATTGAACTGAACCTCAGCCCGGCTGGAGTTTTGTAGTGAGGACAAGAACGGGACAGCCTGGGGACCTCTGTTGCCATGCCATTTAAGCTAAGAGTTAATGAGCTCTTTGATAGGACACCAGCGGCCAACAGAAGAGAGCTACCGAACAGATGGAGAGCTGGACAAGCTCTTGGAGCTGTGGCTTTTCATGTTTGCTTTCCTGGGAGGCACACTAAGAGCCTAGATGGCAGCAATACACAAACATTGCGCTTGGTGGAAAACCTTGGTACCTCCTCCCCATATCAGAGCAGCCAAGAGTGTGCAAAGTAGCAAAAACTTGAGGGACGAATTTCTTCTTATTAAGTCTGAGTTCCTGCCATTTAATGGTCCCTGATGTAGACTGAATAGTCTGTGCAATGCTAGCGTTCAGCTTGTCCTTTGCTAGAAAAGCTCAGACATGCAAGAGTATGAATTGCCATTTTGCTCTCTTTCTTCATCAGCTTTATTTCCACAGCGTGTATGAAAAATACTTAATTGCTCGGCAAGTCAGGGAGAAGTCTGCACGTTCAGTGTTTGGAGCTATCTTATACAATGACCTACAGCACCTGACATTCTCTGAAGTCCCTCTCAAACCTCCAGGAACGTGAAGTAATTCGTATACGTGAGATTTACATCCCTGGGGCTTTCATCTGTGAGCTCCTTGACATTGGATCGCATCCTGTAAGCTACAGCATGAAGTACTGAGCCTGCTAAGTGCCCGATGAAAAATAATTGTACGCATCCACAGCATCTTCAGGTAGGTCCTTTTAAGAAAAAAAATAAAAACATCCACTTTGAGTGCATGGAGGGGAAAACCCAGTGCTGCTGCGGGGTTGTGGCAGCCCGCGCGATGCTGCCGGCAGCGTGCAGCCCCACCTGGCTGGGCTGCGGGCAGGAGCGGCCGGGGGCAAACAAGTTCAAGGGAGCTTTACAGACCGGGTCACATTGCTTCTATGTATAAAAAGAGCACAAGGCCTCGCTGTTGGGCAGAAATGCTTTCCTGGGCTGTGGGAGCGTAGCCCTGTGCCTGCTGTTTGCTGCCACGGGGGGTGCACCTGCAGCCCGTGGCCGGCTCTAAGGCTGGGGAGAGCCCGGCTGAGAAATCTGGGGGGTGTCAGTGCGAGACGAGCCATGCCGAGAGCATCCTGTACCAGATCCGTAAGGAAGAGCATCAAAATGAGGCCAAACGGCACCAGCAGTGTCATGGACCTCCCCACTCCACAGCAAGAAGCCATTGCGCTTGTGTGGATGAAAGCAGAGTTGTCCTGAAAACGCCAGGAGCCACGTGCAGCACAGCTTCTGGAGTGCTCCTGAAGACGTTAACTTTTGTTAGGAGCTTGCCTTCTTTCTATCATGTGCCGTGGGAGGATCGGTTTGTCCTCATACAGCAGAACTGGGCCCCTCTTTTTGTCCTGGGCCTGGCACAAGAAAGGATGGATTTTGACCTGCGAGAGGTTTTGGGCCCCAGTTTATTGAAAAAAATCCTCCTCAATCAATCTTCAACAGCTAGCAATGAACCGGGCAGCGCATCCCTGGGAACGTCCTTAGCAGAAGTTCAGAAGATTAAGAATTTATTGTGGAAATTTTGGGACCTGGACATAAGCGCAAGAGAATACGCCTATCTCAGAGGAATTATTCTTTTCCATTCTGTTAAGTTCTCCTGGAAATTACACAGCTGGTTATGTGCCTAGGAGGACATTTGGCATTTTCATTTATGTATAGACAAATGTTTAGTTTTACTCTTTTTTCTATGAATATAGCTAAATGTTCTCAAAATCTACATCCTGCAAGTTAACAATTTTCTTCCTGAAGCAGTTTACTTAGGTTTCTTAGATGTGGGCAGCAGGTCACCCACTGTAAGCTAAAACAGATTTTATTAAGTCGTAAGAAGTTAACTGTGCCATTTCAGGCTGATTTTCAGTTCATAAGTAATACATCAGCCTCATCCCTGGTGCAGGGAAGGAGGGATGGTACCTGGGTGTGTGTCGTGAATGTCACACTTGTGTGATAAAGACCCCCTTTGTAGCAAGAGCACTGGGGAAGATAAACCAACCTACATCATCTGAGCATCATTAATGAGGCAAAAATACACAGTGCTGAGGTCGCAGGGCTTTGGGTTGTTCATTTATTTATCCTTTGGGTACGTCTGCTCGCAAAACCTGGGACAGCAGTCAGGGAGCAGGCTCGGACCAGCGCTTGCATCCTTTTGCTTCTGGTGCCAAGCTGAGCCTCTTTTAGGAAGGAAGGTTGCCCAGGTCAGCACCACAGAGGTGGTGACTCATTCAAAGCTGAGCTCCGAGTCTTCTAAAGTAAATGGAAAGTCTTATTGCCTCCAGCCTGCCCTGGCTCGGGTCCCTGACTCCCTCCACAGCCATCCCTGCTGCTGGCTGCGCTGTCAGCGGCGTGCTGTACTTGGGGCTACACCAAAAGGATGCTTGAAGGCTTCAGTTGTTCCACGGTATTTCTTGCGGTGAACGGCTTATAGGCCGCTCAAAGGCTGTAGTGGCTTTGTATTTATTTCCAATAGGGTTCAGGTTCTGATGCTTCGTGTGTAATGTCAACCAGATGGTTTGAGCGCCTGTGCTGCAGCAGCAAACCAGTGGAATTCGTTTCAGCGCAAGTTGTTTTCTCAAATTTTCACAATAAAATCAGGCTGCTTTATCCAGTGTGATGAGAAGAGGATAAATCCCTCATCTGCAGAGGCTTACGCAGTTTAATGAGCAGACATTTTTATTATCTCTGTGGATAAAATTTAATTTTCACTTAATGAAGGAGAAAGCAGTGGCAGCAGCAGTGTTACACTCTGGATCTGTGCCTTCTGCTGACTGCTGATTCCCTGGAGGCCCAGCAGTCCTTCATGCTGTCTGCAGAGACAGCCGAGAGCTTCAGGAAGAAGCCCTGGCTCTCAAGTGGGTGACTCTGGGCTGAAGCAGCTGCCTGGGGCTTTTCCACAGCCCAAACTGCCCTTCTCCTACCTGCTTTGCTGCAAACAAATTTGGACAGCTGTTGTTTCACAGTTATTCTTAACGTTTTTTTGAACGCTTTCCACCAGGCTCAGAAAATGTCTTCTGCATACATGCAGCACATTTTCAGCAGGCCTCTTAGTTTTGGCTTGATGTTTGGCCAAATCTTAATATTTTGCAGGCCTCAGTTCCAAGAGGATTTCAGGCAGTCGATAGCAACGACAATGCTAAATCCTTCCTGGATCACGGAGTACCTTGTGTACTCCTGCTCAGTGTGGTTTATTTCCTTCTAGGACCACTGAAACTGGGCAAAGGGAAAGGACCAGGCATGGAGCAGTCCAGAGCTGGGTTATGAGTTAGAGTTCAACAAGGTGCCCAGAAGTGTGGCTGTAGCAGCACAGCAAGGCCAGTGTTTGGGCAACAAACATGAAAAACAAGCACAGCAGGGCTTTCTCTGTGCCTACGCAATCTCTTGGGGCATAGAGATTGTGTTTACTGTCACAAAAAATCCCTTTGGAGAAAGGGTGGTAGCAGGCAGCACGGGGGGTGGGCCCTCATGCTACAGCACAGTTTCCTCGGGATGATTAGGCAGCAGAAACACTAGGCTGTAAAGATAATCCCAGCCCGCCTTCTCTTTCAAGACAGAGGTAGCAATGACTCAGACCCTTGGAGAGAGTGGCGAGGAACGATCCAGGAAATAAGATATTGCTCTTCTTAGCTCGGTACCTTCAGAAAGGTCAGCGTGTGCTCAGGTGAAGGGCCCAGATGCGAGGTCTCCTCTAGGATGCAGGTAAGAGGAAGAGGAAGGAGCAGGTAGTCCTGTCCCACCGGGATCAACGGCACGGCACGAGGGGAAAGTGCTCTTCTTGCTTCTGACAACTGTCTGAAAAGCAACTGCACTGTGAGGAGATGGGAACTGTGAAAAATATTGCTGCTGTGTAACTCCATCGGGGCTGCAAGAGGACTTTTGTTATAAAAGATGCTCCTCAGAGGGTTGCAGGTCATCTGGGAACACGCTTGACTGAATATTATTACAACAGATCTCAGAACAAGTTTCTCATTACCTGGAAGTTAAAAAAGTGTTTGATTACATATAAAAGAAGTCCAAATGGGAAAATTGAGCAGATTTGAAGGGATATACCAATTGGAATTTCATCCTGAATACACAAAATCCTGACAACTTCCTTTCCATGAAAACTCCAGCACTTGGCACCCTTCTCACAGTCTGCAGCTAGTGGTACTCCTGGGGGACTTTTCCAAACCCTTTATTTCTGGCTAGCCTGCTTGTAGGCTTTGTGGAAGCTTCTTCTCCTCTGGCAGTGATGTCTAGGGAAAAGAGAATTGCTGAAAAAGGGCAGCCAGCTACAGACTGAAAAAAACAACCAGGTTGTTTTTGCCCTACTGCAGGGCAGGAAGGCAGAACCTCCCACACAACTGAACGATCCTGCATGTCCCAGTCTAAGCCATTGAGACCCCATCCCAGGCAGGTGTGGAGTCACTCACTGTATGAGATGCTACATGGCCCTGAGGATAGGACAAAAAAAGAGGTGGGAGGCAGGGGAGGCAGAAGTCAGCACTTGGGGATTCAAGGCTCAAGGCCACGACTCTGTAAGGCAACAGGCACCATCACTTGCTGAATCCTAATTTATTGAGTGTTTAAAGTTAAGCCTGTGCATCAGCATAATGCATAGACTGGGCCAAGGGGGCTCTTCAGTCTGTCTGTGCACTAATTTAAGTTGTTAAGCATACATACTATCTACACAAATGGTAAAAATAGTTAGTACTTGAAATTACTAAATTCAACGACAGCATCAAATGTTATGCCCCTGTATAGAGACAGTATCTCTTCTTACTTGCTGTGTTTTAAAATTGTCATTGTCTGTGATGTAGCCTTGATCCAGCAAAGAAAACAGGTATGACTGAAAGTGATGGATGATATCTAAACAGAAAGCATGTTCCAGATTTTACTCAGTCAAGAATCAATGGGATACGTAAAAATGGTTCGGGACCAAATGACTAAGTTAAGCAAAAGCATGGCTCAGATATTTCCTCTTTCCCTCACCCCTTTAGAGTATATACAGATGGAGAGCAGAATACAAAGGTACTAGACGAGCTGTTTTATCTGTCTCTGTGTGTACTCTGAGTCCAGCAGTATCAAACACAGCTATGATGGTGCCCTCTGACAAGCAAGCACAGGACACGGTGTGATTTGGTGCTGGAGGTGGGTTGGAAGCACACCAAGGGCCACTGCAGAAAAGTCTTCAGAGACTACAGGGATCTCTGAGCAACACTTCAGACCTTTCCCACTTCAGAAATGGCTGAGGAAAGGGAGTACAAAACCAGGGAATATAATTCTCTCTCCTACTCTTGTGGGTCATGCTACATCTCACAGAGAGCCTTTGTGCTCTTTTTAGGCTGTGTATGAAGGCATCTAGGTAGCATGTAGAACTGCAAGGCCCCAGCTTAGTCTAGAGGCAACAACAGAAGGAAGATTGGGTTGGGTAGATGGAAACCTATGACTTTGGACTGCCAGCCTGCCTGCTACTCCAAACCACCACCTCCACCTTGCTGATGTTGTCTACTCATTTTAGGTTAGAGCTGGAGTATTTCTACCTATCCAGACTACAGTCTCAGAATAACTTGGTGGATAAATAGTGCTGTAAAGCTTCTCAATCTGTTCCATGTCAAAGTTACCTCGTGTTGCAATTTCAAAGCTGAATTTAGTGTAAGGGAATGCTGTATTCCAATGTTCTTACAATGCTGCTAGATGTTTATTCAAATTATTGAACTACACATATATTCTTTTTCCAAAAAGTACATTTAGAAAGTTCTTGTTCTTTTCTAGAGAGAGTAGCACTATAGAGCCAGACAATAATTATGAAGGGTACAGAACTAAAATGTTTACTCAAGATTAGTTGTTTTACTTTTTGTTTTGGCAGGACGTCATGTCCTAAAATGTCTCCCCTACGTACAAAACTGCAGCAGGAAGCTCAGCAAGTTTTGATGGAGCTTATCTCAATGATGTTCAACAGAAACCTAAGCAGGTTTGCTTGGATACTTCAGCTAATCACCTCTCTTCATGACATTGATGCAGATGCTATTGAAGAGCTCTTCTTCAGGTCCATCCTAGGAGAGGCCACCCTAAATTAATTGCTTCTAGTAACCCTATGCATCAAGCCAGACTGGCTTTGAAAACAGATGACCTCTGTGCTCTACAATACCTAATTTTGAAGGTATGAGAACAATCTGAATGTTAAACACATTTCAAACAAATCATTGATGCATTTTTGTAAGCCATATTCATTTTTTGTATGATGAAGTCATCTTGTAACATTTTAGAACTAAAATCAGAGAAATATAAACATTTCGTGATTCTGTGTGTATTCAAAAATCTTTAGTCTAACTTATCCAAAGACTGTCTTTCCAAGCAAATTCTGCAGTTGTGCTAGGTCCAGCCATATTATTTCCAGTAAGCATTTTTACAACTAGTTAACATATCCTATATGTTTTTGGCTTTCCAGAAGTTTTTGCTTTCAGGAAAAGCAGCAGCAGTAAACTGTATTCAATACATTACCCATCGAAGACGGATAGATACATAAAAGGTTCAGCAATGGTAAAATCAGAATAAAACCTTCCTTTTCCTGGGATGTCATTCCCTGATCTCCCCCTACCCTACTTTTCTGTTTCACTGAAAACGCTAGTCATTGTCTGTCGTTACTTGTTGGAGCTTCCCCTTACTAACTCCTTTCCTGTAAGTTATTTTTCTAAGTCTTGCACTCAACTGTGGGCATAAAATCCCTCTTACATTATTCACAAAGTCCTTCCCTGACTAAAAAAATGAACCATATGATTCATAAATCTGATGAGCAGACAAAAGCCATTGTTCAGAATTGCTTCCAGGATGGGACTAACAAAGACTGACAGCTACTGTATCATGCCATGAGCTGCAGAACTAATGTAGCCTGGTTTCCTACACATTTAAGACCTTTCCCGTTTAGCCCTCCCGGCACCCTTCTATAATTACCATGGCTTCCCTCCAAACAGATGGCAGATGTTCCTTGGACAGCAGAAACGATGAAACGTGGTTTCCTACAGATGTGTACAATCTGTTCCTCCATCTCTCGCTGCACAGGCTCCATGTCTCCTATCTGTCTGGCTGAAGGAGAGGCAGCACATGTTGGGGTTGGCATCAAGCAATGTGACTGGTCGTCCATCAGGATAAAAACAACTGTTGAGCTTATAATTCAGCTGCAGAAAGGGAAGCATTTTGTATCTTTCCTCTCCCATTCGTCTTCCAATGGATTTCATGAAACTTAGAGGAATTTGTTTCTCTCCGAGTTTTTCAGTAAAGGGTCAAATAAAGTTGTGTTTGGCAATAGGGCTCAAGTTCACCAAATGACAGGCAGGTAGACAGACAGGAGGATAAACAGTATGATAGCTTAATCCATGCTTCCTTAGAAAGCTAAAATTGTAAGAAAATCTCACAGGTATATATATCCACAATATCAACAAATATTTGCAGAGATGGATGTTCAAAGGACTAAAAGAAGACCAATCAAAAAGAGAAGAAGATGAAATTAAAAGAAGAGCTTGCTACCTGGCAGTTTTGACTATATACTGCACATTTTTTCCCCACTTTGGTAACTGAAGAATAAATTGTAAAAAAAAAATAATGAAAGAAAGCAAACCCCAAACAAGACAAACCAACTAAACCCATGGGTACTAGTGATAACAGAAGTGATAACATCTGGAGTAAACACAACTTGCCATCTTACGTTACAGGCTAACCAAACATTTTGGAAATTAAGGTTTGGGGGCTGATGTTCTGTATGAAACCTTCAGTCTAGAAGTTTTCAGTAGTTTTTGTTATAATGGTTCAGCAGTACTTGCCACAGATCAAGTGGTAGGTGGTAACTGGGTATTCCATGGTTAGTTGCTTATGCTAGCGAATAGAAACATTAGTTCCAGAGATTTGCTTTTTGCCCATTATTTTAAAAATGTTCACCCAAGCAATGTATCTCCAGAAACTGTATTGGTACTTTTGGTATCAACAATATCATGTGGTAGTTGAAGTACCAGGAGAGTGACTCTCTCAAAAACCTCCCAAGTCCTAACAGCTTCTACCTTCTGGCTACCACAAATGGTCCATGTCTATATGTGACTGTGAAGCGCAGGGCAGCGCTGCAGGTGTGGGAAGAATGAGAATGGGAAGAAGATCACTGCTTTGATCTCAGTAATTCCATTGCTCGTGGGGAGAAAGCAGAGAGGGGCAGAAACAACCTCAGATCAGTGGGAACAGTAAGGAACTTTGGATAGTGGAGAAAAGTATAGAGAACATGTAAAAGGAGAAATAGTCATGGGTGGTTAGAGGCAGGAGCAAAAAAGCAGGATGTGGGACAGAAGAAGCTTATTAATCAAGACAATTTCTGTGTATTGTCCAGCTTACCTTTATAAGCCAAAGGCCTGTTCAAGGACTCACTAACAGCCTGAATCCAGGACAGGGTTCAATATTCAGGAGCCAGTATTTCAGGCTATTGGGAGCATATCGGACAGTCTCTGCTTTAACTTTACTTCTTATCGAAATCAGCTTCAAGGTCTTTGACTTTATCCTCAAGGTATGCCATGGCTTCAGTTCAACTTGTGTTGAATAGGAGGACACGGTGCCAACAGCTTCCCATGGCTTGGCTCACCTGGAAGGCGACACCGTGCTGGCTGACTGCTCGCTAGGCCTGGCTGGTCTCCGTGCATCCAGCTGCCTGAGAGGCACGCCTCGTGCTCCACGGGAGCAGCGCTGGCTTTCAAGATGGTGTGGATGATGATCCACCATGCCACAAAGGCTAGGCCTCAAACACTGTGGGGACTCCCACAAAATCTGATACTTATGGACCTCACCTTGTTCTGCTCTGAATACAAGATTCAGTCCTTCAATAGGTCTTTAACATAAAACATGTCTTCTTTAGTACCTACACAATTAAAAAACACAACAACTTTGAGCTAAAGTTCCATATAACCAGACATTCCCCTGCTCACAGGCCTGACACCAGAGAGCACGAATGTTAACGATCATTTGACTGACATCCTGTTCAAAGGGGCTGAGATACCTTTGCCTTGCTGAGGACAGAGTATGGACCTGCACATATTCTACTTAATTGCTGCACATGAAGGTGGAAGCTGTGAAGACGTGAAGGCAGGCAGGAGCAGGTGGTTAAGGATCATGAGCAGAGGCTATGAGGAAAAGCAGGAGCTCTCTTGAAGAAGGGAAGGCACAGCACAAGGCTTTGGAAGTCAAGGGAAATAATGCACTGGAATGGAGAACCAGAGACAGAAATGAACAAATGTCAGTGGGAAGATAAAGGGCAATTCCCTCACCATGAATTCCTCAAGAAAAGAGAAAAAGATGATGAGGAGAAAAAGGTTTGCCACCACTTCCTTTACCTCCTGGAATTGATACGAGAAGCAGAAGCACAGGTTACGTGGCCCTGCCATCCACCAGCAGTGTGTGCATCCATCTCCCTCTAGCGCCCAGGAGGTGACAATATTGCCACCACTTGGTGTGTGAGCTGACTGCTAGAGACCTGCCAAATAAAGTACGCAGTCAGCATTGCCGATGACCCAGGTGGAGCTTTCACTCGGAGACACCTCTCCTCTTCCCGTTGGTGACTTTTTCAAAACATTGTATGGTGATATTTTTAACTTTTTAGAAGAAACCCACATTTGCAAAATCAGGAATGAAAAAGTAAATTTGCTTGTGAAACCTTACTCCAGCCTCCTTCTGAATATTATCATAAGCTCTTTTAATGACATGATTACAGCCTTGTATGGTTCCCCCTCGGGGCTGCCTGCCTTATTTGGGGCAAAGAATGGCCTGTGTGGTGGGAATTAGTTTTGACTGTGCAACCGGGGAGCCTGCCGTCTGCTAAGCCTCAGCTGCTTTTGTTGCAGAACCGACATTGCAGAACCTGGGTTAAAACGGGTCTGCAGTGCCAAGCAGGGGTCCGACAGCGAAATGGGATGAATGACATCTTACAGAGTGGGGGCAACCACATGAGCTCAGGTGGCTTTATTCCAGTCACTTCAGCGTGGTGAGTGTCCCAGCTTAAAGCTGCTACTGACAGTGCTATGTGGAAAGAAAGGTTTTTGTTTCTCACAGGGGCAAATAAAAGACCTAGAGGTGTGATTTACAGGAGTCAGTGAGCTCTTACAGCTGCAAGAGTGGTCAAAACAAACTGGTTTCTTTCAGGTTTACTTATAAAATGCCACATAGTGTTGCAAGCACTGAAAAGTCAGTCCCCACGCAGCCAAAATGCAGGGAAGCTTTCAGCGGCTCTCATCTTACTGCTTTTATTACTCCTTTGTAAAGCAGGTGCAATTGCATATTGCTCCCTTTTGTGACAGGTCTTTAAAGGTATTAATCAATGTCTGTGATGAAGTAGTGAATGCTACACCTGAGCACCTTAGAAAGTCCCACAGAAAGTGAACAATCTGTGGCATACTCCACAGTGCACAGTAAAGCAAAGCAGAGGCCTACATGTTACAGGGAGAGGATGAAAAGAGAAGATACGAAAGAGAACGGTTTAGGAAGTACTGAGAGAGGCAGTGATTCTGTGACAAAAATAACAAGCCATTTATTACAGTGGGATCTACCTTACAAATGAGTCCCTTGCACTCTCTCTGGAGCATGGAAAGAAAGACGAGCATGATCAGAGGGAGTTGTGCATCACCTGTCTGAGACAGCTGTCTTAGGTTAGGGTGAATCACACTCTGAAGTGCTTTACCTCTGCCTATTGATACGGCTGTGGAGCCTACCTGGCCATCTGGGCTTCACTGCTTAACTTTCAGATGGCAAAAGTGAGATTAATCCCACCTTTATGATAAATGCAGAAGTGATCTGGATTCAGTTTGTATACACAATATTAACTTTAAAGACTTCCGTTGTTAGCATGCTTGGTTCTGCGGTCCTGATCTTCTTTAAATAGTAGATTTTAGATTTATGTTTCCAGCTAAAGGTGTATTTGTAATAAAGAACAGATATCTGATATGGGCTTGGAGACAAAGATAATTCAGTGATTTTCTTCACCTGACCAGACAGGACTAAGGAGACACACTATTCTCTAAGAAAAGTCATTTATTTTAAGTAATGCCAGACTTCGAATCACATGGGATATCTCACTCACTTATCTCTATCCTTATTTCTATCAATATTTTTATTTATTTTTATTTATTTATTTATTTTTCTGTGGAATGCCTTCAGTACCTCTTTAGCAGGAATGAAAGTACTTCATTCAAAAACTAAAATTTCACGTTTGCTAGAAAGCAGTTATGAGTCATACTCAATCTCAGTCTTAAATATCATTTTATTTGCACCTGAGCCAACCGTGGTAGGGTATGGCTATGTGACAAACGTGGTGCTGTACTTATTAATGTCACACAAGGAAGCATCTGCTGTATATTTCCATCATAGATCTACTGATAAGATAGCCTAACTTGGAGAAAAAACTTGGACATAAGTTTCTATAATAATGGTATAGGGTAAAGAAACCTCTACTCTTGTAATGACAAAAAGGATCTCACTGAAGACAGCGTTACTAGTTGTTCAGAAATCCTCACTCTCTTCCAGTGGGCCAGGACAGGCAAGGGTGAGGCAGTAGTGCAGTTTTGCTTGGGCTTGTTATCAGCTGTTGTCCCAGGTGAGGTTGTGATTTTGAAAGTACAAGTTGTCACCCTTCCTGCTCGCCCCCCTTCCACAAACATACACACACGTTGCCTGGGGCAGTAGCAGAAATGTTGCAAGATGAAGCACGCCTCATCTCAGATAAGATAAGAGCTTCTCCACTAAAGGGAGGCACGGTCACAGCTATCTGCTAGCAGGTAATCTTGGGGAGCCAAGAAAACACAAGGTTTCACGTAGCGTGGGAAAGGTCCCGTTTCAGTCACAGAGGAAATGGTGCGAGCCATGCACGCTCACACAAAGATAGATGTTTACTGGGAGGGCAGATCAGAAATTCAGTGTGGCTGAAACAGCAGCCAGGATAGCAGAAGGGGAATTTCCAAAAGAAAGTTTTTTCTTATGCAGTGAAGGACCTAACAATCTTTTCCCACCAGGATCTTCCTAACAATTAGAAATAATCCGTCACTTGCTGATACTATACAAATATTTGCTTCCAAATATACAAATATCAGTCAACGCGCTGCAACAAAACTTGATGTGGTAGATGGTTGTGGTCACTGCAGTTATGAACAGGGATTGTACTTTTGTGGAGGAGAAATGTAACTTCTGGGAGCGTGATGTGAAGTATGATGACAGACAAGGAAGGGATGCTCTGCCGAGGAGGAACAGTGGCATTATCTCCATTGTACAACGTTGTCTAGGAACGCAGCACAACTGGGAGAGCTCTCAGAGATTTAAGTCATTTTTTACTGGTGTGTCATAGATAATGTTGGTGGATCAGACTGATAGAATATGCCATGGAGCTTCACACCTGCATGCAGAAGTGACCAGAGAGGCGTTGCACCTTGCTCCTGACCTTGAAGCTACGATACTCTGGATTAGTGAACATTGCTACTACACTTCTTGGATCTCCAGTCCCTTCATATCCAGCTTGTACAGTCTTCTCTGCTACATGCAGCTTGTACAGTCCCTGCACTCTCCGTTTAAGTATTTTTCACACTCCTCTAAGGCACCAAACATGTGAGCCCTGCACAGCCCTCCGAGGGCACAGCAGTATGGATAGGTGTGGATTCCCTCGCCCACACCCCACGTTAGGCAAAAGCAGGCCGGTTCAGATCTGAAAGTCATGCATTTGCACAGATTTAGCAGCTTGGGCACAGCCCTGGGCCACTCCAGCTACACAGATTCCAGAGGTGGGTGGCATCCAGTTGGCTTGGATAGCAAGTGAGGCAAATACATGTCTGTCTGCACCTGTCCTGGTCAATATATGAGAGTCAACAGCATCATTATTAGGAAAATAAGATTAGGGCAGGGATTAGGAAGGTCCTCCTACAATATCCAGTGCAGGTTTCTCTTATTGTGGATATCAATTTTATATGTGATTACTTCCTCAAATTTATCAAACTCCACGTGAAAATTTCTAGGATCTATTTGCATGCTCTGTTCCTAATGGGACAGCACCCAGAGCCTTCTGATCTGATGGTTAGGAACTTTCCAGTTCTCAGATTTTCTCCCATCTGTTGTTTCCTTCACCTGGAGGTCATTTTGTTTCCTTTTCTATGTCATAGCCTTATGTAGAGCATCATTGCTCTGTCTCAGGTTCCACCTCTTAGCTATCATCTCAGTCACATCTTCCTCTCCTCTATTGTGACTGGCTTCCATAATTTTTATTTTTATTTATATTTTTTGCCATTCCAGCGTCCATTCGCTTTTCCACATCTCCTTCCACTACTGCAAGTTAGTTTCTCAATTTTATTCTTCTCAAATAGTTAGTCCTTTTTTTTTTTCTTTTCTTTTTTTGTAACTTCATCCTTCTTCCTCCTTTTCCCTCTCTTTCCCTTCAGCTTCTTTTCCTAGATCCCAGCCTTATAGAAAGGACGTAAATCCTTAGACCTCCTCCTGCAAATTGCTACACAACCACCCTTTCTGTTGTTTGTTTTGGGCAGGTACAGTATTGCTTGCAAGAGTAGTTTTTCCCTTTGTCTTGCCTGTAACAGTCTTTCACAAGAAGCTGAATGTATGCAGTCGTTAAGCAGTAGCTTTGATGGTACCTATGAAACCATCAGTAGGTCTTGTACCACCTCCTGGCACACCTGAAGGAAAACAACCCTAAGCACTCACCTACTGTAAAGTAAATCATCCCAGGATCTTGCAGACCTGGCAATACCGAACAAAACTGCTCCTCCCATTTTCTATCTCATCCTGCTTGTTGTCATCATCTTCTCAGCATGCTAAGAAAAAGCATATTAAAATAGCATGCATTTTTCTTCCAGCTAATCTCATTTCTGGGTGATGCGAGAAGCTCAGCAGAGGAGACAGGGCAATATCATATATACCATGAGACTTTGTGGAACTATCATATGCCTGGGAAATACACTTTGGTCTTGCTGCTCTCCTGATTTTTTTTGACCTCAGCAGAAAGCCTGCCTCTACTGTCATGCCTGAGGTCCCCATGAGTCCCCAAAAGACTTTTTTTTTTTTTTCACTGATTTGACTCATTTCAGGCCAAGGGTTCTCCTTCTACCTTACAGTGAAACATTATCCCTTCTTTGCATTCTGAAATATATTTTAAGTTGACTGGAGGCTGCTCAAAAGAAAGACCTGAAGGCTTCATAAAGATACTACTACAAAGTACATATTTATAGTTTATTGCCTGGACAGTTCAGGAAAAACAAGCAAACAACAATAACAAAAAAAATGTTTGACATTGTCTGTAAAAGGAGATGAGGCAGAATAGCAATAAAAAAATAATGCTAGGTTCTTTGTGTTTGAAGCAGATAATTTGTCATGTTCTTGCCTTTACTGCATCCCCCTCAGAGAGTAGATGGAAGATACAAAATCACACAAAGGTTGCTGTACTTTGCCCTCTTGGACACAGCTCAGGAGAAATCAAAAAAATGTTTGTGACAACTCTTGCAAACAACTATAACTTAAAAGGAGAATTCAGTGAGACTGAATGTTGCTCAGGTTGTTACATATCAAAATATGACAGTATCTCAGAACGTATTTATCCTCTCCTGGGGCAGGCTTTCACATCTGATTGTAAAACAATGAAAGGAGCAAAGGCACAACCCGAAGATCTTCAAGATTTGGATCCAGCTGAGTAAGCAGCTCTTGACATTTCTGATACGATTGTGAAGAGTATCATAAGGAAAACAGGCTGGTAAGAGATAAACAGTCTTCCTAGCTTCAGGCATGTGGTAACCCACTGTGGATTGTGCAGATTGAAAAGACTGTCTGGAGATCCAAGTATTTGGCAGTACTTATTCTGCAGTTTTAAAATCATACGGCGCGATAAGTGATCAGCGTGATTTTTATGGTTGCTCCTCCTTTCCCTTTTCCACGCAGAGAAGTCAATCCACTCTGCCCCAGCCCCGGTCCATGGCCTTACCCAGTGCATTGTTAGACACCGAGCTAGTGAGAGCACGACAGCATTGTCAGTGCTTCCAAGCACAGATCACTCCAAGTGAAATCCAAGTCAGGGGTCACAGCGTGATGCTGACTCCAGGGGCAAATTGTGATGTGCTCGCAGCTCGCACTGTACATTGAACTGCGTGACCCACCTGTTCTCCAGAGCCTGGATAACCCCACTGAACACGACCTCCTCAGAGAAATACGTTTGCTTAGTCTCCCCGTTTTCATTTTTCCAAAGATGGTGATTTTTTTGGCCTAGTGAACTATCTACAGGAAAAGCTGCATTTTTCCTGGGATACCCATGGTCTAGAGAACAGGGTGATCTATGGATTGACTGTAAACCTAATCCTGTTGAGTACCAAGACTGCTGCCAGATGCTCAGGCTGATAGCATGCTGAATTAGGTTGAATCCTGTTTGACAGCTTTCTGAAGTCTGTATCTGTGAGAGCTACTTGAGAAGCAAAAGACTGGTTGTTGAAGATGACCCACTTCTCATGCGGACAGCCACGGTGGTGTGGTGACTGCGATGTGCACAGGCAGTAAGTATTTCTGCTTGAGGGGAAGCTGATTTTCTGCACTGCACATTAATACAACCTGTTGCCTGAGTCATCTCAGAGTATCAGCATTATTACTGGGCTGGGGGTTTTTAACTACTGAAGATTTCTGTTCAGATACGCAGTTTCCCACAGGACTGCCTGTGTCTGGCCTGGGCAGATGCATAGTGCCTGAAACTCCTCTTGCTGAAATACTCAGGCACTAAGATGAAAATTACTAAACACAAATTGAAGCAGACACATTGTAGACCTCACAAATGCTGAGATTACAGCTTGTGTGCTTACTGTCAGTTTTTGTAGGCAACTCTGGGGCTGAACTAAAGCAACAAAGAACTCCTGGCTTCCCAACGTGGTTGCTGGGGTCAGAAGAGACACCCGCAGGAGCTCTGCATTGCCACCACACACTTTTCTGTGAATAAAGGGTTTCAGTCTGTACTGTCACTCACTTCGGTTAAAACTGCATTGATCTGAATTCCTCTGCAGATCAAACAAGTCAATAGCAAGTCAACAAAATGTCTCTCGTGTGCTTTTCCTCTTTTCCAGTGTAAGCTTAACAAGCAGGTATAGCAACCTACATCTGTGTAGTATTTTCTGGAATTGTTACTTCTTACTTTGGCAATCAATTTGAAACATGAACTTATGGAAAAACCTACGCTGGGACTTTTCAGTTAAGCACATGTGACAGTCTGTGGCACAGTTTCTACCAAGAGCACAAGCAGAGTTTTAGGGAATAAGATAAATCTCTTAGGGACTGCTCCTGCCAGCGGGTTAAATCTGCATCTTTGGGAAATGCTGACCACAGACATCCCTGACTTCCATGATACCGCTAAGAGCAGAATTGGCCTCCTCTACATCAGTGAGCAAGTGAGAAATTAAGCAGCGAAGCTCTGCTCAGTGATTCCTGCTACCTACCCTCTCACCCTTGAAATCTAAACTGGAATCCACTTGGAATTCTCACACAGGGATTATAAAATCAGCAGCCATCTAGAGTTAGAGAAACAGAAGCCGCTGGCAGTATGAATTCCCGTCTTCTTACATCCGCCCATCTGTCTGTCAGCCTGGGTATCTAAACCCCATCACTCCAACCCTGCTCTATCTACACTATGTAAAAATCCTTTATTTCTACCTGGACCCCCACAAAATCCTATTCCTTTTCAACAGTTTAGAATCGCGGCTCCCAAAAACGAAATTAAGTTTCTTGCCTCTCACTAATGGCTGCTGCTGGAATTATCCTGGCCTAGGGGCTACCTTCAGCACTCACATTTAGCCTAACTAGATGTGGAAGTGGAGATTGGAAGTAGAGATAAAGCTATGATGAGATACTGCTTGTAGAGAACTCCCATTAGGGTGAACATGTCTTGGTTTTTCTCACTTGACAAAAGGCAGAGAAATTAAATATGAAACAGTCTTGGTGAAAGCAGTGAGCCCTGTTTGTAAGTAATTTAATAATTAACTAGACAGAGCTCTTGACAGTTCATAGCAGGGAGTAATTCTGATTCAAAAGGGTGGAGAGAACGGTCTGACAGAACTGCATTTCAACATATGTATTAAATTCCATCAAGTAAAACTTTATTGTTCTCTGCCACCTAATGGTGTTTGTGAAAAATTACAAATCAGTAAGACAACTCTCAAGTTGTGCTATTCCTAATAGACTTTAGTAAATTTATTTGAAGAAAGACCAAGGTTGTGGATAAAAATGTGAACTACTACAGTCCTTCAGGGAGGTCCAGGCTTTCTAATATAGTCTAAATTCTGTGTGTCAGTGAAGTTGTGCTTCTAAATTAGACTCCTACACTGCCTGTGGGTTCATGGACGGAGGCCAGGGTGCCTGCTAAGAGAGATTCTATTAATCTAACACAAGCTTAGGCAAAACAAAACTTAAGCAAAACATATACCTACTTAAGCAAGCCTGTATTTAAAAGTTAAAAATAATTAATGTATTTATTTATTTATTTTGAACGAGGCACAAAAATGTTGAACCAAACTTAGATTTAACCAGAACCACATGAATTGCACAAGTCAAAAAAGCATATATGAAGATATACGCTTTTAATGTTAAAAATAAAAGTGCATCTAGACATTTTTGCTGGGATGAAGAAAATAGATTGAGGGCAAAGGGAAAGATTTAGTACCACTACTAACTTCCTGGCTGCATGCAGGTGACTGCATTGGTGCAGACTCCAGTGCAACACTGATTGCAAGAGTAGAATCTGAATACTATTCAACACCACGAACCTTTGTAAATTAACCTAGAAAGAAAATGCCTAGATTGTCATGTAACTGCAAAGCTGGTGAAGCAAGAAGGGATAAGGACACAGATCGGAAAAAAAATCCACTTAGGCTGAATGTAGGAGAACTGACAGCTCAGTATGGGATTTTGCTTTCATAAAGTCAGTAGCGCAGGTGTCCCTGGAGTAGGATCTGTTGTTCTTGGGTAGCTTTGATTCCTCACACTCCGAATACAGTTCTGTTCCATCACCTCGTGTTTGAGAGCAATGAAATGTGGGCCTGGATGCTGCACTGACTCACACAATATAGCCTATCTGGCTATTGATACTGGTTCAACGAGTGGATAACTGATACATGGAAATGGATGTCTCTGCACTTAAAAGTCGAAATTGTACAACTGTATGGCAGGAGTAAGACTTTTACTTGTTTGGTTGCTGACAGAGTACAAATTCTGTACGTTCAGTTTGCAGAAGTTACTATGAACAGTGCAAGGTCAGTCTGTGGCAAGGTGAACCAAACCTCAAACGCGTA
Source organism: Anser brachyrhynchus (assembly GCF_964034855.1). Classification (NCBI taxonomy): domain Eukaryota; kingdom Metazoa; phylum Chordata; class Aves; order Anseriformes; family Anatidae; genus Anser; species Anser brachyrhynchus. Next base: position 90,402,982 of record NC_137696.1, on the reverse strand, counting down.
TTTAAGCCTTGTGGAATGTGTTGCTTTGTACGCTGTTATCTCCAGCGCGGTATCTGCTGGTGGCAGACAGCAATACAGGGGAAAACTGTAGGAAACTCATGTGATCCCAACGTGACTTTAGACCACGTGACCATTATTTAAAGCCAACTAAACTGAATAAAACCATATCTTCTGACAAAAGGGCTGTGGATTTTCCTTTTGATTTCCTTTTGTAGCACACTTTTATCTTTACACGTGATGAGATAGGGCTTACTATTAATTATTATTATTCAAACCAGAACTAACATTATCAGTCTGAATGAAATAAGCAATTAGTCCTCTAATAAAAACAATAGCAGCAAAACTACGGAATTATGTTTAAGACTTCTCTATAGAGGAGAAATGCTTCATAAAGGCAGGACATTTATACAGACATGGGAACTGCACCGTGCTCTAGGGAAATGATGATGGAGAAACAGGGGGGCTTTGGCTCAGTGGGTTCCTGAACAAGTTGCTCCGTTGTACTTTTATTCTCCCTTTTTTAACTTCCACTGAACATGACCATACTATAACAAGCCGGTGCCAAAACTGACCAGTATACAGTAGCATCTTGTCACAAATATCAAACAGGCATTCTAGCACGTTTTGCATATGTTCTGTGAGATCTACGGTGCCTTCTACAAAGAAATCTGGATTTTATTTGAAGAACAGAAGTGACGACAATCCAGCATGCTCTCAGGTAAATTGTTCCTACTTTTAATTATCCTCAAGATAAAAATGTGCTCCTTATTTTTCAGGCAAAATGGATTTTATGCTGCTTTTTTGCGCTAGAATTATGAAGTGTCAACTATTAAAAACAATTTCCCTATACGGGTATTTCTAGATTGAGCCGCAGTAGCACAAAGAGCCAAATATGCTTTGTGATTTGAAAACACTTAAAACTGATTGAATTAAGTGGGGGAGAGTGGAATTCTCTTCTCATAATTATGAACACCAAAATATTTTATAAATAATGTTGAGTGATGTCTCTGCAGATAGTTCCTGCTTTTTCTAGCATTGCTTCACTTAGCATTAGGAATTACTGATATCATTTAAAAGTGAAATTGTCTTTAACTCTGGTGTGACCATTCTGTTGAATTCTAAAAATCTAAAAGCAACTGGGGTTCTGTACAGGCCTAATAACAAAAACAGACAGGCCAAAATCTACAGTTGGTCCTTTCCGTGGTATACTTTAGAAAACAGTTCCTGTTGTATGTACCCAAGAGAGGACTCCCTAATCAGCAAAATACCCTCTTTCTGTGAGTGAGGGACCAGGGTGAGGGGAGAAAACAGCTCCAAGGGACCAATAAATTACAGAAAAGGAATGATGAAGCTGATTATAATCAGGGTAGGAGGAAGAGAAAAAACAGCAAAGGATAAAACAGCAAGACAAAACTGGTCACTATCACCTCCTACAGGAGGAGGTGGATCAGCTCATTGACTGTTGGGCTAGTCATTTGAGACTTTGATGAACCACAAAGCAGTGAGGAAAACTGACAGCAAGACTATAGCATGACTGTTAGAATTTACAAGGTAAAAACAGTGAAACTATACCCAAAGTAATGCAGGAGAAATCACCTGGATTTCATCTACATCATCTGCAGATGTAAGTAATGTAAGTAAAACAATACACACTGGGAAATGTAAGAAGCTCAGAAGGAGTCTAAGATTCAGCTACCAGCTATTTTCAAATCTGGCGAGATTTTGTAGTAGAATGATAGACATGGGGCCATATGCTCACGTCAGAGTCCAATACTTGAAATTAGTTCACAATTAGATCCATGTCAATCCTAAATATCACCATGGATTTCAAAGACATTACCTCTGGATAATGCTGGCATAAACATGGGCATAATCTGGTCCATGTCAGTAGGGTCTGCAATCCCCATCAGATCCTCATTAATTGCTTTACGTGATTATCCAGAAATAATAGTAATGGCTGCCAGGGGTTTTTCAATGGCTGTCAACAACATGAAGGATACACATAATGACTAATATGCACAGATGGGGAAGGCAGTTGATTTCAGCTCTTAAAGTCCTTTGTATAGATTTAACCGAAGTGGCCCTAATTGAGTGAACAACTTCCAAATGAGAGAGCTCTCTTCAAAATGTAATTCAGGTTGCTGGAATATATCAGAAACAATGTGGATATTGTTATCACTCTATCAGAGCTGGAAAGTTGTGAACGCTAGGACTCATCTCTACTAACATACCGGTCAGCCAAAGTACATTGGGATAAAACCCTTTGATTGTCCATTTCCATTTCCAATACCAGTGCAGCTTCCTAAGGCCATGTGTGGACTAACTACCTTTTGTACTCAAAAGGCAGTAATAATTCAGGTAGCACTCACCTCAGAGTGTCGTAATTCAGAGTGTCATCTCTGGACACTTTTTTCTCTTTCATCTAGCTCTGAACAGCAGGTAAACAGGTCTTACTGGAGGTGTTTCTTTTTCCATCCTTCCGTTGTAAATGGTAGAATTTCCACTGGGCTGCAAAACCATTTCTTTTCTTTCCAAGTTCCACGTACCACCTGATGTGGGACACTGAACTAAGGCAGCAAGGAGTATCCTTTATCTGCCTGTGCTGAAAACTGAGGCATCTCCTGGAATATCTGACCAAGGTTATTGGTATGTTTTATAAATAATCATAATCATCATGAGAAACACTCATTGTACATACACCTAATAAACCTCATACTTTATAGTTTGAATGTAGCAATTCACAGATCTAGCGACTGACATAATAATAGATGATGATTTACAAGTAGGGTGTTTTTCTGTACTGTTTGTTCTCCATTTGGAAGTTTTTGCAGTTCTGGCCACAACAATGTGTAAATACAGCTAAATTCCTCCTATTAGAATACATTGCTTACTGAAAGAAACATATGCAATTCTTTGAATAATAAACTGGGCTATTCATAATTTCCTATTCTATTATCAGCCATACAAATAAATGGTTATATAACATTTGACAGCTATTACGCTTTTCATGTATTAAACTTTTTCAGGTATTTAACTTTTGCCTCCCCATGGAGTGAGAAGCAATTGCAACATCTGACATTTACTCCGCTTTTATTGGATTTTTTTTCTATTGTCTTTTAAAATTCTCATTAAGGTTTCATCAGTATTATGCCTCCATGGGATATACTGGGATATGTTAGAACTTGTTTGACCCCATGATCTCAAGGGCTTTGTCAACCGTCTCCAAGGATAAAGGGCATGTTAAAGAGTTCCTCAATTAGGAGTAAGATTTAGCCTTTCATCTTGCATAAACCCCAGCAATTAAGAAATTCAGGATAAACAGAAATATTTTTTTCACACAGCGCCTAGTGCAACAAAGGTCTTCACAAATGGTCCAGAGTTGGCAATGGGTTGGAAGTGAGCTGGAAAAAGCCACTATCTAAAGCCAAGTGAAACATGTTATAGCAGGTGGTAAACCTCACCGTGAGTGGGAATGAGGGGTGGTCGCTTTGGTAAGGAAAAATCAGGAAGAATGCTTTACAAAACCTGGCAAGAAAAATGTATGTGTAGGAAAGACCAAAGATAAATTAACTTCAATTGCTAAATAAATTGTCTTGAGTACTGTGTTCAGCTTTGGGCCTACAAGGACATTGAGGCCCTGGAGTGTGTCCAGAGCAGGGCTACGAAGCTGGTGAAGGGCCTGGAGCACAAGTCCTGTGAGGAGCGGCTGAGGGAACTTGTGTTGTTTGGTCTGGAGAAGAGGAGGCTCAGGGGAGACCTTATTGCTCTCTACAACTGCCTGAAAGGAAGGTGTGGGGAGCTGGGGGTCGGCCTCTTCTCACAGGTAACTAGTGACAGGACTAGAGGGAATGGCCTCAAGTTGTGCCAGGGGAGGTTCAAGTTGGAAACGAGGAGACATTTCTTCTCAGAAAGAGCAGTCAGGCATTGGGACGGGTTGCCCAGGGAGGTGGTGGAGTCACCGTCCCTGGGGGTGTTCAAGGAAAGGTTGGACATGGTGCTTAGGGACATGGTTTAGTGGGTGACATTGGTGGTAGGGGGATGGTTGGACCAGCTAATCTTGGAGGTCTTTTCCAACCTTAATGATTCTGTGTTTCATATGTATATTAATTATATATGTATGTTTAGCACTTGAAATTTATATATATGTATATATGTATATATTGGAATGTGTGTATATATAACGAAGGTTATGACCCAAGGGACTCTGGAAAAGGCAGCTCTGGGACACGATGAAGAATTAACCCCAATTAGTACGGGCAGAGGGAGTGGCTGGGCATGCAGCTGCCCCACGGCCAGCGGCTGGACGCTCAGCTCTCCCCGTTGGCCTCACGGGCCATACCCGGAGTCTGCCCGGATCCCTTTCCGCCACCCGTGAGGGACTCCCCGGCGGTGACACAGCGACCCTGGGCAGCCCCACAACGGTCACCGCAACCGCCCCGCCCAACGGCCGCCCCCCAGCCCCGCCCCTCCCGCACAGCCCCGCCCCCTCCCGGCTGGCCTCCTGCGCAGGCGCAGAAGCCCGTCACTCCCCCCTCCCCACCCACCGCAGAGCGGGCTCTGATTGGCCCTCCCCCCGCCGCTTCTGGCCAATCGGGACGCCCGCCGGGGACCCCGCCTCTTTAGAACGCGCGGCGCCGGCGGCGGCCCCCGGCGGCGGTGGCGATGGCGGCGGCGGGGCTGGCGCGGGCGCTGCGCGGGGCCGGGGCGGTGGCGGCGGGGCCGCGGGTTCGAGGCCGGCCCTGGAGCCTCCCGCTGCCGGCCGCGCCCCGCCGGCCCGCCGCGCACTTCGCCTTCCAGCCGGACCCGGCGCCCAGCGCCTACGGTGAGAGCGGGGCCGGGCCCGGGTCCTCCCCGCGGGCAGGGCTCCGCAGCACGGCCCGCCCCGCCGCCGCGGCTGGAGGGGGAGCGGCTGGGGCGCGGGGCTGGGTCGGCCCCGGGAGGAGGAGGCTGAGGGGAGGCCTCATGGCGGCCTGCAGCTCCCTCACGAGGGGAGCGGAGGGGCAGGCGCTGAGCTCTGCTCTCTGGGGACAGCGACAGGACCCGAGGGAACGGCATGGAGCTGGGACAGGGGAGGGTCAGGCTGGGGGTTAGGAAGAGGTTCTGCACCCAGAGGGTGCTCGGGCACCGGGACAGGCTCCCCAGGGCAGTGGGCACGGCACCGAGCCTGCCGGAGTTCAAGAAGCGCTTGCACAACGCCTTCAGTCGCGTGGTCTGATTTTTGGGTGGTCCTGTGTGGAGGCAGAGGTTGGACCCGCTGATCCTTGTGGGTCCCTTCCAGCTCGGGATATTCTGTGGTACCTCGGTGTCGCCACTCAGCGATTAATTCCAAGAAAGCTCTCAGCCGTTCCTCGTTAGGCACAGGCGTGCCAGATGTCACAGCAGTGCCTGCGCGCTGCCAGCTTCTGCCGAGGTCCCGGTGGAGAAGCCCTTGTGGGCAGGCCTGGTGCTAGTGCCGTTTGCAGAGAGCAAAACTGTGCCTGAAAACATGCTTTGAAATCCTGTGAAAAACACTGAAAGGGAAATAAAGAAATGCCAATACTTGTCTGGACATTAATGCTTCTCCAGCTCCACCGTTCACACCTGCAGGGCGCAATTACTGTCTCTGTCCCCACAAGGGCTGAAACAAAACTCTTTATTGTAAACAAGAACAGCAGGTCACAGCAGTCAGTGCCAGCAGGTTCTGACAGTGGTTGGAGTAATAGGCGTTTACTTGCATCAAATGCTGGAATGATTGTACCTTGGTAAAAGGACAACCTCAGCGCTTGTGTGGATGATGGGGAAAAGAGAGGAACAATTGCTGTTCACAGCTCTCCCTCTGCTGAATTTGTAAATGATGATCGCTTGTAGCTACCTCATGATTTGAATGGTTCCCATAATAATTTTTACAGTTTCCTCCTGTTAAAGGGCCATGTGTAACAAGTGAAGCTATCAAACATGGGAAAGCAGCTCCCTAGCTCTGCTGTGCCATGACCCAGCTCTTAAACAAAAAACCTGAATGTTACTTAACAATTTAAGAGCAGGGGAAACTGAGTGATGACCGAGAGATACTGTACCTACTGGAAACAGACTGTAGTTCGTTCTTTGTGATTTCTTACTCCTGGTTTTACATTTCTTTGGGGTTTTTACTCTTTCCTCACCTTAGCACCACCACCACCTTTTTTTTTTTCTGTTTGGCATGCTGTGTGTGCTGGTAGGCAATCCTCTCCTGGGCTGTGGCTCGTAATCGTGAGCTAGACAGAGGTTTTGTGAGTGAAAGAGCTACCAAACATCAGCAAGGGATTTCCTTCTTCACTCAGTTTCTGATAAGGCATCATTTTGTTTTATTGGAGAATCTGAGTTGGTCGCAGTAGCAGGGACTGGGCTATCGCTTTGTTCCATCTTTGTTTTAAGGCCCTTTCTTTCCTTGCAGCATTGCAGTGGAGAAGGGGACGTGCAGTAGATCTCAATACAGTGGACAAGTGCTTTCCTTTTACCCTTTTTAAGTATAGCTGTTCAGCATCCAGTTTTCCTCCTTACGTGGAGTTTGATCTGACACTTTCTATCTGCAGGCCAGAGAGGCAGGAGGTGTAGAAAACTTACGATAGTAGTAGGTATCAACAGTAAAGGCTGGAGCTTAAAAACAAATGCATCTAAGAGTGATAAAGAAAATTCGATGAGATCTGGTGAACCTCAGGAGAAAGTATGCCTATCCTCAAAACAATGCCTTACTATTTTTTTTTCCCTTTGAAAAATCGTTGTATTAATATTTCTTTGTAGTGCTTAGTCTGGAGGAGAGGAGGCTAAGGGGAGACCTTATTGCTCTCTACAGCTGCCTGAAAGGAAGGTGGGGGGAGCTGGGGGTCGGCCTCTTCTCGCAGATTACTAGTGATAGGACTAGAGGGAATGGCCTCAAGTTGCACCAGGGGAGGTTTAGGTTGGAAATGAGGAGACATTTCTTCTCAGAAAGAGCAGTCAGGCATTGGGACGGGTTGCCCAGGGAGGTGGTGGCGTCACCGTCCCTGGGGGTGTTCAAGGAAAGGTTGGACGTGGTGCTTAGGGACATGGTTCAGTGGGTGACATTGGTAGTAGGGGGGATGGTTGGACCAGATGATCTTGGAGGTCTCTTCCAACCTTAGTGATTCTGTGTTTGAATAAGCATTGCAAAGCTGCATCTGCAGCTATGAATATGGTGTTTGAAAACAGGCTGAGTAGAATTTTAGTCCTTGGGATTGCAAAGTATGCAGTGCTCAATCCCATCTATCCCATAATTTAAGTTTACTCAGCCAATGAGCCTTTGAGGTTCTCCTGACAGGGATCTTGTTTATGACTCTTGACTAAATTTTTAGTAAAGTTTTGTACCAGTGTCTTCTAACACATTTTGTGCTTTGAACCAATTACATATCTAAATAATTCCTTTCACACAGGGCAAACTCAAAAGATGAACCTCTTCCAGTCCATAACAAGTGCCTTGGATAATGCTTTAGCCAAAGATCCGACTGCAGGTATGTTGTACTCGTTAGTGTGTTTTGCTTTGTATAGATTGCATTTTGTTTTGCTTGTTTGTGCACACAATTAAATACATTTCTCCTAACCTTTAGAGCTTTTTAATAAGTTATTTCTACACTTTGATCTCAAACAAAACTTCAACATGTGTTGTTAGGGTTGAAAATACATAAATGAAATATTAACGCATTATTAATGGATTATGTGATCTAAGCTGTAGCTGTGTCTTCTCTATCAGCTGGTTGTATTTTGGTTGAAAGCTGGGACAGAAAGCTATGTTTCCTAACACACTTCTGGTGTTTAAGGGCAGCTTTAGCTGCAGCAGTAAGTAAAGGAGGTTTTTCTTATATAAGTCTTCATTTTTTAGTTCCTTCTACTGTCCATGCTCAAAAAGTGGTGCTCTTGAAAGACCACATATTCTTGCTCTGTCCATTCTCCGTTCTCTCCTTTCCTGCCCTCCAAAATTCCTTTCCAGCTTTACTGATTTCGGTTCATCATTGCACATAAGCGATGTAATATTTTCCAGTCTTTGACAGTCTGGGTAACCTATAATTTTAAAGAAGGTAGCTCATCGTGGTCTGATTAAAAAGGGTTATTCTAAACCCCTCGTCTTTTTATTTTTTATGCAAAACTATTTACTCTTAATTCTTACAGGTAACGGGAGGTCTGTTGCTTCTGTTGTCATCAACAAAGGTGTGGTGATGGCCAGATATTTAAAAGAGATTTTTAATGCCACAAACCCAGCTGCAAAATCTGTATGATCTTGTTGTGTCTGTTTGTTTATTCCTCCAGTGCATTAGTAACACTTTTTGGCACTGCTTAAACCACTGTTCGCTTTGAAGTCTGATTAATTGTCTAATCTGTTAGGACAAATTCCATCTTTTGTATCCAGTCTGTGCCTGTATACATTCCTTCTCAGTCTAGAGCTGTATTATATACGTCAGCTTTATTAAATTGGACTTAGACAACTGTAGGTAAATTGGTGCCAGGAACAGATTTTAGTGCCATTTCTGTAGTATCAACTATGTAAAGTGAGTAGAAAGTTACTCCAGCAGGAACCTAACCTTCAGCCTTTTAGTTGCTTTAAGGCCCCAGTCTTGCTACTCAGCGTTGCGGGGTTGGATCTGTGTAAAGCCCTTTTGCCAGACCATACTGGAATTCTGCAGTCCAGATCTATGAGCTGTCAAGTATTATCCTACTTACTAAATTAATCAGTGCTTCTTGCAGTAGAAAGCATGTCCTTCATATGGTTTTAGTTGTATGGGAATTGAGCAACTGTTGTCTAAGTAGTGGAAATCCTCGTGCTCGTGTAATCTGTCCAGAAAAGTATTTCAGTGGATGAAGAGAATGAGTAAGTCCACAGAAGTATGCTGATAGCTACATGAAATGGCATTTCTTTTTTTTTTTTTTTTTAGTACCAGCTGGCTTGATTTGTATTTTGAAGAACACTTCAATTTGACATTTTGCAAAACTTGACATTTTTCAAAACACTGTATTTACTGAAATCTGTGGATGAAGAATGTGTGTGTTTGCCAGTTGAAGCAGATCACGTAACTTTGGATACTTTTTCGTGGCTGAATGCTTCTTGGAATTGCTTGTATTAATTTAGATGATGTGATATTATAGAATATTTCAGAAAAATAAATAGATGGTTTAAATGAAACCCTAGTTGAATCAATCACGTTAATTCTGTTTTGAGACATAGCTGTGTTGCTTTACTAATTCCTCATTAGCCTTTGTTCTCTTTTTGTTACGGTTAGGCTGTACATGAGAAGAACTGAGATGTCAACATAAAATCTTGAAGTAGAATGGAGTGTTAGGTATTTCACATAAAAGCCTTTGAAACACGTTCATTAAAAATAAGATGCATTGGAGTCACATTAACCTTCCTCTACTGTTCTTATTTTTCAGTAATATTTGGTGAAGATGTGGCCTTTGGTGGAGTCTTCAGGTGTACGGTTGGCTTGCGAGACAAGTATGGTAAGCTAGCATTTAAATCTGACATTATTTACATACTAACATCTCTGTTCTTTTCTGCCCTGTATGGTTTATGGGATAAAAGATGAATATGTGGGAGAAAAGTCTTGTCAGTGAACTTTTGTGTCTATTTGCCCTTGAAAATATGTTTAGAATGTGTTATCATTTGTGTTATCATTTATGTAAGCTTTCAAAGTTACTGAACTTGCTGATGTAAATTAATTTGTTTTCAATTTCTTCAAATAACTTCATCAGTATAACTTCAAATTTTTAAATATTCATCATTTTGGCTCCGCTTAATTACTGTCATCAAATGAAAGCCTCTTAACAGCAATACACGGTGGTGCTTTTCAGTCCTATCAGTCAAGAACCAGGAAGGGATTACCTTAAAATTGGTTTAGACACTTTGTTAAATATAGCGTTGTCTAATATGCCTTGGAAATGCAGAAATACAACACAGTATAGAAACGTGTTCTATGCTTGTTCTTCATCTAGAATGCGATTGGTTTACATATTTGGGAACCTGTGAGAAGGCATTCAGAGAAATATTACAGCCTTTGCCTCAAAGTAATCTTAGAAGTAACCTTTGTCTGTCCACTAGGTAGGGAAAAACAGATTTGCAAAAGTACATGAAAATTAAATGATACTTAATTATCTCAGACCACAAACAGGTGAGGTGAGTTCAGTGGAAGAAAAAGAGTAGTTACTTGCAAAAACTTTATATTTTTTTAAAAAAAGGTTATTTTCTAAAGAAGTTTTAATTACGAAACTTCTTAGAATAGAGTAGTTCAGTTGGAAAGGACCTTCAGAGATCATCTAGTCCAACTGCATTTTAAAAACTTGCAGGAGTTTTCAATAATTGCTTGCATGATCTGTGATGTAAATTAATCCTTATATTGTGTTCATTTTGGAAGAAACTTTATTTCTGCTGTTTCTGGGGGACACTCTCCTACAGAAGAGTATCAGTGGTTCATAAGAAAGATGTGGGGGGAAAAAAAAGGTATGCTTCTGTTACAATATATGGTCTGAAAAAAAGTAAGTGCACAGTTCTTTTTGGATAGAGTCAGCCACCTAGTCCACAATCTGGAGGAATTTTCAAAGTACTGTTCTTCCCTTTCGTGTGGTTTCTAAGTACTCATTTCTCTACAAGAAGAACTGTTACTGCCCCAAAAAAGAACCAGTGTTCCACGTAAGGCATGCGAGGTGACACACAGTGATTTACAGGTCTTGGAAACTGGTTGCGGCTACAGTAACCTGCTGGCTTTTTATATGGGAATTGTCTTCCCCTGGGCCTTCAAACAGTTTGAAGGATGTTACAAAAATGTTAAGGTTTGGCAGTATAGCTTCTTTGAGGCACAAAAATGACTTGCAGCAAGTGATTACATCTATTTTAGTTTTTTCATCTGCTGAAGATGAATTACTGCTATCTTGGAGATCACAAGAAAGCAGCAGACTGAAGAAGGGAGAGGAGGAATACTATGCTTTTGAGAAATTTTAGAAACATAGCCCTATTTTGTCTTTTTGTTTCTCTGCTTCAATTACTATGTCGATGTTTTCTCACTCTATGCTTGTATATTAAAATGTTCATATAGTTTCAATCATACTTTTATTACTAAAGATGTTTAGAGTTTCATGTTGGAGTTAAGTTAGTTCTGTAACTCTGGTGGGATATGTTTACTCTGCTGACCAGACTTCATGTGAAAATGAAGTTCCTGAGACAGCAGTTGGTTTCTGTAAAAACAAGCAACAGAAAACTTTGTTTGGGAAGTAAGTAACAGGAGCAGATGGCTTCATAAGCAACATTCTAGTTTTTTAGTGAACATCCCCAGTTTAAAGTCACAAAGGAATAAACTTTATATTACCAGGGTGTTGCTTTGAGGGTGATTTTTTGGTTTTCTTTGATGTAAGAAAGTCTTGTAATATTGGAATGAAGGAAAGGCATTACTTCATTCCTGTAGCAGTGTTTTAACACCATGTGTTCAGATGTGCCAGTGCTGTTCACAGACTGACAGCCCCTGCCCCAGAGTGCAGGGGTGCTGTTGAGGTGGGTGCTGCAGAGAACCCTTTATAAAGGGTATTACAATAGTCTCAGCACATCAGCAGCCTAGCTAGAATCAAATTTGCTCTGTGGGCATAAAGTGAGGATTTTTAGTGAAATTTTTGTGAAAGATATTTGATACTTTGGGGATTTTTGAATGGAACTCCTTTAAAGCATGGGAGACAACATGAGAAATTGTAGAAGTACTTATATCAGCATTCAGAAATGCTAATATTGATGTTTGATCAGAAAAGGTGCTGATCTCTTCATAGTGAAAAAGATGATAGATTAGACGTGGAAGAACTAAGCTTATGTTCCATGTCACTGTATAATAAAATGGGTGGGTATATAAAGTGTTGGTGAAATCAAATTGACAAGTTGAGAAGCTGCCTCTTCAAATTCAATCAGACTGTTGCGAAGATTGTATTGCTACAGGAAAAGTGTCTTTGCTAAAAGAGAGAAATTTTAAAAGCTTTTTGACGTGTTCCTATCTTAAAAAAAAAAACGTTTCTCTTACACATTATATAAAGATCTTAAGATCCCTTTCTGTCTTGCAGATTCTAAGATTTAGGTCTTGCTGAGAAATGAACTGAAGATGTCGATAGTGATTGAGACAGAAGGTAGTGGAGAAGGCATGACAGGAGAAATAAATGAGTTCTTTATAATTCTTCTGATGAGGTACCCATAAGTACATGGTGGCAGTATCTGAACTACAAATTTGGATAGAGAGAGAAGTCTGAAGATAAGAGGTGAACTTAAGAATTGTCCGCGTAATGATAATTCAACTTTTTGTAAGGCAGGTAAGACGACACAAGAACTTTTGGCTTCTTCTCTAATAATGAAATCCTCTGGAAAACAGGCAGTGGCTGGAGAGGAAATGGCAAAGATGAACTACAGGACATACTGAAAATCTAGTTACTGTGCTTAGGAGAGCCAGGAAAGACTGAAAGCACAAAAATTGAAGGAATCCAAAACTTCAGCAGGAGTGTGGCTGTCTGTCAGCTTTGTCTTGGAGATAAAATAAGTTCCGGATGCAGTGCTTGTTTTATGCAGAAGCTAGTCTGAGTAAAATAAGGAGGAATTCCAGACAACTGATGAACAAGCAACCTCATGGATCTTGCCTGTACAATGCAGTTTACATACTTACTGGCTTTTCTTTCACCACCTACCTCGTGCATGTACCATCAACATAATAATAGGAGATGCAAGTGGCAAAACATGAGGTTGTCTCTTTATGTTGATATAAAATACGATGGAATTAATGTTCTTTTCTTTTTCAGAGTGTTTTTTGCAGTTTTGTAGATAATCCAAATCACTAGGTGGCAGTCTATGCCTATAAATACTCAGACTTTGATACAAATTAATAGTTCCTTTTAAAGCATATTTTAGACATAAATGTCTAATTATCATCTAATATTACAGTAGGGAGAATTTAGTGTATTAATACTCAGTTGTAGTACTATACAGGTGGTGCTTCCTATCCAGACTGTTACGCAAGTCTCTCTGGACAGGTAAAGAAGAGGAAAAAATTGCTTTTAGAATAAATTATCATCAAATCTAAAACTTTTTTTTTTTTTTTCCAGAAAAGCCATTTAAGCTCCGAGTATAGCGCTAATACAAACACGGCTAGAGGCCTGTGCTAACAAGCATAAGAAGTGCAGCTCATTGACTCTGTAAGGAAGTAAATCCTAGTTTTTGATCTGATAAATTTTTGACATGCTACGAGGAATTTTGTTTGAAATGGTTTAATTGAGGAATCATATGCAAACAAGTCAGCATGCAGGAGTTTCTTCTCTGCAATAGCTGTAACCTAGGATACTGTGTTTCTTCCTGTACATCTTATGCCAACATCTGAAATAGGCTGATTACAGATCTCTGGCATCGTTTGCAACTCATCATTCTTCTATGGATTTCAGTATGTTTTACATGAACCGAATGCTTAGAAGTCAGTTGCTGTGTAATCCTCTTTCCTGAAAACGAGTAGACATCTGATTTATTTATTTATTTTTTAATGTGGAAAGTTCATTTTGGAAAAGGGAAAAGAAATAGTCTTGTACAGTTTTTCTTTGGCCCTTCCCTTAGTTCTTTTGCACTGGATGGCATGCTCTGATTTCTTCTTTCCTTCCCCATCACCTCCTGCCAGGTTTTTGATTGTCAGCATTTTGCAGAGGTTGCACACTCTAACCTGCAGAATAGCTTTATTGAAAAAGTAACAAATGTCTGCTGCTCCATATTCCTGCTGTCTGGAGATGTTTCCTGTCTCTAGAGGAAAGATGTAAGCTATATGATTCATAGCTGGTTCCCTTGCCTACTGTATTTTTGTAGCCTCAGTAATGTGTGCAAACTTTTAAAATTGTTTTCTTTAAAGGGATGTACATTTGTTCTTTTGAATAAAATGTTATCTGAACGAAATAGCTGTACATTTGTCTTTGAGTCTGCAGATGGATTTGAAATAACGATTCTTGGACTGTAAATACATCATGTCTGGTTGCTCTGTTTGAAGTGTGAAATAGAATTGCAGCATGTAAAGATCAGTATATTAACTCTTTCCCTTGTTCATTCCACATTACAAAAATACAGAACAGATCAGAGGTGAAGAAATGAAAGGAAAAAATGGAGAAAGTGGACAGAAGTAAAGACTGATAAGCAAGAATAGCAGAAATAGAGATTGGCAAGACATGCTACTCATAAGAACGCCAGAGCAGTCTAAATGGAAACTCCAAAGAAAGGTCCACTTAGCCTAATGTGGCCCAAAATGAAGATTTTGGAAAGTTCATGTAACCAGAGGAAGTATAGTGTTGAAATGTAATTATTTCATTGACCTATTCGAGCATATAGACTTGTTTTATAAATAATCCTTTTATGTTTTATTATACTGATGCATCTGTAAGTGCAAATAAAGTTTGTAGAATTTTTTCATCCAAACCAGGCTTAAAAAATAAAATAGCGTGAAGTGAATAGGAAAAAGATTGTAAACAGTGATTTGTGTCTTTTTAATTTGTCCAGGGTATTTTCTTTCAAATTGGAAAATTGCAGAAGAAAAATAAAATCAAGAAAAGAAATAGTACTCGTATTGAATCCCGTGGGCGCAGGGGGAGTTGAATCAAAGATTTCCCCTGTGGAAAATTTCAAACACATCAAACAACAAGTGACTTAACTGCATATGAAACCACAGTTATAGAAAGAAAATAACATCCTTATGTGAGGATGACCTAGCCACATCATTCGTAATCGGCTGGATGCTTTAAAAATGATTTTATTTATCACTTCCATATTTGTTTTCCTCTACTTTCTGCCTGCCTTACAGAATTGGATCTCTAAAGGACAGGGTATGTTTTGGGACAGATAAGTGCCAAGGCTGGTCTTAGCCTTCAGTGATGGAGATTCTGTGGCTTCCCTACACACGCCGTCCCAGTGCAGGATTATTCTTCTAGTTCAAAGCTTTTTTTTTATTGATAGATCTTCTCTGGATTCCGGTTGCTGCAACTGAAGGATACGGACCATCCAAAACTGAATACATTACTCTGCTTGGGTCTTACTGAGAAAAAACAGGATTGCTTACAGCTTTCTGTTGATACGTCTCATGATAATGCTAGCTTGTCCTGCAGCACTGATGTTTGTTTCCAATGTCTGACCCACTGTAATCCCTGGATGTTATTTTGCAGATCTTGTGTCTAGGGTGTAAGCTCCTGTGTGAGTTTTCAGGGAATACTTCATTCTCAGTAAATGAATAGTTTGTTTATAGTCCATCAAAATAATTCAGGACGTTCTGTTTATCGGGCCCAGGAGATGGCTGTACCTCACCATGCCCAAGACATGCCAGCATTTCTAAAATTCTGGTAGTCATTCTTTGAAGAAAAGTGTTTACTTAGACACAAAATATTTTTATGAACTTATGAGATGCAAAAACATAACAAAACAAAAAAAAACAACACTGAAGGCAAGCTCTGTGTTTAAATGAAATGCCTATGGGGAAAATCTGGATGAGAAGATAAAGCTGACCCCAGGTTGCTACAGTATTTGCTGAAGTTTCTTGGCTAAGGATAGGATATGCTTTAGAAATTGTTTAATGTCCTGACAGCTTTTAGAAGGTTCTTCCACTATTTCATGCTGCTGAAGCTGAGCAAATAGAGGTAGACATAAATTTATTTTTTAAAAATTCTAATAGTTTGCCTCCAAAATCCATAAAATACCTTACAATGTTTGTATGGTGTGACTGATTTTTTGTTAGTCATTTCAGGCAGTTGGTTATTGTGGAGACATCACAGCATGTTACTGCCCGGGGAGTGGAGATCTGTCAGGGGAGGTTCTGGGTCTGTGCTCATGGTGCCAGGCACTGCACTGCAAGGTCAGGAAGTAGCTGAAAACAGCAGGAATAGGCTGGTTGGGGCAAGTAACGCACTGCATTAATGCCTCCCACAAGCTGCTACTAGTTGGGTATTGTTGTAGCTGGTGGGGAGATGCTCTGGGGTTTTTCCATGAGTTTCTTTTAATCAATAATCATGGGGTCTTCTGCATCCTGTAAGAACATAGCAATAAGCTGTTACAGTGAAAAGAAAAACTCAACCTAAAGTAGCATGAGAAATGTGATTGGGGGTTATTGTATAAAGAGATGGATATTAAATGCTATTTTTTTTTTTTTGCCTCAGAAGCAGACTGCAAGGTTATTGAAGAAGCACCCTGCTACCTCTTTTATGTTAGTTCTTGTCCTTACTGACATATTGCATGTGGTTGAATGAAGCAGTTGGGTATTTTTGATGTGTCAGACTTAAGCTGAGGGTGGAAAATTTTATTCAGAGTTAAAAATGACTGGTTGGTATATAGAGAGTGAGTAAAATCTAAGAAATCTGGAGTTTGGTTATCCTTATATCATTGTAGATAGATTTAAGCAGATAATTATGCAGCTTTTTTTTTTTTTTTTTTTTTTTGCCTGGTTCTTCCAGAGCAGTTTGGCAAGATTGGGATTTTGTGCTGATTTATATGAATGTCTTTGAACAGTAACATCTGGAGAATGTGTTCCAGACTCATTACACAATAGTACATTTTGTTCATTTTCATCTTAAATAGCCAATTCTTTTCTTAAGATTTATAGCTAGGAAAAGAAAAGTTATAAAGCTATTTGAGAATTTGATATGGTGTAGTATGTCCTTTTACACTGTATGTTGATGGAATATTGATATAAAGAAATAAATGTCAGAGCTAAATATTTTGGTTTTAGCTTTGCTTTTAATTTTTCTAATTGTTCTGATAGCGTGCAGGTTGTGAAAAGAATGAATGTTTTGTCAGAGACTCGCTAATCTTTATTGTGATTCGCTTTATATGTTGTAAATCCGAGGGAGAGATAAGGATATACTTTTTAATATGAGCTCTGGGCTGAGTATCAAGTTCTAAGAAAGCTGTTCTAACACATTTTAAAGATATTTCAGGATACATTTCTGGGCAAAAAGTATGCGCTGCTGCTGAACTCAGGATGGAATTTTCCACTTCATAGAAAACTTGCAGTGAAACATTTAAAAATAATATTGGAGCAATACCGTGTCAAGGAGGATGAAACTCCACTCGTTAACAGTGCAAGATGGATTTTATGGACGTAACTAGTATTTGCAGTCTGTATCGATACCAGCTCTTCCTGCATAATTTTTTTGGCCATGTCTCAGATGTCAGTCTTGATGCCTTTACTATTCCTAAAGTGAATTTACGTGATTCTCAGTTTCCTTGGTAGGTCCTGTGATCAGTCCGACTTCTGTTTCATTTGTATGCATCACGTGGGACTAATTTACTGTTTTTTCTGCCTCTCTGGTTAGTGATGAGAGTGTGGTAATTATCACCACTTCAGTTTAAGAAGGTGCTGCAGTCTTTATTACAGGGGGTGCAACATTTTTGAGTTTTCTTGGATGTAATTTGTTAGAAGCCTGGAAGGGTCAAACTGCTCACGACCACTGCCTGTGAGTCCAGTCAAATGTCTAAGCAGCTTTGTGACAGAAGCACTTTGAGGAGCAGGTTAAACTTAATTTAACTTGATTCAATGTCATCTTCTAGTGACTAGACTGACATAACACACTGCCAATTCATTATAGAAAATCTAGAAAAATCTTTCTGTTAATTTGTAGAAACATCGAATCCTTGTCTGGCAAGGACTTTTCACTCTCATATGGAAGCACCAGGTATAGATCAGTTTATTGATTTTTCTCATGCACATGCTTTGTATTACCTGTGAGATGCCAGTTTTTCATTACTGCAGATTACTGGTCATTCAGTACTTCTGATTACTATTTATCAGCATTAAATCTCTGCTGTTGGGTTGAGAATAGTTGCATCACAACTTAGGGTAGAGGCAGCATGCTTTCAAACTTTCATAAAACATTTCTACGGTATTGATACTAATGAGTGTGGGAGAGGCTGCCTTGTATATATCACAATTTTGCTTCTTCCTCGGTTTGTCATCTAGATAGCTTACCCAGCTTGTTATAGCAGAGTTTTCATTAACATGTTTTAATTCTTAGCCTTTTCCTGTTGGATAACTTGTCAGGTAATGTTGCAGGTCCTCTGAAAATGCATGGGACTTATCAAAGCCTCTTAAATAAAGCTGATATACTATCCCGTGGTTATACCTATATATAAATGTTTGGTAGATGTTGATTTTAGAGCTTGTTTTTCCAAGTGAGTATTCTGTCATCTGATACAGGTTTGCAAGTCTCTCTAGTCAGTTATGCTTTTCTGCAAGCGTGCTTCTCACAGCAAAAGTTTTTGGTGGGTGAGCAAGGATTGTTATTGCTGGAGGAGCACACAAATGCCGTGGTGTGGTTAGGCACAGTGCTTTTTTTCTTTAGGCTGGTATAACGTGGTGTATGAGCCAGACGAGCAGACTGTGGGATCAGGAGTGGGCTACCTGCACAGTCATCAACAAAAATCAATTCTGATGAGTAAATCTGCTGCCTTGATGTGAGCTGCTGATAAAACATTTTTCGAACAGTGTGGAGCTGAATCAGTGCTATTTTATCAGCGTCATGAAGTGCTTCCATCAGCAGGACAGGTGCAGACGTAAGAAGTTTGGGCAGTCAGCATGTAGCCCTGCTTGGAGCCATTAATGAACCATAGAATAATAAGGGCTGGAAGGAAGAGTCCTTGAAGGTCATCTGCTCCAAACAGATAATCAAAGTAGAGTCAGTTTAGGTTGCTGGTGGTCTTGTCCAGGTGTGATTTGGATATGTCCAGGGAAGGAGCTTACACAATCACTCTGGGCAGCCTGTTCCAGCATTTGGCTACTATCAGAGTGATTTTTTTCCACATATATAATCATTTTCCCTTTTTGCATCTTTGTTTCACCTATCACTGTGTACCTGAAAAGAATCCGATCTTGCCCCCCCCTTCTGTACTACTGCTTGGCTGCTTTTCTATTATGGAAGGATTAAGTGGCATACAAATTTACTGGCCGTTTGAAGTTGGTGCAAAAGCTTTGCATTAACCTCCATGACCTCTCCTTTTTCCACTTGCCTGCTGATAATTAGATGATATGTTTTGTCATTTTTGCTATACTCGTTAGCTGTCGGTGGGATGCTAGTTTGTCACAAATGACAGGAAATCTGATGTGGGGGAGAGGGACAGAAAGCAAGTTTACCCTATGTGCGTTAGGTAGGTAGGGCTGTTAATAAATAAATTTTCCTGGGTCTTCCCTCATCCAGAGAGCCATAAACCTGACAGTAACTTAGTGGTTAATGTTATGTTCATGCTAGGAACAACTTTAAGAATTTATGAAGTTTTACTAGAAAGTAAGTTTATTTTCATTCCAAGCTTTCAGTTTAGTTAGTTGTGTAAGATTATGATAAGATGACTGAGGAGGCTGTTCCCCATCCATAGTAATATTTTCTTTATGCTCCAGTAGTTCTCCCGAATCTGATATTCTTTAGGTTCTTTGAAGATTAAAAGAAAATACAATAAACATGCTTTTCTCGTAAGGGAGTCTTGGGGAGAGGAGAGGAAAATACAGGTTAGGTGTATGGAGCACTTGGAAGAAAAATGTACCATCTTGAGCGAGAGAATGTCATGTTGAGAACAACTGGAACTAGAGCTGCTACTTCCAATATGCAGGTCTATTCACATGTACGAATGCCTTGGAAATAGTAATCAGAGAGGACTTGAAAGGAAAATCTTACCCGTCAGCTGCTTATAATTTCCAATTTACTTGAACTACTCTTCAGAGGTGTTGGTTATTCAGTGGGGCAAAACAAATCTGGATTGACCTGGAACAGGAATCCCTTAGTTCTTGTTCTTCACAGCTACCTGTGAAGATGGGTGTCCTTTTCTTTGGGCAGCACTGTGGTCATTACTGGTTCAGAAAGAGACTTTTTTTTTTTTTTTAACTAAGTGATTTTTTAAATTTTTTTTCCAAAGTGAAGCTTAACTGAAATTCCTGTAAAAGTGAAACCGTGTTTGAAGACTTATTTCTCATTTGGCAGTAGTAAATAGTAAAACTTTTGTACGGAGGAAGTTGGGCTCTGACATTGCAAAGTAGAATGCTATAGCAGATTTTGCAACGCCAGAGGAGGGAGCAGATAATGTATTTTACTGTGTGCAAATTTCTTTTCTGACCCATTTTTCTGTCACTCACAGTTTTGTGAAATGTCTTTTTTTTTTTTTTTTTTTTGTCTTAGCTGTGTCTGATTGCCAAAACATGACTTCTTAGATTCCTTAAGGAAAGGGATGGAAAACTGCCATGGAATTAGCTGCTAATTAGTCAAAATTCAAATTAATTTTTCTTCTACCTGAGTTGTGGGATTAGGGAAGTCTGAAGGTTGGATAGATTATGTTAAATTATGCTAAATAATAGATTTAGTAGATGTACGTCTACAAAGAGTCCTAGATATTCCAGGATTAGAACAGTTCTCTAAAGGCACAATTTATTTAAAGTCAATTCTTTCTACCTGAATTTTCTACACAAACTCCCCAGTGAATAATTAGCAAGGAGCTAGTCTGCTGGGATTTCCTTGTCTTTCCAGCCCTTTATTTTTCCTTGTGCACCCACGATCATTGCACTTAAAGACATAATACATTTAGCTTGTTGGATTCCTTTATTTGACTTCTAATGGGTATTTTTAATGGAAGTTATTGAGATCACAGGGACAAATGAAATGGTGCCTGTATAGATTGCTGATTTATTTATTTATTTTAAGATGCTTTTCTTTAAACAAAAGTGATGTACAAGTATCTTAATAAACAAATGCCTTTAAGTAAATCAACAGTGCTACCCAACCCACCCAAATCTTCCAACATAAGTTCTTACAGAGCAAAAGGCTCCAGAGAGCTGGAGCCTTGAGTGATGTGTTAGTATATAGAAGATTTTATACTGTTTGAACAACTCATTTTTGGAGATAAATTAAGACCGGAACATGTTTCATTGCAGATACTGAAAGCTGAAATACTTTTTTCCTGACAGCTTGGAATAAATAAAGAAGAAGCAGGCCAAAACATTAATGCATAATAATCGACTACATATGCCTGTAAACATGTGTTCTGTTAGGTTGCTATGAAACTTCCCTCTTGGAGGAGAAAATGACTGTAAAACCAAGTTAAAGCTGTTGCCCCTTAGGCAGAGGATCAGTGGTAATTTGAACATTTGTGAGGTGCTTAACTCTTTGTTCCAAAAATCACACAGACCAAGCTTGTTTTATTCAAATAAAAATAGTTCAGAGGGGGATGAAGGAATTGTTTTTAAAAAAATGGCTTTTAGTCAGCTACCGCGTTTTTACTTCAGTATTTAATCTTTTCAGATTTACCTACTGTGTATTTGTTCACATTCCTAACATGCATCTGCTCTTTCTGAGTTGTTGGGATGGAGACATGAGGAGAAGCATCCATTTTTCACATAGCCTCGTGTGCCATCTTGTTTAACTAGCTGCATGGATAAGGGCACCAATATGTTTGGATGGCTGAAAGTCGGGATGCTGATAAAGTCGGGCAGGCTGACTGAAGTGGACAAAGGCATAACGTCTGTCTTCAGAGGCTGACGCACGTGAGTTCAGATAACGCAGAGGTATTACTGCCACCTGTAGTGAAAAGCCAGCTTGCTGAGTCTGTGCTCATTTGTTTTGAGCTGCTTGGCTGACGCAAGTAGTAGGGGAAGGGTACATTTTAGGAAATGTTTCTTCATAGATATAGAAATGAAATATGGAATGACACAGTATCTCTGGCTTAGTTGTTTAAGTTAGATTTCAGCTGAGTGAATGGTTTGCCAAGGTTGATAAGAATGACTTAATCAAAATGATGTCCTTTTCACATTTGAAAAATAGGTAAAAATACATAGGGTTTAAATTTTCAGTGTTTAAATATTTTGTATTACTTTTATTAATGATTTCCTTACTGCATATATACAAACAGGAGGCTAAAGCCATACCTTAAAAGTTTTAGCGTTCAGGGAAATTGGTAAATTTGTTTTATCCTAACAATGTGTATATCTTTAATCTTAAAAGGCTAGCTTTTATATAAAACAAATACTTACTGAAGCCCTATCCAACGCTTGTTTTCCCATCTAATGAAAAGAAAAGGAGTTTTTTAGGCTTTGCTTGTAAGAAGGGGTCAGTATTATTGTTTTACATCTTAAATAGAAAACGTTACTGAGTAATGAATCTTATTCATTGAGAATTACCTGATTCTGTCTTTACTGCTTTAAGCTATAGTACTTCAGGATTACACCTTTAGTTCTGAAAGCCCAAACGAGGTGCTTCAGACTGCCCGTGTTATAACTGTCATGGTATATTTCATATTTGCATTCACTGATTCTCACTTGATTTATTGTACTCCATTGATTGCAGCACACTGCCTCTAATTTAGTATCTCAAACTATTTTCAGCAATTTTATTGGGATGTCTTTTATATTCAGAATCACAGAAAGGAATAATAGTGTGGTAGATCTAAAATGCTTTTAAATTCATTCATCTACCCAAAATTGATATTAAACAATTATTTTTGAAGTTCTTCTAAAGTACTACTTGAAAACTAATTTTACAAGATTGTTCAAATCCATTTAAATATCAGGGCGATATAAAATTATTTATAGTACCAACACATGAGGCTATTTCAGTGTACTTTGAAAAATCCATTCTTAAATAATAAGGTTAGGTAAGCTTTGCATGATTTGACTTTTCTTGGGCAATTCTCAGCAATCTGTTTACTTTCTTATGTGACTGTACGCATTGCCAGCCTGTTTTATCCTCCTATCTGTGCTGTGTCCATGACTTGTCTTCCAGCGTGGTGTTTGAGAGAGAGGAATCGTGACAAAATGGAATAGTATACCCTGGAGGAACAAGAAGTTGAAATGCAAACTATGTCCTAACCATCCCTTCCCCAGCTACTTACTGTTATACTGGTTTTCAGGCTCCCATGAAATGTAGTGAATTAAAACAAAAACAAAACAGCAAAACCTACAACATTTTGGAGTTTCCGTTTGCATGTATATGATCAAAATGCCATGTGAGTGAATAAAAGTGAAATGCATTGAGCTGCCAATAAACTTCTATGAGGAGGGAAGTATAATTATGTCTTGGTAATGTTAATGCATTCCTAGCTTGGTAAAATATGAGTTGTTTTAAATTAAACAAGCAAAACACCATTAAACGCATCAGTGAAAGAAGGGAAATAAAATGTCAAATTCAAGGCATGCTAGACTGAATATGGAAGAGGGGAAGAGATGTTTGTCAGCTGTTGCAGACGGATGTGGGTCTGGGGACAGCTCTGGAGGCTGCGTGTGAAGCAGGGCTTCCTCGCAGTGGTGAGGCCTGGGGGCAAATACACATTTGTATAGGTGCTTCATGTGCCTTTTTCCTGGCTAAAAATTACTTAGGCTGAAGAAAGTTGGCTGATCATTGGATTCTACAGGTCCTGAAAAATAAAAATGTCGATGTTAAACGGAGGCCTGGATTGCCCAGGCCACTACAGGTGGTGCTGATATCTGTGGCCAAGGCCTGTTGCATGTGGGGGAATGGCCTGGGGAGCAAGGCGAAGGCCGCGATGCCTGCCAGGGGAGGAATCGAGGACAACTTGTACAGTGTGTAGTCACTCTAGTTTCAAAAATCGTATTATGTTCTAATTGCAGAATTTCTTTTCATGGCACTATTTTCCTTCTGTGCGCTATGGATTAGTTTCCTGATCTACGGATTCTGCAGAAATAGCCCTGGAAGCCAGAATTCCTTACTCTGCATGGGAGGAGGAAAGGCCTGACGTGACTGAAACCTTCCCCTTTTGTCAGCTTTTAAAGGAAGACACAATTCCTGTTTGATGCTTTTTGAACATTTTTTTTTTCATTTTGTTAAATTTCTCAGCAGTAAAGCCAAGAAATGATTGACGTCTATGGGAAATTACTATAATTAAAGACAATAAAAACAAGCTACATCTTCTATGCGGATCTTCCCCACTTCTGGATTTCTCAGAGTATTCTCTTTTTCTCTGGGAACCTTTTGGGGCCGGGGAAGTTTTTATGTAGTGACATTGCCAGACAAATTGGTAGTTCTAGTAAAGGAAGAATAAAAATAGGGAGGCTAGTCATGTTACTGAGGCACACTGGTAAAATAATGCCCGGCAACAATAAATGGCAGTGCTATGAAGGTACTGCCATTCAGACTTCCTGTGCTATTTTCAGGCTGAACAACTTTTGAGGACAATACCTGCAGAGATTATTTATTACTGTTTTTTCCAGGAGCTGTGAAATGAAGTACAGCTGACCCACATCTGGAAATTACTTAGATCAGCTTGCTCATAAATCTTGGATATGAGAGCTAGTTGGTCTTCCCACTTGTGAAATGTTCTGAGATCTGCAGGGCGCTCTGTTCTGACTCAGAGTTGATTGGGATAATATTTGATGGGTGTTTGGCATCCAGACAGCAAAAATAACTTTAACAAAATTATAGCATAGCTTTTGAAATATTTGGAATTAAATTTTAATTGCTGAGCTAGTTGT
This sequence comes from Anser brachyrhynchus, assembly GCF_964034855.1. Lineage (NCBI taxonomy): Eukaryota > Metazoa > Chordata > Aves > Anseriformes > Anatidae > Anser > Anser brachyrhynchus. The sequence goes on along the minus strand of NC_137696.1, from coordinate 90,378,536 downwards.
GGTAACATTCTTTCTGTCTTCTGTAGGAATGGCCATACAAAGAAAGTCCATCCAAGTCCTAAGAAATGAAAGCTAGAAGTATCTTGGATATTAATTTATAAACAAGAAGCAGCCCAGTGTGCACATGTCTTAAAAGTACTGTAGATCATAGGGATCTGTATTTCAAACACAGATTTATGAGAAATGAGTCAAAGTCATGGAAGTTCAAAATCACTAATTTCAGAAAAAGTGCTTTCCCTCAAAATAGACAATTTTTAAGGTGCTTCAAAGTTTCTTCTGTCTTGTTTACAAAATTGTGGAGTGTCCTGAAATTGTGGTAGCCCTTTGGACATGTGATGACTTGCATAGCCTCACTGACGCTACCAATGTTCTAATATCATTGGATGGCTTTTTTTTTTTTTTTTTTTAACTTACCTTAATTACCTTGTAATGTTCCTGTTGGGGTGAGAGAGGGAGAAATGCAGAAGGAGGGCCAAAAACTAATTCCTGATCTGTCAAACACCAAAACAAATTAACCCTTGAAGTATGAAACTCAAAACACCGTGGAGGGCACACGGACAATGCACGAGCAGTGACAGTGCTATGCTGGGTGATGTGGGAAGACGAAAGACATGTACGTGAAAGATTTGCTAAACATGCCTTCCTGTATCATAAATACAGCTGTGGGTAGTGGTTCTGCGTTTATCATCCGTTTCTGAAACCTCCTGTTAGCTTCCCTTTCTCCAGTTTATTAACTTGCAGCTATTGAGACTAGGAGTTTTCAGAGTAATAATTTTTCCTAACTATTAATTCATTAATCTTTCTTTTATTAGTTATTTATTTAGTGGTTAGCAAGCTATTAATTTACTCTATAGCCACTGATGTGCTCCATGCTCAATTTTTTTTCCCCACCCAGTTTGAAGTCTTGGCATATTCATGCACGATGCACTCTTGTGAAAACCTGCTGTCCATCTCCCAGTGCTCTAAAAGGAAAATTTAATAGCATCACTAGGTTCTCTTGTTGGTCTGCTGAGGGAGTATGGTACTTGTAGCAAATACTTTACATATATCTTATAGAAGAAATTTTAATGGTGTTTTGCCTCCCTCCCCCTCCTTGTCTTTAATTTCACGCACTGACCAATTTTATATTTACCTATTAGATTGATGCATATTTGTAATCTGAAGCTGGTGTAGCACAGAAATATGTCAGAGTTAAAATGACCTTTTACACTCTCACAGGGCAGATACAAAACAGAATATTTGATTTCGTCTTGTGCCTCCAACAGCAGAAACAGTTTTTTTTTTTTTTTTCTCCTTCCCCTCTTGCCTTGGAGATGAACCAAATTATTTAGGAAATGAAGTCTTAACTTACAAAAGGCTGGTTAGACTGGGCTCTACTTATGGGGATTGTCGGGAGTATACTCTTGATAAATGCCTTTGTAGAGCCATGTACATTTGAGTATGGACAGATCATTTTGACTGTCTGGATTAAAAACCAAACAGTTGAAGGAACACTACTGTTCTGTGTTGTAAGCTTTCTTAATGCTTGTAAGTATTTTTTATACCTCCTGTATAAACATGGTGATGCATGTTTATCTATATCTACATCAGAACAAATTATTTTCCTTGAAGTGCTAATAAGAGTATTGTAAATTACTGAAACTGTTTTTATCTTGCATTTCATTTCTCCTTGTCTTCCTCTGAGTGGTTACAAATTAAAGTGAAAATATCCTTATCTGTAATGGATGTGTATGATTGCTATACCTAGAAAGCCCATCTAAAGAGCCATGTGCTTAATTGAAGAGGATTTGTTTATAACTTGAGTATTTCTGGGGCTAGGTTTTCCACTTAGAACCAGTGTATTAAAGAAATTGTTCTTCTTTTATAGGTAAAGATAGAGTTTTCAATACACCCTTGTGTGAGCAAGGAATTGTTGGATTTGGTATTGGAGTTGCCGTTGCAGGTGCTACAGCTATCGCAGAAATTCAGTTTGCAGATTATATTTTTCCAGCATTTGATCAGGTTAGTACTTAGAAATTTGAATGAAGTAAAATGAAATGTTATGGCTTTATGTTTAAATTATTCTTCTGTTCATATTAATATTGGTTTAAATATATATATATTTTGCAAAAATATCCACAAATGTATTACTAATATTTATGCATACTTTAAATAAACAGGAAGATACTAGGGCCAGGTTGAAGTCCTGATTACCTAATGTAAATTAAAGATGTGGTTTGAAGCAAATGTCTGTCTTTGATTTTATTATGGGTTTCGTGGCCACGTTGGCTTAAGCAGCTTTAAATTCCCCAGCTGTGTCTTCCCCACACCATCTCTCACTTCTTTGTGCGATTGCAGCCAACCACGTGGCCACATGACAAACCACAAGTTTAAATGGGGCTGATAGATTGTCTGGGAATCGGAAAACAACTGGGCTATATGGCTACCCTTGAGGCCTGGGCATTTAACTTGAACACGCTAAATTACTGAATCACTTGCCTTGGAAAATGTTTGCTTTTCTACTGACTTACAGGAATCTTTTGCTTCTAATTTGGTTCTGTGAATTCCAAGCATGGAGTAGATGATGTATTTACATCTCATGCATTGTAGATGTTTAATGATATGTAACTAAGGGTATTGGATGCTACTTTTGTATATGGAAAGGATTTTGTTTTGTTTTCCTTTCCAGATTGTTAACGAAGCAGCAAAATACCGTTACCGCTCGGGAGATCTGTTTAATTGTGGAAGCCTCACCATCAGAGCCCCCTGGGGTTGTGTGGGTCATGGTGCACTGTATCACTCTCAGAGTCCAGAAGCTTTTTTCGCTCATTGTCCAGGAATAAAGGTACAGTAATTCACATTTGACGAAGATTGATTTTGAGTGAATCAGAGTAACCAGACTGATGAGTCTGAGTGCAGGCAGGGAAAGGAGGATGGTAGTCAGAGTACACAGCAAAAAATGTGAATATGCTAATTAAGTACTGTTAGAAGTTTAATATTTATAAAACTTAAACTGTATTAAGAGTTTGAGAATTTGTAGCCATTATTGAAACAAACTTCAGCAGATGTAGCATTTTGTGTTTGTGTGCTTTTTGCACTGAAAGCGTACATTCTACATTTGTTTGGTGTCTAGCATTGTATAGAAATTAAAAACTAACGAATAGTGCTTTCCTTTTTTTTTTTTTTTTTCTCCTCTCTGTATCTGTCATATTAAGTGCATTATAAAATTGATTCAAATGAATGACAGTGACAGGACAAGAGATACTGGGTGCAAGCTGAAACACAGGAGGTTCCCTCTGAGTGCCAGGAAACACTTCACTGTGCGGGTGGGTGACTGAGCGCTGGCACAGGTTGCCCAGAGAGGTGGTAGAGTCTCCCTGCCTAGGGACATTCAAAAGCCAGTTGGACGTGGTCCTGGGCAGCCTGCTCTGGGTGGCCCTGCTGAAGCAGGGGTGGGAGCAGATGGCCTCCAGAGGGCCCTGCCCACCTCAGCCATTCTCTGACTCTGTGGATGATAAACTGGGGCAAGCTTTCAACATGAGAAAGTGGCATATCTTGAAAGTTGAGTTTCCTAGCGTTTTGATAGATAAGTTTCCTGGTGAAGATAGAGGGGACAGATCTGTTAATCTCTGATAAATCAAGCACTGTTTGCCAGTTCTCAGTTTTTTTCTGAGTAAATTTGGTGTCTATGGACTTGTACTTTTGGATTAACTGCCATCCAGTCCATTAAGAAATGACTCATAGCGTGATTAATGTGAAGGTCTTAAGCAAAAGCAGTATTTGTATGCTGGAGACACATGTTCATTGTTTATATTTTGTTTAAACTTTTGCCTTAATATTATTTCAGTGTTCTAAAATGTCAGATATGACTTTTTTTTTTTTTTTATAGGTAGGCCATTTCTACTTGCTTCTCTTTAATTAAATAAGAGCTTGGATTATTCACATTTTATTGCATGTTATTCACGTTTTATCTTGTGATATTTGGGAAAGGGAATACATCTTTTTTCTTTGAGGTGTTTGTATACTAAACTTGAAAATATTTCCCTATACAGACAAAAGTAAACTACAAAGTCTCTTGCCAGGTAATTGAATCAAAGGGTTTTTCGAGCTTGTTCAAAAACTAGAGTTGTTTATTATGGCATAGAAGAACAAGGTAGACCTGGCATCAGTATCTTAATCTTAGAAAGTGTCTAATATATGCTGGTCTTTGTTGGTCAATCTCAAATCTTCATATTGAACAAAGTGCTGAGGTTTTGTAGTCCACTCTGCTGATTAAAACCCCTTTCAAGTTCAGTGCAACCTAATACTACTGTGTTCAGTCTTCTGAATAAGTTAGTAAGTCAGAATTTCATTTTATCACTCCTGATAATTTCATTCTTTTCTCTCATCTTTAATTCTTCTTTTTCTTTTCTTCATTTTCTTCTTTCAGTGTAAATGTATGTAAGGAAAATACCCTTCCAGATCAACATCATAAACTGTATATCATAGCTATACCAAGGATGAGGTGAATTAATATAAATATGCTGGTGTGTGGCTTGCAAATACTACTGAGGAGAAGTGATGGGAAGTGAGGTTGGGAAGTAGCTACAGGGAATGAGAGGAATTCAGAGTTGCTGAAGAGCTTGAAGGAACCCAGGGCAGAAGTTCCTTGGGTAATGTGCTAAAATACATTGCGGCCATCTCAGTTAAAGGGCATACTAAATTATGTGGAATTGGTGGAACAATATACTAATTTTGAATGCACACAGAAGTATATTAGACTCTTGAATTTTGTATCTTTGTGAAAACAAAGCTCCTTTAATATTTTTTGCAAAGCTTTTCATTAATGCAGTTAATGTTTGAAACAGTTGTAGCTTCTTTGCTGAAATTGAAACGTATCTCTATTTCATATAAATGTGCTAGTAGTAGAACATAAATATTACTCAGTGAAAACTTTTGGCATCAAAGTTGCAGGAAACTTTTTTAAAAGAACAAAAATCCATCCCTTAATGTATAAATCCAGCAATGCAAATGAAACTTTGGTCCAGATGTACTTGCAGAGTCCTGTGTCTGTGCATATTTTGTCAAAATCACGGGAAGAAAGGCCATGTATTACAAACCTGGGAGGGTAGGAGATACCCATGGGGAGGATGGTTTCCAAAACTACCCACTTACTAAGCTCAGTGGTTGATTACTGACTGAAGATTTTTATACTCTGTTTTTCTTAAGTGGAACTGAGGTTTAGTTTTCCTAAGCAAAAGAGGGTTTGTATGACTTGGGCTGTTCAAGGGAAGGACTGTAATCATTAGTGCTTAAGACAGGGCTTGTTGAAGTGAGGAGGTAATTGTTAGATCATTGTGTCTTGTCTACTGTTGTAAGGAGGTATGTCTTAATGGATACAACTGTCTTAAATTATTGTAATGACTCTTTATTCCATTGGAAGACTGCACCAGGATTTTTACCATCACAGCTAGAAGCTTTCTTTTTGGTTCCAGCCTAAATTTCTTCTTAACTTGTATCTTTAACTTATCTGTCTTTCATCTTCTCTTTCATGTGCTAAGAGCAATTGTTTTCTCTTTAGTCATTGTTTCTTTTTAGTCTAAACAAATCAAACTATCAAAGAGATGTTAAACAATTTCCGAAGCTTTTTTGGCATCTGTTTTGATTCGTTTTCTTTCAAAACTGTTGATGTAGTCATGAAGTATTCCAACTGACTTTCTAGCAGCAATTTTTGCAATAGTACTAACACTTCCTTGACTACAAGATTGTCTTTTACAGCTGTACTGCACAGTGTCCTAGTTATCCTTTGAGCAAATAATACTTTCAGATCCTTCTCTGAATTTCTACTGCCGAGTTCTAAATTTATAATAAAAATTTAGTCCATAGATGTGTGTCTTATTACTATGTGAACTGGTGCTTTTGACATCATTCTCTGTATTGGTGGTGACTGAGCTTTCAAATAGATTTCATTTCCACGCTCTGACTTAATTTCACAAATGAATACAGTAAATAAAGTCCCTCCTAAAAATGATCCTGAAGGAGCTGTGCTGGTGACATCCGTAAGTCTGACAATTTTCCACATCAAATGTTTTTTTTGGAGTATAAAAAGATTGCTTCTCCCTTGCTTAGAAAAATCACTTATCAACTTAATTTGAGGCGATAGCTAATTTGGGTTGTGTTTTGACTCTTCTGTGTTATATTTTTATCATTAAATGTTCTTACTCTCAAAGTTTTTTAAAGCCTTGCAAACTCTTTGTTAGGTGCTAAGTTAACATAACTGTAGTTACGTGTTGTGTGCGCGTGTTGTTTTTTTTCTAATGCTTTCAGTCAGAGGTTGCCACTTCTTACTTCACAGCTATAAAACGTTCACTAGTAGTCTTGACCCTGCCTGCACCAGCTTTTAGAGATCTGAGATGTAGTTTAGCTGGCCCTTCTGATTCGAGGGAGTTGAGCTCTCTTGGCTTTTATTTTCATTTAAACTGACATTTTGGTGATTTTCTGATCGTTATTATAATCAACATTTTCTTAGATCATTCATAATTAACTCTTCTGCTGGAAAAACAATTACGTTTTTTCCTTTCAAGTATTCAGATTACATCTAGAGGACTTGCTTACAGTTTTGTTTGTTTGACAGTAGTTTCAGTGTTTATTTATTTATTTATTTTTGGAGGGGCCTCCAGAAAGATCAAATTTCAGGCTTCCACCATAAGTAAAGGAAATCAACTTTAAAATGCTAACTCCTTTTCAAGTCTTCAAAATTTACTGGACCAAGTCTGAAGACCTTCCCAGACCGTTCCAAGGAACCTTTACCTAAACAACTTCAGATCACTCAGCTGATTTTTTTTTTTGTCATCCACCCACATTAAAATACTAGTTCTGTAAAAATAATAGTTTTTTTGAATCTTTCTTCTGTTCCTCCAACCTCAAAATGCTATTGTTGATATGTTAGTTCTACCTTATCTGAGGGGAATAAATTAGTATTTAAATCATTGTGTAGAGGGGAACTATTCAAGCCTCATTAATAAATGAAATAAAATTGAAAACTTGCAGTGTTGTGTTAGTAAGGTAGTACTGATGTTAATGTACTTTGTAACAACTGTGCAATAGTTGCATAATTTTATTTAAAGCAAGTAATTACTTTTTTTTTTTTTGACATTCAGTGTAATACTGAGGAAGCTTGTAGGAGACTTGTACTTTAAATAAACTCTTTTAAAAATATTTTTGCAGGTTGTTATTCCAAGGAGTCCTCTTCAGGCCAAAGGACTACTGCTTTCATGCATAGAGGACAAAAATCCATGCATATTCTTTGAACCTAAAATACTTTACAGAGCTGCAGGTAAAGATTTATATTGCTGTGATTTCCACTAAAGCAACACTTATATTTTGCACATGTATTTCCATAGTCACAGCTAAATTGATAATGTAGCAAAAATCTTTATTTGCACTTGTTTTGCCTTTAGCTGTGTTTGGGGGGTTGTGTTTTGAGAGGAAGTATGAAAATCGGGTAAGAATTTCTAAGTTTGAATACAAGGATGAATATTTAGTCTGATTTATATTTAGTGAACTTTGGAAGTAGAATGCTTTGTACAGTCTTGTGTTTAAAAAAAGGGAGAAATAGAACTAAAAGGCATTATCCCATATCAAATTGAGTTGTGGAAATATAAACAAGACCAAGTCCATTTAAGTATGGGAGATATGTAGGCATTGAACAGTGAGCATTTAATAGTTAAAGAAACTAAACCATAATTCTTCCAAGGGCAAACTTAATGTTGTTAGCATGTTGATTTATGGATTTGCTTGAAGGCTTTTTTTAATGGAACAGGACAATATACGTTTCACAAAAGTTAAGCTGCTTTTGTTTTCGTGACTCTAGATATTAAAATAAATGGCCAGATTTGTGTTTATTTTTCCAAAATAGCTAAACATCATCACCATTATTACAAAGTTAGAACTTCTTTGAAGTGCTTCATTTCTAAACGTCTAGAAAATCTGCCCCTTAACTTCTTATGTTATTTGGAAGGAAGTGTGATTGCTGTTACTTTTTTCCTTTGTTTCAGTCATGCGATCTTTTTGGTTGAATGAGGTTTTATTCATTATACGTATCATTATGCATAACATATAAGAACAATTTGAAGATAATAGTGCATACGTTTATTGTAACGGTACACTTGTTATTTCCTTGGGACTGGAGAAGCTGTACTGACAACAGAGTGTAGAGTTAAAAAAAAAAATAAATTTGCAAGTGGAGATAGGCAGTGTCTGCGTGAGCAACTAATGAAATAGAACCCAAGCCTTCATTTACTTTCATCCTTCCTAATGTCATATAGTTTTGTATATCAACTGTTCTTAAATCTTTCAGTACAATTTATAAATTAAGTCTCTGAGTGGACTGAAGTTGGGTGAAAGACCAAATGTTCATACTTTTCTTTGGACCTTCTAACAAGACTTTTCCATTAGTGCATTCAATTTGTTAGGAAGTTTATCCTCTTTCTAAAGAAGAAAACCAAAGAAAAAGAAGGGAAGGAGTAAAAAAACAGGCATTAAAGCCACAGAAAAAGAGCAGAGTAACTTGGGAGCAAATACAATATTTGCTGGGGAGACTGCTGCTTTGCTTTTATGCTTTCGAAACAGAACTTGGATTCCAGTTAGCAATGTATTTTTAAAAGTGTGACTATTTTTAGAGTGACGTGATGAGCCCGAAGGGTGTCACATTAAGATCAGTGTGTTTTGAAAGCTTAGAGTAATTCAGCAATAAATGTCTCTGACTCTTTGTTTAGATGAAGTTGTTTGTACAATGAACTCAAGTATTAGAGTCCAGTTAAACAAACAAACAAACAAAAAAGAATTCATCTTCAAACATCCCTGCTGTTCTTTGGTTTTGGTATTTAGAAGTCACAATCACAGACTGCAGAGTTAATAAAATATTTGCTTTCATAGTGAAATGAATGAATTGCATCAAAAATATCACACAGCTATTGAGAATATATTGAGGTTTTTATGTATGAAGGGTTGACCTATAAAACAGTTGCTGGGTCTTCTAGTGAACATAAATGACTCAAGTGATTGAAATCTTGAGTGAAGATGTGCTAGACTAGCAGTTAGTGTGGTTTATATGCTGGTCAATAACCAACTATAGCATTGCTGCAAGATGATCTTAGTAATATCTGGAAGGTGTTGATTTTCCTCTATATTCTCATGGCCTGTTTTTCAGAGACATTACCTATATTTTTGTCTTAAGATTTCTAAGAACTTCAGTTTAATGATCTAGGCTGAAATTTATAGTACTTTTGTACTACCATGTGACAGTTACAATTGTGACTAGCTTCTATTCTTTCACTTTAAGACAATTTGTGATAGTTTTTGTATTTGTACGACATAAAGCAGGACTATTTTATTATGTGGAAGGGTTTTGATATTGTGTTCCTTCCCTCCTGCCCCTTCTACCCCTGCCCCCAAACCTTTCCTTCTGGCATCATCAACTCATTGTCCTGGTGGTTGAGCTGTTGTTGTAGGTTGGATCAGCATGAACCAGAGGAAAACAGTAGTGTCTGGGAGTTTGTCCTAGAAAATTAACTTCTTATAGTATTCCTTCCTGTTCTGCTGGCCATGGTCAGGGTTTCTTTTAATTCCACTACAGAAATGAATTGGCTTGATTAATTCGAAATGGACCAGGGTTTTCTTGATTTGGTCCAGACGCAGCAGCAGTAAAACACAAGCCTGATAAACAAGAACAGGATAATGGTGGAAGGAAGGATTTTAAAAATGCAACTGTCTTCTGTTTTGAGTAGATTTTTTTATTGATATTCCATGTCACTGTGTTCTTTCTAGTTAGAGAAAACGAATTCAGAATCGTGTTCACAGAGTTAGCTTTATCTACCTGTGTATTTCTTGTCTCTTTCTATTATTGTCTCGAAATACTACAGGGTCTTCCCAAAGCTGGGAACATACAAACATTCCAAAACAAGGAAGACAAAAATATATTAGATGTGCTCTGTTGCTTTATTAATCTTTTTTTTTTTTTTTTTTTAAGTTATTGACTTTTACAGGAAACTTCCACTTTATTGATATGCTTTCAGCAGAAAGGGTATAAATATTATAATATGCCCCACTCAAGACTGGGACTTCATTGTTTCAGTGACTAGAGATTATCATATACAGAGAAAAATCATTTTATTTCCATAATGATGGTTAAGATATTGAATAATGAATAATTTTTTCTAGCGTCCTGTGAGTAGACATACTTGCTGCAGAGGACTTCATGACCAATGTTACATTGGGTTTGTAGGGGTTTCGCTAGAAAAAAATAAGGTGTCAGGGGATAACATGAAGTAGTATTTGCTACCTGTACAATTAATGTAGATATTTAAGCTTTACCATTCTAGTCTAATGGATTTTTTCTCTCCCTATGAGGCCTCTAAATAGCTATAGATGATATTTTGCTTAATATCTTTGACATTTCAGCTGAAAATAGGCTGTAAGGTTGGGTAGTCTTTAAAACACAAGGTACCTATTCTTGTTCACATCTGTGGAAGTTACTAATGGTTTGTTTAAAAATAAATCAACAAAGCAAAATTATACTATTTGCTTCTGCCCCCAAGTATTGTTGCTGTTGTTGAAATTTGCTGTTGGATGCTAGTGCTGGAATATAAGAATACATATCTAGCTTAGGATGTGTAAAATGAAGTTGCTTTCTGAGCAGTGTGCCAGGTCATTTGGCTTCTTACAGAAGTTCTTGTGCAGAACCAAGCTTGTGAGTTTGCATTTGATGCATACTTTATCCAGTGAGCTATAACAGCCCACCAATTGCTGTCAAACTCTGTTTTCAGGTCCACTTACAATGTGCAGTTTGGGGGTTGCTGATAACAAAGCTTTTTTTTTTTTTTTTCCCCAAGATTCAAGTGTATATTTTTATAACAGTAAAGACATTCTACAAAAATAAATACTCTTTAAGTGTTATGAAACATATGTCTCATCTCCAAGGTAAAGCAGAGTTGTAGCACAAAATATTTCACTGTGACTATCACATTGACGTTGTGAATGAATATTATCAAAGACACTTCAAAATATTTTTTGGAATAATGGACTTAGCTGGATGTCTTCCTCAATGAACACAGATTTGTTTGTTCTTATATTTTGTGTGCTTATTCAGACATGAGGTAAAACTAATCATGTTTACAAAATAATCATTCATTTCTATATGAGTATTTGCTATCCAAACATGGCTTTGCCCACAGAAGATACAAGAATAGGCCTGAAGTCTTCAACTTAATCAGCCCTGGAACATCTTGATGTTCCCAGCATCTGAGAAGCAGCAGTACCACGAGCTGAAGGCTAAATGTTGGTCCTAAGTTTAAGCAAGCTTAGGTCTGAAATTGAAAATCCCTCTAAGAAAATCTCAGAAGCCATTTTGTAAATGCCTACTTAGGAGCTTCTGTATACTTGCAGGTTTGTTTTATTCACCCTGGGCCCTGTAAAAGACCTGTTAGTGCCAGTCCTGGCGCTGAGCACCTTGCTTGCTCCCTCGCTGCTGTCCCGCTGCCAGTAGCTGATTTTGGGGGGACACACCATTCCCACCCCAGTGGCTGGGGCCAAGACCCCCACTCTCTCCAGCAGCAGACCCTGTGGAGCAGGGGCACCTGCAGCCCCTGTCTGGCTTCTGTCCCTGGCCCAGTGTCTTGCCCGCTCACCTGTTTTACGCGTATCTGGCCCCTGTTATATTCCTTTCTGTTTAGTCCCATCTTGTTCCTCCCCAGTCCCCTTCCTGTGCACATTCCCTCCCCGGCTGGCAGAGTTCCACCCACCCTGCTCCAATGTCCTGGGCCTTCAGGCTTGCAAGCTCCCAGTGTGTTTGTAGTTTCTTGGTAGCCCATCAGTTGGTGTGGCTGACCAGCTTAGTTTCTGATCTGTTAAAGTTTGAGTCTCTGTGCATTTTGCTTATGGCTTCCCCCATTTCTATATCATCCTATTGAACAAGGTCCTCCATCAGATACACTTACAGAAATAAACATTGCCCCATTCCCCATAGCCTTATCAGTAAATGGCTGGGCAGCCTTGGTTCCTGTGGCTGCCTCCCTTATCCTTCGTTGGCCAGATTTATGTCTGTGGGTATTCGCGCATAGAACAAGAAAAAAGGGGAAGCCACGTCCTTTTGCAATGCAAAGGTCCTTATCCAGACACCCTTTCAGGGTGTCCTTCCACGTATCCTTACAGCAGTCATCAGAAGCTTTTGCGTATATTCATGTGTCTTGTATAAATTTAGAAAGCAGCAAGGAGATGCGAGCCTTTCTGAGAAAAAGTCCAGAGTTAAATACAAAAGTACACATACTGAGAGAATTCTGTTGCTGGTTAAATTATGAGATTATAATGTTACTGGAAGTGCCATGGTGACATCCCCCTAAATGTCAGAGATGCGAAGAAAATACCTGGATTAAAAAAAGGAAAAGGAGGCTTTGATTTATAAAAAGTAGTTAACAACCTGTGCAGTGTCAAGAGCACATAATCATTACGAACCAAAGGAGAAGATGAGTCACCTTGACATTATCAGGTTTAGACATCTTGTGGAGAACCTACTCTGATGTTTTTTGACCTTTTCAGTTTCATTTAATTGTACTATATGTGACATTGGTGGTGTAGAAATAAATATGACTTGCATCGGTGGTTGTTATAGAGACAAGACAGGTAAGATGAGAGAACACATGTTTTCCTTCTGCTGTTCAGACTGCTCTTTTAGAGGGAGCAACAGATGGTGCAGCCTCTTAAAATTAACTAGTGATGGCCCTCTTTCTCTGATTACAACTTTGTTATTTGCTTTATTTGAAATCTGCTTTTTAAATATTTGATTTAAAATATTTTTATGTTCAATAATAGTTGAGTAGGCTGCTTTGTATACAGACATCATTGTGTTTTGGTTAATTAGTAGGGAAGAAAATGCACAGAATAATTTCAGTGCTATTTTTCATCACTGTTAGTGGAGGGAGGAGTTTTGTAAAGGCAGGAGCTGAGCTCATTGAAAGGATTTTTTTTTTTCAGAATGGTTTAGCTATAATAAGAAATTAGTTAATTTTTGTAATTGTATGTTACATTTAATTTCCCTAAATGGATAAAACCATTACACAGAGAAGGAGCTCTTTTTGTATGACTTGCACATTCTAGGTCTTCCACTGGTGAATCCAACTCCCCTCCAGACCTTCATATTCGTGTCAGTTGCCTGGGTTTCCATGTGAAGGTCCTGTGGTATCTTTGTAGGGTTCTTGTTCTCCAGGTTTCGTGACAATCCCATGAAAAAGACAGTTATGTTATGCAAATTGGTTTCATTATATTTCAAAATCTTGCCTGTTTTTTGCCTGAGGGTTTTATGCCGTGCAAAATCTGGAGCAGCCTGGTCTGCTTTGCTGTCGACCAGTGATGTGCAGTGAGCAAGGGCTGGCTGTGCCTTTCCTGTCTGTCTTTCCCCACTACAGATTATTGTCCCCATTTGTTATTCAAAGGAATTGTTATAGGAAGGCACAGATCATTTAATACGTTCAGAATAATTGTCAGCAAATACGTGCGATTTTTGTGCTATGTTAAAAACCACTGTTTAAAACTGATTTTTTTTCTTGGCTGAATGGAAACATTATGAATTACATGAAAGAAGGTTCCTATTCTGTTATTAGTAATAATGGTCTAATTGATATCTATGCCTGCTCCGTGCCTGTTCAGGTAAAGTGAGATATCCCTAATGTAAACATAAGAAAAAAAACATTTTACTCAGGGTAAAACATAGGAACAGGTTGCCAAGAGAGGTTGTGGAGTCTTCTAACCATGGAAATACTGAAAACCTGACTCACCATGGCCATGAGCAACTGGTTCTCAGTGACCTTGCTGTGAGCAGAGAGCTTGGACTAAGTGAACCCCAGAACTTGCTTCCTACCTCAACCATCCTGTGATTCCGTGACATTTGTAGTGCTTGTTTGCCATCTCTGGAGAAAAAATAATAAATGCTGTAATTGTAATTTAGAAAACTATTCACCACTTGATTTATTAAAAACTTTTGTCCTAATATGTAAGCCAGGAAAGAACTAAAGTCATTTTACTTGTATTGGATCTGCTATACCAACTAGGGAAAATACAAGATGCTTAATTTTTCCTGCTGGAGTCGCTCAGTAGGATTCTTTATCATAACTTCAAGAAGCAACTTAGGTCATCATTGATTCTAAATACTAAAAACTGACCTAAGATATTTCCATCTGACAACTATTAAATGGATCTTAAGTTGAGTGGAACCACCTTCAGCAGTGGTCAGGAAAGGCATGATGCCTAGTTGTTTTCTAGTTACTCTAATTGTGATATATTTTTGGTCAACTAATAACATTTTCTTCAAAACAAAAATATTTGAGTCACTTAAAGCTGCTATAATCACAAGTTCCCGGTGGCAGTCTTTGTGTAGGTTCTGAAAATTGTATTTTCTACCACTTTAACATGAAACTGTGGAGCTTCATTCTTGGTAATATCAGGAGAGCAGACAAATTTTTTTTCTCGTCTGAGTATTAAGGTATGATTTCAAGGCTCTGATGCTTGTTTCACTGCATCAATTGCAGTCCGTGCTTGGGATTTTAATCAATTATAGCAGTGTCCATCTGCAAATCTGATGCTAATATCTTTGACTTGGGAAACAGCTGGATTTATTACTACAGTAGAGTATCTGTGTATCTTTTTGGTGTACTACACAAGATAAGTGAAACCTTACACTGAATGCTTTCAAGTGTACAATATAAATAAAAATATTTTTAATTACAGCTAAACATTTGAAATAAGAGATAATAATGTGATTTTGGTCTACTGTTTTAAATGGTATTACTATTTAAAAAATAGTGTATGTTTCTATGGCATAATACTGAATAGTAAAGGAATCTAATGCTTATTTTTTTCCCTTTGCTTTTATTTATTCAGTGGAACAAGTTCCCGTGGAGCCCTACAACATTCCACTGTCTCAAGCTGAGGTACTACAGCAGGGCAGTGATGTGACAATGGTTGCTTGGGGCACTCAGGTCAGTAAGGTTCCTCCGAGCTGTTTGTCATCCACCAAAGCTTAGGTTAAGGGTTAGGGGCTGTTTAAACAGCATTGTATTCGGACTCAGGTGCCAGACGATAAACTATGTGCATCTTCCATTGCTATAGGCTTGAATAAATGATTCCCTTTGTTTCTACTTACATGAAACCTGCTTTTTAATGAGTGAGTTTTTACTCATTTTTGGTTGAAGGTGACTCTGGAAATATGGAAGAGTTACCTCTACTGCAGGTTAATGATTTATCTACAATTATGCAAGTTACATGTTTAAGAATGTGGCAGTGGGATATGACTGAGGAAAGAAAAGGACAGTTGAAAGTAGTATGCTGGAAAAAAACATGGATTTTTACTGCAAGATTTAAAAAGTAGTGTAATCAGTCTGGGGTTGCCTTCATGCATAGAATTAAAAAAAAATATATAGGTAATTTCAAATTTTTAATGCTAATAGGGGTAGTTTTGCTTCTGACAGTTCATTTTCAAAGCTGTTCAAGAATATGATTCACCTCCCCCCGCTCCAATTAAGATGTGCAAATATTGACAAAAAAAGGTTTAAAAAAAGAGAGAAAGCCAAAAAATCAAAACAAACAACGAAAACAATAAAACAACAAAATACACATTCTTGTTCAAGGACTGTAGAAAACAAATTTTAGTCAACATTGGAATTACCAGAAAAATCTTTTTATTGTCTTTAACCTGTAATTTAGAAAATGGCTATTTTCCTGGCTTATTTATGTCTGGGAAACTGTTAGAGGAGGGAGTGTTATAACACTATATATCACAATAGCGTTAATCTGTGGGGTTGTCTTTTTGTTTTTTGCTCTTTCTTTGAAATTTGTAGTCTTCATTGATTTTCTGTGATGGATCAAGTAGTCAGAGGACAGGGAAACTCCTTTATATCTGTGGTTATTTCTACTAATCTTTGATACTTTGCACTGGTATTAAATTATAGACTCCTTCAATATCTTTACTTGTATTTATTTCTCTAGCAGAAACCAGTTTCTACTTTTTTCCTTGCTCTCTTTTGAAAGTATATGCTCGTTTTTCCTAGATACTTCATGCTCCATTTGGATGAAATCTTAGTGTTTGTCATAGTCCCCAAAACTGTAATGATAAATAACCATAAAGATGTTACGCTTTGAAGGTCACTTAAGTAATGGCTTGAAAGCTATCTATAGATATTAATGTCCTGAGTTTACCCAGTAGAATGGAGAAGGCTCAGAATGACGTACTTTCAAAATACGATGTGCTTTGGAGCTTGCAAAATATAAGCCAAGTGTTTAGACAGGCAGTTCTTTTGATGTGAATAGTAATAGGACAGATGTGCAGCCCTAATCCAAATTTAGGATCTGACCAAACCATGTCTGTGGCCAAATGATGCAGCATGGGGGAGTGCTACTTAGTGCTCCTGCCTCTATTCAGGAATTGTTGGGCAGAAGTATGAGCATGTACATCACATGGAAGGTGTGTACTGTGCTGGTTTACACAACTGTTGAGCATACCTCTATACAGATGCTTATCCCATAAACAGAAAATCCAGCATGTTTTGGACGTGTCAGACTTCTGCAGGTCAAATATGTTCAGTAAGTTTGTGCTGAGGGTGTTTGTAGGCTCTGTGCATAAACTTGGAACTTGATTGTCGCATATGCAGTAGGTCCAACAAATCCAGAGCTCATTTTCAATAAGCAGAAAGTGATTGCACACACACAGTGGTTACTTCTTATATGATTCTTGCATGCTAAGTAGTTGCTTGGCAGCTGCTGCTCTGGCGCGGTTATCTTTTGCTTGCTTTCCTGAGTGGTACTAAAGGAGGTCAGTAAAGGCTTTTAGTTCCTCTCCAGTTGTGCCCTGTGTTTTACGGTCATTAACTAATCCTTATCCCCTGTGAACTAGGTAAACATTTTCGCTTATGTATCGTAGAAACGGCAAAAACATCCTTCCCATCATGGGTCAGGTTGAAAAATCGCAAACCTTGTACAGTCACTGATGTATTACAAATCTAAACCAAAGCACTGCAGGCTAATTCTTTTTACTGTTATAATACTTGTATTGTGATTTATCTTTAAAATCATAGAATCATTAAGGTTAGAAAAGACCTCCAAGATCATCTGGTCCAACCATCCCCCAAC
Source organism: Anser brachyrhynchus (assembly GCF_964034855.1). NCBI lineage: Eukaryota > Metazoa > Chordata > Aves > Anseriformes > Anatidae > Anser > Anser brachyrhynchus. The sequence continues at coordinate 90,361,403 of NC_137696.1, read as the reverse complement.
CACCAATATTACCCACTAAACCATGTCCCTAAGTGCCCCAAATAGTCCTTTGGTGTTCATATTTGTGTCATGTAGATTCATGTTCAAATCCTTAATCAGCTTGTTTTACCATAGATTTCTATTCCATGTGAAATTTAATGCTGCCCTTTGATCCCCAGGCAGCTGACACCATCTTGCCATGTCCATATTGTTACATGCTGTTGCCTTCCAGACCAAGGTGACCTCATCCAAACTGCTTGTCGGGGATGGTCCTTGGCTTCCCACCACTGAACTGGGCCTAGCAGTTGCTCGAGGGAGCTCAGCTACCTCAGTCCAAACCTGTGTTAGGAAGCGTTCCAACCCTCTGACAATAAGGACAATATCAGAATCTATTGATAATGCCATATCAGGAAACTCTGTTTTAGCTTCTTACAAGCAAATACTTCTCAATTAGATATTTCTGGAGAATAATCTGAGCTGTTATCAGGGTGCTTATGTTTAGTGCTGGAGCATTTGCTTGCTTGTGCTTGTTTCAATGCTTACAACGCATTTTGCTTTAAAAAAAAAGTTGTATAACATCATACATATAACAATTTTAAATGCATACAGTATTGCTTGCTTTTTTGTTCATGTTATAACATACTTTATGAAAAGGATGCTAATAGACATGGGCTGTTTTACATCTCTTTTAAGAAGCTCATACATGTGCTGCTAAATAGACCCCTTGGCTGGTGGATAGTGAATGATTTGTATTCTAATTCGGTGCAAACCTCCTGCTTAGAAGGGAATTATTTTTTGTTGTGGTGAAACTTTAATTATAATAATTAGATAATGTGACATTTGGAATGTTGGTATTAAATTGTGTTGGAAGACCAATGAGTGGTCGTATGGTCATATTAGTGCCGGTACGCTTTGTCGATAGGGGGTCAGGACTAGATATTTATGGGTAATTTTTATTTATGTGGTATTTGCTATCTTTCCTAACTGTTCATAAGATAATGCTTTTGAAAGGAGATGATCATTTGGTAATCTATTGCACTTCCAGTAGGTGGTAGTAAATGCAGTTACTAGGACTATTTTTGTATGTAATGCTTTTTGCAGGATTTCATGTGACTGCTGTGTTAAAATACATCATTCTGATATTTGGATTTTTTAGTTGTAGTTCTCAGAAAAGCTTATCCTAAAACCCAATCAGACTACAACTATAAAATAGTAAGGTCTGATACTGTTAACTGAAATACTTTTCTAGAAAGTAACAATTTTGTTTTCAGTGATCCTTCATTGAAGTTTTTTTTTTTTTGAAGTAGTGCTAAAATACTGCAAATAAGTAAGTAAGTAAGTAAGTAGTAAATTAGAATATTGAACTGAGTATCACAGAATCACAAAATCATCTAGGTTGGAAGAGACCTCCAAGATCATCTAGTCCAACCTCTGACCTAACACTAACAAGTCCTCCACTAAACCATATCACTAAGCTCTACATCTAAACGTCTTTTAAAGACCTCCAGGGATGGTGACTCATCCACTTCCCTGGGCAGCCCATTCCAATGCCTAACGACCCTTTTGGTTAAGAAGTCTTCACCAGCTTCGTTGCCCTTCTCTGGACTCGCTCGAGCACCTCCATGTCCTTCTTGTAGCGAGGGGCCCAAAACTGAACACAGTACTCGAGGTGCGGCCTCACCAGAGGCGAGTAAAGGGGACAATCACTTCCCTAGACCTGCTGGCCACGCTGCTTCTTATGCAGGCCAGGATGCTGTTGGCCTTCTTGGCCACCTGAGCACACTGCTGGCTCATATTCAGCCAACTATCAACCAATACTCCCAGGTCCTTCTCTGCCAGGCAGCTTTGCAACCACTCATCTCCCAGCCTGTAGCGCTGCTTGGGGTTGTTGTGCCCCAGGTGCAGGACCCGGCACTTGGCCTTGTTGAACCTCGTACAGTTGGCCTCAGCCCATCGGTCCAGCCTATCCATATCCTCCTGCAGAGCCTTCCCACCCTCAAGCAGATCGACACATGCGCCTAACTTGGTGTTGTCTGCAAACTTACTGAGGGTGCACTCGATCCCCTCATCCAGATCATCGATAAAGATATTAAAGAGGACCGGCCCCAGTACTGATCCCTGGGGGACTCCACTAGTGACCGGCCTCCAACTGGATTTGACTCCATTCACCACAACTATTTGGGCCCGGCTACCCAGCCAGTTTCTAACCCAACGAAGCATACGCCAGTCCAAGCCAAGAGCAGCCAGTTTCTTGAGGAGAATGTTGTGGGAAATGGTGTCAAAAGCCTTACTAAATTCAAGGTAGAGCACCTCCACAGCCTTTTCCTCATCCACCAAGTGCGTCACTTTGTCATAGAAGATCAGGTTTGTCAAGCAGGACCTGCCCTTCATAAACCCATGCTGACTGGGCCTGATCACCTGGTTGCCCTGCAAGTGCCGCGTGATGACACTCAAGATAATCTGCTCCATGAGCTTCCTTGGCACTGAGGTCAAACTAACAGGCCTATAGTTTCCCAGGTCAACCTTCCGGCCCTTCTTGTAGATGGGTGCCTGTTGCATTACTAAATAAAAAGCTTTCTGCTAAACATGCAGGTAATATGTTAAATCACTGTATATGTTCCGTATGAGTTAATTTAGAACATCTTAAAAAGAACTTAAATGTTAGCTTGGTGATAATAAGTTGCTTTTTCAGGTACATGTGATCAAAGAAGTGGCAGCAATGGCTCAAGAAAAGCTTGGTGTGTCCTGTGAAGTTATTGATCTGAGGACCATCTTACCCTGGGATACAGAGACTGTTTGCAAGGTAAGAAAATGATGAATGTTAATTTTGAAACAAAAAAAACCCTACTGTTAACAACAATTTAAATGCAAATAATTATGACTTTGTAAATTTTTTTTTACGGTCTAAATTTTTGTATTGATTTATGTAAGTTTGATCTTCAGTTGAAGTGTTTTCATTGTTTGTTTCTGATGTACTTTATGTTACTTGGATGTACTTTCTATCTGTAAAAAATGAAATGCGTTGAGCTGTAGCCATCAATATGAAGACATGAATCAATATGAACTTTGGCAGTAACTGGTAATTTTTTACATTATTTCGATTATTTCTCCTAAATCCTTTATAAGCGTTTCTGGACAACTAAAATTAATCACAATTTTAGGTATTTTTTTCCCTCTTCTTTAAAGATTAGAGCTGTCATGCAATGAAGACAAAGTATCTATCTGAAAGAACAGTTAAGTCTGTTTCATTGGATTGGATCTGCATGGAAATGCAATGAGGAAAGAAATGCAGATGTGCACAGGAAATGTGGAGCTGTATTTGTACAATATTTTGCATATATGAACTTTAAAAATAGATATTCTCTGAAGATTTTGAGCATATTTTCAATCCTGAACATCTTTGAAAGCAATTGTGGTATAAATAAAAAGATGTAACAGATATACCTGTTGTTTTAGATCTATTAATTGTGTTTTTTTTTTTTTAATTAAGAATTAAAAGAGAATTATTTCTAGAGAAATATAGTGAACATTGGCTATGCAGTTCATATATTTATTATAATAAATGTCAAATAGTAAATGTTTTTAGTGTTGCTTTGACATTAGTATGTATGCAGGCTGCCCAGTCTGGTGGGAGAAATGTTAAATTATCTTTTTCTATAGATCTTGTCTGTTCTGTTGAACTGGAAATAATCAGTAGTTTGCAGTTGGTACTATGCAACACTTGTATCCTAAGCAGCTTTTAAGGTAGGTTAAAGAGGACAAAAATGTTTTTACAAATATATTAACAGCAAGAGAAGGGCCAAGGAGAATCTCCATCCTTTACTGGATGCGGTAGGGAACATGACTACTATGGTTAAGGAAAAGGCTGAGGTTCTCAATGCCTTATTTACAACAGTCTTTAATAGTCGGATCAGCACCTTGGGGTACTCAGCCTCCCTAACTTGATGTCTGGGATGGGGAGCAGAAGAAACCCCCCACGATTCAGGTGGAAACAGTTAGAAACCTGCTACCCCACCTGGACTGTCACAAGTCCATGGGGACAGATGGGATCTACCTGAGGGTGCTGAGGAAGCTGGCAGATGTGATTGCTGGGCCACTTTCCATTACCTATCAGTGGTCATGGTCATCTGGAGAGGTCCCAGATGACTGGAGACTTGCTAATGTGATGCTCATCTGTAAGAAGAGTCGTAAGAGGAACCGGAGAGCTACAGGCCTATCAACGTGATCTTGGTGCCAGGAAAGGTGATGGAACAGGTCATCTTGAGTGCAGTCACACAGCATGTGCGGGACACCCTGGGGATCAGGCCCAGTCAGCATGGGTTCATGAAAGACAAGTCCTGCCTGACCAACCTCATCTCCTTCTATGACTGGGTGACCCGCCTGGTGAATGAGAGAAAGGCTGTTGACGTAGTCTACCTAGACTTCAGTGATGCCTTTGACACAGTCTTCCACAGGATTCTCCTGGAGAAGCTGGTAGCCCATGGCTAGGACAGGTACACTCTTTGCTGGGTTAAAAACTAGCTGGATGGCTGGGCCCAGAAAGTAGTGGTGAAAGGAGTGAAATCCAGCTGGTGACTGGTCACCAGTGGTGTTCCCCAGGGGTCGGTGTTGGGGCCCATCCTCTTTAATATCTTTATTGATGATTTGTATGAGGGAATTGAGTGCACCTTAAGTAGGAAGTTTGTAGATGACACTAAGCTGGGGGGAAGTGTCAATCTGCCAGAGGGTAGGAAGGCCCTGCAGAGGGACCTGGTTGTGTTGGGTCGATGGGCAGAGGCCAATGGGATGAGGTTCAACATGGCTAAGTGCCAGGACTTGCACTTTGGCCACAACAACGCCATGCAGCGCTACAGGCTTGGGGCAGAGTGGCTCGAAAGCTGTGTAGAGGAAAAGGATCTGGGGGTGTTGGTCGATGCTCGCCTGAACATGAGCCAGCAGTGTGCACAGGTGGCCAAGGAGGCCAACGGCATCCTGGCTTGTATCAGGAATAGTGTAGGCAGCAGGACCAGGGAGGTGATTGTCCCCCTGTACTCTGTTCTGGTGAGGCCGCATCTCGAGTGCTGTGTTCAGCTTTGGACCCCTCACTACAAAAAGGACATGGAGGCCCTGGAGTGAGTCCAGAGAAGGGCTACGAAGCTGGTGAAGGGCCTGGAACACACGTCCTGTGAGGAGCAGCTGAGGGCACTGGGGTTGTTTAGTCTGGAGAAGATGAGGCTTATTGCTCTCTACAACTACCTGAAAGGAAGGTGTGGGGAGCTGGGGGTGGGCCTCTTCTCGCAGGTAACTAGTGATAAGAAAAGAGGAAATGCCCTCAAGTTGTGCTGGGGAGGTTTAGGTTGGAAATGAGGAGACATTTCTTCTCAGAAAGAGCAGTCAGGCATTGGGACGGGTTGCTCAGGGAGGTGGTGGAGTCACCGTCCCTGGGGGTGTTCAAGGAAAGGTTGGACCTGGTGCTTAGGGACAGGGTTTAGTGGGTGATACTGGTGGCAGGTGGGTGGTTGGACCAGATGATCTTGAAGGTCTTTTCCAACCTTAATGGTTCTATGATTCTGTAATTTCTAACATAAGTAGAAAGATGGAAATGATAGTTGTAGCTGCTTGCTGTAACCTGAGGCCAAGAGGAACCAAGAGGAACTTCTTGATGCAGTTGATGAAAATGGCAGTGGCTTTCAGAGTCAATTCCAGCAACAGGACTTGCTGTACTTCACTTATTCTCGTCCTGAGATTCCATCATCAGGGACCAAGAGAGTGTGATAGAAAAGGTGACCATATCAGAGAGTCCTGGGCTGTCCATGAGTCTGTGTGTGGGATTTTAATAGGTAATGGGATTGGTTTTACAGCAGTCCCAACCAATAAGCAAATTATCTGTTGTGACAGGGCAGCACTTTGCCTCAGAGTCTTACTTATGTCAGTCTCCGCTTTCTTAAGCATTTTTTATGTTTTTCATTACATTACGTATGTTAGATATGTCTTTCCTTTGCATATGACAGGAGGAGATAAGGGTGGTATATGTAATAAGCTGCAGCCGTTCTGCTGGTGCTGGGATGCAGGGTCTTCCGTCGATGAGCGATCTGTGCTGTGGTCTTATCAGAGAGCAGGAAGGACTTTGTGTTTTACTCACACATCCCTCTGTTTTACTGCTGGGAGTGGTGTCCTTTGTTCTCAGTACAGGCTGTTTTTAGTCCTTGTTCTGCTGCTGCATTCAATTCCTGTGCACATACACTTCCACTCACATTTCGTTCATACTGACCTTAACATTTCCGTTCCAATTCTCTACATTATCACGATTCTTCTGTCTGTTGGCTCTTTCTAGAAGGCAGGAAGCCTTATCTAACTTCTTGTAGGCTATCTTCTTGTTCCTAATCATGTGCCAGAAGTTTGGCACAGACTTTTAAAGGACATGTGTTGCCTGTGGGTTAAAGTCATTAAGCTGTAATAAAGGAACTGAATTTTATCAAGTTGTATGCATTTGCCTATCTGATATGTTTTAATCTGCAGGTTTATTTTATTCTTATACTTAAGAAATGTTACATTTTTATAATCACAAGGAAATATTTCACTGAATTTTCCTTATCTGTGTATTTTTAAAAAAAAAAAAATCCAGGTGTCTTCATGGTGGGTCTCAGGGAATAAGCAGGCCTCAACCTTAACTTATTAATTTTTACTATATGCAGTAATAAGATAACTTTAACACTGAAATTTTCAATGCAGGTATTTAAAAATGAACTACTTTACTTAACTGAAAATATATGCAACATTAAGACTGATTTGACAAGGGTGGTGTAGGCATGAAGATGAATGGACTGACACGGTTACTGCTTTGGAGATGAGCAGTAATGTGTCAATTTTCACTGCAAATATAACTGCCTAGTCTGCTTTCTATAGATACTTTTTTATATATAAAGTTGTCATCAAAATACATATTCCATAGAACTTTGAGAAGTTGTACTTAACTACTGCCACCAGAGGCCTCTTTTTAGCCAAGTTAAGCAGCTGCTTTGACTTTGCACTGCTCCTGTCAGCGTGTTTACGAGCGTATGGCTCTGAGTGAGACGTAAATAAAATAAATGTGGATAATAATATGGTGAAACATAAATAAGAATTTGCGAAGAATTTTTCAAGATTCTGATATTATGTTCAGCTTTGAAATAGGTTACCGTTTGTCATCTGCACGAGGAGGAGATAAGGATATTGAAGTTTGAGCTAGTGACACTAGCTCATGAGTTATTCTAGAGGATGGGTATCTCCTGAGGGTCATTCATCTCAGCTGTTTCTTCAGCCCATTGTTGGTTGAAATAGTGGCCTCTAGAAATGTCTTGGGTTAAAAAAAAAAATAAAAAAAATTAAGAGAGTCCTGATTGGTGTGTGTAGTGTAAAGTCAGATGAGATAAATCCCAGTCATTGTTTGGCTGGGTGACAAAGGAATCAGGGAGTTTCCCTGTTTAAAATTATCAGGAATCTCTTTGCTAGAACAGAAACAAAGAATCTGTGTGAGTGTGTGTCTATGTATATATTCATATAGATTCAATTTCTTTATGTAGGCTTCATTGCCGTTTAACTTGGGAAAGCTTCTTGTAAAATGTGAGGTGCTTCTTTACTTGTAGGAAAAGGATGGAGTTCCTTGCCCCTGAAAATTTATCAAACCTGTTCCAAGATTCCCTAGCATTCTTAAAAAATGGCATTCTTGCTCTGGATCAAGAGAAGTAATTCATTTTGCACGTTGAAAACTAAAAAAAAAAGATGCAGGAAATAATTCTAAGTCTCTTGAGTTACTCTGTTGCTTTTTACAGGAGTTCAGACAGGTAAAAAAGAAAAATCAAACTGCATAAAATATAGTATATTCCTTAGTTGTCTATATTTAATCAGGAATTGTCATTTTGAACAAATTTCAAACAGTTGAAATGATGATTGCTGTGGATATGTTGTTTGATAGTTGTATGTTGCTCAGTGCTGTGAAAGGTTGATGTAAGATCTCTTCTGAACTTCATATCTAGGTGTTCATGTGCTTAGAAAACTAGTTTCTGAAGTGATATTTTTCTGAATTTTATGAAGTTTTGTTTTTTTTTTTTTTTTTCCAGAGAATCTTTTTTGAAGATACTGACTTCTTATTTTCTTTTGGTGATGACAAAAAATGTTTTTAAATATATTGCTTTTAATTTCTAGTTTTATGATTAAGTTTGAACTAGTGTGGATGTCATGATTCCATGAGCATGGATTTAGCTTCTCAGGAGATTCAGATCATGGTGAAAGTGTCAGTAGTTGAGTCTATCAGATAAATTTTGGTGTCTTTGCACTGTAGAGACTTTTAATAAAGCACAGTATCCTGAAGATGAAGACAAGAACCTGGGACCTTTTCGTTTTTGTGGTGCCCTCCTTATAGGAATTGTCACATTCCCTCTTGCTTTCTCTGACCGTGTGCTAATTCTGTGCAATTTAGGGGAATAACATCACTGGAATATGAGCAAGCTGATCCCCCTGTTTTATGCTATAGTTTGTTAACAAGGTCACACCTCAGGGAGACAGTAGGTTGGGAACTGATAAGGCATTGAATCCAGGTCTTGCCCCTCTGGAACTTGTGCCTTTATCACCATCTCTAGGTGAAGAGCTGAGTAGCTCACAAGCTTTTGTCCTCAGGGCTGTGAGTTCAGTGTCAGCAGATTTTAAGCATGCTTGTAACATTCTCTGAACTCTTGCAACTGTAAACAGGCTTCTTTAAAGTGTATGTGCTGCCTTTGCTGCTTATTTAGGAAATGTTAACAGTGAAAACTGTCTTTAAGTTACCGATCCCCTTGTCTATATATACGTTCTCAAAACACTATGTAATTTCAAGGTTTAGTGAAAAATTTGGTAAGATTCCTGTTTATTCTGAAAGTCTTCACTGATTTCTGACTAAAGGTCTTGCTTTATATCCCAAGGCTGGCATATGAGTGATACAGTGGTTATGATTGAAAGAGAACAGTTAGTTCTCCTTCGAGTGGGTTGCTTTTTCTGAGAGAGAGAGAAGGATGCATTTCCTGTGCTTATTCTAACATCAGCATCTTATTTTGATGTCTTACTTCATGTACAGAGGAGCTGGGATCGGGAGTGATCTCTCCCCTTTATACATTCAACTGGAAATGCAAACACACAAAACTAACGTGCTTCTCAACATAGGAGGCAGATAACCAAACCTCTGCCTTGACCATGTTCTGTGACTCCCCAGCTGGTGCAGGTGCCTGCAGACTTCCACGTTTAGTGCAGCCACAGCAAAGATGTTGATTACAGTACAGATTGGTAATGATCTACTACTTGACTGATCAGCTGCATTCATATTGGCATAGCAATCTGTCATGAAGGGTGCTGTTCCAGAAACTGAAATATGAGTTGTATATCTAATATCTATTAAAAATTGTTTCTTTTTAACCTACAAAACTGTTTAAAGATGCTTTTCTTCCTTCCTTCCAGAAATTATGCTTTCAGATGATTTTTTTTTCTCCTTCATTATGCTTAACAGATTTACTTTGAAGGGTTGGAGAGATTAGACTGTGTGGATTTTCCTGTCTCTGAACTGTTGGATGGTGTAGTACTGATTAAAAAGCCAATAGCACACATCCCAGTGCTTCCCTGGTCACACTGGGGGGTCAAATTTCGTGGCTGTATTATTATTATTTTGTATTGAAAAGCCTGTGCTATTGGAAGTGGGAAATGTAGCTCAGGATTAAGTACTCCTAAAGGACTGTACATGTTATTCTATTTTATTCATCCTATATTGAATCAAGCGTGCTATTTACACTTTAAATTAATTACAATCAAATTGTTCAGTAGATTTCACTTTGGTAAGAGAAAATTCACAAATGGGCTTTTTTTTTTTCTTATGTATTATTTAGAAGGCAAGTATTTGCCATGTATATTGATGAAGATTTGCATTTATTACTTAATTAGTCATCCTGTTTCTGAACAGTTCCTCCTGTAATGCAAAGAAATGCTGCAAATTGTTCCTTTATGACTTAGTAATGAAGGCTCTATAAACTGAATTACAGTTTTAAAGGCCTGTGGGTTAGTGTGAGCTTGCATAACTGGGATATGACTTTGTGCATTTTGCAGGAAAATATGGGTGTCTTTGCAGAAATGTAGTTTATAGATTGACGTTATCAGTGATAGCAACTGTGAACTTGATTTAAAGAATCAATATAACGTAATACAGTCTAATACAGAAAAGTGAAGGGGCGTATGTTCATCTGTGCACTTGGGTTGCTTTGCTCTTTTCTTGAAGAGGCTTTGCAGACCTCCCAACAGGTCAACATAAATGCTCAGCAGTCTGGAAACCGTCTGCACTCGCTGGCAAGAGCAAATCTGAGTGGAAGAGAAAGGAGCAGGAGTGGGAGCTAGCAGATAACAGCACCACAGAGTGGATTAGGGCAAATCATGTGCATGTTTTCCATCAACAGTATTTGATGAGAGCGGTTTTCTACAGTGTGCATTAGAGCCTTCTCCTTAATGCACAGGTAGCATTTTTGCTGGCCATTGTCATCAAAGTGAATGAATAATTATAAGCAGTAGATACTCGGTGTCCTATATTTAATAGGCAGTATGTTCTGGCAGACCTAGTGGTCTACCAGCTTGTTCTTCCCATTCCTTTAAGTTTACTTCATCTAATTGGATTGTGAATAAAGGAAAATCAAAATCAGCAAGCTTGATGTGTTTTTCTTTATTCTTTAACTGCATGCTCCAGGCATTGAACTGTACAATTGCAATGCAGGTATCCTGGGATCAGATTTATGTTTCTTGGCTGTCTGTTCTTGATCTCTTGCCATTTTACTTGTTGCTCTTTGGATTTCTTACTAAGTGGATGCTCATACCTATAAAAAGTGATTAAAATTATACTACTTACATGATGACAGTTAACTCTGTCACTGTTTCCATGAGAAACTTGGCTCTTTTGGTCTTGTAGTTTCAGATTTTTAGAGCATGCCATGGGCTATTGGTTGGCTTGAAGAAGCAGAGCTCTGGAACCATGCTTGCAAGTAGTCATCTCTGAGTTATGAGAATATCTAGAACCATTTTATAAAGTAATTATTCACATCTTTTGCTCTTCTATATTTCAAGAAAACTTTGAATGGAAAGCTTGTCGTCATTGTTTTGGGCAGGTACCTCAAAGCTGAGGCATTTGTATATATAATTATGCCTTCTCCTTTCTCCCTTCCAGTTTAAAAGTAGCTCTCAGTCCTTTGAATTCACTTTCACATATGTATTGACAAGTGGTAATACAGAAGGAATATATATACAGATTATAAATACAGAAGGATTGTTTAAAAACAAACAAACCACAATAAACCACCTTCATTAAATAGGGAAGAGGCATTTGCGTGTTGTTTCTGTTAACATTGAACATTGTGTTAATAATATGGTCTATGAATTCCTCATAAAATATTTTCCCTTTTGCCCACATTCGATGTTATGGGCTTCAAACTTAAAGGCACTTATGCAAGTAAATGAGTAGTGGTGCTTAGTCTATAGTTAGAAGGTATTTTATAGCTCCAATGTGTGTTTTTATTTTTTATTTTTTTTCCATTGTAACTGCTGCTGATTGAATTCTAATGGAAGTCGGGATGAAGTTCCACAGTGGTAATAATATATGAATCATTCTTCCATGGAGATAATTATTACTTCGCTACAGTATTGCCTTCCTTTAAATGTCTGTAGCTATTTATCCTGTTATTATCACTTAGTTGAGCCAGCTACTTTTTCTAAACTAGTTTTTTCAGGATTCAAGCGTTCTTACTCTGTGTGCGTTATTAAGTTTTACCCCAGAGATTTTAGTGTTAAGTACTTCTACAACACTTTTGTAGCTTTTAAGTTAACTGTGATGTTTATGATATCAAGATTTAGTCTGCTTTTTACCAAACTGTTGTGTAATAGCATAATGCATTGTATTTGGCTTACTGTTAAGTATTTTTCTTTCAACAGCCAGTATTGATTAGCTTTCTGTGAAGGCAATGTGAACTGTTTGTAATTGTACTAGATAGACTGCAGAGATTTCCAAATGTAAATAGTCTTTGATTTTATAACAAGATCTTTGTTTTTCATTAAGATATTTAATCATCAAGATATTTAACAAAGCTCTTAGAGTTGTATCTGGTAGGATGACAGGCTAAATGCTGATCAGATAGATGTATTGATTACACTTAGTTTTCATTACACCATTCCATTTCCCACTGCTGCTTATGTGGGACTGGAGAAACCTTTTACCTTCTCTCCTATCTTTGTTTTGTGCTGAAGAGCCTGCACTTATGGACTGCTTTCAATTTTGGTGTGCTGCTCAACATCACCCATCAAAATCAAAGGGTTTATTCTAAATAAAATCTATTTTACATTAACTTTCCTACTAAGTCACTACTACTAGTAAAATTCCCCAAGTCTGAAGGCATGTTTTAATGAACATTTCACACTATTGTAAATCAGCTTGTTGGTAGGGAAGAGCAGTTCAGGTCTCTGTAAAATGCCCATTTAATGTACCTGTTGTCATATATACTCAAGAAAATCTATGCTCAGTCTCAATATATTCCACAGCAGCTTTTTCTTTTAAGCTGCTATGAAGTATTACTAAACTCTCTGTAGTCTTTTGTAATTCTTTTAGCTTGTTTGACTATTGTCCCCTGCAAATCTGGTGAACTGAATTAATGCATCAAATCCTGAATGTTTGGCTACCAAACTTTCACATTATGACAGAAAACAATCACTGTCTGTTGTGTTTTCCTGTTGTCTTGTTATGGATCTTTTGAAGGCTCTGACAGACATTAAGACCTTTACTATGTTGAAATGTTTGACTTCTTGGGTATGTTAGTAAATTTTTTGTTGCTACTTTTATACAAATGGGGACTGAACTAATCTGAAAGCCTCGTGGTTTGCTTCTTCCTTTGCATGTAACCCTCATTGTCCTGAAATCTATGTTATAATATTTCACCCAATAATATGTTGGAGTAGGACAGAATTTGCATGGGCTTTGGTGTACAATTGAATTTTGCATGTGAATTTGTAAAAACAAAAAAACTGTCTGGTCATGAAAAGTGTTGTAGAATGAGGTGTATGAATTTCAGTTACTGCATGACTATGTAGTGTATGTAGTGGTTTAACACATGGAAAAGATGGGTCTAGAAATATCTTTTTTTGCTGAGATAAATCCGGCTGAAGTTTTTTCTAGCTCTGTGTTTGGAACATATATTTTTTTTTTTTTATATTTAAACTTGTTGCTACTAGTGTTCAGGAATTGTTTCATTTGATGTGTGTTTTTTGAGTATTTTTTAAATTACTTTAAAGTGATAAGTATATTTCAGAGCTTCCTGAAGACTTCTGCTTTTATGGCAAAATAAATACATAAATAAATCAGAAACATGAATTATACCTTCTGTGTTTGGTATCACATTCCAGCAGAGCAGCTGAGCAAATTTTTTTCCCCTTGTGTATGATTTGAATTCAGCTGTGATATATAACTAACCCTACAGAACCAAGAAGGTGCCTCTTGTTCAGAATATCCTTTTACAGGCCAGACAGAATTTCAAGACACTTCTTGCCTTAAGGGCTTAATCTTTTCTGCTTGAAATTTTGCTCCCAGCTGAATTGCGTATATATTTTTAATTAAAGTGAATATATGGTTTTTAATTAAAGTGAATGTAGTAGCTCTCTCTGTACTTAAAACTGTCTAAAGTCCTATAAAAAATGTAGTTTCATGTAAATTGGCCAGTCTTGAATTGCTGAGGTTTCCACATGCTTGGTGTCAATCTTTGGCTGTTTTTTTTGTTTGTTTGCTTTTTTTTGAGGGGATTGTTTGGGGCTTTACATCTGCTAAAATTATTTATCCATACCTCAAAGCATGGTCGAATCTGCTGCCTGAGCTGTTTGTTGTCTTGCCCCTTCCAGTCATAATGAGTTGTGTCCAAAGAGCAAAAATGAATTGCTTGGAGGACCACTCTTGATGATTCTTTGCAAACTTGATGATCAACTAGTTTATTTAAATTTAGTTCTTAGATTTCAACTCCCTGGGCAGGTAACAGAGAAATCTTCTCTGAAATGGACCATGAGTTTCTGTGATATTGTTGGAAACAAGAAGATTTGGTATAATTTACTTTATTGTTAATTGTGATTTAAGGTGGGTAAGGTTTAAAATAGTATTTTATTCTTATATTAAAGAGTACTTGAACATATATATACTTAATAATTTTCATCTTTTTCTATTGACTGTCTTAAATATTTTGGGATAAGGTTGCTGTTGCTTTAAATTGAAGAGAGTGGATAAAGCAGCTGATCAGTGATGTTGACTAGTGATGCTGTGGTCCCATCACCATTCTCTGTATGGTTGTTTGCCAGATCAGATTTTCATCTTTCAGAAGATGCTGTGCTACTGTACCAACACCCATTTAATATCTCTGAAGATCTGTGCACCTGTTCGTTATTGGCACCTGGTGTATTCTCATTTCTTGGCCTAAAAAGAGGAAAGCTTTGCTCTTGTTCCTTTTAATTTTCCTAGGCACTGAAAAATATAACAATTGAGAATAATGGTCTTTGATTCCTGTGGTTCTCCATCTCTTCCAAACACATACAGCAGGAGGAATGGCCGTTGCAACATCTGTTATTGCTCTTGTTGCTCTTTTCTTTCACTTACCCATTTTCAAGGATGTGTTATATTAATTTCTAGCCCTTGTACTTGAATTACTGTCTAGCTAAAGCTATGAATGCTGGACCAGAAGGAGCAAAATGAAAGGAAATATTCTGATCTATGGCATCTGTCATTGTTAATTTGAGGAGAAGGAAAGAAGTAGGACTGTAGTGGTAGGATATGCAGGACGGACCGGTGGCATCTGAGAAAAAGGAGGACATTCAATAAGCAGTGCTAGGATGTCATCACAGTTTTGATTCGTAACCCCTGATACGAATAGCAGTCTTATGCCTTTACCAAGAATTGTCTAGCTGTTCTTCTGGAAGTGTTGGGATTTTACTTATTGCCTAGTGAATGTCACCACACTGCTAGGCATGGAGGGAGAGAACAGGTGCCCTTATATTTTGTACTAACATTTACCAAAAACAATTTCCTGCATTCCCTCATTGAGACTCTTCTTCCTCCCCTACCTCTTTACCAGTGTGATTACCTTTGTACATGCTTTTGCCATGAATCAAGATTCTAGCTTGTGAACAAAAAAAGCACACAGTTCCAGCGTTATCTGGTTGTTTTGCAAATTTAGTTTGTTTAAAAAGAATTATTATTTTTTTTATTATTTATAAAATATAATTGCAACAAAATCTTCAGGAGGAATTGTTCCAGGTCACTTTCTCTACTTTTTGAGTATGATAGAATATGAAAGATAATGTATAAGAAGAAAAAGCAGTGGGAGACTGAATTAGTGAAGTACTGGAACATCTTAATCTGATGCACTCTAAACATAGCCATGTTAAGCACTAGAATACTCTTTATTGCTTTTTAAAACCAGGTGTTAAGTAGAGGATTCATTCATTTGGCCTAAATTCATCAAGAGAGAAAAGTGCTGGTGTTACAAAATACTTACAGTGATGTTATTTTGAGATTGTGTCATTGAGTTGTTGTTCCACATGAACCATATTTGAGGCACTTGCCTAAACAATGCACAGTCTGAATGGCAGTCACGTTGCTTAGACCATCAATGCAGCGTGCCATGAGTTTCAACAGTACATTGGTTAAGGTCTTGTAGTTTAAAAGTCGTTGTTTACAGAGAATGCTAAACTTTCTGGTTGAGAAAAACAGTAAAGAATAATTTGTAACCACTTGGTTACAGCATATATAATACTCTTGCTGGAAGTGTGCACTATGATTACTCCATCCCGTGTTTAAAAAAAAAAAAAAAAAAGCCTTTTAAGTTATTTGGTCTACAAATGACAAAACTGTAAAACCACTCTTTTGGCATGTGGTCAAAGGCTACCGCAAAGTGCTAATCTATGCTATACTATCATCTCTGACATCTGTGGTGTGCTTACTGACATGTCACCTAGACTCTAAAGTTCACAAGAGTGCTGTGTTTGAAAGATTGCAAACTTCCTTAAGGAAAAAGGACTTTATTGCAAATGGGAGGAAAGGGGCTTAAGTGGCTTTATTGCAAATGGGAATCCATTATGAATTTAAAGAGTAAGTGGCTGAGTAAGTGGCTTTCTATTTACCAGTAAGACAGTTTATTATTTTAACACTAAAAGCAGAAGCTGAGATATTATTTTTTCAACTTTTTTTTTTTTTTTAATATGCTTGGTTGATAAGCAGGGAAGACTTGTCTTTTAGCTTTCCGTTTGTTAGTGTTGAACTGCTTGAAATACAATGGCACTAAGTGTTGCTCTTTAAAAAGCCTGTGGAAACAATTTCTAATTACCAGCTACAGTGTTTTGTTGACACTAGAGAAATCTCTTTATACTATCTTTTGGTTTTTTTTTTTTTTTTTTTGGCTTAGAGCTTAATAGTATTTTAAATAATGGATTGGCTAGAGGAAAATGTGATTTGAGATCTTAAAAATACTGTTGGCAGTTTGTGTTTGTATAGTCTTAATTTTATTTTCCAATGAAAGAAAATAAATCTATCAAAGTAATCTATCTAGTCATGTGTAAATTATTCTTTCTACTGAAAAATAAAAATGGACATAAAGTGGTTAATGTATGTGTTAAAGGGTATGTGTAAGTCCAGATTTGAAGAGCATCCTCATGATTGGTTTAGTTTTTTGCAGTTGAACTTTAAAGAACTTCATTATTTAATTACATTTGTTTGCACTAATGAAATGCTGTAAAATGTAGAGATTTTCTAAGGGTAATTACTTGGTAATTGAAATTTATTTCAGGAAATTAGTTGAACAGGTAATATATGGAATCTGTCATTTCCAACACTGTCTTAGTATCATGTTGGGATTTGCTTATTGCAAAAGATAAATTTATGTACATACTTTATTTTTTGTTACTTCAACCACTGTTAATTCTTTTAAATGACTGTAACTTTGTTTTTCTTAAAGCATCATAGTGTTAAGTAGCTTTCTGACCTGTATTTGTAATGCACTATAATAAGATACCAAATTTTTTTTGTTTAGTATTTGGGAAAAATCAAAGTAAAGCTCACTGTAAAGTAGAAGTCAAGACTCATATTCCTGTGGGTCTCTCTCCTGTATTCCTTATTATTTTCATCTTTGTTTCATTATCACCTAAATTAATGTCAGAACCAATATGGCTGAGTAAACTGATTATTCAGCAAAGTACTGAGTGAGGAAATGGTTGTGTGGAAGTGTTGAAGGTTTCACAATGTGCGTTCTTAAAATACTGTGAATCTTGTGTACATCTGCAAGCTTCTAAAGAAATGAAATATGTAGTGGTGATGCCAAAATGATGATCTTTAAATACAGAAAACATTTTGAACAATCTAAAATTATATACGTTGAGAGACTCAAAGCTTTTGTAACTAAACGTCATTAAAAATGCAGGGCTATAGAGGAAGAGATTGATTTGCGTTAGTCAAGTGCCTTAGTCACAAGTCCTTTCTGACACAAACTTAGGATTTGGCAAGTTACTAGATTTCTTCGTGTCCTGGTCTTATTATTAATAAAATATGTACTAATATGACCTTTTTCCTGTGTCATCTAATGTAAATGCAAGCTGTGGGCTTCAAGTAGCTTTTAAAGACTTAGATCGTCTAATTTTCTTCAAGTTACTACAATATAACTATATGGTCCATCAAACTAGTGTTGTTTTTCTCAATTCACCATGCTAGCTGTTCAATACCTGCTTTACCAATTTCCCTTTCCACAAAGTCTAAGCAACAGTAGCTCTCTTAAGCAATTGCATATTATGCAGAGGCCATACCTGAGAAATCTAGAAACTGTGATAAACTTGCACATAAAAAGCTTTTTTCCAAAACAGCATCAGAGAGCACAGATTTTGTTATGGAGCAGTAGTTCATGAACTTCTGTCAAAGGGACTTGGGAACATTTATGCCATCTTTAAGAAAGGCTTTGCTACAGTGGTTTTCTTATTAACTCTGTAAGAAAATGCAAATGTTGTTCAACGCAGCAATATGGAGAGAACACCTACAGCTTTGCTAATTATTCTGCTCCAAGAATGAATCCTGCTTCCCTGGAGACATTTGGCTCAAAGGTCTTGGCAGAATTCAGTGAGGATGCCACCGTTTGCAGGGAAGAGCCAATAGTCTTATGTAGGCTCTTATAGTCTTAACCTATGTAGTCTTGCTCAGTTGACAAATTTGAGAGCCACGCTTCTTTCAGTGATATGCTCGGAGATATATAAAAAAAATAGTATTGAGAAGTAATGTTTTACCTCTCTGCAAAACATTGTGGCTATAATCACTCCTCTGGGAAAAATAGGTTGAATCCAAGTTACTGGATTGAGCAAGAGGCATCAAAAAGATCAAGCTGTAGTAGAAGCACCAGAGTTGTTTCTTTTAAATAGAAAGTATTGTTTTGCATGTTATGGTATTTTAATAGATATTTGAATTTTAAAATTGCTTCACATTACTGAACAGTAATTGCCTTAATGAATTAAGGAAAAAAAAGTAGAAAAGTTCCATGAAGTGGAAGCCTGAAGAAAAAAAAATCAATTCTCTAAGATACGTTTAATGGACTTTGGATTTGGCCTTACCATCAGTCCTCTTTCCATGCAATGCTGTGAATGTATAGAACTGGATTTCCTTCTTTGCTTTGGATAACATTATCGTAAAGAATGGAAATTATTGCATAAGTAATGATGCCTGTTTTGTTACAGATTTATGTTCCATATTTCCTACCTTCTGCCATTCCTTATTCTCCACTTACCACATTAGGATGCTCAGCTCCTTTCTAACGGGTGGCTAGACAAAAAGCAGCAATAAAGTTTGTTGGTGCCTTTTGGTTGCTGAAAAATCAGTGGGAAAGTTGGTGCTAAGTGCAGCTTTTCTTTTATTGGGGTGCCAATTTAGTAGCGGTAGTGATCTCCCTTACCCAGAGAGACTGATTTTTACCAAACTTGCAGGAACTCTAAGACTTTATCTTTAATCATTAAGACTTGCATTTGGCTGCAAAGTGGCTATCAGGAGACTGACAAATAGACAGAAAAATAAGACCAGGTCATAGAACCCTCATTTCCTTGGCTAACAGGCTGAAAATGAATATAGCTGTACCTTGAAAATGACTATTCATTTTGCCATTAGTTGAACTAGGTCAGATAGAGAGAGTTTGTAAGTGATAAAGAATGGAGATAGAAGAAGAAATACAGATTGTTAGATGGTTTTGATTAAGAGGGCACAAAGAATAGAAAAGAGAATAGTAGAAAACAGCACTGCAAGAATGAAAATAGAGGAACAGGTTGCTTTAGAAAAATAAATATAAAGGGGAAGAAATAAAGGAAAAAAATGGTATTCAGAAGAATGTTAACAAAGGTACAGTAATTTTTAAAACAGTTTTGCAAGGTATTTGGCAGAACATTGCGTAGACCATGTATCATTTTACTATTGGTAACTATTATTTTTGAAAGTCGTCAAAGATGGTGCAGGTGGCATTTTCAGACATCTCCTTGACTATCTTGGTCAAATTCATATTTTTGTAAATTATTTTGTGAGTATTGTGCTTGGGTCTTTCCATTGTATTACCTCGTGTTTCCCATGTAACCTGCATTAGTAATTCAGATGCTAAGCCCAGTGAATCCTAGCTGTGAATGGGTTTGACATCTGCAGTGAAACCAATGCATCTGTTCTGTGATGAGCTGTGTGAATTTAGACTATCAGAATTGGGGTTAAGTTCAGGAACTGGAGATGAGGCAGATTCTGGATTCCTACATGCTGGAGCCTCTGCTTCTCTTGGAGTTTTAGTAAAACATTGTTTTTTAGAAGTGTGGTGGAGCTTTCCAGAATGGCTGTTCAGATTATAAAAGGCGCTAGCCTTCAGATTTAGCATACATATTCTGTTTTTCCTTGATGTGAGTCTTTCAGAATTACTTGAAAGACACAGTTGCTGATCTGAAGAATATCATCAGTGTTTTCTTCTTCTTTCCCCACTTGAAAGACATCTTCACAGATGTTTGTTGCTGGCTAGAAACTTACCGATCTGTTTTTCTGCATCTAAGATGTTTTGTGAAAATACGGCAACTACAGAACTCTGACTTAGGGCTGGGCTCATTATTTAAGCCAAACTCTGGATCTATGAATGTTTTGAATATTTGAAGACATAGAATATATATATATATATATATATTTAAACAGCCTTAGTCTTGGGTTCAGAAATCTCATTTTAACTTTCAGTTGCTATTTATTTCCATCATAAGGGTAGTTGATGATATTTGTGAGAACTTTAGAAGCCTTGGTTAGATAAATAGGTTCTGGGGATGGGAATCAATTTCATAGTGTGTTTTCCTGGTAATAGTTTTAAATGATTTCTGACTTGGAAGAAAAGTCTTTTCAAGCATAGAATGCCTTCCTTGATGAAGGAGACTTATTTTCATGGTATGCTGAGTTCCTGGTGAGAAGTGGAGTAGTACTTCCCTGTTCTGGTTGTGGTGGAAAAACAAAAACCCTTTGCCAGGTTCTGAAACTTCACACTCAATTGGTTGGGCTCTCGGTTGTTCTGAGTGCTGTGATTAACTTACAGATGTATTTTACTTTGTTAATTTTCATGGAGTCATAGAATCACAGAATGGTTTGGATTGGAGGGGTCCTTAAAGATCACCTAGTTCCAACAATGTTAACCAGTACTGGTCCCAATACTGACCCCTGAGGAACACCACTCGTTACTGATCTCCACCTGGACATTGAGCTGTTGACAGCAACTCTGAGTGCAGCCATCCAGCCAATTCCTTACCCACCAAGTGGTTCATCCATCAAATCCATGTCTCTCCCATTTAGAGACAAGGATATCAAGGATATCAGTGGCAGATGATGTTCTCATTCTTTGATTCATCTTCTGTCACTCTTTCTCTGCAGCTGTAAGAAACATCAGTTTTGTTTTAATCTTTCTATCTGGAAAATAGAGAGTGAGCCTTAATGAATATCAAAGGATATCTTGCATCTGATTTTCTTCTACCTAGTAGCTTTTACTCACATGCTGCACCTTGTTAATCACTGATAGCTTTTGTATTATGAGCTGTAAGTAAATTGCCATATATTTTGTTAAGTTTTTCATTACATTTTTAATGTAATTGTAAAGATGAAAGAGGCTGGTTCAGACAGCTTTGGCACTTTAAAAATCTTTTTCTAATGTAAAGTCAAAGCTCTTTATTTTTCCTGGGAATACTCTCGCTATTGCTTGTCACGCATGGTTATTTCAATCAGTTTAGAAATTACTGAGTAATTTTTTGGGGGGGATGGAGGGGAACGAAACCGTTATGATGGGCTCAGCAATAAAATTTGTCTGTTATACTTACTTTCTTGGTAACCTGATGCTCTTTCTCTTTAAAGAAAAACTGTTTGCCTTTTTTTTTTTTTTTTTGATCTCCAAAGATCTAGCTAATGTCAACAAAAATATTCTGAAGAGGCCTGTTGTGTGGGTCATTCCCAGCAGCACTCTATTTAAAATATGTGTATAGTACTTTTGCTGTTCAAGGAATACCACTCAAAATTTGTTCCAAAAAGACTCCGTATGTGTTTCCCGCATGGGAAAAACAGTGAATTGGTCGCATCATTCTTGGGTCCTCCAAAATAGCATCAAAATTCATTAGGGAATTCAGTGAGATGTTCAACAGTTGTCAATTGCTGCTTCATAATGATCATATTCTCAGGGAAGGAACAGCCCATGCACTTGTGTTCCAGTGAAATACTCTGAGAGGTTGTTTATCGGATGTTCTGCACAGAAGCTGTAGCATGAGATTTGTCCTAACAGGAGATGGGTGAATCTTGCAAAGAGTTGGCTTGTCCATAGGAGCTCTTTCAGAACTGGCCAAGATTTCGTCTGATTTATTATTTTATTCTTGAAAATTACACACAGGGATCTAGTTGAGCCACTGGTCATCCTCGTAATTAGCAGCTTAGCTGCCTGACTTTTCTGTGTGATTCAAACTTTTTTTTTTTAATGTATTGTGGTGAAAAGCATATATAATAGTACAGCCTGATTATTTCAGGAGATTGTGGAAATTTTCAAAACTCGAGATTGTTAATAAATAATATTCATGTCATTTCTGAAAGACAGAAGAAGGGCTATCTAATCTATTTAAATATTATTTTTAATAGCCTTATTACTTCTAACTCTGAAAATAAATATTAGTTATGAGGATAGAAAAACCGAAGAAGCAAGTTAATTTATGAAGACTATTTTGTATGTTTAACAGTGTGCTTAAAATGATAGGGAGGAAAAAAAAAACAGAGGAAGATTTCTGTCTATGGAACCTTGACAAAACGTGGTGATGTCTCAAACTTGAAGGAGTTTTATAACAAGCCCGTGAAGATTTCTTGGATGAACAGGACCTCTTTAGTGAAAAGGATCTCTTTATTGCAACGTTTTCTATCTGCATTTGTTTCTGAGACTTCCTAATTTTGCTTCCACGAAAGGATGTAAAAAGTAGGCTAGTGGACGGAGGGAAGGACAAATTTATCCACAGTGCATTATTAACAACTGGTCAAGGACTGGTGAAGTTTGGAGGCTGCTGCTGAAGTCCTTGTTTTTTGAAACTTTTACTATTAGTCTTATGTTTTAGGTTACACAGTCAGAAAGATTGTTTGAATAGATGTATCTAATTGTGGTTAAGAAGGCAAGTACAGCTCAAAGTGTTAAGGAATTGTGAGCTACCAGTTCACTGGATTCATGAATACTTTCCATTAGTTTAGTTGACTTTATACTTAAAAAGACTATTTAAGCATTCTGTTCATACTTATTACCAAGAAGACAATGTCTGGGTGATTTAGAGACATTTGATTGAGAAAAGCCTTTTTTTTTTTTTTTGTATTCACATTGCTTATTTCAGTAGTGTTACACAGGTGGAATGTGGGGTTCCCAAAACTCATCAGGGGCTCTTTACACCTAATTTATATGAAACTACTAATTGTCACTATTAAGGAAAGCTATAAGAAATATAGGAATGAGAAAAAAAAAAAGAGATATGAAGAACTGAAGGACAAGAATGAGTGAAATCAACATACCATATATAAAGTGACAGGGATGAGGTAGGTTAGAAGTCAAAAGCAACTTTGAAAATACAAAATCAGTTTTCTTTCCTAATTAATTGATTCCACTGTGTACGTAGCAATTGATCTTAAGGATATCAAGAAGTCACACCAAAATCCTAGAAGTAATTTTTCTTTGCTTAGCTCATACTGAATTTGGTTAATATCTTCCTGAATCTTTTAAGCAGAAGAATCTGATTAAGCAGAAGAACCTGTGCACAAAATGCAACTTTTCTCCATTGTCTCCACATCCATGACCATTAACTGCTTTAGAGCATGTAGAGTGGTGGTATGAAAGTGTTACAAGATTGCTTCTATCAGGGTTGTTTTGCAAGATTTGTCTAAATTTACTGAAAGGCATTAGAAGGTCACCGATGGAGTCTTTAATTTAATTTAGCACTCTTCTGTTAAAAAAATAACCATCCCAAACCATGTTGAGGTGCACCATGCTGAGTGTCATATCTTTTTTTCTGTTTTCATGGTCTTAGCTACTCAAATTGCAAGTTGTTTTGGATATGAATTCTCTGCTACTCTGTATTTTTGTGGTGTCTAACACATTGGGAATCTGTCCTTGGCTGTTAGCTTTGCACGAAGCTTACGAATATTTATGTTGAACAGATCAGCCACACCCTGACAATATCTGTGTGATAGAAAGGTCATAAAGTAATCTTAATTATTTTATTATCCACCCTTTTCATTGCTTCTGTGGATGTTCAGCCTAGCTCTGTAGCCAACTCTTGTGATTTTGGTTGGCATTTAATTTTCCAGGTTACTTTGCATTACTCCTGTGCCTGTTTCCATTCTGTGTTATCTCTACATCACTATCTTCACACTATAATGTTATGTTTTCAGTGCTATGCAGGAAAAAGCCACATTAGTCTTTCAGAATTGTTTTTGGCATTTATAGTGTAAAATGATACCTATTGGAACAATAAAGTCCTGGTGTGCTGAGGCAGTAAGCTCTATGGTTGCACTAACATTTCTCTCCAAGATGTTTCCTATGTGCATTCAGCTGTGGTCACATTAGTTCTTTATGCACTGTTCCTGCATACATACATTTTAAACTGGGGAAAAAGATCTACCCTGATGTGGATTTCAAAGTGGTGAGGTTTAACCAGGGCATTTTGCAGCATCAGCATAATACTGTGAACTGTGCAGTCCTGGGTACACTGAATCCTGTCCCTGGGACATTGAAAAAGCCTGGCTCCATCCTGTTTGCGCCCTCCCTTCAGGTGTTTCTGTACACTGATAAAATCTCCCCAAGCCTCCTCTTCTGCAGGCTGAACAGCCTTTCCTCATAGCAGAGATGCAGTGTGTTCCACATAGCACAGCTTTTCTCTCACCTCTGTGTTAGATAAGGGCATTTTTTTTTATAAATTTAGCTTTAGTACCAACTTTGGCTTTCCTATTTGTTATTTATTTGTATGGCTTGTCAGAAGTAACAAAATCATTGTGTCTTAGGTGAATGGGCACAGTTTAAAGGGTATAAATGGTTATGTAACTAAATGGGTCAAACTTTCATATCAATGCTGATTCCATTTGTAACTGTTCTTATTAAAAGGAGACAGTCAGATCCACTGCTTGGAAAATGTACTTTCACACAGGAGGAAGCTGGGACAGCAATTTAAGTTGTTGCAAGGACCTCAGTTGAGGTTAGAGGCAGTAAAAACTTCAACAGCTTAATGCACTGCTATTTGAGGTAAGGACATTCTGGGGTTCATAGCATCATACTTCCTGGGAATTGTTTTTATTCTGCCATAAGAGGCTATGTAGATTTCAAGAGAAGCACAGTTATTTAAATAAAGCTGGTAAGAGAACTGGGAATTAGTCATTGGACATCATTTATTTTTAGATAACTCAGAAGTTATTTATGCTGAATGTCAGAACAAATTGTGAATGATGACTCCTGAGCAAAACGTTTTTGTTGCTTTGACATGCTGAATTTGAGCTATTCATCTTGGGCTTCAAACAAATTTTTACCTCTTTTAGTCTTGTCTCAGAGATCAATGTAATATTTTCGTTTCAGTTGGGAACAAAGAAAACATATAGACATATGCATCTGCATGCAGATAGCTAGATATGCTTATAGAAACTGACAAAGTGCAGAGAAGTCTTTAAGTAACTTTTTTTGAAAGCTTGGTTGGCCATCTAGCAGTATTTGTATTAACAGGAACACTTTTCATTCAGTTTGCATTTATTGTTCACTGTAGAAAAAAGAATCAAAATATCAGCATTCTACCTATTAGGGTCATTTTTTCTCTCTACTCAGAGTCAGAGGTTTTAGAGAATTGTTTGAAAACAGGTTTCAAGAATTATTGCAAGCCTATTAACTTGTTTCTTCCAGCTTGTTGACTATAATATAGAATTCCTGTACTGAATGTACAGCTAGATTTCTTGAGCACCAGCTGGAAACCTTGGAAGTGATTTTATTCATAACCTTCCTCACAATGGAAACAGGGCTCAACAACTCCAGCAAATGGTATAAATGTATGGGCTTAACAACATTTGAAGAAAAAAAAAAAGCTTTACTTTCTTTGGGGCAGTCGAGTTATGGATAAGGGTGTGTTGTGTGTGTGTGTGCTCACGTGTGTGCGTACAGTGTGTGTGCCTCTCTATTTGTATGGAATTTTATCAAATGGTAAGCCTTACAGACCTATTTTAACTATTATGTCTCTTTGTTTAGCATATCTGTATGATTTCATTTGAAATCATTTAAAATCCATATTCCTTGGGACACCGAACCTTATTAATAATGTTGTTTTACTGAAACATCAGAACTTTTTTTTTCCCAGAGAATAATATTTGTAATATAAAGTCTCTCTTGATACTTAAGCTTATTCTTAAATGTAGTGCTAAGGGAAGGTCAAAGATCAGAGTTGTGAAGGACAGGTGGCTACAAATAAAAGTAGGTTTGAGGTTGTTTTTCTTTGCCATCTTGCTGCTAACGCTTCCTCCTGCTTCTGCCTTTGCTGTTGTCAAAAATGCATTCCAACCTTTTCCAGTGATCCAAACTGCTTGTTCCTTTCCCTGCCTTTGAGTTGTCATTAGGATTTTAATCTGAGTATATTGTGCTGATACCACTGAGTTGCTGGAAGTAGATGCCAGGTTGAAGTACAGCAAGACTGATTTGTTAGGGAAAACAGATTGAAATTGGTCCTGTAAAATTAATTTAAATTCATTCTGGGAGCTTTATTCCTTATTAGAAGTCAATATTTGAATGCACAGTAATAACTTCTGAAAGACCTTAACAGACAGTATGACAGCTGTCTACAAAATCTAGTACATGTTTTGGTAATTTCTTCCATGTAGCATTAATCATTTGGTTTTAGATAATTATGCTACTTGGAGTTGTAATGAATTATGCTTTTAGATCTTTGTCTGTTTTCTGTAGTAGCTGATCTTTTACTCTGATTTGAAACAAATTGGCAAGAGGTTAGACTACAAACTTTTTTTTTAGTTTTAAATTTTTTGGGGGGTTTATTTTCATCTTTCATTTCACACAAGGCAGGTGAGGGTATAATAATTATGTCACAGGAGGACTGTGCAGCAGGACAGCCTCTTTGTCCCAGTGTGATAAGGATGCCCGCTGTGTTTAATAGTATTACAGGGCTGTTCTCAGTTCCTTCCTTCACACCCCCCACTTGTTTACTGTAAATGTCATGTGCATTTAAGGACCATGTTCTGGTTCTTTGTTAGAAATCAGAATTCTTGTCCATTCATCTTCATGCTCTTTGCAGTCTGGGATGCTAATGGACCGGATTGTCCTCGCAGTGTAAATTGCAAATTGAACCTGTTTTCCTTGCCATATAAATTTCTTTCTGCAGTTCCTTCTGTTTTGGGGGAACTTGTTCTGTGTTGCAGCAGCTGGTGGTAGCTCTGAGCTCTGCCCAGACCACAGCCGGTGCCAGCAGCAGCTGCTGTGCCACCTTCAGTGCATGGATGCCGGCCTCTCGGTCGGAAAGCACAGCCCTCTGATGCGTGAGCTCAACGAGCAGGCAGTAATGGATTAAAAGCCTCTGTTTTGTTTAACTACTAGTAGGTAGATAAGGATTTGCGCTCTGCTAATGTAGATCGGTTAAAATGACTGGCAATGTTTTAGCTATTGATGTGAAGTTAAAAAGAAATAGGATTTTTGTTTTTGTTCCCTGCTGTTTGTTAATCAGCAGTCTCGCCTATTAGAGCTTCATGTTTTTTTCATTTTATTGTTTGGAAAGACTTTGTTAAAGATTTCTCTCTGATAGCCTTCCTGAATGATGGAATAAGAATGACATTTTCGCTTTTCCAAGTGGTTTTATCCTTTGATCTACCTACATTGCTGCCAATGTTCAGCTAGGATTCTCTGCTATATTATTGCTCTACTCGGACATGTGTGTTTATTTTACTTACACTAGCCTTATGAATCTATACAAAATGTGTGTAAGCCAGACTGTCTCATGGCAGGGGGGTTGGAATTAGATTATCTTTAAGTTCCCTTCCAACCCAAACTATTCTATGATTCCCTGATTACCAGTAATTGAGAAATCTTATTCATGCTTTGGGCTGTTGAGCTGTATGTGATGAAATAATGTTTTTTTGCATGTCATTTGTTCATCTTTGCATTGTGATTTTACTGATGAATAAGTTTCAGTTAACTTGGGAGCGTAGTGTAGATATAATACAGTAGATCTGAAGGCTTGCTTTCACTTTCCATCTCTGGGAATTTAGTACTGTTGAAAATCAGACTATATGATATTTTCTTTTAATTTGGATTAATTCCATATTTTTTCTTCAAGAATTATTTTTGAAGCTTTAAAGAGTGCATACAATTTTTTGCTTTAACTACTTCTTGGAGAAGGTAGTTCTGTGCAACTGATAGCCATAATTTGCAAACTGGATCTTGACCATTAGTAAGCTCAAGGGTTTTGTACCTCCAAGCATCTTGGGACACATCCTATTCCTATTCTCTTTCATTCGTTATTTCTGTGCTATGGTAAAAGAGTACTTGAGGATCTATTTGTTTGACTTTCCAGAGATCCTACAGTTCCAGCATGGCTCTAGGGTGTCTGGAAATTGGGGACATAATTACTGCATTTGTTAAGATTGTTGATATATCACATGAACCAATAATAGTTCCTTGTGTCTGGGATGCACTGGACTTAGTGTCATGCTGTTGATCTGCACGTGCATAGTAAACATAATCCTCAGTGTTTCATCTGGCAGGTTATGTTGCACATTTCTCTCTGGGAAATTCTGAATAGAAATCTGAGATCTTACTTCTATCCCTGTGCTTATGATATTCAGTACGACAAATACAGCTATGCAATTTCATTTGTTATTGAAACATTGAAAGGAAAGTAGGAATTAGGGGATCTGGGGAAAAAAGTAGCCTCCCTCAGGTTTTACCTTTTCTAAGAACAAATTTATTAAAGCTAATCTAAAAATGTGAAAAGAACAAAGTTTTTCAAGGCATTTATTGAAACTTTACCAAGGGTGTTTTTTCTTTTAAGCTTCCATATTCTGGCTCGTTTTCGGTAAAGACACATATCTACTAATGTTGATTTATATGTAATTTTATAATTGTTTGCATACGTGTTCATTGAAAATGAGATATAATATTTCAATGCTTTTGCCAGCTTCATTGAAATTATTTTGGAAAGCTAGTTTTTAAATTATGCAGGAAATTTTTACAGTCTATAAAGAACAAGATCAAAAGTATGCAGGACTTTAAACGGGAGAGTGAACATCAAAAAAATTTCTATAAGAGATGGAAAATCTTTTTCCGAGAACAAGTTTACAGAAATAGACAGCTTGCCAGTGTGATAAAATAACAGACATATATAATCTAATACTGGCTTTGATCATTTCTTTAAAGGCAATTGCTGTGTTAGTGAAGCAGCTGGTGACAGTGGAAATAGTGCTGTTACCGTGGACATACAGTAATAGTGTAAAATACAGTTGACCATCAAACCTCATTTTGGTTTAAGTCAGCTTTCCCATGAGTAAGGGCACAGTATGTTACTGGTAATGTCAGCACTTAGATTTCAAAGCGCTTGGAAGCACCAGGCGTGTATTATTTTATTCTGTCATCAGTGCCTGTAGGAGAGGAGAAAGCAGCCAAGATGACGAACTGAGAATTGAATAGAAAAGTGATTATGGAAACTCTTGGATAAAGAGTGTGGTGAGGGAGGTTGAAAATAATTTGCTAAGCTGCTTCACTGCAAAAACATTGGGCGGCAGTTCAGAAAACCTTCAGTGTGCAACCTGAAAGCCTCAGTCTGGCAAAGGCACTAGCGTGTGGTTGGGGGATCATGCCGCTAGCCTCGTGCTCTGGAGAAACCTAAACTGTTGCTGTTGTGTGTTAAACTGATGTAAAACGGTTCTGACAAGGAATTTGAGGTGAAAATCTATATTCAGTATGTGTGTTTGTTCTTGTTCTAGGGTTAATGTAGTAGTTGAAAGCCCTAGCGTCTTTTCTCCAACGCCCAGCTGCAGCACAGGTGACAGGGGTGTGACGGCCTGCGCCTGGAGCGTTGCTGACTGGGCTTCGGTGGCCCTCAGGAGGGAGCACTGCTGAAGTGTGCCGGGCCGCTTCTGAAGGAGGTGACCCTGATCTGCCCCATCTCTCTGGTGGTGCTGGCTGCTAACTGTACAATGCTGCAGGACAAACCAAGTTATCTCCTGAAACTGGCTTTCCCCGCAGCCCCATAAGTCTTTGAGGAGATGCTAGGATGGGAACTTGAGGTGCTGGGTAGGACAGGAGCCCTCCCTTCTGGGAGCAACCAGGGTGACATCAGCTGGACTCAGCTCTGAAAACACAGAATGACTGAGACCTCTGCTCTCTTAAATCCCTGGATATTTCTTCCGACTTTCCTCTGTGGACCGTTCCTAAAGCTAATCAGCAAAATCTTCCATTTTCATTTAATTTAAGACAGGAGATAACTACAATTACACTTAACACCCTCAAAAGTCTCTCTGGAATTTAAAGATCAGCTAGCAACAACTTCTGGTTACAGATATAAAGAAGAAACGTTTTATATCAGTGCCAGTCTCCTAAGCCACACTGTATTCTTTGAAGATGCATTTGTAAAGTACTCTGTGTGAGCTGCACTGTGTGCGTGCATTTAAACCTTTGAATCCCTCACTGACGTAGGACTAAATGTAAAAACTGGTGTTTTGAAAGGTAGAGAGCTGTTGGGGAAATGGAGAAGAGCCAAGCCCTTCTAGAAATGTAAAAGGTATCAGTGTGAGGGGACAAAATACTTCATTCCTTGAAAGACAACCAGTTTCTCTAGCTAATCCAAATGGAAAAAGCACTCCATCTAAATGCCTTCTTAAAAGGTGACAAACCAGTAGAATTCTGTGATGGCCAGTTTGTTACACCGTGCTGATTTATCCACTGCTTTCTTCAGTTTTTATGCCAGTGGTACTTCCAATTCAGGTTGAAAGGTGAGGACCCCATTAGCTGATGTCTACCGCACTGTAGACAAAGTTGTTTGATAAAATATTTGGACTGCAAAATGCTCTTCTGAATGCTGGGTTTTGGTTACCCTGGAGGTTGAGTGCCTGACTCATTTGATCTGACAGGGAGTAATGCTTTGTAGCTTAATTTAAAAATGAAATTAATGTTTTATAGAAGAGCTTTGATATCTGCAAACAATCATTAACAATTCATGTCCTCTGTGCTCTATAGCTTGTAGAGCAGTTACTTGTGAGATTTTCCCTTTTAACTCATTAACTACTTTATTTCCAGGAAATAAGATTTTAATTTCTACATCTTCATAGGGAATTTTATAACTTGGCCATTCTAGAACACTGCCAATGTAGAAAAAGTATATATCTGCATATAACATTTTTGCTGTATATAAAAAAAATAATAACATCTGTTGCTACTGCTTGCAGTTATTACTGTATGGTACTGTTGTCTTTGGTAGAGAAAACAATATAATTAAAATGAAGAGGACATACAAAGACCCATTATCTTCGCTGAACTGAAGTATTTTTTGACCAGTAATTCAGTAATTATCTCATGCATTACAGAGTTGTTTTTCTTTTAAAACAAACAAACAAAAAAAAAAACACAAAAAAACTCCACCCTCCAAACTGTGTACCAAAACAATTAGGAGGAATGATCTATAAAAGCATGAAAAGAATAGCTTAGAAAAAACAAGTAGGAAGAAATAACTTAGAAATACATGATCAACAACGAGAAGTTGAGAACTTTAGTAGGTGTTCACAAAGCAAATTAACATAGCTGAGAAGTAAGGCAGTAGGGCTACCCTGACTTAAATTATATGGTTTGGAAGGGCGATGCTAATGAATGGTAATAGTAAAGTCACTGAGGTCCTGCATAGTATGATTTTTTTTTAACCTGTAGTATTTTAACCTTTTAGTATTTTTATCGAAGATATGGAAAACGTTTAAAACCATTACTGATTTAAAAAAAAAATGTTGGAGGTAGGAAGCCGTTGGAGAAATAGCCACTCGATCACTGATAAAGAGAAGTTGGATTCATTGGCTGGGCTGGGTTCAGGCTCATGTTATGTTTTTCAGCATATCCAAATATAATTTCGCATCTTGAAATAATGAATGCAGACTATTATTCCCTCTTTATTCCAGAAAGAAATTATTTGTTAAAGGCAAAAAAAAAATCGTTTCCCAAAAATGGGGAATCACAGTTATCAGTTGAAACTGGACTCGTGGGGTTATGCTTTGGCCAAAAGGCCTTGTGTATCCAAGAACCGCAGTACCGAGGTTACATTGCCTCTGTGTTTGGTGTTGCTCTGTAAAAGGCTGGAATGCTGGTTTGAGATGGGCGTAGGACACTGAAAACTGGAGATGATTCAGGGAAGGGCTGTAAGAATGATGAAGGAACTGGAAGTGTGCTATATGATGAAAGATTTAAAGCTCAGTCTGCTTAGTTTAGCAAAAGTGTGGGTAGGAGATGATTTGATCACAATCTTAACATGTTCATGTGGGGAGCTGAAATGTGATAATAGATAGCTTCTCCTAGAAGATGATAGATAGCAAACAGAAGGAAAATAATAACCAGCAGCTTGAAGTTGAACTTAGCCAAACTAGTTTAGAAATAAGATGCAAAATTTTAGCAGGGAAAGCAGTTAAATATTGGAACAACTTAGCAATAGCTGTGATGCATTTGCAAACACTGGAAATGCCATAATTAACATTGCATGTCTTTCTGAGAGATGCACAGTGTTTTAGGAACAAGTGTGAAATTTCAAACAAAAATTAATGCAGCAGAACCTGTAATATTCAGGAATTGCAGTACTTGGATCTTTCCTTAAAATCCAGGTTGATATTTGCAATGCAGTATAATGATTAACATCTGCTCATTTTGATTCTGTATTAACATATAGAAGAATTTTAAAGGTATTTCTATATGGCACAATGTGCTGCAGGTATCCACACTAGCCCTGAACAAGCTGGGTTGGGTACCAAGCGTCCCCAAGCCTTGCTAGCATGGTTGCCTGACAGGTACTTTTTAGTTGAGTTGAGACGCTAATTGTAATGATAGCTTGTAATGTTTCAAAGTGTGTACTTCTCAGAATAAATATATGCAAAAGAATAAATATCTTCATTTAAAATAAGTGGATTCTCAAAACAAACAAAAACCAAACAATAAAAAAAAAACAAACTTGTAAATTGATTAATCATATCAGTTTTATCATATCAAATTTAAACTGGAGTGTTTATTTTTCTGAGCTGTTGTTTTGGTGAATTTGACAGATTTGTAGTGCATTTAATGTCTCTGCTCTTTAGCTATGAGTTTCCAGTGCAGGCATAAGAAATACAGGAAATACCCTACCTCACAATGGATAACTTTCCAACTGCCTTTTCCTGTCTTGCTTAGATCTGAATATTTTCAGGCTCCTCCATAGTAAAGTATATGGTTCATATTGCTTATTGGCCTGTGACCTGCCAGTACCTCTGTGGACAAGCTACTTAGAGCCAATGAGCTGCCTTAGAAAATTGAAAGGATTAGGAAAATACTGGATTCATAATGAAAATGGAATTATTAAGACATAGCCTTTATATATTCTATAAAGTAGATAGCCTGGAGCTGCCCCACTGGAGAAGTTCACATCTCTAAGAAAAGTTGAGCTGAGAGCTACCAGTATCTTGGGCTTTCCTTCTTGATTACTACTGGTATGCTAACAGTACACCGTGTAATTATGTCTAAAATACGACTGTAACTGTCCTGTCCTTGAAAGATTACTATACACAACCTTTTGATGTTTTTTTTTTCTTTCCCCTAATATGTAAATCTAGAAGTTCATGGAACTTTTTTATGCACCTTATGAAATGGTAAAATGTTTATTATGAAAAGTAAAGCTTGGCTGCCATATTTCTAACCAGAGGCATCTGATATTTGTGAAATCTAAGCAATTTAGCATGTAATTGCTATATACCTCAAGATATTTGGTTGTATTGAAGCTTTGTACTCTCATCAGATTAAACTATTTTGCTTTCATCATTGTCTTTCAACATAAACACAGTTTTTGGTTAAAAGTAGCTTATGTTACATTCTGTATGTATTGTGCTGTGGAATTATTTCTGAAGTGAATTCCATATAAACTACACAAACTTTGAGATTTAAAATTAGAAAATGTTTGCAATTGCTGTGTAAAACCTGAATAAGAAACATTAATCCATACAATTGTCTTCTTGCTAAAAAAAAAAAATAATAAAAAAAAATTAATAAGTATACTTTTTGAATGGTTGTTATTCATGAGTTTTACCTAGGGTCTGGTCAGGCAGATTTATCGGTGAAGGATTTATTTGCATGTGTGCTTTTTATTTTTCACAGGATCCAAGCTGATGACTTTTAAAAATCTTATTCTCTTTCAGAAATGTTACAATTTGAATTGATAGGATAAATTCAAATTCAGTAGAATCTATTTTTATTCTTCATATTTGCTTAAAATGGAATGGAAGATATAAGCACTTCTCTAGTAAATGTAAACATTCTAATAATTACTCAGATTTATGGGATGATTCCTCATTTCAGTGAAAATGCAAGAGGGAAATTGCAGCTACACTTAAGTACTGCTAATAATATCATACAATTCATATATTCTGTAAGTAATACAGGTAAGAAATTCACAAGAGCTGTAATTGATTACATTTTTGTATTTGTTTTTCCTTTTCAGTCAGTGGTGAAGACTGGGCGATTGCTGATCAGCCACGAGGCTCCCTTGACAGGAGGGTTTGCATCTGAAATTAGTTCTACAGTTCAGGTACACAGATTGTTTGTATTTAAGCATTCTGCATGTCTGAGTGAGTTTATGTATAGAAATAATGTTTATTACTATATTAAAAATTGGGGTTTTCATATTTTTGATTTTTTTTGTTTAATTTCAGAATTGTGCATGCTTGCATTATTTTATCTGAACAGATAAACAAAGGTGATTCTAAAGTTCACACAAAAAGCTGTACAGACAGCAGTTAAACTTGGGAATTAGTTCTGGGAATGTAATTTTGAATTAAATATGCATAAGGAGTCAGAAAACTAAGTTTCTTAGTATTTGTGAAACATTTTTTTAAGAGTAGTTGTATTAATTTTAATATTACAGTGAAGATAATTCACTTTGTGTATGAAAATTGTCTTTATGAAGAAGCAAGCATTTATCATCTAAGCAGTGTTTGATCCCTCTTCCATTTCTCCCCTTCTGTAGGTGACCTTGCTGATTAAAATAGGTCTAGTAAAATCATTTGGCACTGCCAACCTTGAGTCTTGAATGTGATGCTTTTTCTTAAATTCTTAGGAAAATGTGAAAAAAATAATCAGTGGTGCCTGTCTTTTAGTGTTGTGTGTTACTATTAATAACACCTGAGGAGATAACTTTTTTTAAAGTCAGGCATCAATCTCATGATTTAGTGAGATTTAGTGGCATTAAAAAATATGTTAGTTGGAGAGAAAAAGTTGAAGAAAAAAGCTTATCAGTAAATATTACTGGAAGATTCATTTCATGGTATGATCAATATATTGCTGAAACTAAAAAATGAGTTTTTAATCTCCTCAGACGTCCACTAAGAAAGGGACTCACGTGGTTGATCCATCTTGGTTTGTTTTTTGTATCAGGGATATATATATTGACAAATACGACATATTTAGCAAATGAACTTTAAAAGCCTTTAATAAAGGGCTGTTTCTTTTGGTTCATGCTGAAAGCATATATTTGTTTCATGATGGTAACTAATAATCTTGTATTCAAATTTTTTAGGAAATGAGGATTTGTTTCTTTGGAAATATTAGTTAATTTATCACACATGCTACTTCAGAATACATTGAAATATAACTCTTTGGCATTGAATTTATCCGTCGTGAGTTTCTTTTGGCTGACTCAAATCTGTTTTATAACTATACTGTTGTTACTCTTTATATCTGTTCTTGAAGATTTCAGCATCCTGTACGAAAGTTTCGATACCAGTTATTTTTAAGAATATCCATTCTGCAAAAGAGAGCAGAACATCATTTACAAAACGTAACAGCTTTTTCAAGAGCAGTAGGCATAATAAAGACCTTGCTTTTTAAATTTATTTAAACATGTTTCTTAAACAATCAAGTAAAGTCTATATGTCTGATATCAGTGTGCAGTAAAAATAAAAATGAAAAGTGAAATTCACTTTTACTGGATGCGAAGCATACTGAGAATGCCAAAAACTGTGGATTGCAGTTGGCTTTAGTTTCCTCTTACACATGGAAATAATAAGACTTCAATCAATTGTGTCCAGTTGGATTAGATGGTTAGTTTCCATATTGTTATTCCATCCTTGCCATGAGGTCTCTCGTCATAGAAATAAGGTGAATAAAAATACATAGGTTATTTCAAAACAGTTAACTGTCATAAACATTTCATGGTAATGTAGATTTCAAGGAAATGAGTGTGATTGGAAATGATGGCTTTCACTCATGAGAAAACTATATGGAAGGTTTCCTTTTCATTATTTGAAAGATAAAAGCGTTAGGAGAGCATATTAAATCAGAACTCTTCTGTGTCAAGCACAGAATATTTAAAAGGGGGCACATTATTGCATTAAGTAGTCATTCACTCTGATTTCTTAAACATATAAAACTAAGAAAAGGATGAAGTGGTGTAGTTAAAACTGCATGTGATGAGACTTTGCCCTTAGTACTGACGTTTTTACATGTTCTCAATGGGTATTATGAAGTGAGTAACAGATGATAGGATAAATTCAATATAGGTACTGTTAATACTGCTCGTTGATTATATTGTGTATAAAAGCTTGCAGAAGCGTTCAGCAGGGAGGGCCCTAAACTTCTTTTCCTTAAGGGACACATTGGAGCATATTTGGAGGAGCCTTGGAGAAAGGCCCACGGAGATGTCATCTCCAAAATCGGGTGTGGAAATCATCAGCACATTATTAACTTGCAGTGTAAAAGAATGTGAATCCAGTGTTTGCACCTGTGTTGAAGAAGAAAATGAGAGGAACAGGGTGGTTTCAAAGAGGGGTGACGGGGGGAGGCTCCCTTGTGAGCAGGGGCAGAAGGCACAGCTGCAGCAGGGGAACCCCAATAGCCCATCCTGGGAGATGGAGCCCCTGACCTGGCTCCTCCCAGGGCTGTCCCCGTGGGCTGAGGGGAGACAGCCAGCAACCACCGACAGGGCAGATTTTGGGTAAAAGGGGAAGAAGAAGGACTGGTTGCTTGCCCTTGGGCTGGTTGATAGACTGTCCGGCTGTGCACTGTGCCCAGTCAGCACCATGTGTCTGGTCTTCTCGTCACACCCCATTTCTAACTCTTTTCGCATGTGGGGCGTTCTGTCCTGTGTTCGAGGGTATGTATGGTCTGAGTGCCAGGAGCGTGTCGGTGTCTGTCACCAGCCAACGTCAAGCTGGACAGCAGGCTGAGCGACTCGGGAGGCGGGTGTACGTGGGGGTATCTCTGGGAGTGTCAACTGGAGGAGCTGCCCACTGGAGGGACCAGGAGGTCTAAGCCAGCTACTGGCTTAGCAGCCTTTGAGCATGTTACACTGACAGGAGGAGGAATTTATGTCATGTGCATGCCGTACTATTTTGCCTACTCATTTCTGCTAATCTTGTCTTTGCTTTATTTTAATTAACTTGTAATGTTTCACCTTCTAAAGCGTCTGCTGTGCAGAGCTATTTACAGGTGAGGTTGGCCAACCTCAAAGCATGTTGTTTCTCTAATTAAAGCCATCAGGGAACCTTCTGAAGACTGCCTTTCATTGGTGTCTCTGGTAAAAAGCTGCCTTGCAGAGAAGCAGCTTGCAGTCCTGCTTCCTTTTTGCCATTGCTGCCATACTGACAAAATAAAGATGATGGTGTGATGTATTTTCAGAATGAAATGGAGACTTAATAGGGGGCTATAAACAAAGGATTGTACAAGGGGAAAATAAACTCAGTTACATAAAGAATAAAGTGATAAAGAACTTTATGATGAACACTGTGATAAAGAACAATACTTCATTTTAGAAGTCTTTCATGATTTCGGTGGTTAATAACCCTTTTATCAATTCTCTTTATTTGTAGCTGCCATCAGTGTTCCAATTTGTTTTGTTTTTCTTTTCCTTGCAAATGAAGGGATTATTATTCTAGGTTGCTTTTACTGGGATAAGCCTCTGAGCACAGCTTATTGATCACTTTGTAGAAAGATGAGGCCCTTATGAGCAGAGCAGTTCTGCTGAGCGTGCAGTGTAAAGGGGGAAGGAATCCAAATATATGGCAGTAGTAATCCTGCAGTAACTGGTCACCCCAGAGGGCTGTAGATACCAAAAGTTTGGGTTTCAGCAATGAGAAGTCGTTGAAAGGTTCATCTAAAACTAACTCGAAGGTGATCTTTTTTCTATCAGATATTGTCATGTTGTGGTTTAGCCCCAGCAGGCAGCTCAGCACCACCCAGCTGCTTGCTCACTCTCCCCGGGTGGGATGGGGGAGAGAATCAGAAAGGTAAAAGCACAAGAACTCATGGGCTGAGATACAAACAGTTTACTAGGTAAAGCAAAAACCACATGTGCAAGCAAAGCAAAACAAGGAATTCATTTGCTGCTTCCCATCAGCAGGAAGGAGTTCAGCCACTGCCAGGACAGCAGGGCTCATCGCGGGTAGTGACGGGGAGAAAAACACCATCACTCCGAATGTACCCCTCTCCTCTTTCTTTATCCCAGTTTTATTGCTGATCATGACACCACCAGGTGTGGGCCATCCCTTTGGCCATCTTGGGCCAGCTCCCTTGGCTGTGTCCCCTCCCAGCTCCTGGTGCACCCCCAGCCTCCTCACCGGCAGGGCAGCACGAGGAGCAGGAAAGGCCTTGGCTCTGTGTAAGTACTGCTCTGCAACAACTAAACATCGGTGTGTTATCAGTACTATTTTCATCAAAAGTTCAAACACAGCAATCAGATGAGCCTCTACAAAGAAAATTAACTCTATCCCAGCATAACACATCATCTCTTTGTTTTATTTCAAAATTATCTTTCACTCGGAATGTAATACGTTAGAAAGCTAAGTTTACGTTAAAGGTCTTATAAGTCTTGTTGTGGTCAATGTAACATATCAGATTTGAAGAGAATTCTGTGGAACACTTATATTTTCCCACCTCTATTAGCAGGTGGCCTTTTACTGTGAAGTCTCAAACACTTATTTTTGTTAGTTCATGATGTATTAGAAGAGATTATTTGAAACTTGGGTGTGGCTGAAAATTTCATGGCAATCTGAAGAAGCTGTCTGATATTTCTTTAAAAACATTTTGAATTATACAGTTTTGAGGGAAATGTAAATCTGAAACAAGTAGCTTTTGTTTTTAAAATTGGATTTTAAATTGACACTAGTATAATAGGCAGTTGTTGCAATTTGCTATATTTATGTAGCTTCTGGGTATGATGGAATGTGCTTGCTAGTTTGAACCTTAGAGCCTATTCTGCTTAATTTCTGGTGCATTTTGATCCAAAAATATGAACTACTTAACTGCAGGACTTCATCAGCACTTGAATTGGCATAGTACAGCATGTAATTTCCTTTTTTGTTATTCTAGTCACCTTTCTTCTCCTTCTTTATGCAAACTCTTTGACAAAAACTGTACTACGCTTCTGAGAAGTGATGGTAATTTGACAGAGAATGTATTGAGAAATTGGAAAGTTGAGGAGAACAGAGTTAAAATTGCTGGGGGAATTTATAGGTAGAGTAGTTTAGGAAATGTACCTGGGAAAGGATCATGACATGAGTGCAGACTAGTAGCTTGATTTTTCTTTTCCTGTCTTTTAGGGCTTCTACATCAAATGTGTAGCTTCCTGCTTTCTATGGGACTAGGTGTGGGAATGCTGTGTTATGGTTACAACAATACGGTAGTCACTATTTTCTTTTAGGACTGAAAATAAATGTAAATAAACATGCACAAACCATCTGGCATTGATCCTGCAAATATAGAAAATCTGTGTCACAAAACAGTCTTGGTGGTTTCTCCCCCACTATCCACAAATAATATTTAAGTTACTGAAAAATAGAAGATGCTTTACTAATTTTGAATAATTTAAGGTTTTTGAAATTTAATTTATGAAATTGGATTGTGCACATTAGTAACATTACAGCAGAATCCACCACAAAAATGTGCCTTACTTACTGACTTACAAAAACATACATGGCTCGAGAAGGGTGTGAGCTCATTGCTGTCTATGAAATAAGAGGATGGCACACTGTCATTTGCACAAGCTTTGCACAGATGTAACAAGGCACATATTTTCTTCATTCTTGCAAGAACAGAGCAGTGCTGGTTTAAGGGTGAGTTTCTATCTTAGTAGTGCAGTTTCTTTTCTTATTGCCTGGCAGCTACTTTGACATGGAGCATCTGATTATGCCTTGGGAGGATCTGAGGAATGGGAGATCAGCTACCACAGATTTCTTCCAGAAGAAATCATGAGCTTCTCAAAGTTGCACCAAGCTTTGTCTTACAAAAGATTAACATTAATCAGGGGAAAGGTCCCAGCAAATTCAATGAAATAACCCGTATCAGAGGATTGAGTTATGTGATCTTATTTTTTCAGTTCTTCAGTTCTGTATGTAAAATTGGATAGAATAATCTTTGTCTGTTTGGATTGGTGGGGATTTAGATTTCCTTCTGCTGTTGCAAAATAAGGCCTAATCTGCTCTAAGCGGGGTAATTTCCTGCTACTGTGTAACATTAGGAGAAACTATTAGATGAGCTATTTCTGTGAGATGTATTTCAGGAAAAAGAAAAGTCAATATGTCTAGGAATGCCTTTCAAAGCTGTAACAGCTTCAGAGCAATTTTTTTCTAGCAAGTTACCATAGGAAGAACTTGCAAAAACAAAAAAGCTTGAACAACAAGAACAAAGAACAGTTCAATAACTTCATCAGCAAAAAATAAAAATGAAAATAAATTGGCTTCCCAACATTACACTTCCAGAATCTTTGAACTGAATCAATTTTCATACGACTTCATGATATGTCTTCAGAATTTGGGTGGTTTAGATACTCCATACGGTTCCATTACTTCATTTTTCCCATAAGCTGAAGTTGAGATGGCTTTTCCCAATGAAGCTGTGACATCTTCCATGGCTTTTTGTGGTTCTTAGAACAGGTGATTGCAATGTAGTACTCCAAAATATTTGAGAGACAGATTGAGTTTCAAATCATGCATCTGTGTCTGCATTAGGGGTTTACTTAGCGCAGTAGGAACTAAATAATAACTTGGAGCACTCTGTGGGATTTATTTTATAATTATGGTGAATAACATAAAATCTTGTGCCAGTGCCACTTAAAATTAGTTTAAATGAACAGGGTGCAAACTTCTCTTAAAGTCTGTCTTTACTGGAAGCAATTCTTATAGTGTAATTGTAATTCATTTATATTTAAATCATTTCATTCTCATAACATGTGTTGAAACAAATTGACTTTCAAACTGAGCATTGAGTTAAAATGGAATGTGTAATCCTTAAGAATTTGGAGGAATTTGAGATACAAAGTGTTAGCCCTACTTACTTATAGAAATGAGGGAATTATGGAAGAATTCTCTATGCAGTTTGAGGAATCATAAAAGTCTCAAACACATTTTTCCAAGTTGACTAGAAAGATGATTCAGGACAGGTCAGCCTGGACAGCTTTTCATAAGACACAGACTTTTTTCACTGTTGAAAACAATTTCAGGGAGTAGCTAAATAGAGAGGTTCTGGATTAAATATAGCATGGACACTTAATAAAACAGCATGCTGAAATGTGGGTACAGGAGTATGGTCATTCAGTTCACATAGAAAAATTATTAAATCTGAATCTTTTTTAACTTTGCTTTGACACAATCACAATAGGCAGTAAAATTGAAAGAACTGAAATAGGCAGTCTAGTGCTTCATTTACTATCCTACATAATTTTTTTTGCCACTTTCATGCTTTTAGTCACTGTAGTAGGAATCACAATCCATAAAAGCCTGGTTTTATAGATTGCAACGTCAGGTTCTGTCACTAGGAGAATGATCTAGGAAGTGTTGGTATAAAATATAAATAAAAGCTAGAATGAACACAGCAAAGTAAATTGAAGATGGGCAGAAAATATTTAATAATGCAGTGGAAAAAAGAGAACTGAATTGAAAGGAAAGAAAATCAGACCATACAGAAATTAACCCAGAATAATGGAAAAAAATGTTATTTCCTATGAAAGGAATTGGGAGTAATAAGGGAAATGTCATCATGTCATCTAAATAAAATTCTCATTCACTGGCTTGAGTTAAAAGTGTTTGTGGCAGGTGCATGAAGATGCTCATCGTGTTTGTAAAACATGAATGTAGACAGTTCAGTGAACTCCCAGTTTCTGATGCAGCGTGAACTGGAAGCAATTTTAGTTATGCAAGTCTAAATTTGTGGATAATACTGACTGTCTTATTCAGCATTCAGTCTTATATGACAGCACATTTGATAAGGAATACAGAAAATAAGTGAAGAGATGAAATGTTACAAAACCAAGATTTATAAAAGGAAACAAAACTGCTTTTCATCAAAAAAGTTGAAGCTGATATACTACAAAGAGAGTAGAAGTTGAGATTCACTGTAAAGCTCAGTAAAATGAATATGAAAAAATGGCCTTTCATATCATGAATTTGACTTATGAATTTAATTTGAATCTTTCATACTAATTATGAAAGTAAGAATTATTCTGTGTTTTAAAGAGCTCGAATACAGCAGTAAACATTGGATCTGTTCTATTTTCTTTTCCAAACAGAAGTACTAGTGTGTTTTGGTCTCCACCGTGTCCCCCATTCTGGACCTTCCCCCCTCACAGCATGTGAGATCCCCTGATGCAGTGCCTGCATGGGATCAGTGCTTCACCAGCCCAGCTGTGTGGGTTTGGCTGTGTTTGTCTGGCAGGGTGGTAGCTTTCTCAGCCTGGGTCACTCTCAAAAGGGAACCATGATCTGACAAGAAGGCACGTTCATAGGGTAGTGCCTGCACTTTCTCCACACTAATTTGAGGTTAGAGTTCTGGATCTTTCTCCAAAGTCTATCATGACAGTTTAACTCACAGTGCAGGATTGTCCCAATTTTCATCTGGTTTCATGCTCTGATACCTTAAATCTATACTAAATCTTCCTTGGTAAGAAACGCAGCACAAGATGATTGGACTTCTTAAAAAGTTCTAGTGGATGGGGCTTTGGGCAACCTGGCCTAGTGGGGGGGTGTCCCTTCTCATGGCAGGGGGGTTAGCATTAGATCATCTTTAAGGTCCCTTCCAACCCAAACCGTTCTGTGATTCTACATTATGTCTTAATGTACATTTTGCTCATGAGACTTCATACGTGTTTATTTCTGGGGGACATAGGGAAAGACAAATTTTTCTAAAATGCAAGCAGAATAGCTCATAGTAGCAGTATCATCTGTTACCTGCTCAGGCTACGATGGACTGTTCTGTTCAAAGTTGGAATAAATTCAGTAATGAAGAGGGAATAGTGGTGTAATTAATTGAATATTGCCAAACATTGGACTGTACATGCAGTAATCTATTTGTGTTGTGTAAAACTCCCAAGCACATAAACTCAGACAAACCCCAACTCCTCAAATAACATGCAGAATGAAGTACTCAAATACTGTGGGGGATTTTTATAAAATATATCCTCAAACACACTCTTTATAGTTGTAAATGCAGGGTTGGTATGTGCTGTTAGTTGTCTGTAGGCACAACAAAAATCATAATAATCATAATCTCTTATTTGTCTGCATCTTGACTCAAAGTTTCTTAAACTTCTGTGAAAAAATTCCTAAAAACATCCATGCAAGAGTGAGCACATGTACTAAGATTTTGGGTTTTCTTATGCTCCTCTTGTATTTTAGGGGACAGTTTCATTTACTGTAGGAGAAAACACAAAACAACCCCGCCACTCACGTGCACTGCTGGCAAATGAGTAACCCAAGCTTGAATCCCACTCATGCTCGTTCAGACAAGGGTTCCCACTGAGGGAAAGCGTTCACTGCCTATCTGTTTTTTGGGTTCTTGCTGTCTAAAAACTATGGCTTGGAGTAAGCTTTTCCCAGCTGCTAATGGGAGTTAAAGCAGTTCCTTTTTTTCTCTAGAGAGGTGGAGGCAAGAACGAGACAGTTGCTTGGAAGTTTCCGTAGGCGCTGAGAGAGATGATAAGCTCTGCCTCATTATGAGTATTTAACAAGTGAGAGAGCAAAGCCACCGGTGAAGCTTTGGGTGGTTCTTCCCAGTGTCTGTGAATACATCTATCTGCCTTTGTAGAGCACACACACCAGCAAGTGTTTTGCATTTCCTACTGTTGTTTTTTCACTCCAAAAATAAAAGCACATTGACATTAATGTATGAGTGTTATCAGTTATTACAAGCTAATCAAATACATAAATGTGCATGCTGTATTTTATAGGCGAAACTAATTTCAGATAAATATTGGTCTATTAGTGAGGTTAGATGTCCATCCGTAAGTTTCCACAGCTTCCAGTTGAAGTACGGATTTAGAAGTGAGGATAGTTTTGTCATTTACTTTTCTCTAGTCCAACACTGCGTGCTGTATGCACTTCTTGTTAAGGCATTTTTATTCAATATCATTACAGTTTAATAAGTGTGTTGCAGTATGGGATTCATTAGTAAATATCAATAAAGTTGGGCAGTTAGCAGCTTTTAATTCTGGAAAAGAGAAAAAATAATTAAAGTTTAGCAGTTATGTCTGAATTTGTATTGTAGAGATAATAGAGAAATCTTGTTAAATCAGTTCTTAACACTAAAATAGCTGAAAATACTTGAGCTATTTTAATAGCTATTTAAATCTCATCTTTTTCCACTGATGCTTTTATTTAACCATGAGTAAAAATAGTAACATCCTTTTCTAAGCTTTCAAGATGCTTGTCTGAGCATCATAGCATTTTGCAGGAAATCCATAGAGAAACCATTACTGTACCTGTATTTTTAAATGAAGTACTCTCCAGGGAGAACATGACTTTGCTGATATGTGATCACAGTTCACAGAGTGAAGCAGTGGCTAACGATGACAGGCGTGTG
This sequence comes from Anser brachyrhynchus, assembly GCF_964034855.1. Lineage (NCBI taxonomy): Eukaryota > Metazoa > Chordata > Aves > Anseriformes > Anatidae > Anser > Anser brachyrhynchus. The sequence continues at coordinate 90,316,827 of NC_137696.1, read as the reverse complement.
CTAATTTAGACCTCCTGCCTGTCTGTCCAGGCAGTCATTCACTGTACGCAGTACCCAGCAAGATCAGTCACTTTTTAGGAAAGCATTAAACTAAGAGAAGAATGTTTTCAAAATTTGGTATTATTTTCAAATTATTTTCAAATCAATGCTTTTGCCACTGATGCCGATTAGCCCCCTCCTGACACATGGTTGCTGCTGTCCTGTTTCCAGCTGTGCTGGCTGTTAGGCAGGGGGCAGCATTTCTTCCAGATGCATCAAAAACCTTGATGTCTTCAAAAACTTTGATGTCTTCAAAAACTTTGATGTCTTCTGTCTGAGCTGGTTTTCCTGCATTGGATGGATATGCAAGTGTGCAGCTGCACACTTCTCCATCTCTTATGCAAATTTTTGGACAGGCACAGGCAGTTTATCTCAGGACAATACATAGTGGTAAAGTGGCAGGATATATGGAGAGTGGCGGCTGTGCAGGGAAATTAAATTGAAAGTTCAGTTTTGACTGCTGAACAAGTTCGGTGCTGGATTCTCCTTAATCAGTAGAGTGTATAATGTTAAGTACCCTCTTAGTGTATTCATTGAGGACACTTTTCCCATGTTCTGCTATTTAATTTGGCATGCAAATGTCCATATGCCTGAGGCTGAACTCCAGCATCATCTTGCTGATGGATCTGTGTTCACTCTGTGTGATTTATAAATTTAAACAATGTGTTTGGCCTTCCACATGCTAATACTGAAAGGGGCCAAAACTCTGTCCACTGAGGCAGAATGAAAATTCACTTTGCTGTGCACTCCCTGCTTTTCAACATGTCAATCTCTCGAGCTGTTAGACATTGTTCTTCAAGAGAAAGGAAATATTTTGCATTTATACTTACTCTAATGTACAGTTTGCACTTGCAGAAATATAATTTTAATTCAAACTGCTTTTATTAGAACTACATTGTGATGCTAACCATACGTTTCAGATAACCCACGGAGCTGATAGAAATGAGGTTTCCCTCCAGACAGTGAGGGAGGGCAAAAAAACAACAAAAAAACCCTTTCCATGACTGTGTGTCTTGTGTTTTCTCCTCTGTAATGTGGTGGTATTTTTACATGGCTTTTTTTTTTTTTTCCCCCCCCTCTAATAGCATATTAGAGTTCAGTAGCATCAGCAGTTTTAACTGGTATGTAAACATAACTAATGATGTTTTAGGAGCACATCAAAGTGCTGAGCTATTCTGTAGTAATTTTAGGTAAATGTTAAAGCTGCTACTGAGCAGACCTTTATATTATACCATGTCAAATTACCAACTTGTTGCTTAATGCAAATTACTTAAAACAAATAAACAAGAAACAAACAAAACCCATTCATTTTAATGGCTTTACAGTGCTTTGAAACTCTGACTCTAGTCTGATAAAGACAATCTGTGGCAGGACTCTGGATTGAGGCCAACCTGCAAAGTGATTAATAATTCAGAGGTTATTTAACCTCTTTGCTTGAAAATCTAGCAATACTGTGTTTTACTTGCTTTATTTTGTTTGGCATTATCTTTTATTCAGAATGAGTTACGAGTCGCTGTCGAACAGCAGTTTATGATGTCATGCCCAGCAGTCCCAGTAACAGCACAGCAGTGAGCTCTCTTCCAATTTCCAGTGCATTATTATACAAGACTTCTGGGGTGCTTGAAGCTGCTTGTCTTTGGCATCCTTTCTCGAGACACTTTCATGGATGCTAGAACTCTTTACTGGCTACAGGTACCACAACATAAGTCCTAAGGGCGAGCCACGGTAAAGAATAATGTGAAGTTTTGGAGTTGTGTTGCATGTCAGATTTACTTTGGTGCCAATGCTCAGCAGCTTGTCTTTGTTGGTCAGAAAATTTACTTTAGTGGGTAGGTTTAGGGTTGCAAAGTGTTGATTCATGGAAGCACATTGGTTTTTATTTTCTTGGCCTTTCATATGGTCATTAGAAATGACCTGGTTAGACGGTGATGAGCTTATAGCAACGGGTGTAGTTCAGAGCAGCATGACTGGAGCAGAGTGGTCAGTGGCATATAAAAATCTGTGCAGAACAGAGAGGGAAAAATACACTACAAAATGAAGAGAAATCGATACTTTCACATTCATGTCTCACTGAAGGGTTTTTAATACTTAAATTTAAAGGAACAAAAGAACATTGATTTTTAGTTTTCTAGGGTCTTACTCTAATTAATACATAACAGGCCTGTAAAACAGCATGTATGTATTGGCACTTCATGTACGCACAAGATCAAGTTATTTCAGTTCTGTACTGAATGTATTCATAAGAGACAATGTAAAAAGAGCCTCTTGAACTCTTTGGCACTTCTGTGCCCTTCCAGAGTGCTGCAAATTTTATACTGTTGCTGTTGGCTACATTTAAGTTCTTTAAGGTAGAGAGGAAAATGAAGGTTGCAGTTTTACTGCCTTTAAAACCTAGGCTAGCAGCTTCTGCTGCATCCTTGAGAAGGCAACCACCTGCTGTCCTGTGCACAGACACAGCTTGAATTAGTGCCCAATTAGTTAGCGGTTGTTAGTGCCATTAGTTACCCTAGTCTCAGATCTGGACGTACGATTGTGGGATAAGTTGTGGCAGTGCTCAGTTTTCATATAAGAGCTTAAATAGGCCCAGCGGAAGAACTTAAGGAATCCTATTTCTTTGTCCAATAGGCTTTTTGAATTAAGTGGGCACGTGGCCCTGCATTACAGTGATGGACACGGCAATTAAAAAAGCTACCAAAGTAATTAAAAATTTGCGAGGAGCAGATGTAAGCCAAGAATTAGTTCCTGAGAAAAAATAAATTTGCCAATTCCAGTTGCATGGGAAGAACAACAACACAGGGGAAGAGGCCGGCGTGCCCCTCTCTTCTCTGACCTTACCTGCAGCAATGCTGTAGGCTGCTGGCAAGAGGTGCATTGTGTACCGTAACATCAGCAGAAACGAATGAACAGGAGTTACTGTCCTAGCTGTAAGCATGATTCATGGGCTCTGTATAGTCAGTGCCTGCGATGCTTTCTGTAGCTGTGCTCTGTTTGCTATGGAAATGGGATTTTGAAAGACAGCTTTACTGGAGGAGCAGTAGCAGTGCAGGGATCTGTCCACAGCCCGCTGGAAATGTTTGTTGGTTACCACGTTTAATAGGGGACAACTAAGTGGGAAATGAGGTGGTAGGCACGTACACCACGAGTCATTTTACCTGGTTTTATCGCAAGGAGCAAAACTCGATGGGGATTTAATGCTAGACATGACTGAGTCAGGAAGGAAGGTTTGCTTCCCCTGTACCAAACACTGAAGTGTGCATTTTATAAAACACATGAAGTGAAACACCCTTCGAAACTAAAAAGAAAAAAAAAATTCTCTGCAGAGAGCCAAGCACATCTTTTCTTTATATATGGAAGTTTCTGACTCTGGAAAAGTTGATCTGTGCAACTGGAATTGTTCCCAAGATACATTGGCTTGAAAATAGTACTTTGCTCACTGTGATCACTGAGTAAGTGCCTTTTGTCCACGCTACGGCAAGTGGAGGTCTGATCAGCCGACTGCTTTCTGGTGAAGCACAAAGCATGAGCAAATGACTGGCAGTGCAGTCACTTTGACGTCTGAGGAGCGTAAGTATCTTCTTGGTCAGAAGCAGGGGGGCAGAAGTGTTTCCCTCCCTCCCATCGTTTGGTGGAAAAAGTACCATTTCTCCCTTACCTTTTGTAGAAATGGCTGTCCTACATTAGGAGAATTGCAGGGGAGGAAAGAATAAAGATAAAATGTGCCTCCCAACGAGAGGTAACATTCAAAAATGCCTAGTTTTTAGGCAGGGAGGTGGTAGGAAATGCAGGCTGCCGAGACTTCAGAGCCGTCGTGTGGACACTGCATCCTCTCCCGCCCCGTTGCGTCTCTGGCACTGCACACTTGGCTCCAGTTCACCCAGGGTGAAAACCTAGGCCCAGGCGGTGAAGTCAGCGGAATTAAGGTTTAATTCTGAATACCTCTTTTGAGTATTTCACTGCTTTTACAAGTCAGTGCATGAAGGGGAGGGTTGGCCTTAGGTGTCACCTGTTCATTTTTTTCTTTAAGTGATTGCACATGTGTAGCATTGGAAAGCTAGAGGTCTTTGCAGCAAAACCTGCAGTGGTTTGTATTCCTGCACCTTCTTTTGTTTAAGCAGTAACATCAGATGTGCTGGACACCAACAACTAACAACACAATAAATAAATCCCTGAAAAGTAGAATGGCTTTGTGCAAAGAAAATGCCAAGAATGTACTCTACTAGTACAGTATTATGAATAATATTATTAAAAAAAGGAATGTTGCTAGGTCTTTTAGAATGGTGATTTTATATATTATATTATAATATATAATAATATAATTATATATATTATAATTATTATGTTATATATTTATATTATATATTTATATATAACATTTTATATATTATATATATTTTATACTTTCTCTAGTTGCGTTGACTTCAGCAATGTTATATCAGAATCTTGTATGGCTTTGCATTTTATATTACAAGAATAACCAGAGCTTATTATATAATAGGAGGGATAAATGAAGTTATTTAGCAGCCAGCTATTAGAGTAAACGTGTAACTTTGATTAATATAGCTCAAGATAAATGTCCTAATGTAGTAATATTTTTTTAGAGGACTCAAATTTCTTCAGTATGATTCGTTTCAAAGTTGCACCCACACCACATCAAAAGATAAAAGCTCCATAAAGAAGGAATCCTATTTTTTTAATTACAGGCAGAAAGTGAGATATTCACTATCCATTAGTCTTTCAAAAATGCAGATTAATTAATATGTGTCTTGCCTTGGTGGAATTTATACAAGGTAACCCATTTAGAGACATTACACAACCCTCAGAAAAATATACTGCAGTTGTGGTGGGTCTGTGGTAGAGGAATAGAAAAGGTCATTTTATTTTTTTTTAACCTTTGATCTTAAATGTCATTTTTATGACTATGCTGTTTTCCTTTTTACTTTTTTTTTTACTTTTTACTTTTTTTGTTCTCCTATGTAGCTTTCTTTAAAAAAGGGCTTGTGTTGTTTTTCTTTGTTGTTGTTGTTTTTAATTTATCGTGAACAAGTAGTTATGGCAAGAGGTCTGTATTTGGTTACCTCAGTATGTGTTCTGAATTACAGAAATCTTCTTCTGTCATGTAACTTACTGAAATATTACTGCTGGCTTCTTTCTCTTCAACTTTTCATTCCTGAAAAACAGTGGTTATCAGGTACTTGAAAAAGGTAATCGAAGCATCTTCCAGTTTTTCCTTTTAGCGTTCCTATTCAATAAATCATCTGTTGAAGAAATAAGAGAGAAAGTACATAATCACAGTGATACTTTTTCACAGGAAAGTGTTGAAAGAAAAAGGAAAGAAGCATCATGGCTTAATGCCAGTGACATTAGTAACTGATTTTTATCTATATTGAAGTTTCCTGCTCAAGGGCAATAGAACCACTGAGAGCTGCAAGCCATTTAGTTAACTTCGGCAGGACGAGCATTTCCAAACTCTTTAAAGAAGCTGTCCCAGGCTAACTGAAAGCATCTGCAAGGCACCTTTTGAGAGTGAGAGAGAGCAGGCTTTTACGCAGAGGTCCTTCAGCAGCCCTGCACTCATAACTGTGTGACTGAAAATGAATTAGCTTTTGTGTGCACGTATGTCCCTTTATTTATTGGCTTGAGAATATCTTTTAAATTTAGAGTGCTGTGGAAATAATAATAAAAAAAAAAGTTGTTCAAAGGTTCTCTTAATATGGATTGTAACTTTCAGAGTATTTTATTTCTTCTGTGGTAGCAGTGTTTTCATGGTTAACTGTGGTGTGTTTCGTGGCTTACAAATTAAATGGCCAAATTTGACTTTCCAGGGACAGAGATTGATACTTGGCTTGCAAGTGTATTATGTGAATATGTATAAAAATCCATTAACTTAATACATTGAGGTTATCTTTTGAAATAAGAATAAAATTAACATGTGGAATAAAAATTACTTTTTATTCCTTCTCTCTGATTTTTTTCCCCCTCCTGTGGGCTGAACTTGCCCCAGAGCAAGCCTTATTAATGGATGGGATGCCTTGCTAGAAAGGATAGCTGTGAATTAGCCCAAACAGTGCTTCAGGCATCTTTCTACTAAATTCAGTTTTTCATATGTCAGGGTTGTGCACCTTTAATGACTTGTAGAAAGTTATCTGACTTCTGTGATTATATGAGTACATAATGTTGGCCTCCTGTGTTTAGAAACATCAGTTTTTCAGGAATTGATTTAGTTAAAAGATGCAGATGTGATATTCTCTACCATGCACATAACCTTTGTTGGATGGTGGAATAACCACTGTGATAAAATCATGCTTTTGTATAGTATAATAATTTTTATTTTGTTTTTCTGTGAAATTGATAAAAATATTTTCTCTTTAGTGCATGAAAACAGTCTAATGCAAGCAGAAATAATTAAAGCTCCACTCTGATCTCAAGGTGGGGATAATTACTCATTATTGCTTCTTTTCAGCTAAATGCACTCCAGGTGGCTTAATAAAATCAGCTGCTAATAATTTCAATGAAAATAGTGCATGTATGTTTTAACGTCACATCCAGAATTATAATGATACGTACTAGAGTTGTATTATGAAAACAGTAGAAGCATTTACAGACAGATGGCTTGATAGCAAAAGTGAATTTCTGGTATGAGCTGTGGTTGTACACGCTATTGTCTGAATGAAAGGAGGAGGGAAAAGCTGCTATTGAAATTTGCAGGCCACTGTCAGTAACTGACACTACAGTCAGAGTGAAGTGTATTTCTAACTGTACAAAGCATGTATTGCAAAAGAAGGTCCATTTACTCATCTGACTGCTGCCAAGTAGTTAAATAAAATTGCAGAATATCTTAAAACAGTTTTAGTGTTACATAAAATCAAGTTGTGGTTTCCTATTGAGGTTTATACGCTGTACAATATTATAACTGGGTAGCTTTGCTTTATTAGCATTTAAAATATTAATAATTATGTCTCTCTTTCATACTATTAAAAATAAGTCCTCACTGATATTTTAAAATATGTTCTGGAAAAAAAAGGCTGCTTCTCTGCAAATGTTCAAGTGTTTTACTGCGGGCTTTGGTTTTGCATACTGTTAATCCTACTCTGAATCGTTAGACTGGAGTTAGTTCTGCTGAAAACGTGGCAAAGAACATCTTAATCTTACGCCCATAGAAGTAATTCAGTTTTATCAGACTTGAAAAGCCTTTTGTGGTATTAAAAATTCATCGCAAGCCTGAGGTCCCAGTCCTCTGTTTGCGTGCTGATAGGTATTGTGCTGATCTTGGTCGGTGGTAGCCTGGTGCTCGCTGCCTTGCCAGTTGTTTGGCACTCCGAGAAATCAGAGGTAAGTGCTCATTTTCAGGGTTTGCACAATGTGAGTCTTAATCCAGTCGTGGTTCTGCAATAATTGAGTAGCTCAGACAGGTATTTATAGCACAGATTTTGAGTAGCACGGATATATATATATATATATATAATATATAAATATTAGTGCCAGTGATTGAAGTGTTTCAAAACAGGGCTGAAAGAAACCGTGAAGTATGGAAGGGCCAACGTCTAGGTTAGCTCTGTACTTGAATAACGACTCCAGTATTACAGCCAGGAGTGCAGCGAAAGCAAGCACTTAAAATTCAGCTCTGAAACAATCAGGGAAAAAAAGCTGAAAAACCCTAAAAGCTCGGGAGCAGCTTTAGGAAAGGCTGCTGTTTCATTGCGCGCTGGACGTGCAGATTGTTTTGCTGGTGGCAAGCCATTCAGTTGTGGTGGCTGCATTAAACGCACACACATTTCCTTGACTTTCACACTTCTCACAAGCAAAGGGAAGAAAGCGTTTTCAAATTGCTCAAAGTTTATTCAGTGCAAGTGTAATCTGTCCATAGAGAATGATAGGAAGCATCTGCTTCATGAGAAGGAAAGTACAGCTTTACCAGCAGCATATGACAGAACAAGAAAGGTTGTTCAAAGTATCAAACGCACACTTGATACTCCCCTCAGAACAACAACAAAACAACCCAACCCCTTTTTATGTTAAAACTAAAATCACCTCTGGTATAAATCAATTGACTGGAATGGACTTTAAGCTTACAATATATTAACTTGAATAGAGAGAGCATAACACAGGCAGCATTTTGGACAAAAACTAAAGACTCTATCCACCCACCTTCCCCCTTTTGATATCTATTGAGTGCTAGAAGGAAAACCCTTGGTTTTCTTTAAGAACTGTCGTTTACACCCACTTTCAAATGCTGGAGTCTTAAGAATTTGCTTGCACACAGCTGTGTTGTGCAATAGCTTTATTCCTTACAACTCGGATAGTTTATGCAAAGGCACAGAGGCAAATTCCTGGCTGCATTCTGGGCAGCCCTATCACTTAGGAGTTTACACATTCATCATCGCTTTCCCCAGACAGTTGCAAAGTTTTCTAATCTGTGTTCACGTTTTATTTTGCCAGAATTTTTAGCAGCATGTTTATTAAAAAGGCAAAACATTTGAGGAAGATGGCCGATATAAAGAGTTTTCAAAGTTGTTATTAATGTTGGCTTTATAGCTGAAGTGATTAAAAGCAACCATATTGCAACATGCCTTTTTTTCCTCCTCTGAATGAAGTGGCAACGTGTGCTTTCTGGAACCTTAGGATACATAAATCGGAAGGAAAAACAATGGAGAAACATGGCTGCTGATCTTACTGGTAATTTTGAAGTTTGAAAGTAAGCAGTGAAATAAATATTTTTTGAAGTACTTCCAAGATTAAAGTTTTTTTTTTTTTTTAAACTCTAAAAAGATTTTTTTTTTCTGAAGGTGGGGGAAAGAGGTTTTGTTCTTCCCAAGATTTCAAGCTGGATTAAGTTATGTGAGTTATATCCTTTGATCATGGAAAATCACGACAGTCATTGCATTAAGTTTCATATATAAGTGATTTTTTTCCTATACCCTTTGAACATTTTTTAGATGAGAAATAATAGGAAAAACTAATTTTTGGAAGACGTGTGTAAGCATGCTGCCTTCACACTATTCTCTTATTACCATGCTTGCAAAAAGCAAGATTTAGTGTAGCCGTTCTACTACAGTCATGTCTGTGTTCTGTGCTAAGGATGACAGTGAATTATTCCTACATGGCTTCTTTGGGGGCCAAAAGAGATGTGTTCACGCTACTGTTTCTTCTGGTCCTATTGAACCTTTTTCCCTACTTTCTCATCTGCACCTTGCAACATGAGCTGAGGCTCTCTAGAAGATCGTTAACAGATCTAGGTGATATTTTTGCAGCCATGGCCACTTTTTCTTTCATTTTTGTAGGGTTTGGGGATGGACCGAGGAGGCAAGTAACGGCTCTTTATTAACACAAAAATATATCATCCTGTGCTCCGTGTTTATGGGTTTTAAATGATCACACACTGAAATTCAAGAATGTTTCGTTAGCGGAAGGCGTGAGCATTTGTTCCCTCTGGCATGTAGTGTCTGGGACTGTGCCCGCCATGCCGAGCAGTGTTAATTAGGGAAAACAGGACAATGGGACAACGTGGGCTTGAGCTGTCTCAGTTCTCACAGTAAATCCAGGTCTGTTATTTTCGAAAGGTTTCAAATCGTAAAAGCTTTTTGCAGAAGGCTGTCCAGTGTCTAATAACCCTACAATACTGATGTCAGTGACTACGCAAGCAAGCTTTCTAGTTTACTTTGCACTTCCCCATATACAATGCAAACAGATAGCTAATGACTGGGTAAATACAATGGGAATGTACTTTGTGCACTGTGTGTTCTGAGCTTGAGTGTTTTGGTCTTTATTTTGTTTGCCTATTTTTATATTCTTTCACAAGCACACTTTGTAATGATGGAATATTACAGAGTTCCTAGTACAGTACAGAGGAATAACACAAGGAATGCATTGTGCTCACTCTTTTAAAATCTGAAATCTTTGCTGATGCTAATTATTTTTGGCTTTTATTCTTTTGAACTAATATAGTATGAATGGGGCTTATCTGTTATGATTCTTTAACACCTTCTTTCAAAGCAAAAAATAAAATAATTAGACAAATGTAACTGTCAGGCTTTGGTGTACACATTTTCTTTTCCTGCTTTTTAAATTATTTTTTAATGAAAATCTAAGTAAAGTTTAAATGTATGAAAGAAAGAACAGTGAGAACTGAGGAAAAATCATCAGCTGAAAACTAATCCACAAGTATTACATTCAAGTCCTGTAAGGAATATGATTTGTGAAACCACAAAAGACATTGAAGCAAAGTCTTTAAAACCAGACTGCTTTTGGACTTGCAAATATAGCCCAGTTTGCCATCAGCTGCCTCTGCTGCTGCCTGGCATGCAAGCTGTTCAGGCAAGGTTTGCCCTTATTTAATTTGTCTTGACCATTCCCAACCAACCTGTGGTCCATGATGTTCTTGGGTATGGCATCCAGGATGGCTTGCTCCATTGCCTGTGTGGGAATTTGAGATTATGCTGACTGCTTTATGGTTTGTTGGATGCTCTTTCTTGTTCTTCCTAAAACCATGAATTAAATATGTTGTATACAGCTCATGTCCATATTGTGTCTTGTTCTTTCAATCATACTAGGTTTGAGGAAGAAGTCAGTTATTATAAATCTTTCTCTGCTACCAGAGAGTCCATCTAAGAAAAGAAAAAAAAGAAAAATCAACCTTGTATCAGCCATCTGATTTAGCTTGAAGGTCAGGCTGCATTTTGTTTATGCAGTACCCAATGACCTGAATGGACTGGACTGGCACAAGTGTAGTAGCTTAGGTCTGTTCTTACATAATTAATTTTCCTAATTAATTTAGAATTTTACAATGGACAGAAAGGAAAACTAACAATAGGATTTCTGCAAAAAGTTGTTGTGTAAACTTGAAAAGCTGCAGTGACTGTTCGAGCCTGGTATGGTTTTGCTCCAAGTAGTGTTAACACTTCTCAGTGCCCAAATTTCTTCTCATCTGGTCTTGTCAAACGGGTCAATTGAGTTTTTATTCGAACATTCACCTGATGTACTTATCTTTAAGGTTCAAGCAATGACAGTTTGAGATATTTGGAAAAGATAAGCTAAGTGAACAATGTATTGTTTCTGAGAGAAGGAAGATATTTATTTTGGAAGTCCGGTAAGCTTTGTATCCCAAAGGGGTGCATCGTCTTCAGCATCAGATTTCTCTGCAGGTTTTTGGCGATGTGTTCCTTTGCAGCATCTAGAATTGGCCTGAGAAAAGGGACAAATGGAACAGTTTGCTGAGGAAAATTTGGAAAATTTTCTCTCCTAGGTTCCTGTTTTGTATATTGTTGGCAGATTTAGAGAAAACTGGACTTAAGTTTGGAAAGTTTGGAAGCCTGTGTTGTGTTTATGTGGGGATAATTAGCATCAGAAGTGCAGTGTTGCAGCCTGGGTGTTCATCTGTTATAGGGGATAACTAGTACATACCTCTCCTTATCACTTCCCTGCTGCTGGATAAGCTTTGGCAGCTGTTGACAAGTGGCTTTCACTTCATCTCTTGCTTTTCTGACTTGAATAGTTTCTATAGGGTTTTTGTGTTTGAATCCGTTTATGTTTGGGTTTACTGGAAGACACCTTGGTGAAACGTTACTGCTTAGTCTTTATGGGACGTGTTATCTGCTCAGACAATTCATAAGCATTTATGGGACAATGGACTAGATGAAGAACCTTTCAGATCTCCATGTTATCACTTTATATGGTCATATTACAGAATTAAAAATTTACTTGACTTCATTTTCTTACTATTTGTTTTGAACATACCTTGCTTATTTTTGTTATTGCACTATTCACTAATTTCAGCAGCTTTTTCAAATGTTCTTTGGAAGGAAAGCAATCATATGGTTGTATTTAAAAGAAAATATTTAAAGTGGTCTAAGGAAAACTGTTAATGGTAAACTGATTTGTTTTTAACTCGGAGCCATAAAAATAATTAGAGAAGTGTTGTGAAATTGCAAGTAAACTTGCTATTGTCTTCAGACGAATTGCAGAGCAAGCAAGTGCGGTCTGTAAGGGGTTTTGCAAAATGCAGCACAAAGTGTTTCTCCCAGTCACAAAGGTGCTGTGATTTAGAATGCAGAATACGTCTGCCAACCTTGGCAGTATCGGCAAGCAGATAACTGATCTTGCTGAGACTGCTGCTTTAGGTGGGTGCTCATCAACAACGACTGTGTAGTTGTATTGAATTACTGTATAACTGAGCTCTGCTGCCACTGACTCTGCATCGATGTAATCAATAACAATGTCAACAATTGAAAATAAATTCTTTAAACTTTCAAAGTTGTACAAAGCTCACTAACTTCACTTACAACTTATAACGGCATGTGACCTTTATAGTTCAGATCAGAGATGTGTGGATGGGATTGGTGTATTTGCTTATTGTGCATTACTTTAGAAAATGGAAATAAAATTGTTTGTTTAATAACATTCAAAACAATATTGAATCGATTACTTTTGTGAACATTTAATATTCATATGCAACATATGTGCTTGAATATGAATGTTCTCCAAAGGGAAATGATAGTTTAAAGTTGTACAGCGAACAGTTTCTTAATACATACCACGTTGTCAGAGATTTAATCAATTAAGGTAAGATTTGTCTCATTTTATTTTCTCTATTATATGTAAAACAAACAAACCAAAGCTTTTCAAAGAATAGCTGACCCTTTTCGAAAATAGGTAGACTGGCACACACAGAGGGTATATAATCTCTGCTGTATCTTATTTCCTACCCCAAAATTTTTGCTAGGTTCCTGAAGATGCCTGACTTAGACTAAAGTTGAGAGAAGTTCCACTTGTAGATATGACGAGTAACAGGCAGCACAAAACAAGTCACATTATGCATAAAGGATGACCTATAAATACCATGCCTGGTAACAATTACATGCTGAAAATCTTATTTTCCATAAGAAGTGATAATATCATCGGCTCAGACATTTAAAAGACAGCACAGTGTTTTCAGAAGTATTTTTCTCAGTTTTATTGGTGAAAGGAAACATGAGAGTAGTAAACTCCTTGTAATTAGCACTCGTTTTGGAAACACTCATTTGTCAATTTAGAGTCAAACAAATCATTTTCAGAGTAGGCATTAAGTGCCAAATGAAGGAGGACTATTGGGTTATTCCAAAGGACAGTTTTATACTTTGGATACCATCAATATTTTGAATAAAGTAAGGAAAGCATTTAGAAGTGAGATTAACATGTCTACCTCTGAAGGGCTAGATATGGAGAAAATCAGTTTTAAACTGTGGAAGTGATTAAGAATTTTGCACTGAGGGCAATAACTAATGGCAGTGTAATACGAAAAGTTTTAATAAGATGTTGGAGAAAATGAAACAGGAGCAACTTCCCTTTGAGTGTATATATATATATATATATATACACACACACACGCCTTAGAATATATCTGTGTACCTCTAGATTGTTATAAAATAGGGATTCACAGCTATAAATCTCTGTGGGGGAAAATGCTCTCACATGTTAGTGTGTGAATAGGTATTTATGAGACCAAAACCCAGTCAAGGTTTTTTGTTTATTTATTTTTTAGCGTACCATAGCATCTTCAGAAAAGCTGCATTCTACTTGATCAAGCAAGATCTAGATTCCTAGTATCCAGAAGCCTTAGTTTTACTGCTCACTGGCTTGTAGGAGCACCTTGCAAGGGTGTCAGTCGGTCAGGGGAAAGGAGAAATTAAAGGCTTCTATTAAACTTTTTTTTTTTTTTCTGAAGGTGACTGCAAAAGCAGCCCCTTACTCTTTAATAGCAAATATTCAGTGGGAAGTTTATGTAAACTAAACCAAACTAAACTTCCAAATCCAATCCTTAAATTATTCTCAGAGAAGCAGTAGCATACCTTTTTAAACATTACTCTTGATGAATGACAGGCTTTGAAATCACTCGGGAGGAATAGGTATTTTTTTGCACAATGCAACTGGGAAATGTAGGGATTAAAAGTTCTGAAAATGAATTAAATGATAATTTCTTGTGTTTTAATTCCTGAGACAGCTGAAATAGGTCTGTCAAAAATGGTGGTTTAGTGTAATGCTATAGCTGAAATGACACGTTACTAAATGAAATTAAGAAGCTACTACTTGAATTCTTTACCCATCAGTAAGGAATACATTAAAAATGTGAGCTCAATCAGTCTGGTACATTTGGAAGTTGCCTGAGTTTTCAGACATCTTGAAACAATGACTCAGAAATCTGAATTTCTGTGCAATGCAATTACTTTTAAGTAGACTGTCAGCTTCAGGGGGGAAAAGAGGGTGTTAGTTCAATGCTTAATATTCTCTCACTGATATTACTGGAAAAAAATAGTATTGGAATTGAGAATGGAGTCCAACAGGAGAACTGAGTTCAGCAGAACTCAGGAGTGTTTGCACTCAGAATTCATTAAAAAAAAAAAGGAACAGAATCAAATTGATAGTACTGTAAAGGACAGATGACATTAATTCTGGGTGACAAGGATATAAAGAACAACAAAATAGGGTGTTAAATAAATAAATGCAATTGAAACTATGATATAAAACTGTCTCTGCCCTTGATTTACTAACTTTGGTAACTGCATAGACAGAGACTATGTATATTGTGTGCAAAAAAAATATTCATGGATTGTGATTAAAATTGGAACAGGACTACATCAGCAAAATATATATTCTGTTTTTAAGGATTTTAAGGACCCCCTTTCACATCTGTTGGACTTTTTCAGAAATAGTTTGTTATAGAAAGTTATTTAATGTGCTTATAATTCTTTAATTATGTGGACACTTTTCTGGACTTTCAATTTTCTTCTGTGTTAGGAATCTGAATTCTCCATCATATTTTAATATATATTTTCCCTGAATGTAAAAATACATTCTTCTGGAAAATAAGATAGGGGTAAATATAAAGGCCGTTACTGTTTTTTTTCTTTGCAATCATTGCTCATAAAATCCAAACTGCTAAGTGTGAGCAGTATTCAGCAGACTTTTGAGAATGATATTTTGTGTCTGAATTTTTGAAAATCAGTGTATGTGAAATAATCTGCTCTGCATTTGCTTTTGGTGGTTTGATTTGTTCGTGTACTGTAGCTTCTAAAGACTCAATTTTTTCGAAAAGCTGATTCAGACTTTGCAGAGCAAAACACCCGAGCTGGTTGGAACCACTGAAGTTTTCATTCTGTAGCTGGGAAATGGTGAGCTACCAATTACTCATGTCTCTTGTGCGATTCTTCACCCTGGCATATTAAGGAAAGGAAATTTCTTGTCAGCTCAGGAGTGCTACATATTTATGGAATTAGGATTTTCAGATGTAAAAATTGGATATTTAAGTTAGTTTTAAACTGAGTGATGCTGTTAATCCAAGATAGATTCATTTCATCCAGGCACAGAGCAAGGTCATGAAATGGTAAAGTGCTGGAGCCAGAGCCTGACACTAGAGAACTGGGAAAAAATGTGATCTTCAATATAAATCAAATGTGTTAAAGATGTGGCTGTGCAGATAAGCATGCTGATAGTCAAGTATGTGACAGTGGTATAAACTCGTGAACATTTCAATACCGCATAAGTATTTTTATACTTTGTTTACACTATAGGCATATGGGAATTTTTAGTACTGGTGGTTTGCAGTCTTTTGGCCGGATAGTTTTTTTCCTGTTCCGAAGCGACTCTTTCAATTTAGGACGTGCTCTGAAATGGTATCTACCAGCATGTCTTGATTTATCGCACTGTATGAAAAATAAAGATATCACTTCATTAAGTAAGGAGCCATCGGGATGGCTAGGGCTGTACATAGGAAAAAATAATGATAAGAAAAAACAACCCTCCTAATTTTCCAGCTTACTAATATTCGTTATGGCTTGAATAGCTGAAGTTTGGAGTTGATATATATATATATATGTATGTATTTTCTAAATAACACTGAATTTTTGATTTAATTAGTTCTTGACGTGACAACTGCCTGGGTCAGATTAAGTGAAGTTTTGCTGAAGCCAAGCAGTTTTGCTGCTTTAAGCTCCCTCTCCAGTCGAAAAGCAAAAATCTCGGTGGTGCCATGTCCCAGGGGCCTGAGTCGCCTGTGCAGGTGGGCCCCTGCTCCCACGCGGCGTGAGGAGATCTCCGACAAGTGGCTTAAACTGGTTGCTGACAGTCAGACTGCCCACCCCAATGGACTGGTCTGGGGTGCTTTGTTGAAACAGTTTTAAATGAAATATTTCACTGTCCAAAGTGCATTTTGAAATTCTGTCAGGTAACGTTCAGCTGCTGCCATTCCCCTCTGGGTAATGTTCACAGCAGTGCAAGCTTACACAGTGGCTTCTGAGTAACAGAAGCTGCTTTTAGGTTTCTAAAACTGCTAAAGTGGGGGGTGAAGTTCTTTTTTTGTGACCTCAAGGCCTTGTATGTGCCACCCACGTTGACGGGTGGTCCCTGTATGGCACTCAGGTGCTGAGGGGACCATCGCCGTCCCCAGCGACACCACCTCAGCGAGGCCAGGCCAGGCGCTTGCACAGGCCCTCCCTGAGCCCCAGCACCGAAGCCTGAAGTTAAATTGGGCCCATCTGGCCTCTTGCTTACCTTAAAAGTGGTCATCAGAGTGTCATCAGAGGTAAGGCACCCACAGCTGTGGCACACTGAGTGAGCCTCCTCAGAAGCTGCCCATACGCTCCTGTGTCACTTTGCAAGTTGGATGTTTTTCTTCTTAGTTTGTACAGCAGTGAAGTAGGAATAAAGCACAAGCATAAATCTAGAAGCCAAACTGAGGAGCTTTGCTAGCCACTGAGGTGCACGTTGTCTTGAAATATATTCTGGACAAAGTGGAGTTGTAAGTCTGGAAAATGCTTGTGTTGAGAGTGTGTAGAATGTGTTTGCTACTTGAAATTAAAAATAAATATGGAAGAGTGCACACCAAACTGATTTTATCAAAACAAACTTGTGATGAATGGAGCAAGTTACTGCTTTTTTAGGTGCTGCCTTCCAGATAAGCAGTCTAAGTGGACTGGTCACTGTATTACAACCAGTTAAGTTACTGTAAGTATAAAGCAAAATCAGTTGTCTTTTACAATTTTTGACCTGATGTCACTGAAACAGTAACATTTGATAACGTGGATGCTTGTCTTTTTGAATGGCCAAAATGCCTGTTGAGCTAAAATAGAGTCCTGCCTTAGTGCAGTAGGGCTGAATTCCCCAAAACCAAACTGGGGAAGTGTTCTACAAATGAAATGTTCTCTGGTCCACAGTTTAGTGGACTGTAAGGTGTTTGATCAGTAAAATAAATGCAACTAAGGAAGTTCAGCTTGTTGTTTAATTTGCGTGGTACTGTTTCTTTCATACAAAAAAAACCAAACCAAACAAATCACCCTGTTGCCTATGTTTACAGTTTCAGACTTCAACAGAAGTTGTATCCAATAATATTATCTATGCTGTAGTCCAAAGGGGATCAATTCCTTATGAAATTTTAAGTACCAACCTTTAATAGACTTTCTGCAATTTCCAGTCACTGTAACCTTTGAAAATACAATTCTTTGTGGTGTTTGTTTCTGTCATCTCTCGCTGAGGTGTGGGAGTTTTAAGAAAACGTTGAAAGCATTTCACAGCTCAGGGTACTGGTATTTCTAATCTCTACACAACATTAACCTCTTCTGACATTTTAGAGCCAACCTTTTTGTTTGCATAATATAAAGGATTCAGAATGGTAATTAATGAATATTAGAATGAAAGAATTTAGGGTGTCTTTCTAAGTAAATATTAGTAACAATTGCAAAATTATATTCAACAGAAAAAATGTTTTTGCTATTACATCATAGTATATTCCTTTTCGTTACATAGTTTGATAGTAAAACATAATAAATTACCTCTAATTATCTTTATGTATACAAGCATATTTGCAAAGTATCACCATTTCAAATCAGTATTTTTAAAGCTTTATTTTCTACAAACACAGCATAAGATGATTGCAATTTGAGCTAATTGCTTGCATGTGCTGTAGCGTGCAGTAGCACTACAGCTTTAAATTTTGAAAGCCATTCTCATGCCTATTTCATAGCATGAGATTTTCTTTTTACGGTAGATTACAGAATACAAATGCAGAACTGAAACACAGAACAGTAACCTAAAATATAGTCTTTCTTCACTAAATTGACCTGTTTATCATTTATCATTTTCTACGGTTAAAAATAATTCTATAGATAAAAAAGAACATATTAGAACACTATCTGTTCAGAAATGCATTTTTTTTTTTAATTTTTAAAAATACTGAGCGATACATTGTAAATCTGAAACCTAAGTTTTCCATATGTAAAACTTATGGTATTAATTGTAGTATTGTATTTGAAACTCTGTATGCTATTTTTTTAAATTAAAGTAAAAATTTTCCTCTATATAGCTGCTCATAGGTTTCTGCAGTGAAGAACAGTTTTGAATAATACAAAAGAAACTTCATGGGCTACATTTGTACTTTTGCCAAATGTAATTAATTAAGTGTAAAAAATACATTAGGGTATACTCCTATGATTATAAAAAAACTCAAACTCTAAAATGGAGTGCAGTCATCTTATTTTGAAGCAGTTTACTGAATGTGAATCATCTGTCAGCTGAAGCTGAAACACACAGGTCTAGTTCCACGTGCTTTATAATCTGATCTCAGCTTACAAAATCTTTGGAGTAACATAAATGTATGTGTAAATGAATTGTTTTAACTTTCAGTTTTTATGATATAATTGCATTGAATCATGAAACCTCAGACCTAAGATATTCCATCAGGGAGGCAGAAATACTAGTAACAGTGTAATCTAAAAAGCATACAAGAAACAGCTTTTGGGTTTATGAGTCCAAAGACAACTCACGTGGTGTTCCTGTAAAAATTTAAGGGGAAAAAAAAAAAGAACAAAAACCCACTGCTTAACTCCCACATTATAATGTGAAAGCTCCATGCTTTTGTTGGACAGCTGAAATGGATGAATCCTAAAGTATTTTAAGATTGGCTGCTGCTCTGAGTACAGTTAAACTTATACTGTGCAGCATTGTCACAGAAAATAAGTTATCTGCAAGCCCAAGTTTCTGTAATTAAATCCTGGAAGGCCCCTTGGGTGGCTAGCATTGACTGGTGTTATTCAAGTGAAACAAGCATCACATTTCGTTTATGAAATACTCAAGTAGAAATATAAAGTATCTTTCTCTTTGCCTAATATAGTTTCATTATTTTTCTTTAAGATGAACTGGGACAGATGTGCAGACTCTTATAATTGAATGCATCTATAAGTCGTGACTATTTCCAAGGAAATAATGGTAGGGAAAGAAGATGACAGATGAAAATTACTTGGGACCTGGAGGATGAATGACCATCCTGTTCTATTGTTTTGTGTCTGCTCGTACATAGTCCCTGCAAACCTGTTATTGCGGTCAGGCAGGAATTACATGCAACCCTTTCATTCTTTAGCAAAAAAAAAAAGATAAAATGCCTCTATATTTGGACTGGCTGTAGATTCTACGGGTACCTTAAAGGTGGATGTAGCAAGGTGGGGGCTGGTCTATTCTCCCACGTGCCTGGTGACAGGACGAGGGGGAATGGGCTAAAGTCACGCCAGGGGAGGTTTAGGTTGGATGTTAGGAAGAACTTCTTTACCGAAAGGGTTGTTAGGCATTGGAATGGGCTGCCCAGGGAAGTGGTTGAGTCACCATCCCTGGAGGTCTTTAAAAGACATTTAGATGTAGCCCTTAATGATATGGTTTAGTGGAGGACTTGTTAGTGTTAGGTCAGAGGTTGGGCTAGATGATCTTGGAGGTCTCTTCCAACCTATATGATTCTGTGATTCTTTGACAAAATGTTGTTGTGTCAGAAAATGCCGGCATCGGATCTTTTTTTAGTTTTAGCAGTCTGTCAGGCAGCAGTTCTGTCTTTCCAGATGGAATTTCTGACAAAAGTGCCATTCTTGATTGAAAATCTGAATCTCTTTCCTGGTCTGCTTCTATATTTTGCATTCATAGCCATTGGATAAAATGTATGTACGAGGAGGAACAGGAGTTCAGGAGCTCCGATCCTGATGATGAGCCATGGAGCAGAGGTGCTGTACTCACACTTGTTTCCTTGTTCAGTGGCACTGCTTCTTTTGGGGTGCCTTGGGGAGAATGCTCTTCTTTCCAACATTACTCCTTTTTTAGCTTTTTTTTTTTTTTTTTTTTTTAAAATTCATGTCAGGATTTGGGACATGTCATTTAACCAGCCTGTACAGGATGTAGGTAGCAAATAGGCTTCTGCCTGAGATTTTGAAAATTCACTTTCAGAATCCCACTGACTTCCCTCCCCAACATATACCCATTTTTCTGCTAGGGTGCGAAATGTAAGCTCTATTTTTTGCATACCACATAGGGGGTGGTCTTCTTTTTCCTAGCACCACCTATTTCTTGGAAGGGCAATGTTGGGAGAACTCCACTTGATTTTCATATCATCAGGACTGATCAGGTCATTTCTTCAACTCTTAAGAAACTAGTGAAAGGGAGCAAGATTTTTTGACCAACTGACAAGAAAAAAAAATGAGGTTGGACAAGTACATATAAGTTCTTGACTCCTGTGATTTATATTGGTGTGTTGGATCGTTCTTTTTTTTTTTTTTTTTTTTTTGGTGGGGGAGGGGGGTGGTTAATTAGTTCAAAGCCTGAAAAAAGTGAGCAGTTTTCTCCTGCGCAGCCAGGTGAAGCTGGTTATTAAGCTTTGCACTCTGCCTATTGACTGTTTAAAGCATAACCTTAGTTTGTTTATTTTTTTAATAAGATGTCAAAACTCATTTCTGAGGCAATTATCTTACGGTTTGGAAGCAAGAATGGGTGAATGCTCTGTATGGGTTATCCTATTGCTGTAGCAGCATATAGACAACGTAATACAAAGAAGTTGATGAATTTATATATTCAACATTTTTATAATATAGACATAATTACATCTTTGTAGATAAGTCTGCTTTTGCCAAAGGCTAATTTGTCAGATGAATGTAGTTAGATTTTTAGTACGGTTTAAGTACCAAATATATTAGGATTTTAGCATACCTTTCAGTGTGACTTTACTCTGCATTTAAAATATCTCATTCAGTGTATTTAGACAAAATCCATAAAGGGTTTTTAGAAGCTTCTGCAGAGCCCATATTAGTTTAGGGTGCGTCATATTACATAAGGTGCAACCATTGTAACTTCCCAAAAATATCTACAGGGAAAAAAAAAAGTTGTAAAACATTTTAAAACAACTGCAGACAGGAAAGTTTTTTTTTTTTTTTTTGGTATGTGTGAAGAGCCTGAATAATTCTCTAGAAATAAATATAATATTTAGGATGCAACACCTGATAAAGTGTGTGTACTGTAACTGCAGGGATTCCTAGAGGCAGATTTTTTTCTGATTTACTCAGAGAGTGAGAGAAGATGCATAGGGAGGGGATTGGAAATTACACAGCTTGCCAAAGTATCAGGAGGATGACAGTGCAGGGAGGTCATTTGGAGTGTGTGTATTCCTTCTGGAGAAGGAGTGTTAGTTCTGGGAAAGCAGACGTGAGTATATGCCTTCACATATGGTCAGGTGCAGCCAAATTCTTCAGCAGCTAATTATCAGTGAAGTAGATCTACTCCAAGTAGACGGTCTTGTGGTGTGTATTGATAAAACTTCGAGAGAAAAATAAATTGAGCTGAAATGGAGGTATACCTGAGCTGAACCAGATTAGAAAACAGAAGTGTAGATGTAGCCATATGTGGCTGAGGCACTATTATTTGATGTGTCAACATCAGGAGTGACCATTTGAAAAACTGAGTGAGGTCTGTTTTGAGTTATTTTTCACCGTCTGCCGAAAATATTGGGTAGTTTTTATGCTGGTCAAGCCCTGGTGTTGCTTCAGGTACTAGGGCCTGCAAGGTTCGCTAGTTCTCAGCTACAGCATTAGTCTCATAGGGCTGTCTACCCTAAGCTGGTAATAAAAGCAGTCCTCAAGAATACAGATTTGCCTGACATAGGGCAGTATCGTGCTGATCTGGCTATGGCCTTTTTGAGCTATCAGCTCATAAGAGGCTGTCAAAATAATAATAAGTGGTCACAGAGAGAATGAATTAAATTTATTGTGGGAGAAAGTGAAAAGGCTTTGAGTTTACAGTGTAGATATTACAAAGGCCGAAAAGATTATAAAACTTGTATCAACTTGCTTGATGTTTTTCCTCAGCATGTACCAAACTGCCTAGAAGGGACTGGTAATATAGTGAATATGTTTTACTTTTGGTTTTGCTTCTCCTTTAAAATAAAGGTGACTTGCCATTTCTGTAAAATGTCATTCTAAAGTGGCATTTGGTGTGTTTTTAGAGTTTTGCAGGGCTTAAGATCCCTTTTCCGACTTTTCTCAAGTTTCATTAAAAGTTTTGTATTCTTTAAAAAAATGGTAATTGAAATAAGAAATAAATATATTTATGTTAGAACACACTGCAAATATATCTGACAAAGCATTTGTAGTAGCAAATAGTTTTCATAGCTGCTATACCTTGGAGTTATGAACATTTCTAAGTATGCTTCAAAGTGGGCGATGCTAGGTTTAGGTCCTTATGAATGGCTAGAAAACTGTGAATTGTCTTTTTGTTTTTGTAATGAGAGAAGTACCCCTTGCACAGCAAAACAGAATTATCTGAAAAATTATATTTATTATGGATTTTTTCCCTTGCAACAGATTGACAAAAAAAAATATAAAAAAAATCAGTAGTATAAGTCACCAAGTCTGTATGTGAAATTACTACCAACAAAGAGTTAAAGATAAACAAAAATCTTGGCAAACAGCAGTGTATGATTTCAGTGTTATCTTGGCAAGAATCCTGAAAAATGTGCCCAGGTACATTTTGTGCAGCTGCTACATGTCGTTATGAACTATTTTCTTCCTCTTTTTTGCAGTTAAGAAACACATTTATGAACACTAGTTTGCTGAGAAAAATACCAAATATATATATAAACTAACATTAAATGTTCTTATGTATGTGGTAGGTGTCAAGTCTGCAGTACATGTCTAGTCAACCACAATACATGGAATTTTAGAATCATAGAATCATTAAGGTTAGAAAAGACCTCCAAGATCATCTGGTCCAACCATCCCCCTACCATTAATATTACCCACTAAACCATGTCCCTAAGCACCATATTGATGTTGGTAGAATTTATGCAATTATATGCTAATAAATATATTGATGGAGTTATGCTGTGTTCAATCCCACAGGGCAGAAGTGAAAGAACAGAAGATGCCTTTGAAAATACCATTTGTAACACCATATATTTATTGTTTGTTGAGCAAGCAAATTGTTCCCATTTATTCAGAATGCTTCAGAGAAGCAATTTATCTTGAGCATGTTTTGAGAATGCTTCAGATGAGCAAAGAACCTAGTAACTCATACAGAATAAGCAATCCAGTTTTATTCTAAGATTACTTAATCAATGTTGCATTTCAAAGACCATTTTAACAACTTCCCTTTAGAGGAATTCTGCTTGGTTAAACTAAAATTGAGAAACCTAATTTCCTTTGAGGCAAAATTCTCTAATCTTTATGTATTTAATCACTGTCTATATTCAGAATACTAAGAAAAGGCTTTCTCATATAAATAAGCGTGACAGCACTAAGTGAAGAAAATATGGATGTTATAGAATTATTAAATTCTATAGTTTCAAAAGTTACAAAGAATCTCCTCTCATTCTCTATAAGATAGAAGTTCTCTGATTTATTGTTGAGTAGGGAGAGTTGAACTTCTCCCATTTTTGTATGGGATATTGAGCTACTGGAGGGAGACCATCTGTTTCTGAATGCTGCATTACCTACAAGTTTAGAGGTGCGCGGTGTTATGAGCATGGAACAGTGTATTGTTAGACATTTTCCTTGCCAGTTTATACGTGTTCATTACAGAAGCTGAATATTACACCAACTTTGAATTCCAGCACGTAATCAAGAAACTTGAAAGATCCAAAGACCTTCCACCATCTGTATACTGGTAGCATATCAAAATGTTGTCATTTATTTCATGTCCATATATAAATTTATCTCCTTTACCAGTTGACAAGGTCAGAAAAGAGCAAAAAATACAAAGGATTTTTAAAGTGACAATGTCCCTCTTACTGTTATCAGTGGACACTCGCACAAGGTACTGTAGGTTTGATGTTAGTCCAGTTTGGTGTTGGTGACTTCCACTATAATGTAGTTTAACTGTTTTATCTCTGATCTTGTGTAAAGATGCTCACTGCAGGGAGATGACATGGATTTGAATTTTCTACATAGCTACTCAGGTGAGATTAATCTAATGTAATTTAGTCACTCCAGGCCTGTTTCACAGTCAAGTCAGTAAGAGTAAACATCTTCAGAGGGCAACACATGATCACTGAGAATTAAAGATGCTCAGCTGCTTTGCAGTGTTGGCAGGCTGTCTGCGAGGTAGATTCCATTCCATTCTGCAGTCTGTTCTGAACCATCATAGCTTTTACGTAATTTTTAATAGTATTAAAGTTTTGATTTACTTTTGTTTTAGTATGAAATAATTTTTTTGCTTACATCTGTTTGAGCCCCCCAAATATTTACTTTTACATTATAAACAGGTTATATATAGCTTTCTTCTCCTGTTGTTTGGATTTATTAGTTTTTCACTACCTTAGTAATATTCCACAATTTCCTTAATTAGAAACACTCAGTCTGAAGTGGCCCATTCCAAAGGAAAATTCAAGAATAAAAGAAAAAAGCCTATCTTTTTTTTTTTTTTTTCAAAGAAACTGACTAAATGTGGCACAGAACAGCAGTAAATGAGGAGTATTTAGAGACTGGTTGATTAGAAATGAGAAATTCAAATACTTCAAGTACATATTTCATATTCCTATTTTGGGGGGAAATAAAGCAGGAAAAAAGAAGCCTTGAAAACGTCCGTTTTTAAGACAGCAAACAGTAGTTATTTAGAAAAGTTATAGAAAATAAAAAAGAAAAAAGATAATTGGTTATTGGAAACCATTATATGCAATAAGAAAACTGCAAAGCAGCAACTTGAGTTTCAGGATGCTTTGCTCACCACACTGCAGCAAACCTCCGCTATTGCTTTGCTTGGTCAGAGGGTCTTCTAGGCTGAAGTTGTTTATTAACCACTAAAAGTTAAGATTTTCTTTCTGTGCATAATTTGTGGTGACCACTAAAACAAGTTGAAATATTTTGAAAAATCATATAGTGTTCAGAGAAAGCTACTTTACCCTCTTATTATTGTAAAGCATTCAAAATGATATAATATTAATTTTTACTGTGGATAGGAAAATATGCACCCAACAAAACCCATAATTTCTGGAGTATCTCTGGATTCACAGAGGATACAAACCGTGAAAATAACGTGTTACATGTGAGTTTTACTTCTGTGGCTTTTTTTTTTTTTAACCAACCACCAAAAAGATATTCAAAACACGTTTCTTGTCTTGATCAAGACAAAGGACAATGTCAAGCACTTAAAGCTGGATCTTCAGTAATGTAAACTCATGCCCGCAGTGTCTGAAGGAATTCTTCTTACAGTTGTTAGCAGAATTGGTGAGCTATATTTCTACCAGTTGACACAAGGAAAACAGCAAAACAAAATACGTGGTTGCCAAGCACAATGAGAAAATCTTTTGTACCTGCTGTTTTTTTTGTTTTTTTTTTTTTTTTCAACATTGGTTTTCCATCTTCATCATTCTAAATTTCCTCCTAAACACGTAAAGTACTTGTTTTCTTCAGTTATTGTATTCTGATACAAATTTTTGTCAGGCTGATGTTTTCTTAAACTTAATTTGTTACTGAATTTGCAAGGCTTTCTGTATAGAAAGTCTCTGTTGTGCCAGAATCAACCTAACAGATCCTAACATAATAAAATCTTGACAGTACAAGAACTGCAAGGTATATGATGAAATGTGCTTTTAGGATGAAATTGTGGTAGATAGAGGTCTGAAAAAAGAATTTATTAACTTGTAAGAAGCTTCTAGCAGAATTTAAAATACTTAGTTAGATCTTAATATTTGATTTAGTTTCTTAGTTACAAAAAATAGAATTTGTCAATCACAAGGGTGGTCTACTGTTAACAAAGTGAAAATTCAAATCTTGTAATGAACCTGAATGATGTTGAGATTTTTCAGAAGCAGAAACAAGATGCAGTCTAGTAATGTAAACTACAAGCTTACATAGCTAGGGATTGATAACTTTTTTTTTTTTTTTGACATAACCATATAGCTTGTTAGCTGAGCAAAAGAAAAAATCCATTTTGCTTAGTTACATGCCACCAACACCATGCACTTGGATAAAAGGGCAAGTGCATTTGAAGAGACGCTTACAGTAGAAATAGTAAGTATTTATTTTGTTGTAGAAGGTACTATTTTCATGCAGAGCATTGTATAGAAGTGTGGTTGACTACTATTAAGAAAAAAACATTGAAACCAGACTGTGTGAGCTGTGAGGGTAGCTGGGTGGTGTGGAGAGCCTGCTTTATGAGCACCTTCACAGTGCCAAATGAGAATGAAGGCTACCAGAATGCAAGTCCTGTTCATAAATTTAATGGGAATTGACCAAAGGTAACCATCACAGTTTGTTTTACTTGGAATACTGGGAACAAATGAATGACTTTAAGCTTGAAATTAGAAAAAGGGTTTTAAGATTGCTTGTCATACAGCAGGAGCTGCAATTAAAAGAACGGTAACTACAGTATCACTGCAGTATGGTACAATGCAGTCAAATGTGATCTGTTTATGATACCATCTGTGGCCATCTGTGGTAGCAGAGACTGAACTTTCTGTTCTGAGACCTCGTCAAGACCTATGTCCTTATGCTTTCTCAGAAGTTCCGAAAAGAAAAGCTGCTCAGTTGGACGTGGCCTGATGGTCTGATTTAGTAAAAGAAATTAAGACACATGGGATGGTGGAAGCAGGAATTTCCCTGAATGGATAATCAGTGTTTAAAAATGTGTTTTGGTCTTGTGGTTGCACAGCTGGAAGAAAACATCAATATGTTCATCAATATGCACTTCATCCCTTACTTCTGCCACCAGAAGTGATGTTATGGGACAGGAATTGGCCAAACAGTGGGTTTGGCCACCAGCAAAGGAAAAGAACCTAAAGAAAACTCAGACTTCTACAGAGCTCTGCTTTTTGGTTTCTCCTTCTTTATGCTTCCTATTATATGTCATATATCCCAGCCTCTGTGACTGCAAATAGCTGAAGTTTATGCTACCATGTAATTACAGTACTGGATATGAGGTGAAACAAGAAGCCCAATGTTTTTTCCAAAAGTATTTTAAATATTGAAAAAATCAATTGACATAGAGACCCTAATTCTTAAAGGATCCTGCTTTAATCTAATAACGGTGGATTTTTTTTTTTTTTCCAGAGGAGGGAGATTGACTGATGTTTTCTGATTAAATTCTAAGAATCAGACCTTCTAAACTTTGAAACAAATCCCAATTCATACCATAGTTATGTTTTATATTTGTGGTATCAAAAGACGTTTGTCTGTGTCTCTACTCCTCTGGAATGCAGTTTGTGTTGATAGATTAATCTCAGCAAAAATTTACCTACTGAATAAATAGAGAAATAACTTCGTAACTTACTTAGATGAGGGAAATGTTTTGATTTTTTTCTATTTAACAGTCACATGGGGGAAGAGAAAATTTCAGCTGCGACGGGTTGCAATTTCCTTTTTTTGCAATATTACTAGTAGCTTATTTTTTTCATGGCAACTGTAGTTTAAGTGACACTTTGTGTAACTGAAAAGAAGAAAATTCTACCGGTTTCTTCAGGTTAACTAAGGCAGCAGTTTAGATATTTCACTTTTTACTTTGTATCTTTATTAAGAAATCTCTATGCAATAGATAACATAGTTGGTGGAAGAGACAGGCTAAGTTACATAAAAGATTTACAGTTCTAGATGTACAGCAGGAAGTTCATTACTGGAGTGAAAATAAGAACTTCATAATTGATTTAATGTAAAAGTAAAGTTCACGTCGTCATTTTATGTATGTATGTGTGCGTGTGTGTGTGTATTTTTAAAAAGGCCAGTTCTAAAACATGCACCAAGTTAAATACTTGGTCTTGATCCAATGAAAACTTCAGTGAGGCTCTCAGAATATACAGTTAACCTCTACTGTTAACTTCTACCTTTACGTCTCTCTAGTGTTTAAACGTAATTAATTCTATTGCATCTATTTGTGTTCTTAAATGCATTTGTGTTCTTAAATGTTACTGCTGGGTACTTCACAGTTTCTGTCCATTTATTGCCAGGTGACAGGTCAATCGGGTCAATAGGTTTGAGTTTTTAATTCTGGGATAAAAGTAAACTTTCAGAGCCTTTGAAATATATTATTCATGGTCTTCATTTTTAGAGCAGTTCTTAAATGAAGAGATGAAATGTTAGCTTTTTTATAGTTGTATTAAATATCTTAAAATGAAAGTATTTAATTTACAGCACATCTCTTGTTCTATTATAACAGTTGCATTTACTTTTTCTAGATGGAAAAATTAATAAAGTATTATTTTCTTGTTTCCTTAAAGCTTTTTTTATTATTTTGTTGTCTAAGGAGAGTAATACCAATTTTTCTTTACAGTGCAATAGCTATGTAGTGTGTTTATGTGAAGACAATTTAGGCAATGTAGTGAAAAATAATTAAAGCTATCAAACAAGTACATATCTTTGGGAAAGAAGAAAAGCTAATTATTGTAAGAAAGTTGTGCATAATTTCATATAAAAATGTGAAGTTTTTTGATAAAATAATTCTTTCATGCTTTTTAAGTCAGCCTGTATACAGTTTGCTCAATCCCCAGTGCAGTTCGTTCAGTGTTTGAGTATTTTTCTACAGTAATCCTTTTTTACGTTTTGTAAAAGCTTGTTGCATTTCTCTCCATATTTTTTTTTCTGTAAAATAAAAATCGCCTCTCTATACTTACGAGTCACTTATTTTTACCATTACATAAGAGGATATTTAACATACTAGTTTAAACTTTGCTGTAGAATACTTCTGTCTGTGGGTTTGAATCATCAAGCAGGTTCTATAAAACCTATAAATTAAATTAAAAACACCAGCTTGCTTTGAAGAATATGCTATAAAATTCCTTATACATCTGTTTCAAGTAACATAATATTCCCCCTCCCTTCCTTCCCCCCCTCCGTCCATCTCCCCGTATCCGAGATCATTTTACAAAGATGGTATGTTAAATAATGCTGCGGAAAACACTGGGTCCCACCTCTGCATGCGCGGAAGGGATCATTTCCTTTGTACTTGCTTCTCCCTGGCTGACTTGGTTTGCAATAGTGAAAAGTTTAATGATGGTCAGTCAAAATGGCAGTATTTTCTATTTTATGCTGTCAAAAAAGTTGCAAATGCTTTGGTATAAAATATGTTAAATTATTTAATACCAGAAGCTGAAATTACATTTCCTTATAATTTCATTAGTTTGTTGAGTGAAGTACTTCTGTTTTACTATTTTACTGGGCCAGATGTGCAGATTGACAAGGCTGTCTTTGCAAGAATCTCCAAGCTGCCTAAACAGCTATAAAAATAAAAATACCTGATTGTTAAAACTCTTAATAGTAAATCCTTCCAGTCGCTTCTGGCATGTTGAGCTTAACTAAGAGATGCGCTTGCAAAGTATTTAATCATGATTAGAATCATGATTTAGATTTAGATCATAGATGATCTAAAAGTACAAAATGTGATTATATTGATAGGGTATTTCAAGCTTTGTGATTAAATGGTGTCGGATGTAAGTAGAAGTCAGATGATCCTCACTGAAAAATCTTAACAAATGTGTATTATATTGCTTGTTCATGAGGGAAAATGACAATCTACAAATGTTTTTACGTATACGTAATTTTATGCAGGCACTTTAGCTCCGTTGATGTCACTTGGATTTTTTACCCATGTTAACGTATGTTAACGTATGTGGTTTGCAGGATCATGGACTGAAGAGATGAGTTAGCAGTGCCAACTAATTAAATAAAGCAAGGATCTTCAGATACTCTTGGGGCATTGTAACAGTCCATGGGGCTTAGGGCAAGCTTTTAGAAAATATGTGGTCCTGGTACAAAATAGTCATAATTGCCACTGGTCTGAAGAAACTGCAAAGTAATCTTGGGATTTACTATAATAATGTAATGTCTAGTGAACATGCTGTGAGGTTGTTTGCTACTCTACAGAATAAGTAACTTCTATTTGAAGAATTTGGTTATATATGGGATATATGAAGTATAGGGTACGTAATTTGTATGAGAGACCTTAGGTAAGGTTTTTGTGAAGCTCTGCTACCAGGACTACTAAGTCACTGACCAAGCGTGTAGTCCCAGCAGCTTCAAGTTAATACTGCTGCCATGAGTGTTTGTTGGAGTGGTTGTGTTGTAAACTTGACAAAGAGAACTTTAATAACCCAATGCAAGACTGGTGTTGTTTGTTAAGATTATTACAGTTCATTTGTGAAGCTAGCTGAAACTAAATTTGAAGGTAATTTTCAAAACAGTGTACGCATGAGAACCCAGCTCCATCAGACATTTCTAAGATAACTGGTGTTGTCTTAACGCAAATAATGAAGCCCCAAAAGATGTAAAATAAGAAATAAGATATTATTGAGTTCATATAAAATTTCTCCATGTGTAACAGGGCTATATTGCATAAATGAATAGTGATGAGACACTCTGTAAAATCTAAGGTAGACAAACTTGCCATTTATTGTCTCCTGTCATCCATAAACTATTGAAGCTAGAGAAGTTAATTTTGGTTATCCCTTTCTGAAATTACAGAACTCTTTACTGCTTATGAAATATTCACTGTGAATTTAATGCTGTTTTGCCTGTGAGCAGTTCATTTCAGTGTGTGAGCCACAAAAGGTATGACTTTACAAAAATAATGCATATGGATTTCAAAAATTAAGTTCAGCTCATAGGAAGGACAGTGTCCTGAATTTCTGGTCAAATCTTCTTTCAGAATATTTACAAGTCCCAGAGGTACAAGTGACAATGAAGAAAACATTATCCTCATTTGTTTTCCCTGTCTAATTATGCACATTCTTTTCTGTGAAATGGAAGTAATGAACTTGACAGAGTAAATTGGTTGTTTTTTAATATAAAGCAATTGCAAATGGTCTGGAAAAATATGCAACATAAATATGTTTCAGTGACTTAAAGGAATTAAAACATCCTTTCAATGTCATTAGTTTCATCAGCTAATGATGTGCCAAGAGCAAAACATGGAAATATGTATCTGCAACGTATCAAGGATTACGGAAAAGTAATATTGGATGCTTTTTGGATAGTGCCTTTCCAGAAAATGTTAATTTAATATTTTATTTTTATTTTATTTATTTTATTTTATTTTATTTTATTTTTATTTTATTTTATTTTTACTTCTGCGTGATAGAAAAAGAAGCCTGTATTAACAACATTGGCTTGTTGGTATGGAGCCACCCCATAGTTGCTGTAGTGATCTAACATCATCTTACGGGATTGCAGTTATGGTCATGGCACCAAATGTTGTATCCTGCCTGAAGGGAGCAGTTTTGAAAATACTTGATTTACTACATACAGATGTTTTTGTTCCTACATTTCATATTGTCGGAGTTACTTCCACTTATATCATCTTCATTTTACATTGCTTGCAATTTAAACATCTTTTAAACATCTTTTTGTTCAAATTCATTCAGCATTTATTGAGAAAACTTAACTATGTGGTATATGGTAGAAATCTATTTTCTAAATGTGTGCGCGTTATAAATAAAAGAACTAGATATTACTCAGTACCCATGTCCCTGTCCACTGTACCCCCCACAATCACTGTATGTATTTCTTTTGATGAAGATGATATTTAAAGCAGACATGCTGCATGCTGTCCCTTTCCTTTCTGGTAAATATCTTAATACAAATAAGTCATATACCAAACTTCCTTTTTTATTTTATTTATTTTATCTTTTGATGACTATGATAATGCAACATCTCATAGATGATTTAAAACAGGCTGGATTAAGCTTTCCTGTTAAAATGCTGCATTGTGTTTTATTTATCTGGATTCTAAAAGTACTGTGGTCAATAATAATATATTCACTGTAAGTAGATTCAATGCTCATTAGAAATAGATGAAGTGAATTCTTTATTTTAGCGTGATGGATTTAAGAGGAATATGAATTAATTGGAAATAAGCTTATTCATTTGATATTATAATACTTTATCTTTTATATTGGACTTCACCTATAAATATTGTTTTGTATGATTCAGTTCCACAAAGGCAATATTTACCGTTAGATGTTTTTTGTTTTTATGGTAACAAGCCAATGAGTTATACGAAACAGACACACACACACACACCCCAGTGCTTCTTTCTGTTTTAACTGTTGATCTACTTCATAGTAAAAATGTTATCTATTTGGAAATCATGAAATACATAATTTTAGCAGCAAACTATTTATTTGTATTTGACAGGATATTAATTATGTAAATTCAAAGAACTAGCAAGAAATAAACATTACAAGCCATGCTAAGTTATAAAATAATTGTTTTAACATGATCTCATAAAAAGCAAAAAGCTTTTTGATAGAATTAAGCATTAAAAAAATATAACTGCAGGGTTCTTTGAGGAAAAAAATGTATCACTATTGCAACTAACAGGAGGAGATTTATATAGTTATTTTTAGTTGAATATGACTAAGCCATTGGAAAAAAAAATGCTCTCTAAAACCCAAACCAAAACAAACATATCTTCACTTCAAAATGTCTCATGGGTGTATAGCACTTACACAGCTCATAGAAGTGACTGTTCAGAAGTATGTAACACACATATGTTGTCAAAGCATATTCTGTTTAACAACCTTCAGAATCTGGTGCTTGCAGCTGTCAGGGAAAGTACCGGTGTTATAATTGAGACATATGAAAACTGAGGGACTTTTCTGATCTTGAAAGTAAACTGTTCAAATTAGTGTATTTTCATAAGCAGAAACCGAAGAAAGACTTAATCTGTACTTAGCACTGATGTTGCACGAAATCCACCTTTTATGGAGCTGGCTTTTATCAACTGCCTCTTTGAAAATCTTTATCTAGGTTTCAATGTAAATAAATAAATAAATGAGCTCATCTTGCTGATTACTAGCCTAGAGTAGGATTCGTTTCATTCTTACAGTAGTAGATAATACATGGCTGAAAATTTGTAGAATTTTCCTTCTGAAATATTATTTGAATAAATACTTAAAAAAGATAAATCACTGAATATTCTACAGATGGCAAAATTCAAAATTCTTGTTGACAGAAATTTCACAACTGAATTAAACCTTTGCAGCTGGTCACTGAGTTCTTGGGTCTAAATTTTGCAGTTATCGTCTGCAGAAAAATAAATAGTCTTGCCTCAGAATTTTCCTACAGTTTGTCTTATATAATTGACTTTAATCTTATGTTGAGTCTTATTTTTATTATAACAGCTATAACACCAAAAGAAATATTAAAGCTCCATCCAACTTGGTCTATTCATGTTAGTGTTTAAAACTGATTTTTTTTTGTTTGTTGTCTTACAGAAACTGAACTCCTGTACTGAAAAAAGGAGTTGTAAAATCATTGTTGTCATATAGCAGCTCTGTAGCCATGTGATAATGTTTAAGCTCTTCATCTTTTCTGAGTATCTGCAGTGTCACAAAATAAGAATAGCATGGGAGAGACTCCTGGAACATAAATGTTACAGAAATAATTGATTTTTTAACAAAAGTTTTCCCAGCTTAGAGCATATTCTACAGAATAGTAGAATTAAAATATATATATATAAATATAAATATGTGTGTAAAAATTCTAATTTTAATCCTTGTAATAACCATAGATGTTCCCTGGTTGAAATAATTCAGCTGAAGTTTGGAATCTAATAGATGTTCTAGTAACGAGTGTGACTTTTTCATACTGCTTTTAAAAATTGAACTTTAAAGCATTTTACACTGAATCAGAAACCCCATACCTACTTTACTTCAAAAGCATTTACCTTTAAGATTTTTAATAGTCTTTCTTGAATAAGCAGAGCCTTATTGAAGCTTTTAAGCTTGCATTCCTTTACAGTGCAAGAACACTTCAGGCAGTACCAGCTCTTGTATGCCCAAGTGGTATGGAGTAAATCTGTTTAAAATGTAAAATTTTGATCTTCTATCATTCTTTTAAACACTACAATGTACTTGTGCTGGTAGGCTTGTATAATGGATGTCTTCTAATTACTCCTTAAAAAGAGCTGGATGTTTTATATTTAATATACTCAATTATATTTCTCTACAGTGTGGTTGCACAGGTGCAAAAAATCTGGCACAACAATCTGTACAGCAGATGAGGCAGTATCGTATTCTTCATCAGATCTTCATCCTCATCCTGCTGTTTCTCATGCAGTTTAACTTTCAGCAGCAGCTGCGAACAAGAATCCATATAAAATAGGCTATTTGACGGGCTGATCAAAGGGAAGATGAGTTAGAAATATGTCCACAGACTATTTTTTGTATTAGCATCTAGCTCTTGCTAACCCTATGATTCTTCTGAATATAATGCCATCTAATGAAGAGCATCATCTCATTTGTTTAGATTGCAGTTGTTAAATGAATGCCATCAAGCTGCCAGTTTCATATTCTGTAACTACGTGAGAAAGTTTCCTTTGCTTTAAATTTAAAGGACTCGACTGAATATATTGTTCCAGAGATTAGAACTGATTCCAGAGGTAACACCCCATGACCTGATAAATTATGATAGTTATATTTTAAGCAAAACTGTCTCCAAACCTAATTATAGACCAAAATAATCAAAGGCCCCAGTTCTAGAAAAGACTTGCTGCGTATCTAAATGTATCTAAAGCACTGCTGATAAAGAAGTAGTATCTTCTATCAAAGCAGCCTATATGTTTGGGGAAAAAAATAATACTGTCTCCCTCTAAGTCAACTTATGATGAAATTTTCTTAAGCCTGTTTTCTGTGACTGTTCATATACAAAATGTGTGGATTTGTGACTTTCTTGGGGGGAGGGGGACCAAATACTTAGCACATGGCAGGAATATCTGTGATTCTGTATGTAAATCCAGCTATCCTACAATAAGCACATTGAAAATTGTAAAAACATTAACCTCATTATGTTTTGAATGAGAACCATGATGCTGAAGTCAAGTATTTTTCAAACTCTTAGCAAGATCAAGACTCTTGCCTCTTTACAATACTTCTGCATTGTAAAGTAAAAGTGCTGTAATCTGCATTTTCTTGGTTGTTTTCAGGTACCTTATTCTAATAACTTTATGCTCCACTTTATGGATTACAATTTTATTTACAGTCTTAAAAACAAACAAACAAAAACTTAGAAGCATTTCTTTGCAATTTGCTCTTGCCAATATTCTTGCAAATATTGTCAGTAAATCTGTAGATCAAGTAATGTCAATTGAATCATCTTCCTTTTGCTAGGTCTGCAGCATTTCTGTTTTTCATCATTGACTTTGTGGGATTTATTCCAGGAAGCTCCATAACCAACACATCATCTGACTCAGACACTGCATTCATAAAATATATGCATCAATAATCTAACAATCCTCTGTGAAATAACATAAACATGTCTATAGGATTTACGTTATGACTTTAGGTATGCAAGGTAAGGAAAAAATACATTGTAAGACTGATGGTACTCTGAAAACTGTAAGCAGTTTATTCAGGATATTGTTAATGCAAATTTTACCAATCTTCTAGGAAAATTACTTTTCTAGGAAAATTATTTTATTACAATGTGACATTCTTTGTGTGACGCTGTTATAATCAAAGTCACTTGGGTGTGAAGCTTCTTGAAAATGTGTTGACGTCTGTCAGGTGAGGTGCAAGTTCGTTCCTTTATGGGTTTGGCTGGGGGTTTGGGCCTGTTTTTTCTGCCTCTGAAATACTTAACTCATACAGTGGAATCCCTTAGATAAACTTCTACACACACCATTACCTCCAGAAAAACAATACAAGAGAGTTGTGCATACATGTCAACACACAGACAATAGCCCAGACAGACTTGTAGATTTCTTCCACCTTTGTTTTTGGATGGTATCTGACAATACATCAGTCTGCTCATCTCAGCTTCTCTCTCTGACTTCTTCGCAGAGGCAAGGCAATCCACATAGCTCTGGAAGCTGTAAAAGTTTCAAAACTTTTGTATATATTCAAACTGAAAGGAATTGCTGAGCTTTAAAACCACATGAGATTGTTTGTAACAGCAGTTATGGGTTCTCCATAAAGAAAAAAAAACACAAGTGTAGTTCTGAAAAGTCTTATGACTTCATTGGTATTCTGTATTAAATAAAATACAGATAACTTCCATAAAAAGGAATACTTGCAAATATTTTACGTGACTTGGCTTTGCATGATGAGATTAATATTTACAGCCAAGCCTGGGGGTTGATTCAGGGGAGTATAGCACCTCGCCAGTTGCAGACAGTGTTTCTCTGTTAACTGGTTGGGCTACCGAAGGTACAGGGCTGGTCTCTGCATGGATGCCCAATGTATGGGGAATATTACAGTGAATATTTTCAGTGCACTGTAGTGAACTTTCTGTACTTTATTTGGGATGGGCCATTACCGCAGAGCTGGTTGTGACATTAAACAAAGATCTGTCCTGTGTAGTGATGCAGTGAAAGTCTAAAAGTCAGGTGTGGAACTGGGAGGCTGTAGGTCTAGAATACACCTGTGTGGTTTGTTGTAGTCTCATGGGTGGTCTGGGTTGGCAAATTTTTATGGATTTTCCCAAAGCTATTGCTTTGTCTTATTTGGCAGTCACAGCATGGGAAGTAAAGGATGATTACTATCAAAAACACCCTTGCCAGCAGGTTGGGGTACTACATCATGATCAGTCTCATGGACAGGTAAAGGATTTAATACACTCTGCTTCCCAGTATTTTGTACTAACATGGATCTTTCACTTTACAAGTAAAAGCAAAGGTGAGCCTGAAAATGGATCTCAAAAAATCTTGTTACTGGTTGCATATATCTTTACCTCAGACCCATTCAGACTCTGAAACTTTCTAGGTGGGTTAGTTTGCTATTAAATGTGACAACGGTGTATGCAATCTCACAGCCTCCTGAGTATTTTGCTCCCATCAACTTCAAATAAATACGTCCATTCACACTGCACAGAAATGGTAGCTGGAGGAAAAACTATTCATGATGTGTTATGAGTACCTTCTATGCTGCCATGTATCACGATGTACAGAAAGCATAGTATGTTAGAGTTAGGCTGCCACTGATTGCAAGGCAACATTCATTCAAAACAGTTCATCAGTTTGAGAACATACTTAGCACTTTGCTGCTGAAAAGCAGCATAGCTATTTGACTGTTTTCTTTGTGTACCTGGTAGAGAAGGACTGGTAGATAATACGTTACCTTCTATTTTGTTGAGCTACATACAGAGGAAGTTGGCCAGGATGTCTCAGTTGCTACGATCTGTAAGGGAGAGTCCAGGAAAAGATGTGTTTTGTCTCTTCATTTGTCTGCTCTGGAAAGTGGACACATATGCTAAAGATGTGGGGGAAAAATGAGATGATAATCAGCGTTGACATTGATTTGATCTGAAAAGAGGTATTACTGCATCCACTTTTTGCCAGTTGTCATGGTCCATGTCTTCGCTCTCCTATTTGAGACCCCAATGTATATTTGGTTATTAAAGCTGGTAACACTTTACACATATTTCCATAGGTTATTTTCAGATTAATGTGGTGCAAAGTTTTACTCGGCCTTAGCAGGCCGAGTAAAAAAACTCTCTCAGTTGCCAAATCTGATTTCTGAACAGAACAAAAGTTGTGTGTATTTGTGTAGAGCATAGATTTGACTCAAGTGTTGGAGATGTGGAAATCCATTCAAGTTCAAATTCATAATTTCTGCGACTGCTTAGCACTTCTCAGACAGAGCCTTAATTACCTAAGGGTTCAAAGAAGTTTAAATATGATGCTTTTGTATCCAACAAATAACGTGCACTCTTAGGTTACGTAATTCTTCTGTTTGTTTAAAAGTGGCACAGGAAAGAAACTCTTTAATCCTTTGTTCCTAAAATATTTTTTTTTCTTGGCAGCATTTTTCTGGATGTATAGCAGATGTACTAAATATAACCTGCGTACAGTTTAATGCAGCACACATGTAGAAAATGAAAATAACATTAATAGAAAACTGTTGTTTTAATATGGACCTGTGGGCAAAAGGAAGTAATGTTCTGGTCTGGAATACTTATGCTGTGATATAAATAGAAGGTTTCAGTTTCCAGGACTGTCAGTCTGGCAGAGTTCATTTGACCTCAATTTGTGATGCAAGACTCCTGCAAATAATGGCCTCACTAACATTTATTCTATATTTCTGTTAATAGGAGGAATGCTTTCTGAATTTGGAGGCTCCTATTTCAAGAGTCTGTGGCTATGACACTCCTTTCCCTCACATCTTCGAGCCTTTCTACATCCCAGACAAATGGAAATGCTATGATGCTCTTCGAAAAATGATTAACTACTGATCAGTAGTTAGGTGAGAAATGATGTCTTACTTGATAGTTTGCCTGTAAAACATTCCAACAGGGTGATTGCAAGGTACTGCTCCTTTATTTTCTTTAACAAGTATCAAATCATATAATCACAGAATAGTTTGGGTTGGAAGGGACCTTAAAGATCATCTATTTCCAACCCCCCTGCCATGGGCAGGGACACCTTCCACCAGACCAGGTTGCCCAGGGCCCCATCCAACCTGGCCTTGAACACTTCATGTATGTGGATGGGGCATCCACAGCTTCTCTGGGCAGCCTGTTCCAGTGCTTCAACCTCTGAGTGAAGAATTTCCTCCTACCATCTAATCTAAATCTCCCCTCTTTTAGTTTAAAACCATTTCCCCTTGTCCTACTCCTATCTGCTCATGTAAAAAGTTGCTCTCCGTCTTTTTTATAAGCCCTGTTTAAGGTGTGAAAGGCCACAATGAGGTCTCCTTGGACCCTTCTCTTCTCCAGACTGAACATCCCCAGCTCTCTCAGCCTGTCTTCATAGGAGAGGTGCTCCAACCCTCATCATCCTCGTTGCCCTACTCTGAACCTGCTCTAACAGGTCCACATCCTTGTTATGCTGGGGGGCCCCAGACCTGGATGTAGGGCTCGAAGTGGCGCCTCACGAGGGCAGAGCAGAGGGGGACATGGCTTTGGGCCTTCAGTCTGAAAAGTGTCTAAATATTTTTTAGTAGTGCCACAGAACTCAGTGTTTGAAATGAATTACCTTCCTTAATCAGAAAATAAAATGTCTTATATCCTGAAAAGTAAGATCAGGTATATTTAAAGACAGTTATTTCGTAGGCAAAGCATATTGTTAAACTGTATGATTTTTCATTCTTCAGAGTTGTATTGTAATCCTGTGAGGTACTAGTAAGTCTCGATCTACACTGAATATAGGCACTGCATTACAAGCATACACAGAGCACTGAAAATGTGTGAAGCATTTGCAATGTTTTGCAGTTCTATTCAAATATGGTTATAAGGCTTCTATTTAATATTGACTCTAAAAAACATTCTTCTGTATAACTTTTAGGTAATCTGATCATATACAGATATTTCTATTTGCAGAGCCCTCCAGGCATCTAGTCTGTGAAGTAGTTTATTTATATTATGTGTTCATTAATCATAGTCTGTATTGTCTTAGTCTTTGATTTCATTCTAATATCATACTCAGAAGTATTCATCTGCACATTGGCCAGCCATGACTTCAGAAAGTATTGGGTGGTGTTCTCATAAACCTTTGTGTTTAATGACCAAAGTTTAATCATCAGGAAATATATCAATCCGTTGTCTTCTGAACTTCCTTTAATTAAGCAGATCAAGTAGCATAGTTTTTGAGATTAAGACTCAATGGGTCTTGTACTTCTAAACCCAAAAGAGAAACAAAACCAAAACCACACGAAAAACAACTGGCCAGTTTGTTTCTGGAAAAAGGAGATCCTGTAATACGTAAAGGGGATTTGTAGCTGCTGACACTGAAGACCACGGTCCAAGGTAGGCC
The DNA here is from genome assembly GCF_964034855.1 of Anser brachyrhynchus. Lineage (NCBI taxonomy): Eukaryota > Metazoa > Chordata > Aves > Anseriformes > Anatidae > Anser > Anser brachyrhynchus. Next base: position 90,276,855 of record NC_137696.1, on the reverse strand, counting down.
CTATATTAGGGGCGCCCTCTTGTGTCCACTTTATCTATACGTAAAGCTGTGAATTTAATTAGAACCCGGTAGAGAAGGTTGTCAATACCTTAATGTTAATCCCATTTGTACACACATTTTCTTTCAGGATGACTTTTTGCATTTCACTATCTTTGTTTCCCATGGTAGCTGAAACTTGAGTTCTTGTATGTGACATGGGAAAGCTACCAATGAGGCAGCGTCTCTAAAAAATAAAGTAGTTTCACTTAGAATATTTCTCCAAAATCACCCAGTATTGACATACTGCAGCATTTCAGGCTTAAAACTGAAGAATGTTGTAAATTCTTTTGTAGAGGTAAATGATGGCTTTTTCCCAACAATTCTCCTTGCCTTTTATCTGAGTTGAACATATTAAAGAGTTATTTTATTTTCATTTTACACCTCAGTACTGCAGTCAGTGAAGCTGTCCTAAAGAGAATGGGATGTCTGTACTCTTTCAGGCAAGTTACTGGACCGTGCTAGGTAGCCTCTAATTTTTTCTTTCCAAACCAAACCCAAAAGACCAAATATTCTTACCGCTCTGTAAACAGAGGGAGACAAACCAAGGAAAATGGGTGGTTCAGAGGCTTAATTTAACCCCCTACATCCTACACAGGATGCTAAAGTGAGGGATGTATGAGAATAAAGAAGTGTGATTGCAGTGAATTTGCACACAGTCCAATTTCTATACTTGAAGTTTATGCTAAACTTTCCTGTGAAGGTAGTATAGACTAAAATTTGGAAAAGTCACCTGCATTATTTGTCTGTGTGCTCTGCTATGTACTTGGTCTTATGTGCTTGTCCAACACAGCGTTTCAGTTGATCTCCATTCCACCATCTGCTCTTCAGAGTTTGCATGTAGGGGAGTACCTTTATGTCTCTGAGGAATGGAAGCATTGTTCTAGCATTTGCTGCTTCTTGTACTCAGTGTAACGTTCATTAGTGAGGTTACTTGCTGTCACTATGGACTGATGAGGTTAATGTGTTTTCCAAACCACGTCATATACACAAAGACGGGCATCTCTTCTCAGAAGTGGTGCTACAGTTTCTGTGGACTTGAAGATGACCATAGCCTTCTGGATGTTGGAGAAGTTGGGCCCCTTCTTGTCCTACTGCTGGAGAGAAAGGGGAGCTGGTAGTTCCCTGTGGTGGAAAGAGATACAGGATTGGCTTTTGAGTTACAGAAATGGCAAAGCTGGCAAAGTTGTTGCTTTGCTTATGTTCCAAGTCATTCCAGTGAATACAGTGTGGTGGCATGTCTGGCTCTTTTCTTGTTTATTCCTCTTAATCGGCATTTTACTAGAACTTGCTTCATCCATTGCTTTCAGGCAGGATGTAAGGGAAAAAAAAAGCAAGGGATAAACAAACTGTCAAATACATCTGTGGCACATATCAGATCGTCCTTTCTAAGATGGCCTGACATCTCTTTAGTTTGATAGTGAAGTTTCGTTTGAAATGACAGAGAACTCACTCACTATGCTGCGTCTGGGGCTAATGCAGGGTCTCAAGCTGGATGCTACAGTCAGTCATTTTTGAACATAGCCTTATTATCTTAATGTATACTTGGTTTTATTCAAACTGCGTTGACAATGTCTCACATACACATAGTTGCTTGTCTTGAGGTTGACAGTACAGATCATTTTCCTGCTCAAAGATAGTTTGACAGCATGTACCGTAGAGCTTGCCAATGACAGGCAAGAGCAAAATCTGTATCTTTCAGCAGCTTCTTAGTTATTAAAATTTATAGCTATGTTAGCTATAAGAGAAATAGCTTCCAGGTAGGCAGCTGTGTTCCAGACAACTCTTTGTAGTTGGAAGAAAAGATAAAGAGAAAAAAATCAGTGAGGTTAAGATGGATACACATTTCCTGGATAGCTGGAATGGTGTCTATGCTCATCTGGGGAGGAAAAAAAAAGAGAGAGAAAAAAAGAAGAAACAGAAAGAAGGCAACCAACAAATGTTATAAGATACACTCTCATGGTAGACAAATATATTGAGGGGTGACTGTAGCCAATACTCAAGTGGTTTTCTGTTACCTTTGCAGCTTTTTCAACCACATCTGCATATTCTGGTTTATTGTCAAATTATTAATTTTTAAGCTGTTAACAGTTCACCTGCCTAAGAGTTTGTGTGTGTGTGGTGTGTGTAGAGACAACATTGCTGTTACAAATTCAGCCTCTAAAATTATCACTATCACACTGTTAACTTTATTGTGGAACTATTTTTTATGGAAAATTTAAGCATGGTGCTTAAAGGTTAAGTGATGTTAGGGAATGAAAGGGATAGATTTGAATTTATTTATTTTTATTTTCAAGCGTGTATTTGAGGTGTTGTCAATCATAGAATCACAGAATATCCTGAGTTGGAAGGGACCCATAAGGATCATTGAGTCTAACTCCTGGCACCACACGGGTCTACTCAAAAATTCAGACCATATGACCAAGTACACAGTCCAAACGCTTCTTAAAGTCCGACAGGCTTGGTGCTGTAACTACATCCCTGGGGAGCCTATATTGTCAACATCCAATATATTTTGCTTAGAACCAGTGCTCCAGTTGGGAGAGGCTTGCAAATGACAGCAACGCTTGCCCTTTCTCAGCCAGTAAGTTGTGCTGGGAATCAGGAAGGGACTTCCTAAGTTAGATACTTAGGTTAGTAGCTATTCTTTGCAGGCAGTTACTATTGTCCTTGTTTTAGGCAGTACCTCATAAATGTTAACTTTGAGGCACAGGAAAAATATAACTCCTTCCCATTTGATGAATAAAATGAGAGACTATGGAAGATAACTTCTTTTTAACCTGAGACTAACAACCAGTTTTTTTTTTTTTTTTTTTTTTTTTTCAGCACAGAATCCTAAATGTTGCAGGCTAGGCAGCTTGCCTTTCATGCTGCACCATCTGCAACCCATAGAATGAACAACCTCCAGAGGCTTGAATAGAACACAGCATTCCTGGTTTATAATGTTTTCCTGCTGGATGGCAAAAAACATGAAAATGGCCAGTAAATCATATCTTATTCACAACTAGGGAGCAATCCAAATAAAAGATAACAGTCTTACTAGTGCTATGAGTTAAGATAGCTGTTGCAAGACTATAGGTAGGGATTTTAGTCTTTCATTCAAACCTTCCTGAGAATCCATGCAAGATCAGGAGTAATTAACATTTTTTTTTTTTAAAGCAACAACAACAACAAAATAGGAAAGGTGTTGACTACAGTTGTTTTACAAGACCCCTCATGACTGTAATAGCAGATGGATAGAATATCTCTTAGAGCTTTAAAAAACAACACATGACTCTACTTATACTAGAGCAGGATGGAAGATAATTCATCATAAAGTTTTTGTATAAATGGTAGTAATTAGTATTGTCATGACACTAGACATCAGTTGCAGCATTTCTAATTTCTGTCTGTCTACTTTGGCAGCTTCAAATTTTTGATAATACTTTTAATACATAATAAGTAAACATCTTGTTAAATTAGCTTTTTATTTTTATCTTGAATTAAGTGGACAAAGATGGTGTTCACATCACACCTGCATAGTTAGCCACACTGGAGCAAAACATCTCAAGTGGCTCAGATTTAAGAACTTTCTTTTCATTATTGGTTAGAAATGGATTAAATCCAAACATATGCCTGATAAAGGAAAACTTTTTTTTTTTTTTTTTTAATTTTAAATATACCAGGGAGGACATTATAAATTTTAAAAGTAAGATTACCTTGGAGAGTGCTGGGTGTTTAAATCGTGGATATTATATTCAGCCTTAAGATCTGTAATTTCTTTTATCTTCTTCTGCAGAGATGAGAAGAAGAACAGGAAAATACTGAAGTCTTCTTCATAACTCTTGACACTAACGTCTTTCGGTTTTGGAATTCACACAGAAAACTGTTTTTTCTGAACTCAGCTGTTCTTAATATTTATCTTGGTTAATTTTCAGTAAGTCCAAATCCTCATTAATTAAGAAGTCAGTGATGGACAGGTGATTGCTATAATAAGTGGTGTCATGTGTTTAAAGATACTCCAGATGTTCTATGAATGTTAGACATTGCAATACTTCACTAGGTTAAAACTTAATTGTGTAAATATTAGAAGTGGGATTTTATTCAATAAAACATATTATGCACATGTTGTCTCTTGGTTTTGTTATTGTTTTGGGAAAACCCAAAGAAGCTATTTGAATGCAATTGTATTTTCAACAAAATAAATATTGGACAGCCAGACCAACTTGTGCATTTGGTCTGACTGAGACCTCCTTTAACCTGTGCCATTAGTTGCTTTTCAGTAGAGTTGACTTCATGTAAAGAGGTCCCAAATATTGATTTTCCTTTTTGAAAGGGAAATAAAAACTCCATTTTTTCTTGAGAAGAGAGGAGAGATGTTGTTGCTTTGTTGTTATAGTTGAGAAGTTCCATTGCTCCACCTTAATGCAATATCTGTTTTTATTATTCTTCATCTCAGTGTGGAATGTGTCTGCAGATGAGTGTTTTTTTTAAATGTGGTAACTTGTCCAGGAAAGGTAACAGTACACTACCAAATTCATGCTGGTGGTGGGAGGAGAGGCACTGCATGTAGCATTTTCTGTTGGTGAGGACACAGGAATGCAAAATTGTCAAAAAGACTCTACAATAAAATTAGACATGAATGTTTTTTCCTGTGCTAATATAAAGGGCACTGAATGCTCTGAAGTGCAAAAAGAATTCCAGCCTTTCTGGCTGAGAGCTTCAGAAGTCAATGGATGTTTGCTTAATTTTTAATAATGTCCTTCTTTTCCATATAGCAAGTTAAGGACAGAGGAAAGATGCTTGCTATGGAAGTTGTCCTCCCTTGTCCTGCATTCAAGGACCGTTCAAAGGGCAACAGAACTTCTAGCACAGTAGTTTCAAAGCCTGTTACTGAATACTTTTGGTATCAGCTTTGCTCACTTGTCCACCACCTAAACTGAGATTTTTTTTTCTCTCAGTATAAATCAGTCTAATAATGTGTTGCTTCTTATTTTATGGGGGAAGGAATGGGATTGGAAGAAGTATGCCAGTAGCCAAAAAAGCACATTTCTGCACTTATTCAGGGGGATGTTGCAGGGAGAAAGAAGAGCACTTTCGTACACAAAACTGTTCAGGACAATTCCCAAGATGATTGATGAAACACCCCAGAGAGGAAACTCAGGAGAGTGACTTCACTCTGATTGTCAGTAGATATTCCCTTTCCTTTCTTGTCCATCATCTGTTCTGATGAATTTGAGGGTTGTTAATCAGGCAGATCCACTCAAATCCAGGGGAAACTGGACCTTTGGGGCAACACTTTTGATTATGGGTGCCAAAGTGCATGTGCCCACATCTCTGAGTGGCTTCTCAGGGCTACTAGGCAACTCTCATCTCACTCTCCCAAACCTCAGGAGCAATCCTTGTAGTGTAGTTTGTTGTTGTAAGATGGTGCAAAGCTTGCTTTCCAGCAGAACTCGATTCAAAGATCCATCTTCAAAGGACATGTAGAGATGGAAAGTGCTAAATTACAATTTTTTGAAGTTCTCCTGCCATGTTGTGTAAGATTCTGCATTCACAGTTCATGTGCTCCCTACAGAATCCCACATTATCCTGCTGGAATGAAAGGAGGAGGAAGACATTTTGTGATAACACAACTGAAAATTAAGCTATTTATTAATGTTTCTGGTAAAATTGACATTATCAGTCAAGTCTTCTGTAAATGTCTTCTGCCTATATGTCTTCTGTAAATGCTGTGCATAGAGTTTGTTAATTGATTTAAATACAATAAGTGCATGATGTATTTTATATTTTTTCTGCTTGATGGAAAAATTTTCTTTTTATGAAGAAAAATGATTTAAAATATTTTTCTTTGTAGAAAATCATGAGATTTTTTATTAACTGCCTTTTAAAAATGTGTAATTACTATATTTCAAAGCATTTAAAGTAGATACAGTACTGACAAAGTGCTGTCTTAATAGCCTTAATACTATAGAACTTGTATTCATGGTTTTCATAGATACAAGCATTTTCTAATTTATTGCAGAGTTTAAATTTAAGTTGCGTGTATGGGAATACAGAAATAATATATTTCTCAATAAACAGAAAATATTTGCTCTTAAGTAGACTACTACAATCTGCTTGGGGCTAGTTTTTGTGTTTTCGGTGAGTAGTGATGTGTCACTTTTTAATAGTGTAAAAACTGTTCCTTTCTCCTCCACATTGGATAATAGATTTTTTTTTTTTCCCTCGCAAAGATGATCAATATTGTAAAAGACGTGTTGTTCCCACAAACCTGCCTAGATGGCAGCATGCGCTCACGTAACCTGTCCGGGGTGGTGGCTGTTGAAAGAGTGTTATGGAAAAATAATATGTAACTCTAATCGGAAAGGAAGGTGTGTGCTGTTACATACAAATAACTATCTCATTAAATTCTTCAATAATAAAATCCAAAGGCAAGTCATATTTTCTGTTTTTTAATCACTAAAGTCTCCTAATGAGCTTAATTATATTATGCAAAAGATGTGACGGGGAATATTGTCTGATTTACCTTGGACGGTGGTTGTTTCGCTATTAGTAATTCATTTTAAAGCAAAAATTGTGTCATCACTCCTTGCTGTTAGTCCAGAAAATTAGTAATCTATCTAGTCATGCTCATTTAATGCAAATTGCTGGAAATAATTAATGAATGCAGTTCAATGCTGGGTCCTGAGACAGCAGTCTGAAATTCAAGGCAGACATACATAGCCTTCATGGGATCACAGATTTATTAACTGTGGTAAAGGCTTGTATACTTGTCTCCTTTCATATAGCTCAGACTTTTCTGCCATAAAAACTTTGCAGTAATAAACAGTGCACCAGTTAATAGTATAAATAAATAAATCATTTGAGGTGTTCTCCCTTGTGGAACTGTGCATTTTTTAGGAGAGGATTGCACAGTAGCATATTTTCACTGTGGTAGCCATGGGTCTTGACACAATGACCTTCCCCTCCTATGGTCTGATAATCAATTCCGAGCTCATGAATCTTTTCAGACAGCTCTCCTGATTCCGCACCTAAAAAATGGTGTTCACAGTGCTCTGGTGTATTGCTGAAGCTCTGTTCTAGCCACATAACTTCAGAGGCAGCAACTGAAAGGCACCCATTCAGCAAGCTGGCAGAGATTGTTATCACAGCAACTCATGGGGTTCAGTGAGCATTATACGCTCATAACAAAATAAGCTGACACAGTCTGTATGCTCTGCCAGATTTCAGTAGACCCGAAATAAGGATGCAATTCTTTTGTAGCTCTTTTGCTGCCTAGCAGCTCTGCAAGATACGTGTGTGTTAGATACAGGAGACGTACATCTGACTTCAGTATAAACAAGATTTTTAGAACTTAATTCAGTTGCTTATGCTTTGGCGTCAATTACTATTTGAGACACCCTAGGGTATCCTGTGGGGTCTCCAGGTCTCCAGCTGCTGCTTCCATAGGTCTTATGTGATTTCTGCCAACCCCATGTGTATCTTGGGTGCCTTAGGGTATCTCAAATGGCACTAGATGCCTGTGTTCAAGCATATAAATGGAGCCCTTTGTTTTCTGGGGCTTGGATAGCTGATGTCTGACTATTTTTCTGTGAGCTTGCATAAAATGCTAGCACTGAGATTGGTGCGTGCCTCAATTTTCAAAATAAATTGCTCAAATCCCCAGCAAGTACACAAGGTGGGATACGGGACGTTGTGCATGTGAAAGAAAGGATTGTCCTCGGGGTGATGGGCTGTTGCTGAACTGGGAAGTTAGTTCCTGTAGGAGAATAGTTTAGAGCAAAATTCCAGCCCTGCAAATGTCCCCTGGCTGCAGTTAGTGGCTGCAGCTCTTCAAGCTTCTGCTGAATATCTAAAGATAGCATTCATGACGGACCTGGTTCAAGTTCAGCGAAGCCACAAGCAACAGTGGTGATTCAATGGGAGCTGAGGGCACTGCAGTCCCATTGCTTCCTGCTGGAGCTGTGCGTGGGATTCAGCTCAGCGTTAAGCCACCTATATTTAAGTGTCAAGATATATGTGTGTTTGGCTGAGCGGAGCAGTTGAGCTAGCCGGTAAGTGTTTATAGGGCAGTCTGACTCACTCTGTAGGCTGAAATGATTGTATTGACTGCCTCAGGTTGTCCGTGCCAAAATGAGTGCCAAATGAGATGCTGTAAGGCATCCTGCCTGGCCTTCAGCTGGTACTTTAGAAGGGTTCAGATTTTCCATAGGTCCTCAGTCACACCTGCTAGCTCAGATGCTTCTTGAGTCTCAGACATCTCAACCATCATTGTTAGATGCTCGTGTGGGCAACAGGATACAATTCTCAGTGGCTGTAATAGAGTCACAGCCCAAATGTGGGTGGTGCTAGATGTTTAACTTCAAACGAAATTTCCCATTCCATGCTTTTGGCAGAAGGACAAGGGAGCAGAGAAGCAGCACATGAAGGTGGATACTGGGGCCACGCAGAAACTGGTGCAAGAAGCTGGGAGAAGACTGCCTGTCCCTCAGTCTACCGCTACCAGCATGGTGACCTAACCTGTATGTAATGTTCTGTTAGTTGTCCCCAGCCCTGTACCAGAAGGAACAACCAATGGATTTGGCCATTAGTCTATTTTCACATTGCCAGTGCAACACTGAATCAACCCAGCTTTGGGTTTACATTACTTGCTTTGAAATGATTGTATGTTCTTCAGTCACCCTTTTTATTTTAGCCGGTCTTGGGGGAAAAATAAGCCAAAATAATTAGAGTATATTAAGGGCAGAAACTTCAATCTGTTCTTGCTCATGTAGGTCAGCAGATAAGTATGCTACAACTGACAGTAATGTGGCACCGGTGTTTGAAAAGGATTCCCTGTTGATTCCTGTGTCTAATTAATTAATTTTATATGATAATTAAATCATTCCTGTTTACTTTCACTCCATTTGCTTGCAGCTGAGTACTTGCTGAAAACAGAAATTGTCTGAATTTATTACGCCAGCGGTTGCACTGCTTTTAACAGCTCTGTGGTATCTGAGCCACCTTAGCTCCAGTTTTGTGCAGTCCCAAGCAATTTTGAGCTAAGTGACCTGGGCTGTGGATGGATGATTTCCTTCCAGCCGTTCCACTGCAGCCCTTACCAGCCCCCTGACTTGCCCAGGTGATGTGGTGGTGCAGGCAAACATGGGGGTTCCCCTCCAGGCCGAACCTCTTGGGTTAGCTCGGGCTGTGAAGCAGAAGAGGCAGCTCATGCTTGGCTGGGACTGGCCCTGTTTCTCCCAGCAGGGAACCTGGGTGGTGGTGGAGGAGCATGGCCAGGCCGCTGGGCTCTGCCTGAGGGAGCTGGTGGGGACAACAGTCCTGTCTGCTGCTTCTGCCCATGGGTGTCAGCAGGAGCCTCCTCTATACAAAGGCAGTTTGGCTTGCCAGAGCTCTGGCGTAAGCCAAATGGATAGTAAAGCCATTGTCCTCTTCCTCAGTGTCTCGGACCTTGCTGAGATCCGACTGGTGAAGGACGACGTCAGTCTGCAGAGTGACATCAGTATCCCAAGTCCCTTTAGTTTCACCCCAGGTCAGGTAAGGAGCACTCATACAAACTGTTCCTCCACCTGTGCTGCAGCAGTGATACTGCGTGGTGACGCGGGGACGGTGACCTTCAGTGGGAGACAGAAGCAATCTGCACAAGGGCATGCTATGGCAACGCCTTCCTCCTGCAGCTGAGTCAGAGCAGCCTGGTGCTCGGCAGGCAGGAAATAAGCCGTGACGGGAGACGAATCGAGGAGCCAGCTCATCTCTGCAAGCTTGGAGACGGCGCTTGGCTGGCCTTGAGCAGCACATCCAGGTGGTGGGTCTCAATGGCAGGTGTGATGCGATTGCACAGAGGAGGCATTAGGGAGAGTTTGCTGTTCAGTGGCAATGGGCACTGAATTACTCAGCACCTGCATGCATTTGCAGTGCAGCACCGCAACTTTCCATGTGCTCGGATAGCTCAGCTAGCTCATACACTCTATTTTGTAACCAGGGGTTTGCAGCAAAATAGTTTTGTTCGCTTTTTTTTTGAATGGCTTGTGCAGAAAAGATGGGCAGGGTGCCCCCAGGAGGACCCACGGCTGCAACCCAGCACTGTAGGCTTTCCTTGCCCACCCAGCCTGGTGCAGGGCCGTGCCTCAAGTCAAAGCAGAAGACACTTGAGAGATATGTGTCATATTAGTGGGGTTTTGGCTCAGATTTTTTTTTTTTTTTTAATCCCATAAAAAAAGCAACAAGCTTGTGCCTGCTGTGACGCAAAAGCCTACTTCTTGACCTCAGGGGTGTCCAAAGATACTTCTTGAGAGAGCAGTGAGGTGGTGGAAGAACAAAGCGCAACTTTGTTCAAGTGCACCTTGAACGGCTTTATGGCATCTCTTGTTGTAACCCTCCGTTCCTGTGCTTTATTCACAAAACAATTTAACTTGGGAAGGAGAGAGTGGGCAGGTTGCCATTCAAGTGTTAATATCTGCAGAACAAAAAGCAATATGGATGAGGTTAGAGTAACCATAATTGTTATTCCTTTCTAGAGATCTTTTCTTGTCCATCCACCCATCTATTCAGTTAGGTTTTCCCCTCCCTTTTTGCCTACAACCTAGCTACTTTTACTACTACAACACTTTTAAGCCTTTAAGGTGACTTTTATCTCATTTACTTGTAAGAAAACCAACAAGGCTGAGAGAGCTGTGTCTGTTTAGCTTGGAGAAAAGAAGACTGAGAGGGGATCTTATTAGTGTGTATAAATATCCGAAGGGAGGGTGTCAACAGGATGGGGCTGGACTTTTCAGTGGTGCCCAGCGACAGAACAAGAGGCAACGGGCACAAACTGAAACACGGGAAGTTCCAGCTGATTAGGAGGAAAAACTTCTTTACTGTGAGGGTGACAGAGCACTGGCACAGGTTGCCCAGAGAAGTTGTGGTGTTGCCTTCTCTGGAGATATTCAAAACCTGCCTGGATGCCATCCATGCAATGTGCTCCAGGTGACTCTGCTTTGCAGGGGGGTTGGTCTAAATGATCTCCAGAGGTCCCTTCCAACCTCAACCATTCTTTGATTCTGCATCACTTACTGAGCTGTTCTTCATTTGGTGTTTGCTCTGCTTGAGTCAGAGGTGGCTGTAGCAATGGCACATGGATGTCAGAATGTCAGAGACCAGCCCTGCAGAGCAGAGATGATCTGAAGCCACTGCTTTCTTCAGCTGTCCCTTGGTCCTTTCCTCGCCGGCTTTGTCCCATGCCAAGATCAACCCATGGCTTCCTGCAGCACAGGCAAAACTTTGCTGCTCCACAGTGGGGCTGCTGGTCCTGGTCCCAGCCCCTTGAGAACCGGTGGTTCATCACATCATTGCAGGAATTACTTTTGCTCAGCCTGCTGTTTTGGGGAAGGGATTGCTCAACCTTTTAATATGGTTAAAATTATCTCAGTGGAACATAGGTGCTAAAGCAAACTGCTGTGTGTGTGTGTGTATATTGACACATGCTCACTGAAGTACATGACACTGCTCTTGAATGAATCTGGCTCCACAAGGCTGAAGTTCCAAGTGTTTTCCCAAAGAAGTTTGATTATTTTTATTTTTAAAGAAAAACAGTCCTCAGGTTTTAGTCATTTCCTTCTGCTGTGTTTGTAACATCTGTCTGTACCCATAGACGAAACCTTACAATCATTCATCAAGGTATGAAAAATGGGATCATTTCCTAAGTGGGTTCTTTGGATTTATTTGCTTATTTTTCAACCAGCGGGAACAGTCAAATTAAATTGTTCTTTTATTACCTATTCATGGAGCTCTTGAGTCCCTTTGTTAACCGGTGTCGTGCTGAGCAATCTGCTAGCCAGGCCTCTCTACAGTCCCTTGCAGTGAGGTGAGCAGTGGGTGTGGATGCTCCTGGTGCATTACCAGGGAGCACAGAAACCTTAAATATCTGGTAAATAAAGTGATGGCTGTACTGCACTGCTCACAGTATGCCTGGAGAACCTCATTGCTTCCAGCCCAGTCGCCGTGCCTGACAGCCATCTGAGATGCTGGCTGGGCTGGTGTAGGTCCTGCCACCCCACCACGTGTCCCGCTGGCTGGGCAGGCTGCTGAGGAAGGTCCAGCTTGGAAATGCTCCCATGTTTTTCCCTGGGAATAAGTGGTTCGGGCCTGGGCCACCACCAACATGCTCACTGTCCACACAGTCCCTGCACACCCACCCCATCAAGCCAGGAGCATTTCAGGCTCTCGTCAGCCCATCACACATCTCTCCTTTCCAGAGCTGTGTGGGTGGCCAGTCTTCAGCCTCACCAGCCTTTTGTCTCCTCTGCCCGTGGTGGAAGGGCTGAGGTGTCCCCTGCCCGGAGCTGGAGGCTTGTTTTTTTGCCAGCTCCACCAGGAAGGAGCAGGCCGAGCCCGGCCCACGGCTCATGGCTGTTCCCCAGGAGGCCTCCCACATTGGTGCACAGCTGGACCAGCCAGGGCTCTTTGTGTGCTCCCGAGGGGCTGGATCAAAAATGATCATAAATGAAGATTTTTGGTATTGGCCCCATCTGGCTGAGGTAGAAATGCATGAATTTTAGGTGGGTGGCACAACGACTACTGACAGCACGTGCATGTGCTATATATATATTTCGGCATACAGCGTGCTCAAGACACCTAAGTATCATGGAGGAAAAAACCAACAACAAAACATTGCTCGTGCTTGTTTAAGAGTCTGTATATAGTCATGCTCTCTAGCTGTGCCCCATTGTCTGAAACTAGGTGTTCAGAAAGATCTCAGTCAAGACACAAGAAAGTGACAAAATGTGGTGAAGGCTATAAATCATAAACTACAAAGCAGGCCCACATCCTGCAACAAAAGCTGCTTTATTCAGGCAAGGAAGTGCACTTAGGCATAACTTTAAATAGCAGGCATCAGAAAAACTCTCTCAAATTCTATATAATTTGACATAATTAAATGTAGGTATTTCATCCGACTACAATTTACTGCCTTGCCCCTTGTGCCTACAATGCTGATATTCATCATAGATTTGAGCCGTTTATTTCAGTGAAAGCCAACCCACCCTTGCAGAGCACAGATTGTAATTATCCTGTTCCCAAACGCCGGTCACGATTCCCGCAGTTGCCCATTTGCTTGCAGTTGGAGCCAGCCCTGGGCAGAGAAACACCCACAGCACACCAGATGCAAGGGCGTGCAGGTAGACCCTTGAACAAGCTGAAACCCACCTAGTTCCCAGGTCTTCCTTCTGGACTCCTATTTGCAAGACTGCTCATTTTTCCTCCTTGTTTTGCTCCTTTTTTCCCCAGTCACAGCCCTGAATTATTCCTGGCAAGAGCTGCCAGCCACAAAATAATGCAAACTGCCCCACAGTCAGTGTGCCTCGGGGCTATCGGAGGGTGAGGGACTGGCCACAGACACCCAAGACTGTGACCAAGGCAGTACCAGCTCGCTGGGAGCATTGCTTGCACAGGAGGAGCCTGCAGCAGCTCTTGTTGGGATCCTCACAGAGCTGCTGACAGCAACCAGCAGTCCTGCACTGCCAGGGAACTGCAAACAAAAGGCTGTCATCTGGCCAGTTTACTTGCTGTCACCTGTGCAATGCTGTTGGTGTTCTGCAAATGTTGCAGGACATGGAATGAGGTGGATGAGATCCTTGCCTATGTCCAAAGTGACCAGTCTATCACAAGGGAAGGTACAGGCTGACCTGGGAGCGGTTGAGGGGGTTCTTCCTCAGCAGGGTCAGCTAAATCCCTTTAAAAACTACCTCTTCACTCCCATTTCTACTTCAGGCTTGTCATGGTACTAGCAGTATACATGGCATACTGATACATAGTTGTATTATGTATACTCAGGTATACACTATCAGATCCACTGTTCTTTAATTGAGATGAAGTCTGCACATATTACCAATGGTCAGCTTAATTCCTTGCTTCCCCTTTCCTTTCTTATTGTATCATTGTTGGAAAACAAAAAAAATGACCATGAGGTTTCTCCAGTGATTTGTATTGAGAACACCTAAAAATCTGGCCAGCAAAGTACTAAACTAAGTCTTTGATGTTGACTTGACTGTGTTTAGAGGAATGAAATTGTTTTAAGTTCTGCTAATATCAGTCTGCATCCCTCACCAAATATTTTTTTTTGTAATTTTTTGTTCTCTTTCTTTGAAAAAACGTGCAAAACGTGAAAAAAAAAATCCAAGAAAAAAGTGCCAAGTTTCTGCCAGTCTGCCAAAAGCTGGAATTCAACCAGGTTAATGCATTGGAAGAAAGGGGTTATATTTTAGGTTGTTTTCTGGGATCCATTTTTAGCTCCAGAGACTTACGGCAGGGCTCATAGCAATAGTAGCTAAAAATACTTTCACACAGATGTAAAATTTCCAAACTGACACGATTTCTTTAACAGAAAAATCTGTCTAAACAAAGCCCTTGATTTACTTTTTTTCTCACCACTGCCTCTCTGACTTGGCTGCCCTCAGCTTGCAGCATAGGTACAGCTAAAAACGATGAAAAGCATGCAAGAAAGTGTGATAGGTGTTAGCTTACATGTTTACTCATTCCCTAAGCAACACTGTCCGGGCTTTGAGGGAGGGATTATCATATCCGTATATTTCTATTTTTACATCCTGCAGCAAACATGTTATTTCAACTGAATTCAGCAAGGCTGGCTGAGAGGGCTATAGTCTCTGTGAACTTTTATAGGCAAGCTCAGTGTGAAAATAAGAGCCGATTCCTTGTTTTCCATGTCCTCAAGTATAAGCTGGGTCTGGTCACCACGACTCAGACCTACCTGGCGCCTTCAGGGCTTTGCAGAGAGAAATAACTTTTATCAAGTACCTTGTAGGTTTCCTAGGTTGCAACTAGTACACAGGTCAGTGGTTTCACTGCAACAAGGGAATACAGTTACCAGGATTAAAGTCCTGAGAGCTCTATTGATGTTCCAAAATAATAATAATAATTAAAAAAGCTAAAAGCTTTCCTATCGTATGAACATGCCAAAAGAGACAGGAAATCCATGGAAAGATAGCTGTATTTTTCACTTTGGCACATCCCATAAGATTAATAAATTTGCTGACAAGCCCTTTTGCAAGCAATATTTACGCCGAGCATTTCCTTCTGAAGCTCACAGAATATCTGCAAGTATTAAAAAAAATCCTAGTTCAGTACCTATATGGCTTCCGGTTATAACAAAGTCAGTCATGTGGTAGATATGATCAGACTGATCTTTTGTAGCGTTTTGGGGATGTTTACATACTTGAAGTTTTCTAATTCAGATCTCTGTGCCAGAAACTTGTAGCAACCTTTTCAAATTGTAATTTCTTGAAGTATTATTTTTCATTTTGTTCTCCCAAATCCCACTTTACATTTTGATACAAACTGAGAAAGGCATTTAGACATTACATAAATGAAAGGTAAAACAGATGCTTCAGGCATGATTCTCACCACAAATGTTTGCAGAGGTGAGCTGTCCTGTAAGAAAAAATACCAAATTTTGCTTGAGACCACCTTTGAGCACAATGACTTTATTGAAAATGTGGTGCAAATTATCAAGAAAACAACAATCAGTCCACAGGGGGCATCCCACAGTGGAGAACACTGTGGCTTGGCCAGGCCAGAGGAACATACGCTAACTGCAGTAATTATAATAACTGGGAATCTCATGGTTTCATACTTAAACCCAGCTAGATCTCCAAGCAGCAGAAGAAGCTAGTCTATAGAAAGGGACAGCAGCTGCTGTCAGGGATAGACAGGCAGGTTTCAGGGATGGATGTATGGAGCAAATATACATTCTGGAAGGGTTCTAGGAAATGCACTGGAGAGCCAAGGACCATCCATGAGCCACAGTGCCTTGGAAGTGGTCTTCACACAATGGTGACAGCATGGAGAGAGCCCAGGGAAGGTTATAGCACCTGGGAAACAGCAGAAGAAATAGAGAAACAACACTGCAACTCTACACCAGCAGTGGATGTGGTGTAAAACCCCAACCCCAAACTAACAAATTGGTTTAAGGTAGTGACAGAAATTGGGCAAAGGTGATGGCAATTGCCTCTGCTTTTTGGGCTGGCTAAGGGATGCCTCAGGCAGCAGCCCTGGGGTGGTGCTGGGTTGGCAGGAGAGCAGATGCCTCACGGCACTTACTCCTGGCATGCAGGCAAAGATGCCAAGCAGTGTCCGACACAGGAGAGAGACCTAAATAAGTCTTGTTTGCTTTTGCCGGAGGAGAACAGCAGATGCAGCTCAACAAGAGGCAGTAAAGGTCAGTAACACTGAGGAATTTTGTTTCCTTGGTGACCCTGTACAGGTATGGCAACAACAGACAGGCCAGAGCAAAAGTCTAGGAGAAAGGGTGGTGAAGCCCTTTAACAAGTAGCAAGGCAAAGCAGTGAAATACCAACACTGTGCTTTCTGGTGGAAACATGGTTGGTGAGAGTTAAAGCTGTTTACTTCATCTCAAAATGTTGACAGAGGATAAAAGCTGAGGGAACATGCTAGATTATGGGTCTGGAAATGGTTGAGAGAACTGGACAAGAGCCAGTAAGCTATGGTAGAAAAGCTGGTTAGGTCAGGCACATAGTGAGGTGGAAAGCAGGCAAGGTCCTACAGCCAACATGAGTCTGGAAAATGTCTGGGAAGAGACTGTGGATGACCAAGAGCATTGTGTCAACAAAACATTAACAACGACCTAAATGAGCTGAAGATCAGCTACAAAGATTTAGATGAAAGGGCCAGAGGCTGCGGTTTGGGAGAAATCATCTGTTGGGTTTATGTGTCATAGAGACTAAAACCAGATAGGAAGAACCAGGCAGTCACGGTTATGGCATGCTGGGTCAGGGATGAACCACTAATTTATTGTGCATGTATTGTATTCCTGATTCACTCCATTTGTGAATTGAAAAATAGGTCTTTTTACACCCAGAAAAAGAAGTGAAAGAAGTGTAATGCTTCGAAGCTTAAGTCATACCACTTGCATTGCTTTTTTTTTTTTTTTTTTTTTTTTTTTTTGAATCTGGTTGCCAGTGACTTTAAGTGTACATGGGAACCTCGGGCTGTTCCCTTGCTTTCATTTAATCTATTTACTACACTTACGGTGAGACACTGGAACATTACAAAGCCAGGTTGCTTTTGCTGGATCCCACTGCATTTCAGCTCCAGATAGTTTCCTTTCCCTGAAGTCACTGTGCATCCTGAGCCCTGCATGTTGTGGAGCAGAGCTTTCCGTCCCAGTGCCATAATAGCTGGAGAGGTGACAGCTGCCACACGTTCACAGCCAGATCTGTGTTCATGGCTGCACATGTGTCTGTAACAGAATGGGATGCAGCAAGTTATGAACTGTGCTTTTTATGACGTGCTGGGCTTGCTTGGAGCCTGGCTGAGGACAAGCCTGTTATGTCACATTCCTGAGAGTTTGGGGAAAGATTTCTGAGAGCCTTTTATGGGGTGTTACTGCAGGCCACCACGACACAGTAATTTAAGTATGTGACACCGATGGTTTCTCAGTCACTAATAGACTTCTGGTGCCTGGCAGATGAGGACATCAGCATGACTGATGGATCTGATGTTTTCCATCACTTCTGTGCTCATTGACTTGAGGGGGGAGGTCTCTGGTGTACTAGTGTTTTCCCCTTGTTTATGAAGATAGCAGCATATAGCACTTGTGACTGTCACTGCCAGTAACAAAACAGTAAGACTATGTTACACAAAGTGGGAGAAAAAACAATAATGGTCAACTGGGGAATTAGCTCAAATGGTAGAGCGCTTGCTTAGCATGCGAGAGGTAGCAGGATCGATGCCTGCATTCTCCAGGAGATTATTTTTCAGAAAGAGCAGTCAGGCATTGGGACGGGTTGCCCAGGGAGGTGGTGGAGTCACCGTCCCTGGGGGTGTTCAAGGAAAGGTTGGACGTGGTGCTTAGGGACAGGGTTTAGTGGGTGACATTGGTGGTAGGGGGATGGTTGGAGCAGACGTTCCTGAAGATCTCTTCCAACCTTAATGATTGTATGATTCTTGTCAAAACATCTTTTACTTATACAAAGAGGTCGAGTCTCAGGGCTTTGACACTTTTTATCCTGAACCAAATTTTGATGTGATCAACCATGGGATGTTCTTGTTTACCACAGTCCCAGAAGTATAAGTCAGGTTCCTCCACAGATCATTTCAAATAGTTCAGCTGAACACAAGCTTGGCTTTCCACTAGAAAAGGTAGTTCCCTTTCTAATTATCATTCCAATGCAATGCTAGGAATGTGGTCAAGAAATGCTATGAAATAAAATTTGGACCAACTTCAAAATAAGTTCTAAATCTGCTTTCTGCATAATCATCTCTGCTTAGACCTCGATTTTTTTTTTCCAAACCACTGATGGCAGATTAAAGACCACAATACATCTCTTCACAAGTGCAGTGAAGTCTAGGCCCACAGCTTCCCAGATTCTGTCTAATGACGTCCTTGCACAAATCACATCAATGCTGCCTGTTAGCTCACCAAAGAGCTCCGTTTTGATTACATTTTTGTAATTATGCGAGATACATCTCTCTCCAAACACACTTATTTTTCTCCATATCAAAGACACTTGTTCCCTTGTTAAGATCAAAGACACTTTTTGGTGTTAGAAGTTTCTTACATTAAGAACTAAGCTGAACAATTACAGCTTGCTCATCTGATGCCTCTATCAAACCGCACCTTGGTATGTTCATTACTTTTTATTTTGTGCTCTCTCTGCTGTGTTTACCTTTTTTGTTTGTTTTCTTTGAACCTCAGAAGCACAGGAAGGCTGGAATCAGACACCGTAACAGCTTTGGTATTCCTGTCATTTTCTTAAGGTAATACAGTCCTTAGCGTTTTGTTTCATAAAGCACTTGGGTCCATATTCTGGGAGGCCTATTCAAAACTGGATTATTTCACCAAAGAGAATTGTATTAATGAAAGAAAAAAAAAAAAGGAAAAAAAAAAAGAGAGAGATTAACCGCTTAGGTAGATGGATGAAGAAGAGAACAAGGAGCTCCAGGGAGTTGTTTCCTACCACACTGGGGCATTCTCCTTGGAGCACATGGAGGACAGAGGAGAGGGGATGGGGTCTCACAGAGCAGCAAAGGAACTGTGATGTCTCTGCACCTTCAGAAAATCTCCTGTGCCTTCAGAACAGAAGGATGTCTACAAGCAAAAGCTTGGGGAACCATCTTTGAGCCTCTTCACTATTTTGGGCTCCTGGTGATTTGCAAGATAGGTTTCTTTGGCCTGAATTCAACAGCAAAAATGAGGTAGGTCATAATCATATCTGGGGGTGAGGGGAGTGTCCTGCAAAAGGCAACAGCAGCCACTTTGCCCTCCCTTTCCTTCCCATGGTGCCCACAGACACATTTCACAAAAGACCTCAGTGGGCAAAACCCCAGAAGGTAAGTATGAAGTAAGTACTCATCACGGGTCTGCTACATGTAAATCAAGAAGCGAGGCACGAGGCAGGCTTGCCTCTTTTTGCCTCTCAAGCAGTCAAAGCAGCTGAGCCCAGCTGCAGAAGAGCTTCCAGCTGCAGACAAAACTTGGACTAAAAAGATCTAGTCAGGCTTTAAGATGAGACAGACAACATCTTCTCAGTAGAGATGGGAAGCATTAACACTGCTGTGCAAGGCTTTATGTACGATTTTGTTTAGAAAATTGCTTCCAGCTCTGATCAGCTGTGATTTTTTTTTTTTTTTTAAGATAAACTGGAACAAATGTGGTGAAAGGCTCTAAGGGTGATCAAGGGAATGGGAACTCTATCATCCACATGGGGAATGAGAGCAAGTGACTTGCTTAGCTTAACAAAATGAAGAAAGCAAGACCTTCCTGGAAAAATAAATAGTGTGAAATAATAGGGAGAAATAAAGGAATCATTCAGGTGAAATGATAATGTCAGTAGGAGAACAAAAATACAAACCCACATACTGTAAAAGCAGGGGGTGAGCATATATGCTCATGCTGTACATGCTGCCAGATCTGTGTTACATTTTATATGGGCAACAAAACGCCTAAGTCTTTTTGTGGCACTAGCCTTTGGTCTCTGTTGCTGT
Source organism: Anser brachyrhynchus (assembly GCF_964034855.1). Lineage (NCBI taxonomy): Eukaryota > Metazoa > Chordata > Aves > Anseriformes > Anatidae > Anser > Anser brachyrhynchus. The sequence goes on along the minus strand of NC_137696.1, from coordinate 90,256,836 downwards.
CCACTGCTTGCTTTAAAGCAGAGCTGATACAGCTGTGCTTCTTAGCAGAGGTGCTGGGAAGATTAATGCAGTAACAGCAGTGTTGTGCTCAGGTGGTGCAGTCATGAAGGCCGTATGAGTAGTTGAGGCAAGTGGGCTGGGATTCCCAAAGCCCCCAGGTAACTTTGAACAAGCCCTGTTGAAAACCAGAGGCACCTTTACTCCTGTATCACTGAGCTGCGTTTGAAAATCCAGACCTGACTTCGCTCTGATGGCAAAGAAATCTTGTTTTCTTGCATCTGCTCCTCTGGAGGGTTACTGGGAAGAAGAGAGCAGGGGATGGATGTACTGCTTGACCCAAGGCTGGTGTGCTCTGGGTGCTTCTCCCACTCCTCTGTGCACGTCTGCTGCATACTCCAGAGCCTCGCTCTGCCCTCTAGCACGCAACAAGCTCTGCTCAGTTTTTCATTTGCGGTCTCTCAGAGCTGCTTGCAGCACACACTGCTCGGAAAGCTGCTGCCTGCAAGACAAAGCCAGTTTCTGTCCTCTGGCTTTCAGAAGATTGCTTTAAAGCCTCTCTGCTTTCTCAGCAGCAGCAGCTAAGGTTAACGTTATTGTTGTCCAGATGTTCCCTCCCTCTCACTGGAGGTCAGTAAAACAATAATCAGCTGCTCTAAGTTTATCTGTACAAACGTATACTTCCATGTAAACAGGAAGGAAAAGTGACACAGCGTTTGTGTAGTTTGGATACTGCTTGTAGGGCTCCTGAGGACTACAAAAAACACTGCAGACAGACAGGAGGAGGACCATGATTTCTTCAATCTGGTGACTGTCTTCAGGATGTCCCTGGTATGTTTCTCTCAGACACCTATTTGGAGGTTACATTCGTTATAACTCATCTTTGGTGGCTGTTTGGAGTTTTCAGGAAATGAAAGCAAATTATCAAAACTTAATTGTTCCCAAATGAAAAGTGGAACAAACTAGCCACAGAGAGTCTTCTGCCAGCCAAAGCATGCAGCGCTATGCTGCAGCTCTCCTGCCCAGCCCCCAGGGTGCAAAACAAAAGAGCTTACAAAGATCACCTCTTCCCCTACCCACATCCTTGGGCTTTCTGCTTTTGTTTTGCTCTGAGAACTAGTTAATGATTTTCACCTGACTTCTGATAAAAGGAACAGAGCCTATCTGTGTGACTCCAATTTCTGTTTCATTTATCTCTGCATGTGTTGCATCTGTGGCTTTACTTAGGTTATTCCTCAAAGAATACGTCCTGCAGTGTTCTAAGTGTTACCCAAGCACAACTCTAAGGAATTAATAGACTCAGAGGATCTGGTCAATATAACATCAACAAAAAAAGACCAATTTTCTCCCAGACAGCAGCCTAATCAGTTTTATCACAGCTCATGCATTGCCAGTACTTGTTCTTTGAACAAGACGTGTTTGGGCTCTGGGGGCTGTCATTGCTGTTTGTCTGCTTAATTCAATTACTTCTGTGATCACTTCTGAGTCAACACCTGTAGATTAAATTCCCATTCACTCTATCTTGGACATGAGAAAAGGATGCATTAGCTGCAGAACTCCCCTTCCTTCATTTCCTGAGTTCACAACAACAGCGTGAATTGTGTATTTGTTCACACACCATCAGCCCTAAACAGTTGCTCCCTGCTGAGGGCTTTCAAATAGAGGAACGTATCGCCATGTTTCCCCACAGACCCTGGTTACCTGCTGGGAAATACGAGAGCTGCCCCCTCTCTCCCCATCTCTCCCAAGGACTTAACTCAGGCCCTACAATTCCACTGCATTGCTTTGCTGCAGTTGCACGGGATGCTACATGGACACGTGGTCTGGAGTGACGGAGAGCAGTGGGCAGGTTTCATTCCTGATAGAGCCTCAGAAACAGCAAAACAACGGGTTTCCTCAATGAGCTACAGCCTCATATTTCAATAAGACCCCATAAAACAAGCAGTTTATGAATACCTAGAAAGAAAGTCACACAGAGTGGCTACAGATCTTCTGCAGACGGTACAAGCTGCTGTCAGGTAGCTCCAGCTTCCTTCTCTCTCAAGGCATTCAATAGTATGAGACCTTTTGGTTTTGTTTTGAGGACTCTGTGGACTGATGTCTTGGGCAGACAACTTGTAGGGGTTACTTCATTCCCTTCCCAAGCTTTTGGGACCCCCCTGAACTGGATGGCAGGAATAACATTTATTATTGTTGTTATTGTTATTATTACTATTATTATTACTTCATTTTTTTTTGCTTTTTAATTCTGTAGTGCCTGATTAATTATTTTTAATTAGTCACAAAACTCAAGGCCAAATTATAACTATATTCTGTAATCTGATTATTGTGTCACTGTAATGTTGTTGTTGATCATTTTTGTAATGTTTGTGGAGATCATTTTTGCAATAAAGAGGGTACTGCAACACACTGATTAGTGTGGTGAAGAAATGCTTCAAGAAGGTGTAAAAATAAAACTATATATAAGTAAGTACGTATATATGTATACAAAACAAACACATTTAATGAGCTAGTTCTTCAGTGACTGTCCCCAGTCACATTTCTGGACACCATGCTCTCTTGCTTTTCCTCAGCTGTGTAAAAACAACTTCACTGATTTTCTCTATAAGAAGAATTAACTTCACCTCCTGATGCATGCTTAAGTAAAACTATAGATTTCTAGGGTAATTGTTCTCTGTTCAGCAACCAGCAACTGTAAATTAAGTGTCATTTAATCACCATCTGACTTGATAGTCAACAGTGCCCTCACTTGCAAAGACAGCCCACCTCCCCCTGCCACTGGCTGTTCCTTGCTTTCCTCTTCTCATGGACATCTTCTCACCAAGGTTCCTGCACTCCCACCTCCTTCCCCAAAATTTTCGGTACCTATCAAAATCCTGCCCATGATGTCATCTACAAGGGGCTATTGCTCTTGTCCCTTCCCAGGCCCTGAATTAGCTAGTTAAAAAAGTGCCTGTGGAAGGCTTTTTTCCTGCAGGTTATTATATTCCTCAGCAAGGGTTTGAGAGCCTCATTTTAGCTTGAACTTAGGTAAACTCTGGAGCTGTAGGCAGGATTTGGCATGATTAAAAATAATACTTTTCTTCTACTTTCAGCTTGCAGCACTCATCATTTCTATGGTAAGTTGCTTCTGTGCCTATTTTAGTTCGTGCTGAATGTAGAATGTATTTAAGAAATGTGGACGGACATCGAGCCATAAAATAGTCCTTCGGTGAGTCACGAGGCCCAAACAGTTCTGCTGAAAGCAAAACAACACCATTCCCAGGCCTTCATCCCTGGGCAGCCACCCATGTTTCCATGCACCACCATGCCCACCTATCCCCTCTGGAAATGAAGCTGCTGAAAAGTCATACGCGGTGAAACACCCTTTGGTCATAATGACCAGATTTCAGGGGTCTTACACATATAGTAAATTATTTTGTACGGGAAAAGACTTTAGAACTGGGGACACAAGGTATTGCATATGTCTCAAGCAGCTTACACTGAAAATCTTACTCAGTTTTTCTTTTGCAACGTAGCTTGTAAAATAGCTTGAAGTTCCCTCCATGGGATTTTAATGATGCACTAACTTTGTCTTAAGTGTTTTCCCAATACAAAAATATCTTAGTAACTTTGTTCATATTATAAGTACAGTTTCACCTGCTGAAACCCCTCAAAAAGGCTATGCAATCAAAAACTTTGGTCTATTTTTATTTCATGCAGATTTCATGCAGGTAAATCCATAAAATCTGCATTTTAGAATAAATTCTGTAGGAACATCAGTGTATAACTATTGTCTAAAAATGTAGTTTAGATAAGATCTTAATTAAAAAAAATGGAAAACATCTTATGACTAAATAAAGAGTTGCACAACAATATTTATTCTGGAAACATGTTTTTTTCCTGAGACTTTTACATGTTCATGCAATTCTTCACCTACAAAAATAGTTGCTAGTTTATTATTGAACTGGGGCATTTTAGAAGGTTGTACTCACATGGTAATAAAACATAGTTTATCTCTCATTTACAGATATCATCAGAAAATAATACGGAGCTGAAGTCTCATATGACACATTTATGATTTTTAGCCCCAGGTTCATGTTGTTGAAGAAATATCAAGTGTATGTTTTAAACATGTCACATATCCTTGTTACCTTTGCTTTTCCAAAGTCATTCCCTATCTATCAATCTATCTTTGTCAGACCTAGTGATGATGTTACATAAATTATGCTGCTGGTTGTAGTGGCAGTGTAAGCATTGTAATAGGTGATTACACAAGGGAGTTATGACTCTTTTCTGCATGTTTAAAGGAGAAATTTGCAATTACAACAGCAGGAGAAACTCTTGTGACTTCTGCATCAACAGGAAACTCAACAGCACCAGAGCTTGGATACGTGATAGTTTAATGAAGTTTACTCTGGTTCCAATATATGTTGAGCTGTCAGACAAGCTCAGATGAGTGCCTTAATGCTTAATGCATTGCCATCAGGGAAATCTGTCATCTTATTAACATACTCACTGATTTTTCTAATCCTATCTATCAGATTAGGCTTAGGAGAGGACACTTGGCTCCATCTCTGTTATTCCCAGGGACAGTGTGGCATCGTACAGCTCGCGTGGCTTCGCCACCTGGGCAAAGGGACCTAAGTGCCCATGGCCATCCTTAGGACAGTTTGCTTAAGGCTTCCCTTATGGTACTAAAACTTAGAGTCATAAAAAGAAGTTGTGACAATTTGCTCATAAAGATTCCTCCTCACTGGTAACCAAATGGAGACTGGAGATGCACAACAGTAACTTCCGCTAAAAAGAACAAAAGCAAAAGCTGCCTTGTGTAGCATCAGAGATGAACTGCCTGATAAAATACAGCATCAATACAAGGTGGGTTTGCTGTGGAAGATGTCCCTGTGGGTCTAAATGCTGCCAGTATGATGGAAGCGGAGCTCATTTCCTTCCCCTTCCCCTGGACTCTTCATTGTGTTTAATTTTGCTAAAGGAATTCTGGGAGGTAATTAAGACCCCATCACTTCTGTTTGATTATTATTATTATTATTATTATTTTTAAGTGAAAGGAGCTTGTTAGTATATGTTTTGTGAAGTTGGCGTTGTTTTAGGCACCGAGGGTTAAATCAAGTCTTGCTGGGCTGGTGCCCTGAGAACCTGCTGCAAGACCAAATATTTCCAGGACAGAAAGGAATGACAGAGAACACAACAAAGCATTGTAGGGTCATGTACCACCGCCATCACCTGGGGCAGAAAGCCTGGCTCTAGCAGAGACATTTGGCATGTTGCTGATAACTGTGAGGATTTCAGCTCTGGATCAAGATCCAGGTTTGTGCAATGTCACAAATGGAAATGGACTGGTAATCTCAGCCAAGTCCCTCTTAGGCATTTTTTCCAAATCAAGGAGCCAATTTAAATTTTGAGCCAAGCTGAGTCCTTTTTTTCCCTTCTTCTAAACAAGGAAAGTATACCTGAAGTCAGTGTGTTGTAAAATCAGTGATGGCACATTGTGCTGAAAATGGAAGTAAAATATCCCATTACTTCCTATTAAACGATCACTTCTGTGGTGTTGCAAAATGGAAATGTCATAACCATGCTGACTTATTTACTATAAGACAATGAGGGATGTTGTGCAATTTACCTGAGGCATGAACTAAATAAATATCCTTTATAAAGGGCAGATATTATCAGCACTCAGCCTCGTTTGCTCTTTTTATTTTATTTTATTTTATTTTATTTCATTTCATTTCATTTCATTTCATTATTTTATTTTATTTTATTTTATTTTATTTTATTTTATTTTATTTTATTTTATTTTATTTTATTTTATTTTATTTTATTATTTTATTTTATTTTATTTATTTATTTTTATTCAAATGGAGCTATGGGCTGTTTAGAAAGGTCTTTGTGGAGCCAAATGTTAAAGGTAATGGCTATTTACCTGTTTGTGTCACTGTTTCATATACACACACTCAGCTCCTGTAACACTTTTTTGCTCATAAACACGTTCCTCTGCCTGCTGTTCATGAGGCTGGCTGAAAGGGACCCCAGAGTGCAGTGTCTGTGCAGTTACTTTATGGAAAGTCAGCATCTGGGGCACTGTCCTGCCACAGCCGTGAGGGATGCATACAATGCCTAGCTGCTGCCTGCAAGCTTTGGTGGCATTGATCTTGGAAACAACAGGTTATGAAACTTTGGTTGCATTAATGGCCATTTTACTGCTGTCAAAAGGATGCTCCAGAAACGTCCCTTCTTTCCCCCAGTGAACTCACTGTGCTTATGCTTCTTGCCAGCACTTCTGATTTCATGAGCTGTCTTTAACTACACAAGTATTTCTGATTGCTTGTACCTCTTCCCAAAGGTACCGTTGCTGCTTAGTCAAACCTATAGCAACCAAAAAAAACCACCCAAAACCAAACTGATATATCTAAGCTATAATTCTAGGTCTGCAAAACCTGAAGTTAAATGAAATGGTTTCGTATGTATGAATACTCATTTATGAGCAAATCCCTGACAATTACCTGATATGCTGATTGCATCCGCATCCCCAGGGCCATCTGGGCCACACACTGCAGGGGTGTGCAATTTCTCCTCGAAGAAGACACTTCTCTGTGGTGTAATGGGAAAGGTGGAACTCAGCAAAAGGGAAGGGTGGGCAGAGGATGGCTCTTAGCACCTCTCCGTCAAGAGCTGTTTCTTTTTGAAGTGTCTCCTTAGTCCCCCACCTCTCTCACCTGAACCCATGTTATATTTTCTATTGAAGCTTGGAGAATTTTGAGCTTGTAATTGGGGAAAAGATGTTTTAATCAAGAAATTCTGAGAATGTTCTCATTAGTGTAAATGTTTGGATGTGGGTAGTTGTTTAATTCTTCACAGTAATTAGGCATTTGCCTTTGATAGCTCTCTTTTTGTTGGAAGTGTGGAAGGGGAAGACCAAGACCCACCAGCAACTCCTCCTTAGTACCTCTCTGTCCAGAAGCAATTTGTGTTACCCCATAAAGGACTCATGCCTTCAGCAAAACTCCACCTTTCCTCAAAACGTGTGTGGATTACAACCCCATTCTTGTGTGCATTGTGTTGCAGCAATGGATGGGCCATGGCTGACAGCACAGGCAGATGCGGGAGCAAACAGAAGAGACATTTAGATATCTGTGAAATAGGTGCAAAAGGCTGCAGCTCTCCAATTAAATTTAACCTTCTAGGTGTGTGACGGTCAACAACCATACCGTGTACTAAAACAAGAAATGAGCTCTCTTTTGCAAGTGGCAAGCAAATTAAAAATGTGTTGTTCCCCAGTACCTTGTCCTGTCAGCGCTGCAGTGCAATGTAAAGAGATCACAGAAAAAAGGGACGGCTGTGTCACAACACAACCAGGGAAAGAAAGAGAAACAAAACTTGTCAGAGGGCGAGTTTTCTTGACAAAACGGTAGAGGCATCACATCTGAAAATAATAAATCAAAGTGGCAGATGATTGCTCATACAATGTCAGAGGGTGAACTCAGCTCTCCAAACCCCAAGTGTGCCAAGCGTGCTACTGCTGTTGCACAGTGAAGGCAGTTTTATGGCAGTGGGGCCGGGAACAGGGGGAGGTGTGGGTGCCTGGGGCTGTCCCCCTGCTCACCCCGCAGGGTCCCACCAGTTGCACTCAGCGCACAGGGCAGGCGATCCTCTCCATGCTCAGCTGCAGCAAGGGGATACCCCAAAGCACCGAAAATGCCTGCTCTGGACCCTACCCTCAGCGTGAACGGAGCTTGCGTCGTGCTTTGGCTGAGCAGCCCGAGGATGTTTACAGTAAGTTGAGTCAGCCTCCAAGCTGCAGCTCTGATGGGAATTCAGGCACCTACTTCACATGCAGGCACTTCGATTTAGGAGTTTTAACCCTGAACTGCATCCTGGCTGAAGCATTCCCGCTGGGAGAAACAACAGCTTCGTGCAATTGAGACTTTTTTTTTCCTGCTCTTTTAAAAACTCCTTTAAGCACACCCAGGGGTGAAACCAAATAGCAATTTAATAAAGCCCAACAGGAAGAAATAATCTGATGAACAATGAGTTCTAATGACCGCCTGCAATTGAACAATCAGGCTCTCTGAGCAAACCAGTTTCTTTCAAGCTCTGCAAGGGGGCTGTCCAAGGCTCCCTTTGCAGGAAACGAGAACAGAAATTCTCATTACATTTAAACCTTCAAACCGTAAACATTAAAACTTTTTGAAAAATGCCAGTGAGGGTCTCTAAGCTTTTGTTTAATGTGAGATGAAAAGAAGGGAACTGTGGCATTTGGGCTGCAGGGAGAAAGCCAAGTACCTGATTTCCAGAGGGGCTGAGAACCTGCGCTAATTTTGACTTGAGCTATATGTGGCTGGAGAGTTTGAATCTCTTCAGGGCAGCTGATCCTATGCCAGGTGAAGTCCAGCAGATAATGGCTGATGGTAATGTTTTCAATAGCCTGATAGGTGACTGCTGGAAGTGAGTATAACCAATGCTATGGTGTGGCATAAGCAGGTGTGGGAGGTTTCCTTGTCCCTCCCCTCCTGAGAGCAGAGGTTCATCCTGCTGTGGTTCATCCCCTTCATGGGCACCCTGGAGGGAGTAGGGGAAGCCTCTGAGGTGTGTGAAGCACCACGGAGCGGTCTGGAAACAGGCAGTCAGGATACTGTAAGGACGCACAGGGCAAGCTGGGAGAACATGGGTCGAACGAAAACCTGCAGATGGTTGGACAAGGGGAGGACGGAGAAGACTTGTCCAAGCACGAGTGGAGTGATCTGGCAGCAAAGGGCTCAAGACTGCTTGGACTGTTTTAAGCCAGCTGAACAAAGTTCAGGAAACCTTACCCTGTAAAACCAGCCTATGGCTTCTGGGTGTAACAGGCAGTGCTGTTTGGCTTGTTTTTCCAATGCCACCAATTGCAAACAGCCTGGAGCCTTCCAGGGGTTCACCCCAGCTCAGGGTGCGGCATGAAATTTTTTCAGTATTATTATTTATACTTTTTTTTTTTTCTTTCCTAAGCCTTGCCCTAAAACTACTGATTTTCCCATCGGGAGGAATCTCTAAGGACATCTACAACCAAGGGCTGTGCTATAACTCTTGCTCATCAACCTCTCCCAGGGAGCTGCTGGCAACTCCAGCACAACCCTTCCTCCCCAGCCCAACTGCAGGGGGGTAAAATGGGGAGCTCAGGGTGGCCATGCTTGTCCCTGGATGCTGGGGACCTTGGCATGCTGGCTCAGTGGCATTTACTGAGGCATCGTCTCAAGCAGGGGATTGCACCCTGCTTCAGTGTTTCGTGTGGAGGTGCCTCTCCCTCACCATGGCCTCCTGCATGCCTGCGGTGGAAATGCTCGCCTTCGCTGCCTGACCTTGGATCCCTCAAAGCAGGACAAAACCCAGACAAAAATATCACCTTGTTCATACATAATAAAAAAGTCATTTTCACCCTAAACCAGGGCTAGCTTCGCTCTAAAGCTGGCGTGCTCTCCATGGAAAATGGGCCTGATACTGCTCTAACCAAATGTGCAGAAGGGAACCCATTTGTTTATACTGAACTAGGAAAATCCCTTTGCTTTGCTGTAGTTACAAATGCTTTTCACACTACTGTTCAGGACTTCTGTTTTTCGCGTCTGGCCTAGAAGACGTCTCTCCCCGACTGTCGAGCACTTGTTAACCCCGTTTATGGGAAATGGCTGCGCACTGACTCAGAGGGAAGAATGACACTTATTGAATCACCAGCACCAGAGCCCTATGGGTTTTCCTTGGAGGCTTCTCAGCTAAATATTAGCTAGGAAAACACCGGGCCATGGGGACTGCCACACCGGCTCCGGCCACCGCTTCACCCGCTGTGGCTCCGTCCACGCGGACGTGCCTGTGCCCCGTTGGGCCCCGGCTCTGCCTTGGCGCCGGCTCCGGCACCGCAGGTTTGTGTCCAAACCTCGGCCCAGGCCGCACGCTCAATCTTTCCAAGCGGCTGACGTCCTAACCCCAGCCACAGCTCGCATGCCAGCCTGGTGCTCTCCGACAGAAAATTAAAACACTCCCGGGCAGCGTTTGTGGCCTCTACCACCCACTGTTGCATGACAGCAAACTGTGCCTCTCTGCCCCTCTCAGGCCAGGTTTGTCCCTTTGGGTGTGGAGCTCGCTGAGCTGCCTTCCCAGCACTGGCTGTGGCTGCAGGGCCCCACTGCTCCTCTCCCTCTCCACCCCTGCTCCCTGCTCCCCACAAGACAAGTTACAGCACCCAGAGCCGGGGGAGGGAGGTGAGGACAGCTGGGGAAAGCAAAGTGCTCAAGCTGGGCCTTGGTGGCATCTGAGACCTCAGGTGGCATGAGTGATTGCATCCGAGGAGCCATTTGTGCACTAAATGTGGTAGCACACCTGGCTGATCTGAGCAAATCATGACCAAGAGGGGCTGTTGTTGTGTTCCAGAGTCCTTTACACCCTCACCACTCTCAGGACTGCTGGGAAAGTGGGCTCCCAAACTGGTGTCTCAGCCTCTGACTCAGGTCTGGAGCCAGCAAGGGGCATTTACTAAATTTCTCAGGACACTGACAGGGTTCAGTGGCAGACATTTTATGCAGTCTACATACATCAGGAGATGTATAGTGTAGTCTCTCAAGTAGGCTTTGCATTTTTTGTTTCACCTGAATTCTTTTATACTGCAAATACCAGCATAAAAGACAGTCAGGTGAAACACACAGAGTACTCTGGATGTGAATTCAAAAGTGAAATGGAGCGAAGCCATCATTTATCATGCATAGCAGGCGTGAAAACTGTCCAGATCTGCACAGACCCCAGCTGCCTCCCAAATCCTGCCAAAACACCACCAGGCACGCGAGCCAGGAGTGGCTGCGGGACCAGAGGGTGTTGTGCTCCCGTCAGCCAGTGGTGAATCCATGCAGCAGCATCTCTAAATCTCAGCAGCAGATTTTGATGTGTAGTTAATAAAAGTTTGATCCAAGACTATGGTCCTTGTGGCAGCCGATATTCCTGTTGTCTCCTGGAGGAGTCTCTGAGCCCGGCTCCAGGCATGTCCCAAACTTGCGGCAAGTTGCGGCACATGTTGCTGTGTTGTGGATGGGTCATTGTATCTTAACCTGATAGAGCAGTTCCACACCCAGAGATGCCATAATACCTGCCTCATTCCCTGCATGCATTCTGGTACCCTTAATCCTGCATGCCATGGAGGCAGTTGGGCTCTGGGCTGTGGTATGAAGGTCAAGGCACCTTGGCAAACCTATGGGGCTGAGGAACATGTGCTTTCTTCTAGGAAGATCAGGTCCAGTTACACTGCAGAGCTGCTTGCTGCCTGAGCTTTACAGCCTTTTCTTTCCAACCCCACGTTTGAATAGCATATTCATAGACAGTAACCTCTCTCAAGCCAAGAGAAGTGTTTTCTTTGATTTAACATAGACGAGGTTTCAAGCCAGGTCCCCCCCCAAAAATAAGAAATTGCTTTCTCTCAGTGAAAAGGGGCTAAACCATCTGGAATATTCCTCTCCTACCCCTCTCTGGACTGAAGGATTGAACATATGCTGTGCAAAGTTTAAATCGGACAAATGTTATTAAAAAAGTATGTTGTGCTGGCTGTGGCTCGAGAATGATAATGAGCCTTGGGCATGTAATCCATGGTGAGAGAGAGTTTGTTAGTGGTTTCAGAAATCTGACATGCCTGCCTTCATATTGTTTGCAACCGTTTATCTCTGGTGGGCAAACAATAACTATCTCATGGGGCAAGCTTTAACAGTGCTGGGGAGCAAAGGAGAAGTTGCAGGTCTTCTTAAGCAGGTTAAGGAAGAGCTGTTCTCCAAGAAGCCCCATCTGTGTTGACATGCTCTCTCTTTGTTGGTTTTATTATTATTATTATTTCTATTTTATGTGTCTCCAGAGCACCAACAGCTGGCTGCTGGACAGGATTCATGAACCCTTTGAGGCTGTGTGTGTGGCAAATCCTGTTGGCTTTGTTGCTTGAATGATGTCTCCATTTTCTCATCACCTGAAGTTGAGAGGCCATCTTCTCTGCTGCCTTTATCTTCAGAAGAATAACAGGGATTTTGATGTGATATATATATATATATATATATATATGTATACACACACACACTTACTTGGTAGCTTGAGGTTTAATTCATTTTGTGGAACGATCTCAGATTTTTTGTGATATATATATATATATATATATTTTTTTTTTGCCAATGTAGAGGGCCTGTGTATCAGTGCCTCCAATCTATTTCACTTTCAATCCATGTACCTTGCTTTAAATTTCTTTAAGACAGAAATTAATTAGTTCAAGTGTTCAAGTTCCTGGATGACCTGTGATGATCTGGCTATATAGCAAATCAAATTCAGGTCTTTTCTGGAGATATTTTCAGTGAAAGTGTCCACGCACAAGGACTCAGACTGTGCATAGATTTATTTGTTTTTGTCTGCATGGAAGGGCTGCCAAACAAGGTAAGAACAGGTGTATTGAGAGACTCCTATTTTAGGCTAGAGACCCTACTGGAGACAGGATGCTGCAGCATGCAGATCCATGGCCAAGCTCAGGTATGCTTTAGCATGCCCAACATATTGCAGAGGGGCCTTCTGCAGCTGAATGTCCTGTTGTGCAAAGAAATATTTTATTTTATTTACTTTCAGTCTGTTCCTTCCTAGTCTCAGTCGATGTTCCTCAGTTCACTTATTGGAAGAGATGGTGAAAATTTCATCAAGTGTAGAAATAATAATCAGCAACTGTTCAGAAGTTTTAAGCATAAAAGAGTTGTTAACATTCAGTTCTACTAAATTTTTTATAACAATATCTGTTTCAGCAACATTCCCAGAAGCACGAACACATCTTTAAAATGCTCATAAACTCTTCCACCATGCACACACATCTGGGTTATTTGGCTTAGAGTCAGTGCCTATTGAACCTTAATGTTCCTGTGTGCTGGGGGCCTGAAAGCAGAAAGCTGGCCTGTGACTTGGTTCCTTCCTCCTGCTTTATCACATCACCTGCTGAAATGCACTGTTTCCAGAAGAGATATAGAATACAGCAAAGCAGACTGCATTTTGGACTGAAATTAATTTATGATGTGAAATGACCATGAGTTCATATAGACTACACAATTTTGTTAAGCTTTAACTGATATATTACTTACGTATAATGGAAAACTGCATCCTGTCTTTTGTAGTACAAAGTTCCTCTACAGAACTGCCTACTTTCCTTTCTCTGCACAGACCACTCACTCTGGGTAAGTGGTCTGGGAAAAGCAAGTAAAGGTTACAGTGGTTATTTCTCTATTATATAGCTACTCCAGTGCTTCTCAAATTTATTTGAAAGTAAATCTGCATTACTTTCCTGCCACTCATAAATATTGATAGGTACTGTTTGGTTAGATAAATAATTAAGACAATCAATTTCACTTTAGAAGCCATCTGAAGTTGCACTGTCTAGTCATCAGCTAATAAATACTGGTCTGCTGTGTTTGGCAGTGTCTTAAGAAATCCAAGGATGGGGGCACTTCAGATTTAATACAGTGTGCTTCTATTACTCTGGTTTAACTTCCTATGTATATGTTTTCATCAGCTGGTAGAGGGAATGCTTATTGTTTAGCATTGCCATTTGGAGTACTGCCTGTCATCAAGGGCAGCCAGTTTAGGGAAATGTAGGTGCCGGGGCAAGGAAAGCAAGTGGGTTCCTAAGTTCTGTAACAGTGAAGAGGATGGGACAGAAACGTGTCCCTTGTCAATTACTGCTCTTCCAAGGGCTTTCCCTGAACTGCAGCAATCCACACAGCTCAAGAGGTGTCACACAAATGGGCGTTTTGTCATCATTCTTGTATTACTCCAGAGTGTGACAATATGGGACTTTGTATGTCACCTGTTCTATAGCGCCTCTGCATACTTTTGCTCTGCCTTTAATATAAAATAACTGACTTGTTTTTTACTGGGGAAAATAAGTATGGACCATCTCATGCACCTCATCTTGTTCCCTGTGGTAGTTTGACAGCATATCCGTAACGTCTACTGTCTGTTAGAAAATAGGCTTATACTTGCCACTTTCAATCTCCTATGTGTGCTATAAAATGGGAAGGGATGAGTCTGTTACACTGGGCATAAATTTTCATTGAATGAATGCAGTATTGATCCCAGTAACTTTTGCTCAGCTAAACAGTTCTCTACAGAAACATCGGCCTCATTGTGAGCTCTGTAGAGATGGAGAATTTCCCACTCCCTTGCAACTATGCTTTCATTGCTAGACTATGGATTTTGTTTTTATATGAATTCATCGGTTTTTAACTTCTAGCCGTTGACCATGGAGATTTGTTCTGGGATATGTTTCTTGATGTGGCCTCATGTTTCTTCTGGCCATTCTTCTGACTGGAGCCCTGATGAAATTTCCAGTTGTGGACACCAGTTGCAGAGGTAGACCTGCAAGTGCAAAGTTCTTCCCCTATCTGGAATTTGGCCACAATGATGTGCAGAAATGCACCTTGCATTTTCATACATCAAACCTGGGCTTATTTTTCTTAACACGGAGATTTCAAAACATGAAAAAAGGACCACAGGCTTGGGGTGCGATGTTTTGGAAACACGTTGAGAAGTTAGTTACAGGAGGCTTGCTTTTAGAAATTGTTGAGCTCTTAATTGCAGAAAATGAATTTGCCTTTGGGTTGTCACACATGATGTACATTAGACAAGCAGTTTATCGGTAATTTATTTGTAGAACCAGAAAAATTTTAGGAAGACATGCAATTTTATTGATCTAGTCACTAAAAAGAAGTGTGACCCAGTGCTACTCATGTAAGTTTCTGCTCTTTGCATTGACATACATTTTTCTTCATCCCCTTATTGATAATATTCCAGTTTTCATGGGTGAATTGACATTGCTATAGAATTTTGAAAAATTAAAGAACTTTTAGAATAGTTAATTGAAATGAAAGGATCTTGTTCTTACTAAGAAAACTTGAAAAAACTCTTGCAGACACATTTGCCCCTATTCCAGTTACAGCCTTCCTTGAATTGGACTGAAGCAGAGTTCTGATGTTCAGCTCAGGTCAGCTCTGAGAAAATGTCATTTCTCAGCTGAACTGCTGTCTTCAGAAAATAAATACCCCCCCAGCTATTTTGTGATGTAAAAGAAATATGTATCTTTTTGTTTGCCCAGTGAAAGTTTTAATTAATTAGCATCAGATGGTTCTTCTTCCAAAATAAATAAACAAATAAATAAAAAGACAAAAACACCTTCCCATTTTAAAAGAGTATTTAGATTAAAGGTAAAATAGTTTGTGCAAATCATCTTGTCAGTCTTCTACATCAAAGTCAAATTTTATATTTGACTTTGATGTTGAATTTTGAATTTGATCCCACAATATTTTTTAACCTTTGCTACCTTGCCAAAAGCTCCCTCAGACCCGTGTTTTGTGTTTGAAGGAGAGCAAAATGATGTACTTACTTCAGGAATGTCTTTTGTAAATCAGGAGGGTTTTACTGTGATTAAATTTTCTGTCTGAAGATGTGCTGTAGAGGTAATATCCACTGTAATTTGAGGTTAGTTTACTTGCAACCGCTTTCCTACCAGAATATGGCCAAATGGGAGTTTCCTTTGTTTACTGGAAAGCTGAGGCTTTGGTAGGTTAGAGCAGGATTCGGGTTATTTCATTATTTTTAATGTTTCTGAGCAAATCTGAATGGCATGATAAGGACAAAAATATGTGTCCAGAATGCCAAATATAAGAGACGAAGATTAAAGAAGCTGGAAGAAAGGAGCTGTAAGCAGAAACACCACAGAAGATGGAGGCAGCAAGAGAGGGGTGGTGAACATCAGTGGCAATGACAGCGCAGAGCCCCGTGGTGAGCAGCACACCAATGCCTACCCCACCAGCCCCACCGTGCCACCTCATCCCACCTAATGAGCTTTGGAGCATGCTGCTGATTTTTGCTGCCCTTGATGCAGCCAGGGGACAAACAGAGATGGGAATAGTGGAAAGCCTGTCTTTCCCACACTGATAGGTACACCCCTGTGTGCTGGCCAAATTTTTCTAAAACCTGAATTCAGAGCTCCAGCCTACATCTGTTTAAATACCACAGTTGTGACTTTGGGCAAAAGAGCTGGCTTCATCTTTCCTTTTGGAAAAGGGAAGGTAGAAATTGTGCAATGCCTGCAAGGCTCTGGAAGCAAACTGTGTTTACTTTTCAAAATAACCATGAAGTTTATGCATGAGTCTCCCCTCCCCATAACTCACTCTGGTTCTTCTCCCCATGGCATCTCCTTGGCCACATTCCTTCTGCAGCCTTTTTTTGCTGATTCTTGTCCACTTCATAGCTGCTGCTATAGTCTTATCCATCTAGGTCACCTTCCTCTGCCTCTGAGACAACTGTTTTTATGTTCTCTCTGATGACTGTAGGAAATTCAGGAGAGAGAACAGGAGGGAGTAACTGCCTCTTGTCATTTCTTGTGTCTGCTCCTACAGGGGGCTCTAGCAAGAGTAAGAGCAATTACGTGTAAAGTACTTACTAAATCTTATCAATACAAGATGGAACATGCTAAGTGAAACACATTTAGGATAATTTTGCTGCCAAACACTAAAAAGTGTTTGTATTCGATTTTCATCTATCTATCTATCTATCTATCTATCTATCTATCTATCTATCTACCTTTTATTTTTCAGAACTGTAGCCAGTTTTGGGCAAATTTTCTTGTGCATATCATTCCTATTTTATTATATAGTACAGCCTTTCTGCCAATTTTAATGCCTTTGATATAAAGATGGGAGGCAAGACTTTTAAACACAGAAGTACATTTTCACTGAGTAATTCAAGTATAGATACCATTTCCAACACATCTATTATGAGTGACCTCTGGTGTTTTCCAAGTCTTTCTTGTTGGATTCATCTACAGCTTTTTCATCAAAATATTCTTTTTCTGCTTAATTGTATACATCTGCATCTGGCTACGTGTAGTTATATCTATTCCAATGTTGGTTTTCAGTTTTGGAGGAAATAAAACTTTATTAAAAGTGTTTTATTCCTTTCCCTGTAAATTTGAAAAGGTGGTGCACTGAGTTCTGCATGCAGTGAGCTGACAGACATGTATTGTTACAGACATAAACACTTTTCAAATGAGTATGAAGGAAAGCATTGTCTTCACTGTCAATATAGTGCGAGATTGATTGTATTTTAATTTGATGTTTGCCACTTGCATGTCTCATAAAAAGCACTAAACACCAAACCAGGAAAGAAAGAAAAACAAATCCCTGACTTCTTGCCTTGTCATAACAGAGCTGGAGCTATTTCAGGAACAAGCTGGACTGGTTTTCCTTGGGACTTAAAAATATACGAGAGACTGTGGTTTCCAAAAAAGAATCGAATGAAATGAAAAGCCAGCACTGGAAGAGAGAGAAAGACCCTTCCCAGATGCTGTGTTGTTTTTCACCGGGTTGCACTTGAGCAGAAATTGGGAACATGGCATTCCACCCACTGTGATAGTTTCTCCTGTGACAAGTTGCAAGCCCACACCTCCCAGGGAGAAGAAAGTCCTGAAGACTAAGGAAAATTGATTCCTGAGAGCCATATCTTTGTTAGGGAAGAACGATATAATAAAGCAGAGTGTTCCCATTGTCAGCCATTGCTAACAGTGCTGTATCGTCATATGCTTCCCCTGGGAAGGACTGATAAGTATGTATCAACGGCATTGGGTCTGGAGAATCGTCTTTTCCCTCCAGTGAGTGAAGAACAAACTCAGGATGGCTACCAGCAGCTTGGGGTAGTCTCTCCTATTCCTAATAGTGCTACCAATAAGCTTTTACTTGTTAACAAAAGTAACAGAAGTGTATTCCCTAAGCTTCCTTCACATTGCTTGAATGTTAAATCCTTCACTAGAAAGTTGTCTTTTTTTTTTTATTTTTTTTTTTTACTGTTTCTATAATTATCTGGGCAAAACCTAGGCTCAGGTTCTTCCTCCTTCTCCCAATATGGGTAAAATGCTGCTGAAAGAGAGATGGTAGTGCTCTATCTGGAGCGGGCTACTCGTGTTGCAGGCCCAAGGTTGTAGTTCTTGTTCAACTGAGTATGCCATTATCTCATCCCCAGCTGGTGGCCACCTGAGGTACTCTAACTACCTCCTTTCACCATGGGTGGGGTGGTGGTAGTAGCCAAGAGAAGAGGAAGGGAGTGCTTGCATATGGGAAGATCTGTTAACAGAGACATCCACAACATGAATGATAATGGCATATCATGCACTTGAGATAAACTATATGGTTTGTTGAATACATCAAAACCAGAGGATCATGCATTTTTTTTCTTTATTCCATGAGAATGTAAAACCACTTATTTTATAAGCTCAGGTGGGTTATGTCTCAAGCTAAACTTGCAATGCATTCAGATTGTACACCTTCTGAACTTGGGAAGTCTGAAGGCCTGATGTTGACTTGTCTTCATCTTGTTCTGATGCTCTGAACTCCCAGTCATGGGTCTGGAGCCCATTTTAATAGGCACTTTATAAATATAGAATAAAGAACTTCTATGTATAAAACAATAGATGGATACAGTCTGATCAGGAATACAAGGAGATGATATACCTTAGCTTTATAAGCAGTCATAATAGCATTGCCACTTCTTTTTTGTGTTAGCAAAAAACAGCTTAAGGAAGAATTTGAAGGATGATAAGGAAGTAACTATCAATCTGTGCTCTAATTACAAGCATTCAACACGAAACCACAGTACTGTTTCGTTCTAGTGGTTTGGGTTGTCCGGTGACTGGAAGATAAACATATTTGTTTTGTCCAGAGCTTTCCTAAAATCAGAGAATGTATTCCAGACATTGTGTTTAGCTTCTTGGTGTTTCAACTGAGAGATTCCTGACATGAGAAGGCAGGTTTGTGATAAAAACTGTTTTTTCTTTTGCTTAGGCAGTTGATGACTGATTCTGTAGTAATCCGTTTTTCAACCTGACTCAAAGCTTGCTGATTCTAATGAATTGGGGTTAGACCCTAAGCTCTGCTCTGTCTCCCAAGAACACACTGAGTGTGTGCTCAGTTATGCGCTGTGAAAGGTTAAGTAGGGACATAAAGCAGTCTATTTCTCAGTATAGTTTTCCATTGATTAACCACCAGTTTTCTTTAAGAATTTGATTAAGAATTGAAATTAAGAAATCCAAGAAAAAAAATCTAAGTCCAAATCTATTTTTTTGGTGGGGAAGGCAAAAGTCTTGGGGAAGAAAAGGCGTTTGCCTTTGACAAGATCTCAAAACAGGAAAATTGCCAGGATTTGTTTTTCCACTTCATTTTTTTTTTTTTAAATCAAATGGAGTGCACATGGGTCGGTTTCGCTGGAAATAATATCCCAGTAGAAAAACAGCAGAAAAATTAGATTATTTAGAGTTATGGGTTTACAGAAGACAGTAAAAAAATGTCTAAACACCAAATATGCCAATAATAGCACCACAGTATGAATCGTCCAAAAGCAAACTCCAAATCCTGCCTAAATATCCCACATCACTAAGTCTAACAAGCTGTTTCAAAACTAATTGTGCCTCGGCTATTTAATGGAAACAGTAACAGTGCCCTGCAACAAACCTTGTTGGGTACCAGACACAATGCTACAGATACGAGACTGCTGGTCTATGTCTGGTACATTTGTACAGCTGTTGAATACAGATATTCCATTAGTTCATTTTTTAAGAAGGAAAACTTATTTTTAACTTCTGCAAATATTATAGGGACATTATTTTTTAAGAAATGAGAAGTTGTGAGACTGTGGATATTGCCTTGGTTTGGATGCTACATGGGCTTTCATTCTGAACAGAAACCACTCCAGAGCAGAGTCAGTACAGCTTTGTCCTGCACAATATAAGTGCATAGGAGGAACACAGCTTCTCTCCTTGATGACAAGAAATTTTATAATCTCAGTGTTGCTGGATTAGCAGTCTTGCCTTTTGCTCAAAGCTGATTTGCCTCCTGATTGACAGACCTGGGGGGTCTCAATGTTCTTCTGTGATTCTGCCTGAGCCTGCACCACTGGGACAATGAACAAGTGGAGGGAGATTTTAGCTTGTCTTCATATTCCTTGCTCTTGCCAGCCAAAAGTCTTGCTTCTGTTGCAGTGTTGTTGGTATGGAGCAGCTAACATCAAGGAAGATTTCGATTAGATATAAAGAAGAAATTCTTTACTATGACAGCAGTGGGGCACTGGATTAGGTTGCCCAGAGATGCTGTGGATGCCCCATCCCTGGAGGTGTTCAAGGACAGGCTGGATGGGGCTTTGGGCAACCTGGTCTGATGGGAGATGTGGCAGGGGGTTGGAAATGGATGATCTTTAAGGTCCATTCCAACACAAACCATTCTATTATTCTATGTAAAGGATGAAGTTTAAGAAAACAAGGGGGAGGACACCTCACATTTCACTTCTGTGAACAATCTGTGTTACTTATGGAGAACTGAAATGGAGATGGTTGGTGTGGGTAGGCTGGGAGACTAAATGCTGATAAACTAAAAGTTGGTAAATCAGACTGAAAGGAAAGCAGAACAGATTTGAGATGTCACAACAGGGAAACATTGCAGCAAAGAGATCAGACAGGAAAGGTGCATTTTGTAATTGGCCAAATGGAATAAACCTTCATTTTTAAGTTGGAATGAGCTGGGACTGTAGGTCAAATGAAGTGCAGAGGGTAAAGCAACAAGCAACCAGTGGCTCAGGCTGTTGAAGATGAGTTCAGCCCTCGAGAATGGAGGGTTTTTGTGAAAGCAAGAGAAGAGAAAGGCAGGAACAAAAACCAGAGATGAAGCTGCAGAAGCAATCCGATGGAGGACAGAAAACAGAATGACCAAGAAAGGAGATGAAAACTGAAAAAAGGGCAGCTCAAGAGAAAAGAAGGGATGGAGAAAGGGGACTGAGAAGGGCTGGCAGCAGCAGGAATGGGAGAGTGTATACCCAAGACAGTCTGAGAAAGTTCAGATGCAAAACTGAAAGGCTTTGAAAGTAATGTCTTTCCAAAGATAATTTTTTTGGAATATTGTCAGCTTCAGTCAAAATTACAGGTTTTTGACTTGAAGACATATATTTCACCTTCCTCAAATAGTGATCTGGCTTGGAAGTATGAACATCATTTAACATGCTGATGTTTTGATGAAAAGGCAGAGTTGGGACACATACTGTGATGGATTTCTCAAGACAAGACAGGCTTCAGTGAGCCCCCTTTGAAGATTGTTATCTAAAATTTTATCTAAGGGAGGTCACAATGAACATGTGCAATCACAATGTGCAATCCCAAATTATAAGGCATATATATATTTAAGTAAGATGAAGTTGACAAGGCTGCACTTCATCTTTAATAGCTGAATATTTAATGTCTTTTCTGAGTTTCAAATCTTTTGGTTTGTGTCTTCAACAAATAGAAAACTGTTTATCTTGCAAGGATAGCAATACATGGTGGCTTTCAGATATTTCTTTAAGGAACTGAATGACTGCCCTGGGTATTCTTACTTTACAGAATCACTTCTGTGGGAAAATATGCATCAGGAAATAATACTTTGCAAAGCTGGATACATAACCTTGGCCTGCTGCTCTTTTTTCTTTTTGATTTATTTGATTTTGTTTTGTTATTCTTTTCAGTCTCATTTATGTTATTTTCCCTTTCCTTTTCCATCCTTTTCAAATTTTGCTGCCCTTGTTTTTTAAAGTGTATAAACAGAGATGGAAGATCTGGGTTCCAGTTGTTAGTTTCATTTATCAAAATGTACAACTGTAGTTGAGAGTCCCAAAGGACATACTTGAAATCGAGCCTCTGAAATGGTTTTAAGGAATTTTTAGCTAACTGCTTGAAATTTGTGTGGCTATGACAGTAGATTTCTCTTGTGGTATCAAGCAATTGGCATTGCGCCCTGCAGAAAATAAAACCAATTAATAGATGGATTTCCATTAAAATAAAATGAAAAAATAACACCACAAGCTTTAAATAACAGCAGTACTTCATAAAGTATTGTTTACAGGTCTTAATACAAATTAAATAACTTTATAATGGGTGAAGACACCAACTCCTTTCCCCCTTAAAACCTCAAATGTAGGTTACCTTGGTCCAGGAATTTGCCTGTCTTAGAAATCAAAATATCCTGCCACAATCTATCACTGGAAAGTGACGAGACAATGATTCCTAAAAAAATATTCTATGATACACCACAAATTTGAATATCTTAGTTATTTATATAAGATCATTTTCTTTTTGTTTCCATCTAAAGCTTGGTTTAGAGGCACACACAAAATTAGAAAAATATTTGTCTTCGACTCCCTTAGTTTAAATCAGATTCTGTGGATGAAATGCAAGCCCCATGTGGGAGCTTTCTGGTTTCTTCTGAAGAATGAGATGTGTTTTTAGGAATCTTCTGGGTTTGGAAGAAAAAAATATCACCTTTCCTTTTCAGAAGAGTATTTAAATCTAGTATTTCTAATAAGGAATCTAGGCTACAGACTTCTGCACAATTATCTCTTTTAGTTTACTTTTGCAGACTCATATATGTGCACATTCCCTAGCTCTTCCTCCTGATGGACCGTGTGAGAACATCTGGTGTTACGGCTAATGAAGTAACATGAAAATTGCTGTCAAGATAAATGATGAATAATCATCCTTCTGTACTATGTGTATGTATATGGTTCTAATAGGAAATGAAGTTATAGAAGTTGTTATATACACAAAGGATTTTTGTCTTACATCACATTAGATTTCTTTACCATTTTTCCTTGGCTTCAGTCATTCTACATTCTCTGCACACTAGGCCAGCTTCATCTTCTGGTGTCATTTAATAAAAACTTGAGTTTCCACAAGGGCTGAAACTGGATGGTGATCAGTCAGGTGGTGTGTGATTAATATCCCACTCAAAGGCTGGAAGAAATGGAAGACAAACACAAAACCAAAAGAGGGACCAAAGAGTTTACTTCATAGTATTGACAGGTCAGACTGCCTCATCTCAGTTTCTTCATCTGTTGAAAGTGTTCCAAATACATTTTAAATGCAACAAAAGTTATGATGACACTCAGTGGCCTAGAAGAATGAAGCCAGCTAAATAAGAACACAAACAAATGATTGGAGTACTGCAGAAGTGGTGAAAAAAACAGTAAGACCACTGTGGATTTTTATCAGAAACAGATGGTTCTCTTCAGAGAGTGAAGTGACCAAGTTGAATCAGCATTAGAATTTGTAGGAGGAATGCTCTGGGATCTAATGAGAAACAGTTCTTCTAAATGAGCAATGTCATCATCAATTTTAACCCATCCTGAGAAGATCTGTTCTATGGTGCACAACTAGGGTATCTTTTCTTTTTCTTTTTTCTTTTATTTATTTTTTTTGTTTCCCCTTTTCTTTTTTATCCCTTTTTCTCCTTTTTTTTTCTCATTTTTTTCCTTCCCCTTTTTTCCCCTTTTCCCTTTTTCCCCTTCCCCTTCCCCTTCCCCTTTCTCTCTTTCCCTTTTTTAGCAGACTTGCCTTTTTTTAGCAGACAGTATTCTCTTTGCCAAACTCATGGGATCCTTGGAGTCAAATTCAAGACTGTCAGTGAAGAATCTAGACTCCTTGTTCAGTATTTGGGGAAAAACAAGAAGAGAAGTCATGAAGAGAATGACCATGGCTGAGTTTACAATTCAGTGTTCCTAACCAGTGAAGAGCTATCTGAAGCTGATGAAAGAGCTGAGCTTCCAAACCAATGCTCTAAGGAAGTACCTCCACTTGCCTAGGAGTGCTACCCACATGAGGAGTGCCATCCTCTTCTATACCTTTCTTCTCAAGACTTAGCTGACAGCAACTTGCCCAGAATCCAGTAATTTCCCTTGTTGCCTCAGGTACTTCTTGTTCATCTCTCTCATAGTACCCCTCCAGTTATCGTCTCTTCTGAGCTGCTGAAGGGCAGCTCATTTTGGTGTGCAAGTTAAGCTGTTGTGCTCTTTTATGAAAAAGATAGCTGGTCGGAGCACAGCTGTAAATAGCTAGGGCCATCACCTGGACCAGGGCATCTCTGACCAGGGCTGTTTCCACATTTAAACTAAAGCCTGATTAAAGTGTTTTTCCAACAAGCAGGGGAAGAAGGGGAGCTTGAATCATGTTTTATTTCCCCCACTCAGTTCTGAGTAAATTTTGGGGATACTTTACTCTTGCCTAGGATCCTCTGGAAGTTTGGTAGCTTCTAGCAGGTTGGATGCTATTGTGAATATTGGGTAGCTCCAGCTAGGCTGCTGTACATACAGAAACTATAGTTAGGCTCATAATGCATGCATAGGTCATGTATTGTTCATGTACAGTAAATGCAGTGCAGGTGGCATATTTCACACCGTCTGTGCATATGTGTTACCCAAATGCACTGCTTAGTAATATAATGGAAAACTTGCTAAGTATCATGGTGTTCCAAAATGGGCATCTTAGTTCTTCATAATCCTGAAAAAGCATAGCAGATTTTGTGGTTGTTTGGTCCCAAGACTGGTTCTACATTTTGCAGCTTCACAGAATTTTACGAAAACAAGGGACAACAGTGACCATCAGGTTAGTTCTACTACATCATATATCCTAAGACCCTGCTTGTCACTGATTTTCAGGGAAAAAAACCTCATTTTATTACTGTGATTTGTGTTCATTCTTCCTATGTGGATCACCTTGCATTTGGTGGGATTAAATTGTGTTTTCATCCAAATTGGTTTAACTGTTTTGCCCCCCCCCCCCCATTTGTCATTTTACCACCTATATGTATATATGTATATATTAGTTCATGTTGAAAGATAGAGATTAATGCTAAGACTAGAACAAATTCTTGCTGATTATCTGGAGTTACTTTCTTCGATCTCTGAGAAGTTGTTTCTTATTTTTTCCTTTTTCTCTTGGTGCATTTAGATACCAACATGCTGACTGATGTAAGGGTATGAATAAAATAGGCTAGTATTATGAAATATGCCATATGGACATTGTTTTTAATATTCTTAAACTTTGGAAGTTTAAGACATGCACTATTTTATGTAGGAATCATTTCCAGATATTGAAGAAAAGTGTTAGTTTTCTCAGAAATATTCAAGAAAAGTTGCCTTTTATATAACTGTGAAAAAATGTGCTGTTATGTGCAGAAATCTTTAAGAAAAGTGCCAATTTATATGTCTTTTTTGCCTAATATTCCTACAATGGTATTTATTTTCTTGAAGAAAAGAGCCAATATGTCTGCCTTGCCCAGAAATATTTATTTGAAAGCCCGTTTTGAAAAGTAAATATGTTGATTGAATCAATACATTAAATTCATTGAAGAAATAACAAGTTCAAAGGTTAATAATTATTATGATGATGATAATAAATTCCAAAACAATGTAGCTGTCATTAAAATTTAGATCCCAGGGAAAAGTTAGAGCTCATCAAATGAGAAAAGAATGATTTGTACAAACTGTGAGGAAAAAGCAGTACCCTAGGATTAATTTTATGTGCTATGTTATTCATCATTATTTGGATGTCCACATGGAATGGGTGAAAATATTCACAATTCATGAAAAAGGAAAGATTTTTGGACATGATTTTTTCATTTGAAGATTCATAATGGAAGTGAACTTTACTTTTTCATCAGTATCCAGATTTAAACCTTTGTCACTGATTCAGCAATTAGAAGCAATGCCATATGGTTTGAGTGGCCAATCACACAGCACAAATAACAACAACAAAGTGGTCAGAGTGAACATCTGGTGAACATCCTGAATCTGCAGATGATTCTGATTATTCTATGAATATTTATGGGTAAAAAACAATTTAATAATGAGTTAGTCCCCTAGTCCATAAGCTGTTCACTGTGAAACAAAATAATTATACATGTAATCATATTATTTCAGCAAAGTAACTTAATCAGTTCAAATTTAAAGTACTTCTGGTTACAACAGGCTTTTCCCTCTGCTGGATTCTCCATCTTTCTGAATCTGGAATCTGCCAAAAGATTTTTAAATTGTGTTTAGATTTTGCTATATTTTATTCACAGACAATGGAGTACTGAAAAAAAAAATGTGTGTCACTGTGATCAGAATATGTCTCATAGACATCAGAATGTAGAAAATATTTTAGGATATCAAAACACAATTTTACATATGTTAAAGTGTGTAATAAATGAAGGAGTAGGTGAATTTACAGGAATTCAGTATTTATTAAAGACTGATAAACATACTTAAAAGATTTAGTCCAGTGTACTTAAAACGTTCAGTAATTCCAAATGCAGAAAACTTGACTGTATAGAAAGAATGACTGAATATTGATAAAAGTTCTTCAATAATCCCATAGTAGAAAACTGCAAAAAAGACTCAGTGAACAAGTGCTGGGAGTAGGCACATGCCGTATCAGGTTGAAATACAAGGCTTTCGTCACTCAGTCAATAGGAACCTCACTGATGACTTGGATGTATGAAGCGTCATGGTCTTCAAATTCCTTTAAATTCCATTTAATTCTTTGTCTGAAACTGGGGAGAAATTCTGCTGGATTTCATCCTTACTATTATGTAATTATCATACGGACAATATATTTGCGTGGACCATGCACACCTTGTGTGGTCACTCCTCCCTCAGTGTCTTTTGTTGAGTGTTTTGGAGCAGTGTCTGTCTTTTGTTAAATCTTGAACACTGCTTAAAGCCCTGAGGTTTGAAAATCATCGAAGTATATTTAGATGCTACTGCTATATGAATAATCACAATTAGAATGCCATTCTCTGGAGAAATCTAAACTGGCTTGCTGCATGGATTCATCGAGTTCTTTACAGGAATGAGGCATATAGTTTTAAAGGATATTTAATTTTTAGTACTGTCTTTAACCTTTAACTGATATTACACGTCCATAAAAAAATAAAATGTATTCTGCATTTCTGCAAAAGTAAGTATAAAACTAAAAGTTCTTTAAAACTAATGAGATTATACTAGTTATTTTTGGTGATGTCTCAGACTGAAATAACACTAGCCATATAAAATCTTGTGGCTCACACCACAGCATGTTTTAAATCTTGTGGAATCAATGGTACAGTTTTCACTTAGAGAAATAAATGAAAATAAAGAGCTTCCTACATCTGTTTTCCCAAGCCAGGCTTGGGGTTTGACCAGCCTAAAGTAATTTCTGCAGTCAAACACTTCTTTTGTTTGTAGAATAATATTAACATCTATTAAAATGACAGTTTTTCTTCAAAAGGGCGCACTTATTTTGTTCTGTCCACAATGTACCAAACCAAAACAACAGCTCCATTTGAAAATTATATCTTTAGAAAAATTCATCGGTAAAAAAAAAAAAACACCTCACTAGTTAATTTGTATTCTATAAATGCAGTGCTGTCAATAAATTTCAAAATGTCAAAATGCTTGAGAAATAAAACATTTTTGATGCCAATATTTCCAGAGTAATCATTGACTCAGACTTTGTTCCATGCCTGTTGCCATTCTGGCAAAAAAGTAAGTTAGTGTGATCGAGCTACCATTGAAGTCACTGCTAAGGTAGAATACTGAGCTGGTGACAAGAGCTCTGCATTCTTTTTATTTAAATTCATCTTTAAAAGCTCTGAGCTTCTATGATGATGCTTAAAAAACAAAACAAAACAAAACAAAAAACCAAGTCATTATATTTCCTAGATGTTTAGAAATTCTTGATTCTCTACTCCTTTACTCTGTGCAATAAATCAACAGTAGTGCAGCCTTACAGTTAATAATTGATTTTTCCTTCCCACTGACTTACTTTATTCTATTGTCAGCCTTATTACCACATCAGATTTATAAGCTTCAGCAGGCAGTAATCTGTTTTTTTCTTATACATATTTTGAAGTACCTTGCATCCTGCTGGAAATTGTTAAATAAGCAATTAAAAGTTACAATAATTTTGGTGGAAACAGAAGCTGGTTGCTAGAGGACCATAATGAGATTTTTTTTTCACTTTAAGCACCATTCAAAGCAGATACTTTTCAGAACAATGTGCAGGTCTCAGGAGAAAGGAGAGCTTTCTAGATAATTTAAATTGATTCTGAATATCTTGCAGAAGACAGGGTATAACCCATGAGTTCAACATCTCAGTAAGGACCAAATTCCACCTAGTTTTAGAAAAAGTCTCAGATAAAAAAATGGTAAATGTGAAATCCTGTCTTCATAATTATGAGGAGCTCAGCCAGCAGGTCAATGGAAGAAAGATAGTCTCTTTTATACTACAGAAAGTTTGAACAAGAAAAGCCAGAAATGGGGACAATCATACCGAAGAGGGTTAGACTTTAAATCGACCAAGAGGAGCACTGCCTGAATCAGACAGACATTGTTCAAGGTCTTTCTTGCTTCTTGATACTGTGTTGCAGCCTAAGCAACAACAAAAACATGGGAAAGAACAGCCTTAGGAATTCTGGCATCTACTGCTGTTCCCTGGCTAGTTTCACAAAACTTAGTGGAAACTGAAAGACTCTTGTGATCTTCCCAAAGATAAGCAGCTATGTGGAGGAAAGAGCAAGACCCCTCCAAAGGTCCTGCCAATCTCTTTTTATTAGACACCAGAGGCCCGCACAAGAAAGAAGCATTACAACTACCCCAAACAAGACAGTGTTTTAATGAGGCATTTAAAATCTGGGGGACACTGGAGAATTCAGTTCCAAGACAAGACAGCGTACGACATTTGGGTCTGTGAACATGACTACCCAGGGAATTGCTTGTTTTTATTTTATTGGAACCATCTTCCTGTTAGGGTGAACCTTTTACATTATAATTTTTTCTTTTTCTTTTTCTTTTTGCCTCGAGAACTTCCTTCTCAGGCAAGTCCCATAATTCTTTCACTCTTCAGTTAGGCAGAGCAATGTTAGTAATGTGAGCAAGCTGCCACTGTGGTCACTACAGAGACCAAAAGGATTTCTGGTGATGGGTAAGTCACTTTAGGAGGTGGAAAGCTCCTAAACCTCCTTTTTCAGAGGATCTGATTGCTTGCAACTACTCCTTAGCTCCCCACTCACCAAGATTTGTCAAATTTCAGGTTAAACTTATGTGACTCTTCTGGCCGAGGACGGTGACAGCAATGAAGGTGTCATCTAGACAGAAGCTCACATGAAATGAGTGCTCCTCAGTGCTTCCAGATCATTTTAAACATTAGGAAAAATAGGAAACAAGAGCATGAGTGGGACTAGCCCATGCTTGGGTATCTCCAGAGATCACAGGCCTTCCTTAGCAAGGAAGGCACAGGACAAATCCTCTTCTGGAGAAGAAAGTCTGAGTCATGAAGATCTTTTCCCATTGTGTTCACAAAAAAGGAGGTTTGAAATGGACAAAAACCATTTATGATGCTGTGCTGAGCGTGGAAAATCAATGACTAATAAGACATATCAGGGCAGAGACATTAACATCTTTAAAAGAAAAGGAAAACCTCATTTTTGCTAATAACCTAGCCCATTTTTCATTTATTCTTGTAATGTTAGTTTCTGTTTTGATGTGGTTTGAACTAAATTTCTCTTTTAACTTTTTTTTTTGGTTCACTACCAGCCTACAAACTCTATTATTTGCTGAGATCTACAGAATGTAGTTTATAAAGAGAATATAAGTGAGTTATGGGCCTGCTGTTCCAGAAAAAAAATGAATTTAGAGCCATTGCAATATTTCACTTGGATAACATCAAAACTGCAATATAAAAATGAAATATGTATAGGAATATAATACTAAAAATATAATCTAGAAGTTAAAATGAAATAATGGAAAAACTGCTGAAATGCAAAATTTCATTGTAATAAAATAAATTTTGTTGACACAAAAAGACAGGAAGATTTGGTACTATTAATTTTTATTATCTTCCATTGTAACCTGACAAAATTTACACGACTCCCAAATGTTTCATACTTGATAAAAATGCATTTTTTTGATGGAAGAGTGAACATTTTTCTTTTTGAATACCACTGAAAGCTTATACCTGTGACAGCGTAAATCTGATCTGCTGTGATCTGTGAAAGTTTCAGCAGCATTACAAAACAAACAAACAAACAAAAAAAAATTAAGAGAGGACTCACTTTTTTTTTTTCTGTGTTTCCTTGGGGAAATGGGAGATGAATGCACATGAATATTTTATGGTGACAGAGGCCATCAGTGAAAGTAAGAAGAACTTGGCAGAAGCAACAAACTCTGAAACAAATAGCTTGGAGCTAGCAGAGTGAAGTGCCCTGGTGTGCCTGAATTGTCATCACCTGCAGCAACCTTTCTCTACTTGAGGACACCAACTGTGTCTCTCCACCCACATCCAGGGAAACTGGCAGGAACTGAAGAACGAGGTGTCCACCTGTACTTAAAAGTGATATGTCCACCCTACCTCCAGTCCAGGGCAAAGAGAGTGGGAGAAATCAAGATGTGGAGCTGGGGAAGTGGACTTGAGGACTATGCTCTGTAGTAAGAGCGGATGCAGGTTACTCTGTAATTGATCAGGGGACAAGAATTTAGCTTATGTGTTGTGGAAACACAGTAAGGAGAGCCACTGAGAGCTTCAGCTTTTGTCAAATTTAACTGAGATGATCCAGCAACTTCAAAAGCTAATGGACTGGGCAAGAATGGGTTGGGGGGTGCATGAGCAGACAGATTTGCATACATGCATACTGTACATACAATGTAAAACTAATACTGGGAAGAACACTTTGTGATTTATTATTATTATTACTATTATTATTATCATCATCGTTATTAATTTGCTACATTTCAATGACTGTCACAGTCACTGACTGTCAACTGTCCTACTGAACTTACTGAAGCACTACAAGTCTTAAGACATAAAGTTACAACACAGAAATCCCAACTATCTCCCTGGCTTTTCTAGGAAAGCAGATGGAGATGACAAAAGCTCTGCTTCCCATAACCATCCAGGAAGACCAGCCATCAGCATTAGTCATGTGGTGTTCAGTGAACTAGAGACATGCAAAACATATCTACTCTTGTGATCCTAAGTTTCCAAGCACTGCTTTGTGTTCTTTTCAGAGAATATGTGGCATGCAGATGCTAGCAATGACAGCAGAAATAAACCGAAGCTGTTTCTCATGGGGTATCTGGAGGCGTCACCTTCTTTTAGGAGCACATTGAAGAGCCCACCTAATGTGAGTGAGCAGAAGTTGAATCTCTCTTTGTTGATATTGTGGGTATGACTTCATCAACCAAGGCTGGAAAAGGCTGGCACGGGTTGCCAAAAATCACAGTTGGTGCAGAAAGTTCAATAAAGTTCTGTGGTAAGAGTAGTACTTGTGCCAGTCTCTTCCTACATCAGCTTCAGTAGAGTGTTGTTATTAAGGCAGTACAGATAAATAAGATTCAGTAATTCGGAAACAAATAGTGCAAACAAAAACAAAACACTGGAAAGCATTGTGAAAATTGTATTTATCAGTGATGTGAACAAAAATAGCTCTGTGCGCCTACAGAAACAAATGCACATTCAAACAGACTTTGTGGTGCTGTTTGTGCACAGCAGTCACTATATATAATCCCCAAACTGGTAACTGCAGGTAGAAATCTGGAAATAAGAAAAGGCAATGAAAAGAAAAAAAAAAAGTGGCTCAGTTTTAGTTGTACTGGAAATCTTGTTAATTATGAGATGCAACATCTCAAAATCACTTCTTTACATTATTTGAGATGTAGATAGGAGTCTGCCAGCAGGACCAGTCCTCCTCATTCTTTTGGCTTTGGGAGAAGACTCCAGCCCACCTGCCTTCCTGGACGTGTCGAGATCCAGGATGTTGCTGCATGCCAGTGTGCAGCGAACAGGGGTGCTCCGGGCTCTTGGGGCTCACTGCAAGCAAAGCTCAGATGTGCACTCAGCAGGTCTCATCTAACCAGGATGAAGATCCTGCACATATGGAAAACAGCACATGGAAGTAGATTATGTTGGGCTTCTGAATTTTGCCTGGAAGTGTAAAGATTGATATATACAAAGGGTGTACAGATAATTTTGTTGCAAACCAAAGAAGTCACAACAGTGGACAGTATTGGCCAAACCTCTGTAATGAAGCAGTCAGGGTCAGATGGCAGTATATGGGGCACCCAAAAGTTCTTGACCATTCCTGATCCAACATAACTTCAGAGGGTTTCTGTCTTCTTTTTCTTCTGTTGGCCTTACTTTAGCCAAGTGTTTTCTTGAGCGATGGGAGGAAAGATCACTTTGAGAGTTTACCTGTGTCCCATTAAAGTTTTTGTTGGCGTAGACTTGCACACGCTCCTAAATCAGCAGAAAGTGCAGTATGCAGCTATATTATACCAGCCCCACCTCTGAGGTGTACCTCTAAATTTCTTGATCCTGGAGATTACAACTGGTTATAAACAGCTCTGAGCACTATAGAATTGCTAATCCTATGTGGTGATACAGCTGTGCTGATTGATGCTGCAGTGTATCTATGAAAGACATCTAGGTGTACATAAAACTGAGTGCATATATGTGCACTTACATGCACACTTATGATTATGATTTCTGATAAGCTCTTCCTGTTTATTTTTAATTTATAACTCAATAATTTTAATTGCCTTTATGATGAATAGTTGGAGTTTACAGGGCCGTAGCTGGCATCAAGGCATTCCTGCCCTCTGCCTTTGGTGATCCTTACCAACATGAGCCTGGAGGATTCTGACATGCTCTGTAGCCTGAAGCGCTGGTGCAATCTCCCCCAAAAGTAAGAGGTTATGCCTGTGTTTAGTTACACAGGCCAACAGATGTCTGTGTGGAAGAGAGTTTTCCAGTGACTAAACATGACAGTTAAACCCCAAGGGTCCCATGGGAATTAATGAAGCGCAAGACTGCTAGAATTACAAGCAACCTTTGAATAGTATGTCTTAGATGGAATGTATGACTAAATATGAATACCTTTCTTTAAAAATAATAAGATCATCTTGTCTTAGACCCAGTCATCTTGCTCTTTGTCATTGCCAAGAAGTGAGGTGTTTTGAGACCACATACTGGCTTTGACTGAATGCCTTTGACATTTGTTGAATTGGGTTTGATCAGTGATTTTTTTAGTTATGAAAAAAGAAAGAAAGTTAAGAAGTGGAATGTCAGAGGCTCTGGGCAACAAATGGAACAGAGGGGTTTTCTTAAATGCAGGCTGAAAACTGAAAACAAAGTTGGAACCAACATTTAACCCTCTGGGATGAAGTTAAACCATTTCTGTGCCATTTTGCTTCCAACAAGTGTGATTGACACCATCTTTCTGTTTATGTTCTTTAGCTGGGCTTCTGGGATGCTGATCTTAGAAAAACCACTTAAACCACATTTCTCATCCGGTTGGGTCCTAACCAGCTCCTAGGATTAAATGACAGTCTTTTCTACTAATTGCTCCTTTGCCTGTCATGTAATTTGCCCTATATACAGTACAACTCCTCCAGTATTTGTCTAAAATCCTATTTTCCCTCTCTCTGTTAACCTATCTCACCATTCATTGCTTCAGACGTGCCTATTTCTCTATCTCTGTCTGGTTCAATTTGATGGGTTTTCCTGCTCATTCATTTTTTTAAAGGCTTTTTTTTGTTTGTTTGTTTCTTTATTCTTTTTTTTTTTTCTCAAAATCCTTTTTATATGACATTTTTAAATATCATCTTTTGAAAATATGTTACTTATAATATTTTGTGCCATCTCTCGCCACTTTTACCTTTTCCATTTGTAGATAATTTTCGTTCCCTCAATTCAGTATTTACAGTTCAGTACATTTTCTGTTCCCTGGGCCTTCCTGTGTTCCTTGTCCTTGCTCTTTCCTTTGATCTTTTTTCTGCAGTCACTCTATCTTTGCCTTTACAGATAATTTCTCAATAAAGCCTCTTGGTCTTTCTGTTGCTAACATTTTCAGACTCCATTATATTAAAGAGACCCCTATTTCTCTGGTGCATTTTTATAAACCTGATGACCTAGTTCTTTATTTTGCGGTCACAAAAGAGAGGTTGCTCATCATGAAACAGCAAAAACAACAAAAAAAAGCTTATAATATTAGCTTCAAAACAGAAGCAGAATGTCAAAAAATCCTCATTTCAGTCATGTTTTCATGGCAATTTTCAGCCTTCTATCACCAGCTGGCCATGTAACAACTAGTAGCTTTAGCCTGCTGTTTCTCCGTTTTTGCAATGGTAAAGCTGTAGAAAGCACTAGAAGAAAACATCTTCCCAGATTCTGTGGTAGGAAGCAAATAAGGAGAGTTTTTTATCAATTGTCCTCTGGTGTATGCTGTCATCTCACTTTGTCTTTGCCTCAGAGGGTAGTGGTGTTTTTCTGGCATGCCCAGGCAGATCAAGAATATTCCTCCAGCTAAAGTGGGAAACACTTATACTGGTGCCAATGAAAGACACGGTGATGGTGAATACACAATTTTGTAGGCCCAGATTCTGCTTTCATCATTTCAGTCAGATAAAACCTGTGATCCTGCAAGTCAATTGGCAGGTAGTCTCTGCACATCCGCAAGGATATACATCATGATCACCCCACATCTGCAGGAATTTAAGGCAAAATATTTTTGCTTAATTCTAGAGCAAATCTGCAGAAACCAAATGAGTTGTTCAAGGCTCACACCAGAGCAGCTAAGGAGTAGAAATGTATCCTGTTTTTCGAGATCTCAGAAGCAGTCTTGCCCTTCTTTGGACTGGTATTATGGCACTTCTTAGCCATAAAACCAAATTATATTAAGTTCCTTTCCTAGTTTTGGTTTGGGCTTTCCATTTTTCACATCCTTAGTTTGAAATATTTTTTCTAATATATTCATATTTATTTCCAGGCATCCAGCCTACTTTTATTCTGGCCTTTGCATATTTTTTTCCTTCTCTGCTTTAGTCCAACATAAACGATTTCCTTTCAGCACACACAGTACCCTGCTATTTATTTAAGACTGAAAGAAGGCAAGAAAGTAGTTTTCTCATGCAACTTCTAGGACATCTCTAATTTTGTGGCATGTTTTGGCTAGCTTCTTGGTAAAGACTGATCATGGCCATGAGCAAAATAAGTTAGTGTGTATGGTTAATAGAACTTGCCTACAGATTAAAATACTTTGCTCTGATAATCACAGTCATATTTTAGGACTTACTAGCAGGTTTTTATTTACTATTCGATCATATTTGCAAGTAAGAAATGGCAACACTGAATTAAAATAATTTTATAATCAACTTTTATGCTGCTTAAATTTGCTATTCTAAGTATGGAACCGTTTTGCCTCTTTGGAAATTACCAACACAAAAAAAAAAAATGCCAAAGAAAAAGAAAAAGATGGATCTCTTTGTTTCCAAGAAAGAAAGACAAATTGCTGTTTATTCAGATGTATATGCTCGTTTTCATGGTGGACCTTTTTTTTTTTTTTTTTTTTTTTCCTGTTTGGTGTGTGTGTGTGCAGGTGTGTTTGTGTAAAAATATATAGGTGGTTTATTCATTAGGGCAAATTAGCTGCCTCTTTGTGGTGTGAATAATCACACTGAAGCCAGTGGGTTTCTCTCAGGAAGGACATTAGCTCTGTTTTTGTATGTCATCCGTTACAGTGGGGTCCTGGCCCGTGACTGTGGTTCTGAGGCTCTGCAATAAAACACAACTATAATAGCAATGATTTGGCTCCTTGGATAGAACATCTGCCTGACCTGCAGTTTAACCAATATCAGCTTTGCTTTTTAAAATAATCCCGAGATTGGAATTTTGTCCTCATTTGAAGCAAAAACAGGTTTTACTCACATACTTTCCTGAGAAGTCTAAAACCTCTTTCAAGAGATGATTTTTTTTTTTTTATCTTCAGTGGTTTCCTCATTATGTTAGGTGAAAATAACAGCATTGTGAAAAGGTTTTGGGGTCAGAGTCATTCCTCAGGCTGGATTTGCCAAGTGGATTTAGGCAAATCTCTTCAACTGCTGGGATTCATACAGTCTAAGCTAGGTATGCTGACTTTGTCTGGAACTCCCACTCCAGGAGAATTTGGAATCTCCTCTGTGTTCCAAGACCATTTGTGGTGCTGGCTGGGGTGAGGATACAGTGAGAATCTCTGAAGAGATGATACAATGTTTATATTCTGCCCCTGTCTTGGGCACTTTATCCAAGATGTCAGGAAATGTCTCTCCTACACTCAGGATGAAAAGTCAAACAGCTGCAACTGACAGGAGTGGTAGCACCTCCTGCCATCTCCCTTCTCATCTCTGCATTGGTAGCATACCCTCTGGCTCTGTAATCTGCATGCTTGTGAAGGATTGAGATGTGGTTTAGATGTTAGATCCAGATTATCTCCCAGCTCCAAATCAAGATTAAAAACATAGCCTCCCTCCTCCCCCTTATGTGTTGGTGAGCTCTGGGACTGCTGCCAGATGAGGTCTGCTGCCAGACACGAGGCGGGCAGGAGGAATATTGGTTTGTGAAGCTGCCTTGCATTGCCTCAACCTGAAGAGTTGCTTGGCATTGCCATGCCTGAGGCATTTCTGGAGATACACAGGACGTGACTTGAAATGCCCAATGTATTCTGGTATCAAAGAAACAGATAAATATATATTTACCAGAACTGGAAAATGCTGTCCAATTCTTTTGTGGTTTGATACTTTTAGCATGGACATCTAACATGATAAGTCAGGTCATGGGTCTCCTCCTTAAGTCCTTTTGGTCCCTATCCATTTTTTTTTTTTCCATAGAGCCTCAGGCCTGGCTCACAGACATCTTAGTACCCTTGGAAATCTGGCCATGGGTATTTCCTGTGAGTTCCTAACTGTGAGATTCCTACCACAAGGTTATTTACGTCTCAGAGATTTTTTGTGAGCCTTGTCAAATTTCTCCACTCTTCTCCTTGCTCCTTATTTTGGTTAGTAAAGCAACTTTTATACTTGAGGAACTCAAAATATTTTTTGCATCTTTCTAGTGTTAAATTTCCTTCTCTAGACTCTGCTAGAGGTGCTCAAATATACTGACAATATCTGTAGGGTAACTTTTCCCCATGTTAATGACTTTAGCAGACCAAATGTTTAGCTGTTCTGTCAGTTTGCTGTGCCGGTGAGTTTAATATTTTTAGCTCCTGGTATGAAGAGTGTGTGTGACTAAGGATGCGTAAGAAAGCTGCTAGGCTCTCTTTGGCTAGATCACTGAAGACTGAAATTCCTAGTACAATACCTTGGCTCAGGAACAAGATAAATTTAATTCATCCTCATGTGATGCTCCCCCCTCACCTCCCCCCCAACCTCCTCAAAGCATGCAAAAAACAAAAATTGTAAAAGGAATTGGCTGGGAATCTAAGGGTATGTGTACATGTACAACATCAGTGGATGCTGGCATAGGACAGTAACAATTTTCATGTGCTTCTGTTTCCATTCCCCCTTTCTTCGTCTTTCTCCCACAGTAGCAGCATGCTGAATGTGAATCTTTTAAGAGGATAACTCCTTTTTTTTTTTTTTTTTTTTTTTTCTACTGCTGAGCACAGCACAGTTGAGTACCCCTCCGGGCATGGGTCTTGGGTCTTGGAACAAAGACATGGTCTAGCCCTTAGTAGTAGAGCCAAACTCTTTGTCTGTTTGCCTGTTTGTTTGCTTTCAAGGTATTTGCTACAATTATGTCATGAAAGCTTCCATAAATAGTTCATCAGCTGAAAATTTCATAAAGAAGCCTAATGGACTTAGCAGAGTGTGGAGAAAGATGAAGGTGGGAGAAAAGGAGGCCAGTTAGTGCAGCAGCTGCATTTGATTTCTTCCTTAAAACAGCCTGAAAATGAAATTTCTCATCCCCAATCCAAAACCAGAGAAGAGCAGTTCACAGGAGTATACGAAGATGCAGGTATGAAGGGACTTCAGGAGTTAAACTTCCTTATCAAAGCAGGGCCAGCTACAAAGTTATGAAGGGCAATGAAAATAGGGTCAAGGCTGAAAGAACTGAGTTGATTATAGACATTCATATAAAATGATCAAAGTTAAAACAAACAAAACAAAAGAAAAAAACAACAAAAGCCATTGCCACCAACGAATGCAAGGGTATAAATAGGGCAAGCCATGAAACAGTTATTAATATATTGACACAAAGGGGAAGAATAACTTGCAGAGGTCTTCATCTAAAGTCTGTTACATTCTTCTGAAAGATTTGCTGCAAAGTTAATGAGTTTTGTATCAGACCCACTTGTGTATGGAAAGACTAAACAGTTTATAAGGAGCAAATTGTAATGAAGTTGTGCAGTAAGAACTCAATGGCAGGTTTTCAGTAACGTTGATACACAGGTTGGGTGTGGGGGTCTGATATTGGTTCTCATTGCATGCATGTGGAAAGGCTCAATACAGAGGTATTTCCTCTGATGAGAAGGGAAGGAGCCAGCATTGAAATTCAGCAGTTCTGCAGCTGCAGTGTGGAGCACAGCTATCCTCTTCCAGGGAGTCTAGCAATTCTTCAGTGAATTTCATAAATTGGTCCATCACTCCAGCCAGTCCTGCTCCCTCTGGATGGCAGGAGTGCATATTGACTGGTTCTCCCAGTTTGGTGTGAACTTCAAACTTGTTGAGGGTGTGCTATTACCTCCTCCAGGTCACTAACAGGGGTGTTAAACAGGAAAGGTTCAAGTATAGAACCCTGTGGTGTTCCATTGTCATTGGCCTGCAGGTAGGCTACAACCCATTACCCACTAACCTGTGAGCACAGTTATCCAGCTGAACTTTTACTCATTTGTTTTTCCACGTGTCCATACCTTAATGTCTTGACTTGGGTTAATTTAAGTTACTTCTACTTAAGTTGTGGAAGGCAAAGTTGAAAGCCTTGTTAAAGTAAGGTAAATGGCAGCCACTACCCTGCACTCATCTAGAAAGCCAAGCAATTTATCAGATAAGGATATCAGGTTGTCAGGCATAATTTACCTCTGGTGAATCCATGCTGGCAGTCAGGTTTTGCTCCTCCATATGCCCAAGGCCAAATTTTTCTCTGGATCAAGATTTTGCCTGTAATCTCTGACTCAGTTTTCATTCACTTCTATTAGGTACTCTCTCCTCTTTGAACTCTTTCGTCTACTGTAGAGGCCTGGGAGACCTTGTTGCTAAAGACAGGCAAAGGTGTTGAGTATATCAGCCTGTCTACTATCTCTAAATCACTGCCCCCTTTATTGACAGTCCCACATTTCCTTGTTCAGCCTTTTACTGCTAATTTAGTCTTAGAAGCTCTTTGTGGAATCCGTGATATCCCTTGAATGTCTTTGCTCCACCTGACCTTTAGTTTTTGTGACACCATCTCTGCATCTCCTGGCAATGTTTCTAAATTCCTCCTTTATAGTCTGGCCCTGCTTCCACTTTAGGTTGTATTTTTTTTTTTTTCACTGGAGCTCTGTTATGGCTTTTCTGCTTAGCCAAATGAGTACCCTGATAAGTCTGCTTGGTTTCCTGAGTATTGTAATGAACCCCTCTTTAAAGACCTGTGAGCTTCCCTGAGCTCCTTCACCCTTCAGAGCTGTGGTGTTGCTATCTACCAGTTCCCTGAATAATCTGAGGTCTGCTCTCCTGTACTCTGCTACCTCGTTCTTTACTCTCCTCTGGATCTCCAGGTCCACTACTTCATGATCACTGCAGCCAGTATTGCCATTGATTATCACATACCCAACTAGCTCTTCCTTTTTAGTGAGTAGTATATCCAACAGTAGCTGCCCATCCTACACCTGAGCCAAGAAGTTATCCTCTTCCACAAATCCCCTTGACTGCCTGTGTCCCACCATGTTGCCATTCTGGCAGCTGTGAAGGAGGTTACAGCTCTCCTTGGGATTCAGGGTCTGTGATCCAAACACTTTTGCATGATTGAATTATTGTTACAGTGGAAATACAATGCTGAATTATGAGACTCTAGTGTAGATTATCTCAGATATAAAATTGTATAGATAAATAATCTTAGGATCATAGCATAATTCAGGTGCAAAGGGGCCTCAGGAAGTCCACCTCCATCTCAAAACAATGGCAGCTATGAGATCAGACCAGATTGTTCGGGTCTTTATACATACAGGTTTTGAAAACTCCACTGAGACTGCACAGCTTCACTGGGTTACCCGTACCTGTGCTTGACTGTCCTCACTTTCTTAAGGTTAATAACAAACAACCAAAACAAACAGACAAAGCAGCAGAAGGAACGGATATGCTTATCTTCTTTTTGCGGGTGACAATTTAATAAGTCTACTAGCAAGTGCTCATAAACCTCTTTTTTACAACTAAGAGCTCATGCAAAACCCATTTCATGAGATAGCTGTTGAAAGACAACTGTCTTCAATATATTAGCCTTCTTCATTTTAAGATGCCATCGGAAGAATCTCTGTGTCGGTGGCTTCTTTTAAGAGGTTCCCTCAATCAGATCTATAGTGAGTATTGCCTTTGCAATGCTGCACTGTATAATAAGTATTAAGAAAGTTATAAGTTCAGCCTTATTTTACTCTTATGGTTTGAGGTTACATTGCCACAGATTGATGGAGGCATTGCATCGTATGTAAAATAGAGTATTACCACATCTGTTTTTGTATCAAAGTCATATGTCTTAGAGTATCACCACAGAAATTTCATAGACTAACAGAATGATATTGTTTTGCCATCATATTAGTACCAGTTGTACTGTGACATAACTTCATACCCTCCTTTTCCCACCAGTGTTTCAAGTATGGTATTCATGCAGCAATTTGGGACATACTTTGGTAATGATGTAGGTTTATAAAGACCATAACATGGATGATTCATGCAAAACTTTTTTTTTTCTTTTTTTTTTTCTTTTTTTTTTTCTGGATGTCTTCTGGCAAAACTTCCAAAACCAACCACTAATATAACATAAATATAGAGGATACTTTTCTATTTCTAGAGGCAAATATATTTGAAGTGGGGCTTTATTTTAGTACTTTAAGGACTGCCAGCATTTTGTCATGTCCTACCATCTGGGGTCATATTCACTTGGAAAGAAAAGCGGTGTCCATTTGCAGTCGTGACTATTTGTGCTAGCTCCTACTTTCCCACACATGCAGATGTTTTGTTTTTGTTTTTAACAATGGCCATTTTAGCTCCAAGAAAGGTACGCATTTCTAGCAATAATAAGATCCAAAGAGAGAGCTCACATTTAAATGACTGAAAGTGCTCTGAGAAAGAAGGGGGAAACCCTCTTTGTAACAAAACTCTCCCCAGAGAGGAGAGGTTTGGCAAGCCAGGCAGACAGACTGAGCAGCTTCCTCTGCCTGAGGAATTCAGCCCTTTTAGTGGGAATACATAAATGCCCTCCCTGGACTGGTGCGAACACATGACATACCCCTGTGCCACTGAAAAATAACCAGTCAGGAAGTCCTGGCCTATTCTTCGGGATGTGCTGTACAGAGGATCTTTCCAAAGTAGTTTAATTCTCTTTTTTGCTTCCCATGTGCCTCAGGCTGGGCCTGCCGCTGGTCTTGAGCTCAGCTTTTAGTAAGATGGTGGGGTGAGTGAGAGAGGACATTGCATGCTAACAGCAAGAGGCATGCAGTGCCAGATGAGATGTACCTGACTGAAGTTGTGCCATTCCTTAGGTGCTCTGAAGAGGTCAGTGTCTATGACCTGTATCACCAAAACAAAATGTAAGAGAGAAGGGTGACTCAGAT
Source organism: Anser brachyrhynchus (assembly GCF_964034855.1). Lineage (NCBI taxonomy): Eukaryota > Metazoa > Chordata > Aves > Anseriformes > Anatidae > Anser > Anser brachyrhynchus. The sequence continues at coordinate 90,215,401 of NC_137696.1, read as the reverse complement.
ATGTCTCCTAAGAGAGCAAATGTCAGCTTCAGCCATGGCCACCAACAGAGGTACTGATGGGCACCAAAAGAGCTGAAGAGAGTTTGCTTAAAAGCTGTAACCACAAAAAACCTGTGCAAGGTGTCTGAGATGAGGACCTGCCATACACTGTAATGTTTGTGCATGTGCTAAGTGACTTCTCTACAGCAGGCTTTGCTGCTCTTTTGTGGAACACTTCTGTCCTGCAAATCCCCTTGTGCTTGCATAGGACCAAGTGGCAAACTTGCCAGAATGAGAGTCCAGGAACTCAGTGGTTAGGGAAGTCTCCTGAGATATGGATGTTGCTGTTTCAAGCACTGTCCCCTCCTGATTTAGGTAGAGATCTGGAAACTTTGCTATCCTGCAATACAGACAGATTTCCCAAATATCCTTCTGCTACCTTCTCTGGGAGTTTGGTGCCTTCAGACTCTTCTTGTGGAGAGGTAGGCTGTGAAATATATGACCTATGGGTCATATGGGGAATGGGGACCTAAACCTGAGTCTCCCACATCCCAGTGGAAACCTTTGCTGGTGGGCAATCAAGGTTTTTGATCTGTTTCAATGTGGCCCCATAACTGACTTCTTTTTCCACAGATATAAATCAGATATGCCAGAGCCCAAGTAGCCAGGATATTTAAGTTCCTTCTATTGAAAATTAGATTAATCAACACCCTGACTCTCAGCTATCAAATGTAAGCTTTTCCATGTAGATTTTTGTGAATATTGGCTCAACTATGATATAATCTGATTTAGAGTCTAATAAATAGGTTGTGACTGCAAACCTGGAACTGAGAACAAATCCAGGCCCTAATCACCAGGCCGCCATCTGCTCTTTATTTAAGTTACTTCGAAAACAAATGCCTCTTCCATGCTGCCTGCAGTACGTGATCTGTTTAACATAAGTAAAATAAATCAGTTAATAATTTTGCAAGTACCATCAGGACATGCCTATATAAAAATTCATGAGTACATCGTCCTTTGACATAATTTTTTCCCAGTTTCTCTCTGCCCCTCCCCTTGTTTATCAGTGACACCCAGTGCATCCCACGCAGCAGACGTCCTGCTTCACACAAGCACCAAACTCCTAGTGAGCCACTGACCTTCCAGTGAGGGGCTTAAATTTAGTTTTCCTGAGTTGCTTTTGAAAAGAGCACCCCCCCCCCCCCCCCCAGAGCACCCCAATAGCAAGAGGCAGACACCTTCAGAAGTTTATTAAGTTTATTTAGCCTTTAAGAAAGCTGGGCCACTGTCTGGTATTCCTCATTTCCTCAGAAGAACTTTCAGAGGGAATTTGTGTTGACTCCTAACTTAGGATCCTTTGGTAAGATGAGATGAGTCTGGACCCTTTGCAGGGCTTAAGTATCTAAGCTTTTGAGGATTTGAGCCTAATCTCTTTGTACAAGGAGAGAAGTCAAACCTCCCTCTTTTTTGCCTGACAAATTTTTGGATGCTATTTAAAAATAATAATCTCTGATAATGACTCATTTATAGAGATTATTACTTGCCTCTAGTTTTCTTTTAACAGAGATAGAGCTAAGAACAAAACTGGGTTATAATATTTTTATAATACAAACTTGTTTTTTATTGGATTTTTTTAAAGCCAACAAATCCAGAAAGTCTGATGCTACATTTTAATTTGGACTGCATCTATTAACAAAATTAGGTACAAATCAGAGTTTAACATCTTGAATTTATTAACATTTTTGCATTGCTTTTTACTTACTTAAGGGCCTTTTTGGCTAACCATGTAGAACTGAAATGGTGAATTAGTAATCACACAGAAACTTGCAGTATGGCACATGATTGCCCATCATCAGATAAGAAAACCAAAACCACAGAAAGAATATAATTTTTGTGAAGAGATGTTTGTCTTCACAGAAGTGCCTGTTTTGACCTGCTGCTTTGGCAGATAACCATTCATTTAAAACAAAATATAGATGAAATAGGTTCTCTTTAATCTTTCTCTAATGTCTAAACCAGCTGTTGCTACGGGAAATGTATTTCCCGTGTAACTCCTGAATATTACATGATGATCCTAACCCTTCCCTTATGCACACACATTTAGAAAAAAAAAAGTGATGTTTTTTGTGGGTCCTTCTCTTCTGGCCTCTGCTGTATTTGATCTGTTCAACCTGCAGACTTGCTGGATTATTTCTGCAGTGTTTCACTCTATAGATGATATGTCTTTTTAATGAGTCACTGGTTTGTTATCTTATGAATACTCAAATTGCATTTGAAACTACTAAATGCAAAGAAAAGCAAGTTAAATACTAATACCCACTTGGTTAAGCTGTCACACTATTGTTACATTCGCATAGATCCACCAGCCAAATTTCCCAGGTGCAGTTTCTCCATCTCTCACATAACATCAAACAAAATCTCTGCATTAAAATAATGCATACAAATATACTGGTGGTTATTAGGGAAAATAAAAAATATACTGTAAGTTCATCCAAAATAAACTATATTAAAGGTCCGATGTGAGACAGAATTTTGGATGAGCTCTAAACAACTTTTCATCATCATGGTTCTCTGAAGAGAAACACTTTCCAGTGTTGCTCCTCTTTATACATGAGCTAACCTCAGACGTTACCAAGCACCCAAACAACTGGGCTGTTTCAGGCTTGCAGTACATTAATAAATGATGATGTTTATGAAAGATATTGCAGACATTTTTCCAGGGCTGTGGAAAGCCCAATAAAGAAAATGGAAGAAAAAATTAAAAATAATAAAAATAAAATAAAAAGTTAAAAAAAGTCTCTGAGGACTTTTGGTTTTGCGGGGCCAAGGACATGCTAGCCTAATGTTCAAAGACTACTGTGAATTGAAAGGCCACTGCGGATAGTCAGTGATCTTGGTGCTAGGGAAGGGCAGATATCCTCAGAGCGAGCACGCTGGCTGCCTGAACTGGCAGCCCTGAGTTTGTTTGTTTATTTGTTATGGCTGTTGTTCTGAACAGTAGCTCAGCAGAAGGTTGCTACATGCAAATATAATTAGAAGTGCCTGAAAATCCTCTGCTGTCGAGCTGAAGGAGCAGAGGCAACGAGCAAGCAGACACAAAGGATCAGGCCGTGCACCTCGAAGGCCTCCTGTCGGAGGGGACCTCAACCTCTTTGTGCAAGGTCTCATCACTCAGCTTGGAGGAAGAAAACACATTACATCTACTGAATGGGATCGTTTGTGTATGAAAATATCAACATATCATCAACTAATAACCTCAGTTAATTACTGTGATAGGGCATCTCTGATAGGAATCGAGAATGCACAGAGAACACAAACAGCAGAACACACATATGTAAACCTACCCGTTAAATGCTGTCTGTAGTTTTCTACAGCAACAACTTCCTTCTGCGTGCTGTAGCTAATTCCCTTCAGCGCCAATGTGCTCAGGTGTGGGGACAGACGAGCTGGTGAGGAGCTGGTGGAGCTGCAGGTTGATTTTTGATGCGAGGAGGATGCCTTCAATTGCCTCGGAGCCTCCTTCTTTTTCTCCTGGCCTCCTGAAGGGCTGTGTGCTATGGTCCAAGGTCTGTGGCAACCTCATCACAGACTTCTCTGCAGATACCTTGATGCGTAGTTGCATCCTAACAGTTTTTAAAATTGTTCCTGCAAGCTTGAAGGGAGGATTTCAGAGAGACTTTAAGAGGCTTTCACTTGTTTGTTGGTCTATAGCAGTCCAGCTATATTATATGCAAGTACTTTTGATAGCTTGGTTCTTCAATGAATCTGTGCCCAACCAGGGAGAAATCAGAGTTTCCCAGGGGTACCCATACCCCTGGTGGGAGAGATTGCAATGAAACAGAATATCGTTTTTTGTTAAACACTCATGCCAGTGTATGCCCAGAATATGAATTAAGCAGACAGGATAAAATAGTTCAAGCTGTTGGATTTGGCAACTGTGCAGTTTCCAAGAATCTGGTTTACAGAGGGAATAGATACTTATGTCCTTGTACATGGCATCCATTTTGAGCATTGTGTTTGTTCTTCACTGTAATGATAATTTTACAAATGGCCCAAGAACTAAGTTTTTTTTTTTTTTTAAAAAAAAAAAGAGAAGAGAGATTTTATTACTAATTGTATAGCATGTGTGGAGTCTATATGTTTTAGAGTTGTCAACAATTTACATGAAGATCTTTACCCTGCACTTGTTCAGGACATTATCTATAAAGTCATTAAAAGGAAAAGAGCAGTGTGGGGCTGAGGAATGAATAAAAAACATTTTATATGGATTGTCTGGTGTTTGCTGTCCAGGAAACAACCTAGTCAGTATGTAAGAGATACAGGGAGAAGAGAAGCAGTGCAAGGCAGTAGTCATCTATAATCTTGTAAGACAGCTAACACATCACAGGTGACAATATTTTCAATAAGCTCTGATGCAAACAGTCGGCAAAGAAAAAAGAAAGGAGAATGCTATCACAGTATAGGAGAACAGACAGCTGGAGGGATATATAGCTTAAAGAAGTGCATTCTATGTAAAATGTGAAAGTAGGAAACAAATGCCTGAACTGAGACACGTGGTCTTTTAATTCTGTTCCTTTCCTTGATAAAAATATCAGGCTAAATTAAGCTGTGATGTAACTGCAGCAAAGTCAGTGCTGTTACACTGAGGATAAATTACTCCCATAAATCATCAAAATCAATGACAATTGTGTCTGTTCATGCCAGAAATTAATCTGGCTCATTACAAAAGCAATTCTTTGACATCCAAAGCTAAATTTAATTTCTGTTTTCTGTGCAGTGTACTGAACTTGAGCTTTGATGTGCAAAGAAGGGAATCAAAGGGAATCATACCCTTAAGCCCTGTTCTACCAGCTACATGGGCAGGAGTGTGCAGCATCCTCATTCTGCCATCTGTTTCTCTTCAGGTGTGTCCGGTTCCATCGTACCCTCCTATGTGCGCTGGAAGGAAAGGCTTTTGCAGAGCATGGAGGAAGGCATGAGATAAGGAAATTGTGCTTATTATACTGCTTCTCATACCCTGATCATGTGTGCAAATATGTGCATTTACCGCACTTGCATTTCTAGGGTGGTCAAAGAGAATTCCCTGTCCTCAGTGTAATAACAAGGAAGGTGAACGTGTAAATGATGAGGGAATAAAGGAAAGGGGTCTCACACTGTCTCAGGTTCCTCATGACGAATAAGCTATCATGAAAAAAAAATCAGCCCAGCTAAAGTGGGGAACTCTACAACTCGGTAAAGTGTTTTGATAGGTAGGTTACTCTTACTTGGACATTGCCTCATTTTGTTGTGGTGGGATCCACCTCAGAAATGAAAGCAAAGGCCCTTCCTGCTCTTCAGTCCTAGTGAGAGATACCAGATGAACAGGTCTGGAGATGGAAGACACTTCCTTATGCGGGAAATGGGATTTGAAATGTGAGTTTTCTCATATTTACCACCCAACTTTGACTTCAGGCACCTTTGAGAAAAGTCGAACTTGGCACAGCTTTTGTTCTCCTGGTGTGCACAGGGAAGAGGTGGGCATGCTCCCTGTACTCCTTCTCTCCCCACTCATTCTTTGCTTTGCAGAAGGTACTTACACATTTTCATACCTTGTTCTGGACAAGTTTCTCTTTTGTTGAAAGAGAGAGTTTAGGAGCTAATTACCAGTTTCATGTTCTAGGGTTATCCAGTATTTACCTGACATTTGTTTATAATATGGCCTGAAAAGCATCTTCCTCTCATAGCCTTACTCATTCTGCAAAGAGGGATTGACCTTAGAGACAGGATTTTCCTTGTTCCCAAATGATTTAGTACCAATCCAAAATGATTGGAAGAATGATTCCTAAACTTTCTGATGGTGACTCAACTTATAGATGTTACACCTGCTTCTCTTGCTCTGCCACCCCAAATAGTCACATTAATGACTGTTTTTATGTCAGGACTACAACCTCTGCTGCAGTTGCTGTAATTCTAAATGGGGATTCAGCTAGCCCAAAGTCGGGGAGCAAAGGGTTTTTCGTTAGGGTGAGGGGCTGTTCAGCACCCAGCCCCTCCAGGCAGCCAGCAATGGCCAGGCATCTGATTTCCATTTACGGATTTGAAGATTGCCCTCACGTGGTATACACTTGGCAGTAATTGCTGCCAGCTCGAGCCTTCAGATTGCACAGTACTGACACACTGCTGGTGCTGTCTACTTTACACGTAACTTTGAAAAACAAGATTATTGTCTTGGCAGCACAACAAACTGATATAGCCATTGCCTTCTATCAAGGACTGTAGCAGAGACAAACTGAGATTATTTAGGTAACCAATTTTTTGTCTGCATATGTAAGATTCTAGGTTAAATTAATCCATTTTGTTTCTATTAAAAACTGCACTATTTTGAAAGGCTTCATTTACATTCCGGCTGGAGTGAAGGTTTTATTTTCTAGCATTTTCCCCCCATTAATCAGAGCTAGATGCAATTTATACCACCTTCAAAGAGCCTGTAAAAAGATAACGAAAAAATGGTAATCAGATGGCAAAATCCAGAGAGAAAAATTAGACTCAAATTAATTATTTCAGTGTGCATGACTTCTATGGCATTGCCAATGTAAATCTATGCAGTAGATCACCACAACAGTGGGTAAGTTTGAGTTCTTGCTTTATATATGTTTCTATAAAAGCATGGCTATCTGGTTGCACAGTGTCTGGGATAATTGAAAAATGTCTTTAATTCAACATATACAAAATAAGCCAGATTTCTTTGCTGCTATTATTGAGATGTATATAATGAAATCATACATGAAACTTCTCTAATTTACTCTACTGTACAGATCTTCAAGATCTCATTAAGATATTTGTTTGCCATGGCCACTGTTCACTTTCTAGGCAGCCTGTCTTCACGGTGATTAAGATAATGAAAACATAACATTAAAGGTCATGCTCTATAAGGACAGATGAGTTTACAGAATATTAATTATGTTAGGATGAGATAGACACATCTTTAAAAAAACTCCATGTTTTAATTTATATAGACAAAAAGCCTTAGAGCAAAAAGGAAAAATAAAGTGATGTGTTTCTTTATTTATATCAGTTTCAACCCACATTTCTGTAATCTTCAGAAGTACACAATCAAGTCTGCTTCAGTTTCAAATTCTTATGGCAGATTTCCTGTGGGAACCGGTGAGATATAAACACTGAAATGCAAACCAATCAAGAGGCCACTCTTTTTAAAAAAGAATATCATTATGTTTAGTAAACAACCAAAACATATTTTTGTGTGTCCAGGTTTTGCAGAGAGCCTATGGGCCTGAAGCAGCTGTCAGCTATGCTTGGGCTGGCAGAGGTGTAGCAGTCCATGGAGTCAGGTGGGGCATGCTCAGGCCTCCTCTTAATATTCAGTAGCTGCAGAGAGCTCTTGGATCCACACATGTTCTACACTTCTTTATATCTTAAATGTGGGGCAGGAAGGACTGGCTGGTAACTCCCCAGCATTTCTCTCTAACTTAAATTCCAGTTAAAAGGACTTCAGTCAAATCAACTAGAGTGGGGATGCTTCAGATAAAGGCTACAAAATACCCCTGTGAACACAACTATACTTTCTGATATGGATGTTTGGTAGCTGGGTCTGTTCGAGCTTTAGAAAAATGAACTTATTTGAGTTGCTGAAAACATTATTATTATCCTTGAGAAGGAATGTTATCCCTATGTTTATTTAACAGTACTGCAACAGTCAAAACATCATGTTGCATGTATTCTGATATCACTACCCATTGACTTTGGTAATGAAATGATGACAAAGATGTGATAACATTTTCACTTAGATGTATTTTTATTTTCCTGAACGTAGGGAGATTTGGATGCATACAGTCTACAATTCTCGGCATTTTGTCTCCTAACTTCTTCCTAGCTAAAACACATGCAGTGTTGCTATCACAATTTATGTTTTTAATAATTGGAAGCAACAAACAATCCAACACGAGCTGCAAAATCAGCTATCTAAGGTATGTTTTTATATTAGAAAAAACAACAACAAAAAAAAACCACCTGTGTAAAAACCTCCTGTTATGTATGTTGTATGGTGATGGCACCAGCATAAAAATGAAAAGTGTCTTGTCTTGAAAATAACTTTTAATGGATCATTTGAAAGGGGTGAAGTATTTTTAAAAAGCCTATGTGAACCATTATGATGTCAATTTTAGAAATTAATGTGATCGTTACAGTAGCATCCATCAGGTGCTGGAAAATGTCAGGGTCTGACATTGTAAATTACCGGTTTTGTACATCTTTTGATATTAATTTTTAAATTCCTGTTTGGGTGAAGATGGCCCTTTGTAGAGAAGCAAAGCTAAGGTGAAATATGAACTTTAATCTGTGAGGGAAAATCATTTACATGTCTTGGAAGTGTTTTTTTTTTTTTTTTTTTTTTTTTTTTTTTTTTTTAAGGTTTGTTTTACCAACTGTCATGAATGCCCAGGAAATGACCACTGTGGTCCATGTGATGGACACAGAGAAGCAGATGAGCCCAAGACAGTGGCCTCTGTCAGCCCGGACAGCTGGGTAGCTTGTGCCAGCCAAAGCACTGTGGAACACTAGTCCTGTGCGGAGCACCAGTGCTACCAATTGTTTTCAACCTTCCTGCTAGGCTGAGATCTAAGACAGCCCGGGTACACAGAGAGGCAGATGATCCATAGCATGTGGTGTTCATCATTTGGGGCCAAAAAACCCGTCTGTTGGAGGGATGGAAGGGAACACCAAACTTTCCTACGGTGCAATGTAAGTTCTTTTTATTTTTATTTTTATTTTCCCCTTGCTCTTTCATGCACATTTTTCTAATCTGGATTCAAGCCTGATGTCATCTGCCTTCCCTTCCTCAGTGCATATGTGGGTTTTCACATGCGCTCATCACTTCAAGGACAAATCCTTAAACAGCAGGGAATTGGTCCAAATGGCTCATCCATTTTGGCGATGTTGATTTATCATTAGGATCAAAGCAGCTCTCTGCTTCAAGATGTTTCCCCTGCTGCTTCCCCAGCTTCCTAGGGACTTGTTTTTCCTCTCCCTGTTTCTGGATAAGTAGACCCTTCTTTTCTGTTCCTGTGGTATCTTGGTTTCGTTGCTGCAGCTGTGCTGGGTATGGCCTGAAGCCCAGGATCTCAATGGAGCTGTTTTTTCAGTGTTTCTTTTTTTCTTTTTCTTTCTTTTTTTTTTGTCCTGCCTTTTTTTTTTTTTTTTCCTTTGCTTCTACTATCACAGACTGGGTTTCTAAAGCTCTCTTTGTCCTTTTGACTAATATTAACAGAAATGTCTGGCCTATGTGCTATATCAGTGTTTCGAGAGAAAACATTTTCTTCCTCAGAGTGGTCTTACCATCTCCACATGTTTACACCGAATAGCAAAATCTGCTATGGTATATATGATATATATATATATATATGGTATATCTGCTGGGTATAGGTGCTTTTTAAAGAAACGACCAACTTCTTTCAATATCTCTTAGTGCAGCAAATTGCAGACTCTGCAATAGGTGGATCTTTTTCATGCTTGACTTCTTTAAAGCTTACCTCTCTTTTTTTCTCATCTGCAGAAATATTTCTATATCATTTGTGGAATCCAAGGAGACTGTTTTTATGAAGGATTAAAATTCCTAGCTAGCACACAGCAACTGTGTGACAGGAAACGAGCCTGGAGTGCTTTGTCTAGGTCTGCATCTGTGTGAAGACTTATCATGGATGGGTAGAATTAGGACTTCCTTGTGCAGAGGCATGGGCATCAGCCACCTTTAGAGCAACCATCTCCCATTAAGCTACAGTCCCTACAGAGCTCACTGTCTGCCCTTTGAGCAGTTTCTCAATGCTTTCCTGAGAAAGATCAACATAGGAAGCACATGAGATGTGTTTATGTCCCTTGTAAAAGGAAGACAGGATCGTTTTTGCCTCAGCTGCCAGAAGACCTTCTGCAATTTCTATGCACAGTTTTGTTTACAGGCATGGAGTCACCTAATGAAATGCCAATGGCAAAGCCTTTGGGTCTGACTGAGATTTGGGGAGCACATGTACTGCAGAAAGCAGCCTTGTACACACCTGCTCTGCAATTGTAAAGTTCTCTTTACATGCTGTCAAGGGGTTTCTCTCAAAGGGCAATTACATATATCCTACAAGTCCAAGTTAAAATACTTCTGTGAACTTGCCTTATGTTTTCTTGCTCTCTCTCTCTCTCAGCTACCTCGATAGGTTACTGTCAGAGAAATTAGTACAACACAGATGCTTAGCACTTCTAACAGATATGTCATTGCTGGAAATGAGTGCTATTTGATATCCTGTTCATGTCTCTTAGAGCTCAGATCATTTTTCTCTGAGCACGTAAAGATCTTGTCATTTACATTTCCCAGTCAGGTACAGAAGGTGAATGAGGCAGCACAGCCTGTGATGTGAGGGAAGGAGCACAGTCATGGATAACACTTTCTGTGCTGTCACTTGGGGAGCAAAAATAAAGTTCCTTCACTTAAGAGGCCAAAATATAGTTCCTCCAGACTTCACATGTTGGCAACAGTCAAAGCAGGACTGCTTCTGCAAGGACACTCTCTGGTGGGACATGAGTGAAGATGCCTCTAATGAACCCAATGCACAAATATTATGAAACCTTCTCATTCATTCACAGGTTGAGAGAGAAAAATGCTCCATATGGCACGACTACAATGAAAACAGGTTGCATATCAGTCAGTTCCTCCTCTAACTGCTTCTCATTCACTCGGTGACTTGCTTCCGACCAGCTGAACATGTAACTTACTTCATAGAATTTGGTCACCATATATGCAAAACTCATTTTTGAATCAAAACAGGAATTTCTCCAACTGTATATAGGTGGCTTATGTAGGAATAAATACTAGGATTCTATGGTCATACTGTTGTTTTCTTTCTGTAATTTATTTTATCCTTTTTCTAGTAGGTTATTTAACTGACAAAGGAATATGAATTCTGGGTTCTTGTGTCTTGACTTTATTCTGGTTATTACAGAAACATTAATACCGCTTATATCCCCCAAAGAGGAAAAACAAAATAAGTCTCAGCAATGCATTTCTAGCAAGTTCTGTGGTCTTTAAAAAGAGAGAAACAAACAGGAACAGTTACAATGCAAAAACTGTTAGAAGAATTTAAATGAAGACATCTGAATTCCTGGTATGCAGAATATGGGGAATTAAGTGCATAGCTGAAATGGATATTCCCTGACACTCAAATATCTTCTTAGGCAGTACTTTGACTAAACACACAAAAATCTTCACCCTGTAATGGCACTATGCAATATTCTCCTCTGCTACTAATTTATTTTGTCATGTTCTATGGTATGGACAAATTAAACAGCACGTCTCAGATGTCTCAAACAATTAGATTTATCTTGGTCCTTCTTGCTATCTGTCTTGCTCTTCTGTCTGACAGTATCAGTTCAACGCTCGTGAGAAGCATCCTGGAGTGGGAGTACCGTGAGCTAACCAAATCTTATGGGGTGGGAGTTGAAGCCTCCTCATGCTGTGGGTTTTCAAGAGGAAACAATGACAGTAAGGGAGGTTTTGTTGGGGCTGCAAGGACACCAGAGCATCAGACAAGACATCTGATGCCTGGGACAAAACCTCATGTATTTTCACAGGCCTGGAAGGACACCACAGTGCTCACCCGAAGAACTGCAGCCAGAGGCAGCCTTCCAAGCCTGGTGTCAGTACAAGTTGCAATAAGTGACATTTCTTTACCATTATGCACAGAGATAATCCATCCTGGAACTGTCTTCCTGCTAACCCCCTGTTAGCCCAGCCTTTCAGCACAAATCAGCAAACGTGGCCCAGATACTGCTGCTCCTTCTCCGAGATAGAAGGATGATCATAAACTACTGAGGAAATAGTTGTGTTCTCACATCAAAGTGCAAGGATTGCTTTTTATTGTTTGTTTGTTTTAGTTAAATCTAGCTCTGCATATGTGTTGGCCTTTGTGTCTCTGAAGAGACCATCGGCAAGCCCCTGCTGCAATGTGCAGGCACACCACAGACAGGTAGAAATCTTGTTATTACTTGAAAAAATGCTCACTTTAAAAAATGAATTTATAAAAGACACACCACATTAAAAGATAATTAACAGTGGTCTTAATGTATTGACTGAGTTGGGGTCCCTTTACTTTTACATGTCTCATCTAAGCCAGCTTGAGGAAGACCCTTGGTGTAGCCAAAGCCCTCTTCCCTATAGGTGTGCAGCAAAACCTTCCTAACCCATGGGCTGAAGGAAAAAGAGAAGAAAAAAGAACAACTTCAGGGCTCCTCACTGGGGAGATGCTGTTACCCCTTGCCACAGGACTTTGGCTAACTAGAATCTAGGTTTTTCTAACCAGTGGTCACTGTTGACTCAGCAAGTGTATTTGATGTCACTAACCTATATCCATAGGCACCTGGGGAAGATGCTCGGAGGCTGTGTTGTATTGCAGAGCTAATGTGCGTAGCAGGGGTGCTTGCTTCATCCACCCAGGGATCTTATGAACAGTCTGGCACTGTGAGCACCTTTCTTCTGTGTACTCCATGCATGCCCCGGGACGCAGGTGTAGTGGGATCCTATATACCGCCACCGTCTGTTTTTGGGCCAGGTCTGCAGGGAGCAGTGTGGGATCATCTCTGCCTTGTAGCACAGGCACAGCCTGGAAGTGCTGTTGCCTGGAAGCCACGCAGACTTTGCATGTTGCAGCGTGGGACCAGCCGGCGTGTTATCAGTACACAGATGTTCGGGGTACTCAAAGCTAGGCAACTGCTGCAGCAGGGACAGTGCTGGCTGGCTGTCCCAGACCATCGTGATGGTCTGACAATGGGTCTGAAGGCCACTGTGCACCCCACAGCTTCAGTGTCTGCACACAGGCGTGGAAAGAAGCTATTTTTGTTCCTACAGTCAACAGTGCTGCTCCAAAAGGTCAGTAAACACCAGTGTGGCTCAGGGCCAGTGGAGTCAGCAGGGATTCAGATAAAACAAGACAGGTTTTGAACAAGATATTGTATTTCATTGCTGTGTAACGATCCATGGCTGCATACATGAGGATAGCATGGGTTGTCAGCCAGCCTCATGCCTGATTCATTGCCAGCTCAGGAAACACAGAGCTCAGCCTTGTGAGACAGTCTTTGTCCAGTCCCATGTCCCCTGGGCCACATAAACAGAGATAAAAGTGAGCACTGGCCAGCAAGGTGCAAAGCCGAGAGGCACGGAGGAGCTCCCACACCATGCCATAGGCTGGTGTTTCTCCTGATAGTTTCTGACCTGGTAGACAAGGACACAGAAATGATTTACTGGATAAAGCTACATAGCAAGCTTTCCCAGTGAAAGCACCTGGGCGATTGCTCAGAGGCATATTCTTTTTAATAAAAACAGTCTTTACAACTTGAATACTGCTGATGGCAAAGTTAAATGAGGTCATTATTGCCACTTCAGTTGTGTAAGTTAGAAATGAACACCAAGAACATTTTTCCATACATGAATCATGGAAGTTTGTTTTCAAGGAACTGCAAAAGGACTCAGAGGTCTAGATTCAGTTCCTAAACATGCGGCAGATTTGCTGCAACATGTGAGTCGTGTCCCCTTGTATGTCGGTTCTCCTTTTCTGTGCGAAAATAGACCAATAAAACCTAGACTTTGTTTTGTACTTAGCTTAAATTAATTTTCTTGACTTTCCTTATGGTATTTTTAACACTTCAAAATAGTATTGCAAAGATTTAGAAGTCAAATCTTGCCTTGACTCTGAACAATTCGAATTTAGTCAATAATTGGCCACTATGATAGAGACTTAATCTTGAACAGAAATATCAGTAAAACTACCCCTAAAGATGAAACTTTGAAACAGACCAGTACTACATCCAGCCTAGATGTCAACTTCAAAAGAGCAACTGGTATCACTTGCACAGCTTCCTCTCCCAGTCCCTGTCTTTGAGGGAAACGCAGAGCAGTATATTTCTGTAGAAAAACTGAACAAAGAAATTACTCTGAATTAAAAAAATAAAATATTAATAAACTAAAAAAATGACTTAAACTAAGTTAAATGAAAATGGTGAGTACAAGGGGAAAAGATATAGAAGTTGAAAAATGTTTGCTTTAGAAGTTATATATAAACAGCTCACAGACAGCACACTCATGTTAGAAGAAACTTAGCAGTGGTCCAAATACATTGACTAACAGTAAACACTGAAACTGGTAGATAGTGTCAAAGAAAAAAACTGGGATTGCTGATTAATTTTTCTCAGCAGAGAAAAATTCAGAGACTTCTGAAAAGTCTGAGGGGTGTAGATATGAAACTGCCTTTGAGGAGCAGAGAAATCCCTGTGAATATGAAGCAATTAAAGAATGTGTTTATGAGAAAAGTACAAAACTGTGAAAAGTAGAAGGGGCAGTGAAATACTTAAGGATGAAAACAACCTTCCAGATTTTGAGGACAAAATTTGAAGCCAACTCAGTTGTAGAGGCCAAACTTGCCACCCAGCCTTCTTTCCTGCTGGGGATGGTAGGACTGGCTGTGAGCCTGTGGGAGACCCAGCACAGTGCATTGACCCATCTGCTTCCATGATGCCCAAATCACCACTGATGGACAGTGTTTTTTTCTACAAAATTCCTTCTTTCTCTCTGTCTGCCTGGAAAATAGGTAGCTGTTTTTTTGGGGGGCTGGTGCAGAGCGGTCATAGTGATCTGGGCTCATGGCAAGGGGTTGGCCCTGGACCTAATCAGTTTGGCTCTTGGGTGCCTGGAAGGTGGAGAATGGCTGCAGGAAACCAGGGACAGGGATGCAGCACTGCCTGACAGTGGGACAGAGAAGGAGCCTCCTGTTCTTCAGGATAGATGAAAAAATAAACAAACATTCAGAGTTTTCCCTAGCTGAAATGAGAACAGAGTCTTTCAGAAGAGCAGGGGCTGTCCAAGACTAATTAGAGATTGGGTCAGACAGCATTTGTAGGGAATGTAATGCAAAGCCACACTAGGATTCTCCTGTTTGGGGAAAGGAAAATGTGTGTGTGCATGTGTGTTAAGAGCAGAAGCAGACAGGGAACGGGGAGAGAAACAAACAGAAAACCAGGCATCTGTGTGAGAGAAAGAGAAAACATTCAGACGAATGTGCAAGTTGGAGGAAGAACAGTAGCTGGAAATAGTGATTGCCTCCCCCTTTCTGATTTTTGCTGTTTTCAGAGAAACTAGGCTTTGTGTATGTCTCTCCCTCTCTTTTTTTTTTGTTTGTTTTGTTTTTGTTTAATTTCAATGATAAAACATCATAGAAGATGCTGACAGCATCAGTTCATTAATGAAAAAAAAAATAAATCCCAGAATATCTATACTGACACCTTTCCAAATCCTTCAACAACTGTAGAGACCCAGGGTCTGGTTGCCAATATTTTATTATACGTTATAATAAGGGAAAGAAAAGTGATCCCATTATGTCAAGGTGGAGAGTATCAGTGGGTGGGTACTTGGAAAAATATGATTCTAATACTAGCTTGAAAAATCAGCACATTTGCTCTATAAGTAGTTAGACAATGAAGATGAGATCATGTGGAATGGGATGCTGGATCCAATGGTGACATTAAAACTAATATTTTTAAGTAAGATTTTGCTATATTTTTATCTCAATTTCCTTTATTTTCAGGAATACACTCAGTTTAAAAAAAGGGAAAATAGAGGAGTATCAGCATACGGAAGACTCAGAGTACCTGTTGGCTTATGAAAACAGAAAGAAAGGTAAGTCTTTCTGTCAGACCCATTTTTCAACAGTATTTATTTGCCCTGCAGTGTAACATGATGCCTATAAATTACATAGGTAAGGGAAGCCACTGTCCCAGTAAGCTCATACTCCAACTATACTCATGCTAAGCACCACCAAGGAGCTGAAAATAGGCAGTCTTCAAAGGCTTTAGAGAGGAACCTGAAGGCAGAGGGAGCATTTGTCAGATGAGTAAAAGGAAGGGTATTTAAATGTACTGAAAAGCAGAATAGAGGGTGAAGGTTGCCAGTGAGAGAAGGCACTTTCTAAAGAAAAAAGGGAGCAGAGAGTCACCAGACTCAAATAAGACAAAGGAGCAGGGGGATGCCAGTGTCATGCCCTTGGTGGCAGACAGGCAGGGAATGGGTTCAAGGAATGGTGATATCTGAAGGACTGTGCAGCGCTGAAGGTCCAGCCTGCTGCATTTTGGCTGCAGGGGGTGGTTTTATATAGAAGAATGTTGTCCTGGTTTCAGTTAGGACAGAGTTAATTTCCTAACTGAAACCAGGACAAATGTATTCAGGGAATTAACACAAAGGATGACTAAGGAGTGGGTGTGAACCCAAGGAAGTGATGTTTCAAGCTCACATTTTAGACACTGTCGGCTCCAGTGTTTACTAGTTGGCCACTCTTTTTATCTTTCTATCTATCTATCATCCATCTAAAGGAGTTTGCATCAGTCATAGCCTGTTACCCAGAGACTGGCCTTACCATTAGTTTTTGAGGGAATTGTAGAATTTACCCTCATGCAGATCTCTAGTTCGAGGCCTGCATGTCATCAAAATTATGCTGAAACCCTGTTTTGAAGAATTTGCTCATTCAAAAGTCTTCAGGCTCAGGGGCCTGCTATTTGCAGCTTGTTTGTGCTTTCTGTCTGGATGACACCTCAAGCCATAAAGTATGTTTAAACAAGTTCCCTGACCCACATCATATTTATAGTCACATTTGCGGGATTCTCTGTTTCTGTCACCAAAACTGCATTCCTATGGGTGTTTACGGGCCATGTACAGAAGGGATGGTACTCTTGTCAACCCAGATCAGCGTGAATTCAAGATAACTGCCTGCCCCTTCTTGGCATGCTTTATTTTCCCACAGTTCAGCCCAGTTCTGGTGTACGAGCACAGTACTGTGGGGTCTGGCCGCTGGCTCTCGGGGAAAGCATTGGGCTAAATATTTGCTGACAGAATAATTGTAGTCACTTTTTTTAATCATGGAAAAATCCTCCCCCCAGCTCCCAGCTTGATGCTGGGTGTTCTTAAAGTGATTTTTCAAATGTCTGTTGTTGTGACTTCAGACACACCCAGCAATTTGTGCATTGAATGGTCTCTATCGAGGGTTCATTTAGCATCAAAGTGATGTGAGCAGTGCTGCATATGTTTAGCTGCTAGCTGATTGTTTGACTAGTTCCAGCTTGTGAGCACAGGATAAATGCAGAGTTTATGAGCATCTCTTATGATCTGCTCAATTTATCTTTAAAAAGTGTGTGTGGTATGTGCACCCTGTGTCCAGTTCTACTTTTAGTTTTGGTTTTCTGCTCTAAGTTAGTAACCTCTGTGTTCTGAAACTCTAATTTTCTCTCTGCTTCTCTCTTTTCCCTTTCTGAGTGCCCTCTCCAGAAGTTATAATTTTCCTGCAGCTTGTGCAATTGCACGGTTTAGAGATTAATGAATTGTGCTACATTTGAGTCTTACCTCTTGCACTGGAATTACATTACAAACCAGCAGGATATATTTGCTACTTCTCTGCAAGCATCTTGTGAACAATCATGATCCTGCTGTGAGAGCATCTAGGGTGACTGGAGAGAAAGGTCTCCTCTTCAATTTATTTGTGAAGAACCAGGTTCCTTAAAGTAAGGTTTGTGCTCCACCCCAGAATGCGGTCACTGGTGAGGAGGAGGGGTTAATCAAACAATTTGTTAAATATATTCACATCAAAGTCTCATACAGGGGTTTATTTCCCCGGGAAGCCCTTTTTCTTTTTTTTTTTTTTCTTTTTTTTTTTTTTTTTTCAGTGAAGCAGGCTGCAGTGTATTTGCCAAACCACTCGTCCAAAGCTAACAGGAATGAGCATGGAGTTAAATCAAAGAAACAGATGTGGCTGGGTAAAGCAGGTTTCCTTTCATGTGCCAAAAAATAGGAGCATGTTCATCTGTTTTGTAGTCCGCCAATAGTGTTTTGTTTGGCTTGGTGAAAAACAGCAGTCAGACAAGCACTGTTCATAGGCATTTGTAGTCTGTGCCACTGATCGAATGCAGGGCTCTGTTCCTGAGAGCCCACTTACACGTTCAAACATCCAAGGTCCAGACTTTGTCCACTACTATCATGTCTGTAGGTCAACAGCATCCTCTCTGGCTTCCTTGGATTATGAAAGGGAGATTCCAGCAGCTTCAGAAGATATTAATGTCAGTGGCTGCACAGCGTGGAGGTGCCGACATACCATAGGCAAGATTTAAAAGGCAAAGGCCCCAGCCATACCTGTTTCTGCCGTTTCTGTTCCTCTTTTCCT
The DNA here is from genome assembly GCF_964034855.1 of Anser brachyrhynchus. NCBI lineage: Eukaryota > Metazoa > Chordata > Aves > Anseriformes > Anatidae > Anser > Anser brachyrhynchus. The sequence continues at coordinate 90,197,198 of NC_137696.1, read as the reverse complement.
GAAAACACAGTTCAGCTGGGATTTTTAAAATAACAATAATAAAAAGCTGGGATTGTTAAAATTGGATGTACAACAAGGGAAACCCATCCGATCCATATTTTTATGTGATGGCTGTCTCACTAATATGTGCAGCTCCCATTTTTGTTGGGTTTAATTCAGAACTGGCAGGGCTGGCTTGTCCCTATGGAACCACAGAGCCTGCCCACTGAATTCCTCTAAACCCTCCAAAACAAAGATACAGTAAATCATCTTTTTCCTTTGAGTATAAATCCAGCTGTTTTCTGCAGCACTGCTTTCTAAAAGGCTTGATTTCCACCAAAAAAGAATAACGGATCAATTTTGTTGATACAAGTGTTGAATCAGTGCAGTAGAGCATGCTTACGAGCCTCTTCTTTCCCTTTCTTCACTAATAACAATGCCAAATGACCAAAAAAAAAGAAAGTGCATTAATGCCTAGATTTTGGACAGGGAGTTTTAAGGAAAAGTATTTTAGTTTGGTACTATTTGGTATCCAACAGGGCAAGCTCTATACCTGAAGTTTGCTGTTACAAACCAGATTTCAACATTGCATTATCTCACATTTTCAAAAATTTCGTCAGAAAGACAAGGATGATTACCTGGACATCACATGGAGTACATGCTAGTTACAATACGGTTCTGCTATACTGTATTTTTTTGTATTATGAAGTTTTGAGGAACTGATTTGTGTTCTTCTGAGTAAACTCAGCAGAGCTGATGGGCCTTTTGAAGTCACTCAGGATTTTTCAGATGAACTGCTAGTTCACATCAACTTTGCGTAGGTTATACAGAAGAGGATGAAAGATAGAAGTAAAAATAAATCACTCATTTCCAGCTGTCATTGGTCAGCAATGAAGAACCAATTTGATTTCCCACTTCAGAAAATATAAAATATGAGACCCTCCAAATATTCATTTTGATACTTCAATCTGTTTATGGAGCTACAACGTTCTTCTTTTTACACATTTCCAATATAATCTGAACCCTTTTATTTCCACAACATTAAAAAAAAAAAAAAAGTCAGCAGAACAGTAGTCCAATTCAGAACAAAGTAGTTGTTTTCAAGGTCTGCATGCATACTTTAAATTGTTAAATATACTTACAGTTTTCCAGTCCAGCAAGCATAGGCGTGTCCTCCTCGTCCTGCCTGTTAAATTTAGTCAGATGCTCTGAAAAGGGGAGCAGATTGTTCACCACTGGCAGGTAGAGTCAGGAAATAAAAATATTGACTCAAGACATTTGCAGGACAATTAAACAGCTAATGAAAGGACTGAGGTACCTGAAACCACAGTGGTCAGGAAAGGACTGAGCACCTCAGTTTGGCAGTCCCCTGGCTCCTACTTCTGATACTGACATGCTTTGGCTGTGGATTTAATAATGGTATGGTGGCAAAGCACTGTGAGTAACAGGCAAATGCTTCTTGAAGCATTTCTCATCCAAAACAGACATTTTATCCTCTATTTTTATTCTTCCAGACAGGATGTTAACATTGCATTGCCTTTCCTTTGGACAATTTGTGGCAGAGGAGCTGAACAGCGAGTTATCCAGGCAGAGCCTGGTCCCCCTGCACAGTAGTTTCCCTGACTGCCAACCAATTCTTCCGTGGGAAACGTGGGAAGAAGTCTGGATGCAGAGGGCAGGATTAGTCTCTCCCAGGGGCCTCCTGGAAAGCAGTAGCTCCTCACTACCATCATTTTCCCAAACCAGCCAGAATAAGCAAGTGGAGCACTGCACCTTTTCCAGTGCTGCAGCCCTGGCATGCCTCATGGATGGTGGCTGGGGGTGGGAGAAGCAGAGTCACAAATCTGCCTCCTGGGCTTCTGTGGGCACAGCCCATGCCAGTGAGTGCTGGCCAGCAGGAGGGAACTGCAGCACTGGCCAAGCAGCTGCAGAGGAGCACAGGGAAGGGTCCTTCATCCCACTCGTGAGAACATTAATCAGCTCATTTCACTTTGCCATCCGGGCAGCAGTAATTAACATCCTGAGTCACCTGTTGGTCCTGGCAGCTCACGATTTTCTGATGGATATGTTGAGCTTCAAAGACCCTCAAATAGCAGCTTGCAACTACAGCATGACTTGGGTTTTCATTTAACTGAAAATTGTTATGTTTGTTGAACAGTTCTGGCTTGGTTCAGCTAGAATCCCAGTAAGTACAGGTGTCTTCATGTTTCAGAAGGACAAGCTGAATTTGAAGCATCCATGTAGGATATAGGCATAAAGGAGGGTGAGGATCCCCATTCTTAAATTCATAATGTCACTACATTTCTTGAGAGGACTAAGAAACCCATTCTTATTTATTTATTTATTTACTTTTTTTAACATATAAAGGAGAGAGATTCAAATATTATAGGCTATGGTCAGATTAGGAGGAAAAAGAGAACTTCAGGGCAACTAAATTCATCCAAAGACTCAGGATTTCTGCTTTTCCTGGGGTTAACTGATATAGGGACATTAGCTTCTGGGCTCCAAGGTTCTGTACCATGCACGGATTCCCAAATCCATCAATGACTAGCACAGAAAAACTGTGTTTTGGAAGAACTGGAAGAAGATACAATCAGGTGGGGATCATCTAGTACCCAGATTGCAATAACTCTGTCAAGACAGGGGTGGTATGACATGCCTGAAGAAAAGCAAATACAGAACAGCAAATAGACATATTTAAGAAAGCTGAGTGCTGGGCAGCAGGAGAAGTGATTCAGCTAATCCCATGAGTGGAACTGCCAGAGTTTACCTTGTTCAGCAAAGGCTAACAGGGAATACGTCAGTCCTGTGTAAATATATCAGGAGGATAAACATCAGGAAGGGAAAAGAGCTAGTTAAGTTAAAGGACAATATTGGCTCAGAAGGAAATGGTTATAAACTGGACATGAATAAATTGAAACTGGAAGACAGAAACAATTTTCTCACTATCACAGTGAGGCTCTGGAGAAGCCTGCTGGTAGGAGAAGTAGACATTAACTATTTCTCGCAGAATAGAGCCCATGAAAAGCAATATATGACACGACAGCCTATGGTAGCAGAAGGTGGGATTAATGTGCAGGACTGATGTGTTCCTAAGTGATGAGGAGTAATCACTGGAAAAAGCCTATTATCTCAGATGGAGACTGTCTTGCCCACAGCTCTTTGCTGTGAATGTTAATGCGGTGCTTACAGAGTTCTCCCTCCGACTAGAGCCCTAATTCACTCCTACTGCCATCGCCTCCCATTGAAGACTGCCCTGCAGCCCTAGCAGAAGCTGGCCTAGACAGCTTGACCCTGATTTACAAGAGAGGCTGAACCCAGGAGGGCATTAAAGTTTATTTCTGGCAGAAAGTGAATGCTCAGTGGTTTTTTTTTTTTGGGTCAGGGAACTGAGAGGGAGAATATTTCTGACCTGATCACACCTACTATACTCTGGATACTTATGGGATTGCCTGGAATTGTGCTAACATCCTTTTCATGAGACGCATGATAATTTAGTGACCTGACAGAAGATTAAGCATTATGTGACATAACTCACCAGGCTTTGTCACTTTGTGCTGCAAGGGAACCTGAGCAGTCCTGCAGGGCTTTCTAGTCCTGTTGAATGAAAAGAGCAAAGCTTACAGCAGGGTTTTCTCCTCACTTCTGTTGCTTGAAACTGTATTTCAAAACTGGAATGGCTTTAGCCAGACATTTCCTATTGATTCAGGAAAAATATCTTTCTCTCATATATTTATTTGATGAAAGATTTATTTGATAGAAAGTTCCTATAGATAAGTTTATATGTTTATATGTTTATAAGCCATGTTCAGAACAGGGGTTTATTGCCAACTGTTAGTTCTAAAAAAGGCAGTTTCCAGGGGGTTTCTTCTGTATCATAAACACAGTAAATGGTTAGCATGAGTATTGATGAATCTGCTACTTACCAGCAGAATATGCTATTTTGCATAAGGAAAAGAGCTTGCTAAGGATGACTAGGAGCAAGGGCAGTCTGTCTTAGAACCAGGACATCTCACATGGTTGTTCTAACCCTGTTTTCTATCACCTCTCATTGCAGGGGGCGAAACTTCCTAGTTTGGCCTATTTATTTTGTCTGGATATTAATCCTCATGTTGTGTGTGTAAAGAAGCATGTTGGTGACTGCTTTATGTCTGGAAGCAGGAAGTCTGATTACATTTGTAAATCATCCTTGCTACTGCAAAAGTGCCAGCTGCAGACATGTTTTGTTGCTTTTTTAATTAATCAGCATGGCTAGTGGAAGAGGCCCAAAGTAAGAGACCAGTGTTTATTTGCTTCGACATCTAGGATTCTCTTAAAATGGTTTTAGATATTAAGTGAAGAAATACAGAAATTGGGAGTGTTTGGATCTTGTATTACTTTCTTGTAATGTGTGAGTTTTATGTTATCAGACAGATAAACAATTTGTAGTGTTGGAAATTACTTCACTGATGACCCATACATAACAGTGATTTTGAGATACTAACCAGTTTCTGATGAAAATAAAAAGAATTGTTTTTGTTTTGGTTTGGATTATATCTTTTTCTGAGATCACTGAAGAGAAATAAAAATATGCTTTATCCATAATGACATGTAATTTTTTTTTTTGAGGGGGTGAATAAATAGCTTAACCGTTAATAATGAAAGAAAAGATAAAGACAACTTTAGAAAAATGTTTGAACCTACTCTAGTATTAAGTAGAGACTTGACAGCAGCTTTACATTTTTCTTTTAGAAGAGAACCTTCATGCATCATTCATAACTAGCATAAATATCTATTCAGTATGCTGCTTCTTCACATATTACCTTCAGTCTTTATCAGAATCATAGATGACTCAACTCATTCATATATTTCAGGAAAACCACAGAACTGCTCTTTTGTACTGAAAATAAAAGAGGAAAATAACTTTCAATGTCAAAGAAATAGTGTTTGCAGTGGTAAGCAGGTCTACTGGGCTGGGTGGAAGAGTTACAATAGTCTTATTGAATTCATCTCCTGAACAAAGCATTCCTACAACATTTTCTTTAAAGTAGAAATTTCCTTTCAGCATAGGTACATGCATGTGATATACTTAACCACATAGGGTCACTTACAAAACAGCCTGGATCTCCATATCCCTTTTTTTTTTTTTTTTTTTTTTAATCATTTTCTGGCTCATCCATTTGTCCCTGAAAGTTTGACAATGTAAAAGATTGAACTTCAAAAATGTTCTTGTGAGAATTATTGGGCAGAAGTTGCCTAAAAAACCAGCCATGTGACAAGTGAAAAAGCTAGCTAGGTAGAGCTGGGAAGAGGTAGGCTATACACAAAGTACCTGTAGGTACAACACCAAGCAGAGCTGGGTTTGGTGATGAGTGTCTCAGATCATCCACCTACCAGAGACCCTGATCTCTTACAGAGCTAGAGGACAGAAGTGTCCACGACACCCAGGTCATCCATGCCTTGTAGGCTGTCCAGATTTAGCTTCAGTTGTCCATGTTTTAATGCTATTTTTTGATTTGATCTTTCAGTTATATTCAAGTAAGATCAGGTTTTGGCTATTACTCCTAACTTATTAAACTTAGGACAGGAAGTGTTTACTCAAATAAAACCATCACTTAGGTCAAAGAATGAGTTAAGAAATACATGTTTCAGAATTAGGTTAGTGAAAAAATGTCTGCATCCTTTGCTGTGCCTTTGAACAAGTTGTTTTCAGTCATGTATTGCCTTCAGTTTTGTATGAGCTCTTGGGAGTTCTGCTGTAAGATTTCTTCCTTGGCCTTGTATCTCCATAATCAGGAAAGACTATGAGACTCACCTCTTGCTCATGAACACTTACTGAATCATATCACTTTGTCACATTGTACTGCAAGGAAAATGTGCTTTCATGTTAGAGGATTTCTTCAGCAGAGATTAATTTGGTCCCCTGCAAGCTGTCTTGGCAGATAACAGCGAGGTCACTCGTCTGCACTCTTTTCTACCCAAAGTAGTGGTATTTAACAAAAAAGAAAAGAGGACAAGTAAGTTACCATAAAAATGGCTGTTTCTAAACCTCGATCCCAAGAATTCTGGTTTTGGAGCTTCTGTTTTCTCTGATCTTACCTTTGTGAAGAAAGGAATATCCAACCCTAAATGAAAACATGGCCTGGACTATGAAATGCCAAACACAGCAAAAGAAATGTTTTCCTTTTCTCTGCCTCTTCCTCCAATAACAGCCCCCCATTCAACAGTGTGATTGGTTACATTTCAGAGTGCTATTCAACTATGAAAGGGATCTCAGTATTTTAAAATGGATGAAAATTTTCCACTGAAATAACATTTATGGACACTTATCGACTTTTACTGTTTGCTTTGGTTCAGCTTTAATTCAGGCAGCCCTGTACAGCTCAGTTCACCTGATAACAACAACAACAAAAAAAGAAAAAAAAAAGAGAGAGAGAGAAAAAGTGAAAATTTCCTAAATCTAGGATGTAATAAATACAACAAATGCTTTTTTGACACATGTATGTTGTTTAATATTTTATAAAGACATGAAAAAACATCCTCTGATGTTGTAGACTGATGTATATTCTCCACAACACTACTCCAATGGCTCACCCTACCTCAATTACAGAATAAAGTTTGCTATAGTAAACTAGATTTTGAATTTTGTTCCGTGAAGTTATCTCATCTACAGATTCCTGTGAGCCCTCAAGCTAAACAACCTGACAAATAGCAGCTATAGAATATGTGCAGCAAAATCCTGAAGTAGTTCCACATGCATTTAAAGACCGTGGCTTCTAAAGCAGTTGTTCTCACAAGAGGAAGAACTTTGCACGCATTTGTAAAGTCGTAGCAAACTACAGACTATGCACAGTGCTGCAACATCCATTCAAATAACCTAATACAGACATTAAACAACTGCTTTGCACAATACGTAACATAGTGATTAATAGCAATTAATGTAAAACAGATTATTAGGCTATAGTATTTTTGATTTATATGGAATGAAGTGAAGCTGTCAAGGAAAACACTGCTGACTACTTCATATCTCAGAACATATGGTAAAACTGCAGTGTAGATTTAAATTGAAGGAGAATTTTCTGGAGGACAGGTTGCATTTTAACTGCTGGAGGGAGCTAAAGAAAGAACTGCAGAGGTTGCTTTTTAGATAGATGAACAGTGTAGGAAAAAATCTGGAAAAAGAGGCCATGTAGGTTGTTTGCATATCACTCTAAAATCAAACCCTGTTATTATAGTTTATTTTATTCCACTTGTAGCTGGAAGTGGATCATGGCCTCCTGTAGATGGCAGAACTTCAGCACAGTGTCTAATGGCAAGGTGAATGAAAACAATATTTCACAGGGTGACTAATTCTCCCTGTTTTAAGATTAAATGAATGATCCTCTGGAGATATCTATCTTTCTCCTCTGATTATTGGTAAAACCTTCTGATGTCATATTTTTCTTATCTGTTTATATAACTCCAGGCACAACTGAATTCTGGTAATAGTTCAGGCTCCAAAAAAAAAATGGAAAAAAGCTGCTGCATGAGTGAGGTGGTGATAAGGCTGCCTGTCATCTGACTGAATTAACCTGGAGCTATGAGACATCGCATTAGCACCAGAACAGTCTGTACAGGAGCAGCGGGAAGCCCAGCACTATGCACACATTGTCTCCAAGCCTCATATACACCATGCCCGCTCTGTCCTGAGACACTTGGCAGGGACCTCTGGGCAGCTTGTGGAAGGCAGCTGCTGGGACTTGCTGAGTGACATCCCCCCAGCATGGCTCAGGGGAGCCAGAAACATACATCAAGCTCCCCCAAAAGAGGTTTGAACTGAAATATATATTTTTTTCTGTCCATGTATCAAGTAGAATTCAACCTCTAGTTTCTATGCACATTCTCTGGCACTCCTAATGTCTGCTTGTGGGTTTCATCTTTGTCTGGAGACGGGAACATGCTTATCCTTTTCCAATTCAGCAACAATATATGTTAAATTAGGAGCACTGTAATCATCCACCCTCCTGCCTTGTGCCAATAGCCTTTGACTAACCAACACATGGCTTCCTTCAGTGGCTCTTCAGTCACTGCACTGTTCAGACATGTAGAACAAATAATCTTTTATACTAAAATGAAGTTCAGTCAGAAAGTTAGATTAGAAAAGACTTGGATTAGATCACAAGCAGAGGTATCAGCAGAAGCTACTTCTCTTCTGATGTCTGTTCCTGTGAACTGGGAGAGTATCCTCAGACTTACTTCATTTCAAAAGAAGTGGGGTCAAATAAAGTGTCAGTGTGTGGTGGAGATGGTGGTTTGCTGGATTCTGTAGTAAGATAATGTGTTACTCAGGACACTGCGAGTAATAATGAGTTTGAATGTCTGGTTAAAACTCAGAACAAAAGAGCTCTAGTGAATTTAGGGTCCTCTTTCTGACAATGGCCAGTACTCAGTAACTAGTGAAAGCAAGGTATACAGTGATTCTTCAGTCTTTGTAGCTCAATTTGGACATTTTTTTGAAGAACTGACTAGAGTTATTACTATTATTATTATTCACTGTTGTTAGCAGTAAGATCCAGTGGCATTAGATACGTTAATGAAGAAGGGTGCAAGACAAACATGGTAGAATCAGACTCGTACCCTTGAATATGCCATTTTGTAGCCTCATGAACTGTTTTTAAATATGCTTTGAGTTTAGGTGACTGACCACAGATTTTGGGCAAAAATTTCTCTCTCCAGAAGATACACCTAAGCTGAGGCAGAGGAATAAGCTTGCTTAAGTCATGTAAGAATTGTATACAAGCCACTTCAAGTAATGTCATGAATCCTTTATTCAAAGGACTTAACTGAAAGCATCTCTGTAATGGCTAGAACAGGACTTGCCTGGACAAGGCTGAAGACTTTAAATTCTTTAGTTGTCTTCCTTACAATTAAGAAGAAAAAGATAAAGACAAGGAGAAAGGTATTATTCACCTGCAAATCTCTTTATCCCAGTTCACAAAGATGTACTGCTTCGAATCACACACGGCACCAATGTGTTCTTCAACAAATAAATAGAAATAGTTCTCTACTACAGGCTGGTCTCTGTTTTGTACAGACAGGTTATGGACTTACAGCTGCTTTATTTGAACAGAGAAAAATATATATACTTTTTGGAGGGAGGACAATGAATTTCCACAATGCTTCCAGTTGATGGAGTGATAAAAACAGCTGCCAATGTCTTATATCTTTTTGATTTTTTTTCATCAACAACCTTGCACAGGAGCTGCTGGTTTTTTTAATGGTGACAATTTACATTCACTTCACACTAGCTTAACAAAGCTATAAATGTGAAGCCATTTGCTAGCGTGGGAAATCAACCTCTTAACCTGTCCTACAAAACCATTGTGTTTTTTTTTTCTTTCAAAGAAAATTACAAGAAGAAACACATCTGCCTTGAAACCTCATAAAATGCTCATTTTGTCAAGATCAAGAAAGTATTTGACAGCTGTATATTTGCTTAAAATGTCACTCAGTAGAACATAAGTGTAGTCTAAAGGTGTTCCAGGCTTTCACAAAGGGGAAGAATTAAAAAGCTAGGGAGAAGGTTCAGAAGGAGAGAGACTGTTTGAATTTTTCCTGTTGATAAAATTGCTAAAATTTTAAAACATCGTAACACAGTTGTTTATATATTACCGTAGAAGACCTACATTGACTTTCAGATGAGAAGAAAATTTAGGGAAAAATGTCTATTTCAGCTGGCCTTGTACTGACATGCATCACAAATCAAGTAAGACACCTACACATAAATATACTTACATATATATATACACACAACTATATTCTGTTAAGTACTCTGCCCTTATATAACCTGTGATCTGCATGCAAAGAGAATGAAGAACACCAATAAACCATCATCATGCCAATTTTACATCCATTTTGAGCTGTGCAAAGCTGTCAAAAATCAAGTTTCTAACTTGTGCTGAATTCACAAATTAAAATTTAATATTTTTCCAGCTACCAGAACTGCAAAGCCCATTTAGGAAATGAGATGAAAACATATGAGCTACTTCTTATTATCTTCACTGGTGATGATAAATAACCTGTAATGAGAACTTTGACTGACAATTTTTTCAATAATATATGAGGCGGAATAACATACCAATTGCTCTTTCCTAAGTATATTGGATTTGCATTATTAACAGTGATAAAATTGTTTTTATCCATAAAAGTAAGATGGGTTGGGTGAAAGCAAACATGAATATGAAACAGAATTTTTCCTCCAGTGCATATGTGTTCAGATAGGGACAAAACCAAAGGGGCTAATGTGCTTAGGCTGCTTTGACTTTGGTATAAATCAAATTGGAATTAGAACCAGGAAATCAATATGTTGAGGTAAAGGATTAAAAAGCTGTGGATCACCAAGTGACAAAATAGCCTGGACAACTCCAAAGAGATGAAAAAGATCTGAATGTGAATATGTAGATAAGTTAAATATATAAAATATTTTAGGATATTTGTGTGTGTCTAGGAGTAGACAAATTACTTTTAAAATTTATGGAAGAACAGAGCTGGAAGCTCTCCATTAACATACCATGGGATATTGTGGGAGTTTTGAAAAATTAGGAAAAAAAGTTAATAATATGTCCTTATGTAAGGTAGATAAATGATATCACCCATATAAATAGAGAATGGACAACTTTAAATTTACCCTTGATGGACCTCTAGAAACAATAAAGCAATAAAATAATAAAGAATAAAAGCAATAAAGCAATAAGAATAAAGAATAAAGTAATAAAAAATTAAAGAGACAGCATGGATAATTAATTTCTGATTTTTTTTTTTGGAGATAAAAGTTTTTATGAGGTGATTGAAAAAGTAGTGGATAAAATGTGCTTAAAATATAAGCTCATCATTTTCCTTTATTAACTTGTGTGATCGTTTTGCTGCTGGGAAGATTTGTGGTCTCTGTCTATTCCAGTTTTGAGGTAAAGCATCTCAGCCTAAAGTTTAGGATATCTGAGAGAACTTTACAAAAGTGAAAAGAGTATGTAAAGTGTGAAGTGGTTATGGCAGCTAAGCTGATGGGTGGTAACTTAAACTGTGTTCAGTCACAGTCAAGCACATATCCCTAACGGCGGGGGGGCTCCTGAAAGAGGTTTAATTGAACCACAAATGATATTCTTCCCAAAAGCTTAGCAACACATGAAATGAATCAAAGGAATCACAAAGGTGGCTTTTGTTTCGTTAGAGGTTTGCATCTCATGGGCTCCTCTGAACAACATGCGTTTTGGCAGTGCCAAAGCAGGCTGAGGCAGATGTCTCAGATGTCTCAGGTGAGAGCTGCAGCACTGGGTGGCAGATGGATGGCAGCAGTCCTGTGACCATAGCAGTAAAAGCTCTGAACTCCCTGCTCTGAAACGCCCTGTGGAGCTGCCCTCGCGATAGCATCTCAGCTCCTTTCCCGGGGGTAAATGGCTGCAGGGCAGTCAGTCCAGGACTGCCTCCAGCATCTTCTGCAGCCACGTGGCTGACTGGTGGGTACAAAGATGTTTGCTGTTCCTCAGGGGTATGTCTGGGGGCTGAGTTAGCAAGCATATCACTGGATGGTGATGTATGGAGAAGGTAATATTCGTTGGTGTTGCTTGACTGAATCCCAAGGCTGAGTTTGATGTGAAGGCACCTGGGCTAACCTCACTGGTAGCAGACTACATTCCCAGAAGGTAGCTCAGAGCACACCTGCTACTGGAAATGCCTCAAACGTTACAAGATATGGCATCATGGTGGCATACTTCTGATCTGATAACCCCTGTAGGAGCTCATGGGAGGAGGAAAATTCTGCTGGTGTGCATAACAGCTGGGAAATGGAGGAAAATGGCTTCTCTGTACCACGACAACAGTGTTTTTGTGAAACATCTTTACATCTAGCTGTGAGCATAGTGAGAGTTGTGGATCTCTCTGTGTGGCCTCCTGAGAGGCAGAGGTAGCCTTGGAAGGCACAGTATGCTGCTACTACATACATTATACTAGTTCGCAAGCAGGAATGATCTGATGTCATCTCACTGGAAAACTTGGCTTGCTCCTACAAATGCACAGCTAGTTGGAGTGCCTGCTGCAGATGTTTGGCTACAACACCCATCCTGGGTGCATCCGTACCCAGCACACCATGGAAGAAGGGACCCAAGGAAGCGCAAAAGTCCTGAAGATGGTAAGTAGAGGAGCCCCATTTCATGAATGTTGTCATGATACTTATATCCAGAAACAATTTCAGGGGTGTAATTGAATTCCCTTAATTTCCTCATGCCCGTGCCTGCTGTGCAAGTACCTTCTGAAGTCTGATGTGGGCAGAGAGAGAACCTGCTGGGCCATGTGTGAATGTTTGCTGGGACTAGACGGTGAAGGTAGATGCAGGGTGAATGGAAAAAGTATACAAGGGAATAGCAGAGAGCAGAGGGCAGGAGATAAGATACAGCCCTACAAGCTGTTGTTTCTGTGGATGTGCAGTGACACTGTGTGTTCCTTGGGTATCTGGTGCTATTTTGATAGTGGTGACATACTATTTAACCCATACAAGAGTGATGTACTGGGCTATATATACAAATGCAGCTTTATAAAAATCAGTCTCAGGCCTTTATCTCCTTAGTATTGTTTACAGGATGCCTTTCAGGGAGAAGGATGATGGTGGTGGGCTAGTTTCCCCCTCAATGGCCAGAATGATAATTTCTGTTGTGCCTCATGTTGTCACTTCCAGATCTGCAGAACTGTTATTCTCCCCCCACCTTAGAATTTGAGGCAAATTAAAGCAAAGACAGTTTCACAGCCCAGATGTCTTTTGCTTTGCTAGTGTACAGCTGGGAGTGCATTCTTGTTGCACAGCAGCCCAGTGTGATGTTTTAGTATGTACTGTGCTACACATCCCACTGCGGTTTTGCTGGAGGACAGTCTTGAATAGAAGAAGCAAAATGTAGCGAAGTCTGCAATTTCACTAAATATGGTGACATATGAAAAACATGTCTATTTCTTTATTCTAAATTCCCTGAGGACAGAAATTTGCGGTTCTCTGCAGACTGTAGGGCAGAAATGAACTAAATTGTGTTCAGAACCAACCAAAGAGTGCTCCAGAATGAAATGGACTGAACCAAAATGATAGTACACATGGACCTGTTATGTGTTTTTCTATTGTCCGCCCTTCACAAAAGGTATAGAGACATTAAGCAGGGCACAGAGTATGGACCCTGAGTTATCCTGAGTTTGAAAAAGATGCTTGAATATTAAAGCTCTGAAGAAGCTGTTTTTTCTAAAATACTGTGAGAGATAATGTGATCACAATTTAGAAAAAGCTACACAGGGAAGTATTTTCTGAAAATAGAAAACTATTTAATTCCATAGCAGAAGGCTTATCATGCTCCTTAGGCTAGAGACTGAAGGTAGACTTGGAAGTAAAGGTGATTAAATTATCAAAAATTATATCTTGAAAAATGATGGATTCTCTGCTTTTAAATCAACATATCTGTCCTGGTCTAAATAGAGAATTATCTTTTTTTTTTTTTTTTTTTTTTCCCTATAAGGTATATTATAGTTGAAGGGGTAATTAGGGTCATTGTAGAAATAGTTGATCTAGGTTCTTTGTTCTTTTTCAGATGACAGATGAGATTAGATTATAATTGCTTTGTTTCTTTTGGTCCTTAACAGTGAAAGTAGTTTTTAACTTGATGGAATAATCAGGAAATTTCTGCTTTCACATGAACCAATAGGTGTTATTTTCTGCTGCATACTTTTTAATACAAAAATGGTAACAGAAAAATAACAACATCCCATTGTTATTGTAGATCAAATATAAACAGTGATATGATTTAAAGGTATAAAGAGTTTTGCACACATGAATGAGGAGATTACTAAAAAATAAAACAGAAGATGAAAAATGACAAGTGCAAACTGAACAGTCTTTGATATCTTTAGAATAATTTTAAGTAACTCAGCTGTTAAATAAAATATGCAGTTTTAAAATATGCTACTTTACAGAAACAGAGATTGTAATGAAAAGAAATCACAGCAAAAATAATTTGGCACCGGACTTTGCAGGGAAGAGTAGTAAATATTTTCCTAAGTCTGTGCTTTTTCTGGGATGAGGGATTCAAAATTGTGTGGGCAACAGCAAAAATACTTATGAACATTGTAAGATTGTAAATTTGACATGGCATTCTGTCCAGAGAAAATATTTCCAAGATCTCAAGGAAATGGATACAGAAATAGGAGAAGTTTTCACAGATATTTTCATGAGTTCACTCAGTTCAGGAGACATTCCTGAGGACTGGTCACAAGAACAGACTAACCTGCAAAGAACATAGAAATACAGGAAATAGGACAAAGACTAGTTGATATCATGTATAAGAGAAGTGTAAAGAAGTATTTTAAAGAGGGCAAATGGAGAAACATTTGTAAAAGCAGTGTCTGCAGCGGCTCTGACAACTTCATTTTCAGGAAAAGGAAGCTATGCTTCATTAACTGGACAGAACCATTTGAAGTTCATTATTGCTAAGACAGACAAAAGGTGAGAAAGAACATGCTCTGTATCTAAGATTTTGAGCAGAAGGACTACCATGTAACCCATGAGGCTGGCTTGTAAATATATGAACCGTGGACGTATAAACTGCTGACATATAAAACTGTGGAACAGAATAGACAGCAAACCAGACAGGAAGTTTGGCAAAACTAGGGGGTAGCCTCACACTGACTTCACAAGATGTATGAAACAAAATAAAATAAAGTAATAAAAAATAATATAAAGTAATAATAAAATAAAATTAAAAAACAAAACAAAACAACAACAAAAAAAAGCCCTTCAACTCACCCACCCTGGAAATGACCAGAGCAAGCAAACTGAGAACCAAATATTGTACTGCATGCAACTGGGGACAAACACCACTTACTCTGAGTAGTCTATACAAGAGGGAGATCTCATGAGGTGACCAGTCTGGTCTTTACAGCGTTTCACAGGGAACTTGGTATATTCACAACCTAGATATCTGGCCCAAGTAAATAAGTAATATTAAGATTGAAATCAAGATCCATAACTTAACAGCTGAGCCTAGTGAAGCCCCAGACCAGGACTGTGAGATTCTGCTTGTGGATGTTAAAAGTTATGAATATGAACCTCAATCACTATCTGTCCAGAAGCATAGTTGCTGCTTAGTATCAGGAAAATCCTTTCATCAGGAATGGAATATGTGCTTGAAATCTACATTCCCTGAGACTGTATGCATTTTAGGAACATAAAACAGCCAGGGTGCTGTGGAGGCTCACCCGTCTCTGTTATTTTTCCTTCCAGGCATGTTATAGTCAAATTTCTTTCTTGGGTATGTCTAGCATGTTGCACAATGAAGCTCAAGACTTGTTTTGCTTTTTTCAGCTTTAGTGGTCTCTACAGCTCTAGAGAATATTTGGGAGGAACAGTCAGTTACAAATGTTGTTGAATCTGGATGTTTTATTATTTTGTGTTCTGGCAAAACTATGAGAAAATCTCCCCCAGATGGATGCCTATGTTTCATCTCTATGAACCCATCTGGCATCCAGACATACCTGCAATGGTCTGGAAAGGTGGAAAAAATCAGTCTTCAGGAGATTTGAGCCCCCTGAAAATTTGGCTCAATATGTGGTGCAAAGTGGTAGTCTGCTGTACACCAAGTTCTCCCACTCTTTTCCTTCAAACCTTAAACATATAAGGAATTGGTTACATGGCTTACTAGAAAATGTGGTATGGATAAATACATTTCTAATTTGATTTGTCTGTATATAGTAAGGATTGTAATAATATAGCATTATCCTGTATTATATAGCATGCTCTCAACTGCACCCAGGGAGATCCACCCTGGGTGGAGAGCATAGAGCTTGGCTGAGCACAGTGGTTTTAAAAAATGAAGTAATACATGCTTGGGACCTCTAGTTTATCAGTAACCAAGAGTCACAAAACCAAGTACCTCTTAACCTCTCAGTGAATGAAGTTGTCATGAGTACATTTCTGGACCAGAATGGGTTCCTACTGGAACACGATGGACTGTGGGAGACTTTTGTACTCTTTTTATAGTTAGGAGTTAATTAGATACCATCATTGTAAAACCTTCTCTTGTATGTTATTTTGGCTAA
The DNA here is from genome assembly GCF_964034855.1 of Anser brachyrhynchus. NCBI lineage: Eukaryota > Metazoa > Chordata > Aves > Anseriformes > Anatidae > Anser > Anser brachyrhynchus. The sequence continues at coordinate 90,181,142 of NC_137696.1, read as the reverse complement.
GTTTTCTTTTGCAAAATATTTTTTATAAGCCTGGTGGCAGTGGAAAGATATTTTTATTTCTATCCTGAAAGAAAAAATAAATTTGTTTCTGCACTAACTATTCTTTCTTCTCTCTGGGAGTAGTCAAAAAATAATATATTACGGGATGGACTATACATTATGCAGGTGTATCTACTTTTACTGAAACTCATGCAATGCACTGTCTTTTAGTTGGTAAAGAAACAGAACTTAGATGATAAGTCTATGAGTAAGCAAGAGCAAGGATCAGCCTCTGGAATCAGCCATTACCAGATTTGCTTTTCTTTTCTGAAAACTTTCATGCCATATTTGCAAGGCACTTGTGGAGCAAAACAGACTAAACTAGCAGAGGTGGAGCGTCCAAATCTCCAGTTCAAATAAAGTCAGCTGGGGTCTAAATCTGCAACAGTGTCAGTGTGCCATGACAGACATAAGTAACATGTACCTATGAAACAAAGGAAACAAGCCTTTTCAACTTATATTCAGACAGAAAAAACAAAGCCAAATTATGTGCCTCTTGTATTTGGTCTTCCTCTATGAAAATTACATGCAGATTTTGCCATACTAACAGGATCCAGCCAAGTTAGCTTCTGTAGACTTGCTTTTTGAATGTATTTTTATTTATTTATTTATTCATTCATTCATTTATTCTTTACTATAGGAACATGCTGGTCCCTGGAGGAGTATTACAGATGAACTTTGCAAGGGAACTGAAGGTAGTTGGATCTAATTTTGGCCTCATGACAGACAAAGACTAGAGGAGTGGGAGGTGGGAGAAAAGATGGAGATGTTTGGGTGACTCCTGTGCTCTGGCATGAGTTCATAGGAGCAAGAAAACTACCCTTACCTTCTCTGTACTTTTTTTTTTTTTTTTTGTGGTTCATAATTCTTCAATCAAGAAATCAAGAACAGCAGTCCTGAATTGGGTGACGGAGGGACAAGATATGGACATTGTTTTGAGGAAATCTGAGTGGAGGAGTGGCTTGTGATGTAACTTTTTCCATGGTATAGCAAGGGAAGAAATGTTCCTCTTCTGAATTGGTGTTCTGTGTTGTTTCTACACGTGAAATGATAGCACATCCTGCTGACAGGAATGCCTTCCCAAGATGTGAAAAGGTGGCCTCAGGATAAATACGTACTAGATCATTAAATTTTTCTCTGTTTTAAAGGTTTTCTTGGAGTTTAATATTAGTAGTGTATTTTTTTTTTTTTAATTAGATTTTAGAATGGACTTCAAAACCATAAACAGATGAGAATTCCTGTGGCAAGAAGTGCTCAAGGTTAAGGAATTCCCTACTCCCATTTTCTGGCAAACATACAAAAGTACATCCAAAACCAAATTTGATTTGCATAATATTTGTACTCAGAATTTCTCAAAGGAATAAACAAATTGCAAATTAGTTGGTAATGGAAATAAAATGAAAATAACCAAACTCCTATGTTCCTCTGGTAAAGGATAGATCTGCAAATAAAGTTTTACATTTTTTTCTGCTTGTTTTTTTACTTTTTAATTTGACCATTATGTGATAAAGAACTACAGCCAAGCTGAGTGTAGGCTTTCATAAAAAGGGAATAAGAGCAGATCATGATATTCAGGAAATTCTTGTACACTGTAGCAGTCCAGTGTAAACTGAATGGGCTTTAGCAAATGGAAAGATGTTTTATTAGTAGTAATTAAGAAGTAAACAGGTAGAGTCCATAGATTCCTGTCTGAAATTGTTTGGGAAATGTGCATTTTTAAAATCAAAATAGATAGGCCATTTCAGCTTTATCCTGAATTCTCAGGTTCAAAATAAGTTTTGCTGTATTTTATTCATTTTTTTTATAATTTCATGTTATTCTCATGATTTTCCTCACATTTTCCCACATTTTTTCCTTTCCTTTTGTCCTATTTCAATCTACTACAGGGGAAAAATGTAAATGATAACACGCATAAGTCATCAGTGAAGTTCTGGTATAAATGGCAGACATCCTATTGACTCCAGTGTGTGCTATATTCACTTATGTCAGAACTCAGTTTATTTCATGAGTTAAGAAACTGGTGCAGCAGGCAAAGAATTCTGGCATCACCTTCTGAAAACAAAACAAAACATTATCCTTCCTACTGTGATTTTATTCTGTTCACTTCTGACATTACATCTCAAGCTTTCCCCTGTTTATTGTAAATGAAGAAAGCTACCCCTGAGCTTTGGGCCTAAAGTGCTAAACTTCCCCAGATAGGATGAAATTTGTGTTTTCCAAATCCCAGTCAAAAACAAACAAACAAACAAAAAAAAAACCCTAATCTCAGATGATAAAAAAACTTTTTTTTTTTTTTTTTCCTCTGTATGTCACAACTGGTTAGAAATGAACTCTACTGGAGTAGGAACAAATAGAGTAGCATTTTTTAGGGAATTGAAATGGCTTGAAAAAAAATAGTGTCTACTCCACAATTATCCACTTCCAGTGTCATAATGTGCAAATAAGGCCAAATATGCCTGTAAACTGTCTCTTTCATTTTCTCAAACTGTCCCTTTTTCCTCTTACATGAAGGTCAGGCAGAGAAAGATGTGTCATGCTGGTTGTTGAACAGGCTGCTTCAAAAGCCCAGAATGGTCTTGTAGTGTGGAAGAAAATGTTTAAAGAACAAGCACGAGTGCAAAACACACTGGTCTGTAGCCTACATTAATCTCACGTGAGCCCAGGATTTGGAAAATGAAGCAGAAAGCCACAACTGTTTTCCTCTATACTCACTGATGCTTACCACCAGCAATTGAATAAAGAAGTGGGTGTTTTATTGGCCATAGACAAAAGAAGAAATGACATTTTAATCAAGAGTCTTCTAGACTTAATAAATATAATATAATTCCATTTATTTCATTCTCAAACCATTATATTTTAAAAACAAGTTAAAAGCTATCTTAAATCAATAATTATAAAACACTGTCTGAATCATGGGACTGTCAGCAACAATTTGTCTTGTGAATTCTCTCAGTCTGTGACTAAGTAATTACTTCTAATTCCAGTTCAGGCTCCACACTCCTTGATAAATATATAACTCAAGGACCAGAAGATTGTTTCAGCATTCAGTCAATAGCTATCTAATACATGTGCATAATCTGCTTTAAATGGCAAGTGTGAGGGAGAGGAGCACATCTGTGTGCACACGTACAAACAGAGGGCTGGGTTAAGAAAATATGTTCTGTGGGAATGTAACTCTTCCACTTTACACTGATAGGTACCAAATGACAAAGGTAATTAAAGATGTTAAAGACATTAAAAAAATAAGGTGGTACTGTCAGACCATTCCTTTCAGTTTCCTTCATTCTGCTTTGACTATTTCTATCCCTCCTCTCCTTTAGTGCTCAAACAGATAAGTGGCTTCTGTGTGGAAAAGATTACTGCAAGAATTCTTTGCAAAAATGAGGAAACACTTCTTGCTCTTATCCTTTTGATTGTGATTTTAAACATTGCCTCAGTCATATTCAAAAGCAAAAAAATGATACATTTAAATATGTAAAGATTTTAACCTGTAACAACTAACGCCTTTCTCCCCTCCACCAGAAGTGAAATTCAGGAAGCACAGAAATGCCTAACACAAAGAGTTGTAGTATGATTGGGATCTGTAAATGGGAATACCAATAGGTATGGGGGAGACAAGACCTTCAGGGAGAATAACTACCAGCAGACCAGCTGATTTTTTATCTATTTTTTCCATCAGAAGATATTGCTTCTCCCAACAAGCTTGGCTTCTTGTTGAAAACTGAAGGGAAATGGATGAACTGATACTCCACTAAGCACTTCTTTAGAAGAATAAACCTAGCTGCTAGAACTACCAGTGATGTAGCCAAAATGATTCCTTCATTAAAAAACAATACTGCCTTTCTTTATGATGTATTAATTTAGACTTTGCTATTTACTGTGGTGGTAAATCACCACATTTGGGTTTCACTAGAGGCCCATGTGGGTATGAAAAGGAAACTGTGAGAAGCAGTTCCAGCTCCCACCCATTGCTCAGCCCATGTCCCCACTAGAGGAAGGTGGGTAAGGACAGAAGCTGTGATGGGTCCCTCAATGATATGTTTTGGGGTCCCCCAGAGCCCTCTGGCTCCAGCCACTCCAGTACTCCTCAGGGCTTCACCATTGGCACTCAGAGGGATTAGAGGCATACCTGTCCCCAGGGGGGATCATCAGAGCATCTCCAGCCTCTCCACGCTCACACCCATCTGATCAGAGATCAGCAGATGACAGAAAACTACCACTGTGAGTGGTCTGCAAGGCCTCTCAGTTTTTTCCTGCCACTGCAAACCTCCCTGGGGCAATATATATTCAAAATGAAAGGAATATAAAGGTAAGTTTTGTCTTTCACTAAAGTGAGCTTTACCAGACCTTGAAACCAGGAGCTTTTGGTTCAAAACTCTGGCATACATTTCCCTCTCATAAACAGAACTACATAAATTCTTAGAAAGGATCTTAAGTGTTGGCTCGAATTTTTAGGGAGGTTGTCATTTTCTATTTACCTAATCACATTTATTTTTTAAATTTCTGTTATTAAATAGACTTTTTTTTTTTTTTTAAATCTGTTATTAAATTGACAAAACACATGAAGTCAGTTTTACTCTAGTTTCACTACTCAAGATATTTCAGTTGTGAGTTAGTGCAGGCATAGATAAAAATGAAGTATTTAGTTCAAATTTCCAGAGATTCTCTCCTTTGTTAGCAACAGATAGCTTTGCAAGAAATCACTCTAAAACTAATAAATAGGGATATCATCCCACCTTTCATGAGATACTGCTTTGCTTTTTACTGTGGAATTATCTCACTGATTCCACTTCTCCTTTCTATTCCTATAATCCTGGTTACCTAAGTTTTCTCTTTAAATAGAGACATAATAGCAGTTAGATTTATCCTGTTGCTGCTTTTATTATTGAAAAACACACTCTGAGCAAAAGCGGTGCTCTATCCATACCATACAGTGGTCTAACTGCTGGGATAAATTCCAGAGCTATATTTTCCTGTTTTTTTGGGGAAAACAAACAAACAAACTAACAAAAAACCCACCAACTAAATGAAGCTTAAGGAAACTCAGCTGCAGAACATATCAGCTTATAAGAGGATTGAATTTAGCCCGTTGTGCTTAGTTTCTGGAAAACCAAACTAACCAAACCTAACAACTCCCCTCCTTCCAGAACTCAGTGAACAGTGCTTCAGGCTGGTGCTGGTTGTGCTTGCTTGGTGTCTTATTTATGTGGGCTGCTCTTTTCTTTGGGAAATATTCCAGCTGCCATGCTGTGATCACAACTACCGCTGCTATTCCTCCATGCACTACACTCAAAAGTTCCATTTCCAATAGTTAATTAATTATTCACTCAAGGGAAAAAAAAATAATAAGAAAGATCTTGGGCAAAATGACATCGATGGTGGTGTTGGGGGTAGGAAAGGTCAGAATGCATAAGAGCATGGAAGTACCTGAACTATGTGGTTGCTTTACTTGTGGTGTTGTGATATACCTTGGTTCAGCTGAAGCAGAATGAACTGGTATCAAACACTGGAGCTACTTGTTTGATCTTTGGGTCAATGATGCTGAAATCAAAGCTGGTTACCTTTTTCAACTCAAGGAATCAGTGATGGTTTAGATTTTTAAACTGAAAAATCCTATTATTTGATAAGTTTTCTTCCAACCCAATTTGGTCTACAGTTTTTGTTTTTTCAAATCTCTGCAGCAGCTAGGATTTTGGGGAGCTATTTATAAACTTTATTGGACACTCCAAAACCCTCCAGTTTGCTCAGCCAGCTCCAGTAAAAAACATGAAGACACAGAGGTCTGTCAGATCTTGTGGTTTCCTTCACATCGCGTTGGAAATATTAGTTGTAAATAAGAGCGTTGTACACTGCTACTGATTGTTAATGAGGTAAATGTGGGAGAATGTAACCACGGTTGCCAGGCTATCATGGATAAGGATGCACTGTTTTTACAGGCTTTTCATAAAGGAAAATGAGACAGGATATTTCATAAAATAGTTAATCGTTCCTCAGCCATGCTGAGGGGCTCTTTGGATTTCTGTTGAAAGCTTTCTTTTTTCTTTTCAATTTTTTTTAATCTGAAATTGATCTTAAATGGTGATCCTAACTGAAAATGAGTAGACGAAAATACTTAAACTGCAGTACTTCATGTGGCAATTAGAGTACAACTACATCTCCAACATTTTTGTAAGCTTTTGCGAAACAAAAAAGAGTCTAGCAATCTTGCCCCTGAGAGCATCTGGATGCTGGGGTTCGTCAGCGTACTCTGCTGCCCTTCTCACTACTTCCGAGTCTGGCCTTCTGGTGGAATCCAGAGTGCACCAAAGCAAGAGGGTCCACTCAGATCTTGTCCTGAAATGAAGTCAGTACCTAATATGATACTATCTATAAGTCTAATATTTGTACGTCATATCTAATATCTATATGTCATGGACTTTAGAGCTGGGAGTATTTAACAGTTGCATGATTTAGATGTACCTTGAGAGCCTGCTTAGACCATCTGACCCAGAAGACCCTTTAGAGCTTAGGCTGTTGCTGAGCTATGAATGGAGAAACAGTACTACCAGGTCTACTGTTTTTGCATGATTTTTAATGAAGAAAGGAGACAATTTATGGGTGTCAATAAACTTGGAAGTTCATTTTGCCTCACATTTTAAGGACAAAGATGAAGCAAGATAGAAACCATTTTTTAACTTAGTGAATGAAGTAAAACATTTATGTTTAAAAAGTAATTAAAATTTGGGATTAATCCATTGTCCAGAGCATCCCTCAGAACTAAGATTTTAAAAATTAATGGATTAGTGGAAACAGAGCAATATTGCACTAGGCAGAATAATCAATAAATAAAAAGACCAGATGAAATATTTTTGGAGTCATTCCCACAAAAGATCAAAAAACCATGAGAAACTCCTGGGAACCCCCACAGAATATCAGCTAACATCTTCTCACATTATAAGACCAAAGGGCTTTTTGGAATTGTGAAGATTTGACTAAGCTGTGGGTTTAACCACTGTCTTCTCTCATTAACAGATCAGGGGAAATAAAAATACTTAGAAACAAGAAAAAAAATCTGAAAAATTGTAACAAAATGTGGACTTTTTGGAAGCACCAGGATTTCTAGACTGCATCACTCCTTCTAGCTATTCAATCTTTCAGATATTTTTTCTGCCAGCCAGTACCTGTGGGTGACCCAATGTGAATGTGCCATCAGGCAATGGGGAGGAAGAAGTCTGGTCAGAATTTTTTTTTTGTGTGTGTGTATTTTCAAACCCTCTATAGGAACTACACTGAAAGGTGGAAAAAAATGTTGCATTTACTGCATATATTTACTTCCTAAATATACTTGTCCATCATAACGTTTTGCATTTGGGGAACACATCAGTGGCTGTTCTAGATGTACTAAGCAGAGGCAACATTAAGGCAGCTAAAGACAGAACATTTCACAGATTTAGGATGTGCTTTTCACAGTAGGTTTTCAATAGTTTAACTGCATTTTGCCCTGATCTTGTTGACAGTAGCACAGGAAGAAGGGAAGATATTTAACCAATGTACCTATCACCTGAGTTGCTTTGTTTTACCCCGTTCCCTGTTTTCTCCTTCATGGAACATAATTTGTTTTAATTTTAAACCCCTGGGCAATCAACGTGCTGTCAAAGCTACAATGGCCAGATGTGTTGTAATTGTCTGTTTCCTATATTTGTGAAGAGCTCTCAATCAAAAAAGTGCATATTTTTTATTTGAAAGATTTCCTCAAATCCCCCTTATATCACAGTGACTGTAGATCACTGTTCTTTCTCAGCCAAATACTGATGATCACTGTTACTATTTAGATCAACATCCAAACTTAGTAAATGTGCCTTTCTCTTCTTTCGTTGGGTGGTCTAATCACAGACTGCATGTGGCCCTCAGCTAGAAATGTTTCTGAGCTACTTGCAAAGTAGGAAATGCCTAATATTTATGTGGGAGTTATGTTATTCTGCCCTGCAGTTGTGACGTAAATAACTTATCCATGGAATCAAGCTTATAACACTGCCTACTCTACAGCTGATTTTGTCCAGGATCTTCCCAAGAACCTTGGACTACTTGGCTTCTTCAGGCTTAGGTCTGTTGGTCTTTTGGTCTGTTTAACCAAACTTTAGGCACAGAATCCCTATGAAAAAGAGCTGGATTTTTATGTATATAACTTCAGCCCATCCAAACTAGATTGAATGAATCCAGCCACACACTACCATTGTGCTTTCCAAGTTACCAGTCTATAAAATTCATGCTCTGTTGCAAAGGAAAATGAATTATTTTCATAATATCAGTAAAAATAATTATTAATTATATTACAAGCTAATACCACCTCATGTTTTTTGCATGTTAAATGATATATATTCCTTTTTCAGACACAATGGATTTTATTCCCACCAATGCACTTGTGAGCAATTTGTACCAAATCCTTAATGGTGGAGGGAGAATATAGTATTTCTTGACTACTTGACAGTCAAGCCATTTATAATGAAATGAAAACATCCTTTGAGAAGCTAAAAGCATTTGATTTATTAATTAATCTGAATGCTCTTCTCTCAAACTGTCTGCAGTTCTGTTTGAGGAAATAGTCTGCTAGGTCATATTGGATTACATGCTTATATCCGTATTTAATTGCATTTGGAGGAAACATGATAACAGCAAGAGAAAAAATAACATTGTTTGATTATGTGAGCTAGTCAGTATTTGACCGCCTCCTCCAGAAATGCATACTTTTATATGATTTAGTTTGGAAAGAGCTAGAGACATGTGACACACTACAAAAAGAACACTTATTCTCTTTAGTACTGCCTAAATTTGTTACATTTGGTATTAAAGAAAGCAGGAATCAATGTTCAAGGAATAAGTGATAAACATGAATTAAAGTGATCTGTTAATAGCTAATGAAGGAAAAAAGGACAGAGACCTAAATGTTCAGCTAACATATACACATACTTTTTCATTCACCTTTTATGTGACTCCTATTATTTTTCCTGTAAATTATGAGGTTTTAATCCTCCCAGTTGCCAAATTCTTCTTCCAGTGCACTGAAAGCTCTGTATCTCTTTATTATAAAGTTGTCAATTTGATCATTTAGTGTAGGGAACAGTGCAAGTCATCCTAAAGCAGATACACAGTACCAGCTGTAAAGGGAGCATAGCGCTTCAAGCTCAGGTGGGGACGTATAAATTGGTAGACAAGTGTGTTGTACCTTGTTCTGGGATTTGTTCTTATTAAAGTGTAGATCCCAGGTTCTCTTTGATATTGTCAGAATTGTTACTACAATTACTGACTAAAACATAAACTAGAGAGAATTTGGATGACTGTGCCAAATTTGTTCACTTTTGCAAATAGATTGGGAAACAGCATATATGTATAATATATATATATTACTTTTGGCTACCATAGTTCTAATGTGTGTCTTAATCTATTTATTTTTTTTTTTAATTCTACAGGTTCTTTATAGTACTTTATCAATTATTCCTTTAAGGACATGACAACAGGCCCATGCTCAGACAGTTTAAGATAGTTATTTTTCATTTCACAGACCTTTTGTTTGGTGTTTCTGAGAAAAAGTGGTATTTCAGGAACACCATAACTTTTATACATTTGATCTTACAACTTCAGATAAGGAAGAATTTTTACATAATCTTGGAATGCCTAATTGAACTGTGGACACAGAAGAAGAGATCCTGCTGGCTTTTCCAGGAGAGTTCCCATTAAATTAATGGAGGTGTTCCTTCTTTCAAAGCTATGAAACCAGAATAACACAAAAGAAATTTTGGATTGGCTGTCATAAAAGATGTGGCACAATAGGAATGCAGAGCGACAAAAGAAGAATCTTCCAGGTGCTCATAATGACAAAAATCAAAACCAAAATTAATACTGACACTCCTGGGCAATTTTGGAGACTTTTTTTCAGGGGATGCAGTGATAGGACAAGGGCTAATGGTTTTAAACTAAAAGAGGGGAGATTTATATTAGATATTAAGAAGAACTTTACTATGAGAGTGGTTACATACCGGAACAGGTTGTGGATGCCCCACCTCTGGAAGTGTTCAAGGCCAGGTTGGATGGGGCTTTTATCAACCTGATCTACTAGAAGATGTCCCTGTCTGTGGCAGGAGGGTCAGGCTGGATGATGTTTAAGGTCCTTTCCAACCCAAACCACTGTGCGATTCTGTGATTGTTTGACTGCATACAGCAGCACTGAATTAAAATAGACAAATAAATAAATAAATAAAATACTTCTAGTGTATTATTCTGTTCATTGCATATTACAGGTAGGTGGAAAAAGACAGACTCCAGCATATTTAGAAAATAATAGTATCTGCAATTAAACTTTTTTATTATCCCACCAGCATACCCCTACTATTTGATGATGATGATGATGATGATGTCCTTAGTGAGAACCGGTAGTTTAATCTACCTTGTCCAAATACACAGAAGAGGTATGGAAGGACTGTCCTAACAAGCACAAGGAGACTTTAATTTCAGTGCCTGTTCAGCATGCTATGTGCCCTCAGAAACTGTCTGAAACTAACTCAGTTAATTCTAACTGTGGCTATGGTTCCACTGGTGGGGACAATTGTCCACTAGGAACCAGACTGAGACCACAATTTCTTTCCAGATGAACTGCTAAAGGAATGCCAAACGGTAGCAAGTTCCAGTCCCTAGCAGATTGAGCCAGCTTTGAATGTAGACAAAAATAATAAAAGATCTATATCCGAGTACTGATTGTCCTAGCCAAACACAATTTCTCTCATTTTTACATTAGCTGAAAAAATATAATATATATATATTAATTTCAAACAAATATATTATAGGCCTAGTAAAATTAAGAACAATAAATCTGTTGTACTCTGGCAGTTTCTTTTTTTATGACCCCTGTATAATTTTCTGCTCCTCTCTTCAGGGTAATTGTAGTAGGAGCTGTGATTTTCTGTTGAGTTGCACAGGGAGAACTGAGGCACTTCACAGCATTACTATGGGCACTTTGTTCAGTTTCACAGTAAAAACTGGCTTTGGTAGGATATAGAAGGACACAACTTCTACCTGTTGTTAAGGCTGAATACATAAGACTTACCTCCAGGTCACCTCCTTCACATGACAATTTGTGTGCTCTCGTATATCTAAATATATCTTTATATCTGCAGGGTAAATCTCATCTTTTTGTTTGTTTCTGGAGTGGTTGTGGAGGAAAATGAGAAAATGGGAGGAAAAGGGAATAGTCAGTGGAGTGAGTTTGTTGCCAGTGCAAAACAGTGAAGTTTCTCATGAAATGTGAGAACAGACATGCCCATGAGAAATAACACGTTTAAACATGGGACCTGTACAGGCTAAGAAACAGTATAGAAATACAGAGCTGAATGGCGCCTGGCAACTGTTGTCTCCACATACTATCATGTTGCATAATCTCTGATGGTGTTCCAGCTTCATTTTTTTTTTCTTTGAACCCTAACCCTAACACCATCACCCCCCAACCGTTCAGCTCTTCTTGAATGGTTCAGTTGGCTGGTTCTTATGTTTGCGTGTACAGGCTGTCTAAAAGACCAAAATAGACTAATTCTAGAGCCACCATGGAGTGTGGTAAGGCCCAGAAAGATGGTCTTCTTCTTGGTGCCTGGTAGAAAATCTAGAGGGATTTTGAAGAGCAAACCTTCTATACCTTCTGCAAGGCTTCTGGTGATCACTGCTATTTGCTCGAGTTATTTTGTTCTCCTTTTTATCCTTCTTGGTTAACAAATGACCTGCAAGTAAAGGCATATGTATTGATTTATAATGAGAGATTTTTTAACACTTCTGGGAGATGAATCTGGTCACCAGTTTGCATGATTCCTTTGTTTCTTAAATACAGAAATGTTTAAGAATACAACACAGTAAATAAGGAAACACAAATCATCTTGTTGTTCCTCAAATTCCGGCTCACATCTCTGTTCTTTAGGTTTCTTTGTTTTTAAAAGTGTATTATCCACATCTCCCTTTAATTTCTAATCCTCTCTCCCCCGCATATTAACACTAAGGCCCTAGTGCTGACTTTGGCAGTCTGCTCTGTGTTCTGTCCCTCTGATTTTCCACCACTTATGGGCTAAAGCTAACCATAGAAATTATGCAAGCCTGTCCCTGAATACTTCCCTCATTGCTGTGAATAAATACCATTTGTCTTTCTCTGTTCCATCTGAATGCTTTAGAAACGTTGTGTAGCCAGGCACAGTTATATACAAAATCTTTTCAAAAGTTTTCGACTAAAATAATTTTAATTTTGGCATTTTAAAATTTTATTTTTTGCTGCATTCTCTTGCTTACAAACCTTATATTCAGTAAGCTCAGTGAATTATCCAACAAAAGTGAGTGAGGGAGAGTACGAATTAAGAATAGAAAGTGAATACAGGTATTTTTGAAGTAGAGTGGACCTTCTATTTTTTTCCTAACAGGGAATGATATTGCTACTCTCCTATTTTGTAGGTTTAAGTAAAACAGTGCTTTGTACATGCTCAGGTGAATGTTGCTACTCTGCTTTCCTGAACTTAGCAACCACAAATAATTGGAATTAGACTTATCAATATATTTCCCCAGATATTTATCATTGTTTGAGGACACTGCAGTTACCTTTAAAAGTGCAGTGTTCATCAAAATGTTAAACTGAACACAAAGGAAATAGAAACTGACATTAGTCAGAAAACTGGATACTCAAGAAAACTTTCTTTTAATGTTATCCAAAAGATATCTTTCAGCAATACCTTTCTATATTTGTTATACAGGAGCCACACAGAAGGAAAATGATGATCTGCCCTAAGTTTTCAATAGAGTAAAATACAAGGAGAGAAATTCCTAAATGTATATTTTTCTCAGCCTTGTCTTATAAACCTCAGCCTTGCTGTCTTAATTGTGTCATGGAGAGTTCTTCATCGCTACATCACTTGAGCATTTCCTAATGAGGATAAGAGGCTGCAAATTTATATTGAACATGTTATTGGAGAGTAATGGCATTAAACCACTGATCTGAGTTAGGCACAGGTATGTATTTTAGGGTATGCCTGCTTTGATCATGAAGAAATTTACAAGTTAGTACTGGAGAAGCAACAAGCAAAACAGGTTGCAGAATAGTTGCCTGAAAACAGTAGAGCCTATCATGCTTGATAACCCATGTCTTGCGAAAACAGCACACGTGGAAATATGTTTGGGATGTTTAACACAGCATTGCACTGATGTAGACATGCTCTTGGAAATTAAGATTTCTAGGTTCCATTGCTTTTTCCTTTCAGTGCCTAATCCTACTGGAAGCCTTAAATCCCCATGTATGCTATAGCATGCCATTCACATTTTTGGAATTACTGGCTGCTCAGTGGTTTAATAATTATTAAAATTTTTAATAAGTATTAACATTTTTCTCACCAGCACAACAAATATAATACAGGAAATTTAGATTAAAAAAGAAAAAAAAGGATCACTAGAGATTTACATATTGTCCTATAGATAATATTGACACATTTCAATGTAACAAAATGTGCTTTAAATCCACTGTATAATGTTTAGAATATATTTTGGCATCCTTGCCTTCTATTTTTTATTCAGTTCAGCTTTAGTAGCTTTATTAAGTATTCTGTGAAAGCCCTTAGATTAGCTATATTTCTTCTCCACAATTCTCAGGAGAAAAAATGAACAACTAAGAAGTCCTAAATATTATGAACCAGTTGTAAAGCAGAGTCTGCAAATTGGGCACTGTGTTTCACTGGGGAAAGGCAAGTGTGATAATTCCCTGCATGGAGAACATAAAATCACTTGTCTCATTGAGACTTCAGTTTTTGAGAGGACCATCATAACAAGTACAGCATCAATGTTTGACCAACTCAATATTTAAAAAAAACTTGCAAGTTGGTCACTGAGTAGTTGAACAGACAGACACTTCTTTTTACTCACATTGTGCCTTATTTATATTCTTATTGACAACAACACAGGAAATTATATGTCATTGGATGCTAATTCACACAGTTTAATCTGAGAACTGTTCTGCCCTGAAAATACTGTTAAAGTCAATAGGTGCTGTTGTGTCAATGTGTATGAAAACAACACCCATACAGTAACTTTTGGCATTCAATTTTAAAAATTCATGCTCAAGCTTACTGAGTTACAGTAACCCATCAGTTCACTATAGATTTTAATCTCATAAATAAGCTTTAGCCCATAAGTAATGTTATAGATGCACTATGTGATTTGTTGCTTCATAAACAAATCAAAATATGCACATTTCTAATTGGTGTAGTCCCATTTTGCAGCCTGAATCCATTATTTACTGAAATCTTCTGGAAGACACTAGTGGACTTGAAAGGGAATAGGATCACAGATGCAGATCTGTAGACTTTGTTCATGGATTACTCATTTAATGAGTAATCTTTGTCATCTGTTAGATGAATGGTAAGTATCTGGATCAAAGAGAGGACAAATGAAAATGGTATTGCAGAAGGATAGGTAGTATCTCCTGACGTCCTCATTCAGTATCCAAATGTTCAGATCGGTCTAGAGAGGTTTGAAAACTTGTATGGAAACCTTATCTACCTTAGAAATGCACTTTATTGCTCAGTGAGCAGCGGAGAATTTTACAGTTTTTAAATTAATTTTATTATTTTTCTAGGTAATTCTTTCTATATACTAGGGTTTTAAAACATATCATAGAATCATAGAATGATTTTGGTTGGAAGGGACCTTAAAGATCATCTAATTCCAATCCCCCTGCCATGGGCAGGGACACCTAGCAGATCAGGTTGCTCAAAGCCCCATACAACCTGGCCTTAACA